>NC_069381.1:200827500-202077500 GCF_027475565.1 Acinonyx jubatus | reverse complement strand
TTCACTTTTCCATTGGCCTGTAGTGTTACCTCTATCATATACATCTCCATATGAACATGCCTTTATTTCTGTGCTTGAGATTTCAGTGAGATCTAATAATATCTAGATTTCAATGAAATATTTTGCTGATAATATGCCCGTATCAAACTCTTTTGATTATACTTGCTTTTAATGCAGAGAATTATTAAGTTTTCTTGTAAAGTAAAGCTAGTCTTTTGGGACACCTAGGTGGCTCAGTTGTTAAGCATCCGACTCTTGAGTTTGCTTCAGGTGGTGATCCCAGGGTCGTGGGATCAAGCCCTGCCCTGGGCTCCAAGCTGAGCATGGAACCTGCTTGAGATTCTCTCTCTTGGGGCCCCTGGGTGGGTCAGTCAGTTAAGTGACTTTAAGCGACTTTGGCTCGCGTCATGATCTCATGGTTTGTGAGTTCAAACCCCGCGTTGGGCTCTGTATTGACAGCTCAGAGCCTGGAGCCTGCTTCAGATTCTGTGTCTCCCTCTCCCTCTGCCCCTCCCCTGCTCGCACTCTGTCTCTCTCTCTCTCTCTCTCAAAATAAATAACCATTAAAATAAATTAAAAAAAAGAGATTCTCTCCCTCTCCCTCCACCCTTGCCGCTCTTCCCCACTTGTGTCACTCTCTCTCTCTAAAATTAAAAAAAGAAAAAACTTCTCTCCCTATTTTAAAAAGTAAAAAATAAAGTAAAGCTAGGGTTTTTGTTTTTACAAGAATTCATTTTTAATATGGGATTTATTATCATTATTCAGCCAAATTTTACTCTACATATTGCATCATTTTTTCATATGTTGTCTTTCCCCATCTTAAGTTCTTGATCTGACTCATTTTTCATTAAGTGGAAGTAATTCCTCGGTCTTTAGCAAGAATTCTTTGGTGGTATGCTTTCTGAAGTTCCACCTATCTGAAAATAGTCTCCTTTCCTCCACAGGTGAAGGACGTCCTCATTGGTTACAGAAATCTTGGGATTCACAAGTTTATGCTTCCAGCTTCCAGGTTTACAAATACCTGATATGTTTACAAATCTGGCATGTCTCTGATTTTCTTTTTTATGTAACCTTGTTTTCTTTCTTTCTCTCTTTCTCTTCCTTCCTTCCTCTTTCTTTCTTTCTTTCTTTCTTTCTTTCTTTCTTTCTTCCTTTCCCTTTCTGCCTACAAAGAGGGTCAGATCTGGCCAGCTGCTTCTTTCTGTAAATAAAGTTTTATTGGGACCCAGCTACAACCATCCATTTTCCGCATTGTCTAACGACCGCACAGGCAACAAGGCACAATTGAATGGTCGCAACAGGGACCATATGGTCCACGAAACCTAAACTATTTACAATCTGGCCCTCTACAGGAAAAATTTGCTGACTCCTTACTTAACCTAACTCACGGAACAGACCTCGCAGAACAGATCTCCAGTATGGCATTTCAGACCCGACTCAACAGCGATGTGATAGACTCTTTGGAGCTTGGCGATCTTAGGGCGGTGCTTCTCACCCCACGCCTTGACTGTGGCCTCCTACAAATATGGGAGACCAAGCTTGTAAACCCTCCTCTGAAAGGGTGAACAAGCCAGACATCTGATACCCAGATGGGTCTGTACCAAGTGTAATTCCACGCGGCCTGCAGGTGCCAATTTCATTCTCTGGGAGTGAGGTGGGCGCCAGGCAGAGAGAAGAGGATGACCTTTTGGAATGGCTTTATAAATTCCGTGGCAGATCCAGCTGTCATGTTATCGAAGCTGCTTATTGCCTGAGAGCAACACTTCCTTCAGGGCAGTGCAATCTTACTAGTGGAAGACGTTTAATTTATAAGCAGTCTAATTTAATTTTCTCTGTTTGGACAATCTGTAATTTGGTGCTAGAAAGAAACCCTTCGAAGAGCTTTGTTGTCTTAGCTGACAATTACATGGCTTTAAGTTGCCCCAGCTCAGAGGCCCGGTACTCACACTTACGTGGCAGATTTATGTTCTTTTTTTCCTTTAGGTGCTATTTCAAATCAGCACTTGGGTGATAGCAATTTAGGCAGACAAGGTAGCTCGTCTAATTCTACTTATGCCAAATTATGTTCGGTACAAGGGAGCAGAACATTTTAAATCATAGAATCCAAAATCTACAGATTCTTTTAGAGCTCCTAATTGGGGAAGGTAACATATTCAGGAACACCCTGGGACTCTGGCAGAGCTAATTCGTCTCACCAGAAGGAGCAATTATTATCAAAGACCAGTGTGCCTGGCTCACTCCACATAGGACCAGGCTCACAGAAAGGAATCAGGCTTTTTTAGAATACTGCATTATTCTAAATTTGCTTTCTGTTCCATCTACGAGAATTTAACTTTCATAAACCACTGAGCAAGCAACACAAGTTTCAAGACCATTCTAGAGTTCACTGTGTTCATATGTGTCTAGAAATAGTCCAACAGTCTTAGCAGAGGGAAAAATCAAACCCATCTGTTTTGGACACTCAAAAAAGCTCCCCTTTTCCATCACTGAGTGTTTTGAATTGAGCTCTGGAAAAGCAAGTCATATGGGTCAAGTCAGGCACTGCAAGGTCCTTATTTCTTTTCTGTCTAGCAAACACTGGCGTAGCACTTGCTGGACTGACAGGCACTGTGGTAAGCACTTGAAAAGTTAACCTTTTAATCTTCACAATAGCCCTATTAGAACAGATAGTATTATTAAAATCCACTTTGGGCGCCTGGGTGGCGCAGTCGGTTGAGCTTCCAACTTCAGCCAGGTCACGATCTCGCGGTCCGTGAGTTCGAGCCCTGTGTCGGGCTCTGGGCTGATGGCTCAGAGTCTGGAGCCTGTTTCCGATTCTGTGTCTCCCTCTCTCTCTGCCCCTCCCCCGTTCATGCTCTGTCTCTCTCTGTCCCAAAAATAAATAAACGTTGGAAAAAAAAATTAAAAAAAAATCCACTTTGATGAGAACACAGAGACATGAAGCGGTTAAATAATTTGTCCAGGATCATGGAAATAGGAAAAGCCAGGATCAGGATTTATACTCAACAAGACTGGATCGCAAAGCCCAAGCTTTCATCCACTCAACCCACGCTGCCATCGTGCCCTCTCCACCGGCATCGCCAGCCACAAGAGAGAGCTACTCAAGTCTCATGTCTTCTGGGAAGCATCCTTGACTCACCCTGAGCCACCAACGGCAAGCTCTCCCACCACAGAACTCCTACAGCATTTATCTGCTTCTCCAAACCTCCACTGAGGATACTTGTCTTGGAAATAACATTTCAGAGGTATGCTATAAATCTTACATTCTAAATTTCTTGGGGAGAGTGGGAGCTCAGCACCGTGCTCACTGAATACTTAGTACTGACTTCTGCATTGATCCCTATTGTTCTTAGAATGATTGAGACCCTGTGGATATTTTATTTACTAAAAATGGAGGTGTCCTTTTAAGGTGAGTTGTATGGGAGACGGATTGCTGGATAGCATTACAGCTATCTCCCAGCGAGATGAAGACATCTCACTCAGTCCATGGTGATCTGAGGGCTGTGGCCCCCACTATTTTTGAGTGGACATTTGTAGTTCTTATTCTCTGTTGATAAACCAAATTCCACAGTTTATAACAATCTTTCCCCTCCCTAGCATGAACTAAAATTGCACGTGTTCAAGGTTGGTGTATGAAAAGAAAGTCACTTAGCTATAGAGAGACTTGCTCATCAACCAGTTTTCCTTTCAATGCAGCATGGTGGTCTCTCTTTTTTTCAAAATATGACTGCATTTAACTCCCACAGCCTGTGATGTAATCATTATTGGGACCACTTTGCAGAAGAGAAAACTGAGAACACTAATTGTGTGGTCATTATTCGCAAATGCTACTTTGAGACTCGCGAAGATCTCGGGATCCAATTCTGGAGACTACCAAGATTTTCTTGTAGTTAGCAACTTATAGACTGATTCTGTCATAGACCACACCTTTTCAAACACATTTATGGCAGTGGAACTTTCTGTAAAACGAAATGTACACGGAACCAAAACATAAAGCAAAAAAAATAAAAAGGCAGAGCTCCTCAACTTGGCCTCCAGGACTTTATAGAACACAATCTGAAAACTACTGCTATAGGTCAAGGATAGCTAAGGGTTTTCTGTGTTATTGGTTAGAAAGGATACAGACAGGAGCAGGGAGTGGGCAGACTGCATTTTTGATAGCTTTGTGAGTATGTACCTTTTGATTTTCATTGAATACTTTCACATGCAAAGATGCCAAGAGCAGAACTTGTTGAAGTTGCTTAGAATTCCATTTAGATTGTTACTTAAACATCGATTTAGTTCCACTCAAAGCAGATTTTTTACAAAGCAGGAATTCAAACTCTCTTATTTCACTGGGAGGACATTCTCAGATGAATTAATGGTAGTCTGAAGGACCTCTATCTACCAAGATGGCTCCATACGTTCATAGTGTGAAATACCTTTTCATCTCCTTGGCTCCAAACATTTCACTAAGACTGATGGAAAGCAGAAAGGGGGCAGAAGGGTAACAATGAATAGAGCTGAAATCCCTGTCCTGATGGGTTCCATTGCTGGAAGCTAACAGTAGTAGCTGAGAGTGCAACTTAGGAAGGGTAGCAGGGACTAAAATGACAAAATGGAGAATTAGAAGTCAGTGCCCAAAGATAAGAGCTGGGTTTTAACAAAGCTTGCAGACTTGTTAAAATAGACCAAGGCGGGGGTGGGGGGTGGGGGGTGGTTGAAATGCTGCCCAACTGAGTTCTGGGCTTAGGGCTTTAAAAGAAGCTGTGTAGTAGTTATTTGCAAATACTACTTTGAGACTCATAAAGATCTCAGGATCCAATTCTGGAGACTATCAAGATTTTCTTGTAGTTAGCAACTTATAGATTGATTCTGTCATAGACCACACCTTTTCGAACACATTGATGGCAGTGGAACTTGGGTGCCTAGGTGGCTCTGTCCGTTGAATGATTCGACTTTGGCTCAGGTCATGATCTCGTGGTTCATGAGTTCGAGCCCCACACCGGGCTCTGTGCTGATAGCTCAGAGCCTGGAGCCTGCTTCAGATTCTGTGTCTCCCTCTTTCTCTGCTCCTCCTCTGCTGTCTCTCTCTCTCTCTCAAAAATAAACATTAAAAAAAGTTTAAAGGAACCTGTGTCCTGACATTTGTACAAACAACCAGCAATGAGGCAGCTCATGGCACTGGATCTGTGACATCTCGATGCCACTGCAGAACAGGTACTCCTAATTGCATAGTAAGGCATGTTTTGAAATCGGAGACAAAGTGCCTCAATGCAGAAAAGTCAAAATTATGAAAGTGATAAAGGCATAGAAATAGAAAAACAAAAATAAAACAGAAATCAACATTTCCCTGAAAATGAACCTGCAAAGCCGACTTTCATGCTCAAGAAGAAAACTAATGCTATGAAAGACAGTAATATTGACAGAGGTTTTCTATTCTGTTCCATGAGTTTCTCAGTCCCTCTCTTTGTCAATATCAAACGCTCTTGATTATATGTTTTACCATATGTATACATTTTACCATATAGGACAAGGTCCCAATCTCTTACTATTTTTCTTCAAAATTGTGTTGGTTTTGACCCTTAGCTATTCCGTCGTACTTACTAGATAAGCTTGCCACATTCCATTCAAATCATGTTGGGATACTTATTGGAATTGAATGGAATTTAGAAAGCATTTGTATTTTTACAAAGATATAAATGAGATTTGCTTACATATGAAGCTGGACTATTTATGAGGCTATCCAAGTCTTTCTGTAAATGCTTTGTAATTTTCTTCAAAAAGGTCTTGGACATATAGTTTTTTTTGCTATTGTGGATTAGACTTTAAACATAACATTGTAGATTAGTTGCTACTGTTGTGTACTTTACCTTACATGAATGACCACTGAGTTGACAAAGATTTCTTGGGAGCTGTAACAGAGACCAGGAGACGATGAACTAATATCGTCATAGTGTCAAGGAGAAAAAAAATGACCAACTTAGAATTTTATGTTCTGCTAGACTGACATTCAAAAGAGAAAAATAAAAGAGATGCTCTTCAGAGTACAAAGGCTATGAGAATTTACCACCTACAGATCCCTGCCAAAATACAGATTAAAAAATGATGATTTATTTTAGCAGAAAAAAAATAACCCGGTGAAAAAGTGGAGGAAGCAAAACCATAGGAGATTGGTAGATTGTTTTTTTTTTCTTATTGTTCTTCAGCTTCATTATCATTTTTCTAGGTGTGGATTTATCTAGATTTATCCTGCTGAATATGCAAAATATACTTTGTTCTGAGATCCTTTCTTTTCTTAATTCTGGAAAATTCTCAGTTATTATCCTTCCACATTTTCTCTTTTTTTTTCCTTTGAAACTTTTATGAGAGTACCCTAGAAAATGCAAAAATGCTATATTTTTGGTGGATGTCATTCCTTTGCTTCTCCTTTTAAACGTCTTTGACATAGTCACTTTAAAATTCTTTATCAGTTTCTCAAAATCGGTTTAATTTGGAGTGAATCAATAAAATAAAGACAAATGACCAGATAGTGAAACGGGCAAAGGTTATATCCAATAAATAAATAAATAAATAATCACAGGATAAGAAATCTAAATGGCCAAATAAACATACAAATGTTTGCTCTCATTATAAAAATAATGAAAACACTCACATAGCATTTACTGATGCCAAGCACCATTCTAAACCCTTTATCTTAACTCATTAAAACATCAAAAACTCCTATTTTTTGATGAAAAGGGAACATAGAAATGGAAAGACTAAGTAACCTGCTTAAAGATAAACATGGGGTAGTGACCTGGGATAAACCCAGGCAGAATGGTTGGCTTTGAGCTGTGCTATCCAGTATGGTAGCCATGAGCTACGTGTGGTTATCTAATTCAAATTAAAATTAGTCAACATTAAATAAAATAAAACATTCAGGTCCTCCATTGCACTGGCTACATTTCAAGTGCTCAATAGCCACATGTGGCTACATGCTTTACCATATTGGATGGAGCAGGTATAGATGATTTCCATGATGCAGCATCACTGAGAAGGGAAACTGAACCTCAGTTTTTCTTCCTGCCAAGTAAGACTGTTTATGGGCTTTACTTTCTTAAATTTTTACAATGTGCAATATACATTTATATTCTTCTCTGAGCCTTCTACTCCTTTCTATTCCTCCCCATGTGGACTAATGAAATTAACTAGGCAGCCTCTGCCAGATTTGATGACAAAGTCCATTTCTCTACAGTAGACATGAGCCCAGGGATTCAGGGGAGCTGTGTGATGCCTAAGCTCCCCTTCTGGCATCTCAGGATAAAGTCTCATCATCTGGTACCTGAGGTGTCTCTTACTTTCAACCTGAAAGAGCCTACTAAACTTAGAATACTTGGTCTTCCATTTCAAGCTGGTGCTCACACATTCATTACTCATTATTTTTAAAAATGTTAAATATATATATATTTATATTAAAAGAAAATATTAAAAAACATAAACCATTGTCAATTCTGGTTATTCAGAACCTAGATGTTTGTTATATTATGTTTCGTACTGCTCTGTAATTTGTAAATTTTCCCTTCAGAAAATAAATATTATGATAAAAATGTTGTAATACCCATTTGACAGATATGACTCACGAGCCCCCAGAGAAATCAAATAACCCACGCAAAGTCATAAAGCAAATAAGTGATTTGAGAAATGGGATCTCACCTGGGCACCTGGGTGGCTCAGTCGGTTGGGCATCTGGCTTCGGCTCAGGTCACGATCTCACAGTCCGTGAGTTCGAGCCCTGCATTGGGCTCTGTGCTGACAACTCAGAGCCTGAAGCCTGCTTTGGGTTCTGTGTCTCCCTCTCCCTCTGCCTCTCTCTCTCACCCTCTCTCAAAATAAATAAACGTTAAAAAATAAAGGGTTCTTATCTTATGTTTCTCAGAGCCAAATTAGTTAGCTACCCCACAACTGAAAGCTCCTAGAGTCAGTAATTTATTTCTTCTTTGCTGCCACGTAGAAATAGCCTGGTTTTACTCTGCCTTTGGAGAGCCTGGAAAAAAAGGAAATGCATGATTTTCTCTGGGACTGAAAGGTGATGGGTCTCTCAGAGGACAAGTGCCTCATGATGGGCTGGTGCATGGTAGTCACACTGTGAAGATTTGTTGGGTTGAACTAAACCGAACTAAATTCAATTGAACTGAGCTCAAAGAAGAGGGGTGGGGATTCCCCTTCCCGAACATCTTGGGTGAAAGATGTTCTTCTCCAGGGCTGGTAGAATCCAGGCATGCATCCACAAGCACAATGTAGCTACAGTGTTTATAGCTGAGGTGAGTTATGCCTGTTGAGTAAAGCAGTCATCTTTCTAATTTCATAAACAGCGACGGAACTCAGGAAAAAGAAAGAAAAGACAAAAGGACTCAGGACGATTTGTCACTGAAAATTTATTTTCCTGGTTTTGCTTCTGTTTTGTTTTACTAATAACTTCTTTACATCTGGGAACAAATGTGTCAAAGCATTTATTAGAATGGATTCTTTCATTTTGTTCAAAACAACTTGAGGAAATATTTTTTAGATGTCTAGAAAAGGCATCGTAGGTAACTTTGGAATTAGCATCAGAAAATCCTTTCTTTTATTACAATCTTCCAGTATTTGCTGGTTTGTCCTTCACTCTCTATGTACATGTTGCCTTTAACATGTCACTTTTCCAGGTGACAACTGCCCTAAAGAGGCCAGGTTCCCACAGCAATATGTCAGAAACGATAAGCTTTTTTTTTTTTTCGTTGCACACAGCTAAACTAGGACTTTTAAACATGAAGCTTTCCAGTCTATTACATGCTTAAGAACCTTTGTTTTGCTGTGACTCGGAGGGAAAAAGTGTACAAATCAATTGGGCCAGGGTTGGTTTTTTTCTTTGAATTAACTAGTGCAACCTTTTTCTTCTCTATTCCTTTTTACTTACACGACTTGTAGTGTCTTAATTCCTACTAATGGTTCCAGCCAACTGTACCGCCTGGTCCTCCAAGTTGCAGGAGGCACAATGCTTTGGGATCAAATCAATCATAGCTCTACAAACGAGAACAAACTACGGAACTCATGCTAAAATAGCAAAGCCAATTGTCCCTACTTTTAATAATGCAGCTTTGCACACGGAGCACATAATGGCCTTTAAATTAAGAAATTAGTTACATTTCCTTGATAGCTCACATTCTTATTAGCATGATTGGCATGCTTCCTTGGCCTCCGTCTAATTATTCATAAAATGTCATCTTATACGAGAGGTCTCATTTTCCATTTAATTTTTCATTTTTAAAAAAATATTATTATTATTACTAGCATTATTATTATCAGCAGCATTATTAAATGGCATAAGCCCAGTTTTTGTGTAAAAGGAAGAAAAAGAAATGAAAAGATCTTTTCTGTGAGATGGAAACTGGTAATTACGCTCCGCTAAGCACATCACGGACGCCCAGCTGGCGCAATTAAAGAAATAGCTGATCAGTTCCAGTTATTGATTCTGCTAACATGTTTGTTCACGGTTGCTTCTTGTCTAATTAGTTTTTTCTGCTTTCTTAGTCTAAAAGCATACCTTTCCACACAGGGCTATTTTCAAACATTAGTGAGCAAGACTTCCTTCGGCGGCCTTCTAGGGTTTGTTTGTTTGTTTTACACACACAGTTTGTGTATTCATTTGTTCATTTGGCAATGAAAACTAGACTTTTCTCTGAATTCCTTATTGAATTTCAAACCTGGATTTTACATGCGTCTCCTTTTAAATGGATATCCCCGTCGCGTTGCTACAGCCACGTTTGACGCTGTTGTCATCGCCCATGACGTGCGACTAGGGCCGCTGCGCAAACACTGGACAAACTGAAAATACCTCCAAGATGTCGCGGGTCCTATTTGGCGAGGCTTGGGGGAAACGATTATTCTGTCTTCTGCCAAAAGGAAATCTCTAACTCACTGTAATTTCCATTTCCTTAACGTAGACTCTACCGGAACAGCGAAAACGTTTTCGCTGTTAACAAACCGCAGGCAACCTGCGTCAATTTCCAGGAACAAAAGCTCACGATCTGGGTCCTGGAAAACTGACCGAACGAACGCAGCGCTGCGGCAGGAGCGAGGGCGTGTGGTAGAGACGCGCTGCCTTTGTCAAAGTTGCGGAAGTAGAGCCTGAAAACACGACAGCAGATGCTGGTGTGAAACGGAGGCAGAGTGTCCCTGGCCCAGCAGAGTTGTTTACCAATAAATCCCGCCCTGGCTCTGTGGTCCTGCTCTGTAGAAATGGCAGCTGTCACGAAAGCCCAGGGACGCTGGTGTGCCGTCAACGTTTTAATCACTTCATGGGCAGGAAAAAAAAAAAAAATGTTGCTTTTTTTTTAAGACTGCTATTTTTTTTTCCCCCAATGCAAAATTTAGGAGCAAAGGCGTTTGTTTACCTAAGCATTAAAAATGAGACAGAAAAAAAGTTGAGTCTTTCGGTAAGAATTCCTACTCTCTGGGTAAAATAGGATGGGACCCATCCATTTTCATCTGGTGTTTTTACTGGTAATTGCTGATTTAGTTGGTCCTGTTGCTATAAACCTTTCAAACCATGGAGGATGAGCCAGTTTTCCTTCTTCAACAAAAGAGCATCTTGCAGATTATAATATTCCATTAACTTTACAGTTTTACTTTTAGCACCACATCGAGGCCTTGGGACACTTTGATTCAAACGATAGAAAATTAATTTTCACTTTTTTATTACATTTGCCATGGAACACTACTGATGACATCGCTGCTGTGGCATAAAAATGACACAAGAAATTATGAATTTTATTTCCTTCAGGGAAAAGAAAGCGGACAATTAAAAGCTTTACTGTTCCCTGTATCCATCCTCAAAGTTCACAGAAGACTGACGTTTGGGGGTGGGTAGAAAGAAAAGGAAAATGCAAGACAAGAAAAAAGAAAGAAGGAAAATACGAAAAAGGTTAAGCTTTTAAAAGTTCTGTTCAAATCATTAGATTTGGGTGTAACACATGATATCAAGTAAGAATAAGAATGAATTATAGCAACGCAAATAGAAAAAAAATCCGACAACAGAGGCAGACTTTAAACATGGTAATGAAACCCAACTATGGCTCTTGGGGCAAACCCAGCCCACTACCTGCTTTCCTAAATAAAGTTTTATTGAAACGTAGTCGCATTCAACCTCCGTTTACATACTGTCTAGGTTGCTTTTGCATTAAAATGGCAGTCCTTAGTAGCCCGGACAGAGAATATGGCCCTCAAAGCCTAAAATAGTTACTATTTGCTTTGTACAGAAAATGTTTGCCAACTTTGGGCATTTTATCCTTTAAAAAGAAAACAGAAATAATGTAGGAACTCCCTTGTTTGATAGTTCTTTTTTTCTGGCACAAAAATAATCAGTTTAGTTGTTGTTGTAATGATTTATAATTCCAGGTCCTTTCCGAAAGGGAATCCCAAAGGAAATCCAGTGAGAATCAAAGCCTAAAGGAAAACTGGAACTTTGGAGCACTCTTCAAGACATAAATGTGCTGCTACAGTTCATTTACTCAGATATTTAGAAGGCACTGAGCCAAATAGGAGATCCTGTCTGCACACTTTTTATTCAGTGTATTACAAATCGGTAATTTGTGGAGCCCGCTTGGGATTCTCTCTTTCCCTCTCTCTCTCTCTCTCTCTGCCCCTCCCTCGCTTGCTCACTCTCTCAAAATAAATAAATAAACTTAAAAAAAAATCAAACAAAACAAAACCCGAAAAAAAATTGGTAACGCTTTAGCTTCCGTAATATTGCTCAAAGTCGCTCGTTTCCCTACTAATTTCTTCCATAGCTTCTGTCACTATCTGGCTTACCTCCTTTACATCTGTTTAACTCCATCACCTCCACTGAGCCACAGAGTTCATGTCCCACTATTCTGTCCCTCAGGATCAGTTTACCTTTTTTGTCACCAGCCCCTATAAATCTCTGCCTCCCCGTTTCCCACCCTCATTTCTACCTCAAGCATTTAGTCGTTGGAGACTCTCTTTTTCCCATTCAAAACTCATTCAAAAGGGAGGATCCACACTGAGGTCACTAGGGTATGGGAACCGATCAGATGAAGACCACTCTCATCAGAACCACTCTCATCAGGGTGGTCAGATGAAGACCACCCTGGGGGATATCGTTTCTAGAGGGCAGTCTGTGAAGGTTGGGGTGAGGCGTGGCCTCTGAACATGAGGCTTTGATCATCGTCTTTACGCTGCTGAAGGTATGTGACCAAGCTTCTGCCCACATCTAAGACTTGTGGCCAACCATATGCTTTCTCCACTACGCTTGCTCTGAACCCACCATGTCCCTTCATTAGGTGGCATCAGGGACCAAATTCTCCAATAAATTGCGAAGTCCCTGAGGGCAACAGCTGTTTCACACTCACCACTGTATCTCCAGCACGTGGCATAACATTGGGTCTGAAACCCAGGCTCACTGAATATTTGAATACGTGAGCATATTCTGCTGCACAAAATGCCCCCATAACTGTCGTCTTGACTCAGAGTAAAAGCCAAAGTCCTCACCAGGGTCCCCAGGTCCCAACATGGTCTGGTTCTCATTTTCTTTCATTTTCTTTCTGACTCACCCTTTGCTCTGTCCTCTAGTGACTCAGTTTTTCTTGCTGCCACCTCAGGGCCTTTGTACATCTTGTTTCTTCTGTCCAGTTATACCCATGGCTTACCACCTTCCTTTCTTTCAAGTTTCCTCTCAAATGGCATTCTTTCCCATAATCCTCCGTCCTCTTAAGCCTGCTTTATTTTTTTTCCCCACATACTTGTCACCTTCTAAGATGACACATAATATGCCTTCTTATTTTTCTTGCTTTGTACCTCTCTCCATTAAAACATGAACTCCACAAAAGCAGGGTAATTATCTGTTTTCCTTGTGATTGTCTTCCCAGGATGTAGGACAGTGCCTAGGACACAGCGGGCACTCGGTAAGTCTTTTTTGAATGAATTTTTTTAAAGCATGTGAGCAAGAAGCATTACTCCCTCCATCTTCCCACCTTGACTCTGCATTGTAGATACGCACAATGGCTAACTTATAAAAATGTGCTTCTTTCCCTGCTCCCCACCGCCCCCCTCCCACACACTGTGTTTTCTATTCCGTGAGCTTCATTTCACCTTCCCGCTGAAATCTTCTCAAATTAAAACAAACAAACAAACAACACAACACCTTATTCCACAACAACAACAACAAACACCTTATTCCTCCCATCCCCAGCTCCATATGCATTAAGACCCTTGTTACAATGGACTCCTTCAAACCCACGCAGTATCACTGCCCTGCTGCTTGAAAAACCACAGGATCTACACCCCAAGTGGTCGTCTTGGCCCATCCCACCGGGTCCCAGATGGCACAGATTTTCCAGACAGCGAATCTAATATATGTGGAGTCAACAGGCCACGATGTCCTATGCCTACAGAGGAGAGAACCTCTACAGAGTGATCATCATTATGTAGCCATATGACAGTCCTTTCCCCTGACATATGGGCTGGGAATTGGGATGGCTGTCACCCCACATAGATCGTAAATTGCTGAAGGGCAAAAGAGCATTTCTTCGGACCAGGTAAAACCTCATCGCGGCTGGCGTGGTGCTTTTGTCTCGGTAAGCATTCGGCAGAGATGCTGATAGACAACAGAAATGAGAAAACAGAAGAGAAAGCGGGCAATGGATTAGCTATTTGTTTAGAATTATGACACCGCCATATACAGGTAATGGCGCTAGTGGGAATGGGGCGCTGCGCACAGGGGAAGCTGTTTTGACAACATATGTGATGTGTATACGGAGAGACGCAAATGCAAAGACTATGCATACGTACAGCGAATCCAGATACGTTTATATCTGGATGACTCCGTGCTCTTTCCACGTAATATCCAGTGTGCAAAACAGATATTCACGGAAAAATTTATTCTTTTATTTCTGCAATTTTCAATGTGTAAATATTTTTTAAAACTTTTTTAATGTTATTTATTTTTGAGAGAGAGAGAGAGAGAAAGAGAGACAGAGCGCAAGCAGGGGAGGGGCAGAGAGTGAGGGAGACACAGAATCCGAAGCAGGCTCCAGGCTCCCAGCTGTCAGCACAGAGCCCGACGTGGGGCTCGAACCCACAAATGGCGAGATCGTGACCTGAGCCGAAGTCAGACGTTTAACGGACTGAGCCACCCAGGCGCCCCAATTTTTAAATATTTTTTAATGTTTATTTTATTTTTGAGAGACAGAGAGTGCGAGCAGGGGAGGGGCAGAGAGAGAGAGAGCGGGAGAGAGACAGAATCGGAAGCAGGCTCCAGGCTCTGAGCTATCAGCACAGGGCCCGAAGTGGGCTTGAACTCATAAACTGTGAGATCATGACCTGAGCTGAAGTTGGAGGCTTAACCAACTGAGCCACCCAGGCAACCCTGCAATTTTTGATTTTCAAGCAAAATTACAGTATGTGCTTTTCCATAACAAAATATAAGATGTGGCATTTCCTGAGTAAGCTTTGAGTCTCATAGTCGATAGGTAATTTTAAATTGAATTAAGCTAATTCAGCTCTTATTTATGATATCAACTTATTTATTTTTCAGTTGGGGAAAAAATATGACCACCTTACCAGGGTGGCTGATGATTAAAAAAAAAAAAAAACCACAAAAGTATAAATGATTAAAAGGTGATGTGAGCTTCCTCTGGGGAGTGTGGGAACTGAAATCTGCATTAAGGTCTGGGGTGACAGCGCCCGCTGCCCTCCCGCAGAATCTGTCCCTTTGTCGCACTTCTGTATCTGCTTTTGTCTCCTTCTACTGCAACCTTACTGTTGTCTTTCCTTCCCTGCCCTATTATCCCTTCCGCTGCTCCAAATACCCTTCTCATCAGCTTCTCCGTGATGGCAGGACAGGTGAGGCACAATGATGAAGGCAAAGGAGGAGGACGGTTGGCCCTAATTCCACCGTCACAGCCGTGAACCAGTGTCCCCATCCCCGCCTTCCCTGCTGTCCACCACCACAGTGCCTTCTCATCTCAGTCCTGATTCCCTCCTTTTCCCCCGTGTCTGCTCCCGGTGTCTCAGGATGCCTCTCATACTACACGCCTCATTCCAGAGTTCCTATCATGGTTCTGTATTCAGAGAGTAAGGAACTTTTAACGCAAGCCATGGATCTCCTTTGTCTGGCCATAGGAGCCCCACCCCCAACCTCAGTAGCTTCAGACCTACAACCAACACATGCAAGCTGAATGGTGTGAGAAGAAACCTCTGCTCTCACTTCCAGGCCTGCGGTAAAGAATAGGAGCGTTCCCCATATTCACCTTGGCCCTAGTAATGCACTTCCCCCCAGGGACATTGTCATGCCCGGTGACTGGAGCGTTCAGTACCATAGAGCAGAAGAGCCTCAGTAAGTACGTGAGAATGGGGGTAGGTGGATCGTGGCCACAAACACCCAGCCACCAAGTTCAGAAGGGAAGAGAGAAACCTCGCAACCGTTGGAAGCTTTTTCTTTAGCTTTACTGAAATATAATTGACATATAATATTGTGTTCATTTAAGGTGTATGTATGATAATTTGACACACGTATCTATCGTGAGATTAGTACCACCGTAGGGTTAGGTATCTCCTGCATCACTCACATAACTACTGTGTGTGTGTGTGTGTGTGTGTGTGTTGCGATAAAAAGCATTTAAGGGGCGCTTGGGTGGCACAGTGGGTCAAGTGCCTGACTCTTAAGCTTGGCTACGGGTCATGATCTCAGGGTTTCTGAGTTCAAGCCCCGCATTGGGTTCTGCACTGATGGTGCAGAGCCCGCTTGGGATTCCGTCTCCCTTTCTCTCTGCCCCTCCCCTGCTTGTGTTTTCTCTCCAAACAAATAAATAAACATTAAATTTTTTTTTAAACTTTAAGGTTTACTCTCAGCAATTTTCAAGTATATAGTACAGTCTTGTTAACTATAATCACGACGCTGTGTGTTAGATCCCCAGAACTTACTCGTATTGTAACTGGAAGTTTAAGCCCTTTGACCAACATCTATTGACCAACACCTATTTCCCCATTTCCCCCACCATGCAGGCGTGGCAGCTACCATTCTACTCTCTGTTTCCATGTTTGGATTTTTAGATTCCACATATAAGTGAGATCATATAGTATTTGTCTCTGTGGTCACAAATGGTAGGATTTCCTCCTTTTTTTACGGCTGAATAACATTCTTGATGGAGGTGTTATCACTGTTAGCTTCCTTCTTGGAACTGTTCTTGCTGTATCCTCTACGTTTTGATGGATTGTGTTTTCAATTTTGTGTGTTTCCAGATATTTTTTGGTTTCCCTTTTGATTTCTTCTTTGACTCATTCGTTGTGCAAGAGTGTATTGTTTACATCACACCTGTTGTGAATTTTCCAGTTTCCCTGCTGTTATTGATTTCTACTTTCATACCAATGTAGTCATAAAAGATACTTGGTATGACTTCAATCTTCTTAAATTTGTGAACACTTGTTTTGCTTGTTTTGTTAGCACTCTGTTCTGGAGAATGCTCCATATGCACTTTAGAAGAATATGTATTCTGCTGCTGTTGGATGCACATGTCTTTTTGTGCACTTTCACTTTGAGCCTATGTGTGTGTCCTAGAAGCTAAAATGATTGGAGAGTTTAATCCATATGTTTAGAATAATTATTGATAGGTATGGGCTTATCAGTGTGATTTCTTAAATTAATTTATTTTTGAAAGAAAGAGAGAGAGAGAGAGAAAGGACAGAGGAGAGAGAGAGGGAAAGGGGCAGAGAAAGGGAGAGAGAGAATCCCAAGCAGACTGTGCACTGTCAGTGCAAAGCCCAACACAGGGCTCGAACTCACCAACCATGAGATTGTAACCTGAACTGAAATCAAGAGTTGGACATTCGACCGACTGAGCCACCCAAGCACCCTTTACCAATGTGATCTTATTAATTATTTTCTGACCCGTGTTACTTCCTTCCTATATTGATGTCTTTCTTTGAGAATTGATATTTTCCATGGTGGTATGTTTTGATTCTCTTCTTTTTATCTTTTGTGCATCCACTATATATTTTTTTGCTTTGTGGTTACTATGAGGCTTGCATAAAACATCGTAACAGATATAGCTCTCTATTTTATGTTCATAACAACTTTGATCACATACGAAAGCAAAACAAAACAAAACAAAACGAAAACCACTACCCATTTACTCCATTCTTTTATGTAGTTTATGTCAGAATTTCCTTCTTTTTATATCACATACTCATTGAAAATTATTGTTGCTATCGTTATTTTTAATACTCTTATTCTTTAATCTTTATGCTTGAGTTAAGCAGTTAGCACATCCAACATATTACAGTATTAAAGTATCCTGAATTTGATTATATACTTACCCTTACTGCTATAACGTTTCTGCTGAGAAATCTGCTGATAGCTTTCTGGGAGTTTCTTTGTAAGTTGCAAGCTTCTTTTTCTCTTGCTTCTTTAAAGATTGCCTCTTTGTCTTTGATTGTTGACCGTTTTGTTGTACGTATCTCAGAGAAGATCTCTTTAAGTTGAGTTTTTGGTGAGCTTATGAGCCTTGTGAACTTGGACGTTGAAATCTCTCCCCAAATTTGGGAAATTCGTAGCCATTTTATCTTTAAATAAGCTTCCTCCCCCTTTCTCTTTTTCTTTGTCTTCTGGGACTCCAATAATTTGCAGATTGTTTCTTTAGAAGGTTTCCTATAGACCACAGACGGTTTCTTCACTCCTTTTTCATCCTTTTCTCTTTGTTCTCTTCTTGGGTAATTTTAAAGGTCCTGTCCTCTAATTCACAGATTCTTTCTTCTGTTTGAACCACGTGGCTATTGATGCTGTCTACTGCATTTTTCTGTATTTTATTCATTGTAATCTTCAGCTCCAGAATTTCCATTTGGTCCTTTTTCACAATTTCTTTTTGTTAAACGTCTCCTTTGGTTCATGTATTCTTTTCCTGATTTCATTTCATAGTCTTGCTTTGTTTTCTTGTAGATCATTGAGCCATTTTGAATCCTTGATGGGGTAAATCACAGATCTCCAAGTCGTTAGAGTCGGTTCCTAGAAAACTTATCGTGTCCCTCTGTATTGTTAGGTTTCCTTGACTTTTCATGGTCTTTGAAGTCTTGCCTCGCTATCTTCACTTTTGAAGTGGCACTCACCTCCTCCAGTCTTTGCTGACTGACTTCAGGAGAGACATACCTCCCATCAGCACCGCTAGGGATCCTGAGACTCTCAGACCTTCTACGGATATACCTGCTCCACATTTCTTGCTCTCTCTTATGGCAGAATTCTTACGTTTGTATGCCCTCTCTAGATCCTGCAGGGCCAAGCCATATGTCCATACCCTCAGTTTTGGTTTTCCAAGGGGATTCTCTCCCAGGCCCACAGATTCAGAATGGCTTTCTGTACATGCTTACTAGCCGCCTGCAAAATCTCACTCCTGCCGCCATCTGGACCATGCACAGGCAATCCACCACAGAGTGAAGGCAGGTGTGTGGATGAGGCACATGGAATGCTGCGGGTGCCAGTGGGCCAGGTGGGGGTATCTGTGGGCAAGACATCACCGGTGGCTCACAGACAGGCCTCCTGATTGAGTCCTGATGTGCTCAGAATGATCCTTGTCCCCTACATATGTTTTGTTCTGAGTCCCAGCTGCTGTTCCTCCAGTCTGTCATGTTGCCTAGCCATGCAGCTCATGACTCAGTGCTCTGGATGTGGCAAGAGGGAAATGGGCCCCTTTGGCAGGGTCCCACAAGGCTAGGGAAGCCAGGAACTCACTCACACGCCATCACTTTCCCCCACAGAAGAAATCAAGGCTCTCTTGTCATCAAGCTATACTTCCCTGGGGGAGGAGGAATGCAGGAAAAGTTAAACGTTTCCTCTCACCCTCTCCAAGACATCCAATCTTATTATTTTTCTTTTCTACAATGGTATGCTAGAAATTTTTTGCTGGGCTCTGGGACTTCCACAAAGCCTCTCTCCTCTGTGAGTGATTATCTCCAGGGAGTCTCAGACCATGGTTGGGAGGGGCGGGAGCCAGTCTTTGGGGCACTTTGGGTCCACAACCAAGACTGCAGTCTTCTATATGCCTATTACCTGATGCATAGGTGGGTGAGAATTCTCCCAGGTCCCTTGATGTATGGCTGCTGACAGAACTAAAGTAACACGGGGCTGTAGTCAAGTCCTTGGAGGTACAGAACTGTTTGCTGGTCTAGTGCTGGGACCATGGTTGACAAGTCAGCTACCTAAGTGCAGACCTGTTTTCTAAAAACAGCTCTCCTCATTTGTCGACTACACCGGGTTTCCCAGTCTCCTATCTGGATCCCTCAGCTCCCGCAAAAACACTTTTGCCCATGGATCAATGCCAAATTGTTGCTGTTGAGGGCAAGACATGAATGAGGGATATCTTATTTGGCCCATGCCACTCTCCGGAAACTTTAAAAGTTGTCAAAAATGTACAGCCCAGTTGAAAACTGTCAGCCTGAATTCCATGATAAAACTTCCTTTATCTTTGGTTAAGCTTCATCTGTGTAGATATTTACACTCCAACAGTTAACTAATCTACCTTCCATACCAGTTTGGCCTAAACTACGTCCTCCAAATTCTAATGTCGAAATCTTAATCCCAAGTACCTTAGAATGTGACTATATTTAGAGATAAGATCTCTAATGGTGTCGTTAAGTTAAAATGAGGTCACTAAGGTGGGCTCTAATCAGACATGACTTGTATCCTCATAACAAGAAGAGAAGGACACAGATACACATAGAGGGGAGACCACATGAAGACACACAGAGAAGATGGCCAACTACAAGCCAAGGAGGGAGGCCTCTAGATAAAAAACAAAACAAAACAAAACAAAACAAAACAAAACAAAACAAAACCAACTCTGCTGATCCCTTGATCTCTGGGATTGGGAGAAAACAAATTCTTGTAGTTTAAGCCACTTAGTCCATGGTAGTTATTACAGGAGCCCTAGAAAACTAATACAACGCCCTCCTATACACTGTCAGTGATTTGCAAATGACATGGCCCTAAGTGACAATTTAAATACATCTAACTTTGTTTCCATGTGAATATTTTGTGCAAACTCTTAATCCATTAGGGAAAAACTTTCGAAATGCTTTCTCTGTTGAGGACTGCTACCCAGAAGGGATATCAAGTACTTTTCAGATCCCACTTTTGTCATTTTAAAGACACACACTAGAGGTACCTATCTGAGAAATCTTTCTAATTTCTAAATTCAGGGATTAGAGATCTGTCAATTCTGGCAGTGGCAGAGACTGCTATCGTTCTTTCTCCCCTTCTCCCACTATAATAGAGGCTTTAGAGAGGCAAAGCCAGCACCAAAGTAAGAGTATATATCCCAGTAAGGAAGGTTTGGCCATAAAGCTAAGATCTGGCTAATGAGATGTGACTTGAGGTATACATCCTCTGAGATATATCAAGAGAGTAGAAAAAAAACATGCCCTTCTTTTCTTTCCTTTTACCCTTGAGTCCAAGTGGAGAAATGGTGACGAGTGGAAATGATGACTACCTTGGGGACAAAAGCAATGCCTGTAGGATCGCAGAGATTGAGATGGAAGAAGTTTGGTTCCCAACACAGCCGAGCTACTCAACATCCTGAGCTGTTCAGACTGCTACGTGAGAAAGATATAATTTCTACCACCTTTAAGTCACTGCATTTTGGAATTCTTATTATAGTAAACTAGATTGTATCTTGACTAATACAGGGGGAACTGTGAAAGAAGAAAGCAGGTAAAGATCTGGGAAAAAGTGCAAGTTCCTCACGTATATGATTTATCCCTGCATTAATAGTTAAAATCCATACTTTTCTACAAATCAATAAGGAAAAGACAGATGACCAGGTAGGAAAAAGGAGCCAGTTACTTGAAAAGGTGCTTCCCAAAGAAGCTATCCATATGGACCACAAACATGTGCAAGGGTGTTCCGTCTCATTAGTTATGAAAAACAATACTACCTCGCAACCTCTGGAATGGCTAAAATAAAAACCATTGGTGACACCAGGTGTTGGTGAAGATGTGAAGAAACTGGAATTTCCTATGTTGTTTGCTGATGGGAAGGTAAATGGAACAGTCATTCTGAAAACCATTTGGCAGGTGTTTACCGCCAAGAGTTGCTCGTGTCCCACCACTTAAAACACCTAAAGAAATGTGTACGTGTATTTCCCAAAAGATATCTAGTAGAATGTTCATAACAGCATTGTTCATCCCGGCCCCAGATTGGAAACATGCAAATGTCTCCCAGTAATAGAGTAGATGAATAAATCGTGGCATATGCATACAATGGAATAGCATACGGAAATTATACCAGACAAACCACTGCTACACAAAGCAATATGGATAAATATTGCAAATGTGATGTTGAGTCACAGGAGCCCGTACACACAAGTAGAGAAACTCTCTGACCTAGGGCTTCCGGCCAATGAGAATCCTGGGTTCTAGTAAATCCTGGCCCGTTCTTCTCCGTTTGCTTCCTGATTCCTTCGTGACATCAACACACAAACACAACTTGAATGAGGATATTCAGGACTTAAACAAAGAGATATTCTTCTTCCTAATCTAGGCTAGCCAATTAAAATAGAAGGAAAGGCTAAATGATACATGATCATAAAAAGGTAAAACTTTATAAGTAGGAATTTACAAGACAGGAACGCAGGAGTTTTAGATTACAAAGCAAAGGGCATAAATTTCCAGTATCTGAGTGCATTACTTGAAGCTGAGATTCATCAAGGAAGGGTTGTAATTGACTGACAAGAGATGAGATGGGCAGAGAAAAGCGTTGGTAATAGGAATAGAGAAGAAAGCCCTTATTAAAAAGTCATCTGAGGGGCACCTGGGTGGATCAGTCGGTTGAGCTTCCGACTTCGGCTCAGGTCATGATCGCATGGTTTGTGCGTTTGAGCCCTGCATCTGGCTCGTTTTTGTCAGCACAGAGCCCACTTCGGATCTTCTCTACCCTGCCCCTCTCTGCCTCTTCCCTGCTTGCTCTCTCTCTCTCTCTCTCTCTCAAAAATAAATAAATCTTTTTTTAAAAAAGACGTAATCTGAATATGGAGTGCCTGGGTGGCTCAGTCAGCTAAGCGTCCAACTTCAACTGAGGTCATAATTTCATGGTTCCTGAGTTCAAGCCCCACATCGGGCTCTCTGCCATCAGCACAGAGCATGCTTGGGATCCTCTGTTGCCCTCTCTTACTGTCTCTCCCCTGCTGGCACATGCTTTCTCTCTCTCTCTCTCTGTCTCAAAAATAAATAAACATTAAAAAAAAAAGACATAATCTGAATATATGGCAGAAAGAAGCTGTGTTTAGAAAACTAGGCTTTGGAGCCAGACAGCTCTAGGTTCAAATCAGAGCAATTTCCTACGTGTGTAACTTTGGGCAAATTAGCTCTCTAAGCCCCCATTTGCAAAATTGGAGAATGTTTGTTTCCACCTTCCAGTGATTTGGGGAGGATTAATGACTCCACAGAGCACCTGGCATGTACATAATGCTCTGTTAATTTAAGGTCTAATTATTTCTATAATTACTGAAATTTTACTATTATTATTAACACATGCACAGTTTAGGAGGGATATCGTCATTAAACTATATGATTCTTCATAATTCTGGCTTACATGGTTTATAAAGTGCTCCTATGCTCAGTATCACTGAACCTTGGGAAGACTTCATATTTAGAAGATTTACTAACCGAGAGTCGAGAGTCGTTGTCCTTAAAACATTTTCATAGGCCATATTCTGATTGTCCTTGTCTACACATACATTGTGAGTGCCCTTTAGAGGTCCCCAGTCTTAATATGCAAATATAAAACTGAAAAATGCCATTTAGCCTTTGTTTATCATATCATATGGTTGTTTGAGGCTCCTTATGTCTCTGTGACTCTATGCCACACACACTAATTGAAAAGAAAAGCAAGGATAGTTATCCGCATCATTCAAAGAGCAAACATTTGCTGGAAATAATTAAAAGAAAAACTTTCTTGAATTACGTTTTCTATGATACAGCTCACCAAGGAGCTGTTCAACTTAGCAATTTCTTCTATTTGTGCCCCTTTTCTATGCCTTCTAACTCTGCCTTTACTTGCTTTCATAAAATGATGTTTCGTGTTTGCATAAATGGGCCTCTAAAATATGGAAATCTTGTTTATAGACATGGCCTTGTAGAGAAATACCTGAGATAATGCTCACAGTCAACTGTTATTAGGAACAAAGAACTCTCTGGCTTGCTACAAATTGGAATTCCTAATCTTACCCCCAAAGAAAGGTGTACGTTCTTTATGGCAGTCTGAATTTATAGACTGTTTTGGATTCTCACATTTGTATAGTCATTCGCATAGAACAGAAAACATATTACATAACAAGTCAGTCAAGCTAAATTATAGGCAGCTCTTTTCAATCAGGCCACTGCAGTTCTGCGTTGCTCAGTTCAGCTCCTGTCTCCCACTGTTCAAATGTTGCCATGGTGACCAATTTTTGTCATGTATATTCCCAGATCCCGTGCGGCCTCCTTATTCATAGCACTTTGCCATCACTACAGCGACCGCTAGCTGCTGTCTTATTATCTAATCTCCCCTTAGTAATACATATCACCTTTAAACTACCTGGGTGAATTCTTGAAACCTGAGTATAAATGATATGTTACAGAAACCAGAAAATAAATTCACATTAGATAACGTTATAATGATAATAACAAATAAATAAGACTCCTTAAGCCAGCCATAAGCAGGGGCTTTGTGAATTCACTCCCTTACCATTGCCTCGCTGTGTCACCGTCCATGTCACTGGAGGACCCATCTGATTCTTTTACGACAAATGGAATAACAAGATTGCAGAACTGTTGAGCTGAATTTGATCAACCGTGTCGCAATTCATCTGACTGTTGAGCTTTTTGCTGTTATGACAGCTGAAAAACACAAATTATCGGCATATTGGAAGAAGAAGCCGAGAGGTGCAGAGAGAGTCTAATTTATCCACGCGCCTAAAAAGACGAGGTCGTCTGGCTAAACCAAATGTCGCCCCTTTTTCCTTTTTAAATATTGTAGGCTGACTGTCTTTCGAGTAAAAACACAACCTTAAAAAGAATCACAAGAAACCAGATCAAAGACATAAATAGAACAAAATATGCACAAGAGATCTCCTCCAAGATCAAAGATGTGAACGGAATTGCCATGAATAAGAAGTGTAGAGCTCACCAGAACAGAATGTCTTCGGCATACATAGAATTCTACCAAAAAGAGAAAATAGAAGAAGAAGAAGAAGGAGAAGAAGAAGAGGAGGAGGAGAGGAAGGGAGAAAAAAAGTCTCTGGGAAATCAGGCCCTCTGCAAAGCAAGTAAGATGTCTTTATTTTTCCCTTTGCAGTAAGCAAAATTTCTATGTCATTTCACTGAAATGACCAAATACAGAGCACTGTAATCTGAAGGAGGGAAGCATAAGAGACCCTTTCCTTTCTGGGGGCTAAGCATCTTTCATGTTGTTTTTTTTTCTTTTTCTTTTTTCTGTCAAAATCCACTCCCAAAACTTCAATCTTTAAATGTGTTTCACTGTAAATCAACCCGGTACAGAGAGTTTTCAAGAGTGTGAAATATTGAGGTAGTAACATTCGAGAGAGCAGCTTTGCTTGTGAAAATGAAGTAATTAATTTAATGCATATGGGGAAAAAGAAAAAAAAAAGTAAAGGGAGTTCCCTTTATTAAATATTTATCACTGGAGCCCCGGTGGATGCCACTCAGAAAAGCAATCATTAGAGATGGGACATTGATTGAAGTGAATATTAAGTAGCACTCTACACTAAATAACAGTTGCTGATTTCTTGGAAGAAAAGTTCTTGGGCTTCTTAGCTACTTCTCTTTGAGTGTCTTACAGCATGTGCTTAATTTTAAGTAATTCGGTCTTTTAAAAATGTGTCTCTGTCCCTGACCTTATAGAACTTTCATCTCATTCAAGTCAATGAACCCAACTCTTTTCTACCCTCTGTAGGCACAGCGTGCAGGAGAAAGAGGGACAGGGAGCTTGAAACAGTGAGGGAGAGTGGCTAGTTATCAGAATGCAAACTCATGCCTGCAGAAGGAGGAAAAATAACAAATTAATAATCCATGATTCTATTTAGCCTACTAGGGGGAGGACAAATTTATGATTCAAGGTAAACTTTGATCAGATATGTTAGCGCTGAAGGTAAATTTTCTGAACTTGAGTCTTTAAAGCAAAAAAACATTCACGAGGCAAGATATTTCCTAATGATATTTAGTCTTAAATACGTACATTAACATATACATTCTTTTTTACCCTTAGAAGATAAATATAATAATTGCAAATATATATTTTTAAGTAGGCTTTCCACTCAACATGGGGCTTGAACTCACGACCCTGAGATCAAGAGTCACATGCTTTACTGATGGAGCCAGCCCGGTGCCCCCCTTTTTAAAAAACTCATGCGATTTTGGAGCAATCTCTTTCTATGAGGCTCCTGTCCCCAACAAATGTGACTGAATTCATGTTGAGACAATTTCTTATACTGTAGTATCATTGCAAAGAGCAGGATTTTCATATTATTCTAGATCCTGAGTATCAGCGGACTTCTATTCTGACTAAAGTCTTTACGTGCTTTGTACTCCTGAAGAAGTAATTGTCTTCCTGCAGTATCTGGAATTTCTAAGAGAACTCCTTCCTCCCTCCATCTATGCACGTTAACGTGACAACGGGCAGGCTGCTTTGGAGGAATTTGATTGACTCCACGGGCAGGGACGTTAGACATGCTGGGATAAGGTTTTTTAAAAAATGGACGTTTTTTTGGCACAGCCAAAAAGTACAATGTTATATCGACAGTTTGGGGCCCTTTTCTTCACAAGCAACAAAGTGGTCTGGTAAAATGGAAGAGCATTCCTTGGAGTGATGCTCACTTTAGAGTAGTGGTTCTTAACCAGAGGCAATCTTCCCTCCCTCACCCGGGGATACCTGGCAACGCTTGGAAGCATTTTTGATTGTCACAATAGGGCGAGGTGCTCTGGTGGCATCACGGAGGTAGAGACCAGAGACAACGCTTAACGTCCCGCAATGCAGTTCCCATGACTTATCCTTGGATTTCATGGGAACATTTTTACCAAGAGATGAAGTTTATGCTTTCCTTAAGGGCAACCGAATCACAATTTTTCGCAGGTAACCATCACGTATTCATGATCCATTTACAGCAATGGTGCTTATGATGCTTCCAATTCATGTATTAAAATTGTAAACTTTTATTAATATTCAGCTTGAGGTTTGAATTCATAATTTAGCACCCTGGCTTAAGCCTATACGTTTCGTTGGAATAAAGTGATTCTCCACCCTGTCATTTCTCTCTTGCGTCCCTCTCGCGATTAGGGTCTGACGCCCAGAAATGGCTTGGCAGCTTTACAGACAACACTTCCACACTTTTCCATGCGTGGGAACTTTTGGGACATGATACGTGATTGCCTTGGAAATTATTTGATGTTGACGAATTAGGTCCTTTCCAAAAAAGAGAAGTGATTTTCAGCCACCTTGAGACGCCATTTTCTCCTGTTACACAAAGGTAGACTTCTGGCAATCTTCTCAGAAAGCTCAAATAGTTTTCTTGAATGAGGGACTCGCTATGGTGGGGATTCCCGAAAAAAATAACACGCTCTTTTCTAGTCTTTTTGACTCACAGAGTCCTGCTAGTTCAAGTCAGAATTCTAGATGATTTGAAGTTGGTAAAGGAGGCTTAGAGGTTATCTGTGCAGCCATCCCTTTAGAATGCAGCACCTTCTTGTAGATGTTTCATACTTCGGTGAAGGAAATGGCCCTGGACGCCATTATGGTGTCAGAAACCATCACTGATCCACACATTGTGGCCGGATCCACAGCACAGTAGGTCACCAAGTCGTTTGGTGACGTGCAACGTATTCGTCACTAGTCATTGATTTCTAAGAATTCTAATGAAAAAGGACCAAGCAAGTTGGTTATTTGAAAACTTCCTTTTACCAATTGTGAGGCTGCCCTTGAGCTTTAGGCTACCTTCCTTTAGTAATGTTCTATAATCTTCGGTTTTCATACAATTAGTCAAAGATATGTGTTGAGTATCCACCGCCAAATATATATGTAAAGTCTATATTTTTGCTAGGCTTATCTCTGGTTGTCGAAGTATTCTCTTGAAAAGCAAAACGACAGGGGCGCCTGGGTGGCGCAGTCGGTTAAGCGTCCGACTTCAGCCAGGTCACGATCTCGCGGTCCGTGAGTTCGAGCCCCGTGTCAGGCTCTGGGCTGATGGCTCGGAGCCTGGAGCCTGTTTCCGATTCTGTGTCTCCCTCTCTCTCTGCCCCTCCCCCGTTCATGCTCTGTCTCTCTCTGTCCCAAAAATAAATAAACGTTGAAAAAAAAAATTAAAAAAGAAAAGCAAAATGACAAAAAAACTACACAACTTTTTACTTTTCTCAAAGTCAGTGCTTTCCAAAATGTCCTCAGCATAAAAATGACGTGAATTGCTTATTAAAAGAAAAGACACTTAGTTCCACCCAGACCTCTCTGGGAAGACCCTAAAAGTCTATATTTTTGAATAGCACCCAGGGAGCCATATGATTTGGTAATTTGGGAGACAGTGCCATAGGAGAACGCACATATTTGGAGACCACAAAAGACACCATATTAAATTATAAATGGATTGAGTAGCTGCCCTTCAAAAGGTTGTGTGATGCATATGCAATACTTCGGCAAGTGTCTGTATCCTTTCACAAGGTGAGCCTTCCAAAGCCATTAGCCTTTTCAGCCACTTGTATTTAGTATATCCTTTCATCTTTTTACTTCGGTGTTTGACCACATTCCTGTCTCTTTTTCACTAACTCTCCTATTTTGGTTCCTTTCTTCCCTCTCCTTTTAACTGAGTGTGCCTCCTGATACTGACTTTCCCAAGAGTCCTTTAATTCTTTATCTGTGCACACAGGAGCCCTTCCTGGGAATTCTAGCATTCCGTTGATAACTATCAAGGTACGCTCCTTGATCCTACTCTCTAGACCCAATTAACCTGGAACCTGGAGCCTGAGACTGATTATTTAAAATTTATCTATAATGTCCAGGCATCCGTGTGGCTTTCACCCTCCAGAACTAATGTCACTTCAATCCGCAAATATTTAAATGCTAGTTTGGAGTGTTCCATTTGAGTGGTCTAAACCACCCACACGTTGCACCTGCCGTGGGGGATATGTTGAACCTGAGAGCACCCAGACGACATATTGATTTCTTTCTACGATTCAGAAGGAATCTCTGTGCTCATTCGCTGGCTTATCCATAACTACAGCTTGTATTCTCTTTTATAGAATGCTTGGAACAATTGTAAGAAAAGAACAGGAAAGACTGTGTGCATAACCAATCTGTTCCTTTCTACATTACTCATGCTTGCAGACTCTCTTAAGTAAAAAAAAATATTTGCTGCATCAATGAGACATGCAGTCTATGTCATTGAGCTAAAGAAAGAAAGAAGAAGCTATTACTCTGGACTCTATCAACTCATGTACATTTCACTTCTGCATCTAATATGAATACCGTTGGGCTGAATTTTGCACTTGAGAGATCACTCCACCTTTTGTCGGGAGTTCATGCGTGTATACAGATGGCTTTACGCACAAAGAGAATATGTTTTTCTCTCTAACGAAGACGCGAATTCTGAAGTGGGTGGAAAACACACTCGTGTGTATTTATTTTGCCTACCGAGTCTCTCCGTTTAGACCTTAATGAATTCTATCCGCGGCACCTCTGGAAATTCCGAAATGGCCACAATCGCTACCAGTCCTCTGGTGTTAAAAGAGGTCAAAGTGCCCAAAGACATAATTTCAAGTCTTAATTGAATGCTAGCAACTGAACCATGAGCAGGATCCCTGAAGAATGGTAAAGTCCTCTGTGGGCTTCACACAATGGGAATGTGTGGGTAGATGCCATCTGTAGCTCCGGGGTGGGGAAACAAAAGGACATTTGAGGAAGAGGGGATTGCTTACAGATATGATATAATGGGAAAGATCTGAAAGTCATCCATCATGCCCGTGACACACATCACACCCAACAACAGCCAAAAGCCACGAGATGTCACACACCGCCTGCAGCGTGTCAGGCCTTCTGGCATCAGCACTTTTGTGCACCCTGCCACCTGCCCTCTCTGGCTGCTCTGCGTGGGGAGGCCCAAGAATGCCTCTGCCTGCCCCCCACCCCAACGTTTGCTAACGCGGGCTTTAGCCTCACAGCCCCCCCCAGGCGCTCGGGACACATTCATCCCGTGACAGGGAGTGACAATCAGAGCCGAGCAGGGATGCCAACGCTACCAGATGTTGCCGAAGCTCCTAAATTGGGTTAGCCCAACCACGCTGCTCTGAGACGGTCAGAACAATGTGGCCCAGGCGGGGACACAGGGCCGCTCGGAAGCTCCCATGCGGGCAGCGGCTCAGCGGCACGGAGATTAGGCCGAAGCTTCCCTCCTCTTCTTTCCGTTTTCCGTAACAGGGCTTGCTTGAAAGTACTCATCTCGGAATATCAAATGCAGATTGGGTTAAGATGAGCAAGAAAAATATATAAGCTATGTTTTCGCATCACTGTGTGACAGCAACCTGTCACATCCAAGGGTTGCTCTTTAATTTTGAAGGAACACATGGCACACACACACACACACACACACACGCACGCACACAAACATCAGAACGAGTTGTAATTAAATTTGTATTATGTTCTCTGGCTTTCACTTCTGTGGACTCTTTTTATCTCATCTTCCCAATGAAATGGCAGGGTCTCCAAGTGCAGGGGCCGTGGGTAATGGTGCCCTTTGGCCCTCACAGGGCCTAAGTCAATATTAAACACACACTAGTTGCTCGATGACTAATCAGTCGGTTTCAAACGGGTTTGTTGTGGTTTTTGTTTGTAATATTTCCAAAGGCTAAAGAAGAACACTGAAGACAGCACGCAACGTGAAAAAAAAAAAAAAAAAAACCAAGGTGGGAAATTATTAGCTGGGACCAGGTTAAAGAAATATAAAGCCAAGCAGTTAAATTTTATCACTTGAATGGAGGATATTAGTAGCCTGAAATTCCTAGGCTTGTTCACAATGATTTTACAGGCTAATATCCTAAATATTGTGCCAACATTTCACGTTCTAGGCTTGTTTATGCCCCAGTATAAATAGCCCACTGGCGGTGCATTTAGGTGTCTCTGTTACTAATTCATAGTGACCCATAAAAACTACAATAAAGGACAGTTCTCCAGAGCAATAACTTGTTGGGGTGCAAAATAATTGGGACACTGGGACTCCTGCTGACTGAATGAGTTGTAGTGTTTGGAAACAACCCTAGGAAAATAGCAACCATACCCTGAAGCCAGCCCTTCAACTTTATCTGGGAAAATCCATATAATTTGGGCATCGCGTACTGTTTTCATCCCTATTCCAATATCTTTTGAATACGTCCAGATCTTTCTAGATCGTATCTAATCGTGTTTCTTCTAACATCTTGTGAATCTTTACCATACATGCAAGGAGAGTTCATTTATATTGAGGTCAGGTAATTGTATCCATTCCTTGAATATATTCTCTTGTTTGAGTTCCAGAACTTGGTACCATTTCAATGTTGTATTGCATCCAAAACAACTTATATTTTGGGCACTGATGCGATAAAAATATTGCATATTTATCATGTGTACTCGTTGTCAAGAGGACCTGATGGCAATGACAGATTCTTACTCTGTTTGATGGAAACTTTCCATTGAGCTCCAATTTATAAATTGTGGACGAAAATGTGGGGTGGGAGAAGTAACATAACTAAATCAAGCACGTGATTGTCAGTAATTCTTACGAACAAGTTGATGTGTTGAACACACTGAAGATAGCGCGTCTGACCCAATTCTTAAACTACAGGTCAAACCAAAAATATGAACCTGAGCACAGAAAGGATTTCCTTAATGTATATTTCCTATAAATAATGTTTCCTTGTTAGATTTAATCTATGATTGAAGTAACTAGACTCACTGCAAACAAGAGGTTGTGGTAAAAGGTATTAATCAGTATTTTAAATATCTGTGCCTTTCTTGCTGGGATGAGCACTGGGTGTTGTATGTGAGCCAATTTGACAATAAATTATATTGAAAAAAAATCTGCGCCTTTTTGATCAGGCACCTGGAGACTGACATTCCAGGTTTTCTGCATAGAGAAAATGAATAGATTCAGATATATATATATATATATATATATATATATATATACATACATATATATATATATATACGTGTATATATATATACACACGTGTATATACGTATAGATTCATATATATTTACACGTATATATACGTGTATATATATATGTATATATAGCATATTCATTATGCATACAACGGGAAGATATTCCGTCTAGGCATGTATCACCTTATCTGAGTGGCCTTCCCTGATATCTTATTCCTGTAGCAGCCATGGTCCCCCACTTCTGGCTGCGACTCCCCTTATCATTTATGATGTTACGTGATTTGCGCATTTGCCTTGTTCTCCCCCTCCCCCCCCCACTGGTTTACCTCTAGGGCGACAGAGACTTTGCTACTTTGGTCCCTACAGGATTCCTAGCACTGCACAGTGTCAGTGCCTGACCCTCAAGAAGTACGTGCAAACGTTTGAATATGTATGAAATACACGTGTTCTTTTAGAAGCAGATGAATGAAGGACACCAAGACGGCTACGCGTGTGTGTAATTAGGATCTTAGAGTGTCAGTTGTAATATAAAATATTTCATTCAAATTGAGCGCTTCACCCAGAATGGTTTAGTAGGCATTGCACAAATAATCTTTTTCAGTAAATCATTTTCAATAAGTGCTTTTTTGGAGAGCAAATGAAAAGGGAGTGTGAAAGAAGGTTAGAGACAAAACATAGCAAAGCTTTATGATTAACATTTCTGAGATCCTTAAGGTAGTAATCCATAACTCAAGAAATGAAGGCCCATAAAATCAGTTAAATGAAACCAAGTTCGGTATGTTGTATTCGATAGATTTTCTGAATTTTAATGTTTCTTTATTTTTTGAGAGAGACACACAGCACAAGTGGGGGAGGGACAGAGAGAGAAGGAGACACAGAATCCGAAGCAGGCTCCAGTCTCCCAGCTGTCAGCACGGAGCCTGATGCAGGGCTTGAACTCATAAGCTGTGAGATCATGACCTGAGCCGAAGTCGGGCGCTCAACCGACTGAGCCACCCAGGCGCCCCGATTTTCTGAATTTTTGTATAATGTTAATGTTTGCCAGAAAGGATGCATTATTTATGCTTATGTTAGGTGTGCTGATGGTAAGTAACTACAGTGATGAATGGGGAGAATTTCCTAATCACAGAGAGTAGCATATAAACTGTTTTAAAAGTTTCCAAGAATGTGCATAATTTTAGAATAATTTATAATAAATTAAAAACAATGTAAAATCTTGTATGTGGCAAGCACTTCTAATTCTAGTTAGCTCTAAATGTGTGGATAGATGGAAATGTTAATAAAAAAGGAAGTAAGTTCTGTAATAAAAGATTTAGGCTGTTGAAAAGTTTTTCTCCTAGGAGACTTGAGATGATACTTGGGGCAAACTAGACAAAAATGAGGGGGATTCCAAAAACTTAAGAATTTACACTTCTTACCAATTGTCTAAGATATTTCCCTTCAGCTTATTACTAACCACCACGGGTGCCTGACTTCAAAAACCAAATAACTCAGACATTTGGCAGGAGGCCAAATTTATCAGTACCATACCCAAGGATAATGTGTTTTGAACATTGTGTACAATGTAGTTCTAGAATTCTCTCCTTGAGAGAAGACCGAAAAAGCATGATATTTATACTCTAGCTCTTGCCTTTCTGTAAGGAAAATTATTTATTTGTTTTTTGCAAAAATTAATAGACATTTACATGAGTCAAACAGCAAAAAGCCCCAAAGGTATGTTGCCAATAACCCCCTTCCCTTACAAAGTGTTTTGGAGTTGGTTCCCCAGTTTCACCAAGAAGCAAATTTGTATTGTTTTCCGTGTTACATCTTGGTCTTGGGAGTTTCGAGGAACAGGTGTTTATAGACCAATGTTCATCCCAGAAGTTAAGGATCAAACTAAGGCCCCTGATTTTTCCCCCAATACGTTGACCTTTCCATTGTATTCAATGGCACCTGCCTGCCTGGCTGATGGAAAACTTTTCTCTATGATTTCGTATCTGAAAAAGGGAAATTCTTTCATCAATCTCGCCCTTCTCCCCCACCCCAGGTACATTGGTTCTCCTGTAGTCATCAGCACCAAAGCTCTTTAAAGACTAAGCCAGATTCATCACCACTATCTCTTCTACCCACTCTTTGATTTTGTGAAATCCCATTTCTACACCACGACCATCACCCCCCATACACACACACACACACGCACACACACACACACAGATTTCAGTGTAATTTCTCTTTCCAGAATCACTGTGACCCGCACGACATCCTAATCAACAGTGTCTAACACGCTGGCAGCTCCCCAGGCTCTCCCTCCCTGCCCTCCCTCCCCTTCCCCCCCTCCCCTCCCCCCCCCCCAACCTCCAAGCAGCTCCTTCCTTGGGGATTCTCTTCTTGCTCAACCTGGCTTCCTTCTCCTGGCCTTAAGATACTCCTTGTTCCCTTCATTGGTATTCTTTCTTCTTTCCTTTCTTGTTTATTCCAGAGCCTCTGCCTTTTATTTTATTTTGCCTGTCTGTCTGCCTGTATTATGTATGTATTGTCTCTTTGTTTTAAACCTTCTCTTCAGATATCCTGTCCACTATTGCTTCTTTGCAAGATAATACAAACATCTTCCCTTTGGGCTCTTATCTCTCCCTGGAATTTCAATTAAGGCACTCCCCAGGGCTCCTGGGTATTTTACCTGATTGTCCCACCACTACCTCAAAGTCCACTAACCTCCCATTCTGTTTCCTAAATCAGTGCAGCTTCCGAACGGAGGGTGATTTCGCTGCTGCCCCCCTTCTCCCCCAGAACACTGCAGGCAACATTTAGCAATGTCTGCAGACATTGCCACACTGAGCAGGGGTGCTGCGGGCCTCTGGTGGGTAGAGACCAAGGGTGATGCTAAACATCCTGCAGGGCACAGGACAGTGCCACAGCAAAGAATTTTTCTGGCCCCAAAGATGAATAGCATCCAGGCTGAAACTCTGTCCTCATTTATCACAGAAAGGAGGACTTTTCTGTCACCTACTCGCTTTGGCAGAATGATCTGGATTTAATCCTGTGTTGTCCTTCTTTTCTGCTTTCTTCATGCTGCTCACTCCATTTAATATCCAGAGTCTCACTTGGGTTTTTTCCTTGGAAATTTCTGTCCAGTGATTATTTCCTCGATTCCTACTACTGCTGTCCTTACATGCGTGCACTTGGGTAAAAATATATACGCTTCACTGGTCTCAGTAGCTCAAGTTTCTTCTCCCTCCCACCCTGACATGCTGCTGCTAAATTAAATGCCTTCAGATACTGTTTTCCTCACATCAGCCATGTTCAATGGCACCTTTCTGGAGCCTCACTCTTTTAGGATTCTTTGGCAGTTGGACCCTTACCACACCTCCCTCCTATAGGCCATATGCGAACCTTCCATTCTGGCCAAGTTGGCCTACTCATTTCATTTCTGTCCTAAATGTCATAACCAAGTCAATAATTGCACTACATTAGTAGTTCTTTTCGATAACAAAATAGTTGATTAGTTACCCTCATTAATGAAAATTGGTTTATTGTTTTGAAGTTTCCATGGCAGACATCTTGGAATATATCTAAGGATTCTGGAACCAAGCTAACAGGGAATCAGGTCTTGTCTCTGTCACTTGTGAGGTTGGGCCAGTAATCACATTTCCTCACCCGTAAAATGGGCTAGCAACAATGCCTGGCACATAGGGTTGCTGCATAATTTAGAATGGTCCCCAGTATCTAATAAGCACTAGATAATTATTCACTCTTATTCCAAAAGAAAAGTGTTATATTATTTCCTTCATAAACCCACATTTGAAGACTAAGCTAGACTCATCACCACTATCTCTTCACCACCATTACCCACTCGGATTCTGCGAAATCTCATTGCTACACCACGACCATCACCCCGTGCGCGTGCGCGCGCGCGCACACACACACACACACACACACACACACTTCAGTGTAATTTCTCTTTCCATCATATTACTGATGCAGGGTGTTAATAATATTGTTGTCACTACTGGTGTGATAGCTAAAGCCATGCACTCTCCAATGCACTAAATTGTTTGATCAGTTGTGGAGAATTTTCCAGAAATACCATCCACCAGATATTTAAGTGTCTTGTTTTTCTGAGAGGCCCCGAAAGATTCTGGAAACATGAAAATGGCTACCAGATGCAAAACCTCAATATACTCACTATTCCCACATCCGAGATGTTCTCCTTGTTGCCAGGGTTATAGAGTTTCTGAAGTTCAGTATTCAACTTGTTCACTATTAATTAATATGGGGCTCTGATCTACTTGGGGAAACTGCAAAAAGCAATTAAGAGCAAACCAGACCCAAGAATAAAGCATCGGCTTTCTTTCTCCTTTTTATCTTTTCCCAGAGTTTCAATGTTTTTCGGGGTAGCTCCCCCTGGGTGGGTTGGGAGGCAGAACAATTCGTAAGAATTTATTTTGAAATCGGTGGGGCTGACGGAATCTGCGTTTCTCCCTAAACCCTGTGCCTGCCTTGTAAAGTTGCTGTTGTCAATCCCGTTCTTTCCTCTCCTTCCCCTGGGTGGTCTCTCTCCCCTGAGTGATGGTAGGAAGCGGGGAAAGCCAAACAAATGGGGCAACGTGGATGTGTAACCACACGACATTATCCCCTGGTGTAGAGGCTCCCAATAGCCGTTCTCTTTTGCAACTGGAATCCTTCCCTCTTGCGATCCCTTCCATGCAGTCCCAGGCTCTCCCCAACTCCTCTGTCAACCACCACCCCCTTAAGTGGAGCTCGTAGAACAAGTGAGGATCTGCCTGTAATTACTGCTTAATTCATTTGCATGTGGATGTTCTCATTATAATGTCATTAGCATGGGGAGGGAGTCTGGTTGCCAGAGCAACCAGGAGTGGGGCAGGTGCAGTTCAGCCTCAAATGGATTCTCGGTTCTGTTCGGTCAAACTCCACCTGTATTCCTGGCTCTTATCGCTCTAGTGGTTGCCAGAATGAAAACATTCCGCAGCTTTCCCCCTCTTTATTTTGGCTGTGTCTCTGGAATTTCTTGGTAACCTGTTCTGCCTGGTTTTTACTGAGAACTCCCTTCATTTTAACTAGCCGTGCTCCGGGACTTAAGCTCCTAGTCTTTGCTGCCCAGGGTGGTAGCCGTTCGTTCGCAGCATATAGTTTTGAGCCCTTCAAACCGGATCAATCAGAACTGAGGCATGCTGTAGGCGTCGTATATACAAAGGTCGTCAAAGACAATACAAAAAAAAAAAAAAAGACTGTAAATTAGCCCCATACATTTCTTAATTTTGAGTACCTATTGAAATGGAAAGATTTCAGATACGTGGGATGACATTAAAAATATATATAATTAAAGTTCATTTTACCTAGCTCTTTTTATTTTAAAAGTTCAGCGCCAAAACATTTCAGGTAACAGAGGTGTCTCATATATATGGTCTATATTATATTTGTATGGGCAGTCCTGTCCTTGATCATAGATTCCTCTTCCAGGTCTTTGACAAATACTGCCTCCTTGATCTTTACATAATTTACAATAGCAGTCATTCCATGCAAAAGTTCCAGCCCGAATTCTTTCTGGATGGTCAAGCAATTTGTTTATTTTAGCTATCATTTCACGAATGCTCTTAGAGGTAAAGGAATTCTATTTTCTCAGCAGGATTTTCCTCTTCAAGCCACGCTGATAAATGGTTAACCGGGTTCTGCAGGAGTCTTTCCTTGCAGGTCACTGCTTCACAGAACATCAGATAGAGAAAAACCCCAGTTGTAAGAAAGTTTCCTTTCTCACATTGACAAGAAATCTGTTTCCTTGTAAAAGCTACCCGCTGATCTCATTTCTGCCCTTGGAACAAAATAGAGTAAAGGTTCTCCTCTTCCACATGACAGCCCTCCATTTCCTTGAAGACAGCTGTCATGGTCTGCTAAGCTAAGCTTCTCTTTGTTAAACATGACCCACTCTCCTCAACAATTTCTCACAAGTCATGGCCTCAAGGCTCAACCATCCTGCTGCCCTCCTCCAGATTTTGGTCATTTGTCAACGTCCCTGTAAAAATGTGGAATCCAAAAAAGGACATCCAGCTCCAGATGTGGTCCACGCTACGTAGAAGACAGTAGGACTGTACCTTCCATCGCTTCATCTGGACACGGGAACTTGGTTTATTTAGCCCCAAGATTGCGTTTGTTTTATCACCTCCTCTCCTTCATGGCGGACACGTGTTGAGCTTTCCATCCACCATACCTAACAGATCTTTTCTTCACATACACTGGTATGAAGTCATAATTTTTTTTTTTATCACAGACTTATAGAACTGATTTTTAAAAATCTAAACCCAAGGCTTTATGTTGATCTCAGTAAATTTCACGTTGGGGCTTTATTCCACTGTTTCAGTAGACCGAGATCATTTAAAACCCGATTCCTGCTCAGTAAATTAGCTGTTCTCACTTGTGTACCAAAGACATGGTAAGCTGGCTTCTGATTTCATCTTAATCACTGATAAATGTGTTAAATTGGACAGAGCCATCTTGTCCATTACGATATGAGAAATCCTGTGAACTATCTTTCTAAAATAAAGATACACTGTGGTGTCATCTGATCAAACTATTCCACCAGAAAAGAAGTCGTCAACACAATTTATTGTGTGCCTACTATGTGCCAGAAGTTTGTGAGGCACTGAGGTGTGACTCGAGTTTAGTGAAACAATTCTAGTTTTTAAAAGTTTTTAAAAGCTACTTATTTAGAGGGGGTGGAAGGGGAAAGAGGGAACCTCAGGCAGGCTCCACACTCTCAGTGCTGAGCCAGATGTGGGGATCAAACTCACTAACTGTGAGATCACGACCTTTGCCGAAATCAAGAGTTGGTTACAAGAGTCTGTTACAAGAGTTGGATGCTTATCCGACTGAGCCACCCAGGCACCCCAATGAAACAATTCTAATGCTTAGCGATCCTCTCTTCCATCCCTATATGTTCCCAAGCTGTATTTTTAACAACTTGTTAGGACTGTTAGGGCATTTTGCCAGAGATCATTGTTAATCTTACTGGTCTTTCATTTTTGTGGTCTAGCCTTTTCACTTTGCAAATAGCAGAATGCCATATGTCGCTTGCCACTTTTTTCATATCCCATTCATTCTCAGGGTGTCTTAAAGATGATCAACCAGGACTCCACAATCATACCTGTAAGTTATTTTGTTTTTCAGGGGAAGAACTGAATGGCACTTGAAGATTTCTAGTTACTTGAACTTGCTCTCTCTTTTCTTTTCCCCGTCCTGGGGAGGCTATCTGCTTTCATTATCACTGTAGCCGAGCACCTAACACAAGGCTTAATTGTTGGCTGCTTAAATTTTCAATCTTTGTTCCTTCCTTTTCCATTTTGAAAGCCTATCTCTTCATTTCAGCAAAAAAGAAGGAAAATGAAGCTAACTAGGTCTTCTGTCTTCTCTTTTGTTATGAATATTAAAACATCTTTCCTCAGGCGTGACCAACAAATCTGTCTCTTATTCATTTTCCAAAGGCAAGAGGTACACCTCTTCTATTTTTAATGTTTATTTATTTATTTTGAGAGAGAGAAAGAGAGAGAGAGAGAGAGTATACGCGTGTGAGTGGGGGAGGGGCAGAGAGTGAGGGAGACAGAATTCCAAGCAGGCTCCTCACTGTCAGGGCAGAGCCCGACGTGGGCCTGGAACCCAGGCACCTTGAGATCATGACCTGAGATGAAGTCTGACGCTCAAGGACTGAGCCACCCAGACTCCCCACCTCTTTTTTTTTTTTTTTCAACGTGGAATTTTCATGAAGATAATGACGCTAGATTCCAAGAGGCTCTCTTGTTTCTATTCCTGGGTTTACTAGTGGATCGTCTAGAGGTTTTGTAAACTTCTTTTCCCCTTTTGTACTATGTTGCTAACTTACAAAGTTGTGAAAACGTAGTCAATGAAAATGAACCCTTTATCAAAATCATCATCAGATTTCTAAAGAAACAAATTTCCGATTTAGGGCTAATCCTTTATTTTTTTTGTGTTTGTAGCTTCTGAAGACGCTTACAAGCTCTTGACATTAACACATTTTATTGAATGGACCGATAAAATCTAATTAAACTCATTATGCACTTAATTCCAAGCTCAATGTTTACGTCATTACCTGTATTTTGTATATCGTACATGCCGCAGCGGTTGGCAAAAGTTGTATGGCGAGAATGGTCTAATGTCATACATGGAACTCTTGTAGAGTGATGCTACAGGGTCCCAGAGGAAAAGTTCTAACATAGGCGCTTTTGGAGAAGAGGATGATAACTTGTTACTATCTATGTTGCCAAAAGGTAAGTGATTATGTATAATTGGATGAGTCTTGAAAGGTACTGTAACCTATGAGTTCAGTGTTCTGCATCTATAAATGTTACATCCACACTTAGATTGTATCTACTCACATAATGAGAAGGCAAAGTCTGAAAGAGTAATTTGATTAATTCAGTCAAAATTATCATATCAATCATTGGGATATTTTAGAAGAAAGTTTTAAGTGCCCAAATTATGGAAATAATTACTTTATTTCTCCATTCCCTTTTACTTTGTGCATATGAAAAGATAATCTGATAGACGACTTTTTTTTTTTTCTTTTCTCCTTAGAAAAAGACAGCATTTAAAATTAGGAACCACCCAATATAATCCTTGAAAACCTGGCACAATTTTGCATCTGGCTTCTTTTGATGAAGATTATCTTCTCACTTTTGTAGTAATTTTTCCAAAGCAGAGAGAATCTTTTTCCACAATTATTTGTCAGTATAATGCAAATTAAAAACTGAAGCATAATATTGTCGATTCTTTCCTTCTAGCATTGCAAAAACGGCCTTGAATTGAATTGGATTATACTGGCTTACTTAACTCTGTTAAAATCAGTAAACATAAAAGAAACTAGATACTGATGTTAATTTTACTCATGTCTCAGGTTTACAATAACCTCAAATTATTTTGTTTGATTTGTTTCTCCACCAATAATTTAGTTTAATTTATCACTATACAAAATCTGAATAGGTTATCAAAGTATTGAGATATATAGTTCTCTCAGGAAACCTGTGATTCTGAGATTGTCCTTGCTTTTGTACTCAGCGGAAGATTTTGTACAACCTGCAAGAAAATTTTCTAACCAAAAGATAGCAATGGATTGACTAATTAAAAATGCATCCATCTGTTGCCTTGCTTTTTGAAACATGCAGATCTAAGTGGGCTGTTTTATTTATGAAGACCCTTTAACTCTGAGAGTTATGAATTCATAAGCTTGCATTCATAAACACAATAAAAGGTTAACACGATAACAGAAGTTAACTACACGGAGCATTTCATATATTTCTCTCACACGCTCGAGTTTTTACATGTGTCATTTTGGAAAACGGAGCTTTTTAATGTAAAACCCAAAATAGGTTTTAAGTATTCTCCTTACAGAATTTGTACAGAAATTAAAAGGATTTACACACAGAAACATCAAGTTTCATACACCCCACTCGATGTTTGCTTTGTTCATGAATAGTAGATAATTATTTGGAAGTGATTGAATATGAAGCTTTATTCTTCCCCAAGGAAAAAGTGTGGAAGTTGCTAGAACTGGGATCATATTATTTTAGAGTTGAAAGGAACCATCTTGATGATCTAGATTGGAAACCGAGGCTCACAGGGAGGCAACACTTCTGCAACATCCACCAGCCCAGGACTTTTGCTTTCTAATATGGCATTCCTTTTATTGTTTGACATGTGTTTGCAGCCCCTTTAGCTAAATCGTTTGATTTCCATACTCTGCTTTTTAATATCATAAACAGCATCCACATTCCACGAATTAAGAATTGGTCATCTGTGTTTGAGAAAGAGCCGTTTTGACTGATATCTATATTTCCATGTAAATTTCAGCTCTAGGACAAAAAGTTATGGCTCACACTTTGTGACAGTCAGGCAAAAAAGCAGTTTGTACATGTGCACACACATTCTGCAATAGAAGAAGCCTAATGTACAGATTATCTAAATCTAAAAACAGATTAATATCTACAAGAGATGGGGCATGGGAGGAAGGCAATCCATTATGGACCACCAATGAGTCCAACTCTGAATTTAAGACTAGTAACAAATCAAAATATAATCATCGGCAGAGAAATTGTTGTCAGGCTCTTTAAAAACATCTCTTAAGGGCGCCTGGATGGCTTAATCAGTTGAGCGTCCAACTTCGGCTCAGATCATGATCTTAAGGTTCATAGGTTCGAGCCCCATGTCAGGCTCTCTACTGACAGCTCCGAGCCTGGACCTGTAGATTCTGTGTCTCCCTCTCTCTCTGCTCCCCTCCCCCTGCTCATGCTCTCTCTCTCTACCTCTCTCTCAGATATAATAAACATTAAAAAATATTAAAAAAAAATCCTCTGGACAATTAAATTGGAAAAATATAGTGGAATTAAAAAAAATGGCTTACCACAAATATTTAGCCCCTCACTCACTGAACACCAAATTAAGATACAATACTATTAACAAAAAACAATTATTTTGTGCCTGGTCCTCTGTTTATGGCAGTAGGTGGAGTATCTCACTTATTCCCTACAACAATCCCGAAATAGGCACAATTATTAACCCATTTTACAGATTAAGAAACTGAGACTCTCACTAGGGCATGTATTTCTCTACTAGAATGTGGAAAATGTAGAGAGAATGACTGTGTTTGAGATGAAGAGCAGAAAACATGAGAGCTGAGATGAGGTTGAATGCCAGATGGACAGTTAGTGTCCTTTAAGTAAATGGCACCTTCTCTTGCTTTAGCTATAAAGTGCATAATTTAAATTTGAGTCTCAGTGATGTTAGAAATCACATGCCATTGTCAATCAAATGGTCAAAAACTCCCATGTCGAGTCTGTATATGGCTCTGCTACACCATACCATGAAGAAATAGATTTTTGTGCAATGCTTAATTCTGACAATATTTTCAAAAGGTCAATGAATTCTAAGTTAACTTTGACTTCTGGAAAAAAGTGAGAACAGGGGGAAATGACTTTAAAGCATCAGTTTCTCTAAATCTCATCTTAATCAGCAATTTGAATCTTCTAAACCATCTAACTTTTAAGCGTACTTGCGAACAAATAGCTAAGCTATTTGCGTTTGTTTGGGGTTTTATTTCTCTCTTTGTTGAGGGCAAATAATCAGCTAGCAAAAAAGCCGATGTCAGTGGTTTTTGGGGACAATCTTCAAGCTCCTAAAATCAAAAGTTGACTGAGGAGACAATGGGGAATGTAATTAGATACTCTGTTTACAGAAGTGGGCACATTTGTCCAATATGGTACAACATAAAGCCATTCATTTTGGTGTGGCAACAAGCAAGTAATTGTGTGAAAATCTACATTTATTCCCCAAATGGCTATAATGAATGGGCCTCATAAGGAGAGTCAATGCAAATCTCACGTGGTCACACAAAAGAAGCAAACCTTCAAAATTTTGGGGAAGTTTTTACCATCAGCTAGCTCAATTTTATTTCATAGATTAATTATACTCTGATTTAATTATGAATACACATATAGGAAAACACCCCTCCATGCACAGTATGACTACCTACTGAAATTCATCTTTTATGGTTATTACTTCCAAATTAAATACACTGAACATAAAAGGAAAAATGTATGCTTTTCTATGGTGAAGAAAGAATTAAGGAGAAATTCAATATTAGGGACTTAAAAGAGAAAATCAATAACTTATTTTGAGGTTTAAAGAGGAAATTTTATACAGATGCCGATTTTTAAGGAGTTTATTTTTTTCCTTAACAATCCACCGTCCTTCCCCCCTTCCCCATATAAATTGCTTTTATTTTGAGTTAGAAGGTGAGATAGGATTACACGAAGGTCTGTTCTTTAGGGATAATGACCTTAGTGGAGTACCAAGAGTATTTCTGGGTTTGTGTGAGTTTGTGCACACACATGTATGTGTGTGTGTGTGTGTGTGTGATATTTGTACAGATAACCTCCTGGTACGCTTCATATTGAAATATACCAAATCAACCCAAACTGAATTCTAAAGACCAATATTATTTTGGGCACCATCTTACTAAGAAGACAATTTACTAAAAGCTTTCTTTCTACCTGCAACCAAGTGTAATTTATTGGGGGTTTTCAGAGCTTTAAAATATTAATTCCCAGTATTACTTCATTTGTTCTCACCGATTTCATCATTTTGAAACTTGATCAACCGTCAAAAAAGTTGAACTCTAAGTGATATTACATTTAAATTATGCATGTGTATTTTATCAGAACATGAAGAGCAAAACACATTACAGAATGGTATACAGGTAAATTATCCTTGAAAAAGATCTATGTAAACTGAGAACAATCAATAATAGGGCTTTGATTTTAAAAGTTAAAGGCTGCTCTCTTTGCCACTCTTCCGCTGTGTGTGTATATAATTTCCCAGAATTCTTTACATTTAAACTGGTTTTATTTTTTATACTAAGTACCAGAGAGTCACTGATTTTGAAGATTAACTGTGTTCAGGCAAAAAAGGATAAAAAGAAAAGAAAAAAGAAAAATCACAAAATTGTTTTCTTGGTAATTATTGGCTTTATACTTGATAGGTTTAAGGCACTGGTGAATCAAACATTTGCCGAACATTCCCCATGGATTTGCCAAGCATCTGTGTTAACATCCCAAATAAACTCCAGGGTTATAAAGTTATTGACTCAGGTTTATTGGTTATACTCTTGCCTCTGAACAACTGCGGCTTATCTTCTGCCTGCTAGAAGACAAACCCAAATGTTACAAGCAACAATGCTCCCAGACAGCAAAACAATTTATATGCAGGATGGGAAATTATAATATTCAAATTTATATCATCACACTTTTTACTTTCATATCTTCTTACCTCCAATAAAACAAAAATAAGAACACATTAAAAGTAGAACTTGAATGTAGCTAGTACAAAAAGTAAAATGTAATACATGACGATGTTGTACGATGTTACAGTGTATAAAATATTTTGGAAGACATACACCTTAGTGGAAACAGAGGCAACTATATTTCATTTCCCGAGACAAGGTGAAAATTAATCTGTTTACTTTTAGAGAATATCAGGGCTCCCAGTGATTTTAACATAGACCTGGAACATTTTGTTTAAAGATCCTGCAACTTCAGCGGATTGAGAAAATGATGTCAAATTTAAGAGACGCTTATAATCAGAATGCCGATGGCACCAAATAAAAACAGAGTAATTAAAATAAGGCCCACATCTTAATTCAGGCTCTCTTTCTAGAGATCAAAATTTGAATTTGTGCTAATGACCTATCTGGCTTTTCAGGGAAGTAATCTGCTGTACAAATAGAAATGTCTCCAAAGTGTGGCTTTGTATTATAGGACGCGACCTCCTCCCAATATTAAGACGTTAAACGGTGCAGGATGCAATCCATACGAAGCCATATGCAGAACGTTCCTCCAGCTACTCTCCAATTAGCAAAAATAAATATACCCAGGCAATTTTTATGCAGAGATGTTAGTACTTACAAGTCGGCTAAGAATCGGTCAATCCAAGACGGGGAAGCTAGACACATGTGATCAGTCACACTAGGAGAGAAACTAGGTCTATTCTTGGATTCCGACCCCTGATAAAATTCAGCAAGGGTGCTTTATTCTTTGCATCAGCAAGCCTTGGAATGCTTGCCCTCCCAGGGTGCTTTTACATCACGTTGGTGCTGGGCTACAGATGTGGGGGTTTGGTATATGTGTTTGCATTTTTGCGTGTGTTTGAGAAAGCCTTTTCTGAAGGGCTGTGGGCCAAAACTCCCCCACTGGTACTTTCCCACCCCCAGTTTTCCAAGAAGAATTGGTTATATCCCCCCCCAACCCTTTTCTATCTAAATGTGGTGCTGGGCCTCAGGAAGCCTTGGTGCACAAAGCTTCCATCGAAGACTGTCACTTGACTGACAGCAAAAAGGTTGCAGGAAGATGGGCAGCTGGGTGTAGGTGGACATGGGGAAAAAAAGACACCCGAACAGATTAAATCAGAACACAGCAAGAGGAAGGTTCTAAATCACAGACCTGTCCAGACGGAGAAGGCTTTAGGAGTTTTAAAACCAGCTAATCTTATTTTTAATCGAAGTCAGGTTTTTGAAACAGCACCCAAGTTTATAAATAAATCTGCAACACATAAATACATATTGTAAAGGGGCACAAGGAGTAAATTGCTGAAGACAGCTGGAAGTGGAGAGGCCCAAAGCATCCTAAATTGTCTTATTACTTTTGCAGTGGTTTCTGCAATGCAAATTTAGATTCGTGTGTCGCTTAACCAGGGTGGCCTGCTAAGCAGTGTGGGTACAAGGAGGCATTTATCAAAGTAGTTTAAATGATAACAATCCGAGGGAAAACTGTAAAAGTTTCAGATTAGAGCATAATGAGAGGAAATGGGGCCCAGCTTTACTGAGCTGCAATTGATCATTTGATGCAAGAGACTTGATTGATTTCCTGCCAATGTTCAATTACCTCTATAAGTGTCCAATGTAATATAAATAGGCCGGTTGAAATTGCAGAGATAGGACCTCACTCTTAAAGTTAAAATATGTTGGAATCTCCCTCATAACCACCTGTGCATGTTTTGACTCAAAAAAAAAAATTCTAATGTTTATTCATTTTTGAGAGCGAGCGAGAGAGAGAGGGAACAAGCACATGAGTGGAGGAGGGGAAGTGAGAGGGAGACACAGAATCTGGAAGCGGGCTCCAGACTCTGAGCTGTCAGCACAGAGCCCAAGGCGGGCCTTGAACTCCCAAGCCGCGAGATCATAACCTGAGCGGAAGTTGGTGCTTCACCAACTGAGCCACCCAGGGGCTCCTGAATTGACATACTTTAGATGTCACTTTGAGTCAAATGATCCACTACTAACTGAATTCTTTTTACCCCCCTGCTTCAAATAAAACTCATTTTTTGTCTGAATTTACCCCAGTCTATTTGTGCAGATAGAGTCAAGGTCTAAGAAAAGGTGGTCCTACCTATAACTTAGGGGCAGAGGGCTGCTTAGTACGTTTAAAATTGTGTGATGCAGGTTTATGCATACACTTCTGAGCTGGCATTTGCTTTATAGAAATTCTTCATTGTTTTCAACATTATACATCCAGAATGCCCCCAAATAACGCTACCTGAACCGAACCCTGTTCATGAATCTCACTCTTGTATTTCTTTATATCGGGAATGTATTTGTGTTCAATTGATTTTAATAAGGTTTCATTAATTTACAGTGGAACTCCCATAGTGTGTGATGCAGAAAAGAGCATATGCTATGCTTTCTCGGAGTTTTGACTGAGTTTCCTCTTAGCCCCTTTGAATAACCAGTCAAGAGGCCTAGTCTTTTACAAAGAAAATACTTTTCCTATTTACTGTTTGGCATAAATGATTGGGTTACAAAAATGATACATAAATATAATTTCAAAAGGAACATTTCCTCTATAAATACACTTTTAAGTTTCCATTATCTAAACAAGCATTTACCAGGATTTATGTTGTACATAAGGAAATGCATTATGTGTCATTTTAGACGTTGTCAGAATATTCGGAGATCTTTGGAAATTATAAAACAAATGTTTGGGACATAAAATAGTCTGTAAATGCTTTAGACTATCATGGGGAAAAGAAAAGTTAGGTTTCCAAACTTACATTCTCATTATGCAGTAAATCATCAAGTATGTTCATGGTTATGTTCTTCTTCCTACAACATTTCATTGCAATTACACATTGTTTTTGGGGGGGGGAAGAGGGCTATTACAGGACTTCCATAAATTGGTTCTCTAACTAGATAATTATTTCTCTGGTAAAAATGGCTTTAAAAAATTGCACCAGTTTCTATTATCCACGTATATATTATCATTAATATTTCATCATAAAACAACTATAATTTCAAGTTTTTTAATGATCACAAATCAATATAACTATTAAATATCGAAGTATTTAATCACTGTAACTTGAAGCCTTATGTTGGCATTTTGAGATACACTGAGTGGACACCATTTCATAGGTGTTCTTCGAAGGTTTCCAAGTAAACAGCATTTTCTGTTTCTTTGCGAGCATGGATTTCATGCAAAATACAAAGCAAAATAGTTTCAGTGTTTAACTCCTGTTCCCAATGTAGCCAAAACCCGATGCAAATGATCTCCTCCAAATTCTCTTGAACAAAGGTTGATTTTCTCCACAAAATGTTTAGTTCTTGGGATCGAGAGCTGTCCCAGGACTGAACTGAGTGTCTTTCTCTCTCTCTCCACCACCCTTTGAGGAGTCCTGAGGATGACAGAATGTTCCTGATGGTATCCGCCCAGCCCCCACATCCCCATGTGGTAGGTATCACGCATCATCAGGGCTGAGAAGAAACCTCTGTTGACAAATGTTTGTTAGAGCTGAATTAGACTTCGGGTCCAGTGCCAAAGTTTCAGAAAAGCCTTCTTCCTGGAGAACTCCTTGTCTGTTTCCTTCTCAGTGACTCAGAAAGGCCTCCTTCTGTGTCCCGCCCTCACTCTTCTGACTGGTCAGGACCTGAGCTCTGGGGCCATTTTTCTCACTCAGGTGTTAAGGGCTCACAAGAGTCCTGCCTTCTTATTTGCATCAGAGTTAACATCAACGTCTCGGTATCAAAGGATGATATCTCCAAAAGGGTTTTCTGGGAGCTTTAGGAGGCCCACCAAATGTTGTTTCAGGATACTATATTTCAGGCGGTAGCTTGTGGTCAAGAGTGCCCTCTTGGCTGTGTCATCAGACAGAGCATCGGTCACTCATGATCGCAGATATTTTGATTTGGTGGTGGGCGTTGGGTTCCCCACACCTGTTTCACTTAATTGTTTTTGAAACTATTAAATTTGGAGATAAGTGTAATCCTCAGGCTCAAATCCAACTGTACCATCTAAGAACGTGGGTTGAATGTGAGCTGTAACAAATCAACAACGAAAGAAAGGAAGAATTGAGAAGTTATTTCCCTCCGGACTCCAGGAGGTGCTGAAATATAACACTCCCCTCTCAGGGAGCCTGCTGTGTAAATCACAGTGCCAACTTTCCTCATGGAAGGGAAGCTTCAAGCTGAATAAATGATTGCCCACTTAATAACATTAAATTATTAATATTAAATTGATGATATAACATGATTAATATTAAGTTATTAACTATGAAAAAGTTATTAGTAAAATATTATTTGAGAGTAATAATAACTGTCGACCGCACGTCAGAGACCACACCAGGTACTCTACAAAATTCACTCCATTTTTAGAAGAATCACATAACCTAGATGCAATTCACACATGAGAAAACCGTATCTCAGAGAGGCTAAATGCCTTACCCGAAGACACACAGCTCCCAACAGATCAGCTAGAGGTCTGTCTTGAAAACCCTGCTTCTGGCAATGACAGGGAGTCATTGCAGTACTGGTGGGGGGTCCCTTGATAAAAAGACTGATGGCCAGGGGCGACTGGGTGGCTCACTCAGTTAAGCATCAACTCCTGATTTCAGCTCGGATCATGATCTCAGGGATCATGAGCTAAGCCCCGTGTCGGGCTCTACACTGACAGCTCAGAGCCTGCTTGGGATTTTCTCTCTCCCTCTCTCTTTGCCCCTATCCCGCTTGTGTGCTTCCTCTCTCTTTCTCTCTCTCTCTCTCCCTCCCTCTCTCAAAAATAAACAAAAAAAAGTGATATCCAAGGAGGTCCAACAAAACTAGCTTTAAAGAAATCTGGCAGTGTTCAGTAAAAGGCCGAGTGGATTCATCTTCTTGGTGTTATCCTCTCTCTAGCGTTTATGTATTTTTGTCATTGCTTACTTGTCCAGAGGTCAAAGGTCCTTTTGTTACCACTTTGGTGAAAGCGGCCCCTCCACTTAGAGGTGGAAACTCTGGGATACTTGGCACTTTTTTAAAAGGTCTTTGCAAATTAAAAAGTAGTTCAAGTCTTTGTGGTATAGGCACTGTACAGGAGGGGAAAAAATGTATCCAAATTTTTGAAATACTGGATCACTATATTCATTACGCTTATAAGCACATACATTTTGACATGTCTTTTAATGGGTTCAAAATACTCTCAAATTCTTTTTTATTTTTTAGATTTTTTTTTTAAATTTTAGAGACAGCATAAGTGGGGAAGAGGGGCAGAGGGGGAGAGAGAGAGAGAGAGAGAGAGAGAGAGAATCTTAAAACAGGTTCCATACTCAGCACTGAGCCCCATGCGAGGCTTAATCCCCCCCACCCTGGGATCACGACCTGGGCCAAAATCAAGAGTCAGATGCCGAATTGACTGAGCCACCCAGACACCCCAGTACTCTTGAATTCTTACAGCATTTAGGAGGCTTGTTTTATTCTAAAGCCTAGCGAATTTATTTTAAAAGATGGTGGTTTTAGGTAATTTTTGAGATTATGGTATTCTATTGTATGCTCCTGACCCCAGTGGATTATTGATTTGTTGAAAATTCTTGTGTCTTCCAGTAAAGTGGTTCCAGGCTGAGGACAGACTGGACCATGATCTTTTATTCCACTTTTGCCTGATTTGGGGGCAGGAATCATGCCTCTTAGGTTAGAGACCTTTTCCTCTAAGTAGAGGAAACAGTTCAGTTTTCCAAGATAGCATTTCCCGCCTCTTGGTCTTCCAGGTTACTGGGTCGCTTTGGGGTCTGAGAAAGGAAAATGAGAAGAAGAAAAGGGGGAGTCACTGAATGTACCCCAGCCAGAGCCTCGCTTTCAGGCAGTCGGGGCTGGAAAGACCATGTTCAAAATTCAGTGCACGTATCCCAGGAGGCGAAAAACGGTGCGTGTTCTAGAAATGTTACTGTTTTTAGGAAGGCAGGCCGTGCATTTTCCATTCCAACCACAGGTGCACGCAAAACGAAAACTAAAACTTAAACTCTTGTGGAGAGGCAACCGGCAACTATTGTTTCAAAACGTTAATCGCTCTTTACTCTTTCCAGTGGCTGTGCCAAATGGCCGGGACCAAATTCACCTTTCTTTTTCTATAAAACCCAGGGAAACACAACAAAGCATCTAGAAGTGAATCCCTTAAAGGGGCTCCGTGTAGTTGTTTAAATAATTGATACATACACATAAGGGTACATCCTCCCGTCTGCATTCCCCACCTTCTCACTTGCGTGAAAACAGTAGCTACAATAACTGACATCCACGTCCTCAGACTGTGACATTGCGGGTCTTTCACCGAGAAGCCAAAATACCTGGGGCCCGCGCAAGCTGTCCCTCTAGGCCGCCCACCCGCACAGCTGCGGCCCACGCCCTCGCCCTGCGAGCTCAAATAAAACTTGCCCATCTCATCAGCCCGCTGCGAAGTTTGCAAGGGTGCAGCTGTCCAGCCACGGAGGAGACACGATGCGCTGCGGTGGCCGACGACCCGAAACCGCAGCCGGGACCCCCTCTTTCCTCCACACCGCCCTACCCCCACCTCTTGTTTGATCTAGGATTCCTTTTTATGTTTTTCAGGGACAGAAGCGACTCCAGCAACCTTGGGGGTGTTGGTTATGAGTTTCTCCTTGAAACGCGTTCTGATTCCATTTTCCGTAACCCAGCTGGCGAGAAGCACGGCCCCTGGGTCCTCGGCACCCCGGCCGGCCACCACACCGCAGGAGCGGTCGGGGTGCGCCGGACGTGGGCGGGCGGTTGAAAAGACACCCCGCGGACACACCTCCACTCCGCGGGTTGCAGGTTGCGGGTCTTTTGTCCGCTCGCCTTTCCGCGGGGGCCGCGCACTCCCGCGCCTGGCCGGCAGGTGGCGCGGTTGCCTCATGATGAGCCGCTGCCTGCGCGGGGAAAGGCGCTGCCACCTCCCCGCGGTCGCCCACCCGCTGGGACCCGGGCTCCGGAGAAAATCCCGGTCCTACCCTGGAGGTTGACAGAGGAGGCGCGGCCTGGGGGAGGGAAGAAGGAGGCTTCAACGGGAACCGGGGTCCCTTTTAAGGTCCGGAGGAACGCACCGAGTCGCTTCGGGGGGCCCGTCCCGGGGCCGCCCGCTGCGTTACGGTCGCCGGGCGGCGCTCGGATGGTTGCGCCCGCAGCCGGGACATCTGGGAACAGACCGAGGCCCAAGTGGGGCCTGCGTTCCCCCAAAGGTCGACAGTGACACTCGCGGGCCGGGGCAGGGGCAGCTGCGAGGATTTGCGCCGCCTCTGCAGCCCTCCACCGGCCCCCGGGCGCGGAGAGCGGTGCCGAGCAGCGGCCGGCAGCCGTCGGAGCGCAGAGCTGCAGCGGCCGCGCCAGGCAGCCTCCGCGTCCCCACCTGCGTGGTCTGGGCAGCAGCAGGCACCCCCGCTCCCGCTTGAAGCCCTTCGCTTGTGCCCCGGCGCTCCGGACTGACCAGGCCTGGTCCCAGGGACGACCCCCGGGTAACACGCAGTCGGTTCCCTGCAGCTCAGGCCAGGCCCTCTCCGGGCGTCCTGCGGCGATGGGAAGTCCTGTCCCGGCCAGGGCGAGACCCGCTGCGTGAAAGCCAGGTGCAACCAGAGGGCTCTTCTCCGCTGCTCAGAAGTCACTGGTTCCGTCTCTGGAGACGGTGACTGAGCCTTGCCTCCCGCCGGGAGCTGCCCTGGACGTTGGGGACCGATCGGGTCTCTGCTGTCCAGGCAGCTGGGGAACCAGGGAAGAGAGAGATACTCAAGCCACAGAACTCCCCCAAAGAGCATTCATCTGGAGACGCGCCGTAAAGACACAAACGGGGCAGGGTAGCAGAGGGTGCCAGGGGGCGGTGCGCCAGCCCGGGCGCTCGAGACGCGAACGCTCCGACCCTCAGAAAAAAGCGACAGCAAAGCGGCAGGGTCAACTTTATACTTATTTTATTGCAGTAAAAGAACCTTTTCTTCCATCTCAAACCGCCCGTGGCGGGGGGAGAGGGGGTTGCCAATCTTCATCGGATCCCCCCCCACCGCGCCCCCCACCCCCAGTCGATTCAGTCTTCGAAGCTCCTTCCACTGCTCAGGGGCTGGACCCCTGAGGCGACGTCCAGGGACCAGGCCGTCTCCCTCCGGCGGGGGCGCGAACCTGGCAGAGCTGGGGCCCCGAGGCCCCCGGGAGACAGCGCGCCCCGCGGAGCCCGGAGGGGGCGGGGCCTCGGGGCGGGCTCTGCTCAGTGGGGCGGGGCCGGGCCGCCCCGTCTGCGCCACTATTGGCCGCGGGCCCCGGACTGGCGGGTGAACGTCACGGGCTGGGCCCACCCCCTTGGCAATGTCTTCAGCCTGCTGCACTCCTAACTTAAGCATTTATTCCACTGGGATAGAAGCGGCAGGAGCAGCGTTGGCACCGGCGAACCATGGCTGGGATTTTCTATTTCGTCCTCTTTTCGTTTCTCTTTGGGATTTGCGACGCTGTCACCGGTTCCAGGGTGTACCCCGCGAATGAAGGTAAGAGCGAGGCGGTCCTTCTGCGGTCCCGGGCAGAGAGGTGGATCTGCGGGCGAATGATCCCCGGGAGCGCGAGGCCGGAGGGTGCGAGGGATCCTGGCGTGAGTGGCGCACCCCCACTTCGGAGAAGGGGACCAGGACGAGGGGATCCGCGAGGAGGAGGGGGGAAGCTGCCGGGCAGCCTGCCCGGGAGGTGACCGTGCATTCGGCGGAGCTACCCAAGTTTGTAGCGAAAGGACAAAGTTTATCAGCATCCGCCAGCGAGGCGAGCTCCAGGCGTCCCAGGGGATACACGGGAGCTAACGCCAGGATTTAAAAAAAAAAAAAAAAAAAAAATGGACCTACCACCGTTCCCACCCCAGCCCCGGTCAAGGGGGGGACGCAAGCCTGGAACCAAGTGAGTGCTTGGTGCTCCAGGGTTCTTGCGAAAGCCTTGGAGCTCAGGTTTCTGCAAAGTTTCCCGAGCCCTGGGCTTCCCAGGACCCGGCTGCGGGGCCTCAGCTGCACAGCGGTCGTGGCGCCGCTCGCAGGTCGCCAGTGACCTGATTTCTGTAGCGCCCGGCGTCAGACACCTTTCTCCCCGCTGGGCCGCGCGCTCCGGGTGCGCGATCGCTGGCCTAAGGGCGCCCATGCTCTTCAGATAACCCCGCAGACCCCGGGAGCCCGCTGGCAAGTTGAACGTACTAGTTTTCGGGTTTTGCCCCCAGAACTATACACTGGGTTAGTTTGGATGGAATGTGCGAAACCGACCGGACCCGTCTGGGTGTATTTTCCGCGCGTCTCTTCGGACGTGCTGGAAAGATTGTATCCGTGTAGGAGAGGTGGAGGTTGATCATTTAGTTTCTGATGATCTCAGAGAAAGGCGAATTGAATGCGTGTGTGTGTGTGTGTGTGTGTGTATGCGCGCGCGCACAAATGCGTGTGTGTGGGTGCGCGGGTGCCCGCGTGGACGCGGACGATTGTGTGTGCCTATGCGTGAGTGTCCTGATTGTGTGCGCCTGTGCTCGGTGCTGCTTGTGTTCAAGTCAGCGTGCATCTAGCCTTGCACCCGTCTCGTCGCCTCTTGCACACACACCCCCGCCCCCCGCTGCCTCCCCCAGCCATCTATCCATCCATCCATCCATTCATCCATCCATCTATTCATCCGTCCATCTCTCCAGAATCCGTCCACGCGTCCCTGCGCAATCTATCATTTTTCCTGTTCCGAAGGAGGGAGCCAAAAACCAACTTAGCCTTGGCTGGGCATCCGGTACCCAGGAGCTCGCCAGACGGAGGCGAGATTCGGAGAGATTCGCACACCTGCCGGCAGACACTGTTTGGAGGAAAGGGGCGCCCTCCCACCCTCTCGATCTCCTCCCTTCTTCCTTACTGGCTTCTGGTGCCATCGTGGTCGCTGAGGCCCCTCGATCCCCAGGGTCATTTCTTTTAGGGGAAGCATGGATCTCGCTTTCTCTTGACTACTTCGCACACTTGTTAGGACGTCCCTCAAGACCTCTCTGGCACCAGACGTAACAGAGATTTTTTTTTTTTCTTTTTTCTTTCCTCTTTTTTTTCTTTTTCTTTATCTTTTTCTTGTTTTTTCTTTTGGAGGCAAAACTTGGGAGCGCTAGAGAAAAACGGTGTTGATAGAGCTGTAGACTGATGTAGAACGAAGGGGGGTGGTATCTCCCCTCCCCCCTCCGGCCGCTCCTCCCCCTTAAAAATTTATTCATTTTGTTGCTTTTTATTCCCATCACGTTTCCTTTTCTCCCTTTTACCCTCCCTTTCTACTCCCTCCCTTTTTTTGTAAATTGGGTCTTATTGTTCCCTTTGTGTCCCTAATCCACCTTACATAAATCCAAATGGATGTAGCGGGCTTTTCTCTAGGGACCCAGAAGAGGGAATGAGGAGGGGGGGGGGCGCAACTCCGGGCGGGAGCGACCCAGGGTAGGGCTCTACATTTTAAAATAATTAAGAGGCCCTAGGAATTCTGGCTCCTCGGGAAAACCGGGAGAAAGCGCTGATTTGAAGCCCTTTGACTTGGGGATGAAACGAGGGAAGGTGGGCAGAATTCAGGGGCCTGGCGGTGAGATGGTGAATCGGAGTGCCCAGGAGCAAGGTTGCGGGCTCCCTATTCCCACCCCTCCCCCAGCCTAAAGAGCCAGCCTCACTGATCAAATTAATAACCCGGGGGTTCCTTTGAGATGGGCCTTTCGACCCCCAGGCCTGCAGATCTCGGTGGGAAAGGGAATGTGGAGCGGTTAAGAATCCATTGTGTCCTTTTCAGTGTCCTCGGTGCCTAGGACAGTTCCAGCCTGGGTGGGGTGTAGCAGCTCTGTGGCCTTCATCCCCCACCCTCTTAGGTGCAGCACAAGGACACTAAACCTGTTAGACAGCACTCCCTCACCTAAAATTCAAACCGGTGATGTCCTTCTAAGGCTGAGGAGAAGTCTCTGGTTGTCCTCCAAAAGACCCGGGGAAGAGAATATTCCAGTGTGTTTGCATTTTAATTCTACAGGTCTGCCATTACCCCTCTCTGAAACTTCCATATTTAAAAAAAAAGGAGCAGACACCACATCCGGGGCCTCTTTCTCTGGTGGGGGAGGGAGAAAAGAAATGATAGAGAGAGCCTTTTCATGACCCTTTGAGTACTCTCTGTTAGAATTCACTTGATGATGAGTTATGTGATCATCTGAAACTTGCAAAAACAAATAACTCTAGTAGATGCCACACAGAGATGAATGCAGGTTGTGCTCTGGAATGTAACTGCCCTACATAGATATATTTATTTTTTTGAATTGTACTTGAGATTCTCTATTCATCCTTTTTCGAAAATGAATCAACTCCGTCCTGGGATGGAATTTTAAATGCTAAGCAAGTTAAATAAATAAGAACGTGCAGATTTAAAGAGGGGAGAAGATCAAGTAAGTAATGATTATTTACATAAGTGAGACCAAGTTTAGGTTTTGATCAGAGTTGGATATGCACACCCTCAGCACATATGGAAACGCTCAGGCAAATGGTTTTTGTAGTATTGGGTTTTTTTGCCATTGGAAATTAATCCATTTTTTTTTCTTTGTTTTCTTGCAGTTACCTTATTGGATTCCAGGTCTGTTCAGGGAGAACTTGGGTGGATAGCGAGCCCTCTGGAAGGAGGGGTAAGTTCCGAGTTGCTCTCTGATCCAAAGGGTAAAAAGGAGTGATTAGCAACTTTCTGAGAGTCCTAATGGCTTGATTCTTGTTGATTGTGGTGAGGGGGTCAGATTTCCACCATGGCCTATGAAGTGAATTACGCTTTGTTGGAGAAATCCTATACTCCCTTTGGATGGCTCTGTCATAGAAGAAGTAGAAACCAAAAGGGCAGAAAGGGGTTTCAAAATTAGGAGATTGGTGGAGGCATAGACTTAGATGCCTATTTAAAACTAAAATACCCTCAAGAAATACAATCCAGGGACCAAATTAGAATTCGTGCCTATTAATGTGATGGCCGTGAAGTCCTGACAGGGTTCATTTTAGAGCAATTGTTGTGTTTCCAGATGAGGAAAATGTGTAAGTAAAGAGACCAGGGAGAAAACATTTTCTGATTGCAGCAGGTACAGGTTTAGTTCTAGGTGTAAGCAACAGGGCGGGGGTGGGGGTAGGGGGTGATGGGGATGGTCCTTACCTTGCTATCTGCAGCTCTCTTGCACACAAAGAGAAAGACCTATGAACTTGTGCCAGACGCACAATATATGCAGAAACAAACAAACAAATGAACGAACCAAAACAACAACAACAACAACAACAACAACAAGCTTTTGAATTGTTGGTGCTGAATGTGGAAAGTTTAAATATTTGGAATCTTGAATCTTTGGGAAAGGGGAAGCTAGAAGATAAAGTATGAGAGAGTTCATCACTGTTCATTTCTTTTCAAATGTGCCATCCCCGCCTCCTGAAGATTTAAGACCACAGTTAGGTCAATGGCCACATCTTCCCCTTCCACCCTTCAGAACAGGTCAGAATGCATCAGCTTTGGAAAGAAATCCATTTAGCATGTTAACTCTGGCTTCTGCCAAATTTAAAGTAATTCTCAAATCCTTTAAAAATTAAGTAGATCATTCTACTTTTATATGCTTGATAATCTATGACAGAGTCAGTTGATTCAAAACAATGGAGGTGAACGAGAGGGAGTGTTTAGCAGGCGAAAGCCCTAAGGCCAGCTCCCGGTATGGTGCCTCACACCACCTGTCCATTGAATCAACAATAAAGGATGAAAAAAGTAAAGATTTACAGAAACTTGTAAAAGGCGGGCTTCAAAAATAAGGCAAGAAAGTAGTAAGGCAAATGGAGACTCTTAGGCGGTCTTTTTTCCAAAAGAGGTCGTGTAATCCACATGAAATAAACCGGAGGTCGCCTTGCCTTCCTGTTTATCCGCCTGAACTTGACTGCACTTGGTTGGATCTCTGCTGAAAAATTCTAGTCGGGCCTCAAAACCATTTTTTTAAAGGGAGGGAGAGTGATTGGCAGGCCTCTGGCAGTGTAGACAGGCTGTATTCACTGCTGATTGCAGGCAATTGCCCTCATCCTTTGAATGCGAAGAAAGGTACAGCTTTATCTTGTGAGAGTCAGCCTCTTGTTAATCCTATACCCTGGAAAGGTCACTGATTCAGGGAGGCTTTCCCATGCTGTACCAGGTGGATAGCTCTGTAGGTTGGCTGATTTAGAACTGCTAGCAAAATTGAGGATGGAACGCATCAGTACTTTGAAAATTTAATGAGCCTTATTTTCTTACTGGCCACTCTCAAGTTTGAAGGGAGAAGGCATCGAATATGATTTTGGACCTGCCTTGCTACACTAAATATACATGTGATCTGTTTAAAAGCAAGGAATGACACATTTCTGAGTACAGCCTATGGTCTATCTAGTTTCTGGAAAGCTTTTACCGCAACTTAATATGCTATAGACATCCCACATCCTGCACCCACCCCCCAACTGCTGACAGGACACCTGCTCACTTTTTCTAAACACAAAACTTCTTTCGGTCGTCTTGAAGTCTCTTAAAATAATACTGTGCGTATATAGCTGATTGTGTACAACCCAGAACTTTTTATGGACCTAATGTGGACTTCTGGATGCAGAATGTAGTTGTTTGTTTTTTTTTCCCCCTCTCCTTAAGTATTAGGGGTGTAACATTTTAGATATTATTGCAAGGGGCTGGAAATGACATTTTGTTTATGTATAATAGAATTAGTCATTCCAAAATATATAGTAGCCATTGAGAAATTATGTGCCGAATTATAAAGTCTCATTAATCTGTAGATCTTGTAATTTAAGAAGACTTTTTCAGGCTTAGAATGAAGGTATGAATTGGATTATCTACCAAGTATGGATGGATTGGCTTTAAAAAGTTCTTTCTAGCTAAACATAAAAGCACATTTGTATCTTTTGGTTATTCTGAAATTTCTACCTGTAGGGAGAACGGCTTATATCTTTCTTGGCTGGAAACTTGGGATCACGGTTTGGTCAATAAGTGTTGTCCTTTATTTGTTGTTATTGTTATTTTTAAAGAGGAAGGGAAAACTTGACAATACCACAGAGGCAGATATGAAATATAGTAAGAGACAACTCCCTGTTCTCTTTTTTTCTGTAAGAACAACTAAGCAGAACATAGAATAATTGAAAGGAATGGCTCCTGATGGCAACATTGTAGCAAAAACCTAATTTCTTGGCAGCGGTCCTTTAAAGGAGTATATTGAGTTTCTGATGCTGATTGTAAAATACAAAACTAAGGCCGAGATTTGTCATTGTTCTGGTGAATTGATCAATGTGTTTAGACAATCAAGGTCAGGCTGGAAAATTCACATTAGACCCAAACTATCCTGTATGAACTCTATGGAGATATTCCTGTGTGCTTTCATTTACATTGATAAATGTGTTTTTTTCCATAGTCCCTTTGTTCTGAGATGAGAAGCACGCTGAGTAGGGTTTTTTTGAAGGTGGAGATCTATTTTTGGATTTACATGAATTTCCCCAAATAAGTAAATTACTGGTGATTTATTGCTTAGCGGATAAAAAGAAATTTTAATCACCACAGGGCACTTATCCCTCCCAGTTCCAACTTTCATAATGGTCGCAGATGAAAGGGATCCAGAATTGTATGCAGTGTGGCCCTTCACAGAGTAACATTTCCATCCATTAATAGTTTTCCAATGCACAGATGGAAAACCCGTTAAAAGATGCATTATGGTTGTACGTACTTCATTGGATGAATGGAGCTTTAAGTGGAGCTATTATGGAATACGAATTTTTTTTAAACTATCTTTTTTCTCTTCTAATTATATTCATGTGTTAGATACTTAAGCTGATTTATACCAGATCTATATAAATGCATCACTGTAGATATTAGGGAAGAATTGGAGGCTTCCTGCTAGCCCTCTAGGAGCCCCCAAACAATCTTGCTGCTCTTAGGATTATTTTTAAAAGCTGTGGCAAGAGTGAAATTACTACTCTAGTCACAGTGAGTTCAGACTGTCCCACCAGTAGAATCTTTATGTGAGGAAGTCGATTGCAAAGAAAACCCTAAAAGCCTTCTTTAATTTTCTTGGGCTTTCAATCATAGATACCACCTACTATTGTATTTTCAATGTCCACAGAATATTTGGAAGAGGCATATGTGCGTTCTTGTTTCCTTACGGGTATGTGTTTTAAAAATAGGAATACGTATATGAAAATCAGAATATACATAATTCATTGAATCCATTGCTCTGCAAAGGTGTCTCATTGTTATGAATGACAGTGGATTTGAGAAATCCAACCATAAAGTTTGCTCTCTGTCTTCCCAGGATTACCAAAACCAGAAGAGTGAGATTTTCTTTACCTCTTTAAAGAATAGGGACAGTGCCAAAAAAAAAAAAAAAAAAAAATCGACTGACATTTTTTTTTTTAGGTATTAGAGAGCAAAGTTCTGACAGGAGCACCACTAATTAACTGATAATTGTCTTCCTTTGGCAAGCTTCTTTCTTCCTGCTCTTAATTTGCAGGTCTCTGCTCAGTTGTTGAAACAATACACATACTAGTTTTTCATTTATGAGTAAATTTGAACTGTTGCCACTTGAAATTGTAGCTGTTGTAATAGGTGAATTTGAGGTTGTTAGACCACCACAAGGAGCTGCTAGTGAACTCATACGCGATAAGTCTACCAATGCCTCTGGATTTTAGGCAAAAGAATGAAACCACCACACACACACACACACACACACACACACACACACACACACACAAACCAGAAAACAAAAAATAAAAAAAATACTTCCCCAATAAAATGTTGTCTTGTCTCCCATAAGACGGTTTCATTAGTGAGGGTTGATGCTCAGGAGTTTGCTTCCTCACTGGAACAAAAGTCATCACTGTCCTGCGAGGGTAAAACGGAACGGATAAATCACTGTATGATGACATTTTGTAATTGATACATTTCCTCTGGATCTTTGCAGTGGGAGGAAGTGAGCATAATGGATGAAAAAAATACACCAATCCGAACCTACCAAGTGTGCAACGTGATGGAACCCAGTCAGAATAACTGGCTCCGAACTGATTGGATCACCCGAGAAGGGGCTCAGAGGGTGTACATTGAGATCAAGTTCACCTTGAGAGACTGCAACAGTCTTCCGGGTGTCATGGGGACTTGCAAGGAGACGTTTAACCTGTACTACTATGAATCGGACAATGACAAAGAGCGTTTCATCCGAGAGAGCCAGTTTGCCAAGATTGACACCATTGCGGCCGACGAGAGCTTCACCCAAGTGGACATTGGTGACAGAATCATGAAGCTGAACACTGAGATCCGGGATGTAGGGCCACTGAGCAAAAAGGGGTTTTACCTGGCTTTTCAGGATGTGGGGGCCTGCATTGCCCTGGTATCGGTCCGCGTGTTCTATAAGAAGTGTCCGCTCACCGTTCGCAACCTGGCCCAATTTCCAGACACCATCACAGGGGCTGATACGTCTTCCCTGGTGGAAGTTCGAGGCTCCTGTGTCAACAACTCAGAAGAAAAGGATGTGCCAAAAATGTACTGTGGGGCAGATGGTGAGTGGCTGGTACCCATTGGCAACTGCCTATGCAATGCTGGGCATGAAGAGTGGAATGGAGAATGCCAAGGTAAGGAGAGCCATATTGTACTTTTCATTAGGGCTTAGTGCACGTAATTAAATCAGAGATGAGACTAAATGGAGTAAAGCCAGTAATTAGCAGCCCCTGTGGGATGTGGTGGGACAGAGGGGTCTAATGAGTAAGTGCTATAGCTCCAGGTGGCAAGGCTAAGACATTTCTAATACTGACAAAATAAATGATGCTGTGTAATCAGCAGAAGGCCAAACACATTTGCTAACAGGCACTTAGATCTGAACTGGCTTGATGTGCCCTCTGAAATGTAAATGAACCAGTGGAAGAAACAGACTCGAGTGATCCTTACTTTAAGCAGGCAGACACGTTTTCAAACCATAGTTTTGCTGTCTACAGATCTGGGAAAATGGCAGCAATGGTTAAATATCTCTCGTCACGTATGTATGTACAGGAACGACTTAACTGTGACATTAGGATCGCATTCTTGCAATTCCCTCCCACTGATTAAAATCGAGCTGTGTGAAGAAAGTCCAGTTTTTCCTGTCTCATGGGCCGGTGTAGACGAGTGGAGTGGAGTATAGACAAAATGGAGTGACAGAGTTTCAAGTACACTCTGTTCCACCGAGCACCCATTGATAGGGTCTGCAAGTGACATTAATCTTGATGAAAGACCTCTTGATTTCCCCGAGGAGGTGATAAAGAGCTAATGAGAGTCTTATTTGATCTGTATGGTCGGAAGCCATAGTGAATTGTGATCCATTTTGGTTATTGAGTTTTTGAAGAAATCGAGACTTTTTTTCTATCACGTTAATTACTACTTATCATATTACCAAGAAGATTTTCTTTCCTGAAGTTTAGTGTATGCAATTCTTCCTTCCCTTATTTCTCCTTCCTGGGGAGTTTTTGTAAAAGAGTTTTCTTTGCAGCGGCTTTGTTTCTGAGCAGGGGGATGAAAAAAGTTCATATTTAGATGGATTGCTCGTGTTGTGTGTGGATTAAGGCTTAAAAAACTCAGTCATGCCTAGCGTTGTTATTTTTGCTTGATGTTTTATTTTTAGTGGTTATCAATAGTCTGCTGCCACCAACCTTATGGTTACTGCTAAACAGTGTAACTCTGGTCCCGACTATGGAACGGATCCGATTAATCTTTTCTCAGGGTGACTGTTGAGCTGTAGACTGATTGCCACATGGTTCATCTGATTTGGTGATTAAAGACCCCGCAATAACTGACTGCCAAACAATTTGTCTGGCATTTCAACCATCTTAATGACAGGGTGGGATTAGCCATGGGACAATCCACTTGACTGACTGGAAATCAACAGTTATAACCTCAAGAAAGTTGCATTTGTGGTAATTTGATGTCATAGGTTATGCATTTTTCTCCTTTATACTTTATGCTGTTTTAAAGTGGCACTCTTGATTTGCTAGTTATTTCCGGGAGTAGCTAACAAGGAATGTCGTAAATCCATCGTAAATAAAACAATAAACCTTTTCTGTTGACCCAGAGTGAAAAGGTAAACTTGTAAATTTGAAAACTTTTAGGTTGGTTGTTAAAGTTGTTTGTTTGTTTACAACGATTAATTTCTTGGTCACTGTGTGGGCTCTTGACTTCGCAGCTAGTAGATCGGCTCTACCAAACTGAAACCCTGAAGTATATTCTGGTAGGAGTATTAGAACCTATATGAGAGCATTGTCATTGGCACCTAGATGGCAATCATCATAGCAGGAACAGTGACGTGAACAGGACAATGACACCGCATCACATCTAGAGTAAATTATTCTGCCTTTTCGATTTTTGTAACACAGGACTTGCACGTCTTCCCATGTCAAGATTCTTATATGTATTTAAAAGAAAAAAAAAAAAAAACACCATTGTCTTCCATTTCCTGCTCTGGCATTAGGACATCTCTGTATCTAATGTCATTGATTTTCAATTGTCACAGAGCCCAGTAACTCATACATTGCTACCCTGTGAAAGTCCTTGACAGTTTTACAGCCCAAATGAGAAGAAGAAGAGAAAAAGATGGAGGGGGAAGTGAATGTAAAGGCAATTGAACATTTTAGTGGTTTGCTTTATGGAAATAATCTTGGGAATCCAGTTAATCATATGGTTCATGGAAAGGGTGGGGCTCCGTGTTTTAGGTCCAGTTCATTTCTAAGCAAACTGTTCCTAACACAAGGCCAGATATTTAATGGAAGGGGAGGTTGAGGCCTTTTTTTTTTTTTTTTTCCTTTTGAATCTTTATTGTTCTCACTCTGGTATTTTCTTTGCTGCTCATAAAACGATAACTCTTTCAAGAAGACATTTTTGACCAAAATCTTGCACGTTGTTTGTTTGTTTGTTTGTTTTTAATACTACCAGGGAGGACTTGCTGATGCATTTAGGGAGGAAGGAAAAACTTGAATGGCAAGATTCTTCAGATCCAAACTTGAGTGAAACTTTTTAAAGATGACTCAAGCCCGTAAAAATCTTAACAGTAATAAAAATAGTCGTCTCCATCCTTGACGTCATTACTGGGACGCATCCAGGTAGAGCAGAGAGAGCACTGAGACAAAGAAATGTGTCTCAGTGTGGTCACTTAACTGTGTGACCTTGAGCCCGTTTCTTAAGCCCTCTGAGCTTTGTTTCTTCATCTGTAAAATGGGTTGACGATAACTCTACTTAGCTTGTAGTCATCGATGAGGACACAGTGATGTAGGAGTAGTAAAAGTCACCTTGTAGACCATAAAGCATTAAGCCCATGTTAATGCTAGCAAGTTTTTGATCACTTGCTCTTCCCAAAGCTGTGGACGTTTAAGGGTATTGGGTTGGAAAAGTAAAAGAGAAACTCAATCTCCCGGCCACTCGGGGACGTCAAGGCTAAAGATAGGAAGGAAGCAGGGCCCTTGCCTTAACCAACAATAATGTCTATTTTCACACTTCATGTTGAAAATGGTATCTGGAGGGTGTCATTTGATCTCTCCCCTGCAGGAAAGAGAGCTGTGCTTTGAGTGAGAGGAAAGTGATTTGGGGGCGGGACAAGAAAGACCAGGGTTGCAAAGAGAGCTTTAGGAGGGATATAAAGGGGGAACTGGCAGTCTTCAGAACTCTGGCAACAGGTTCCTCCCCAATTGTCTTTCCAGTGGGCCTACTGTTGCAGGCCCACTAAAGCAGGTGAAAGGTCACCCGCTTCCTCATCCATCTTCCCTGGGGTCCAGGGGGTCAGAGTGAAGACGGATTCAGGTCTTACATGTTTGACAAAGGATCCTTGGACAAAAATGGCCGGCGGGGGGGGGGGGGGCTTGCCCGGGGGTGCTGTTGTTTGAATCTAAGCCTCGTCATCTGCCGGAGTCCTTAAGGGACTTTGGGGACAGAACGACACTTCCTCTTGGCGTTCTTACCCCCAAGCAGTCCATGCTCATGGAGTCCTCCAGGGACGCTGGGGACAGTTGGGGACAGAACGACACTTCCTCCTCCGGGAGAACCTACCCCTGGCTGGCTTTGGCAGTGGTGTGAACTTGCCTCGTGATTGGCCGCAGAGGACAAGTAAGTTCTAGTTTGTCTGGTGGCCGGGTCTCCTCAGGCTGTTGGAAGAAGGAAAAGAAAATATACACCTTGGACCACCCCCCACCTCCCCGCAGAGCCCCACATGTACCCCCCATTGAGGAAATGGTCCAGATGTTTTATACCTTTGTCTGCATTCCTTCAGAAACATTAAGCAGAGGAAGAGAGGAGAGGATTCTTTATTAATATAGTCTTTGCTTAATTAAAAAGCTGAAAAATGAAAGGAAAGTCACTGATTTACTCTTCGTGAAACATTAATGAGAGATATTTTAGAGAGTATATATAAAAATAATACTAATAAAAAAAGTCTTTTTTTTTTTTTTTTCTGGAGTCACTCTTAAAGTCAAAGAATCACAACTGTGACAAAGTTAAACTACATAGGAATCAAGCCTTACTGAAATACACGGTTTTGCTGTAGATTGTTTGGGTTCATATATATCTATCTAGGACCTCTATTACCTGTTATTAAAATGTGATGCCTTCATATCAGCAAAAGGGATCATTAAAAGCTCTTCTGAGAGAGAACAAGATACAAACGCTTTGATGGCCATAACAGAAATATTTCAGATTTGTGCTCTGAAAAGCGGGAGAGAGTTATGTTAAAAAAAAAAAAAAAAAAGACAACGAAGAAGAAATTACTTTGTTTTCTTACTATGCTGTAGAAAGAGTTTAGGAGAAAAAAGTAGCGGAAAGGAAGCATTACGAATATAGTTCAGAGAAATGTTGCTCCATATCCTTTCCACCTTTGAAATTTTTCTTCTACCTTTGAATCAGGTCTTTAAGAATCAATTACTTGAATCACATGGCTGCTTTTATCTTCAGCTTTGAAGCCTGGCTGTGATCACTGAAAGACGCAATTCTTTATATAAAAGAGCAGGGTTTAATTATTGTCCCCTTTCTGTCATACTTTTTCTTAACTCTTCCCTTCTTCGTGTGACCAGGGTTCTTTTGTAAGTGTGAAATCATGGAGTGGTCTCTATTTTGGGCTCACCGGAGCATCACATAGGAAATTATCTCAGTTAGGGACTTTTGAATCTGCTATTTCAGATTTGATGACTTATTTGAGTCTCACCGAGCTTTCTCGTACCTTTCAAAAAATGAATTAAGACGTCGTTATTCTGTTAAGACTTGAGTCTTTGGAAAAAAAGACTGTGTAAATGGCTTTTCAGTTACTACCGTGTAAAGCAGAGGTGGTCCTGAGAGAAGTTTGACTTTTTTATCATTGAACTTTTGACTCGGGGTTTTGGGTTTGCTTTTTCGTTTTGTCATTTAATTGAAGAATTTAACATTACCAAAGAACTATATGCCTCAAACTCTTCAACTTTTTATGAGTGACCACTCTTTATAATTTGGCAGGCAGCCCGAATGTCATCTGTCTTCATGTATTTACAAAATTACCAGAAATAGAATCATCCCCTTGATTATCATCTTGTTTTTTACGACGCTTGACTATTTATCATGGACATTACTCCGTGTTAGAGGATATGACTTTTCTTCATCCTTCATGATGGATAATTAATATTCTGAAGCATGAACATCCGACATTATACGTAATTTTTCCCTTATTGATAGATATTTGGGATTTGAGTTTTTCCTGGTAATATTTTTGCGGCATAAGCAGACAAGTGACACCAGTAATGAATACGGAACATAGTGGGATCTCATTAAATGTTCATTGAATGAATGAGTTCCTTAGTTCCACCCAAGGAACTGTGGCCTGCTTCATATTAAATGCTTAGTTGGTGGAGTAATGTTTCATGGGGTCAGCATGCTCTATCAAAATCTTTGCATGTGACTAAATGTATCAGTGAGGTCCTTGTTTATAATTCCTACTTCAGTTGGGTCTTCTCTTTTCATCGTGTTTATGAATCATCTCTATGCCTGAACATTCACAAATCTCTGCAGCTCATGGGTTAACATAATTCTTAGTATAAAATGGCTAAGACCTGGTTTTGGAGTTTGAGACTTGGGTTTAGTTTCTAATGGTGCTACTTCACCAGTTGTGTGATCACGGACACTAACTTGACCTCCAGTTCACGTTTGCAAATTGGCGGCAACGGTATGTTACTATGCACGATAGGCACCCATAAGCATGTTTGGAGAAAAGGGTTTCATGCAGCGTCTAGAATCATTAAGCACTTGGTCAGGGGAAGCTGTTACTGTTAATTTTATTGTTGTTAGATACAAATAGGTTGAAGGGATGGGTTATTTGACCAGTGTCTGTCCAACACTGAAAGCAATTCATTTAGGTTCCAGAGTAGAAGTTGGTTTGTTTTTGTTTCTCTTTGGCGGGGGAGGGGGGGGAAGATGTCACATAAGCAAGGGTAGGAGGTGACATGAAATGATGCATCTTACGTGCATTGATTTAGATCCTCTGTTCCTCCCATCATTGTACCAGGGTAGTGGTTCTCAAAGTGTGTTCTAGCTGGATTCCCCAAGACCCTTTCTTGTGATCTGCAAGGTCTAAACTTTCTTAATTAATACTGAACTATCATTTGCTTTTTACCTCTTTTTCTTTCATGAGTGGAGTTTTCTAGAGGCTTTTCTATATGTGATAGATATTGAATTGAACGCAGTGGCAAATATGAGAGTCCAGCTGTCCACGTTAAAGAAATTTGCAAAACAAACAAATAAATAAATAAATGTAAAACAGTGTCACTCTCATCGCTAATTTCGTTTTGGGGAAATATAGTTACTTTTTCATTAACATGTAATTTGCGTAAAGATGGTTTAAAAACCATTTTCTTTAACTTTTTTTTTTTTAATGCTTATTTATTCTTGAGAGAGAGGGGGCAGAGCACAAGTGAGGGAGGGGCAGAGAAAGAGGGAAACACAGAATCCTAAACAGGCTCCAGGCTCTGAGCTATCAGCACAGAGCCTGACCTGGGCTCGAACTCACCAACCGGGAGATCATGACTGGAGCCGAAGTCAGAAGCCCAAATGACTGAGCCACCCAGGCGCCCCGGTTTTCAGAATGGATTAAGAAATAATTTTCAAGTCCCTCAATTTCAATTTCTATCGATAGCTTTAAGTCGTGCAAACAAGAGCATTTTGGCATCCTCAATATTTTTAGAAGTGTGAAGGGGTCGTGAGACCATCAGCCGTTTAGTTTCCCTGATGGTATGTAGAATGCACCCTTCTGCCTTGCTGCAGACACGTTGAAAATGAAAAGGAAATAGGAAAGTTTTGAAAGCTTCCAGAATCTGCGAAATGAAGGTAGCTTAGAAGAATGGCCTTTTATTTATTCAACCCTTTAGATGTTTCTATCAACTTAGACAGCAATTTGTAGCTTTTAGCCCTTTAAAGCTGCTTATCTGTGTCCAATAAGGTGGCTCAGCGCTCTTTAGTTTTATTGTCCTTGTGAGGAGGCACGATTAATGAAGGCCTCAGCTGTCCCCTGGACCCGGAGAGACTGTGGGGCATAAAACCTTTCTCATTGTGGGCCTTACAGCTGGTACCTCTGAGCTGTTTTGGGGGGAGGAGAGCAGGTGAGGTCACCCAGTTCCATGATCTGACGGGTAATTAATAGTCCCATGACTAAATGGACATTTTATGAATATTCAGGGTCTGTTTCGGCTTCTTGGGAAACAATCCTGTCGGAACCGCTTACAACTCCCTTTGGAGCCGCCGAGGGTTTTGTGGGTGAATGCGGGTCCTCAGCTGTCGGCCCGGGGTTGCTTTTCCAGGCTGCCCAGTCTTCATTTGCATTTTCTGTATGCGCCCTCATGCAAAACAGCACACCCATTTCCCCCCTCTCACAAAGGCTGTGAGGGCTTCCTTTGGAAACTCCAGCCGAAATCTCCTTCTGTTTATGCAGAACCCACTGATTTAGACACCATGCAAATGAATTCGGTTTTGATTTGAAAGCTTCCAGAGATTGGGGGCGGGGGCAGAGAGTGCACTGTTTGCACTGGGCTCTTTCTATGCGCCGCCCCCCCCCCCCCCCCCCCCCCCCCCCCCGCCCAGGGTGGCTGCTTCTCACTCCCCGGCCCCTTGCCCCTTGCAAAACAACCCGGCTCCTGCTGCTCATTTTTTTTTTTTTTCTGACCTTTGGAAAGTAACCTAGTGTTGGTGAAGCCTTTAGCTTGTCTGTGTAGTGACAGCTTCAGCTGGAATCTTGCCGTTCTTTCTGAGTGCACAATTCAGATTATGCTAGGAATGTTTAGAAGTGTCCCAACAAAGGGCTGGAAAAAAAAATTGTAAAGTAAAAAGATAAAATTCTTTGAAAAGCAATTGTCAGATCTCAGGAAGTTCCAGAAATAGGCGTTAGGTCACTGGTGGGCTGGAATCCATTCATTCCTTCAACAAATAGACACTGAAGGCATATAACTTGCAGACCACTGTTGGCATTTTCATCTGTTTCTACATAGATGAATGAGTCCATCAGGCTTTGTACCGAGAGTCGCAATTAAAATCCCATGTCTGATTTTATCTTCAACTTGTCCCAGATAAGTTTCCTTACAAGGTGTATCGACTGTGTTCTGTTCCGTATCTCATACGTGCATTCACGGGGGGTTGAATGTCGCCTGTCCAATTCCTGTCTTCCCATCCCACCCAGTGTCTCCAAACTGACTTAACCTTTGCTTTATTCTCCTAGAAGGGCAATGCAAGCACCCTGCGTGTATAACCCAACGGACTTCACCCTGCTTGAAAGCAGCGCTATCTTCCGTAGGCTGTGATCATATGCATCCTATAAAGTAGAAGAAGAGGACTTGGCATGAAATGTTTTTGAAGTTCGATTAGTTGTGAGTTCGAGCTAATTTCACAGGGCAGAAAACGGGCATAGCCAGACTTCGCAGTGCAATTAAGTGGAGGCAGGGTCAGCTAAAACAACATCGAAATATGGAAGAGCTTTGGTTGAGCTCCACATGGTCTGACAAAGTTTGATGATGCTGTTCAAAGTCCATTTGGGATGGATTATTAGGATTAAAGAACAGCAGAAGGCTCTGTACTTCGTGTGTTCTCTGGTGTCATTAGTGGATGAGAAAATTCAGCTGCTTATCTGGCTCTTGTTTCTAAGGATGGATTTAAACAGACCCACACTTCTTAAAGGTGATCTTACTAACCTCTTCTTAATAAGTTACAGATCCCAAATTGCTCAAAATCCTTAAAATACCATTTGAAGTGAGTTGATTGATAATTATCATTTCCCCTACGTGTACAGATATTTTCCGCAGCAGTACAAAGCTAAAGTACAGTTTCTTAATTACCCAGATAATCCTGTTTGCTTGTATTTTTAAACTATGAAGTGCTGGGTAATTATTCAATTCTTAATAGAAGGCAAATGGCAATGTAAACAATAATTAGGATGTTAGACAGACTAATGCGCTTCAAAGCAAATTGGATTTTTTTCATACTGTTCAGCATGATGTCCCATAAAGCTAACAATTTAGAAGCAAGACAGAAAAGGTTCCATTCTGTTCATATTTTATGGCGTTATCTCTTCACGGCTTGTTTTTGTGAATAGCAGTTTGCCCCAATGAAGCTGGCTGTGCCCACGCCAAATGTTTCCGTAACAATCGCTTCCCTGCTGTTTGACATTTGGCTGTGTGCTCCCAGGGCTCCAGATTGGTCCTTTGTCTGCTTCAGATCCCAGGGGTCAGAGGTTAACAGAATACTGATTTCCTCCCATAATACCATGGCAGGTAAATATGGGCCAACCTCATGATCAGTTAAGACACAGCTCAGTGAGGAATGCTTTTCTCATGGGCTTTTGTCCTTAAGAACTTCCCTGATTTAAGACGCCAAGTTTCCCAGCTATCGTTTTCCACAACGGATCCTTCATCAGGAGCACCGCCGCCTCTTTTATGTGGCATTTTCCATTGATAACCATTCACAACTCAACAATGTATCCCCAGAAATACCCGACCTGGAAACTATGAGCAAATCATCGCGTTCAATGAATTAATTTCACAAACTTAATATGGTAACACTTTGCGGTCGTGTCTTGTTGTCTTATCTGCACTGCATGTTTCATTGATGAAATAATAAACTGATAACAAAGACTGCAGCCAAAGATACTTTAATAATGGTGCTATTATTCCCTCCGCCTTTTTCTTGTCTGGCCCTAATGGGGTGTCACCGGTTAGAGGTGTAATTAAATGAACGATCAATTTTATTTTCCATTTTTATCATGTATGGAGACGTCCAAGCATTCACCAATATAATGTTATTAATGTTTTACATCAGTTTAATGCTAAAAGTCCTATTTCTTTTTCTCCCAAGGATTCATGCGGGCTATACGATAGACTACTTCTGAACTGGTTGTGATGCACACACAGGCTTTAGAAGTTTAAAATCTGTTTTTAAACTTCCAAACTTTTTGTTACCATCAATGAGTTTTAGACCACCTTTCCATATATGACCTATCCGATTTCTTTTTTTTTTTTTAATGTTTACTTATTTTTGACAGAGGGAGACAGAACATGAGCGGGGGAGGGGCAGAGAAAGAGGGGAGACACAGAACCCGAAGCAGGCTCGAAGCTCTGAGCTGTCAGCACAGAGCCCGACGCGGGGCTCGAACTCACAGACCTCGAGATCATGACCTGAGCGGCAGTCAGACGCTCAACGGACTGAGCCACCGAGGCGCCCCTGACCTATCCCATTTCTAATTGGCCAGCCTCCTTCATGTTGCACTGTGAACTTGAGGCTTGGGCTCATTTGTTTTCAGTTCTAAAAGTCTGAAAAAGACATCTCCACTTTGAGAAAACGGTTTCCTTTGGAAGGGTCCAGGTTGGCAATGACTGTAGCAGCCCTCAGGCAAATTAGCATGTTAAAAGAATGGATCAATACCTTTCTGGCTCCTCCACCCTTCTTACTCTCCTCCAAGGGGGAAGAGTTTTGAAGAACCCTGGGAGGCCCTTGACAGATATGCCGGGGGGAGATTTCAAGAGGATCCTTCATTGCTGAGTTGGGAACATTGACAGCTTGATCTAGTGCCCAGAATGATTCTTCGCCGGTCATTTGAAAACGGATGCAGGAGGAATTGACAGCTTCAGGAAAGCTGTAGCAGTTCGTGTAATTATGAAGAGGATTAGAAGAGAAGTGTTGGGAGAAATAAGAGAGAAGTAAGGGCACTAGTTGACCGGACCCACCTTTGGCTAACCGTTAGAGCACTGCCTTTTGTAACATTTAGCCTGCGTGTAGAGGAGCCATTGATATAGATTTGTTTTCTTTTTTAAGGGTTGTGCAAATCTATGCGTACAAAAAAAAAAAAAGCGACTGATTTTTGAGAGTGGACTGGTAGGTAATTAACAGCATAATGCTTCCAGTACTTAAGATGCAAAGGTGGCTAATTAACTAATGGGAGAAATTGAGATGTCATTACTCTGTTTTCTAAGGAGGTGCCGACAGAGAGGTACAGCCTAAAGTAATACTTGAACGTTCAAGTTTCCATTTGAAAAGTTGTCTTTGGGAACTCCCGGTCTGTATCCTAGACTTTTTGTCTTTGTTTTTCATTTGTATGTTATTTTATTTGTTTATTTATTTATTTTAACATACGGTGTTTTATTAGTTTCAGGTTTACAACTCAGTAATTCGGCAGTTCTGTATCCTAGGGTTTTAAATTAATGGTGATGCAAGACTCCAGTAAACCAATATAAAAGTGTGGTTTCATGTGAAAGGAACTCATGTTGATGGGAAAATGAGAACGTTATCTTTGCATGAATGAAAAGAAGCATTAAAAAAAAAAAGAAAAAGGTTGGAAACACGCCGCCAGAGAGTCGCAAACGGTCTTACATTCTGGAAGTTCTCCACAGGGCGAAAAGGGCTACTGTACTTAGCTAAAATAAACCAAGTACATAATTTTTCCTAATCTTTGTGACGGACTCTGGGACTCTCATTCACAAAACATTGTAGCTATGACTATGTCAGTGATGTGTAAATGGGTACTTGATACGGTAAGAATCTTGCACTACGATTTCAGATTTCAGCGGTTGTTCTGGAATTGTTTTGGTTCTGTCTTTTTGGTTTTTTTTTTAAGTTCATTGTTAGATCTTTTCTTTTTCTTCTCCTAGGGAGACATAAAGTCATTTCTTTTGCAACTTTAAAAAATAGGTATCCTCCTCAAAAATAAATAAACGTTAAAAAATAATTTAAAAAAAGGGGGGGGGGCGCCTGGGTGGCTCAGTCGATTATGCACGCATCCAACTTCAGCTCAGGGCGTGATCTCGCGGTCCGTGAGTTCGAGCCCCGCGTCGGGCTCTGTGCTGACAGCTCAGAGCCTGGAGCCTGTTTCAGATTCTGTGTCTCCCTCTCTCTCTCTGACCCTCCCCCATTCATGCTCTGTCTCTCTCTGTCTCAAAAATAAATAAACGTTAAAAAATAATTAAAAAAAAATAGGTATCCTCAAAAGGAAGCCCTCCCTGAGGAAAGGGTTGTTGACTTCTGCTACGGATAATGACTGAAAAACACAAACCTATTGAGTTTTTCCAATATTTTCCTTTAGGTCTTCTTGCTGGTTATCACTTATCTACAGGAAAGCTATTGATTTTTGTATGTTTATCTTCCATCCAATCTTTTTATTGAACTGTCTTGTGAATACTAATAGGTTTTCAGTTAATTCTCTAGAGTTTTCTAGGGAACTGATAGTTTTGACTGCGTGAAATTATATAGTTTTTCTTTCTTTCTAAACATAAAACCCCTTATTTCTGACTTTTATCTTACGACATCGGTCAGAATTTTCAGGCCAGTAATAAATGATAGTATCAGTTGTGGCTGTCTTTATTTTATTCCCAATTTCAGTGAGCATCATTTACGAATGCTATGGGATATTTTTTTTCTTAATATCCTATTCCCAATATCGAAACACTTCTTAAAAAGAAGGAATTTTAAATTTGGTTAAATTACTTCAAGTATCACTTTTAGTTATGTGGCTTTTTTGACTTGTTGTGTTTATAAGATTAAATATATTCAGCTTTTCTGAAAATGGTCCATAAATTCTCTTTGCATTTGTGGGGGGGAAAAACCTATTAGGTGGCAGTAAATTTTGATAAAAAGCTTTTTGAATTCCATTTTTTGATTGAAAATGGTGGATAAGAGCCAAAGCTTTGGAATAAGAATTTAATTTTAATCTCAGCTTTTTGGGGGGCGCCTGGGTGGCTCAGTCGGTTGAGCGTCCAACTTTGGCTCATGTCAAGATCTCGCCGTCTCTGAGTTCGAGCCCTGCCTCAGGCTCTGTGCTGATGGCTCGGAGCCTGGAGCCTGCTTTAGATTCTGTGTCTCCCTCTCTCTCTGCCCCTCCCCTGCTCATGCTCTGTCCCTCTCTGTCTCAAAAATAAATAAACATTAAAAAAAATTAATCTCAGCTTTTTCACTTACAGTGTGACTATGGGCTAGTTACTTTAGCTTCCGTTTTCTCCTTTGTTGTGTGGGGATGATGATACCTACCCCATGGGTATACTTAGGATTAAATAATATGCATAACGTGTGGGACAATGTACATAAGTTTCACTTGGGAGATGGTATCTATTCAGTGGTCAATAAAATGTGGGAAGTTTTATTATTAGTTTATCTTGAATCTTTAGGAAATATCCAACTGCTATTAGCCTATATATTCTCTCTCCTTGTTTTCTCTCTCTTTCCAACTGTATGTCATTCTTTCTCTCTCTCATCTTACTCTTTTTCATTGTTATTTGTTTTTAAGTTTTATTTATTTATTTTGAGAGAGAGAAAGCACAAGCAGGGGAGGGGCAGAGAGAGGGGGAGAGGGAGAATCCCAAGCAGGCTCCACATTGTTAGCGTGGAGCCAGACTCAGGGCTCAAACTCACGAACTGTGAAATCATGACTTGAGCTGAAACCAAGAGTCAGATGCTTAAACTGACTGAGCCGCCCAGGCGCCCCTCTCTCTTATTTTATTCTTAGCAGGTTTTGGTATTATAGTCGATTCATAAAGTTAATTTTGATAGTTTTCCATTTTTTATTGGCATCGCAGAAAGTTAATGTGTGTGAGAATTAGCTTTCCTTTGCGAATTTGAAAGCTTTCACCATTAAAGCTGGCTCTGGACTGTGCTCTTAGGATTTGGGCACTTTTCGGTATATTTGCTAGAATTCAATAAAAAGTGCAACAACCCCATAAAGGAAGCTGGCTCTGGGACTTTGTTCGATTGTCTTTCAAATCACATGGATGGCTTTTCAACCCTAACAGAATAGACATCCTCTTTGACTTTGATTCAGGCCTTTCCCAGCCTCCGCTGACTTTAGGAAGAAAGCAAAGACGTCACGTTGCTCTCATCCCTAATTTCATTATTGAGCTTTTGTGTTACTTGTGCGGATCTTAAATGTATAAGGTGAAGAGAACGGGATCGTTAAACCTGGAGTTAGTGCAGTGGCATGGTTGAGCCACTCATTAATCAGGAGCCTGGCTGTTAAGGAGAATCTAGCTGAGAAAATATTTAATATCCCATTGGGGAAAGCTGCATTTTACTGCGGGTCAGTGTGGATGTGGCCCCTCTGAGCTGTGGTACTTTGCTCCCCTTTTTTATTGAGAGAGAAAGACAGAACGTGAAATGACAGACCCACTGTTACAGGAACGTCTGGTGTCCCTCAGAGCCACAACTTTGACATAATAATTTGTAAATATCTTATATCGGTTTTGAGGAAGGGCAAGTTTCATTTTTCATTTAACCAAGCAGACAGATTATTTTGTAGGCTGCAACAGGCAGAACGAAGGCCAGAGGACAGATGTTGCCTCGATAGAAGGAAGAACTATCTAGTATTTTGAACTAGGCAAGAGTGGAGTACGATGCCTTTGGAGGCGATGAGCTCCGTATCTTCGGACATGTTCGCACTGGCTTGATGACCCCAAGGCATCTAACAAGTTAGAGACTAGAGACCCTGTGTTTCTCAGAAGGGACACCGTTGTCCTTCTGGGCAGGACAGTTTCTTCCTTGAGTACTCCATCAAGCGTTGCAGGTCTGTCCTGTGCCCACTGGGCAAGCATGTTACACAGCATTTGGTATCCTGAGTCGTCCCCAGGCATGAAATGCCTGTGGCGTCCTCTGTCACTGTGACGGGCCCAAACCTCCCCTCATATTTCCAAATACCCTGAGCATGCATACTAATCTCAATTGGAAACTTCTGGACCAGACTAGAAGATCTAAGATTCTAAGACGTTTGGACATTTGGTGCCCACCCTGCTTTAAATATTTCCTTTAGGGTAAGTAACCTGGGTCTAGGATCTCGTAGCGGAAAGATGGAAAAGCTTTTCAAAGAATACCTGCTATCAACCTCTCTACTTTAATTTTTCTTCAGTTTAACTGAACACCATAACGTCTTAAAATCACTATAACGCTTTCCCAGTAGGCACCAATTAAAAGAGATGGGGAATGTCTTTTGGAAGAAATTACTAACACTTTATAAAAGCATCCATAGCAATGACCAGCAACCAAGTGCTCTACTAGGTTTAATTTATGAAGTCCCAAAACAGCCTTAAAAGGCTATTTGTTATTGTTATTATGCCCATTTTGCAGCTGGGAAAGCTGAGGCACGGGAAGGTGCCTGAGGTCATGTAGACTACCCAAGCCGATTTGAAATCAGACAGACTGGCTGTATCCCCCACACTTGCCAACTCTCCACCATACTTTCCCTACGTAAGGACTGTTAGAAAGAAGGGAAACTATCCCCAAGTTAACAGTATGGGATCACCTTCTATTCTAACAAGGTAAGAAGAATATTTAAAATGCCTGGGTTATAGACTTATGTAAACAGTGCCCTGTGTTGACTCCCAAGATTTGTCAAACATTCATCTGCCAAATGGGTGGCCTTTGTGTTATTCGAATGGCCCTACAAAGAGCAAATTGTGACTTTGCAATTATTAAGGCTGAAGACCTTGCCACAGAGTGTGTTACTGAGCAAATTATTCTTATTTTGACTCTGTATCACAGCAGAGAGGAGAGTTATAAGTATAGACCCAAGGTTACACAAGACAGAGCATCATCTCATCCTAACAGGAGCACAGCCCATGCAAACGAGAGCTTTTTGATTTCTGAAATGCGGTATAATAAATCCAGGGAGGTTTACAAGGAAAATCAACCTGCAAAGGAGGGTGAACTTTTAATTATATAGATGTTGGGCATGTGCGTGTCAGCTGATGCAGGTAGAGTATTTACTTGCCAATGTGTGTGGGAAAAAAATGGCAATGAAACCACGCAGGGGGCAATACCTTTCTTTTTTTTTTTTTTTTTATTTATTTTTGGGACAGAGAGAGAGAGACAGAGCATGAACGGGGGAGGGGCAGAGAGAGAGAGAGACACAGAATCGGAAACAGGCTCCAGGCTCTGAGCCATCAGCCCAGAGCCTGACGCGGGGCTCGAACCCACGGACCGCGAGATCGTGACCTGGCTGAAGTCAGACGCTTAACCGACTGCGCCACCCAGGCGCCCCGGCAATACCTTTCTATAAGAAAGGGGAAAGAGGAAAAAAAGATGGGGAAGCAATTGCAAATAGTGGTATAGTGCCCCCCCCCCCCACATACCTTATCTTGGACACATTCCAAGACCCCCAGTGGATGCCTGAAACAGCAAATAGTACCAAACCCTATACATACTATGCTTTTTTTTCCCTATACACACCTACCTATGATAAAGTTTACTTTATAAATTAGACTCGGCAAGAGATTAACAACATAACTAATAATAAAACAGAACAATTATAACAATATACCGTAATGAAAGTTGGGGGAATGTGGTCGGTCTCTCAAAAATCTTAATGCACTGTACTCAGCCTTCATCGAGTGATGGTGTGAGATGATCAATGCCTACACAATGAGATGAAATGAGGCGAGTGATGTAGGCACTGTGATGCAGCGTTAGGCTGCTACTGACCTTCTTATGACAGAAGGGAAATCGTCGACTTCTGGACTGTGGTTGACTATGGGTAACTGAAACCACAGAAAGTGAACCGGGGGTAAGGGGGACTCCTGTATTTGTCAATTCCTTTAGCCCCCCCCCCCCCCCCCCCCCCGCAACATCCACTGACCCCCTACTGTGCTGCTACCTTGTGCTTTCAGTGGAAATGGCTCACCTTTCAGCACCTAAAAGCAGTTACATCCTGAGTTGTTATGTAACTCACAAAAAATCTTGTTTCTTTTTCCCTTTCTTTCTTTGTTTCTTTCTCTCTTTCTCTCTCTCTCTCTCTTTCTTTCTCTCTCTCTCTCTTTCTTTTTTTAGATCAAGCCATTTAGAATCAGGTGTTCTCTTGCTTGCAATGCAGTCCTAATTAGTAAAGGAGGTCATTACTTTAGCATGGCGATTACTTTAACATACTAGTTTTCTCTGCACAAACATCACACAGTAGAAAACATAATGTGTTTGCCCAGGCTGAGCAGTTGCCCCTCCAAAAGCTTTCTTTATAGTCCTTTAAGCAACAGAAACATCTTGGATGGCTCGTGGTCCTCCCTTCTTATCCTGATGGCATGATGCACTAGGTTGGAGTCTTGCTGAGAGAGACAAAGGGAAACCATGTTCCATACAGTTGCTTAATGAAGTGGGACATCTGTCTTCCTAAGAGTGGAGAACGTTCGGGGCTCCTGGGTGGCTCAGTTGGTTAAGCGTCTGACTCTTGATTTCGGCTCAGGTCATGATCTTGCGGTTTGTGAGATCCAGCCCCACCTTGGGGGCAGCGCAGAGCCTGCTTGGGATTCTTTCTCTCCCTCTCTTTCTGCCCCTCACCCACCTCCCCCCAGATAATTAAATAAACATTAAAAAAAAAGAGTGGGGAATGTTCAAGCTGTAAAGACCTTAGGAATCTCGTTTTTAGATCATGCTTCTCATTTTACATATGAAGAAACTGAGGCTCAAATTAATAAAGTATATAATAGATGAATAAGGACAGGCTCCTGAAGTCTGACATTGTAGAGTCCTGCCTTTTTGTCCCGCTAAAGGGAGTATAAAACTCAGAAAAGACGTGAGCCACCAAAGCTACTCCTCCGTTTCGAGAAAAGATCAAACTTCGTCCCGGATTGCATTCATTGGGGTTTCAGCAAACTGTTTCCCCCCATATAAAGTTGGCCTCCTTGGATATACTATTCCTCTCTCTGTCCACATCAGGACATACTGAACTCTCCATGCTTTCTACGCACTGCCGCCTTCACGAAAGAGTTCACAGTCTGAGGGAGCTGGCGGCTTTGTAAAACTGTTTATAATCTTTGATAAGTGAAAAAAGCCCGGTGAGGTCTTGGAGGAGGGAAGGCTGAATATCATTGCAGATGAGGTGTGAAGGAATGGTTTTGGAAAATTAAACAGAGTATTGAACAGCAGAGGATTTCAACTGCAAACATTTCTTAAGCATCTACTGGGACCAGGCAATGGGAGGCAAAAATGCATATGGCATGAAACCCACTCATGGATGTGGTCATGGTTTTAAAGATTTTTTTAAGTTTAGTGCTTTATTTTGAGAAAGAGAGAACGAAGGCATAAGGGGGGAGGGGCAGATAGAGAGGAAGAGAGAGAATCCCAAGCAGGCCCCACACTGCCGGCTCAGAGCCCAGCGTGGGGCTGGAACTCACGACCGTGAGTGAGATGGTGAGATCATGCCCTGAGCCAAACTCAAGAGTCAGACCCTTAACCGACTGAGCCACCCAGGCGCCCCGAGGATGTGGTAATTTTTAAGGGAGGGTGGTTTGGTGTGGCAGGATGAAGGCTTAGTTTATACTCGTGAAGGGATGAATGGATGAAAGTGTTGGTCCAAGAAAGGACAATCACATTTTTCTTTGCTTTTCAATTCTGAATTTGACTTTGTAGAAAAACGGCTTTTCGGAGGCTTTTGTTTCACACCCTTTGGGAAATGCCTTAGGCTTCTTGGGTTGCCGTGAGAGAATACCATCAACAAGGAGGCTGAAACAACAGAAATGGATTTTCTTACAGTACTAGAGGCCAGAAGTCCAAGATGAAGGTACCATCAGGGTTGATTCTCTTCCTGGCTGTAGACAGTCGCCTTTTCTTTGTGTCCTCACGTGGCCTTTGTGTGTGTGCGTGTGTGTGTGTGTGTGTGTGTGTTGGGCAAGAGATTCTCTTAAAGGATACCAGTCCTGTGGGATTAGGGCCTCGCCCTTATGACCTCATTTAACCTTCATTATCTCCCTAAAGGACCTGTCTCCAAATATAGTCACACTAGGGGTTCGGGCTTCCCCATATGAATCCTTAGAGGACACTTTTCATTCCATCACAGGAGATGAAACATGTCTCTGTCCTGGTCTGTAAAACACATGTGACCATGTGGCAGTCTGTTACAATGTTTCTGTCACCTTGTCTCAGAGTTTATTTTATACGTCCATCTATGCCTATGTGGCTTTCTCCGGAAAACAATGCAGCTTGGTGGCCTAGAACTAGGGACCTAGTGACCAGGGTTCTATGGTTACAAACCAAGTAACCTCTCCAAGCCCTTGTATTCCTCATCCATGAAACGGAAATACTATTACTTTGAATTTTGCAGTGTCATTCATATGATCCATATACAGTATGTGTTACATTTATTATGCATGTATTATGTCTTTGGTTAAAGAATATAGTAATTTTTAAAATTTTAGCTCATTGGCACTTCACCAGACTCTGACATAGCTTTCTCATGAATTGTGTGCTGGCTTTATTATGTGCATAGCTGCCAGGTATAGCATAGAAAACACCACTTACTGGGGTGTCTAAATATGGTTTTAAGCCATGTTCAAGGGAACTGATGAATCACAGGTTATCAAATTCGGGAAAAAAAAATCGCAAGAAATCCACAAGTTGTAAAAAAGCAGTAACATAAGCAAGTAAAAAAAAAAAAAAGACTGGCAACATCGTCTATAATGTGAATCATGCTTTTAGCATTTTAGTTCCTATGCTTTCAGACTTTTTTTTTTGATATCTACAACATATACACACACTAAGATTTATTGATCATGTAGCATGACCATTACATCCTTCCAGATCAAGAAAGAAGAGTTTTCTCTTGCTTAGACATAGGACAGTTTCTTCAGCCAGCCGCCCACTTGAGTTGGACATGAGTTGCTTTCTGTTTGGTGCTTTTGGATACTATCGCCCTGAATATCATCTCAGCAAAATCTCAAAATCGCGCCTGAATTATTTTCTCATAATCGTTGGTTTGAAACACTGTGCAGTTTTAAGGGTTCTGACACCTCGTGAAAAAGGCTCAGATTTGAGATGCTGCTTACCTGAGCTTGAAACAAACAATGAGGAATGGGGCACCTCTAGGGACATTATATGTTAATTTCCAAGCAAAACTCATTATCGGAAGTGGGAGATAGCTTTACTTATTCCACTTGCCTGTGAGAAAACTTTTTTTTTTTTTTTTTTTTTTGCCTACAAAGCCTTTCTTTTCATGCTAAAAATCAATTACTTCTGCTTGTTTTAAACAAATGTGGGATTCTTTGTCTACCTGTGACAGCTGTTGGCAGTTACCGTTTAATGTAAAGGATAACCTTTCATATAAAGGATTATATAGTTTAGCTACCTGATGCAAATTATTGCCTATAAATCTACTGTAAGTTTTTTCTTCTCCTCGCTAAGGAGCATCATTGCTCTTAAAACCCAGAGAAATGCTGCCTTTCAAGAAGACATTGTTAAAGAGAGCTTGATGGGGCTGATTGTCTTTATGTAATCGCTTAGACAATGTTGCCTTGCAGTTTTGCAGAATGCCTTCAGGGTTTCACCGGCTGGAAAGGAAAATGACTTCATGGGCAGTGCGTGGACTTTAAAATACACACGTAGAAACCAGGAGTTCAAATCCCTGTAGGACTGGCTGATTTCCTCTTCTTTAGAAGTTAAATGCATTGATTGCTGTGTAATCAATTGTTTCTGTGACCTTAAAATTCATCTTGTTACACTTCGGAGCTTGAACACCTTTAAACTAGGTCATCCAAGAGCCTCTGCTAGCATTCCTGCAGTTATCTCCGGGGACCCGCTTTTTCACTATGAAATATTAATTACCCAGTTCAATTTTGCACCTTCCCCATTTTGAAACAAACGAAGCACCTTGCAAGTTATTTTTCCAGTTGCGTGGACGGAATATGGAAACTGTTTCATCGGTTCTTTCCCACCTTCTCCTAATCCTCTTGGCCTTCTCTTTCTCAGTGAGAGGCTCCTACACACGTTGGCCCTAATCTGGAGGAACTTGCCGTTTGGAAATAGCGCCGAGTCTCCACGGACAATGAAACCATGAGTGCGTTTCTTCGCACCTAACACATTCATTCTGCTTTCTGCAGCTAACCTCTTAGCAATATGAAATATAGAGCCATGTTCCTATTGTTTTTTCTACTGAATGAATGAGCACATCTTATTCACGAAACCATTACTGTTCATTGTAGAGCGTTTCGAAAATGCAGAGATACATTTTCACACGCCGAGTAAACTTGAAGTCCTCTTCGGGAATATGCTGGTATCTGTCCTCTCTGGCTTCACGCTGGACATGTCTAAAGACAGAATGATTTTATTCTGCTTACGTGGTGGGACTTGTCTTTTCCTCTCACCTGGCAGGGCAGACCAAGGAAGTGGTTCATTGCTGACCTCAGAATCACCTACTTGCCGGGTGGGGATTCATTTTGCTGCTGCAGACTGCATTCCTGTCTTGCTTGGGGTGAATGTTGGCATCGGCATGCCTGTGGTGTTACGGCTTCCCACACACTTTATTGGCCCAGAAACTCTAACTACTCCTGTCTCTTTCCAGCTCAGCATTCCAGGCCCCTACTGGGACCGGCACCTTTGGCTGTAATCCCGAAATCCTCTATGAATGAGTCGGCCGTTCCCTTCCCCTAGGCTGCTGCCACCCTGTTTCCCAATCTCACAGAATCTTACTCTGAATCATCAGGAGCTTGAATGTGGATCGCCTACCTGACTTCCAATATGATACCTTCTTGGCTCCCCCCGCCCCCCGCCCCCGCCGCCCCCAGCTGCTTCTGTTCTCTACCCTCTCGATCAGAGTCCTGAGAGTTTGACATTGTCCCAAATCAAGACTTGGCTTCCGCAAGATTTGGGACACTAATTTGGCCCTACATCTGTTTCTATACACTTAGTGCCTCTGGATTCCAGTTACCCCCTATCTCCCTCTGCCTATGTCGGTGAGGTTTCTACAAGCCTGGGCAGCCAACCCATCAAAGATAAGCCGTAAGCCCTCTGCCCCAGAAAGTGTTTAAGCCGAAACTAGAGGGAGTCTTTAGGAAGAGGAGCTTCAGCGAGTATCCTTCGCTGCAAAGGAAGACTGGAATAATGAACTCTGGTCCCTTATAATTTTAAGGTTATTATAATTCAACAGGACTTGCCCCTCCCACTCACAGATTCAACAAAAACTCTCTCGCTATTTCCCCCGTCCTGTGCGGAGAGGACCAGTTGGTACCCAGTTGGTGGTATGCCCACCGACTAGAAGACCAAGTTTTAAAAAGGTCGGATCAACACAAAAAGAGGAAGGATAATAAGGTGACCAAACATAACCTGTTTGGTAACTTAAGTTGCGTTGGGCAAATTCAACCACGGGTCACCTTCTGTCAGAGGTGAGGACAACTGTGGAAAATGACTCGGTTCACTGACTACAGGTATCACTAGTTGGATGTGTATTTGCTTTGTCTTGCACGTAGAAACTTAAGTAATCCCAAGAGCGGCAGCTGGATGTTTTGCCGTGAACAGAGAGAATTTATGGAACTAATTAAGAAAAGTGTCTTGTAAAAATAGACAAGTGCTAATAAATGAGGTAGTTTTGGGGCGTGATGACAAATCTCTCCTCCTCTACCTGCTCCCCTCCTCCAGACCTACCCGGCCTTCATTATAGACGCTGGATATACAATTACCGTAGGAGATGGATATACCGGAATTGTAAATATTACTGAACGTGAGAGCTGATCACAGATACTCGTACTTTGAAACAACTGGTCCTCACCTATGGCCCTTTAGGGAAAGGTGGTCCGGAGCTCTTTCTAAACGGTTCCTCCGCTGCATTCAGCTGCTGGGATTTTCCACGGTTCAACCTGCCCCGCATCCTGCCTGTCTCAGTGGAACACATTCCTCAAGGCGCTGTCGAAGAAGCACTTTCTTCTCCCTTGGAACTGTCTTTCGGAACACCAAAATACGTTGCTGGGTGTTTTGAGTACATTACGTAACGTGACTTATTTTCTATCGACACGTTCTGACTTTTCAGGGCACAGAGTATGACTTAGTAGATGAGCTCCCTGCACCTTATTAACGGTTTGACTTCAGGCAAGTCCATTTGTTGCTCTGTGCTTAGTTCACTCGCCTGTAAAACGTAGATAGTAACGATACCTATCCTATCACGTTGTTGTGGAGACTGGACATGTAAATACTCTCAGAGCACCCGAATCATGCCTGGAACATGTAGTCACTCAAACATAATATTAGCTATTACTACTATTTATTACTACTGGGTTGTTGTGGCCCTGTGTTCGGGAACAACTCATATAGCTACATATAGCTGTATATAGTTCAGTGCCAGAATCTTCGTTCTTCCAGGATAAATCTATATTCCATTTATCTTTGTGTCTTCTCTAGTGCCTGAAACAGTGTAGGTATGGAGGGTCCTATTTTGTCCAGGCGCTCTGTTTGTGAGTTTTGAAATGAATGAATAAATACATGGGGAAAGGAAAAAAAAAATGTCATTGTGATTTTGTTTATTTATAAACAGTCCATTGATTTTTGAAGCACAGTCAAAGCATGCATCATGCGTTTTCAGTAACAAAGCACTATTTGTCGCCGTCTTGTTACGATACTGGAGATGTCATAAATTTAAAGAGTGTAATTGAGGCTGAATTTTCTGTGGGTTTATTTACTAGATCAAAGAGTGACTTCAACTTTCAGCACTTACTTCATTTGCCAGCATAAACTCATGGGTTTCGTCAAGTGCCAAGAAAAGAAGTTAATCATCTGAATTATGTGGATTCTGGCAAATCACTCTTTCTTTCTTGGGGGGGGGGGAGCTTTGAGCCTTTATCTCCCTTCAGCAAATCCAACTGATTATAATAGTAAGAATAAAACTCTAGTAATTAATCTAATAGCTCCAGGCTGCTAATCATTCCGGAAAAGTGACATTACCCAGAATATACTGGTTACCCTTATTCCGTGTCGTTGATATATGATTCGATTGATTTTCACACTTTTTACATTCCAAAATGAAATACAGCTTTTGTCATGTCACTAGATTGGAATTCTTTGACAATGCATTAACATGCCAAAAATAATATTACACACAAGAATAATGTAGAGATAAATTACAGGTAGAGCTGTATCCCTAAGGAGATTTTCATTTGTGTCTTAGAACAGAAGACTTATAACCTTACCACACATCTATTTCATGCCAGTATGTTTTAGGCTCTGGTTCAATTCAATAAATAACAAATTTTGTGCTTGCTGTATGCCCAGTACTCAGTTTTACTGAGCAGAATGCTTACACAAGTCTGTGTGAGTCTGGAGTGCAATTTTTTTTTTTTTTTTTTTAAGAGCAAATACAGAGTCTTTCATGCAAATGAATCCCTGAAAGTGGTCACCTTGATGGTTTTCTAGAATCTTTACAGTGCCACCATGACTTTGGAACCTTTTTGGAACTGCCTTTTCCAAACTGTCTAACGCCTTCTTTTCAAATGTGCTTAGCATTGGGCAATTTTGCTTTTTAAGGTGGATTTAAGTTTTGGAACTCGTAGACAAGGTTGTCGATCAGTGAGAGGATCAAGCGTGCTGTTTAATTTTGCTTTCTTTCGAATCAAGAACAAGGCATGATTGCAAAGTAACAAACTCTTTTCGAGAGTAACTTTTAACTTGCTTTGAACGCAGCTTCAAAATAAGTATATTTGGAAAGTTGGTGGCATCAATGGAATCAGGATGTGGTAGGTCTGTGGCATTTTTAGATTTATCTGTCAACCACAATGCAATGTGCGTGAAGGCGGAGCCTCCTTGGTTCCCGCCAAATCCCCCTGGCCTAGAGCTGAGCCTGACGCGTCGTTGCTATTGAAATGAATGACCCAGTGAATGAAAGCGTGCATGAGTGTTCACAGCAGTGCACAAAGGCGTGCAAAGGTTCGTGGCATATAGTGGTTTATCTTTTTTTACTTTCTGGCATTAATTCAAATCATTTGTTGGGCTGCCTGGGTGGCTTCATCGATTAAGCGTCCGACTTTGGTGCAGGTCATGATCTCATGGTTCGTGGGTTCAAGCCCCGCGTGGGGCTCTGTGCTGACAGCTCAGAGCCTGGAGCCTGCTTCGGATTCTGTGCCTCCCTCCCTCTCTGCCCCTGCCCTGCTCACGCTCTGTCTCTATCCGTCAAAAATAACTAAACATGAAAAAAATTATAAATCGTTTGTGTGGAGGTCACTGTGCACCTACCTGGCGAGAACTGGGGTCTCTGCTAAGCATTTGACTTTCGGTATTTCCTTGTAGCACCACAACCTGGTGGAGGGGTGACTGTTACTATCTTCTCATCAATGAGGAAATTTAGGCTCAGACAAGGAGAGCAATTTGCCCAAAGTTACAGTTAGTAAATGGAAAGTCTGGATTCAACCGGAGAAGTCTGGCTACTGACTTAACATCTTAACCAAGATTCTTTGCTTCCTTTCAGTGTATCTTTGTTTTTCTGATTTGATACATGTTCTCACATTTCAGTCATCCTAAACTGGGGATATAATAACCCCCTTTCAGAGATAAGGGAATTAGCCGAAATGTGGCTTATAGCATGACTTCCTAATTTCAGAATTAGCGGAGATTTGGGGACATAACTTTCAAGAAAGTCACAGTTAGGGGCACCTGGGGGGCTCAGTTGGTTACGTCTCCGACTAGGGCTCAGGTCATAATCTCACGGTTTGTGGGTTCAAGCCCCACCTGGAGCTCTGTGCTGACAGGTCAGAGCCTGGAGTCTGCTTCAGATTCTGTCTCCCTCGCTCCCTGCCCCTCCTGCACTCATGCTCTGTCTCTCTCTCTCTGAAAAATTAATAAACATTAAAAAACAATTAGGGACGCCTGAGTGGCTCAGTCCATTGAGCGTCCAACTTTGGCTCAGGTCATAATCTCACGGTTTGTGAGTTCGAGCCCCGCGTCGGGCTCTGTGCTGACAGCTCAGAGCCTGGAGCCTCCTTTGGATTCTGTGTCTCCCTGTCTCTCTGCCCCTCCCCCACTCATGCTCTGTCTCTCTCTCAAAAATAAATAAACATTAAAAAATTTTTTTAATTGAAAAGAAAGAAAGTCAAAGCTCTACTGTAAACCCTCTTACGGAAGGTACTCTGATGGTCAGACATCAATAAAAGCGTAAGCACTAGAACATTTATTAAAAACAATTTCTCATCTGAAGTCCAAGCTCCCAGAAGGCCTACGCTCTGCCTGAGAAAGAGTCCTTCAGTGTGAAAAGACGTTGAGTTTCTAATTTCTTCTGAAAATATCCAGTTATCTGATCGTGGATAAATTCCTTAGCTTTCTCACATCAGTTTCCCCATCAAGAAAATAATTAGCTGGGATAAGTCATCTGCAAAATACCTTTTAGCTCTTCAGTGCCCAAAAGTGTGAGAGGATAGTAAATCTTGTTTCCTTAGAGATTGGAAGGAACCATCCATGTTGACTGGAGTTATCTGGGAAGGCTTCCAAGCAAGAGAGGAACTCAATAAAATGTGGGTAAATAAAGATGACGGAAGAGGAATGGGCGTCCCTGAGCCGGGAACAGTGCTGTCTTCCTCAGAGGCTGAGGAGACTGGATTTGGGGAAGACTTTGAAGGGGAACAGACGGGTTTGTTCTTTGCTCTGGCTTATTCCTCAAATACTCATTGATTGCCTGCTCTCTTCTGGCTATTGAGAGCCATTGATCTCGGTAGGGTCTAGATATTTCATCCAATTGAAGGGAAGGTGCCACCGATAGCAAGATTTGTAATGTTTACCAAAATCTTTGTTCTGCCACTTTAGGTATGCAGAAGAAAGATAAGGAAAGCCTCAGAGTAAAGTTGACCTGAAGGTTATGGCGTCACTTAAGCAAAAGGGGAAAATAACAAATCAGCTGTTGGAAAAGTAAAAAAAAAAAAAAAAAAAAAAAAAAAAAAAATGCTCTCGGTTTGGTGTGATTGATGCTTTATTACCTTGTAGATGGGTAGTTCAGGGCACTAAGCAAATGATGATGTTTATTTAGATTTGGAATTTGGAACTGTCCTAGAAGGTCGGCCCATGGTTGTTACTTTGCATAGTTGTAAGAAGGGCATAATACTCTGTGGAGGATGATGGCTTTTTGGGCTTTCCCCCGATGATGAACCCCGAGGGTTCTCAAAACGAACCCTTGTTTTGTACGTTAGAATCATTTGGGGTGTTTGCTATAAATACACATTTTTTTTTTTTAGTTTTTTTTTTTTTAATGTTTTTATGTATTTTTGAGACAGAGCATGAGCAGGGGAGGGACAGAGAGAGAGGGAGACACAGAATCCAAAGGAGGCTCCAGGCTCTGAGCTGTCAGCCCAGAGCCCGGCGCGGGGCTCGAACTCACGGACCGTGAGATCATGACCTGAACCGAAGTCGGACGCTTAACCGACTGAGCCACCCAGGCGCCCCTATAAATACACATTTTTAAGGACTCATCACAAGAGTTTGAGTTTGTGACCTGAATTTTTAACAAGCTCCCAGGTGGTTCTGGTAGGTGGAAGAATAGAATTTGGACTCCACTGTGAGCCCCTCTGCTCCCCGCACCGAGAAGCCTGGTTGACACGGAGGTGAAAGTGAGTTGCTGGCCCCCTTGCCACCAAGTACAAGATTGAAGGGAGGTAATCGTGTTGCTTGTTTCTGTTTAACTTGGTAGGAATAGAAAGGCCTGTGGATCCAAGAAAGTGCAGGACCAGCACCCATCTAGGCCAATCAGATCAATCCCAGACAGGTAGAATTCAGCCGGTTCCACATATGTTTCGATTGGGTGCTCTGAATAATGTTCTTTCCAGTTAATTAAAAAACAAATAAAAATAAAACTCAGGTAGATGCTTAAGGGAGAAGCAGTTCTGTCTGCTGGAGCGATACGAGTGCTTCTTTTCTAAAAATTTGTTTTAATGTTTATTTAGTTTTAAGAGACAGAGAGCAAGCCGGAGGGGGGCAGAGAGAGAGGGAGACACAGAATCCGAAGTGGGCTCCAGGCTCTGAGCTGTCAGCACAGAGTCCGAGGTGGTTCTCGAACTCACAGACCGCGAGATCACACCCAAGTCCGACGGGGACGCTTAACCGTCTGATCCACCCAGGCGCCCCTAGGGCTTCTTTTCTATGGAAACTGTTTCTGGAGGGGAGGAGGAGTAATCTGTACAGCTCCACAGAAGTAATAGGCTATCCACTTGGGTTATAGGCATAAAATTATTGCAAATCAACTAAACAGTTATCAACTAAATAGCAGAAAAAAGAAGACCCAGGCAAATTATCAACTACTAAGACTTTCAGAGCGAACACGGGGACTAGGGATTCTAGGGGGAATCACAGCTTGCGGGTTGTTTGTTCTCTTTTCTCTAAAAACTAGGGAAATTCCTCCCCCCGCCACCCCCCCCCCCCCCCCCCCACACACACACACTGTTGCCAAACCAGGGAGGAAGGTCGTTTCAGGCCCTCAGGCACCTGCAAGACGTAAATGTTCCAGGAGGGAGGTCCTTCCCTGTGTTAGAATTCGGAGCTTTTGTAGATAAAAGGTATCAGAATTTTCTTGAGTTAAGCAAGCATTTGGTTAAAAAGAAACCGTGTTGGGAGCAGGGCTGGATGTAGATTATTAGCCAAGAAGACCCAATAAATGGAAGTAGAATCCAGGCCAGCATCAGAGCTAGGAACGGAGCAATTTCCCGAATCGCTTGTGGGTGGCTGGATCACGGGTGATGTGTTTATTTCTTGGAAGTCTGTTTTGCATAAATTCATTCTGTGGTAAGCGGGATGCAGGCTCTTCTCCTTCTGGGCCATTCTCAAATCTTCCTTTTAGTTATCCTTGTAAAGAAGTTAGGTAAAATGGGGTCTGCTGCTATCCTTCAAGGGAAGCATTTGGATTGACGTTTGCCGTCGAGTCTCCGCTTTCCGGATTAGACAGACTGAATAGTCAGCAGTAGAGAGCAGTGGGTTGCCCTCCTTAGGACTCTTGTGAACGTACATTTTACTCACTTAGGGCGGAGACACATGTGGTGACACAGAGGTGTGGGGAAAGGCGGTCCCACTGAGGGGCTTTTGCCCTAACACCTCTGGGGTGGCTCTCACGTTGGCAGAGTCTGGAAAGTGATAGCCCTGTGGAAGGCTGTTCTGATTTTCGTAGAGGAGAGAGTGTCCCTCCTGACACCTACCTCAAAGGCATGTTTTTGACGTAGCTGTCACAAAACTAATTGCCAGGATGTGTTTGAAATCATACTGATTTTTTTTTTTTTTTTGGAAGGGACACGGCCCCAGGTGCCATCGTTATTACATATATTTTGAAACGCCATAACCTGGAACTCATTCAGTGTGCTTTCCTCTGTGTCTGGAAGCTGTGTTGACTTTAGGAGTCACAGATGGGTGTAGACCGGGGTTTCAACATTTTTCTCTCAGGGACACACCTTTGAATTTATGCTTTGAACACAGTGTCTTCCTCCCTCAACCATCAACTCCCTTCGTCATGTGCACATCTGTATTCTTCACCGATACAGATGTGGGGGCAGGGAAAGGATTACCTCCATTTCCTCATTCCAACGTTCTAACAAGGAACCACAAGCAGGAAAGGAGAAACCAAGTCAAAGGCAGACCAGACCAGGCTCATGATTGGTGGTAACCCATTTCGAGCGCAAAGATGCCAGTATTTGGAGATGTAGAGGGTTGGATCAGTAATGGGTTTATTATAATGCGTGCACATTGTTGAATGTAACTTTGCCATAGGTTCTATGCCATGGTTGTTTGTGTGGCTCAGAGACATTTGACAACTTTGACATGACTACTTTGAGTGTTTGCTTATCCCCTGGAAGCTCACAAAATGGCTCAAAATGGTTCCTGGAGCAGGAACTGGAAATTAATATTCTACCCTTATAATAATGAGGGATTGAGTTCATTCATGCGCCTACTTAGCAAATTAAAGTGGCCAATAACTAGATTGTTAAATCTTTTTTTTTTTAAATTTTTTTAACGTTTATTTATTTTTGAGACAGGGAGAGACAGAGCATGAACGGGGGAGGGTCGGAGAGAGAGGGAGACACAGAATCTGAAACAGGCTCCAGGCTCTGAGCTGTCAGCACAGAGCCCGATGCGGGGCTCGAACTCACGGACCGCGAGATCATGACCTGAGCCGAAGTCAGACGCTTAACCGACTGAGCCACCCAGGCACCCCAAGATTGTTAAATCTTAACTGTTCAGCTTTTCTTATCTTGCAATAGGATAAATAGAGACTTCGTATATTATAATAAATAATCAAATAATTAATTTTTTTTGGAAAGAAACAGAGCACATGTTAGGGGGAGGGGCGGGAGAGAGAGAGAGAGAGAGAGAGAGAGAGAGAGAGAGAGAGAATCCATACTAAGCGAGCTGGACTCAGGGCTCCATCCCTAGAGTTTGAGATCATAAGAGCTCGAATCAAGAGTCTGAGGATCAACCTACTAAGCCACCCAGGTGCCCCACAATAGGATAAATTTAAATATCTTTGTGGCAGTTGATCCATGGTTGAAATTAACTTTGCAAACATCCCAGTGTATTTGCTTTGTCTCAGTCAGCCCCCTTCGAAAGAGCACCGGTCACTCCCTTGATGAAGGAAAAGGGTCAGTGATGCATTTAGAATTTCTCGCTGCTGACGCATTTTCATTGGGAAATTCGGCACGTGGTATCTCTTCATTCATTTCTCCGTTCTTTCAAGCAAACATTTGTATTTGAAGTCTCTGAAAATCCAGCCATGACCTTTACCCAAAGAAAAATTCTGACTGGGTTTGAGTAGCTGTAATGTAAAAAATAAAATAGACATTTAGATAAAATATTTTTCCCTGTATCTAGAAACACAGCAATTGTTTAGTCCAGATTTGGCATGATACAGATAGATGGATGTAACTTATCCTATTTATATTACCTTTGTTCTTAAAACAAAACAAAAATAGCTTTTCGTGCACATCAAAGAAGGAAAGGGATATCATCCAGAATCAGCCCTGAGTTGGAAGGCAAAAGGACTTATTTGTATAGGAAGTAAATTTGCATATTTTTCCTTTCTCTCATGGTTCAGTCTTGAATTAGAATATCTTTTTGTTTTTCTACTTCCATTTGTGATCGCTGTGAAATCCTTGCCTGAGGAGTGCCAGGAATTTTGTAAAAATTATAGAATGCAAAAGTTAGTTGAAAGAGGATTTTGAGTCCCAGGCAAGCTGACTCTCAGCTCGAAAAGTACGTATGGCTTCTGCAAGCAGAAACACGTCTAATGCTTTGAAGAATGTGAGAAATGATCAGTATTTTGGAGGCATTGAAGTGGTTAATCTATTAATCTATACTGGAGTAATAAATCTGCCCGTGTAAACATTTTCCAACTGGATTTTCGTGTTTAGTTTATTTCGGAGAGAAAGTTTAAAAGTGTTTCTAATTTTGCAGTTTCAATACTAAGCATGGTTAGAAACCCTTCTTGGACTTTGCTGGTAATTCTTCTTGCCTGACCTTGCTTTCTCGAGTGGTCTTAGGACATTGATTTGCTGCAATTGAAATAGTAGTATTCTTTTCTCTTTTTTTTAAATGCTTCTTTTTATTGAGGTATAAGTGACAACATTACATTAGTTTCAGGTATACAAAATAGTGGTTCGATATTTGAATTTTTTTTCTAATGTTTATTTATTACTGAGAGACAGAGAGAGACAGAGCGTGAGCAGGGGAGGGGCAGAGGGAGGAGGAGACACAGAATTGGAAGCCGGCTCCAGGCTCTGAGCTGTGAGCACAGAGCCCAACGTGGGGCTCGAACTCGTCACCTGCGAGATCATGACCTGAGTTGAAGTCAGATGCTCAACCAAGTGTTGCAAAATGTGTTGCAAAATGATCACCGCAATGAGTCCAGTTAACATCTGATTCTTTTCTCAACCTGACTCTAGCTAGGTGCACTGGGATGAACGAGTGACTGCAAATTAGCCTTAGTAAATTAATTCCCGGGCCCTTGAGGTGTCAACGTGTCTTCAGCCACTTCCAGCCGGTATTTGAAGGACTTCCAGGGTACTTGGCATTGGGGGGGGCAGGGGGCAGCGCTTAAAGAATCAGATTTACCCACCCTACAGGGGAGTCGTGGAATCTGGGCAGAGGGGAGGATGTGCTGCCTTTTTCTCAAGTTCATTTATTTATTTTGAGACAGAGAGCGAGTAGGCGGGGGAGGGGCAGAGAGAGAACCCCAAGCAGGCTCTGCACTGACAGGTATGGGGCTCGAACCCACGAAACGTGGGATCATGACCTGAGCCCAAGTCAAGAGTGGACGCCTAACCGACTGAGCCACCCAGGCGCCCCAGGACGTGCTGCTTTTTGACAACAAAAGGAACTGCCTTCCTGCAGACCGCAATGTCCTGTGGCGATTCTTTCCTTCCTGGCTCCACGGGGCTGTGGACACACCCAGTGGGGCTGGAAAACAGAATTCCCTGTGTGTCCCATTCCCGCATCATACACACCAAGCCGTCAGCCCACATATTCAAGGATTCCTAGCATAGCAGCCTTTCCTGCTGGTTGCGCTGTTCCACCGAAGGATGTGCAGGGTCCTCGTGTCCCCAGGCACCCCCGCAGGGCTCTTCTGCTGGTGGCAGAATCACTCTACTGCCATACCGGGCACAGGTAGGTGCCCAAACCTGTGTTTGCGAGCCCACCCTGGTAACCTGCTGCTACACTGTTCCATTCTAGAATTTGCTTCCCGATGGGCTCAAACGCTTCACGTTAGGACGTTAGGGAATGTCGACTGCCATCGCTTCTGTAATGGACAATGCTAAGACGAAGGCGGTTGAAAGTAACAGTGTGATCACATCCTTTCTCTTCCTGTTCTGATGGGTGAGTCAGTCTCCTGGCCTTCGTGTTTACACAGATCCTCAATAACAAATAACAGCTGATGGCAACTTGCTGTGGCATGTACAATAAGGAAAGGAATTATATTACGTCTTAAAAGACATGGCCTTGGTCCCAATTTTTTTTTTAAAGAGGAAGAAGAAAAGGAGGGAGGTAGCGAGGGCCTTGTGCTAACAACCAGTTTGGGCAACACTGGTCCCTCTTTCAAGCCTAATGAGGTCCCATTCCCCCAAGGATTTTGATTTATTACCTGTTCCTTCTGGCCTGTGTGCCTTTGGTGTTTATTATTTTGATATTCAGTTAGCATAACACTGGACATCATTTCACTTCCTGAATCCGTTTTTCTCCCCTTTCACGAGCTTGGTTTTGCGGTAGGTCGGATTTCCTCGTGTGAAAACAACACTCACATTAAAACACCTTTTCTGTTTCCAGGGCTCTGTCTTCACGTTGAGGAAAATATACTTGAGGGTTTGCCCAACTGAAGGAAAAAAAAAAAAAAAAGAAAAAAGGGCGCTCGATTTGGGTGTCAAAGCTCCAAGTGTCGCGCCTACAAACCTTTACCCTTCATGCCACATTCAGGGACATTACCGCAGAGCTATGATACATTAAAATCTGCTCTAAGACTAGGCTTAAAGGTAGCATGTGATGATCTTGGAGATGAATTTGAGTCAGAGATTTGATACCAGGGGGGATCTCCGAGCGTTAGGTCAAAAAAATTAGCTCTGCCTACAGGATACTCAACTCCTCATCCCAGATCCAGACCGTCTGCAAACTTGTCTTAGAAGATAGGCATTTTCTGGTTGGCACAAGTCAGGGTGTTCAGAGGCGGAAAGGATTGCCGGCCCTCAGGGAGGGGTGGCTGTTTCCCAGAAGTCACGGTCCCCGTGTGGAGAGAGGGAGCCTTCTGGTCAGTTTCCCCTGTGCTCTGTGGATGGTGGTGACCGCCTTCACCCCCAGCTCCCCGTGGCTCCCTCGGACCCAGCAAAAGTGACTCTCGGTGACCGCTGCCCCTTTCTGTCCTTCCTCAAGAGACTCCTCATTTTAGTGTTTTCTTTGCTTAGCAATTTTTTAGATAATTTTCTCCTGCCAAAGCAGCGTAATATATACTAATTACAGAAAATTTAGAAAGCATAAAGAAAGTACTGGAGTGGAGTGAACAAAATGACCCATGAGCCTATCACTCAGACAGAACCATTGTTAATATACTGTGTATATTCTTGAGACATCTCTTTTTCCTTTCTTTTTTTTTTTTTTTTTTTTTGGCAAATGAATAGAATTTTTTTTAACTCTTTGTTTTTTGCTTTTAAAAAAAATTTTTTTTAATGCTTATTCATTTTTTGAGGGACAGAGCGTGAGTGGGGGAGGAGCAGAGAGAGAGGGAGACACAGAATCCGATGCAGGCTCCAGGCTCTGAGCTGTCAGCACAGAGCCTGACACGGGGCTCGAACTCACGGGCTGTGAGATCATGACCTGAGTTGAAGTCAGATGGATTCTTAACCAACTGAGCCACCCAGGCGCCCCTGTTTGTGTTTTTGCTTTTTTAAAGAGAAAAGAGGGAGTGTGAGAGCTGGGGAGAGGGGCAGAGAGGGAGGGAGAGAGAGAATCCCAAGCAGGCTCTATGTTCAGCACAGAGCACCACTCGGGGCTCGATCTCTTGACCCTGGGATCATGACCTGAGCCGAAATCAAGAGTTGGACGCTCAGCCAACCGGGCCACCCCGGCACCCCTGCACTCTCTCTCTCTCTGCTTTGAATTTATTTGAAACTGCATGTTCTTCTTTATTATTGATTTATTGATTTATCTGTGTGTGAGAGAGAGCATGTGCATGAGTGGGGTGTGCAGAGAGGGTCAGAGAGAGAGAGAGAGAGAGAGAGAGAGAGAGAGAGAATCTTATGCAGGCTCCATGCTTGGCATGGAGTCCAACACGGGCTCCATCCCACGACTCTGGGATCATGACCTGAGCCGAAATCAAGAGCTGGACGCTCAACCGACTGAGCCACCCAGGCGTCCCCGAGACTGGACATTCTAATTTGATTCTCTGTTTATTTCGGAGGGCTGTATCTGACAGAGGCTAAGAGCATGCCTTTAGTTGCATGACTACTTAAAACTATTTTAAATTCCGGGGTCTAGCACATATGGGGATGGCACCAAAGAGCATAGGAGCAGCAAGCTAGATAGAAAAGGAAAACTGTGAGAGGTGTGGCCGCCAGCTCGGAGGGGGTGACACAGGAGCAGCACTGGATTTCTTCTAATCAGATCAGGTTCCTGCTCTGCTGGCTGGACAACCTCGCTGAAGCTGTTTCCTAATCCAGGAAATGGAAGAACTCCTACTTTTCTGCGTTGTGTTGACGATTCAGTTTATTAAATGGGGTACTGTTTATGAAAGTGATCTGTCGATCAGCCCTGCAAGAAGCAGCTTAATAACATTATAATTGAAAAAGGTGTTCAGGCTTGACCTTGTTGGCTCGGGGGGAATATGGACAGAGTGAGCAAAGGTGGCTGGAAGCTGCAGATGGGCAGGCAGGTAAAAACAAAGATCGTCTGTTTGATTTTTGTTGTTGCTGTTGTTAATGCATCCGTGTAGTGGATGCGTGCCTTCTGTTAAGGTGGTCATCCAGCCTGAAATTGGGATTATTTTATTTGCTATTTCATGCTGGGCGCTCTCTCTTCTTTAGCCTGTTTATTTTTAACTGGATGGGTACATTCTCCTCTAAAGCTAATATGTTTACTCTCTCACCTAAGAGACTCTTATCAGACATTTACTAGGGATTACAGGCTTCTATATCAGGAATCTTGCTGGATTTACACAAGAGTGAACAGGACAGGCATAGCTCTGTGTTTTAAACAACAGATAAGGTTTTGGAGAAGGGAGGGGAGGAGAAATGGGGAGTCCTGTTGGGTGGAGATGAGGCCTGGGCAAGATACATAAACAACTTTAATACGCGAAAGAATTTCTTTGTCTCTGCTCATGAGCCTCAGAAGCGGGAGGACTATTAAAAGGAAGGGTTGGGGCGCCTGGGTGGCTCGGTCAGTTAAGCGTCTGACTTCGGTTCAAGTCATGATCTCACGGTCCGTGAGTTCGAGCCCCACGTCGGGCTCTGTGCTGACAGCTCAGAGCCTGGAGCCTGTTTCAGATTCTGTGTCTCCCTCTCTATCTGCCCCTCCCCTGTTCATGCTCTGTCTCTCTGTCTCAAAAATAAATAAACGTTAAAAAAAAAAATAAAAGGAAGGGTTGGCAGGGCAGCACCGAGAACTCTGAAGTCGGACAGCCTCAGTGTAAACCCTGCCATACCCATTCCTTAGCCAGATGCTGGGCACATCAACTTCACCTTTTTTGTGCTCCCATTTCCTCTTTGGTAAAAAGGTAAGGAAAATAGTACCTGCCTCATAGGGCCGTTGCGGGGGAAATATAAGCCATTAATATCTGCGGGACTGGGGCACCGGGGTGGTGCAGTCAGGTAAGCGTCCGACTCCTGATCTTGGCTCAAGAGTTCGAGCCCCCAGTCGGGCTGATGGTATGGAGCCTGCTTGGGATCCTGTCTCTCCTTCTCTCTGCCCCTCCCCTGCTTGTATGTGCACGCACGCGTGCGCTCTCTCTCCAAATAAATAAACTTAAAAAAACCATCTGCAGGACTGATCCGTGCCTACTTTGAGCGGAATCCTTATGTAGGGTTTGTGAAGGTGGTCCTGCGAAAGAAGGGCTTCTAGATATTATGGCTCTGAGCAGACCCATGAGGATCTCTTGTCTGGGCTGGGGGCCACCACACCTGGCTGTAAATATCTAGGTGGGAATGACGGTGGAGTGATACGGCTTCACATCATGCTATGACCCCTCCATCCCATGGGGCTGAGTCATTGTTCTAAATCTGGAGATTGTGAAGGTCTGTCCAGGGCAACTTTGGAAGAATGTGTCTATTCATTTCCGCTACCTCTTTCCAGGGTCATATTTTGCATTTCTCCCTTTCTCTCTCTGTTTTCCCATGAGGCACTGGGCAGGTGCACATGGACGTTAGTCAGAGATGCTTGTCATGGAGGAATAGAACATATTTATTAATATAAATCCTTTGAACCAAGAGTAGTGGGCGGTGGTGAATTTACTGGACTTCCACACATTTCTAGTTTATTCTTTTGTGTTGTTCTAAGACAGATTAGTAGACTGGACTTGAAGACCGCTTCTCAATTTAAACACGTGTGTGTGTGTGTGTCTGTGTGTGTGTGAATTTTTCTTGACCATGGACCCTAGTCCCTGAGCACCTAGAGGAAAGACAGATACTCGGGAGGCATGCTTGCGTTTTACGCCCTGGTTCTGGAATTATACTGCTTTGTCCAGACACTGATTCCAAAACCCAGTAGCCATGTGCTCTCAACCAGCTGATTGACCCTTCTTGCCTCAGTTTCCTTAGTTTAAAATAGAGGTAATGTATTTCCTCATTTGTAAGATCATCTGAAGTATTTATAAGATAATGTTAAGCGCTGACCTATAACCATCCGATAAACATGAGCTGTAATTATTTTGGGGATGTGGTAAAGCTCACTTTGCCTCCTGCTTTGGCCATTTAACTGGTTGGCACCTTCGCTGGACCTTCGTTTTGTCGTGGTGAAAATCAAATAGAAAAAAGCAGGATCTAATTCAGAGTTGCAGATGGGATCGTAGGCAGTAGCCCGCCCTACTGGGGACATGGACGGAGCCTGAAACTACTCAATAGGATTTTTCTTCCTTGCCCACCCCGAGCCTCTTTTCTTGGCAACACCTTTTCAGGGGAATCCCCATGTCAGGAGGAACCCGTTCTATGTGGAGGGTGTAGGATCCACGTTTACATTTCCCGGGGAGGACCTCAGGGCCACCTAATGGCAGTACATTTTGAGTGCTAGGCCAAGTCCTGTGTGGCCCGTTTCTCATCGGTCTTCACATAACGTCCCCATTTCCCCGAGGAGACACAACTGAGGGTTAAATCCCCCACGTCACTGTACAGGACAGCTCCCTCGTGCCATTCCAGCCTGACGTCGGCCGCTGGCCTCACCGCCCCGATGGAAGGCGGCTCAGGTGTCCCCAGTGAGCATCCCGATTGCTGGAACTAATGGAACTACACAGAAGACATATCCCTTCCTCCCCCCCTCCCCCCCCCCCCCCCCGGGGTCTTGTTTCACTTGAAAGCTCATTTAGGGAGCATATGATGATTCGTTTTCCTTCACAGCTCTAATATCCAGACCACGAGTCAGAAAATTAACCTTTTAACTTAATATATACGTGGTACATTGAGGCCGGTGCCGGTTTGCATCCGCCTAAGTGGTAAGTTTCAGGGGGCTTAATGGACGTCAGGGGGAGGGGGACCGATGGCGGCAAGCTTTGCCCTGAGGTCTCGGTGAATGCCGCCTCGCTTGACCGATCGGTCTAGTTGCCATCATCAATGTTTATCACATTCTTTTATGAGATAGAAATTTCTATCATGGGCATGTAATTTGGTGACTATTGAAAATCGTCAACTCTTTCAGAAGGTTATCAAATTATATATTTATGGATGTAGGAAATTTGCCCTCTTTTTTTTTCCCCTCTCCCTCGCATTTATCCCAGGTAAATGAGACAAGAGATAAGCACCCTTTGGGGAACTTAAAGCGCTATAAAAATAAATAAGGTTGTTATTTTAAAAACGGCATTCTCAATCTCTGACTTGAGCCAACACATACCTTAAATATGAGCATGTTTATTTTTAATTTATTGGCAGTAGCCATAAAATGCGATCTCGTCAAATCTGGATTTTTGGATGCGAGTGAAGATCTCTTATGTGGTGACTGATCCAGGTGGTAGTAATCTGAATTGATACTTGAGATGTTGCAAGTATTCAGAAGTTTAAGTACAGATTTCTTTTTTTTTTTTTTAATTTTTAAAGTTTATTTATTTATTTTGAGAAAGAGAGAGAGAGAGAGAGTGCAGGCAGAGAGAGAGGGAGAGGAAGAATCCCAAGCAGACTCTACACCATCAGTACAACGCTGGATCAGGGGCTCGAATCCCCATGCTGTGAGATCACGATCTGAACTGAAATCAAGAGTCAGACGCTTAACCCCGTGAGCCACCCAGACACCCCACAAATTTCTTATATGTTGTGTCTTCTTGTCTTAAGCCATTAGGATATACAGCTGATCTTAAGCCAAATGGTTTTGAATTGCATGGGTCCACTTACAGGTGGAGTTTTTTTCAATAAATACAGTACAGTGCTGTAAATATGTTTTCTCTTCCTTACGATTTTCTTGATTTATTTTTAATTTTTCAAAAATTTTAAATTTAGTTTGGAGAGAGAGAATGCATATGCGAGCAGGGGACTGGTAGAGGGTGAGGGAGAGAGAATCTTAAGCAGACTTCACGCCCAGCATGGAGCCCAACGTGAGGCTTGATCCCACGACCCTGGGATTATCATGTGAGCTAAAATCAAGCCACCCAGGAGCTCCCCTTGTGATTTTCTTAATAACATTTTCTTCTCTCTAGCTTCTTTTATTGTAAGAATCCATAATACATATAACATACACCATATGTGTTAATTGACCTTTATGTTATTGGTAAGGTTACCAGCCAACAGTAGGATATCAGCAGTTACATGTTTAGGGGAGGGGGAGCGGTGACCCCCCCCCCCAACCCTCACATTGTTCAAGGGTCAACTGTATTTAAAGTTTATGTAGATAATTGAGCCTTTGGGAAATTCTGAAAGGTCAGCATCTAGGACCGTATTTCCTTATCTTTTCTAGTTTTCCTGTCCATTTAACACAGGCAATGACAATTGTACTTCCCAGGTAATGTTCGTTCTCATATAAGACTGGTTATAAGACTAACGTGGTGGGTCATAATGACTTCTAGATATACCACGAGTCAGCATGGACTAAACGTTGCCCTGCACTTTCATTCTCGATTTGGCAAAAATACCTGCAAAGATATGGAGGAAAGATCATTTAATTTACCACTTGCCTTATGGAGTATAGTGCACAGGTGATCATACGTTCTCTGGTTTCTCAAGGTTTGCTTTTCTTTCTTTTAGCCAGAAGCCTACCGTTGAAGTCCACTCGGGCAGAATCTGATGGGTTTCATGCTCCCCTGTGGATTGTGGAGTACGGATACTAAGGAGTGAGGGTGGTAACTGTCAGGAGGCAGAACCCAGGAATGTCCAGAAGCCTCTTGCTCTAGAGTCATTCTCTTTGCCTCTGGCCTCCAGTCTACCACGTAGTAAACATTTCACTGCCCTCTACAAGCCAAGCATTGTTTGGGTGTCTCATTTTTCTCAATTGAAATACATCTTATTTTTTATTGCCCCTTCAAAACACTTGTAACCACCTACCATTGTTTCCATACTTTGAGTATTTTATTTTATTTTATTTTATTTTATTTTATTTTATTTTATTGTGTGTATGTCTGTGTTATTCTCTTTCCCCACCAAATTGACAAGGAATTTTTATTTATTCCTAGCACATAGAACACTCACTGATACACGCTAGATGTGTAAAAGTATTTATTCAATAAGTTGGTTAATCCGTAAATTCACTGATTCAACTCACACTTCTTAGAGTTTGACCTCTCAAACTCTAAGTTAAGGTAGCAAAAGTGTGTTTCCGAGCCCCAGTAACTTTGCTGCTCATGTTACTCAGGCTATTAACCAGGTTCTCAAATTCTAGATGGTTCTAGACAGTTTTTTTTAAAAAAATAATTGTTAGGATTTAATGTTTGTTATCACTTTTAATTTATAGCAAGGGGGGTAGTGGCTTCTAAGTAAAGATATTAAGAATGCGATTGAACTCTCAGAAGGGAAGATGCGAGGAAAATGGAACCCAAGTAAATGAAGTGGGGAAAGACCCTGTTTGAACCATGTTCTTGGGTGGGTGTTTATTGGATATTTTGGGGGGGGGGCGGGGTTAATTCCAGTAGCTTCCCTGAGCTTTATTGTAATAGCAGTCTGTCGTCTTTATATAATGTCTAGGTTAGTCATTGCCTAGGGGTTGTTAGCTAACTTTTTGATTCATTGTGGTGGATCAGCTGAACCATTCCTGCAGTAAGCTTCGACCTGCACCACGTGTTCTCAAAGGTTACAAACACCTCTGATGTTGACAATCCCAGCCTCTTGCTAGACCTCATCCTCCTTGACAGCTTCCTTGACTGTTTGAAATTCTAATTTTGTACTTCCTTCATGTTTCCTCCATGATGAATATATATAGCATTTGGCCATTGGCATTGGACACTGAAATTCTCAGGTGCTTTGCATGCACGGTGGGTACAACGGACAGTGGCCGTGTCGAGAGCACATGGGGAGGGTTAAATGAGGTCCCATGTTTAAAGGGCAAGTTGGAGGTGAAGTTGGCTGCTTGAAGTTAAGCAATAGCTGTTTGATTGACATTCACAGTAGGAGGTCACGGTCTGGGGGGATGAGAATAGGGAAGGAATTATTGCAAGATGTCCCTGGGTTAACACTGGGGACCAAGCCACACCTCACTGTGTGTGGAATAACCAGACTCTCACAATCTCTACTTTTCAACCACCTGCAGATACCATTAGGGCTGGTAAAATGCAAATCGATTTTTAAAGAGTCACTGAATACGTAGTAACCTTTTTCATTGTATAATATGTCAGATAATGCATACTGAAAGTGCAACTCTCAGAATGTTAGGATGTCATATTATGAAACGTGGATGCAAGGGTGATTGGCTTTCTTCCCTTCGTTTGGGCACCAGCACATAGGAAAAAAAACAAAAAAACAGAGCTTACAGGAACTTTCAAACGTAAGATTTGGGGGAGAGAAATTGAAATTGGAAACCTTGAAGGGCGCCTGGGTGGCTCAGTCGGTTGGGGGTCCGACTTCGGCTCAGGTCATGATTTCATGGTTCGTGGGTTCGAGCCCCGTGTTGGGCTCTGTGCTGACAGCTCAGAGCCTGGAGCCTGCTTTGGATTCTGTGTGTGTCTCTCTCTCTGCCCCTCCCCCACTCATGCTCTGTCTCTCTCCCTCTCAAAAATGAATAATAAACATTAAAAAATTTTAAAAAAAGAAACTGAAAACCTTGAAACACTTGAATAGTGAGTTTCGGATTCATACTTCCTGAAAACACATCTGTTATATTCAGGATAAGATACTAAGCTCCGTGTGTGTGTGTGTGTGTGTGTGTGTGTGTGTGATGTGACGTGACTATGTCTAGGATAAGTCTTATCCTCTGAGTTTATCAGTTGCTTGCTGGATCATAAGGGAATAAATGTGCAAATCAGCATAAAGGTGCTGTGTACACAAAAATAAACTTGAGTTCTGATTCCTGAAAGCAGCAATGCTTGATAGAAGAGGCGATGGTTGGTTTTAGGCTTTGAAGAGAGGTTAAGATTTTCTTATTTGTAAGTGAGTGGGACTGTGTGGACCATTCAAGTAACATCAGACGGTCCGCAGTCTGGTTTGATTGCGTGTAGGATATTTGAGGGACAAATTAGGGCAGGATGTGGGGGCTCTTGGGTTTCTGTACTCTTCTGTTTGACTTTCATGGTATATACAATGGGGCGCATGAAAGATTTTAAACAGGCTTGTCACCATGAGCGTGAACATTATATTTTAGTTATTATGTGAAAGGAGTATTGAAAAATTAGCCTTGGGGTGCCTGGGTTGCTCGGTTGAGTGTCCGACTCTTGATGTCCACTTAGGTCATGATCGCATGGGTCGTGGGTTCGAGCCCCACTGTCGGTCTGCATGCTGACAGTGCAGAACCTGCTTAGGATTCTCTCTCTCCCTCTCTCTGTCTGTCCCGTCCCTATGTGCTCCTTCTCTCTCTCTCTCTCTCTCTTTCAAAATAAATAAACTTAAAAAAAATCTATAAAAATTAAGTCAAATTAATGGCGAGTAAAGACAAGGGGAGACGAAACAAAAGAGGTGAGGATAGGGAGAAAAACTGAGAAACTACAGAGGAAGAAACATAATCCTCCAAGAAATGGAAGAGGCATGGCTGGGACTCTAGATTGTGCTGGAGGTAACCTGCTTTTGTTTATTCGGACTGTGAGTTTAAAATGTTCCCTTTGCCTTACATTTGAGAGGTTGATTTGGTGGTTCCCCCACTACGCACAGGTCTTTCCATGTTCTGTTAGCCATAAAACTTGACAAGGCTCCCTTCCTAAGGGACAGTTGTAGGACTAGCTTTGAGTGCCAGCAGGGGTAATACCTTCGGACCAGAGTCTCCTGGGGAGGATGCGTTTATAGCCGAACAGAAGAGAGTTCTTTCGGATTAGCCTGAAGAACTGCAGAAAAGGGAATGAGTTTTCTCCATGTCAGTTGTCCCTTCCTTTTCTCCTCTTCTCTCTTTCCCTCAGTCTTGCTTTCAGCCACCAGCCGTTTTCCACCTTATAGTGCCCTGGGATTAACATCAGCTCTGCTGCCCGTGACTCAAGGTCCAAACACCCCCTTTCCAGAAACAATGCCTTACTTACAGTTACAGTGAGGAAATCTGTGTTACCTTTGTGGCCACAGGACCCGGATAATCTTCGTATTTACTAGTCTCAAAGCACAGATCTTGTTTTGTTATTTTCTACCCCTTTGATGCTTTCACAAATTCATGTAAAACTACATTTACGGGCACCCTAGCTGTTATACTGCACTATGATTTGTTGAAAACATGTGGCTGCTTTGTTAATAAAGGAACCTTGGCCAAGAGCATTGTGTGTGGGAGAGTGTGACTAACTAGGCAAAGGGGCTTATCTCTTATCCTATCTGTCTCAGCTCTCCGGGCTGCCTTTGATATGACTTATTTCTTCCCCCACCAGCCCCAACCCCTCCAGCCTTTCCTGCTATCATTCCTCCCCAAGTTATTCATGTCTAAATATTTTCGCTTTTCAGAACTAATCTGTTCTCTGGATTCATTTTCTGTTAGGTGATCTGAACCACGCTTTTCCTACTTCCCTGAGTGACGGGTACTCACAAACAGAGAGCATTAAAATCCTGCCTCCCCTGCTCCTCTGCCCTCTAAATATTAGCAGCAGCCCTTCTTGCCTTCTCGTGTTAGGATCGTCTTGTTCCCCTTTTGGCAACTTTTCAACGGAGCCTGTGATGCTGCGAGGCTGTTTGAGGGGAAATCTCAGTCCCGATGGCCAAGAAACACAGAAACAGGAAAGCGAACCCGAAAGGAGCTCTGTAAAGTCACAGCCAAGAGTTGGACTGGGCTACCTTCTGGGTCCAAACTTCTGGAGGTGGTCATCAAAGTTCAGATGCTAAAGAAGCCATTTATTCATCCATCTATTCACTCTATAAACATATACCGAGCTGCTACCATTACAAGCTACTGTCCTCAGTATTAGAGCTCTCATAGTAAACAGGATGGGCATATTGGCTGCCGTTGAGCTCCAGGGGAAGATGTGTTCTATGGGGGAAATGGACAGTAAACCTCTAAATACACAGTTCATTACTTAATTACAGTTGTGCCGAAGGAGGGGGTATAAAGAGGGTCTGTAAGAGAGAGACATTCTCATGGGAAGTTTCCTCATTTCTTTTTTTTTTTTTAACTTTTTAAAATTTTATTTTTGAGACCGAGAGAGACAGAGCATGAACAGGGGAGGGGCAGAGAGGGAGACACAGAATCTGAAACAGGCTCCAGGCTCTGAGCTGTCAGCCCAGAGCCCGACGCGGGGCTCGAACTCACGGAGCGCGAGATCATGACCTGAGCCGAAGTCGGCCGCTTAACCGACTGAGCCACCCAGGCGCCCCATCCTCATTTCTTACAAGCTGGAGATACGGACCATTTTACACTGAAGAATAAGGACTGAGTTCCATGACCGTAGGGGCAATCAAGGGAAACGGGCATGAATGGTACTGGATCTGAACAAATCTACTTTGATTTTTCAGCCTTCCTGGTAACCAGCCAGCTAGTCTCCCAATTAGGTCACCAGCAGTTCTGTGCGGAAACAGGAAAGCAAGGTCCTCACTTGCAAAACACCAGCTCACGGCCCACACCAAGAGCTACCGAATGTCAGCTGGGAACCTCATAAACTTCATCTACTTCTGCTGCTGTTGACAGGGTCTTGTCAGCTGCACTCTTGCTTCCGGTTCGAATCACGCTCAGGAATCTGGCCCCTAGGCCGGCGGCTGTCAGTGGGTGCGGTCCTGTGGCCGCCATCCGGGTGTGGCCTGCCTTAAGCGGCCTGAACCCTGGGCCTGGCGACCAGCTCCTAAAGGCTGTTGTGTTAGCAAATGCACGAGGTGCTTGGTAATGAACGGTGGAAGTGATGGCCCGGTCTGCTCAGGTGCATCTAGACATGACTCATATGGAAGGACGGAGCCAAGGGGAAACTCCAAAGTTCCTTCTTAGGTCATTTGTTTGGTGTCTTAAGTCCACTGCAAGGAACACCTTGTGACCGTGGGGAGAGCGAACTGAGCACCTCCGTGGCTTACTCGGAACCCAGCTATTAAGCCCAGTTCCACTGTCTCCCCCTCCCCTAGGTGACCATCACGTCTCTCTGGCCCCCGTAGCCTCCCTCTGGTCCCTGTTCCACCAGCAGTCAAACGATCTTTTGAACGTTTGCAGCAAACCGCGTTGCCGTGTTGAGAACAACCTTGAAACTGTGCGCCGAGTTCACGTCTTATAGTGCGGACCCCGCTGCACTCGGAACTTGGTCTCAGCGCTCTTGAAGCATTGCCCAGAGACAGTGCTGGTCTTTCCATCCCTCTAATACCCACTCAGCACAGGGCCACCGCAACGTTTTCTTTTTCCTTGAATGCTTCTCCATGTAAAGTTTGACATGTGTTGACACCCGTTTAGCTCAGCGCCCAACTCACTGGTCCCCTATGAAGGGCGGTTCCTCAACACCTGTTCTCAGCCCCTCCCCACCTCACGCTTCCACATCACACGTGTCATTCTCCTGTTAAGTGACACCCTGCCACTCGAATGTCCGCAACTGGAAGCACAGACCTTCTCAGTCCTCCTCCTGAGCCAGGCGCGTGTAAGTGATCGACAATATATGGAGACTGAGTGAACCCTGACACCAGAAAGAAAAGACATTTCTTTCCTCCATTCTCTTTTCTTTGACTTTAATAAGTGGCGAAAAGAACACAAGAGACACTCAGAAATCTCTGCCAAGACAGGTAAAGAGAAAGTTCGCTAAAGAGTTGAGAGTTAGGGGGCGCCCGGGTGGCTCAGTCGATCGAGCATGCGATTCTTGACTTTGGCTCAGGTCGTGATCTCCAGGGGCGTGAGATCGAGCCCCGTGTTGGGCTCCACGCTGAGCTTCGAGCCTGCTTGGGATTTTCTCTCTCTCTCTCTCCCTGTGCCGATCTCCTCTGTGCTCTCTCTCTCTCTAAAACGAAACAAAACAAAACAAAACAAAACAAAAAATTAATGGAAAAAAAAGTTCAATGTTATGAATTTATTGGAGGAAAAAAAAAGGTTGTTTCTGTGAGGCAGTAAATCAGACCCTTGCTCCTGGTTCCACAGCTGGTAAGTGGCAGAGCTTAGATCCTGAGTTCTATGGATGAGCCTGCACCAGTCCCAGAAGGGAGAAGTCTGGTGTCCTTACAAGAAACCAAGGCCCGGGGGTGCCTGGGTGGCTCAGTCGGTTGAGCGTCCGACTTCGGCTCAGGTCATGATCTCACGGTCCGTGAGTTCGAGCCCTGCGTCGGGCTCTGTGCTGACAGCTCAGAGCCTGGAGCCCGTTTCGGGTTCTGTGTCTCCCTCTCTCTCTGCCCCTCCCCCACTCATGCTCTGTCTCTCTCGCTCCCAAAAATGAATAAGTGTTAAAAATAAATAAATTTTAAGAAACCGAGGCCTGGAGATCTTAAGCTGGTAAGTGTTGCGACCGGGATCCAGGTCTGCTGTCTCCAGAGCCTGGCCTCCTGGCAGGCGTGCTGTCTGAATTCACTTCCTGCACTTCTACGTAAGCGTGGAGTGGATTCTTGGTTGTGTTTTTGACATACCATGTGTAACCTTGACATAGCCTTGAGGAAGAAGAGCTTCATTTTGTTCATGCAAATGATCATTCACCTGCCAATTTTTTTTAATGCCTTCCTCCCTCCGCCCCCTCCCCCGCCAGGCTGGGGAAGTATTTATGACTTCATCATTCTTTCTTTCTTTTTCTTTTCTTTTTTTTTTTTCACCTCCCTTCGAATCCAAGCCTCCTTCAGAATGACTCAGCCTCAGGGCTAGGAAAAAAATGTTTCATATCCTAATACGTAAAATGCAGGTCCTCTCTTGGTCACAGCTTTCTAGACACAAAAGTGATCTACTTTTGATGGCTGGTTGGAAGGACTTGCTAATGATTTTCCATTGCTTTGTGCTATATAGGAAGGAAGAGTTATTAGCAAAGAGATTAAACCATTTTCGTATACCTAGATGGAGGTCTTGTAAATCGAATCCTAGAAAAAGTTTTCAATTTCCTATGCTGTACGTAATCATGTTTGAAGGTTGGTCTAGAAGTTTGTTTTGGATGAGTAAAGGTTTTTGTGCACCTGAGATGAGTTTAGTTTATGTTAGTGACAGACATGCGGTTCGTTCGTGTTTGATAATCAGCGTGATTTGTCCTCCATATTTCTTCAGATGGGTCACCATTCACTTCCCTCCCATCTATATTTTACAAAGGAGAGGGAGTTCTACTTTTTCTTCCTTCATGACCCAACCCTGTGGGAACATGTCAGCATCATGGTCTCATTTTTGTTTGTATTAATTGTATTAATATCAATTTTCATCACGGTTGCTCATGTTTGATATCTGGGAGGAGACACAGACGCACGAGCAGATTATGACTCGGTATTTCCCCTGACATCCCTCTTTGTGATTTATAATTTATAACTGGGAAAGATTTACCGACCAAACTGATAATCCTTCCCAGCAAAAGATAAACACACTTGTTAAATCATCAGTGTAAGTCAGATGCACTTGAAAGGGACGAAGAATTCACCTGCAAGCACTTTTGGCATCTTGCTCTTTCCCACGGATCCAGACTGATGACAGAGAAAGCTGAGGCTGCCAAAGCACTTTCCCCGGGAGCACCTCCCAGAGCCCCTGGGGGGTGGGACCAGCCCGACCTGCCCTGTCATCCTGAGGATCTAGAGATCAGCCCTTTGTGCTTTACCACAGGAGATCAAATGAAGGCACGGATGTGTGTATTCTAGTGCTGTGGATCTGTGGAGTCCAGATCCGTGAATGCACAGGTCCCCTGACCCCATCTTGTTCCTGTGGTTCTTTAGGAAGCTCACCTGTAAGCCCCCAACAAGGTACCAGGCCATCCTCGTCCAGGCCGGTGCATGTGGGCTCTCCAAGCCACCCTGCACATTCCTGCTAGCAATTGAAACTGATTTCTCAGGACGCGGGTCTGTCGACCGGATGTCTTCAGAAAGCATTGAATAAATGATCAAATGCTCCCCGCCTGCATGAGTGTCACTGAGCCAGTGGGAGAGAATGCGTGGGTTATACACTACTTTGTATAGTAGCAAACGCATCACTGTTATCTCGAGTCTGGTTCTCTGGTTCTTGCTCTCATCTCTTAGATTGCTACTCTACTGCACCAAAAACAGACCGTGCAGATTCCCCATAAATTTCACTTGGTCTAGACTAGCACTCTCCTGGGAGCTCCTTGGGAATTTTTATTTTGTTCTCCTCAGACATAAGCAGTGTCGGAATGGTCAGACACATAGAATATTAAATGTCGGCCGATAGTTCTGAGAAATCATTAATCCACTACCTGCAGTGCCAAAAGCAGACGTTTAACCTGATCGCATCCGTTACACATGAATCACTCTCTTTTTATTAGGAGTACTCAGAATTTGAAAATTCTCTTTAAAACATTCCCAATCGTGTTCAAAAGGCAAACAGCACAGGAACTCACGATCAAAACCCTCAGCAGAGCATCGTGAGTGCGTTGCTAATAACTGACATGGGGGAAGTCAGTCTTTTAAAGCTATTTTTTTTTTTGTTGCTGTTTTTGAGATCCTCAGGCCCCATCAACATAACAAAAAGGAAGAAGGGGCGCCAAGCAGTTATTACCGTGCTGTTATTCCCGCGGCGTAAATCATGATTTGTGACAACCCGGGCTGTAAAGTCGTTGCGGTGACAATGACGAGCAACGCTGCTGGAGTTAATCAAATAATTATTTAACACGTGTTTCTCTTGATCTGGCCCTGCCTTCAGACCATATTTCATTCTTTCCCAGTCTTCTTTACCACCTTGACTTTTAAATGGAGCAAATGAGCACGTATAGGATGTACGTGGAGTTAATGAGGAAACCACTTCTGTCTCCAGTCGGGCTGTGAGCTCCCTAAAAAGAGAGTCCTTGCCGCAGTCAGCTTACTGGATGCCGGGAGCACCCGCTGCGGTTGGCCGTCACTGTCCTTTTTGAACTAACGGGGTAGCTTCCTGGCTTAAACTCTTTCGGAGTATTCCACACAGGGGTCGCTTACTCTTTCAGATGCCATTTTTCTACTCCATTCCTTCCACAAGCAGATGGCCCGGGTTAGGTGCATAGGGAAGGACCCCATAGTAGTCTGCAGGCCCTTCTGCCAGAGAACATTCCTTAAGATGTGAGGGTGAGCAGGGGCGCCTGGGCGGCTCAGTCGGTTGAGCGAACGACTTCGGCTCAGGTCGTGATCTCACCTTCGGTGGGTTCGAGCCCCGCGTCGGGCTCTGTGCTGGCAGCTCAGAGCCTGGAGCCTGTTTCCCGTTCTGTGTCTCCCCCTCTCTCTGCCTCTCCCCCATGCACACTCTGTCTCTTTCTGTCTCTTGAAAATAAATAAATGTTAAAAAAAAAAAAAAAAAGAGAGAGATGTGAAGGTGAGCAGTGGTCTGTTCTGTTCCTGAAGGCAACAGCTTCACATTTCTCTCAACTTTTATTTTTTATTTTTTATGAAATACATCTTATTTTCTTTTATTTGTGCTTTAGTATTTTTTTTTTTTTTTACTGTTTCTTTATTTTTGAGAGAGAGAGAGAAAAAAAAAACAGCACGAGTGGGGGAGAGGCAGAGAAAGAGGGAGGCACAGAATCTGAAGCAGGCTCCAGGCTCTGAGAGCCTGACACGGGGCTCGAACTCACAGACCGCGAGATCATGACCTGAGCCGAAGTCAGACGCTTAACTGACGGAGCCACCCAAGTGCCCCTTCTGTCACCTTTTAGAGCCTAGTACGTGTTCCATAAATATTCACTATCGTTATTACAGTTACTGTTACTATGTAAAGGTTTAATAAATGTTTGCTAAAACATGAGTGGCCAAGTGAACAAATAAATGCACATGCCTCCTAGTGGGGTAGCTTTCTACATGCCGATGCTAATCACACAGACTCAGTATTAAATTCAGATGCGGTAGCGTTAGCTGTGGAAGATAAGACAGCTGCTTCCTTTATTCAGTGCCTTGACCTGGTATTTGTAATCAGTGGATATGTAATGAGCCACCACCAGTCTTTATGGACCCAAATACCAAAGGGTGAAAGAGACAATAGCAACTCATCAAAAAACCTGGCCCTCTCTGAAATGTCACGGGTAATCAAGTTCCATGTTAATGGCTTTAGATACGGATAGTACATCACTCTGAGTGATGTACTATCCACGGTGAGGATTGATAGTTTATATGGCAGGACTTAATCGAAATCTTTCCGAAGTATTCCCTTCAATTTTCAGTAATTTATGTTCAAATTCAAGGCAGAGATTAGGTGTTTTTAAAAACATGATTAAACGCTTTCTGCCTTTAGCTCATCTTAAAGTATTGTTTGTTCTTGATCGTCTTTCTTTATAGGGTGGTCATTTGTGTTTTTAGTAACCATCTGTTTCCTTTCTTCATACAGATTTTAACATATTAGAAAAGCCGATAAGCTTACATTTTGTCATAATCTTAAAATATTTTTTAAGTCATTCAATTAAGTTCTGCTCCATATACGTGAACATTATGTCTTCAAATAGAATAGATAAATGGAAAACAAATATCAAATTAACATTTCTTCAATCTCGAAGTTTACTTACGAAAGTCATGGTTGTGGATATGTGAAATTTAGGTATGAGATAAAGGGAAAAAATACAAAATTTGGAGAGTTTAGGGATTAGATTGTTTCCCTGAGTTAATTGTTTTTCAAGTCAATGTTAAAATCCCTTACTTTTTTTTTTCACATAGAAAATTTTCAGTGCCCTATGCGGAAGAAGAAGAACAAGGCTTAGAGTAAGTGTAGGGAATCTTTTATCTAACAAACTACACATTAAAAAAGAAATTGTTCGGGGTGCCTGGGTAGCTCAGTTGGTTAAGCATCCGACTTCAGCTCAGGTCATGATCTCATGGTTGGTGGGTTCGAGCCCCGCGTTGGGCTTTGTGCTGAGCCTGGAGCCTGGAACCTGCTTCGGATTCTGTGCGTGTCTCTCTCTCTGCCCCTCCCCCACTCATGCTCTGTGTCTGTCTCAAAAATAAATAAACGTAAAAAAAAGAAATTATTGCAATTCCAGTAATAATCACAAATAGTAATTTGCTGTGCTGCCTTCTACTTTGAAATTGTCATCCCTTATCAAGCCGATGTAATTTGTTTCTAACAGTGCTCTATCGTGATCCATTACAAATTCATAGTAACTCTATCTTAGAATTGTCCTGATTCAATAAATAAAAGTTTCTAACGGCGCTGTAATCAAACCTGGTAGCAACCTCGGGGTTTTTAGAACAAACGGAATAGATTATGTCTTTTTCAAAAGTCCCAAAGCCGCCCTTCACTTTATCTATCAGTCAAGTAACTTACATCTGTATTTGGAAGCCTGATTGCCTTTGTTGGAGCCCTTAAAAATTCCCCCACGAGGGAGAGCCCCAGGCGTACCAGCCAAAAGTTGCAGGTACAGAGATGACAGCCAGAAATCTTCATTCCCATCACTAACTTTACACAATAAGGAGGAGGGTTGTGTAGAGTTTCTGACAATGCAATGAGGTCTTGTCAACGTGCGGAGTCTGCTAATTAATTCCATGTTTAATTGAACTTTGTCTACTTCGGACCTTCTGTTGTTCAAGTTGACTCCCTCCAAATTCACCAAAAGAGAAATAGCTCCTTCCATAATTAGATTGTCTGTTTCCCAGGCAAGCAGGGGAAATAATAAGTTATTTCTCCACTGCATTCTTCTTGTTTGTGTTCAATAATTTTTTATGGAGTTAATTTAAATTGAGCAAGCTTTATGTGAACTTCCTTCCAGAGGATTTACTGCATCTTACGTGAAAACCGTCTACATCTGACATTTTAGAATTACCCACCTATTTATGAGATTATACTGCATTCTCTTCTTGAAAGAGCAACTCAATTTTCAGCATAGATTTTTCGTTCATTGTTTTTTCCCTCCATCTGTTTTTATGAAAGCTAGCTCCCAAGTCAGAGTGGAAACAATAGAAGGAGATGGAATGGAGAGAATGGGACAGGATTGTGGCTAGCTAGAAGAGAAGGTCTGGATCATAAATTATCAGTGGAAAGAAGAAACCTTGAATCCCCTCCCCCACCCCCCACCCCCCACCCCCCACCAGTAATCTATTTCATTCTACAAATGTGTTTACATATTTTTAATAAAAAAGAAATTTTTACCTGATACCTGCGGTCACTAAATAAGCTGCAGGTGCTATGAACTGGAACTCTAAAGTTTTCTCTATCACGTTAGCAGGGGAAATGAAACAATTACGAGTAAGTTATCTTGCAATGATTTAGAAATTGTGTCCAGTACTATGTAAAATACGTGGGTTATCCACACTCTCCTCAGTTGCAGGCCACCCACATGACACTGCAGCCGTAACAAATCACCCTTTTAATGAGTAGCTAATACAGGCCAGACACCAAACTTCACCCCTATCCGTTGTCTCATTTCATCATGACATCAGCCCCGCGCAGGAGAAAGTCGAAGTCCGAGGACTTAGTTTGTTCTAGTTCACATATCAAATAGATGGCGGGACTAAGAAGCAAATACGGGTCTAGAGGACTCTAGACCGAAGTGCTGGCCTTTCTCATTCTGTCCCCTGCTGCCCCTGCTGTAGACTCTTTTGGGGTCGAAAAAGAAGTCAGACAATGAGTAGAAATGTTAGAGAAAAAAGTAACCAGTGATTTATTTCTGCACTACTTTTTCCTTTGGTCATTTTTTACTTTTACTTACAATCTTTTTGTTGATGATTATGAAGCATCTCTGCCCTAAATATCTTAAGTTCCTGAAACGGATGTCCAGTCTATTCCTTTATAAACTTGATTGAGATAACCAAAATGAAATATTTTCCTTTTATCTGAAACCTTCTGTTTTCACCACCTCCCCTAAAGCCATCTCAAAATAATACCCTGGGGGTAGTGAGGACCCAAAGTCACTAAAATCAGGTCAGAGCCTTTACGATTCGTACAGCTTTTATGTATTATTCAGGTGTTCGGTACAGGCTTGTACCTCGGCATGGATGGGACAGACTTGATTCCCATCTGGCCTTTCAGAACGAGAACCACTGTCTTTCAGAAAGTATTTTCTCCAGTGTATATTAAAAAAAATCTCTATATAATTGTTCCATTATTTAATCACTTAAAAAACAAAACACAACCCTGGGTTTTGCCATCCCGAATGTAGTATCCAGATAACAGAAGAGTGTTCTGAAATCAAATAAACAGGAATTAAACATGCCATTTAATAGTCTTGAAGCACAATGTCAAAAGAAAGAGGGGCAATTCATAGTACCGGAATTAGGGGACAATTACTTATTGGAGACAGTGCTAGTTTAGTAAGTGTCCTTTAGATTTTTGGATTAATCCATTTTTTTTTTTTTTAAGATTTAAAAAAAATTTTAAGTCATCGCTACACCCAGCGTGGGGCTGGCACTCACCACCCTGAGATCAAGAGTCCCATGCTCTACTGACTGAGCCATCCAAGCGTGTCGGATTAATCCATTTTTTATGAAAACATTCTACAACAGGATCTCTTCTATAATGTTGGGGTTTATTACAAAGTGCAATTATACTGGTTTGAAGAATAATTTCGATTTCCTATGGAAGTCTTTCATTCTTTCAGTTTCAAAAAATGTCACATTTCTGGCACGTTCTCTCCCACCCCCCAAACCCAATTACTCTCCCCCTGATAATAAATGAGGCCCAGTTGTCATTCCCTGTAGCGTTTGGGTCCTAGAAAAAGGATGAGATGGTTTTACCTAATTTGAGATGAACTGTCCTTTGACATTGTTACTGAGAGATGGGTCTGTTTGTTTACTGTTGGGCAGTGGTTTTCTTTTTTTTCTTTTTTAATTTTTTTTTAATGTTTATTTATTTTTGAGACAGAGAGAGACACAGCATGAGCAGGGAAGGGGCAGAGAGAGAGGGAGACACAGAATGTGAAGCAGGCTCCAGGCTCTGAGCTGTCAGCACAGAGCCCGACGCGGGGCTCGAACTCACGAACTGTGAGATTGTGACCTGAGCCGAAGTCGGACGCTTAACCGACTGAGCCACCCAGGCGCCCCTGGGCAGTGGTTTTCAAACTGTGGTGCCCAGACCACATTGTCATCAACCTGGAAATTTGTAGGAAATGCAAATTCTCGGGCCCCATCAAACAATCCAAAACTTGGACTGGAGTTCAGCAATTCATCTTTATACGAGACCTGCAAATCATTCTGGTGGATGTTAAAGTCTGAGAGTGACCGCTCCCGGGAATAGAAGCTAGGCATCCTTGCCAAATTCGGCCTATTTTAGTTTTATTTGTTCTATGATTTTAGCGGCACGAAGAGCAAAGGCGAGTGTCATTCTTTTATTGTGTAGAGGAAACCAATTGGAGCTCAGGATTCCCAGGAAATAAAACCTTAACACAATAGAAAGTGAAAGTCAATCAGAATGTCTAATTGCCAAAATGTATAGCATCTAAGAGATACTGTCCCCCAAATCAGGTTAAACGTCATTTAACCAAGAGAATCATTTTAAAAGTGGATTTAGTGGATACTAGTACTGAGTCAGGTCAGTCTTCCAGTAAGGGGGTTGATGGAAAGTTTATTCTTCTTCTGCAGCAATAGTAACAAAGGGTTTCTTATTAAGCTTCACCATTCAGAACTAACGGAGGCCCTGTAGGGTAACAGAGACCACAGAACCTTGGATTCCAAACCTAGTCCTGGAATGCTCCAGAAGGAACTACCATCGAAGATGAGTATGTTGGACTAGATCAAGTGTCAGCAAAGCAGTGCCCTCAAGCCTACCACCTGTTTTTGTACGGCCTGAGAGCCAAAAATGTTTTCTACAGATGACATTTGCAATCCATTCCATAATAGGGGACACTGTCCTTGATACCTGAGTAAGCCAAATGTTATCTTTCCAGATAAGAATTTCATTCTTGGGACGCCTGGGTGGCTCAGGCCGTTAAGCATCCCACTTTGGCTCAGGTCACGATCTTAGAGTTCATGAGTTCGAGCCCCGCATCGGGCTCTGTGCTGACAGCTCAGAGCCTGGAGCCTGCTTCGGATTCTCTGTCTTCTCTCCCTGCCTCTACCCTGCTCACCCTCTGTCGCTCTCTCAAAAAGAAACCTTAAAAAAAAAAGAATTGCATCCTTACCCACAGCAAATCTGTATTTTTTTAAAAACGACTTAATTATTACTATTTTACTTTGAATCCCATTAATAAAAAAATAAAGAAAATGCGTTAGAATTTTATCTTGCAATAGAAATACCTTCTTAATATTCTTAATCGTCCCCTTGGCCTGCAAAACCTAAATTATGTGCTGTTTGGCTCTTTACAGAAATGTTTGCCAATCCCTGGACTAGTTGATTTTTAAGGTTCCTTCAAAAAACTCAAATGTTCAGTCACTCTCAGTGCGTATCAGTAAAACCAGTGTTGAGCCGTGTTTTCCTCTTCGGGAGTGAAATCTGATCAGATGGGCCCCCAAACAGAGCCCCATTTCTCTCGCCGTCCTCCCCCATGAGTGCAGTAATTCAGTCCACACCGCCTAGGTTAGAAAATCAACCCTGCTTGGGACAAATCCTTAACTTTGTTTGCCTCAGTTTTCCCGTCTATGCAGTGGGAAAACAGTTCATGCTCAGGGCTTCCCCGAAGATGGCTGGGGCTTGCGTTGTTATAAACACCGCAAAGCGGAAACCTTATTTGACAGATTGTTTTCCTTTCCCATCAGTTTTTCTTACATCATTCATATAATAGTCTAGCAAGTAAACAGTTAATCAGAGAACTGAGTTTGATAATGCCCTTTAAAAGTGACTCTGATATTTCTCAAGTAGATTTCCTAAACCTACCAGACCTACTGTGGAGCCTGTCAGTACTCCGAGGGCAGTGTCCCCATAGAACCTATTTGGAAGTGTGTGTGGAATAGCATGCCTACACGAAGAGGCTGGAGGGACCCATGGGCTCTCCCCAGCGCCATCTGTTCCCTGGAGACGAGTTTGCATATAAGGTTCAAATTTCCTGGGCGCCTTGGTGGCTCAGTGGGTTGGCTCGGGTCTTGATCTCGCTGTTAGTTAAGTTCCAGCCCTTGGTGAGTTCGCCTCTGCCTTGGGCTCTCCGCTCTCAGTGCAGAACCCACTGGGGATCCCCTTTCTCCCTCTCTCTCTCTCCCTCTCACTCTCCCTCTCTCTCTCTCTGTCTCTCTCTCTCTCCCAAAAATGAATAAACTTAAAACAAGACAAAACAAAACAAAAAACCAAGGTTCAAATTTCCCCCAGAGAGCCACTGCTAAAATTTCAGCCTTGACCTTCAGGACACTGTATTAAAATGCAAATTTGTTACCTAGGAAGGTAATTTTTAACCCTTTTGTGCCTATTTATGAGTACTTGGGCCAAAATTAGGTTTTTCAAATTAGCTAGGTGCCTGAGAGCAGCGCTTAAATAGAAACTGACCCGATTCTCTGATTCTCTGAGGTGGGCTTAGGCTAAACCTTATGAAGGTGCTGGGGTGACTGTGACGCGTGCCCCAGCACTTTCTGCACTCCGACTTTAGGAGAGTCCCTGGGCGCATGCGTGCAGCCACAGGCGCCTTACTATGAGGGACTTTGAGAGTAGCACTGTCCAACAGACGCAGATTGCAAGCCTCTCAGATAATTTCAAGTTTAGTAGCCACGTGAAAAAAAAAAAAGGTGAGATCTACCATGCGGAATTAATTTTAATGGTACATTTTTCTGACTTGCTATACCCCCCTGCATTATTGCCTCAATATGTAATCAATATAAAAACTATTAATAAGAGACTTTGCTTTTGCGGCCCTAAGCCTTTGGAATCCAGCTTGTATTTCACGCTTATAGCCTGCTTTGGACCAGATCAGTAGCTGCCTATGGCCTAAAGCCGTCGTACCGGCCAGTGCAGCTCTGAGAGCCTTTAGAAACTGCTTCGCAGGTTGCAGAGCATAGCACTGGTTGTGAAAACAACCCCAGGATGGTCTGGGGGCACAAGTGGAAGCTGGGACCAACCTCAGTTCTTTTGTACTCTGTTCCATCTGTGTCGGATTTTTGCTGACGGTCAGTGTTCACCCTGTGTAACTGCATAAAAACTTTCATCAGCACATGAGCCGGGGTTAGATACTGACTTCCACTTAATTGTGTGACCTCAGGCAAGTTACTTGCAACCCTCAGTTTCTTCACTTGCAAAACGCGAATAGTGATAAAGTCTCAAGCTCAAGGGATCCTTGTGAAGATGAAATGAAACGATGCCTATGAACACCTTAAGTGCTTGATCTATCATCACAGGTGCTGTTATTGTTAGATATTCTTGCAACCAGAATGGTTTCAAAATGAACTGTAAAGACAGTCTTTATTTCTCTAAGAAGGGGGAAAACGACCACACCATCTATATACAATGTTTTTAAAGAGTGGGTTTAACTAGCTCCTTGAATTTGGCATTGCACCTCGTGTCCATCATCTGTGCACCGAGAAATCCTGAAGGTACTACATCATCTTAAGAACATTTTGGTTTTGTGTTTCACCGGAAATTACGATGTGTAAGTAAGTATTCCACAGGGAAACTTCTGTAGAAGACTATCCTTAAAATGCAACCCGTTATGGCACTGGGTGAGCCAATGAAAGAAAAAGTTTTGCTTTCTCTTCTTGTCCTCACTTGTCTTCTCCTTTTGTTTAGAGTCAGCAGAAAGAGCTCATTACCGCAAAACTAAAGGAAGTGAATTCAGAGTTTTCACTGCACACGTGAACTCGTCCTCCCACAATGACGTGTCTGAAAGGCCAAATAAGGCGCTCCTTCCGACTGTACTCCAGCGAGGGGGCAGAAGGAATTACACACGCTCTTGGGTGTAGAGTGTACAATTTGACTCACTCCTAACTTGCTTCCCAAGCCCCGGCCATAAAAAAAAAATACAGTGGAATAGTTCTCACCTCTGGGAGAATGAAGGAAAATCCCAACACATGTCAATGCTTGTTAGACCACATACACCTTTCGTGGGGATTTTGTTTGGAATGAAAGATGTAGTGACATTTTTAAAATGCAAATAGGTGGTGAATAAATATGGGATCTACTTCCACATTCATGCACCAAATGCTAGACGACTGTGAACCACAAGAGCAAGGAAACGTACCTAACCATCAATTTACTAGGTCATTTTGAACGTGGGCAGCACAATGGCCGCATGCACGAAAAACCACTCCTGTATTTTGAGAGAGCCTTTCTAAGAATGCTGAAATATTAATAACATGGTCTTAATGTAGTTGAAGACAAAGGAATGTGTTAAGGGCGGCAAGGGTGGCCGAGAATAGCACAATGACAATGTGGTATTTTTCCTTGCGCTTGTAAAAGCAAGAGGAAAAGAGAGTAAAAATAGTCAGTGCGTTTAAAAAACAACAGCCTTCAATTTTCCAAATGGGTATAAAACTCCGTATTCCACAAATGAATTCACATACACCTAACTCTTGCTAACACATTCCTACCAGCTTCAAAGAAACGTAGACAAACTATAAACTTGCGATCTCATTTTTCCCTGAAATTAACATAAATATACAATTAATTTTTGAACTTGAGGAAATTCAAGACATCCTCTCATTTGACTTCTGTGAACTCTGAATTTAATTTTTTAACTGGAAGTAGTCTGATCAGAATAGAAGTTGATGAAATAGCAATAGTCTGTTTTTCTCTTCCTTACAACTTTCTTGACGTGCTCTGTTTTTGTGTTGCGGTGAATAAATCATAGGCCAATTTTTCTTGTCACTCTTCCACCTCCATTGTGAGTTTTTAGGTTTTGCTGCCTGGTGAAATGGAGGTGCATAAGGATCATCAAGAACATGGAGAATTTAAAAAAAAATTTTTTTTAATGTTTATTTAGTTTTGGGAGAGAGAGAGGGAGAAAGAGAGAGAGAGACAGAGACAGAGACAGAGAGAAAACAACCAGGGGAGGGGCAGAGAGAGTGGGAGACAGAGAATCAGAAACAGGCTCCAGGCTCTGAGGCTGTCAGCACAGAACCTGATGCAGGGCCCGAACTCACGAAACCACGAGATCATGACCCGAGCCCAAGTCCCACCCTTAACTGACTGAGCCAGCCAGGTGCGCCAGGAACATGGAGAATTTCAATCCACCATCCAGATGCGGAAAAATAAAGCAATTTATGCCTTCTCCTCAGTCCTAGCTCTACCAAACCTGCAGCACGTTTCCACAACTTGCCTTTGTTGGCTGTGACTCAGTAACCCCCAGGACCCAGTGGATTTGTTTCTGAGTTCAGGGACTCGCTGTGTTTGATGTGGGAAGGACAAGCTTGACCCTCAGTGCATCTTTCTCCCCAAGCTGGTGTTTCCGATTTTAGTCGAAACCCTAGGGCCATCTTAAGCATGACCAAAAAGCACCTTGCATATTGAACCATCCCTAATTATGTGATGGGTATAAACTTGAGACACATAAATCTCAGTCATTGGAGCAACCTGTTTTTCTAAGATTCTCCGGTCCAGTGAAAGACGAAAGCAAATAAGGGAGAGATTGATTTCCTAGCACTTTTATTGTCGGTGCTCCACACATCATAAAGTTTTGGCTCGTTAAAGGAAATTCCATAAACAACTTTAGTTAATAATAGTGAAATAACCGTGTGCCTTTCTGGAGCTTCTGCTAAACTCCCTTTCCGCTTGCCATTACCAGAGCATGATTAAGAAAATACCAACAGGCTGTTCAAAGGGGAGGAATAGACTCCAACTGGGAGCCGTACAGATGCTTGAGGGATGAGTAATGAGACAAGGGAACGTGGCCATATCTCCTCAGAGAATCACGCAGTTTTGCGGATGTCTTTTTTTGTCTCCTCATTCGAGTGAAACCCGCTGGGTTTCTGGCGTGGTCGGTCTCCTTTCGTGGTCAGGCTGATGGCACATGCCTAATGGGTTCTTCTCGCAGCTGGTATTTTTGATAGTTTAGGAACATCTTAAGGACGAGATAAATGGACAACACTGAAAGTGAATCGTACTGGAAAGGTGGTGGGTATCTGTCACCTTTTTTTTTTTTAAACCTCTGGTTGCCCGAAACAACTTTATTTTTCATGGCCTTGTCGCTGTGGGTTTACTACTGATGGTGTTGGTCAATTTTTATTTCAAGTGGAGACAGATTTGGGAGGTGATGGTGAAGGGCAGAGGGGAGAAACGGGGGCGGGGGGGGAGCAAGGCCCTATTAATTATTTTTTATTGTGAAGTTTCCCAGAATTATTGAGATTTTCCACATTAGGAAAAGCTGCCATTGGTGTCAGTGTGATGTTTGCGAAGATGAAGTCATGGAAAGCATGTCAGGTGCATAAAGAACTATATGGCCCATGTTCTCTGCAGCAGCCACTTAGGGTGTGTGAGCATAGGGAGGCAGGGGGCTGTTGAAAAAATAGAGGGGAAAACAAGAGGGTTTTATTAATCTGAAAATGAACATAAAATATCGGCTGATCTTAAAAAAAAAAAATCTTAGTATGTTATAGTCCAGAATCTACGGTCGGTACTTTACATTACTTTCCCTTGAAACCGTGACCCGTGTCTTACCAACTCTTTTCTTTCATGCCTCGTTGCCTTTGTTGGCCTTTTGCTTTGGTTCCCTCTGTACCAGTAATTAGGAAATAATCACCGATAATTTTTCTGTGAGCGTTTGGATACGCTTCCGACTGTTGGTTCAAGACCACGCTCTCAGATTCCGTAGCATGTAGCCAAGAGCGTAGGTTTGGGGGAAAGAACACTTGGCGTCCAAGCTGGTCCCTGACCTTTACCTGTCGCGTGGTCTGCCACCAAGAATGGACTTTTCAAAGCCAGCATCCCAAATTTCCAAGGGAGGGCTGGTAACAGTACTTGTGCGCAAGCTGTTCATCGGGATTGGACACCATCCTGCATGTAAGCAGCGTACCTACACGCAAGAAGCCCTCGGGAAACATAGCTGCAATTTGACCGATTCCGCTGGTTTTAAGAAAATGTCTCCCGTCGGGCTCCTTGCCACCTGACCGGGAATGTAATGACCTTTGAAGAATGACTGTAACCGATTAATGTTTTTCGTTGCTTTACCTGCGTCTCAAGCCAGGTGATCACTAGCGATTCACAGAAACGTCCCCCTTCTGCTGGGTCAAGGAGGTGACGTTTTGCTCTGGTCTGTTAGTGGTGGCTTATGTTGGTGTGTGTTTCCTTCTTTCCCATAGCCTGCAAAATTGGCTATTACAAGGCCCTCTCCACGGATGCCACCTGTGCCAAGTGCCCGCCCCACAGCTACTCTGTCTGGGAAGGAGCTACATCGTGCACCTGTGACCGAGGCTTTTTCAGAGCCGACAACGACGCGGCCTCTATGCCCTGCACCCGTAAGTTGTGTGCTTCTGTCTCGTTTCTTCGATGCCAACGGCTGCCGTTCCCGCCTGGCTGGGTCTTCTCCCAAGATGACCAGGCAGGGGGCAAGTTAGAGCGACTGTGAAATCTTTTGTTACTCAAAGCAGGAGGAATGCTTATGAAAAGGAAGGATCTGTCTCGCTGTCCGGGTCGCCTTCAAAATGCACAGCTGACCACAGGCCACTTTCTGGAGCAGTGATGGAGCTCTCAGGGGTTGTCCGGCAGTGCGATTAGAGCTGAGATTGGAATTTATACATGGCTCTACCGTCTCCTTCGGGAGTCTTGGGGAAGCCTGACAGCTGCGGGGGAGACAGGTCCCGGGCAGGGTTCCGGGGACGGGATCACGTGTGGGCTGTGGTTTCAGTTTGGGCACTGAGGTCATGGCTTGCGTTGTCATTACCCTTCTTCCCTCTTTCCTCATAGTTTTGTGTTCATAACATTTAGGCCCGGGTCCTAATAAACGCCTGTTTAATGATAGGCACTCAATACATGCCGGGCTAATGAATGGATGGGGTTGGCCCCTTGGTATGCAGAGGAGCAGGGAAGTCTGTTCTCCCACTTTCTGTGGACCGAGCTGCTAGTGTTGCCATTGCTTCCACCAGCACTGTGGGCTTCGCAGACCCTGCCGTGGCTGTGACCTTGACCAGAATAGGCAGCGGGGGGGCCCAGGCGTTCCACTCATGGTGCTTCCACCGCGTGAGTCAGTGTGTCGAGGGACAGAGCCAGGCACGCAGGGTTTGCACATGTTCTGTCTTTGTTTCCAACATCCCTCCCTCCCCACAGTTAAGAGCAGGTTGGCGGTTTAGTCTCCTAAGTTTCGTCTCTGGTTCCTCATCTGTAGAATGGAGTTAAAAATAGTACCTCCGTCATCGTTGTTGGTATTTAGCACCGTCCTGTGGGCCCTGTTAGCATAGAAATGCAAAAAGTGACGCTACTCAGTATATTTTAGCTTTTACTGTGTTTATGGCTGTTACTGTTTGGTTCCCTATTACAAATTCCATCTTGGCTGGCCTGGAGCCAACATCCCTCCAGATAGAAGTATTTTCTGGCTGTGAGGCCATTGTCTGGTTAAGGCAAGTATCAGCCTTAAAAGGAGTGGGAAGAGATTCCAGATCCATCCTAAATTTGGACTGAGATTACCGGACCCTCCAGAGTTTCTTTTATAAACGACGACAGCAGTAAGAACCATTTCACAGAGGTGCCTGAGTGGCTCAGTCAGTTGAACGTCTGACTTGCTTTCGGCTTAGGTCATGATCCAGTGTCGGGCTCTGGGCTGAACGTGGAGCCTGCTTGAGATTCTCTCTCTCCTTCTCCCTCTGCCCCTCCCCTCCTCACACACGTGAGCTTCCTCTCTCTCTCTCTCAAAAAAAAAAAAAAAAAAAAATAAGAAGAACAAGAAGAACGGGGTGCCTGGGTGGTTCAGTCGGTTAAGCATCTGACTCTGGATTTCAGCTCTGGTTATGATCTTCTGGTTCTGTGAGTTCAAGCCCTGCACTGAGCTCTGCGCTGGCAGTGTGGAGCCTCCTTGGGATTCTGTCTCTCTTTCCCTCTCTCTCTGCCCCTCCCCAGCTTGCCCTCTCTTCTCTCTCTCAAAGTAAATAAATAAACTTAAAAAACAAAACAAAACAAAACAAAAAAAACAAGAAGAATCATTTTATGATACCCAGGTAATGTATCAGACACTTTCAATACACCTCATCACAGGGCTCATAGTAAACCAAATCTATAAAATAGGCATTATTTTCCGTTTATACACGACGTAATTGCCAGCTCAGAGATGTTAAGAAGGAGCCCAGGACCCCACCCCAGCTTGGGGATAGAGCTGCACAACCAGAAGACTCATATTTTTCTTATCACAGGCAGGCTCTTCTTGCCCACTCCCCCCCACCCCCCCCACCCCCGAGTCGAACTCAAACTCCCTCCTGATGGAAGGAGAATACGAGGGCCAGCCTTGGGTGTAAGTGTAAATGGGCAAAGACTTCCTCGTTTTCTTTTTGTGTTCCTTCCCTAGACTAAGTACTTTCTCTAGATGGCCATGATGTTTGATAAGCTCAAGTCCCAGGCTTTTTCTTTTCCAACCTGAGTATCCTCATCCTGTGTTCCACTCTGTGGGATCAGGTAAACTCTCCTCCTCTGACCACACTGGCTGCCAACAGTTCCCTGGGTGTGGGATTTTAGGGCACCAGAACACTCAAAGGGCAGTATTGGGGCCAGACCGTGTGATGGCTGCCTTCACCTTGCATCAGGCAGTCTGTCTTTCCATACAGAGAGAACCTTCCCCAGACTGCAGCCCGACTGTGTTAAGAACCTCATAAAATTCATCTTTGATGGCAAGATGGTCTGGCTCTTGCCTCCAGGCATTTTCAGTCTCATGATTCCAATCTGTCACCAGCATTCTAGGACCATGGGCCCATCACATAACTACTGCACCTTGCTACGTGGGAGCAGTTTAGGGAGACCCCAGAGGTCACCACCTGCTTGAGTTACTGGAATGCTTTGCCGCGTGTGTAAGTGTGGTAGCCGAGCCCTTGGAATTTTATGTTTGCGTAGGCATAAATTGTTGGCTGTATCTTGAGGATCCAAATGAGAAAAAGAAAATATGGGTTTTAGCAATTGGGGGGGCATCAAACAGTTTCAGAGCTAAAGTAACTTTTGCATTTGTCGGCGATTGCTTTCAATAACGTGAAGGAAGGAAAACTGGCAGCTTTTTGTGTCACTGATAAAAGACCCATGAAAATACCGACGCAACATGTGATCTTTTTCCCTCCGGTCCATCCTCTTAGTACTCCGCCTACACTTGACTGACTCAAGCTCTTTGTGTTATTCTAAGTTTATTGCGTCCCTCTGACTCGAGCTAGGAGGAAGCACGGTGCTGTTAACACCACAAAGTTCTGAGGTTGTTCAACCCCTCGACGCTGCTTACCCATCGGTCAACTGGGATTCTCATGATCTGCCTGTCGGGTTGTTTTGAGAATTAAACAAGAAAATATTTGTAAAGGTCTGGCACATGGTAGGGATCTAACAAATGTTTGGTCCCTTCTTGTGTCCCCAGCTGGTCACTTCCTCCCCCAAACCACGTCCACACCACACTGCCAGCGCGTCTGACTGCCTCTCTATGGTGCTTTTCTCACTTGACCGTGCAGTTGAATTGCCCAGTGGCTGCACTAGACTCCAGAATCTCTGGGGATAAGATTCAGGCATCAGCATTTTCAAAAGCTGCCCCCGTAATTGCATTGTAAACACAAAGTTGAGCCCACTTCTCTACAGAGTTTATTTTTAAGCGTTTTTTTTTTCTTTTAATTTAATAAACATTAACGACATAAGACTCTTAAGACCTCCTTGGAGACAAGGATAATGGGGGGGGGGTGACCATATTTTGCTAATAGGTTTACTAGTAAATTAAGCAACAGAATTATAGTCTCTTCTACTTTACAGCTCACTTTAGGTTTTTCCCTTCCTGTACTATCCCATACTGTAGCCACTAGGCACATATGACTCTTTAAATTTAAAATTCAGTTTCCAATTTATGCTGTGCCATATTTCAAGGGCTCCCTAGCCACATGGGGCCAGTGGTGACCATACTGGACAGCTCCTCTGTGGAGTATTTTTGCCATCGCAGAAAGTCCTGGACGGCACTTAGTAGGCATTTCAATAGAGAAGACAGTGGGAGTTTCTCCAAGAACCTCCTGTTCAAATAACCCACAGAATGAAGCCCTTCCCCCTTGCCTCGCCCCCCCCCCCCCACCCTGCCCCAGCTTTATCGGATTCTTTTGACAAGATGTGGGGGAGAGAAAGGAACATAAACATCAGGGATCCTTTCAAACCGACTCCAGCCTTTAATCAGTTCTTACCAGTTGGTTAAGCCAGGTGACAAAGCCAATTCCCTTGTGCTGACAGCCATGATAATCAGGCACCTTCTTTGTTCATTATGCTATCTTTAACTCCAGCATTCTCATGCAGCCCTGCATTTAGTGATCGCTCACTGTGACGGCACGCTAATGAAGAAATAAAACACACTATCTGAGCCTCATTCTTCTAGCCAAAGAGAGACTCTGCTCCACTGGTTTGTAAAATCAGGTTTTTGTTCACTCAGAACGATTAGACCAGGTGAACACAAGCAGCATCGGCTAATTTAGAAGGAAACACCTAAGAAGGTCTTCATACCATGCACGCTGCTTGAGAACTTCAAAGGATTAAATGGCCAATAAACACTATCTTTAGGAGTGCCTCTCTTGGCGCTTGTGGTTAAGGTTAGCATAAATGGCCGCCTGTGGGATAGGCTGTATTTCCGTGGAAGCATCACGAATATTTTCGAGAAAATAATCCGCACCCCGGTTAGAATTGAGAGTTAGAAGAAATGCTTCTTAAATATCAATGCACGTAGGAAGCACCCGGAAGTCACCTAGGGGTTAGCAGGAGAAGTCGGGCCTGATAGGCTGCATTTGTGACAAATTCCCAGCTATTGCTGATTCTGCTGGTCGGTGGACCATCTGCGGGTGGTGAGGATTTAGATCCTTCCTGATGGATGGCAGGAGACAGGAGGCCCTCTTTTCCGTGGCTGTAACTGTCAGGCCTATTCTCCAGCTCAGTGGTGTCTCTAGGAAGATATTTCAAGGGTGGGGGACATTCTCCCTTGATGGAAATTGAATCCTTCCTTTGTCTCCCAGAAGAAAACCCAACCTGGTTTGGAGTTACATCATCAAATACACTCACCATGGAGCTTTGTTTGTTTGTTTGTTTGTATTTTCTTCCACAGTCCCCACCAGGTTACTGCCTCAGAGTGGAAATGTCAATGTTCACCTCAGACACGGGTATCAGTCAAGAAAGGTGACAGGGTTTTTGTGACTGCCAGCAACACAGACTCCCATACCTGTCTACACACAAGGATGCCGTTCAAGCTGATGAAGAAATTTTGATCTTGTGAATCATTTCTTAGAGGGAATTTGAATGTGATTTTTATTAAAGAGATTCATGTCATTTAACTCTACTGATAACCAGCCCCTCCCCTCCAGATCTCTTTCACCTCCCTCTTACCTTTCTCTGTAGTCAGGAATGTGGTCTGACAGTCAGCAGTGGTGGGAGAAGCCAACTACATGCCTGTGCAGGAAGACTTTTGATTACCTTAGTTATTTAGTTGCTTGTTCAGTGACGATAGTGAGAAAGGTCTTTCCCTCCCCGGGAGACCGAACCTATATCATATTTAAGGTGACTTGCCAACCCCTTACTGTGTTGCAAAATGTACTAGACAAAAATGCCTTCTAGAAGAAGTAAATTGGCTTCGGATATCTGGGAAGGAAAAGCTAATTTGTTATTTTGCCACCTTGACTTCTGAACACCATTACCAGAATGGTTTTCTGTACGTTTCAGTTGGAAATCTGTCCTTGTGCTTTGGGGTGCTCTTTGTTTCACTTGTTGGATGAAACTTATTAGAGCCTTCTGATTGGAGCACTCTGTGAAATAAGAGATTATGATTTTGGATTGCCAACTTGAGGGGTCTTCACAAATCTGTCTCCAAGTCAACGGCCTTGAATGATTCAGTCAGCTGTGCCAAACAAACAAAGAGTGATTGATTGATCCTCAGACGTGGCCTAAAATACTCCAAATTTGCAGCTTTTAAGACAATTTATACTGGAGGAGCTTAGAGCTAATGAGGGCAAATTTCCCAAGGTCTATGACGAAACGTCCTGATTTGAAAACGCTGGTCTGCAGGCTTAGGTTATTGAGAAACTGAAATAGCTTAGCTCCAAACAGCGAACATCACTTACTTTGTTTCTACATTTGCCTTTTCTAATTGAATGTAGTGCACCACTGTATTTCCTCCAGAAAGTGTATTGTTTTAAAATTACCATTTCAGGTCTATTACTCAAAGCCCTCACTTCTAATGCCTTCTGACAGTTATCAACATAATGAACCATAATGAAATGATGAGCAATTTTCAGTGGAAACCCAATGTGGATCCCAGTGGTGCTGTGTGACTGTGTTGTTAAAACTTGCAAATTAAATGCAAATTAAAATAACATCGTCCTTACTTGTTTCCAAGGTCAGGAGAAGAGAGACCCTTTTTTTTAAGTGCTTTAATTTTGGAAATCTCACATCCATTTTCAAACAAGCCCTTGAAGGTGCCACTGATGTTCGGTTCAGTTCTCTGCCCCAAAGATTTACATGCTTAACAGTCTGGCTAAGGGATTTGGGGAGGGATGTCTAGCGTGAGTCTTTGATGTATAAACCATAGCATAAAAGGCAGCCTTCGGTTTTAAGTAAGCTACATTTTTTTCCCCCACCCAAAAGCATATATCTTTTTGCTCTAGGGCTTCCAATAACTAGCAATATAATGGTGCAAGGCGGGACATTCTATGAAATTGATCAATGAGAGTGTAGTCAGCGGCCGTGAAAGACCTGTTGGCGTAGGAATGAAAACAAAAGCCAAAGATTCCTACAGTTTCGTTGATAAGTGTTGCAAGAGATCCGTTCGTTGATCTCTGACCATATCCCAGTTTATCGGCCATGTAATCAATCATTTTTGTGAACCTATTTTTACGGAAATTCTTGGATCTGAAATTTACAGGGGAATTTGTTGCTTCATGTCATTTATCGAATTTGTGAAATGAGAGTACAACTTCATGCTACATTCCGTTTGTCACGGGACAAAAACTCAGATTGAGACACCAACTCTCCCGCTGCCAGATTCTGTGACAGGGATTTTAGTTCGCAACATATGGTCATGCCGCCCGGTAATCAGTTGTTAAGCCAATTAATATGCCTGTCCTCGGACCATACCCAACAGATAAGAACAATCAAAGAGATTTTGATGATTCGGATGCAGTCTTCAACAGGTAAATGAACCTGTTGGCTTATTTGGGTAGATCTCAGTGGTTCAGAGTCTGGTATCGGTAATGAGTAACCCACATCCTTGCCTCTCCCTTTCTGATTGCCTTTCGGCATTTTGACTACCAATAGAAAAAAAAACACCTCTGGAGAGGCCAAGAGTGTGATTCTTGTCCAAAGACAATTAGGGCTCCAGGGGGAAAGATCACCAAGTAGTGCTTATTGGAAGAGGATGGATGCATCCCAGTCTGACCACTTGCCATTGGGCTGTTTATAGAATTTGAAAAAGCTTCAGGGTATTTAATAAAGATCAAGTGTCCTCTCCTCGAACTGTGTGTTTTAAAACAATGCTGTTTTAGCCTTCTCTTTCCCCTCCAGCCTACTTTTCATTTTATACAGATCAACAGTCCAATGTGGACATTGTATAGGGATTACTAGTACAACGTGGATTCAACTGGAACGTGCATAGGTTTGAGGAACACTGATGTGATATATGCCCAAGTGAAAGACTTAAATAATCTCTGCCAATGCCATTTAGCCAGCTTATTGCAATTTTTCCACCACCATGAATGAGTCAGAGTGGCTTGTTATCAATCGAGCCCTGTCATTTCTGGATCGCATTTTTGACACTAGTCACGGAAGTCATACAGTGGTTGTGCCCAGCATGCTTCTATGAAACAGGGTCAATTATACATTGTGCTGAGGTCCCCTGGGGTGAGAACTGGATACCTTCTTTGCTCTCAGTATTTTGATTTTCCTCCCATAGTTGACTCTTATTCTACACGTGATCTACAGCTCAACAGAAGATGAACTCAGAGAAGAGTTTCATTGCATCGATATGATTGTCCCCCGCCCCTCGTGTGACCTTCTCCCTGCGCCCCCGCCCCCCTCACCCCAGGGGAAAAGCCTTTAACAGAAACTCCTAATTGCCCTCTTGAGTGGAAGTTAGGACCAGAGAGAGAGGTTAACTCAACTAAGACAAGAGCACCATCTAGGAAGTCATGGCAGCACATTTCAGCCTTAAGGACAGGCAACTAGAAGAAACGTGATTCTGGGAGGAAGTGAGAAAGTGAGGAATGGTCCACAAAAAGCTCAGAGTTGTGCTTTCTCTTTTCTTTTTTTTTTCCCCCCCCCCACCCCACCCCGCCTTGGATTGCTTGTATCTTTGTGACAGGGGCCATTATAGCCCCAGAATCAGACTTTCTGATCACAGTACCTTTGCGCATTTGGATCGTATTCATTTGGGCGACTTGCGAAACTTTTCTTATCTTCGGTTTGGTCATCAGATTGCCGAGGCTGATCGATGCCCTTTGTCAGATCTTACTATGAGGATGAAATAAGTTAAAGTATGAAAAACCAGCTCGCAAGAAATGTAAATTAATTCACAGCCTGGCTACTTTTAAAGCGAACTGCTCAAAATTTCGAAGAAACGGAACAAAGCGCCTCGCTCTGCCTTTCCCACTGTGGCCTCCTTATGACTAGTGGGGAGTTTCCTTTTAAAGCACTTGAGCCATAAACTAGTCGTCCTCAAATAAATAAACCGAAACCTCCGGGAGCCCAGTAAAGACGAAGGTGTCTGGAGAGGACGATGTGAGAATAGGCACTCCAGAAAAAGTGGCAGGGGCAGAATTGCAGCCAAGAATGTTTCACGGAGCAACAAGTGGTTGGTGCATCCAAATGGTTCTATTTGTTAATGACGGGCAGTTACGCTTTGGCTCTACTCATCGTTGAAACACAGAAACTGCACTGTTCATCTATCTCAGAAGAGGTGTCCCCGAACAGCAGTCTTTGTGTAAACTGACCCACAGCCGCAGGGACTGAGAGAAAGCGATTAACAGTGGCAACACACACAACTGTCGGTGGGAGGAAGCCTGGGCTTCGTTTCAGGCAACACTTACACACCCCAACTGTTGACTCTGTGTCCTAGCCTGTCTTTCAGCCGGAGAGAGATTAACGCAGGCTTATCTGAAGGGGTGGAAGGTTTTACGGCTAAGGCACTGAAGTATCACTGACAGTCCAAAAGGTGGACATGATTAATGAAGCCTTATGAAGTGGAACTCGAGACCCACGGCCCCTCTTCCTCAGAAGAGACGTCTTGTACTTGTTGCCTTGGCATTTTTGTAGGGTGACAGTTGCAGCATTTGAAGACATTGATCATTTAAGAGTCAGGCTTCTGCCCATGCTCCTGGGGGATGTTTCTTTCCACGTCCAGAATTAATTTCGTGGCTCGGGCGTGGAATTTTAAAATGGTGATTAAAAATCCGTTAAGTATTAGGTGTCTGTGAGGGTTCTGGAAACCACTCTTGACGTGAGCCCAGCTACTTTGTTCTCCTGTCAACTATCTCATTGCTTTGGTTGCAGGCTTGCATTTTTTCAAACTTCTAGCCTGTGATTGCCTTTTTTTTTGGTTTTTTTGTTTTGTTTTGTTTTGTTTGGAATATCCTATTTTATTTTATTTATTTTAAGCAATGTGGTATTTTATTTATTTTTTTATTTTTTTATTTTTATAGAGAAAGTGAGAGCAGAGGAGGAGGGCAGAGGGAGAGAAAGAATCTTAAATAGACTTCACGCTCAGTGCAGAGGGTGATGTGGGTTCGATCCCCCGACCCTGGGATCGTGACCTGAGCCTAAATCAAGAGTCAGACACTCAACTGACTGAGGTGCCCCTATTTTTTTTTTTTAATTTTAGAGGGGAAGGGTGAGAAGTGCAGAGGGAGAAAGAGAATTTTAAGCAGGCTCCACACTCAGTGCAGAGCCCAATGTGGGGCTCGATCCCACGACCACACCGTGGGATCCTGACCCGAACGAAAATCAAGAGTCGACGCTCAACCAACGGAGCCATCCATATCCCCTGGAATATGCTTTTGCAACATACACCAGTGCTGTAGTGGTGACACCTTTGATGAGTGAGCTGGACTGGGTTCAGAATCGTCATTAATTCGTTTATTTATTCAGTAGATACTTAATGAATATCTATTAATAAATGTGGCACCTTCCTAAGGGCCGGGGATACTCTCATGAACCAGAAAAAAATATTTCTGTTCTAATTGGAATATGAATAATAAATAGGATGATCAAAAATTCTCACAAGAAGGAAAAAGATGATGTGATAGAGTGCAATGGAGGAAACGGAAGCGTTTCATTTTGCGTGGAGGGAGGAGGGAGGAGGGGGGACCTGAGCTGGGACCCCCTGAGGGGTAAGGAGGCAGCTATTGGAAAAGCCAGGGGAGAGAATTGCAGGTGGAACTACCAAGTCTAAAACATATGAGCTGCGTGTCTCGAGTTGTGCTAATAATGGGAATTTTCAACTTGACTTTTCCCCCTAGCCTTACAATCTGTTAGCATTTTAACAATTGTTATAAGACATTGCGAATTTTGGGTTTATATAGCATATCATACCTTGCATCCATATAGATTTATAAACCTTCGGCAGAACCCACTTCTAGCTGCAGTGATCACAGTATCCGTCTTTTTGGTTTCCAACTTTTTCTGAAGTACCAATTGCTACCTCTAACATTGAAAAAAAAAAAAGCATTTTATCTGGCTTGTGGGTTGGGGGTGGGGTACGTAGAGAGCCCTTAGCTTGACATTGACTTTCCTTGGAATGGTTTACACCAAGCTCCTCCTTCGCATCGGAGGCATTTATGACTTCAGGTTCAGTGTTGGCTGATCCCTTTTCAATGACTTATTAATAAGTAAGGCTCATACAGATTTCATGTGGATATGTTAACATTGGGTTCTCCTACATGGGGCTACTTTAAATCCTGACGTAAACCAGTGTGTTCTCTAAACCACTTGGGAATTATACTTTTGCCTAATGCACAGGAGAGAAGAACTAAGATTTGTAGAGTTACTAGAATGTTCTTTTATACTTGGAATGTTGCCCTTCTTAAAGGTCACATTCACTCACCTTCTCTAGATAGAGTATGCTTTATTTCTGGAAGGTTGTCTTTTCCCAGAAGAGAGTACATGATGGGTTAAGGGAGATCAAGATTCCTTTTATGATATAATATGATATGATATTTTAGTATATGATATGATAGTCCTTTGCTTTTGCTATAATTTGGCTAAGGTTTCTTTGGGACTTCATATTGTCAAACTCCTGTCAACCAAATGCAACCTGACATCCCACTAGAAAATAATAATTACCCATTGCAGCACCTTTCACAAGTATCTGCTGTGCAATCGAGAAAGTATTTCGCGCCAGTGAAGCAAATGGATGTTCATTCAATTTATTCACAGTGGCAGGAGATACGGTGCCCATCGCTTTCAGAGCACCGAGAAACTCAAGAAATAGGCCATAATATTGCACATATTTTATTTCTTCCTGAGTCCGTGAAGGTAGATGTAACTTCAACCTTAGAAGCCAGGGCTGTCGGAAGATATAAATCAGGGGTTCTTGGACTGAGCTGCCTAGATAGTTTCAGGGTATGCTTGAAGTCCCTAGAATTAATGTGCCAAATCGTGAGGATTCTAACGAGCATCTTTTTGAAGGGAGGGTGCACTTCTGCGAACAATTTCTTTGTAGCCAGAGCTGGTAAACTACGGCCCGAAGGCCGAATTCAACTGCCCCGGTCTTTGAAGATAACATTTTCTTGAGATGCAGTCACAGCCATGTGTTGAGGTGATGTCTACGGCTGCTTTCGAGGTACAGTGAAAACTTGAGTAGTAGCTACAGAGAACGAGTGGCCCATAAAACCTGAAATACTGACTAGCTATCCGGTCCTTTACAGAGAAAGTTTTGTTGAATACTATTGTAATGGACTTGTAAGTTAAAGACTATTGCATTTGACCCTTGGCCCTGGTAGCAGAGTTATTACCTATGCCACTAACTTATATTTCAAACACGAAGGACATCCTAAACATGAGACGTTTAAAAGAGTTTAACATTCTACCTCCACTCGTGGAGGGACTTCTATACATGAATTCCAAAGAAGTTAAAAAAAGATGTAAAGGAAGTACATTTATTTCCCCCTACCGACACTCCAGCATTTGATTGATTTGTATTTAAAAATGTCTTAACGTCGATGGTAAACATAAAATGTACAGGAAACTGTGGTTCTAGAAAGGCTACTAAGGAAAATGCCAGCCTACCTTTGAAAATGTAAAACTTAACTTTCTTCAGGTATAAAATTGCCCACAGCTTCTGAACCAAATAAACCATCGGCTGGAACCAAGATGGGGAAAGAAAGCCGTAATAACCAGTCCTAAATTAACAAAACTTTGATTGAGGGAGCTCACATATTTTTTTTTTAATTTATCTTTTTAAGATTTTGTTTTTAAGTGATCTCTACACTCAACGTGGGGTTCGAACTTACAACCCCTGAGATCAAGAGTTGCATGATCTACCGGGCCAGCCAGGCACCCCATGGAGTCCACATTTTAAGCTCCCAGCCATGCTGGGCTGGTAATGGAGATATAAAAAATGAGAGTGAGTCCAGGGCCTGCACTATACCTCCTCCTGCTCACATCATCCATATTTAGCTTCCTTTAGTCTTTTCCTTCCCCCTGATTTCCTGCCCTTTCCTTCTTCAGGTATCCAGGAAAGCATCAAAATGGGTCTGATTTGTCTTTCCCTTTGTCTTCTAGAGCAGGCAACAAACAATAAGCATGTGAATGAGTCCACAATCCCTCCCAACGGAAGTGATCACTAAGATATGATGTACAGCCCTACTTCCTTTTTGCAAAGTATTTTTAAAGTGTAGAACAGGGGGACTTGAATTAAACGAGGTATATTGAGATACCCCTCTCCAGGGCTGAATGCTAGTGAGTCTGTGAGAACTGACTCCCAGCTTTAGCTCAGGGAGGGCTGTATGAATTCACACACTGTAGGTAGGGGGCCTCAGGTGCATTGCAGGACTTTGTTAGTTTGCCATCCAGCCATTCATTCATTTGTCAACTCCTCAAACGTTTACTGTGCTTATTCTGAAGTGGGAATCAGGGTAGACACTGGGAAACGATGACGACATCAGCTCTCTTGGGGAGTACATAGACCGGTGACAGAAACAGATAACGCAGCGGATGTCTGAACAGCAAGACCCCATCACATGGTCCAAAGTTAGACAGAGAAATAAATGTGACCTGTACGGTGGGACGATGCCATAAGCGGGACTGCTGACGGTACTACATAAGGGCTAGTAGTGGGTAGTTTTGGAAAGGATAAAAGGACAAGACCCTGTAACGTATAATGACCTATAAGCTACCTGAGGCTAGGTACTTAGTAGGTGCGATCTCAATAGGGAGACTAGAAAATTTAAACAAAGAGTATGATTACCGTGTTTTGTTACAGATCTCATATTTGTTTTTTTAAAGAATTTTTTTTTCAACGTTTATTTATTTTTGGGACAGAGAGAGACAGAGCATGAACGGGGGAGGGGCAGAGAGAGAGGGAGACAGGCTCCAGGCTCTGAGCCATCAGCCCAGAGCCCGACGCGGGGCTCGAACTCACGGACCGCGAGATCGTGACCTGGCTGAAGTCGGACGCTTAACCGACTGCGCCACCCAGGCGCCCCACAGATCTCATATTTGTAATTGGAGACTTGCTTGCAAGTTGACCTGTTTCTGGTGAGACAAGCAAAATCCCTTGTCAGAAACTTAATGGTTCCCAAATATCCAGATACACTACTTACTTCATGTAAACAGAAGACAAGATGATCTGAGTTACGTTTTTTTTTTTTTTTTTTTCCTTCTGGATGCCTTGTATTTACTGAGACAGCCCATGTTACTCAGAATGCTATTTTCTTTTCATTATAGCCATCTCTACAGGTAATTGTGTTAAGGTGCTGCTATTAATATTAGGTATTACTGTTGGATCTGGATGGAGTTTTGGGTTGTATTAAAGCGTATACTTTCTTGTCTTGAGAATACTTTCTTTTCTGAGGAAAAGAGGGCGCCTCCTTATAAATGGAAATATACTTACCATCTTTCAATGGACATGAGTTTAAAAACAAAGAAAGAAAGAAAACCACGATCCTGCAAACAAAATACAACCACCGTTATGATTTTAATTTATAAAGCATGCACTCTTTCCCAGGCCTTTGCAGAACACCGTGATTATCGTACTGGGTGGGCATTTTTCTATCTGCTACCCCCCCCCCCCAGAAAAACCCACAAAATAAAACTCTACCATAGTCCAATTTTTAAGCCCATATAACATCACTCCCTATGGCAGCAAAACAAAACATATGCAGTACAATTCACCAAACCATTCATGGAGGCATCATTGAACTTGAACTTGCCTAGTCCTCTGTCTTCCCGTTAGCATCCACCGCAGGGTCTTCTTTAAGAATCGTTGCCCAGAGAAGCCTGTTCCAGGCCACCACTTGTTTGGGGCCCAGCCCTCCATTTTGAAATCCTGCAGCATCTTTTTGTTTTGTTTTGTTTTCCTTTCTTTCCCATGGGGCAGTGTTATATCTCTGAGTCCTGTGACCAGTTAGTTTTCTGCTCCATTTCTTCTCTGTTTAGACACTGCCATGCCCCGTCCTACATACTAATTACTGACTTTTTGCTTCTGCATTGCTTGATTCATTGTGTCACATTTTCCCATGTGAAAGTGGATCAGGAACCTTGGCAAGGAGGTTAATGGATTTAAGAGTCACTCGTATTTAACCCTGGAAGTCATAGCAAAGTAAGAGCCAGTGGCTGACCCATTTTATAAACCGAGCTGCGGTAAGTTTCAGCTGCAGACTACTAGTGGATTTCACCGTGGTGGCAAGCATCCATAAAATTTGAACAGGATTGAAGATACACCCTCCCTTTTTACCTTTACCTCTTAAACTTTGGCTGAAACTACTGCTTTTGTTGTTATTACACCTCTATGGGGAGCCACATAACGGAGTGCAAATAACCCCGGAGTGGGAGTCAGGACTTTTGGGTTTTAGTCCGACTCTGTCACTAATGAAGTTGCATGGAATTTCAGTATTATCAGGTCCACTTACTGGATCTCAGTTCCCTCGTCTTTTTAAAATGAGGTTATTTGTTTGGCCAAATCATCTTTAACTTCCTGTCTGTCTCCAGGACACTAGGATTTTAAATAACTGTTCACGTATTCAGAAACCACTTACTTACCTTTATTATATTCCAGTCGCTAAGCTAAGGACCGTAGCTATAAATATGAAACCTCAGCAAGAAAGAAGTTCGTATTTTCTTTCTGCAGACTTCTGTGGGGGTACTCTTACTTTTAAGAACAAATTTGACGACACTGGACGGGGCCTAGATCTCAAAATTAAGAGAGGCTGTTGATAATTAGTCTCGAGGGGGGATCGGGAAGCCCAGGATTAACCCTTTTTCAGCATTACCATCAAGATCCTTTAGCAGTCCAACAGCATGAGCTGAGTAATAAATATTGGGTATGACTCCTTATTAGTAGGTTGCCTCGTTCGATTTTGTCCCCGTGGTTACTTTGGAACAACGCAGTCCATTGTGGTTGACTAGATAAAGCTTCTTCCCAGTTCACACAGGCCTCCAGTTAACTTCCTTTTCCTGAGGAACATGGTCACATTCCCCTGAAAGCAGTTCAGTGCAAATACATTAGAATAGATAGAGTGAGCCAGGAACCTGAAATTTCCATTAAAACTCACTCTGGTTCTTTTCTTGGAAGACCAAAATGGGGAAGAGAAAGGAAGAGAGGACTTTCCACATGTCCCTTTGAGGAGGTATTTGGCATCAGAGTGGGGCAGATATCTTTCCAGCCTTTGGTACTGGCTCAGTCCAGGAATATCCCCTCCCTTCTCCCACCCAGATTCTTCTCCTTGAAGGCAGTTTGCGTTGCAACTCTTTGGCACGTAAAGACTAATCTCCGGCAAGAAACAAGGGGGTTCGTCATGGCTCTCTAGTCTTATTATTATTATTATTATTATTTTTTTATTGCTATCTTTAAAACCAACCACTATGTTGTTTGCGGTCAGTTGTTCTGTTTCCAAACAGCCACCACCACCGTTCATGTTTCACAAACTCTTTGATGTCAGCGGGAATGAGTAAGCTCAAAAGGGCCTGGTCCAGCCTTGGCTAGCTGAAGGGCAGGACGTGGGGCCTGAGAGCCTTTGCACGATCCCTGCCCCAAGCTGGGATCTCCCAACGACTCTACCTTTGACATCGCTGCAACCAGGTTACACGAGTTCCTACTAATTACCTATGACGAGCTTAACTCCCAACTGCCGTGCGGAGCTGAAGAGGCGTGTCTATACGATTCGGTTAATTTTATTCCGCATTGAGGACGCGCTGTACTTAGGAATCCCAATTTATCTTCAGAAGTGGCACATAACTCTTACTCTACCAGGGTCCCACACTAGCCCTGGGAACTTGAATCACGCTCATATGTGCCTGTTTGCAGATGGTGAGATAAAAACCAGATAAGTTCTATCTTCTTTTTCTGCCGCTTCAAAGAGAAGCCTGGACTTGGAACGTGTTTGATGTTGATGTCGAGATGCACGCCGTCTCAGGATAGCAGTCAGTGTTACCGATGTAGCAGCCTTCTTTCACGGTGTGCTTTTTTTAAAAGATTTTTTTTTTTTTCCTCGCTGGCTTGATTGGCTTTCTGCTTTCTTTGCCACATGGGCCCACCTTGCTTCCCATCGCTGCAGAGAATAATAGAAACTCGGAGAGATTCCAAAAGGATAGTTTAAGTTCTTGGCGTGATAATGTATGTGTGTGTGTGTGTTTTTTTTTTTCCTTCTCCAGGCCCACCATCTGCTCCCCTCAACTTGATCTCAAACGTCAATGAGACGTCCGTGAACTTGGAATGGAGCAGCCCTCAGAACACAGGTGGTCGCCAGGACATCTCCTACAACGTGGTGTGCAAGAGATGTGGGGCTGGTGATTCCAGCAAGTGCCGACCCTGTGGAAGTGGGGTCCACTATACCCCCCAGCAGAATGGCCTGAAGACCACCAAAGTTTCCATCACTGACCTCCTGGCTCACACCAATTATACATTCGAAATCTGGGCCGTGAATGGGGTGTCCAAGTATAACCCCAGCCCGGACCAGTCGGTGTCTGTCACCGTGACAACCAACCAAGCAGGTAGGAATCCGATCTACTTTATTGTATGATATAAATAGAGAGAGGGGGCGCTCGGCTGGCTCAGTCGGTTGAGTGTCTGACTTTGGCTCGGGTTGTGATATCATGGTCCGTGGGTTTGAGCCCCTCATTGGGCTGTGTGCTGACACCTCAGAGCCTGGAGTCTGCTTCAGATTCTGTGTCTCCCTCTCTCTCTGCCCGCCCCCCATTCTCTCTCTCTCCCTCTCTGTCAAAAATAAAAAAAAAATTTCAAAAGTTTAAAAAATAAAAAATAAATGTACAGAGATAAAGGGCTTATGTAGGTATCCATGAATTAACTTAGACTTACTTCTACAATTAAAGTGGAACCCCATGGATCTGATTATAATCCTGCGAGCTGCCTTGTAATACAAAAGATTCTTAGAAGAAGGATCATTCGTTCCACCAATACTGTTTTGGACACCCAACTGCATAGCATGCCCTATGCTAAGTGGTGACGATCACATGAGATTAAAAGACGCTGTCTGGTTGAAAGGGGATGACAGTCGGTGAGATGGGTCACTCCATGCTGGACTTCTCTTGTCAGGGATTCATATCAACCATTTTGATCACAAGGCCCATGGTTGGACATCAGAGCATTTAACAGATTATTTTGGCTTATAAAATTCTTTTTACCAATGCAGAGCACCATATTGGCATGTGCTGTCTTTTCCAACAAAAGCATCAGTGGCTATGTTTTGATCTTGTTTGAATTAAAAAAAAAAATGTATACCTGCCTCTACTAGAGTCATCAGGTAAATCTGTGGATGGTGAAGAGATTAATGGGCAGCTCTCTCTGTGTAGTTTGGCAGAATTTTCCTCAAAACACATAGTAGGTTTGCAGCCCCTTTGCTAGGTGAATCCATAATTGACACGTGGGGGGAGAGCGCATTTACCCCATTTTCCGCGTCACTTTCCTCTTCTAATTCAGCCGACTTGAAGACATTCTCTGTTCATGAAGAGTTTCTGCTGAGTTCATTGCAGAACTGTTACGAAGTCTTGAATATCTATAAAATGTTTCAAAGAGCAAAGCCAAATCTGGGTTTGTAAATTGCAGCTCCTGACCCACTGGTTCCCGCTCATCCCTTGCAAACGTTTTCACACTTTCTCCAGCTAATTTTCCATCCTGGGTCTCTGCCACCTGCTTCACATTGCTGGCTCCCTGTTATTTATTTCTGGCGAGTTAAAGGGGAATAGGGAAAAAAAAAAAAAAGAGCGATAGCTTATCCTTTCATGAGGCCCTTAAGAACAACAAACTTCGCCCGAAAAGGATTGTAAATTGCCGATTAGTCCTATCACCTCTTACTGTACTTCCCTCTCAAATGAATGTTTCAGTAAGTGCACTCAATAGTTAAGTAAAATATATCTGTATTAATTGATCCTGTAGTGAAAAGTATTCCAGCGTCCCACTCCAAAGCCATTATTTTTCCCCTTGCCCTGAACTCTCTAGAATAAATACAAAGTTACGACTCGGGTGGGGGCTTTAAACTGGGGCTCGAATGGCGAATCTTACCGGAAAGTAGCTTCAAGTGTACAGCTGTGACCCGTCTTGTAAAATACGTGGTGTGAACAGATCATCTGCTTTTGCTCTGGTCTTTTATTTCTGCGCTTTCGGGTGTTGAACACGGTTAGCGGTGATCGGCTTTACTTTTCTACAAAGACTGGTGTGATTTAGGAGGTTTTGATAGCATCGCAAGTACTCTGTCTTTGCCAGCTTTTTATTGGTTCTTTTTTGGAAATATTGCCCGTGGATCCCGGGGAACATATTGGTGCTACTGCTGTCTCTGAGTTAGATGGGGCCAGCCTCTCTGCACCCGTTGGGGAATCTGGTTTATGATTCAATCAATATTCTTATGTTCGGCCGTGGCGTGGCGTATCCTCAGACACATCGCTACTTTGTGTTCTTAACTGATTTAAAAGTAGGAAGGGACTTTTTGAGGCCTCAGCTGTACAAGGTGAAGTCATTCTCTTTGGCTGAGAATAGCCATTGGGAGACATGCTGAGGACAGGCTTGGCTCCCACAGATTTTGTGGGGGGACCCCTATGACTCTCTGTATACGTAAGAATGCGGGCCAAGGGATTATGTCAGCTCCGACCAGGCCAGAAGGCCCAAGGAGTGCAAAGGAGGCAGGCTAAAAAGCCTCCGAAAGAAGAAAACGTGCAAAAACAATACGAGAGAGGGAGGGGAAGAAAGTCTAAGTTTTATTAAAAATGTAGGTGTAATTCTTTTCGATCTAGCAGAAGGGGGGGGACGGGGGATTCCTCTGACACGGTGAGGTTTTCTCTGCCGTGGTGAGCAGACCCACCGGGCGGTTTGCTGAACAGGACAAACTTCCAGCTCCCTCTTTTAATTTTCATGAAGGGTAATGCTGGGAAGCTGTTCAAAATTAAAAATAAATCTTTCAATAAGGAGACCTCCTATGTGGCCAGCCAGAAAGCTTTTGCTTAGCAGAGAGTTGTGTATGTGCGAAGCACTGCCTCATTACAGGATCTGGAGTTCCCTAATTCGATATCAGCGGAATAGTTTATCTTTGATTAACAAACCCTTTCTTCATAGTAGGGCAAATTAATAACGCAGGCCAAAATTCTGGGTGAATGTGGCAACCGTAAACTCTATCAAAGCTCCTCTAAGCGTATTTACGTACACACAATTATATTCTAATTGCAGTCATTCCTATCATTTCATTAAACTCAATTCCTTAGGGAACCCAGTAGGCAATGATGGCTCATTCTGTAAGGAATCCATAGAATAAATGCATATTAGCATTTACCACCTGAAAGCCCTGGTTTAGGGGCTCGCCTGTTCTGCCTTGTTTTCACAGGGTTCTTTCTCTCATCAGTCACTTATTTAACGACCACAACAAACACTACGGGCCTTCCTTAGATACCTGGTTTTGTCACCAGGACCTCTGAGACTCTCAGAGCTGAACAGGTTCAGGAAGGTGGCCTGACTCACCCGAGCTAACGTCAGGGCCAGTACCTGAAACCAGCGAGCACCCTCCCTGCTCCTGAAAGGACAAAGTTGCTTTCTTTTACCATTATTGGATAATTAATAGCATCCCTGTATTCAGCCTGGCATTCTCCCCTTTTAGGCGACCAGTATCTGGGCACCAGAAAGGTAGGTCTGACCGGCCTTTGATGCTTTAGTTGTGGAATGTGGTGTGAATGGGCTGGTGTTCTCACATGGTTATTTAAATCATTCTCACCCAGGTCCTATTGTTGGGGTCTTAAGAAGAAACTAACAAGATGCTCTTCCTCCCCTCCTGAATTCAAACCCAATGGACACTGGGGACCAGACCCCGGGAGCTCAGGATGTCAGCTTTATTGCCGACCATCTGATTGAAGGATGTGAGCTTTATTTCCGGGGCCAAAAGGGCTGGCTCTTAAAGACACTTGCCCAGTGTCACCCAGACGGTCTGGCTCAGCTGGCTGACGGCAGGCTCCCTGAAGGATCAAGCCTGTGCCCCCGAGGTTGTCCACTCTGTGCAGGTGGGAGGGTGTCAGACAGCAGATTTCTGTGAGAGAATTCATCCCCACCCCCACCCCATGCCAAGAGTGGGAACGAGAGGCCGGGAAGAGGGTGAGGGTGGGAAGCTCCCACGGAAGTCCCCCGGTAGGAGAAAAACAGACCAGGAAAAGGCAACTCCTCCCTCCCGACACTTCCCTGCATTACAGTCCAAAAGGAACAAAGTGAGATTCCCCGGGAAAACTGAACCTGTCCCTTCCTCCATCAAACATCCTGTGGCAACTGTTGCGTGTTTTGTTTAGGAGAAGATGGTTCTGGTGTTTATGAAAAGGGAATACGGAGACGGCCGGGTGATTTGTTTTCCAAATGGCTTTCCTTTGGTTTACTTTTACTCAAGTGGACCATCTCGGGCAAATGAATACAGGATGTGTCGCCAGGAGAGAGAGAGGCTGTATAAAGGAAACAAGGGTTTTTCCTTTTCCTGGCCAAGCAACCGAGCTGTGAACCTTTTTGCAAAAAGACATGCTGAGATGGCAGCCAGCAGTAGATCTGAAGATCTCAGAGTCAGCTTGCACCGTCTCACACCCCCTTCCAAGCCCCCCACCCCTGTCTTTCAGTTCTGCGGCCGAATCGTACTCAAGGTTGTTTTCCTCTGTTTTACATCGTTACGAACTGCTATGGGTAGTATTCATTCCCTCCTAACCCCCAGTTGCACCTGGCACGGCGAGCTGTGGCACATTTATTTATTTGATTGTTTCTTTGTTTCTTTAAGTAAACTCTACACCAAACACGGGGCTCAAACTCACGACGCCCCGACCGAGGTCAAGAGTCATTATGCTCTACCGACTGAGCCGGCCAGGCGCCCCAGTGATCACAACTCTGATTTTTCCTTTGCATGAGATACTCTTCTAAATCCTTGACAATGAAATGGCATCTGGTAACCTCTTGTCAGCACAGCTGCAGTGTCCTAGTGACAAACATCTTTAACACACTGAGTTTGGAGGAGTTCAGATATTTGGTGGATTGCATAATTATTTGAACCTAGCTGATCTCTAAGATCTTTTCTAATTCCAAAAGTGTGTGATTCCGAGAATATAGCCATGAGTTATGGGCATGAAGAAGTCAGGCTTACTCCCACAGGATGTTCAGGAATGGGCTCCCAAGGCAATTCCAAGGATGGGGGAAATTCCAAAAAATGCTTCCACAGAATCAGCAGGGTGCACCTGAATCCTGCCTTCTCTCTACCCCTCCAAACTCACACCTACCAAGGTATTTCCTTGGAAGGGCAACACAGTAAGCTAGCTGCCTCTCGAGTATGGTTCTTCCATACGCCGCCCTGGACATTTGGCAATGCCTGGAGATCTTTCTGGCTGTCGCAGGTGGGAGCGCCATTACAGTTCGTGGGTGAAAGCCGGGGATGCTGCTAAGCACCCCATCATGCGTAGGACCGCCCCCACAATGAAGAATTATCTGGTTCGAAATGCCCATGGTGCCAAGACCGAGAAACTCTAGTGATATACATTTGAAAAGGAGATTTCATGACTTCATAGAAATTCCGACTTTCCAAGGGTTCCATCACCAGCCTGTCTCTGCTTGGTTCCACTGCTCCATGCCAGGAACATAATCCTTCCAACGCTGCTCTTAGAGGGTTATAAAAAGCCCTTTGGGGGCCCTTGTGAAAGAATCCCAGTTGCCTTGCCATTGCATGAACTGGTGCTCCTTGTCATACTAGCCTTGTTCTCTAGGATGGACAATCAAGAAGACTGAAAAAGCAAAACAGAAACAAAAACAAAACCCACCACATCACCAATAAAATGACAGGACACCTCGACGTTAATGCCACCGCACAGTCCATAGCAGATACTCAAGTCCTGTTTGTCACTTAACACGTTTATTTATAGCCAAAAACAATCAATGAATTCTTTCTCAAGTAGTGATAAATTTAATAAAACCAAAATAATGAGTAGAGAAAAGAAAATAACTGAGTACAAGAGGCATACTGTCTTTTATTACTCAACTGGCAAGTTCCCATTCTTTCTTTCTCTGTCATCTTTTAATTAGACAGATTATGTTATTTGAGTAGGATAATGGAGAACAGTGGGAATTCTCATCCCCACTGGGTATAATTGCTACCTGTCTTCTACATGGTAAGGGGAAGGCTTCAAGGAGATGGTGGGAGAAACAGAAACATCTTAGAGCAATTGAGCTAGGAAATGTGCTCCAGGAATGGTGGCACCAGACTTTGTGGGGTCTGAGGCTTAGACAATTTTTGTGCGATTTCAAACATATCCTACAAAAGTGCAAATATCAAATGAAGAACAGAGCTTTGGAAAGGACCTGTGCAAACTTCTTTCACTTCAGTGTGTATAATTCTGCCCTTGACTAGGGTGAAATGAACACAGATGTCAGGTAATGGGGCCATTGTGTGATGGCAACCAAGGGTAGGAAGGAATAGGAAGAAGGGAGAGAGATCAGGAAGGCCAGTTTGGCCTGGTGTGAAAAGGCCTTGGAGAGCAAAGTCGTTCTGGAATGGTGCTGGTCACAGTTAGGCGTGAGGGGCAGCATGGGAGTGGCCTCAAGTGTGGTTCGCAATCAAAATAACAGGCAGAAAGCACACCCCTGGCGACTTGGAGAATGGTGATGGAATATTAAGCCAAATAGGACGTGACCAGAATTGACGCTTTTCTGTAAGTTTGAGAAGTGAGAGGAGCAAGGGGGAAGTTCTGTTGATATTTTTGAAGCACAGATGTCTGACTTTTCTGTTAGTGCCCTTGAGGTTGGCAAACCAAAACCCAGGGGCCAAATCTCCATCGTCTCCCAGGTGGTGTATATAACCCACTAAAAATGGTTTTTCTATTTCAAAAGGGTTGAAAATAACCAAAAGAAGAAGAATATTTTGCAACACTGGGAAATTATATAAAATTCAATTTTCTGTGTTCGTAAAGAAGCTTTGCAGGAACGAAGCCCCACTCATTCGTTGGCGGACTGCCTGAGATGGCTTTCACGGGGCAAGAGCAGAGCTGGGTAGTTTCAAGAGAGGGAGTGGCCCATACCGCGTGTATATTAACCATCTCACTCTTTGTGGGAAAAGGTTTGCCGATCCCTGCTCTGGAGTACTAAATCGAGAAAGAGGACCAGTCAGGAAGGAGGTTGGGAAGGTGTTGACATGCTGGTGTCATTTGTCAGAAACCACCCTGGTCAAGGTTGTGGTGGATTAACATTGAGATTAATCTCACATTCGAGACAATTTTCCTAATTGGCAAGACCCCTTCCATTGCAGAGGTTTGGGCTACATAAACAAGGTCTCAGGGAATCAAGGTCTCAGGGAAACAAGGCCTCAGGGTACTCTCCTGTACCACAGACCTTTTTCCCAGTGACCCTCAGGTTTAAATGTATAATGTAGAACCTGCTTGAAGTGTTCTGATCAGGCGATGTTCAGTTTTCTTGAAAATGTGCATTCCGAGCACTGTTGGGTTGCTAGATGCTGACAGCGATTTCCCTCTTAAATAGTCATAGACGCTGTCTTATACCTTGGCCCTTCGTGGAGATGATCTCTCATTTGCCTTTGATCTCTTGTAAATCATGTTCTATTTTTCTTACGCCTAAGAAAGAGGAAAAACACGCGATGAAACTAGTTGAATGTTAAGTCGGAAATCTTTCTCAAGACCCATTTTTAAAATTCTTTAAACAAGCTGTAGAGCAATTCTGTTGAGAGATTTTGCTGGGAAGTTGTTTGCGCATCCTCGGTGGTTGGTATGTAATCCTTAGGACTTCTGAGTGGAAGCTGGTTAGAGTCCTTTCTGTGCATGAGTAATTACAGTCCCGAACCAGGCACACAATGGGCTTCAGAGAAGCCAGGCTATGGTTTTCTCATTAACAGCCCAGATCCTCCTATGGGCTCCTGGTTTACATCACAATGCCTAGGAAATGTACATTTTATTTTTTTATTTAAAAAAAAATTTTTTTAATGCTTATTTGTTTTTGAGACAGAGAGGGACAGAGCATGAACGGGGGAGGGTCAGAGAGAGGGAGACACAGAATCTGAAATAGGCTCCAGGCTCTGAGCTGTCAGCACAGAGCCCGATGCGGGGCTCGAACTCACGGACTGTGAGATCATGACCTGAGCCGAAGTGAGATGCTTAACTGACTGAGCCACCCAGGCACCCAGGAAATGTACATTTTAAAACATGCAGCACATTTTTATTTTTTTAAGAAAGGGAACGGTCGCTTGATTCTAATGTTATACATAAAATAATTTCATGTCTATTGAATATTGTTGCCGCCTTTATAATTATTAAACATACTCACTAATTGTGATCATAATTAACAATAAAACAAACTTGGGGCGCCTGGGTGGCTCAGTCGGTTGGGCATCCGGCTTCGGCTCAGGTCATGATCTCACGGTTTGTGAGTTCGAGCCCTGTGTCGGGCTCTGGGCTGACAGCTCAGAGCCTGGAGCCTGCTTTGGATCTGTGTCTCCCTTTCTCTCTCGTACCTCTGTCTCTGTCTCTTAAAAAATGAATAAATGTTAAAAAAAAATTAAAAAAAAAGAATAAAACAATCCAGGAGATGTATAGTGGTACACAGCTTCTTTTGTGTGGCACCAGGGTCCGTGAATTTATGCTCAGGGTGGGTGCCACAAGTCCTGATGGGGAGAAAAAAAAATAAAAGAACCTACTAAATTATCCAGCTTCAAGGCTGACTGAACAGCATAGACAAATAGTGTGTATTGAGCCTACTAGTAATTACTGTATATATAAAAATTGCGTTGCATTTTAAAAAAGGTGTTGGTACAGTTGACCCTCAGACACTGCAGGGGTGAAGGACATCAACCCCTATACTGTCAAATGTCCACATACAACTTTTGACTCCCAAAAGTTAACTACTAATAGCCTACTGGTGGCCAGAAGCCTTCCAGTAACATAAACAAGCGATTAACACTTATTTTGTCTGTTATGTATCTGATATGCTATACTCTTACGATAAAGTAAGCTAGGGAAAAGTAAATGTTATTAAGGAATTCATAAGGAAGGGAAGATACATTTATAGGACAGTCTTGTATGGAAAACAATCCACATATAAGTGAACCTTCTCAGTTCAAACCCATGCTGTTCAACAGTCAACTGGTTTCCCTCTAAGAAAATGAAAGTTTTATTTACACCCAAGACTGAGGACACCTTTTTTCCCACTCCCATCCCTTCACTCTTACATAAATGTCCATATTCACATACGTGTGTGTGTGTGTGTGTGTGTGTGTGTGTGTGTGTGTGAAGGCAAATCCATTCTCCGGCATTCACCCTAAACACTTGACGTCCTCATTCTGATTCGTTTTTCATTTCTCAGTGCTGTGCTTATTACTTCGAACACGAACACTGCCTTTGCACCCTCTGGAGAAGCCATCAAGAGATTTGAAAAATAAGTGCCTGGCTGAGATGAGAAATGAACAGCGCAGGACTAGCAAAGGTTTTAGGTGGGCTTCTACATTGATGAGGTATCACTCCAACTGGCTCAATTAATGACTACCTCCTCCGAGGAGCTAAGAGAGACCCTAGAGTCTAGTTTGCATTGAACATTAATAAAAAGATCCAGAGAAACTTTATCAAACCTCCCATTAGCCCCCTACTAATATCTTTAAAGGGTTTTTTCCTTTAAACACCAGGAAAACCAAGAGCTGTGCTGCAGGACTAATCTTGCATGGAGAGATCTTAAATCTACAGGGACTTATTAAAATGTGTGTCCAGATTACCCCCGCCGTACAGAGCCTTCTCCGCACGTCAGCGTCCGCGTGCTGTTTTCACGTGGGTGTACAGCAAGAGAGTATTCCAGATGTTGTCTTCAGGTGAAGACTTGGGAAGATTTTCTTTTTCTTTCTTTCTTTTTTTAGGTTTTACATTTTAATCAGTCAAGATAAGCAAGCCTTAACTCTATCCATCAGTGTTAAAAATAGCTTTAAAAAAATTCATTTATTTTGAGAGAGAGACAGAGAGAGCACAAGTGGGGAAGGGGCAGAGAGAGAGAATCCCGAGCAGGCTCTGCACTGCCAGCACAAAGCCCGAAGTGGGGCTCAAACCCATGAAGCTGTGAGATCGTGACCCGGGCCGAAACCGAGAGTCAGACGCTTAACTGTCTGAGCCACCCAGGCGCCCTAAAAATAGCTCTTTTTAAGAAGGTCCTTCCCCCAGCATCCACCTTTTGCGCCCAACACACACAGGCGTACTTCTTCCTCCTTGGCCTGTGCCGGAAGAATGAAAAAGATTCCATGGGCTGCCCCAGAACTACAGTGACAGAAAAGAGAGGTATGTCACACATCAGTGTGGCCACTTCCCTGGGGACCACCCTGGCTTCGTTGGAAAATGTCACTAATGGTTGGATCTCACGTGTGAAGGCTGGTACCCGGAGCGCTGTGGGAATTTGGCTGATTGGTCAGCAAAATGGCCATCAATACAGACACAGAACTGAAGAAACAGAACCTTGCATTAAATTCCTTCTTCCTCTATTCTGATAAGTTGGCCAGCTCGTGCTAAAGGAACTCTTTGTGGCTCTCCTGACCCATCTGGGGTTTTTTTTTGTTTTTGTTTCTGTGTTTTTGTTTTTTTGTTTTGTTTTGTTTTGTTTTTTTAATTACAAGCCACGAGGACTACCTTTCTAAAACCCAATCTACCCAAAATATCTTCTGGGTAAATGACAATGATTTGAAATATTTGTTTTATTTTGTGATCCCTCTTGGAAGGAGAGGGAGAGGGAGGGAGGAGAGGGTGGGCCACTTCTTTTTGCCTGGCATCTTCCAAATGATAAGCTCGGTGTATGAATTTCTCAGGCAGTGGGATGCTCACTGTCAAAAAAAAAGCCTCTTTAATGAAGGCTCTGGGGTGGATGATTTTTAAAAACTTCTTATCTAGGAACCTTTTGATGGTGATGTGTGCATCCCAACAAGACAAAAATGTGACTGCGACTTCTCAGTGGGTATTAAATAGGGACTGCCACCAATGAGCTCACTTGGGTGAGATCCATCGATTAGCACAAGCACTGAATGGGGCAAGCTTACAATGGCTCCCCGGAGGGTTGCTATTTTCTAGATAACATACTGCAAGCTGTCAATCTGCCTCTTGAATCAACCCTAATTTATTTTTTTAGCATACTAAGGGTGTATTTTGAGCATAGAAAGTGTCCAGGTGGGCAGAGAGCACAGCTTCTTCCACGTTCCTGCATCAAAGCCAGAGGCACACATATAAACAGGCTAGAGATTTTGAATATGCAACTAGCTGAAAGCTTATTCAAGTGTTCCCTCCACTTTCCAAGATGATCAACGACCATTTTTTTTTTTTCCATCTGAAAAATTGAGATGATCTGAAGAGTTGTTGGTGTAGCCCTTATTTGCACGGAAACTCACTGAATCCTACAGGGCTCTAGCAGAGCCTGATTTGGGGAATCTTCCCAGGAGGATGCTTTAGGAGACTTGAGAATTCGCGAAACTAACATCAGCTCGTTTCTCCCCATTTTAACATCGGGGTGGTGATTATCATTACAGTATGTAACTGGGATTCTTGTTGCTTTGTTTTCCACCGAAAGCAGGGAGTACAAACATGGCAGAATAGCAGCCTGGGAAAATTAGTGTCATAGAACTTAAAAAGCATAAGTTGTGTTCGCAGCCCTCATCGCAGACACCAATGGCGAGTAGCCATCTAATTCAGGTGTGGCTCGAAGAGGCTGGTGACATATTTAAAGAATCTTTGTGTAATATAAGAGGGTATTGTCTGGGGAAGAATGACAGATGAGAAGCCCTTTAAATCTCACTGTAAACTCTTCAAGAGTATAACCTTCATTGTACGCGTGCTTCGGATGATGGCTTTTTCTCTTTCTCTCCATCCTCTCTCTTCCCTTCCTGTTTCAGAAGGACATGAAATAGTTTCGGGAAAGTGCCTGTAGTGTGCTGGCGCCCTGCTCCACTGTGTTTCTTGGAGACCATGCTGTGGGACTCTTTCTAGGTGATGTGTTGTTCTAATGAGGTCCTTTTGGGATTTACAGAGTGACTTCTGGGTGGGGCCAGTAATACTGAATTTCACACCTCAGCAAGTTCTGTTAAAGAGGGGTCCCGGTGAGATGCTGTGAAACCTCCTAGTTAAAAAAGAAAAAGAGAAGAAAGAAAACAAAATTCAAGCCCTAAAACAATGAGAGATTTCCTAATTCATTCTTTGTTATTCTTTAAGACTACAAAAGTTATCTTGAATTCTCAGACACAGATCCAGTCGGAGACATCTATTGGCCTTAATCACATTTTAAAATTTAATAGGTCCGCTGTTTCAGCTTCGGTCTTATAATGCCTGTAGGAGTTTAAACTATCTGGCACATACAATTTAGTTTCTGGCTGATACCCCAATATTAAAAAAAACATTAATTCTATGGTTGCAAATTCCCAAGCTTAAAATTCCTTCTCATAAATTATGCTCCTTTCTCTAACCTCGATCATAGCTTTTATGACAATTGCCAAAAAGATAGGGTTTCAAATATGAGGGCTGTAAGAATATCATTTCGTGGCCCTAGTTTTGAGAGCATAGCATGTGGTGACCATTTGTGTATGAAGCATTTTCCAAATGTGCTGGTTGTAATTTAACCCAAGGTCTCTGTCGCTTCTCTCCACTTACCAGTCACTTTGTGCTTGTCTCTGTAGCGACCTAGAAACTGGGCAAGAAAGATCTGGCTACAAGGAAACAAAGCTTTCCCTAAGTAGTACTAAAAACCAGCTCCTCAGCATTCATTCTATGGCTTATGGATATTGGCCCCTGAATATTTGATTCCCCTGTATTCAGACCTTTCCCAGACTTCCGTGTATGAAGCCAACTGGGAATAAAATGGAGAGTCTCAGGGTTGGATTTCTTCCCGTTTCTCTCTCCCTCTCTCCCTCTCAATCTCTGTCTCTCAATCTCTCTCTCTGTCTCTTCCACCTGCAACACTCTACTTTATCATCCATGGCCATCATTTCTCATCATTTAGCCCTCGTTGTTTAAGCCAAGCAACATTTGGACTTGGAAAAATTCCAAGTAGCACAGTACACATAGATTCGCGACCAAAATTGTATTGAAATGTACCCTCTGCCTATCTATCTTACCCTGTCAGTGATAATCTGTAGCTTATAATTTCATGCTCCACTTTATTCTTTGTCAAATACTTTTCATTTGTGTGTGTGTGTGTGTGTGTGTGTGTGTGTGTTTGTTCCTGCTCTGTCCATGTGTTTTGAACTGCAATTAGAGAAAAGGACATTGAGTTATTACCCAGTAGTTTTGGATTTTAAAATGACCATGGTTGGTGAGGATGCTTACTATTTAAGGAGCTAACATCCTCAATTTTAGGTTACCATAGCTTGCTTTTTTTTTTTTTTTTTTTTTTTTTAGCAGCTCATGTGGTCTTTTTAAATGACCATTAGGAAAAATAGGTATCCTATTCCAATTGTATATGTGCTGGGGAATTGGATGGCTCAGGAGATGACTAATGGGACTCTAGACCTTTCCGTCTTTAGGTCACCTCCTTGAATCTGGACTACATCATAAGTGGTCCAAGTCCTGACCATCTGGCAGCCATTGAGTGGCTGTGGTAATGAAATTGGTCTCAGTCCAGGTCTTAGGCGACAGGTGTTCACATCGTAAGTGACACTAATTGACTTCCTACTCTTTCAATTTGGAAGATGGTGGACTGTCACTGAGCCGGTGATGGGGAAGGAGTTATTCATGATATATTCAGAGTCCAGCGAAAGCCAAGGAATTCAGGGCCTTGAGCTGGCACCAACCTGGCACCTCACAAATATTGTACTTGTCTCTTATGGGTTCCATTAGCCTCAGAAATAAAAAAAAAAGTAGCAATCTAATTTCAAAAGATTTACAATAACTCAGAATGGCTAATGCTGCTTTTCTGTAGGTCTAGGAACCTCGTGTGTTGAGGTTTTTCTCTTCCTCTCGTATTATGGTGATTGGATGCCTCCTATGAAGATTCTATGGAAGGAAGAAAGAAAGAAAATTACATTCTGGGCCTCTATGATAATATCAGGCAGACTCTTTGTTTCTATTCTTTCAATTTTTTCTTTGTTTTGGGGTTGATCAGCAGGTCACCCAGTCGTAACACATGCTATGGAGAATGTGGTAAGTCTGTCTTCAATGCTCTTGTGAAATGAAGACCAAGGTGGAGAAGTAACTTTGAGACCTTTTATTAACAATAAATTTCAGTACACAGGGTTCCGAGGCTTCATCCAACACACACTCTTTCCATTGTTCCAGGTGTCTGAGTCCAGAATAAGCTACCATTTATTCACTCTCACTCGGAGCCTTGACCTGAGGGTAATTTGGCCTGACTTGGAGGCCAGGTATTATTCGTATTATTAGGAGCACTAGCATGAGTAGTAGTGATGCTAATTAGTACTGGTAGTACTAGGAGTAGTAACATTTTGTTCCCTGAAGTTTATCAAATAACTCTTTTTTTTTTTTTTTTTTTAACTACACACATTATTTGGATGTCCCCGTAGCAAGGGGCAAAGAAAGCCACACTCCTGAATCAGTTATCGCACTTACAAAGTCAAGATGACAACAGTCACAGTGGATCTATTTATTGAAACAGACGACTCTTTTAGCGGAATGATCAATGTCTTACCTCTTTCTGAAAGGCTTTTCAGGGGTAGGAAATCATCGGGCATCTGATATAAAGTAATGAACAAGGCCTTTTATTGGTCAGTTTCTGGAGCAGGCTTTTAAGCATGTCTGCCTGTAAATGTAGAAACCTGAGTGTGGAAAGTAAAAGGCGAGAGCAAAAGATTTACTGGGGGCATCTATCTTCCTGGCTTTTAGAGTCTTTGTGATTAATACATCTTTAATAGGGGACTGATCTAGATGCTTCGCATGTCAGAAAGCTAAATGTTACAGCATTGTCTCCTTGGTTCCAAACACAGCAGGACGATTAGCAGCTGTCTGAGTAACAAAGACAACCTGAAGCCCACAGCACAGCTTTTATTTTCCAGATTTGGAAGGCTCGAAGCTCTCCAAGAGCCGAGTTGACAGCTCGAGGAATAGAAAGAAGCCTTGATTCAGAGCAGCTAACCCTTTGCTACTCTCTATGCTGTATTTCTGCTCAGCAGAACAGAACCTTTCCTTTCCACCATCCTCCGGATTCCAGAATAAGTTTGGCAGACGTTGTTGGGCATGGAGGGGCTCACGTTGCCCAAGGCTCGTCCTCCTGTCTCATCAAGATACATGCAAACTCATTGCAACTAAGAGCTTTTCCTTGATACTTTTCAACCTCCTGAGAAGCAGTGAGAAGGTTCATCTTCCTAGCGGCATTCAGAGAAAACAAAATATCTAATTTTTTATTCTTGCTAAACTTTGCCCATTCCCTTATCTTAAAACGGTTGCCTTGCTCAGGCAAATTCTTACAAGTTGCCTTCCAGTAGAAAGACTTGTTTTTCTATTTGCCTCAAACTGGCATTCGTACTTAACAGGAAATACACACTGAATCCTGCCATGTTTCTGTTGGCAAATGTTGGGCTACCCTTATTGGAACCTGCCAACAAGTTTCTTAGTAAGCAAATAGAAAATAAAACAAGCCGCTCTCAGAGGAAACAGAATACACACTTGAACTACAGCAGAGACACTCGGTGCCCCTAAGCCATCCCGTTATTCTGGGGGATACGTGCCTCGGTTCCAAGTTGAGCTTTTACTCACTTGTGATTCTACAAGTGACGGTATGGCTATACAGGTAGTAATGCTAATTTAAGATGGTAATTGTTATTTTATTTTATTTTTTATGTTTTTAATGTTTATTTCCTTTTGAGCGGGAGAGAGAGCACGAGCAGGGGAGGGGAAGACAGAGAGGGAGACACAGAATCCGAAGCAGCCAGCGCAGGGCCCGACCTGGGGCTCGAACTTGGGAACCATGAGATCAGGCGCCCCTAAGATAATAATTTTTAAAAAGTAAGGGGTGCCTGGGTGGCTCAGTCGGTTAGGCATCCGACTTCAGCTCAGGTCATGATCCTGTGGTTGGTGAGTTCCAGGCTCACGTCGGGCTTTGTGCTGACAGCTGATCTTCTCTCTCCCTCTCTCTCTGCCCCTCGTGCACGTGCAGGCAGGCTTTCTCTCTCTCTCTCTCAAAAATAAATAAACCTTAAAAAATAGTAAAACAAGCATTTAATTAATACATTTTCTTTACTACAGAGAGCAGGGATTGCTGTAGGGCTCAAATATGAAACAGAACGATTAACTCGTTACAAAAGTCCTAAGTTGCAAAAACTTAGATCTTTCGTGACACCTTTAGACCTTTACCCAAAAGATTAAACATTTTGGATGGGTCTAATATTAATTTTCGTATTCCATCCCTAATGTTAACGCTTTTCTTTGTCTTTTATAGCCTTTTGATTATGAAATATACACACATACAGAAGAGTGGATGAGACGTAAACATATAGTCAATGAATTATCCCAAAGCGAACACCTGTGCCGCCATAAACCAGGGCAAAGAATAGAACGTCGCCAACCTTCCACGGGCTTGCCCCGTACTCCCTCCACCTTCCCTAGCTTCACATACTGTTGTTTTATTTTGCAATTGAATTTTTCCATTTTAGACAGTTCTTCCCTTAGCCCTCTAAGTAGTTCTCTCATGAGGTGATCCATCTGTAAAAGCTTTAAGCTTTGTCTAGACACAGAGGTCATGTCTAAATTACCTCTGGATTTCTGGCAAGCAGGAATGCACATAGGTGGCCCTGTACCTGACTGACGTAGAGCAGACCTAAGATTTGCTCTGTTACTAACGCTGCTGCAGGAGAGCAAGCCATTTAACGTTCAGATCTCTCATTTCTTACCAGTGAAAGGAGGGGAGAGACCAGAGGCCTTTTGTGGCTCAGGGGTTGAAAACTGTGGGCTCCGGGACCGGACTTGTGAATTCACCGTTTACATGCTGTTACTCGGGGCAAGCTCTTCAAACCCTCTGTACCTTCGTTTCCTGATCTGTAAAAGGAGAACAATAATAATACCTGCCTCATAGGGTTTTCGTGAGGGTGATAGGATTAATTTATTCAAGGCCTTTGAAACAGTGCTGGGCACGTAGTAGTTACTCAATAAATGCTCACTTGTTGAGCGTGTGTTTACAGGCGCGTCATACGGTAGGAGGATTGTATGCTTTTGAGGCAGGCACTCTTGGGCTTAAAAATTTCATTTTATAGCGCTGGTCCGATCACTGAACTTCCGTGTATTACCTAAGTTTGCAGATATGAATCCAAAGGGGATAATTCTAAGCGCTTCAGAGGAGATGCAAGGATGAAGCGATGTTACCTGTGTGCCCAAGGGCCTCACCGAGGAGACCAGTATTTGCTCATTTGCCCATTCTTCTCTGTTTTCCTCCACTTCACGTGGCCCAGGCCACGCCAGCTGGTAACTAAGCAACGAAGAGGAACCCTTTTCTGAAAAGAAAACTCAACCGAGCCATCTGGAGAACACCACTGTCTTTTCCCGTTTAACGTTAAGACGAGCTCAGCGGAATCTTTGAGCCCAGGAATGTGGGACTCTGCTGAATCCACTCACGGGTAAAAGACCCGTGGCCGATCGTGTCCCTGCAAACCTGCATCTTCTATTCCGCGCAGGGCCGACCTCAGGGCCGCGCTCGCCAGAGGAGTGCGTCCATATCTGCTCAAGGTGCATGGTCATAGGTGCATCTCCAAGAGGGGACCTGAAGGCCGTTCAGGCAGCTTTAGACCACTGCTCAGTCTTCTGTAGCCACAATACACTACACTTTATTTAGTTATTATATGAAAACGGTATTCGAAAAATGCCCTTTTTTTCTTTTTGCCAAATGGCTACACTTTACCTGAATGAATATCTGCTGTAACCCCAAATGTCAGTGAGTAGGTTAACTGACATTCAAAATTATTTCTTAGGGGCGCCTGGGTGGCTCTGTCGGTTAAGCGTCCGACTTCGGCTCAGGTCACGATCTCGTGGTCCGTGAGTTTGAGCCCCGCGTCGGGCTCTGTGCTGACAGCTCGCAGCCTGGAGCCTGCTTTTCGATTCTGTGTCTCCCTCTCTCTCTGACCCTCCCCCGTTCATGCTCTGTCCCTGTCTCAACAATAAATAAACATTAAAATTATTTCTTGCCCAAGTTACATCCAGCGGGTGGTGATGAGGGAGGGGCTGGTGGGAGAGCTTTCAAGACGGACGTGGGCATCAACATCCAGCGGGCAGACTGTAAGTTAGAGAGGATGGAAGAACCCAAAGACGCGGGCCTAGAAGAGGAATGGTCACTTAAACCCACATTCCTGGGGCGCCTGGGTGGCGCAGTCGGTTAAGCGTCCGACTTCAGCCAGGTCACGATCTCGCGGTCCGTGAGTTCGAGCCCCGCGTCAGGCTCTGGGCTGATGGCTCGGAGCCTGGAGCCTGTTTCCGATTCTGTGTCTCCCTCTCTCTCTGCCCCTCCCCCGTTCATGCTCTGTCTCTCTCTGTCCCAAAAATAAATAAAAAACGTTGAAAAAATTTTTTTTTAAAAATTAAAAAAAAAAAAACAAAAACCCACATTCCCTTGCTGAAATTCAGTCACGTGAACCATCTGACATGTAAGGGAAATGTAGTCCCTGTCTGAGCAGCTCCATCCCAGAACAGTTATTTATTCTTTTTTTAAGTTTTTGAAGTTTATTTATTTTGAGAGACAGGGAGAGTGAGCAGGGGAAGGAGAGAGAGAGAGAGAGAGAGAGAGAGAGAGAGAGAGAGAGAGAGAATCCCAACCAGGAACTATCAGTGCAGAGCCTGAAGCAAGGGTTGAACTCACGAACCGTGAGATCATGACCTGAGCTGAAACCAAGAGTTGGACGCTTAACCGACTGAGCCCCCCAGGCGCCCCCAGAAACAGTTATATAGGGGAGGGGGGCTCTCATCTTTTGGGCAGTTAGCCACAGAGGTTAATCCCAACACCTTCACCTTTCTTCTGCAGATACTTAACACGAAAGGGAAGAATATCACATTCCATCATTTAAAATATGGTTAATAGCTCCCTATAAAAGGTTTTTCTAAGATCACCTGCCACCCATTCCTCTGGAAAACTAAGTAAAGTAAGAGTCTGAGCTTAATGTTTTGTAAAGTCTTACTCTTGGATCACTTAGTGAAAGCACCAGGAGTCTCCCAAAATGAGATTCTGAAAATCGTTGTAAGCACGGGTCTGTTGTACCTTTTGGTAAGTGTTATGGTGCCCTGATTTACTTTATACAGTATTTGTTTAAAAATAGACTCTTCGTACTGACCTTGGAAAGAAATCACCTTCTGGAAAAAAAATGCATCCCTCCTATATTTTAAGTGTATGCTTAATCAATATTAATACATCCATATTTAAATATAAATGAGCTTCATTTAATCCAGAGTCTTCTAAAGGCTTCAATCGAGAATTTGGTTCTAGATCTTTTGTTGAATAGGAAAATAATTCAGTATCGATTTTGGAATCATCAACTTTTTCGGTACCTTTTTTTTTTTTTAATTTCTTTGATATTTATTTATTTCTGAGACAGACAGAGACAGAGAGAGACAGTGGGGGAGGCGCAGAGAGAGAGGGAGACACAGAATCCGAAGCAGGCTCCAGGCTCTGAGCTGTCAGCACAGAGCCCGACGCGGGGCTCAAACTCACAAACCGTGAGATTGTGACCTGAAACGAAGTCAGTCGCTCAACCGACTGAGCCACCCAGGCGCCCCACGGTACCTTTAAAAAAAAAAAAAATTTACAGATTTATTTCTTGACTATGATAGAATGTGCTTAGGTGCTTATTAATGGTACAGCAGCTAAAAGCTGTGGGGTGCAGAGTGGCGTTCTTACATTGGTGATGTATCGAGGAGGGTGGACAGGAATGCAGTCTTAATGACTTTTACCTAAAAAATAATGGAGGGCTAACCCAGCTGGTTGAGTGTATTGCAAACGAAATCATGTGTATATGAAAACACTGCGGGCGCCTGGGTGGCTCAGGACCATTCCATTCTTGCATGATCTCAAGTTCCTGAGTTCGAGCCCCACATAGGGCTGTGCGCTGAGGGCACTGGATTCTGAGTCTCCTCTCTGCTCCTCCCAGGCTTGTGCTCTCTTTCTCTCTATCTCTTTCAAAGGAAATGAATAAATGTAAAAAAAATAAAATAAAATGAAACAAGGCACACTGTTGAGTACTCTAAAAGACCGCAGTGATAATAGTAAAAACAAAACAAAACAAAACAAAATTACAGTGTTGTTCAATGCCATTGGTCGTACAAAGCTCAGAGGAGAAATCCTTCCCTCCCTTTGGTGGGATGTGAAGAAAGCAATTAATATTAGCACGAGAGTTCTTAGCATTGCTCTGACGACAAAACCCTTAATCACAAGGATATCATTAGTGTTCTGGAGCATTTAATTTTGATGCCTGACAGCGTTTTAAAATGCACAAACCTTTGATAAAGAGCAAATCAGAGCTGCGGTGTTGAAATGAGAGAGAAAGGGGAGAACAAAAACCACCTTAAGCTCCAAGTAATTAAATTTAAATACGCCATTTGCATTAAGCAGAGATATGTATAAACTTCGGGTTTATTTTTCCTATCCGTGAAAGACCCCTAAGTAAACATCGTCCCTTTACATTCAGATCCTGGGGAGGGGGAACCCCGCTGTGGTTAAGAAGTCCTTTTCCCTCTAAGCACTGGGCATTGTTGTACCACTGACATCCTTGGCTTTTGGTTTCTTGACTTTCATAAAAGGCTGTTTTCACTCTTCCTGGCCTGCAGGCTGGAGACCTTTCACTGCATCTGTTTATTTCCTGCCTTCCTCCCTCCGCCCTCCTAATTTGGGCCAGTAGTGAAATGCAGCCGGTCTGTTTCAGTGCTTTCCCCCTCCCCCCCCCCGCCCCCAAGTCCTCCGAACTGTTTTTAATTCATCGCTCCTGATACTGGACCCAAGCAAACAGTTTGACGGCCCGCGGTGATTCACAGCAACTCCTTCCTGCCTTTCTTTGCTCCTTATCTTTTTTTTTTTTTTTTTGCTCCTCTCCATCCTATTTGGGTGTCAGAAGTACCAAACTGCTGCAGTAAAATGACTTGTAGGTGTTTAATGGCAAGTCATTGAGGAAGCGAATAAAAGAAAATTGTAGCACTTGCGTCAGTGGGGAGCAAGAACTGCTGAGCTTTGAACCAAAGAAAGTTAAATTTACCATTTGCTTAAAAGGAGCCTCCTCTGTTTGACATCAAAGCATCTCCTGTAATTCTTCCTTGTGAAATGTACCACCGTTAGAGAGTCATGATAGAGCCCCCGAATCTGTGCTGTTTCTGTCTATCAAAAACACACAAGGAGATAAAACCCACACGTGCTTTCTGCGTGCATGGGGCCAGGTCTCCCACCAAGCGTAACCATAGGTACATAGCAAATGGGGATTCTATTCAGAAAGCATTGTCAGTTTCCCAGGGATGTGTGGAATTCTGAATACAGAATTATTTGAAGGGGGGGGGGATAATTTATGTTGGCTTTCTAGTAGAAAGCTCAGATCATTCAACCTTCAAGCTTTGGTGAGTTTTTTTTTTCTTTCATCCTCAATGGTTTTTGGTCCATCTTTAAAAAAATGATATTTCACTACCATTTTATTTGTTTTCCATTTTACTTGTTTTCAATGAGTGTGCGGAAAGATATCTGTTCCACATGCTTAATCTTGCTGCCCTTAACCTGATTACATAGGGTTCTGTACTCTATTACCCCGACGCTTCATCAGTGATGTCCTTTTGGTGGGATTTCGGGGATCCACGTAGTACCTAATGGCTTCTTCTTTGTTCACATTAGCGCATCTTTGGAGATCACTCTGGTCTTACAAAACAAGAGAGTTGCTTAGGGCCCTTTCTGGATTCAGGATTATGACTTGGTGGGAGAGATTTCACCACCACGGTACCTTTGTGGTTAGGAGAACTATTTACATACCCTCCGGATATAGAGGTGAAATCCAGAGAGGACTGTCAACACCTCCGTCAACCAAAAGAACAAATCCCTCAAAATGCTGTCTGTAACAGGTGCAGTGGAAACTAGTTTTAATGTCAACTCACATTTGAGTGACATTTTACAACCTGTGTGCTTGAAAGAAGTTCAGAAGCATCTCATATCTCTTAGAAAACAGAGACTCCGTTTATAATTAGAATTGTCCTTTGCTTTAGTCCTAATTGTCAATAGCTTAGTTAACTTAAATAGCAGAACCAGACCCACAAAAGGTCATCTGAAACAGGTGCAGATAAAAAGTTGTTTTAGGGATGACTTACTTCTGGTGCTTTATATTTAGAAAACATTTCAGTGTCTACAAAGATTTTTTTAAGCTCTATTTTCACATTTAGTTCACTTTTATTCGTTTGACAAATTTATAGAGCACTCACTGTGTGCCAGACACGGTCTTGAATAGTTTGGATATAGATATGAACAAGGGAAAGCCCTACTTTTATGGAGTGTACATTCTCGTAACGCACATGCTTGTATCTGAGAGGAAGGTGGTTCAGAAATGGGAGAATGGAGTGAAGGAAGTTTGAGCGACTTGCCCAAGACGGCAGCTGGTAAATTTCAAACCCAGAATTTTGCCCCCAATCCTTCTAGAAGTCATTGGTCTTCCCACCAAATTACTAAAGCAAAGAATACTTGTAAGTATATGAATCAAATATATTTTCATCTTTATCTCATTTCACATGTCCTAGATGAGCCCTCCGTGCTCACAGAGTCAGAGTGCTAAGTGTTTTCTTGAAATTTCCAGTCATACTTGGAGCAGGTACACCTCTATTCAGCCATCTTTCACCTTTCCGCCTCTAGTTTGTCCCTCCTAATCTTGACCGTGTTTCACCAACTTTACTCCAAATCCTTCTAGAGTTCTTTCTGCAATTTGCGATGCCCTCCTGCCTATTCTGGCTTCTCATCTCAGCCACTATGTTTATTTAGCCAGAGAGCGCTTAACTGTCTAAACATAAATGCCACCTTAGCTCTTTGGATTTTAAGTTCTTCGAGCAGAGGCTTAAAGGGCATTTGTCGAATGACTGAACGGTTATGTCAGCGCGATTTGTAAGCGAAAAGGAAAGGAAATAGAGAATATGGTTTGGATTAAAAACTACCGAATACCCTTGAGATTAATAGGATGTGGTCTCAGATGACAGACAGCATCTCAGGACAGGAAAGTGGACACCTGTCGGTCATTGGAAATACTGCTCCTAACACTTGAAAATTAAGGACTTAATTGAATCAAGTCACAAACCTTTCTTTCAAACTACCCCAGAGTAGTTCTTGCCTTTGTGATGTTCACATCCATCAGTCATCTTTCTCAACCATGTTACTGTTGACTAGCATGACCAGCTGTCCTAGTTGTGTGTTATTCCAAAATTCTAGCCACGGAAGAATTCTTCCTTATGTCCGGGGGCACAAAACTTTCCTTAAAGCAAACATCTGTTTTATGAGGGAAGTCTGTGGGTAGGTAAGAATGCTTCCAACCTAAGACGTGTCTTTTTCTTCAACTGAGGATACTTTCATCAGCCTTCCGCTTCCTCCCGACTTTTCCTCTGACTCTTCAGCAGGTGTTTGGCGTGTCTAAAACCACAGTGGGATAAGGAAGCACCCACCTCACCTCGTACTTCTGTCCGTCACTATGGGAGAATCTGGAAAAGAAGAGGTTACCAGGAACTGTCTCCTCTTGAGTTCTAGAAAATGGGTGTCTTCTCTGTGAGACTATCATAAAAATTTCCTTTGGCTCCTGGGTGGCTCAGTCAGCTGGGCGTCGGACTTCGGCTCAGGTCATGATCTGCGGTCCATGAGTTTGAGCCCCGCCTGGGCTCTGTGCTGACAGCTCAGAGCCTGGAGCCTGCTTCGGATTCTGGGTCTTCCTGTCTCTCTGCCCCTCCCACTCTCTCTCTCTCTCTCTCTCTCAAAATAAATAAACTTAAAAAACAAGCTGATGGATACGATGGGTCTTAATTTGATACCAAGGACTGGATTTGATTCCGATTTGTCTGCCCCTTCCCAGCTTTTCCTTGTTCTCTTGGTGCTCACTAAGTATGTGCTTAGTGGATGAGTTAGTCAGTACTGAGGAAAAACTATGTGTCCACGGTTTTCAGAATGTAAGCCAGAGAACTGAGAGGCAAGCAGGACCTTTTTTCTGCTTGGTGTTTTATTTTATTTTTTTAAGTTTTTTTTTTTAATTTATTTTAAGAGAGAAAGAGAAAGAATGAGGGAGGGAGGGGGAGAGAGAGAGAGATAATCCCAATCAGGCTCTGCACTGACAGCACGGAGTCTGACGTGGAGCTCAAACGGACGAACCTTGAGATCGTGACCCGAGCTGACACCAACAGTGGACACTCAACTGACTTGAGTCACCCAGCCACCCCCTGCTTGGTGTTTTTATGTTGACCCAAATTTCCCCTATGGTGAGGGGCCCTCTTTGGAACTAAGGCACGGATTTGTTATCTTTGAGGGAGGAGAGTGTTCAATCTGTTATTCTATCAGTAGATCGTCTTGCAAATTTGTTAGCAGAGGACAGAGCCCTGGGGTGTCTGGACCCGGGATCCGAAACCTTTCTAATTGACAAGGACTCGACAGGATTTACCAAAATGTGGAAACATCCCAATGGTGGCGTCAGAGATCATGTTAGTGAAAGTCCACGTGGACGGTTCTGTAATACTGAGTTGCCCTGTGTGAAAGTTTGTTTCTTCCCAGTTCTCTCTCAGTGACTCCAGAATCTCCACCTGGTGCGGGGATTATCCTTAATGCGTCTCTCACCCAGGGCTAATCTCTATTTTTGGTAAGGCACGGAGAGGAGGCAAGAATGTCCAGCCAACCTTGATAGCATTGTTTATTTCCATATTCATTTTTATGGCTACCCGCTATTAACTGCCAGTGATAACAAGATTTCATGTATATCAGGAATGGGGCTTTCTTTTTAAGTACAACTCGAGTCAATAGAGGGTGTTGGCTCAAGAAAAATATCGCTGAAAGCACAGTACCCGTCGCAGAGGGATGCGGCAGCAGCTACATGGACGGCATGAGAAAACGAGCTCGGGGACCACTGGGGTTGGAGAAGGATCGAGAAGTGCCATTGCCCAACTGCCTCATCTGGGGAAGCGAGCTGCAGCCGGGCCCACGTGGCAGGCGATGGCTTCCAGATGTGGAGTTGGAGGCTGGATTGGAAGCAGGGTAGGAAGGGCGAGGGAGGAACCCCCTACGTGGCTTACGATGTGGCGCGGATCCAGATTGCCTCTTTCCTCCAGAGTGGCAGTGCGGTGAAGCCCAGAGTTTTCCAGACTGGTGTTCTTTGTGCCAGCGAAGGTAAGACGCTCTCCTCCGGGGAAGGAAGGGCTGCCCTGTTAGACTGCTGTGCAGTTGGTATATTTCCTCAATCTCACTTGGCGACGGAATGCCTTTGTCGCTGTGGCCTGGTACACAGGCTTTCCTGAACACGTCCGTTCAGAAAGACCTCAGACATGACAGCCACACGGCATAATACCTTTCGGGAATTAGAAGGACGCTGCATTTCTCTTTCTGTCTCGTTTTCTCCCATTTTTACGACAGCCGAGCCAGAGCGCGCACTGTTGGTTTATTTGCACGTTTGTGCGCACGGATTCTCCGCCTCGAGCCGCATTAGGGATATTCTATTAGTGCACGTGATTGTGTTGCGAACTCCCTGCCTGCGATGTTGTGAGCACTTGGGTTGCGTTCATCTTCCCCTTCAGTGGGCGCGGAAACCCTGCCGCCCCACCTTCTAAAATGGAAATCAGGTTCAGGGCCCACGTGCAGCAGTTTAGCGGTAACCCAACCAGTGAGAAACCCAGCTCAGTTCGTCAGTGCGCCCCAAGGGCAGCCGGGCAATTCTTTCCCGAGGAATCTGCCACTTATCAGGATCTAACCCAGGCCGTTTCTGAGAGAAAGTCCATTTTATAACTTTATGATTCCCCCCCCCCCACCCCCACCGCTTTCTTTCTAAAGTCCTTGCTTTTCTGTTTCACTTTCCAATTCCGAACATCGGAGTTTAAAGAGCCCCTTTTTATGGAGTGTATGCTAAAGTGCTCTGTTAGGCAATGTATTTATTACCTGGAGTGAAATAGCTTTTCACAGCCGGGCAGCTTTCTTAGCCTTCTTGTGATCTCCGTATTTCAGAAAGTCACTGCTGGCATTTTGCTGGACAATGCTTCCGTGTCAACCGGGAAGGAGAGAGAGAGAGAGAGAGAGAGAGAGAGAGAGAGAGAGAGGGGGAAAACGTGCGTGTGCGTCTGTGTGTGTTGGGGGAGGGAAGCCTAATGCCGCTAATGAGCACATTTCCGGTTTTCATTTTCTTCAGATGTTCAGTGGCTTCCATATGGCTGCGGCACACAGCTCTCTGTGCATCCAGTTGGGTATTGTTACTAACCTTGGGGTTGCCTTTGATGGAGGACATGTGTATCCACTGTATCTTTCACTGGTGTTTATGCCTGAGATTCAGTCTGGAATAGCTTGGGGGGAGAAGGAGAGGGAGAGAGAAATAGGGCGGGGTGGGTGCGTGTGCCCGCGCTTGGGGACGCGCACGCGCCCTCTTGAAGCACCCCTAGGGGAGATGCCAGGCTGCCCAATCCAGGCCTCCGGGAGGTGCTCCCTGCTGGATTAACTTGAGCTGGAAAGTTCCCTTGTGGGATGATGGCATCTCTGGTTGCTTTCCTTTCCATCAAGATACCTGTCAGATATGGTCAAGCGTGTTTGAAGTTAGCCCCGGTTCATTTTTAGTGACAATTAATTTTCACTTGTTCTCTTGTTTCCTCTGAGTTAGGGTTTGGCTGTCGTGTGTGTGCTGGGAAAGAGCAGGACACTATGATGTTGCTCCCCAGGGGCCATTGTTTGATGTCTGTTTTCGCGTTTTCCCCCGATTTGGTAACAAACAAGTATATGCATTCAATTTAGGAAGATCCCCCTAATCTCTGGTTGTACAGACCAGCTTTGTTAGGTAAGATTACAGATTTCATGAATGCCCCTCTTCTCCCTGTAATGGCACATTTGTGTCATTGTCAGTCATAGCAGAGCTCGACAACAGCGGGCTGGAGATGTGACCGTCACAAGGAAGAAGAGGGCAGCCTGGTTTTAAAGATCTCAAAATACTCCCCCCCCCCCCCCCCGACAACACACCCGGTAGAGGACCGTTTTTGTGTCTGTTTTCGGGGAATGAAGAAAGTTTGCTCCTCAAGAGGCAAAAGCAAGATCTCAGCTTCTGCAAAAATAGCTGCAAAACGTCACACATGTGCAGAGAGAACATCGTCGCTTTATTTGGGTTCATCATAGTTTACATCATCGTGCCACACGGCAGACGTAGCTACAATGGAACAGTACTTACATCTATGTTGGAAAGGATATAGATTCTTTGCATGTCCTACAGTACTCTGGGAAGAGTTGCAAATTCCCCTGCTGGTATAAAATTAAAGATCTGTAAGATGACTCTGGAGGTGGGATGAGGTGCAGTTTTACTCAGCTCAAGAGGAGCTCTTCCAGTGCCTTTCCTGGTTTGCCAAAATAAAGAAGCAGGCGGTGTTCTCTGTACCTCCAGCCTTTTGTGAGACATGGCTGCAAACTCTGTGGAGGTGACGCCACAGGCCTGTGGACCGACCAGGCTCTTACTTCAGAGGTTATCTTTCTAAGACAAACCGTATGCCACAGTATTGAAGAGAATCATATGACTGGTACGCCTCTGTCCTGGGAAGGAGTGAAATGGGGACCGGGGGCGGGGGGGGGGGGGGAACGACAAGACAATCCTTGACACTCTTCTTAAGTAGAATGAAATTATTGACTGAGACCGCCATTTTCTTCCCCGTTAAAGCAAGACGTCTTTTGTTTTCGTTTGTTTGTTTGTTTGTTTTCCCAATAGCACCATCGTCCATTGCTTTGGTCCAGGCTAAAGAAGTCACAAGGTACAGTGTTGCTCTGGCTTGGCTGGAACCAGATAGACCCAATGGGGTGATCTTGGAGTATGAAGTCAAGTATTACGAGAAGGTATTACTTGGATGAGCAAGCTTCCTTCCTTCCTTCTTTCTGTTCCTTCCTCCCTCCCTCCCTCCCTCCCTCCCTCCCTTTCTCCCTTCCCTCCTTTCTTCCTTTGTCTCTCTAGTTCTTAGCCAGTTGTAAATCCAGAGTACCAGTGAATTTCAAAACCAAATGCATTTTGTTCCCCAATCGAATCCAATTATGAATTTTATGTATTAAATCAGTTATCTTGAAAAATAGGAAAAATACATTGTGTTCTAATATAACCATTTTTTTTTCTTTCGAGTAATGGGAATCAAGATAGCGAAGAAGTTCTTATATATAAGCCTTCTATCAGTGAGAGTGACTCATAAAAGTCGAAATAATGATCTGTTTAAGTAGATCACTGCTATTCAGAATCAAGGTGTGGGTTTTGATGACTTTTAATAGAAAATCGGGGAAGGAAAATTACATTTTTCAGCCTCTTAAAGTTATAGAAAGACATTATTTTTACAAATAACTTGTCTCTCATAAAGGACAGGATTCTGAAGAGAGCTATTTGCATTCAAGATTGTCTAGAAAATGAACAATTGACTTCTCTTTCTTTTTAAAGATAATCACTTATTGGCTTCCTTATTAAAAGCAGAAAAGGGACAGGATTTATTTTTCACTGAAACCAGATTACAACATTTTTGACATTTTCTAGACAGAAAATAGAAAAAGACAAGAGAACTTCTTACAGCTATTTCTCTTAAATTGTCAACTGTGGAGTGAGAAAAGCCACCAACCATCGTCTGATGTTCTTTTCAAAAAAGATTATAAGTAAAGGTCTGGATGTGGTCAGCGTCAATGGTGATCATACCTGAACTCCACGTGTCTTTCCACATCCAACATGTAACAGTGGTACTTCCCACATCAAAGAGAATATAAGGTTTAGAGAGTTTAGCAATCTCTACTTACTTTCAACTTCTGAGTGCCCTGGCCTGGTTCCTTTAAAATTGGGCCTAGAATAGGTGAGGGATTTATTTACCACCTTCCCCAATTTTATCGTCCCCACGATGCAGGATCAGAATGAGCGAAGCTACCGAATCGTCCGGACGGCTGCCAGAAACACGGATATCAAAGGCCTGAATCCTCTGACTTCCTACGTGTTCCATGTGCGAGCCAGGACAGCAGCCGGCTATGGAGACTTCAGTGAGCCCCTAGAGGTCACGACCAACACAGGTATCAGCTGCTGAGGCCCTTTTTTACAGTCTAGGTGAAATCACATTACAGTGAAATCCAAGGAGCTGTACCTAATCTTGGGTCAGGCAAACATTCTGTTGTAACGAACACTGCGTGGAAATAAGATGTCTGTAACTTGGAAAATCCCGTGCTATTTAGAAAAGAGCATTTTTCGTATTATCTAACCTGTCTTTTTGTATGATTGAAAATGTTTTCTTCTTCTTCTTTATTTTTTTATTTTGAGTCTTCTATAAATGATGAAAGATGGGGCTGCTAAGTGGACCGATTGAGCCTTGCATAGCTCTCTTGCATTAAGATAGGAAGTTTTCTCCCTGGGAAGAGTAAAGAAGGGGCCCCTTCCCCCCCCCCCTTTTATTTCTTTCTAGGAATCTGTTTTAACCAAGTCAGATCGGTTTTTTTTTAAAGCCTCTTTGGACCAATATATCAAATCTTTCAACATTGTGAGTTGGACCAACTAATTGATTGAATGGAAAATGTTAACAAAGGACATGCCCGATGCATAAGCAGTTTCCATAAGATGGCTCCCCCTGTGTAATTAACCAACCAAAGTTGAGCTTACTTGAGAAGGAGACGGTAGAGAAGAATTTTCAATGTCAGTTCTAGAAAGTAATTTTATTCACAAGTTGTGAAATAAAATATGAATATAAAAACAGAAGAGGAAGTACTCTAGAATTGAATCTGAAGGGGTTTGACATTTTGGGGGGATATTCCTGGAAGGCTTCAAAGAGGACGTGGCTTTTGAGCTGGGCAATAGTAAGCAGGGTTTTGATAGATTTGGGGTGAGGGGTGGGTAAGTATTCAAACCTGCTTGTCGTTTTTGAAATTTCCAAGTGTGCTTCTCACTAAGGAACACACCAGATCATTAAATAAGCGTTAGGGCTGAAACTAGAAATGGAAAGAAGAAAAACAACGGGCGGTAATGTTTACCAGGGGATTTAAGAAGAATCTTCTGGTTGAAGTTCTTCATGCAGTTATACAGAGAACGTCTTCATCCCATTAAAGCTCTCTTAGAAATCCCATTGTGTAAGCACTTACCGAAGGGCAAGAGAGGCTCTGAGCGGTCCACATGGCTTCAGCACTTTGGAACTTGTGCCCCAGGCAGACAGACGTTCTAGCTCCTCGGACCTTCCCAGAGGTGATTGTTGTGTCACTGTCTTTGCCAGTGCCCTCCCGGATCATCGGAGATGGGGCTAACTCCACAGTCCTCCTGGTCTCCGTCTCAGGCAGTGTGGTGCTGGTGGTCATTCTCATTGCGGCTTTTGTCATCAGCAGGAGGTAAGCACTTAAGCCACTCACTGCCCACCCCACCCCCCATCTCGGGTTTTTATGAGGGAGCTTTTTGTCTCCTCCCCACAAAGCCCAGGCTTTTGATTAACATCATAAACAGGGCATGTGCGGTGGCCAGCTCCTTGCTCTTGGCTTTGATCTCCCCACGTCCCTGCTGGAGCTGTTGGCTGTGACTGGTGGCAGCTGAGAGTCCTGGAAAGACCCAGCTAATTCCTGGAAACCCAGCCGAAAAGCAAGCCAATGAGAGATTTCTAGATACTCTGAGCTGTAAGGTGTTACATTTATACCTCTCTTAAGCTCGGACTTACTGCCAAAGCAAAAAAGAAGCCATATAAAACGTGGGTCCAAAATTTGAGCCCTACCATTGGTCAGCTCTATTACTTAAACTCTTTCCGTCTTTTTTCCCCTTTTATAAAGTAGGGATAGAGGATCTTAGAAGATCTGCCCGTAAGAGTTACTGACAGAATTTTGATGGGTAAAGTAGAGAAGTCAGCACACAGTAGGTGCTTCAACGTGAGTTCGGTGAATAATAATTGCAACCAAAGCAAATAATTGGGCTCCGCGCTCAATCTTCTTTCAGGAAAGGCCATCAACAAGGAGAACCGTTAAGCATGCTGTGGGCATCGCACTGTTCTTGGAGATGAATCTAAAACAGCAGATTACTTGTTCTTCTGTGAAAGTCTACAAACCAACTTGATACTTGAAAAACAATCTAGAAAAGAGAGGGAGAAATGACAATGACCAGGCAGCCGATGTTTTTGATTATTGCCCTCCCCAGAGGCTCCCGAGGAAATGGGCGGGGCGGGGGGGGGGGGAGGAGGGATGGCCACTTAGCTCCAATATGTGCCCACTTCTAGGCTTCTCCAACCTTCACTCCCCTATGCTGTCCACTATTTCACAAGGTGGAGCTTTTGGCAAAACAAATCTAAAAAATTAAAAAAAAAAAGAAAAGCAGAACCTGGGGATGTCAAAAACGATCATCTTAAACATAACCGCTTTCATGTAATAGAAGAGGAAAATGATCTCAGAAAGGCGCAGTACTGGTCTAGGATCATTGCGTTGCCTTAACAGGAGACCCACTATTGGCTTACCCAGTAGCCATGCTCGGCTCCCTGGCTAGGGTCCGTTGTATCCTGTCTCTCTCTGCCTCTGCTGTTGGTGAACTAACTCGGTGATATCACGACAATGCCTCTGGCCATTGCCACTGGCCTGAGCAAGCCATGGTGCTTTTTCCTCACTTTGTGATACTTTATAATTAGGGTGATGACTGTATATCCTAATTTGCCCGGATGGTCTCAGTTGTCACATGTATTTATTAATATCATGCCTCCTCTCCCACTGTCCCGAATGTCCAGTATTGTAGAAATCAATCACGGTCACTCTCCTACAGTATGGAACAAGAACTCATCGTGAGCACGCACCACCTACATTTGTCATTGTGTTTGTTCTTTTCGGTGCAAAGTCCATAGCAGCATGTTTGATTAGAGCCATGAGTTCCATCCCGAAGAACCTCGAACGGCTTATTCCTTTTGCTGTGTTACATACATGAAACATACATAGACGTGCCTGTCGTACCCATGTATTGCTATATGTCAGTCTTTGGAAACTTCAATTTGGCCTAAACAGAATTTGACTTTTTTTCTTTAAGATTTTTTTTTAAAAATGTTTATTTTTGAGAGAGAGAGAGAGAGAGAGAGAGAGAGAGAGCATGCAAGCAGGGGAAGGGGGATCTGAAGCAGGCTCTGCACTGGGCAGCAGCCAGTCCAACGCGGGGCTCTAACTCACAGACCGCGCGAACATGACCTGAGCCAAAGTCGGACGCTCAACCGACTGAGCCACCCGGGCGCCCCCAGAATTTGAATTCCAGACGGACTTACCTTTCCTGGCATTTGATTGTGGAAGTCAGTCAGGATGAACCTCTTGCTTGTCCATTGCCTTTGGGTCTTGCGTATGTCCACATGGCGGGCACACAAACACACGGGCAACTGTGTGCAATAATCTATATCCATTTCTGATGGCGGGATAGGGGGGTTATGAAAATCACATGGGCTCTTGCTTTCATTATCATACATTTCCGCCTCTGAAAATTTGACGGTGCATCGCAATAATTTTTAGCAGAAAGGAAAGACATTTAAAAGTCTCAAACTACGAAAAAAATTCTTAATTTCCTCCACCTCAAAATAACATTTGGCTAAAATTCAGCACCATGTGATGCTCGGAACCATCTGAGAGGATACTCGTTTGCAGAAAGTGGGTCTCGTCTTGTGTCTCAACCTCCTCTTTGATGTTGATGGGAGCCTTCGTCTATGCGACCAGCGTTTCTTTAGCGTTACCTTTGTCTTTTCAAGTTACCTTAATGATACCAAAGCAACGGGAATAATTAGGAAGAAGTCACCCCATCCTAAGTTTCTTCCGGATGTTCTGCTTTGACAAAAAGAAAGGAAAAGCGCATGAAAATGTCATGCAGGAAGACAGGCTTATTAAAAGCTTGGAGCTATAGAACATAGAATCGCAAACTTGATGACTCGATTTCCGTGCTGCCTTTATTGATCACTTTATTCTTTAGGACAGAATGGATAGGAGGATGCATTGGATTTCCAATTATGAGTCCCCACCTTCGAGAATTGAGCCTGTCGAGTTACCCAGCGATGATTCTTGTCCCTTCTCCCCCATTAAAAAAAAAATGTCACTTCCCAAGGCTGATAAACACCGCTTGGTGATTGGTCCTCAATGGATCACTTTTTAGAAAATGAAATGTCAACCCCTTGCCCTCCTATTGATTCTTCTTTAGTGTCGGCCATAAAGCTGTCACGGGAAAGCCGCCTGGAGCCAGGTAGCTGACAGGCTTTGCACCCGCTGATGCACACTCAGCTGCTTGTCCTCCGCATGCAGGCTGTGTGTTCTGTCACGCCGCAGTACAGATGTTTCAGTGCGACAAGAACAGGTGAAGAGGGAGGAGACAGGTAGTGCGGACGGAAGTCTGGTCCGTGCTTTCAGTGTGAAAGGTAGTAAGCGGCACCCCCAAATGATCTCGCCGACCAGTCTGGAAACCAACCCGTGGAATATCCTAGCTGGAAAATGATAGGGCTGCTGCTTAACGTTTTAGAGCCACAGAATGTTGATGGCGGAGTCAGTGCTAGAGACGGAGAGACCCCCTTTTAAGGTGATCCCCCTCCAACGGAGGCCCACATGATGCCATGTGAGATTTTTTTTTTAAGAAGTAGAGGGCAGGGACCCACACAGCGAGAAAAGTTTCAGCCCTTCTGATCACCTCAAAGAAAAATCTGTCTGGTGCTAATTTGTCATTGAGGAAAGAGGAAACGGCCTCAGGCTCACAGCTGGTATCTTGCTAGAATTTTTTTTTTTCCCTTGATAGCAATTGTTTCATTTACTATATTTCCTTTCTACTGAGAAGCCTGAGCTGTAGGCGAGCCAGGGTAATCTCCATTCCTTTCTCAATGAGAAGATCCCCTTTTTCCTTTCGGCCAACTTGCGTGTATAAACCATTCAGGGAGCTCAGAGAAAGCATCAAACCCCCACATTTATAAACTTTATTTACGTATTTGAAATGATACGCCGAGTACGTTGGCTTAAGACGTATTGTTATGTTTTTACCACCCACGTGATCTTAAGCTAACTACCTTACATTTTTTTAGAAGCGTCTACGGTCCGTGTGTCCTCCGGCCCTTGAGTTGTAATTAGAAGACCGTGTCAGCTTTGTGGGCACACAGTGTCCTTGCTGCGGGGCCGTTTACGTGCTGTTCGCCTTGTATCTATGCGATGCTGTCCCTAGAAAGTTTCTCCCAAACCACGCGTGTGCGTTCTCTCAGAAGCATGACACCGTGTCCCCATACTGCTGCGGGTATTTATTTGTGGTCTCCGCAGTGGAACCACTTTATTGCTAGCTAAAGTGATTTTTGAAAGGACTGTTAACAATGACATCATAAAATGCAGCGAGAAGGTCATCACCTCCGGGACTGATGATCGAATGTGTTATGTTTCTCTGATCCCTGCTTCTTTATTTGTGATTTCATCAGGTTATCCCAAATACTATTAATCTGGGTTGCTTTAAGCCAGTGTGCCCTTCCCCCAAAGAATATTTGATTATTCGAGAAAAACTTCTAAGAAGAGGCTAGAATACAAGATGAGTCTCTCCTCTCTCTTTTGGTGATCAGAGACAAGTATTGCCTGATAACCAGGCATGGAGGTTTTTGTACTGACTTTCTAATGATGGCTGGTTCTACTGGGTTATTGTTATGTCCATTCATGTTGGGGTATGCTGACTGTCCCCTTTTTATTAGAATTAAAGAAAAAAACAAGTGAATTGATTCTAAGAAAATAAATGAGGTGGTTGCCACAAGATTTCTGAAAACATATATACCCCTGGCTCTGGTGTACGAAACTACTTAATTCTAACACTGGGATCTTCTGTATTAGGATCTCGAGGCCTGGCGAGGAGGTTAAACAATTAACTAAACCGAGGTCCCACAGCTACTTAGTCGCCTGATCAGGACAGGAATCCATCTTCCCTGGCTACCGATACTGGCATAGATATTTTCATGTCTTCCGAACTGAAAAAAACTGACCTACGTCAAAAGCCCACGCGGACGGTCCGAGCGGACCCCGATCTCAGGAGTCTTAGGGCTGGTGGGAGCAGTTGCAGTCTGTGAGTTCATGTGCACGCCTAACGCACACCATAAAGTCAGACTTGGCACGTTGATTTTGTCTTCGAATGAAGGCTACGATTTTCCACTTTGGAGCTAACTGTTCGCATAACGCTGAGCCAGTTCCCATTCAGTCTGTATCTATCTTGCCTGGTGTCCTAATTGGAATATTATGATCACATAAGAATGAATGCACTCAAATGTTAGCCTCAATTGGCTCTGATGGAGTCATGTAAATTCATACAATGAGGGGGCAGATGGTACTCTGGGAACATTTCTAAACAACTTGCGTGCAATTGTACGGTTCAATTCCAACCATTTCAAAATGTTGCTCACGAAGAACATTTAGACATCATTTGGTGCAAGAACAATGACAGCTTAAGGAAGGGGAAAAAGAAGGATGGCCTCTATGAATCTTCATGGGTGATGCCATTAAATGCTGCAAAGGGTCCTCCTGGAGCCGTGCTGGTTATTACATTGCTTTATCTTCTTTAATCTGCACTTTAGCTGAATAAATTACTTACCTTTTGCTAATTAGTTTTGGAACAGTGAACCACATCAATCAAATCCATCCACTTGATCAGGGAAGTTAGTATTTTAATAAAAGCAGGGTTTTCCTGTGCTGGGCTCCTGCCACGCGCTCCCCCTCCAAGGTTTTGTTTGTTTTATTGAATAGTCAAGGTGCCAGAAGGACACATGGGTTGGGAGGGCAGTGCTTGGGGCTCACGCTGTTCCTCAACAATGCCTGCTAATACCCTGATTCCGCCCCCCCTTTTGACGGAGGGCTGGGGAGGGCTCAGCTCTGCCTCCCAGCTCCACCTGAAGGGGAGGCTTTCCTCTCCCTCCTGCAGATGAAAGGTCCCGGCTTCCTTCTGGAGCATTCACTAACAAGCCCCTCCCCCCCCGCCCCACCCTGTTACAATCAGATTGCCCAAATCCCAGGAATTAGAAGATCTTCAGCAACAAAGGATTCCTTCTGCCATTCAGGTGATCGGCCTTGGATGTCAGTTTAGAGTTAGCACTTTTTAGGCTGTGTGGTTTCCTCCAGCCTGGCCAACCCAACTTCAGTGGGCTTTCCTGGAACACTAACGTCCACTTTGTCCAACCCTGAGCCAAGGAAAAAGAGTCATCAGGTGACATAGATGGATCCCGACTTGGGCATTTCCGTTTCCAGTGTATCATGGAAAAGCTAATCAGGCTACCATTCGTCTTTGAGCAGTAATTTCTTGTGTTTCTTTCCCAGCATTTTCTGGACTCCTGGAGGGTCCTCTCCAAGGAACACTGCAAGTCAAGAAGTTTCTTTAAAACTACACCTTCCCCTCTAATTTACTTCCTCCTTCTATGTTTAGAAGTCTGAGGAGGGGGTGGGCGTGGCCACCTTATAATTAATGATCCCTGCCATTTTGCATTTCCTCTGGCTTTGCACATATTTAATGGAGGTGCTTGATGTAAAACAGATAACTGCACTCCTGGACAGCTGGAGGCCCTTGTTTCTGTTGGGATACTTCAGGGTCTTTTTGACCGACTCGCTGGCCATTTAAAGTTGGTACCAAAGCTCTCCTCTGCTCTATGCATTGTTTTGCTTCTTTAAAGGAAAGACATTCAAATCAGTATTGGAAATCTTAAGTGGTTCGAGAGATATACTTGTAATTTTAGATCATGCTTTTAGGAACGCTGATAAGATACAATCGCACAGACTGGCAGGACCCTATCACACCCCTGGGACCTCGCCACGCGTTTCCCTGACATAAAATCTTGTTTTCATAGTCCCTGACCTAACACTTCTATTTCCTTTAAAAGGGGAAGGGGGCGGGGAGGGGCCGACTACATCTCCCATCCAGACGCTTGATTTCGGGACATTTCGACGTGTTGTGTTTCCTTGACGAAGCAATGGCTTTTCAAAGCGGTGGAATCCAACTTAAGTGGATATACTGATATAAAATACAGTATTACTTACAATAACTCTCATCAGATATCTTGATATAACTTCATCTCCACTACGAGGGGCATGTGAGATAGTGAGCAGATCAGGGGAGACGCACTCCTGTCCTTGCTAAGAGGGTCGTGGGTGAATCGCTTGCCCCATGTGCTGTGGAACTGAGCATGTCTGTCTGGCTGCCTACTTCCCTGGGGTTGTCGTGAAGGTAGGATTCAATAATAGACACGATGGCTCTTTAAAAAGTTGAAAGCAAAGTAAAAATGCAAGAATTCTACACGCTTGTGTAAGAATGAGTGACTGAGGTCTCTGTTCACCAAGCTGCTTCCTGCTTTGTAAACAGTTAGCGGAGGGGATGATAATGTGTCCGGAACACTCTGAAAAGTGAAATGCGCTGTACAAGTGGAAGGTGGTATTACTTGCAGGGAAATGACAACGCACAGAGAGACATCTGCAGGCCCTGAGGGCCCGATCGCAGAGCTGGATCCTGCACCGAGGACAATCAGGAGCTGATGGGGGACCGTGATGGGACTGCATCTCCGGTTGTCCAGTTCGGCCCCGTTAGGTTCTCTGCTGTTGTCTCTTTTACACGATCATCCCACCCTTCTCTACTTTTTCAAAGTTCAGGGGTTCAGGGGTCCAGACTCTGATAGGACCACACTGCCGAGATGCTTTATGGCCTCAGTTTCCTCATTGTAAGAAATCTGGACTTCACTTGTCTGTAAAGCTCCTAGAAACTAGGAGATGATTATAAACTCCAGTGAACTCCAGTGCACTTTACATTTGGGACAGAAACACAAACGTACACATCTTATTCACTTATTTGACCTCATCGTCCCCCAAACTTTAGAAATCCGTTATACCAACTGAGTTGAGCTTTTGATTCATTTCAGTGATATACACACATACACATATATATACACACAGGCATGCATATATAACGTATCAAAATTATTGATTTAAGATGTATACGTATTCAAGATTTCTGACTCCCAAGACTTTTGTAACACCCAAAGCTCATTTCTTTAGGACATTTAGAGCAGAATACCCAATGTGAGACCATACGCCATTTTTTTGGAAAGAGATTTCGGCTACAAATGGAAACTTCTCATTTTTACTCTTTCAAGTTTTCTACAAACTCTTAAGGAACGTGATCAAGTAGAAAGCGCAAATATTTACCTTTTAAATTTTCATTAATAATTTAGGAGTTTGTAAGCAGCAGCTGAAACCAATAACCACAAAAGTATTGTTTTAAGAATATCATATAATATGATAATGAGGTTTTTGTCAATAACCACAAAACTATTGTTTTAAGAATATCATATAATATGATAATGAGTTTTTTTCTGGTAGTGGTTTTTGTGGTTGTAGCAACAGGACTTACTTTACTTATCACATACTGAACCTTATCGCCATTTGATTTATCCATAATTCACCCATGGAAACTTATTTTACTTTGGAATATGTATGGGAAAACTAGCCAATAAACTTATAATTTATCTTCAATAAGAGAAATTGATTCTGGAGATTTGAAATTATATTATAAAATATTTGCTTTATCACCTTAGTTTCTAACATTGTGGGTAAGAGCAGAGACTCTGGGGCACCTGTTTAGTGCAGTTGGTTAAACGTCCAGCTCTTGATTTTGGTTCAGGTCATGATCTCACAGTGGTGAGATCAAGTTCTGCTGAGGGCTCCACAGCCCTCAGCTTAAGATTGTCTCTCTCCCCTCCCCCACTGATGATTTCTCTCTCTGAAAAAAAAAAAAAAAAAAAAGCAGAGACTCACAATCAGTTCTGATTGTGTTTGAAACCATTATTCACCAGCAAACTTTCCATAAACCTCAGTTTACTTGCCTGTGAAATGTGCACAGTATTTTTATTTGCCTGACTTATATATGGTATGGTAGCAGAGAACTTATCTTGTGGCTTACTACTTTTGAAAATAATTGTGTGTATTTTTTTTTTAATTTTTAATAGACGGAGTAAATACAGTAAAGCTAAACAAGAAGCAGATGAAGAGAAACATTTGAATCAAGGTACAAAAATTGGATTAAGAATAAATTTTATTTTTAGACTCTGTCTCGTGTTTTCAGTTTAGAAATGCCTGCATTAAATTCATGTGGCCATCAGTATTATAGCTCTTTCATAGAATTATCTAAGTAATGTACTTATTTCCCACTGAAATAAGTGATTTGGGATTGTTTCGAGTGAGGTTAAAGATGGGGGTTGGGGAAACTTCCTTTCGATTCTTCTTATTCCTTATTTTACTGTCTACCCTGAAAAAGTATTGGTCTTGCTGGTCATTTGTGTAGCTAGGTGACAAGGCTTAACAGGTGACAATTTTTCTCATCTTTGTAAGATACAGTTTTTGGAGAGGAAAAGAACAAGGAACGAACAGTAATCGCTCTACCCCCAACAATATGTGCTGTGGCATTCAGGACTACTAATATCTCTTTAGTGGGTTCTGCTTATTCGGGGGTCAAAGAATAAGTTCAAAGAACTGGCCCTAGAATGACTTGACGAGGTAGAAGATTCTTAAGATCCAATAGAACGTTTTGAGATGATGGCGTTGTCCTCTACCTGCTCTGTCCAACACATTAGCCAGTAGCCACGTGCACTATTGAATACTTGAAAAGTAGCAAGTGTGAATGAGGAAGCACGGTTTTAATTTCTTTGATTTTAAGTAATTTACATGTAAATAGCAAGGTGTGGCTAATAAGTGCCCTATTGGACAGCAGCACAGGGAGGTGGAAGGAAGAGAGAAACTAGGGGTAGGAAGAATCATCTTGAGAAAGATTTTCTTGGCTACAGCATATAAAGCAATAAAGGCTATGGAATGTCTGACAACCTTCCATTTAGTCGCCTTATTTTCTTTCTAAAACCATATTTTTAAAATTTGCATGTGGTATATATATTTTTAAAAACAAACGTGACTTTCTTTTTTTTTTAATTTAAATGAGATGATGAGGACAAGACTGATAGTTCTGGAAAATCAAGGAGATTAGGCCAACCAGTGCCCTACCCCCTTTCTGTGCCCCAAAGCCCTAGGAGCTCTGGCAGGGAAAGGAGGGGTCCCAGTAATTACTGATGCTTCTTGTCCCCGCAGCCCTGGGACATTCTGAATTTCGGCTGCGAGTTGTCTGTGGGGTTTGGCTGAATGACACTTCCTGATATTCCAACCATTCACAACTAGGCTGTAACATTTTCTCCAACTGCAGCTTTCCGATGACCTTCAGTGTCTTTACTTATAACACCTTCTTTCCAAAGCAGAATAAATGTGGAAGCCCAATACAGCATGTATATTCTCCAGTCAGCTAGCTAGCATTGTCCCTCTTATCTATTTTAACCTAGCTTTCATCTTCATTTGTTAATTATCGGTCACGTGCTTAATTGGTCCCGATATTGGGCACCGTGTAAACATGGCCGATTAAGAAAGGAAGTTCCCATTATCTTCCCTGAGCAAATATAGCTGCAGATGGTGGGTGGGACACGAGCAACCGACTTGCACAAAGGTATTCAGCTTAACACATTCCAAATTTTCTTGTAGAGACTCTCTTTTCCTCCATGGGATGGGTTGTTTTTAAAATTTCCTCCTTGAAGGGTGAAGACATTCCAGGAAGTCAGTAGAGCTGTGGCCTCTTAAGTAGCTAACAATTCTTTGTTTACCCACTAATGAAAACCAGAGCAAGAGTTTAAACATTTCTGTATGTCTATTGCTAAGTATGTTTGTCATGCTAAGAAAACTTCCTCTGCTAAATATTTTTAGACGCAGACAACTTAAGTTCGTTAGCGGTTTCTGAGAAGTATTCTGCCAACCTGTCACGTGTTTATTACTTAGGTGTTAGAACTTACGTGGACCCCTTTACCTATGAAGATCCCAACCAAGCAGTTCGAGAATTTGCCAAAGAAATCGACGCATCCTGCATTAAGATTGAAAAAGTCATAGGAGTTGGTAGGTGTTTGAGTGTCTCTCTAATAAGCAAGCCTATTTTCTTTGTGGACATTAAATATACCTATGCGGATTATACAAACGTGTACGAACATATCGTGTGTACAGGTATGTATGTAAATATCTGTGTACGTGAAATTCCCTTGATCTATGTAAAACATTAGCAGAGTGCCTGGCATGTAAGTAGCACGCAACAAATGTTAGCTCTTACTTTCATCTTGAATGTGTTTCTGGTCCATCGTTGATTCGTTTTCTCTCCCAAAGGTGAATTTGGTGAAGTATGCAGTGGGCGTCTCAAAGTGCCTGGCAAGAGAGAGATCTGTGTGGCCATCAAGACCCTGAAAGCTGGTTATACAGATAAACAGAGGAGAGACTTCCTGAGTGAGGCCAGCATCATGGGACAGTTTGACCACCCGAATATAATTCACTTGGAAGGCGTTGTCACCAAATGTACGTGGGGCGCTCCTTTTACAAAGCCAAGTTAGAAGTTCCTGGCAAATTAAACACACATTTTCTTTCCAGGGAAATGACAGATGGAGCAGACCCACTGATTGCTAATGGGAGGAAATCAGTGCAGGACAAGTCATTAATCTTGCAGTCAGCTCTCAATGGGTCTATGGTTTAGGCTGATACCCTATTTCCAAGGCAGCTTGTGTGAGATTTTAGGGAAATTAATATTGCAGATTTTTGGTATGCCTCGCCATCTTTCAAACCTTTGCTAGACCAAACTGATTGTCACAGGGTAGGCGCAAGCAGATGGTAAGCAAAATAAAATTTAAGTACTTTTCTATGAAACACAACAAAAGCTCGCCACGCCTCGTGCTTGAACCTTCAGTTCCAGATGCAGGGAGTGAATCTTGGAAGTCTATTTACAGTAACACCTGGTTGAACCTTCCTTTTTTAGCCCATTAGCATTCGCGGAGCCTGCGAACCATGCTTCGGTTAAAATACGACACAGCTCAACAGATGCATTTTGTGAAGCAAACCCTGAATACATCTGTAAGGCTGGCTAAGACCCATTTTTAAGGCACCACATGGACAGTGAGCTGAAGCGGTTACTACTGAAGGGTGGCTCTGTTCCAGGAGCCGCAGTACCTACTATTTCACTACACGGCAAAGATCTTATAAGCCCCGGGGCCGTGTCTCCAGGAAGGCCAAGGTTCCTCTCACTTGATTCAAGGTGCCTGTGAAAAGCACCCTCAGTGAACACGTGCAGAGTGGGTAAAAGGGAGCCGTGGGGAGAGAAGAGTAGGTTAAAAGAGTAAAACTTTGGCCATTAGCTCTGGGGTAGAGCAGAAAGTGAGACCCAAGAGCACATCATCTTTTAAGATGAGACAATAAGGAGGTTCCTAAAAAGTGAGAGAAAGTGTGCCTTCATTCAGAGGTCCTCTTCAAGCTTAAACGTCCATCAGAATTCTGGAAAACGTGTTCAAACAGTTTCCTGGAGCAGGTTTTATTCCTCAGGTGGGGTGGGGCCCATGCGTTCACATTTCTAAAGATCTGGAAGGTGAGGCAAAGGCTTCGGGGCACCGGACTTGGAGACTCCCGTGTCCACGCCACTGTAGGAAAGCATGTGGTCGTGAGCAGTTAGTTGCTCAAGATTTCAGTTTCCTCATCTACAAAATAGAGATGAAAATAGAACTTGCCAAAGAAGGTTATTTTGGATGAAAGACTTCCCGTGTTTAGCATAATGTTTGGCGAATTTAAACAACAGAAAACTTCCCTCAGTGTTAAATGGTAACGCTATGTCTTAAGAAGTACACCTTTCCCCATCATCAGAATCCCTCAAAAACGGAACCTTGGTGCTAAGGGTATATGATTTCCCACCTAAGGCGAAGGCTATGATTAGCACAGAATACCTCTCTTTGCTTTTTAAGATTAGTTTTGCAGACAGGATATTTTTCTGTTGCCCGTTGGCCTTCGGAGCTGCCCAGAGCCCTTCACTACCTTAATTGAAAGATAACATTCTGTTTAAATACTTCTGCAGGGGTCCAGTTTCTCAAAAGGAGGCTCTGTTCAGCTTGGGGTGTCTTTTCCTGCTGCAGACAGTGATTTTTGTAGCACCTCTGCAGAAGAGAGAAGAACCAGGGGATCTCTGTATTAAAGTCCCACCGCGCCTCTAAAACCCATAGCTATTACAGCTGTAACTGTTATAAACGACTGGATGCATTTGCATAATGCAGTTGTCACTGAGTTAAAATGATTTAAAATTTCCACCAGAGGAATTGGCCCCTTCCCCCACTCCACCCCCCCACGCCCCCCCCACCACGTCCCTGCCTGTTTCAGGGGAGGAACCACCTTCCCTCCGTGAGCCCAGCTGAGCCCCATTTTATAAGCCCCTCTGCTTACGGAGACATTTGTCTTTAATTCTCTTGGAGAGCTCATAAAGATTCTGACAAATGGATACTTTTAATAAACAGAAGAAGGAATGTAGAAAAATCGTGAAGACCTGCCAACAGTCAGAGGAGGGAGGCGCGAGGGCACAAAGGTGATGTGGGAGCGTGTGAATTCATTACCAGCAGTTACTTGAAGAACTTTTTAAACTGATGGGGAGATGATACATTCCCTCCACCACCCCTCCCCCCGCAACTCTCTTCTGGGGCTTCTACTCTCTTGTCCACACCTCCAGAGGGATCTGGTGAGGTAGAAGTAGGTGTTAATGCAAGAGAGTCCATTTCACTCATTGGTTGACGAAGTATCTTTTGATTGAGTTGGGTTCATTACAGCTCACTTGGATGCATTTGGTCTGTCCGTGGCCGCAGATGTAGAGGGTACATGAATCTAAAACAGAGAGCTTCGGGGCACCTGGGTGGCTCAGTGGGTTAAGCATCGACTCTTGATTTCGGCTCAGGTCGTGACCTCAGGGTTGGTGGGATCGAGTCCCCCACCAGGCTCAAGCACCGAGCCTGCCTAGGAGTCTCTCTCTCTCTGCCTCTCCCCACACCCTCCGTACTTTCTCTCTCTCTCTCTGTCAGAATAAATTAATAAAATTAACTTACTACAAATGTATTTAATAATTTATAAAATAAGTAAAGCAAAGAGCTTCCTATTTATTATATTGAGGGAAGAACAGAAAAGGTGTTCAGAGATGACTCCCTCCAGCTGAGGGGAAAGACCAGAAGTGGTTTTCCTCACCCTTTGATCGAAGCCACGACTTCCCCTTTTTCTGCCGGCTTTCTTTCATTCATCACTGAAAATAAACTCTCCGTGGTATCATTTCCTCATCCAAAAGTTTTACCTCGGAAAGATTGCTTAGACATGATACCAAAAACACAATAAAAAAAAAAATGATTGGGGTTCCTGGATGGCTCATTTTCATCTCAGGTCATGATCTCAGGGTTGGTGAGTTTGAGCCTCCCGTCAGGCTCTATACTGTCTGTGAGGGGCCTGCTTGGGATTCTCTGTCTCCCTCTCACCCTGCCCCTCCTCCCTTCTCTCTCTTACAAGTTTAATAAGTAAATAAACTTTAAGGTAAAAACATTAAAAATAAACAAGTGATTTTAAAAACTGATAACTTGGACTGTTTTGAGATTGAAAATTTCTGTTCTTCCTAATTTTTGCCTCTGAAATAAAGACATTTCCCCCCTCCGCACATCAGAACGGAGTCTATTCTGGGTGAGAAAGGTAATTAAGTTAGGATGGTTACAGGAACTTTCCAGCAGTGACCTACCCCAGTCCATTTTCCCTGACTGAATGTCTAAGTCCAAACCGTCCACAAGTATAGCAATGAAAGTGAATATTTTTGATTTATCAAACGAGCATTTTATTTTCCTCCCGGGGAATCTTTTATGTTCTCTTTGCTTTAACCTTTCCCTTAGTACAATATTGAGGATTTACGTCCCCACCCCAATTCCCTCCCACAAACACTATTTAAAAAGAAGGAGTTTCAAATCTTGAGTCCATTGGCAGCCATGAAGAAACTAAAGAATGATTCCTATTTCCTAAGTTTCTCAGAAAGAAAACTAAAGTAAACTAAAAGTATTGTTCCCCCCCCCCACTTCTCCCAAACCTTAAATTCATTTTATTCTCTTTGCTAAAAACAAACAAACAAGCACACACACACACACAAAAACAGGTGAAGGGGGAGCAAGGATATCCTAGTGCTGAATTAACTTGTCTCAGTTGAAATAATTTCCTGCAACTTTTCTCTGATTTTTGTTTTTTTGTTGTTGCTGTTGTCGCTGCTGCTGAAGTTGTCCGCTTAAAGGACCAAATAGGATAACTTCTTTTATAGATAGGAAAGGGAAAAGAAAGGAGATATCTCCCGATCTGAGTAAGGTGGGGTGGGAGGGGGGGAGAGGGGTTAATATTGTGCATGCTTGAGCTTTAAGATGTGTCTGAGTAATGAAGTATCCTGCGTAGTTACTGCTCTTAGAAACTTGAGTTTCTCTAAATAAGTAAAAAAGTTTCTCTGTCCATTGATTCCTTTAGCATCACACAAGTGGCTCTTCTGGGGACAAAATAAATTAATTATCCTAAAGATTTTTTCACCTTTAAACAGGCCGGCCCATTTATCTTCCTCCCCTTTTGCTTGAGAGAGCAATTATCCATTCATGTGCTCCCTGGATACCGGAGGCCACTTTAGTTAAAGACCTTGTCAACAGGCCACCCAAAGGGTTAACCTTCCAGATGGAATTTAAACCTACCCGTCCTTTTAATATTTCATTCCTAGCTCCCCACAGCTGAGGCATAAGCTTGGCTTGTTTTAATTAAATTAGATCGCACAAGACAGGTGTCTTGGCAGTAAAATTGTGCACAGCCCATTTTTATCTCATTAACTGCAGTGCTCATCAAGGGTTTGTGTTTTTCTTTCTGAAAACTCTAGGTAAACCAGTAATGATCATAACAGAGTACATGGAGAATGGCTCCTTGGATGCATTCCTCAGGGTACGTGACTACTTTATATTAAACCCAAGAATGTCGGTATTTAGAAAACTCTAACAGACTCCTTGTGTCCATTCTGTTTAGTTGTATTCATGGAATTTTTTAATGGGGCAAGGGAAGAAGAGGAGAAATAGAGAATGATGTGATTTTTAAAGGCTATTAAATAATCCATGTTCAATGAGGGTGGTATTTGATTTATTCTTGCATTGTGGGGCTATGTGAGCCGTAGATTCATTACAGTTGGATAATTTCCATCTACCACAGGAAGGAAACCCAGTTCTTAGGATACACTCTGCTAGTGAATTAGTGACTTTGGTCAGAAAGGTCCGGAAATAGTGTGGCATTTCATTGCAGGCTTGATACAGAAATCAAAAAAGATCTAAGTAATAATAAATGCTTTGGTGAAAATTAATTTGGCCTAATGCTAATGAGATTTTTCCTTATTCCTTTCCTATGCAGAAGAATGATGGCAGATTTACTGTCATTCAGCTGGTGGGCATGCTTCGTGGCATTGGGTCCGGGATGAAGTATTTATCGGATATGAGCTATGTGCATCGAGATCTGGCTGCACGGAATATTCTGGTAAATAGCAACTTGGTCTGCAAAGTGTCTGATTTTGGCATGTCCCGAGTACTTGAGGATGATCCGGAAGCAGCTTACACCACCAGGGTAAGGAGGATTTGCGACCTCTGGGTTTTGACTCTGATGAAACTGTTCCTCTTTTCTCACTTTGATGTTTAAGCCCTTTGTGATTTTGTAAGTTTCCTCATCCTTCAGAGCCTCTTCATATCCCCGCATTCATTTTCAAGCTGTATTTCTGAGAGGGATTTCGAAACTGCCTTAAGATGTGTGACTGCTTTAAAAACGGCAAACTTGGGGCGCCTGGGTGGCGCAGTCGGTTAAGCGTCCGACTTCAGCCAGGTCACGATCTCGCGGTCCGTGAGTTCGAGCCCCGCGTCAGGCTCTGGGCTGATGGCTCAGAGCCTGGAGCCTGTTTCCGATTCTGTGTCTCCCTCTCTCTCTGCCCCTCCCCCGTTCATGCTCTGTCTCTCTCTGTCCCAAAAAAAAATAAACATTGAAAAAAAAAATTTTTTTTAAAAACGGCAAACTAGAGCTTTGAGTAAATATTGTATTTATTACACTTGATTTTTCTTCTTTTCCTTCCTTCCCTCCTTCCTTCCTTCCTTCCTTCCTGTTTTAGATTTTCCATTTGATTCTTTTCTATTATTAAAAAGTCTTCTTATTTTAAACAAGGTAGAGCAACGTTTCTAGTTGGTTGGCCACTGAGTCTGAGAATGTGTATACAGGATTTATAAATCATTTACACTGTGCAAGGAGTTTTCAACTTTAATGGCCTTCGTTTTACTCCTGGTAGATAGGCCGGATTAGGGCACAGTTAAGAGTTATCAGTATACAGTTAATGGCTATCCTCTCTTAGCTGGACAATCTGAATATAAGATACTAATGGAATAAACAGAATCCTAAAAGTGTTTGGCCATTAGGGCTGGGCACTGCTGAAATCAACGGAAAGCAGACATCTTCCTCCTTTGATGCTCACTTTGCATTTACCATCCTAAGCATTGTTTTTGTTTGGTTGGTGGGTGGGTGGGTGGGTGGGTTTCTTTTTTTTCCCTGGTAGTGTTCTATGGCCGTGGCTCTAGCTTTGAAACTTACACATATATCCACTTTTGAATTCTAAGTCCATTCATGTAAGAAAGAATGCATCTTTGTGAATACTGAAGATCTTGTATTTTTACCAGTTATTTGGAGAGGAAGATTAAAGGAGGCTTTGAGAATGATCCATTTACGTAGATTAAACCTTAGCCAACTAGTTAAGGAAGGTGGAAGGCAGAGCAAGTGTCCTTCTGTATAGAACAAGTAGAAATGTAACACGCTGGGTTTTCAGTGTTTCAGTCACACTGCAGTGAATCAATGTAATTTCTAGGACTGTTTAGTGTCTTGTTTAGCAGCCTCAGTAAAGCAAGCTTTCAAATGATGTTCTCTGGAACGGCTGGAGTTTCAAGTTAAGTTGTATTAATTTCCCCAGATGGAACCTGAGGAAATTTGAAACTTGATTCAAAACCCCTTTCACCTAAGTGTAATAACCAACAATAGACATTTGGGGCAAAGAAAAAAAAATCAAGCACCGATTTTAAACTTTTTCTGGGTAATAGTCAGTTCCTTTGCCACGTTTGCAGGTGCCCTCCCTCCATTAAAGTCAGTAATGACATTAGCATCTGCTACTTGTCTTCCTCTAAGAGCCTGCGTAATGTATTACCTTCTAACCATGTTAGGCACCTTTCTCATGCTATGTAAAAGTAGGATGGCAGTGTGGAGGATAGAAAATTTCATATTTAACTTCCTTAGTTCATGACTCCAGAAGCAATATTAAATATCGCCATTGTGCTGCTGGGTGAGAGAATTCAGCAAGAAGTCAAAGTGAGCGTCAGCTACGCATCCACTGATATACCGTCATAACATATGCATGTTGTAAATCCTGCGATTTCCTTTCTCCTACAATATCGCCTGAAGCAGAACTCAAATAGGTAGGCTCTTTAAAAAACAATTAAACAGACTACTTGTTCACTTCCCTGTGACCAAAGAAAACACATGAGAAGTGTCTCAACTTAGAAGACTAGTTAAAATAAACAAGTCTCTTATTATTGTTTGGAGAGCTATCTCAGGAATGCTGTTGTCCTGCTTGGCAAACAGTAAGAACATTCAGGGACTAAAATGGCACATCAGTGATGTACTTAGGGAATAACTTATGGCTCGAATGTTCACAGGGTGGCAAGATTCCTATCCGGTGGACCGCGCCAGAAGCAATTGCCTATCGTAAATTCACATCAGCGAGTGATGTATGGAGCTATGGAATCGTTATGTGGGAAGTTATGTCATATGGAGAGAGACCCTACTGGGATATGTCCAATCAAGACGTGAGTCTTTATGTTCTGAAATATATGTCTCTGCATTGAGATTCAGGAAGGATTGCATCAGTGTATGATGGAGTAGGCTTGAGCTTGAAATGATACATGAAACCCAAGATTCTCAATACAAATGTGTGTAATAATCTCGTTAAACCCCACAGTCGTGGATTTCAAGGACCAAAATTACGTCGCCTAAATGGGGATAGCATGAGAAACCAACTCAGTAGATTTATATTTTTATCTATAAATTTATAGATTTATATTCGATAGATTTATCTTTTACATGATTAATGCTCCAATCCACAGTGGCATACAATTCAACTTTGATTTCTAGGAAAATACAAGGATATATGAAAAACGCAAATTTCACATGTGAAAAAAATGGACACCAAGGGTTTATCTGAAGAGAACTAGTGAATATTTTAAAGCTGGCATAGTTGTAATTAGAGCTTGCCCCTTGAGGACTCTAAAATAAAGCTTCACTAAATGACCCTTTGTAAATTATGCACATCCCTTTAAATGTACCATCTGGACTACTTCGTAAGGGAGTATCCACAATGCCTGCAATTTCAGAAAAGCATTCAATAATGACACTAATAAGATTGCAGAGTAATAGAATTTAATTACAAACATCTCCAGTGAAAAAGAAGGAAAAAAACAGAAAAACAAAAAACTTGGACCAAGGGGTCTTCCCAGAACACTTGTTAGTTGTACGTGTGAAGTAAAATATTAGCACACAGGGCTTCCAAAGGCGTGGCCTTCAATTTCTCAGTAAAAATTACAGCTTAGAAAAAAAAAAATCTCCTTTTCAAAAATTTTCTCTGATGTGGAATGCTACGTGCCCACCTGCTTTGTCCTGAAACAGCAAGAGGTTGCACAGCCTTGGCTATTAGATGAAGAACTCGAGAAATCGGATGCTGGTTGCCTTATCAATAAAATAATGTTCAGAGCGATAGAGAAACTAATGCACTCCACGGCGAGGGGCGCAGAAAAGAATTCGCTAGCCAGATTAAGAGGAATGATGGTGTTGGCATTGTGTTATCTGTTAAGTTATACAGAAAAGTTCACAGCGGATAGGAAGAAGGCCAGCAACTAGCATAACTAGTAGGTAATTGCAGGCTGGAAAAAAAACTAAAGAAGTGAGGGGTGTGTAATGCGTTGTTTGATGTGATTGTGCTACAGACACCTTCCAGTACCTACCTTGTAACAACATTTGTTTTCGGATTAGAGACTTGACGGAAGGACAAAAACAACCTAAATGAGCAAGTAATGCATACCTTGACTCCTTTAACGATGTGATACTTCAACTCTCTTTCAGTTGGCGGTCGTGACCAAATGCTCAGAAGAGCAGCGACTCTCAAGATCCTGTCCGTTTCCCTGCCCTGAATATTTTCAGACCCATGGTTTTGGCAGTTTCTATATTACGTTAAAATAATTTTTACTGTTTTAAACTTTTCAGTTGTCTGGTTTTCTCCGTGAGGAGCATTTGAAGCCATTTCTCTCCCACAGATCATGTCGATCTGTCGTTCCCTCGTGTTTGTCTCCGTTGGGTTCTGCATAGGACAGGAATCAATAGGAAATGTAACTGGGAAATCACTTTCATGAGTAGAATTCATTTGGCATATGGTGAATGGACTCAAAATAACTGTCGCAAATGTGGCAAACTTACCAAGTTTTTTGTTTGTTTTACTCTTCAGCCCCCCAAAAGCATTTAGCAGTAAACTGAGAAAATATGCTTTGTTAACCCACAAGCCATCTTCCAAGCTGGCAGTGGAGAGGGAGCTAATGAAAGAGTATTAAGCAGTCTGAGGGTTCATAACAAATTGTGTTATCCTGGCGTTAGCCCAATATTTCTCTCATTCTCATCAATTCAATGTAAAATGTTGTCATCAAGTCTAGAGTCAACACCATGCACCTGGGAAGATAAAAGAAAGTCAGAAGATCAAACTGACTTCATGTAATTGCCAGAAATAAAGAGACCAATGTTTAGTAAGATAGCATGTAGAAGTCTACTCTAGAAGGAGTAGTAAATAATACGAATACAACAGGATGTTGGCAAAAATACACGGGAGAAAAAGGATCAGGGGGCTTAATAAATCACAAGAGGACTGTCAAACTGTGTGCCAGCTGAAAAGACAATAATCATACTGATACATAGAAACTGGACCCAGCTGAATTAACTGTTTGCTGTGGAAGACCAGTTGTTGAACAGGAAATAGAAACCCCACTGCAGGGTGAATCCAGTGTGGCCACTGAGATGGCTAGAGCTCTGGTTGTTTCATTAGCAGCTACCCATTTTGATAGAAACCAAACGAAACTGATTTAAAATGAATAAAACTTTTTAAAAAATCCCAGACCCAAAAAAAAAAAAAAAAAAAAAGGACTTTTAGAATTTCATCGGATTCCCATAAATGATGCTAATGTGTAGCCAAGAAATTATGAAATACTCCCCCTCCTTAAATTTGGCATGAGTCCTACGATATTACATTACTGGGATTCATACCCTAAAGATGGGGGGCTTTGCAAAAGGCCAGTAAGAAAACTACTGTAATACCTGTGAAGACAGATGCAAAAATTTTGAATTAGAAGAAAGACTGTTAGAGAGTTAACTCACGTCTTACTAAGCAGGGAGAACTCTGGGCAATGAGACAATTACCGTCTACCATTATAACTTCTTTCCTTAGATGTGGAGAGGTCCCCTTCAGAATGTGAATGCTCGAAAAGAATTTTTTTCTTTTTTAATTTTCTTTGCCACTACTTTTTTTTTTTAAATCCACTTACTAACACCTTTTAACAGGGCCAACTGTCAGACAACTGAGACCCAAGAATGTGATGTAGCGTTGGTATATTGGTGTATTTTGGTTTTCCAAAAGGAAAAATGGTTGGCCATGGGGAGGGTTTGAGGAGAGTGCTATTTTAGAGAGAAGGAGTGTCTTCTGGATTGGGAGGTCTGGAAGGAGGGCTCCTGTACTGACCCATGAGCTGTCTGTGCAAGAGGATACAGACTTAAAAGGATACAACGAGACGTTCATCTTGGACGCAACTATGAATGCTTCTGAAGGAAGATCTGTAACGCAAGGCTAGAGTGTCTTTTGTTACGAGGGCTCAGAGGATGCTGGATAGCAGGAGGAGGAGGGCAGTCACCATGTGATCTCCGAGAGCCAGCCCAACACCAGGCTGTTGATCTGATTGTGTTCTAACCACTTCGGAACACTGATGCGTTCTTCACTTTAGAATTTCAGATTGGCATTGCCTGTCATCTGAGAACAGCTCATGGCAACAGCTGGCTTCCCTGTCCCGTTGCCAGCAACACTCAGGTCCAGCTTTGGCTTCTGCGAAGAAATTGGTGCTGTTCCCATGCTCGAGCTTGCCGGCAGCTGCACGTCCAGGGGAACTTGCGGGTCAGGAGGATGGACCTCTGACAGCAGCTTCCCCTGGCCACTTAATATACAGCGTTCTGTTTTCTCTGATAGGTGATCAAAGCCATCGAGGAAGGCTACCGGCTACCTCCTCCAATGGACTGCCCCATTGCACTCCATCAACTGATGCTAGACTGCTGGCAGAAGGAGAGAAGTGATAGGCCGAAATTTGGGCAGATTGTCAACATGTTGGACAAACTCATCCGCAACCCCAACAGCTTGAAGAGGACGGGGACCGAGAGCTCCAGGTCGGCCATGCCTTCTTAATAGTGATGTATGAAATAATACATTAGAGGTGGCAGGCGAGCGGTGGCTCACTTTTAATTCCTGCCTTTTAGTCAGAGGCCACTGCACAGCTCTCTGCAGCCTGGGTGGCTTCTGTCTCAGTTAATGGAGTATTTATGGTAGTTTTGTTCACCATTTTGTAGAGCCTAACACCTGTCGGGCCTCAAAAAGTAGTACGAAAACAAACATAAAAAAAAATTTAAAAACCCAGCAACAAATAGCTAAAGTGCTTACTTTATTATGCTGGACCTGAACATTTAGGAAGAAAGATAAAATGTACTTTGGGAAGACATTCAGGTCACTAGATGCTATACTTGGGGAAGGGAAAGGAACACTGATTAGTAAAAAATGAGGAGAAGAGGACAGCTCTTCATGCACTGTTTTTAAATTTTTTGTTTAACATTTATTTATTTTTGAGAGACAGAGAGAAATAGAGCATGAGTGGGGGAGGGGCAGAGAGAGAGAAGGAGACACAGAATCTGAAGCAGGCTCCAGGCTCCGAGCTGTCAGCACAGAGCCCGATACGGGGCTCGAACCCACAAACTGGGGGATCGTGACCTGAGCTGAAGTCGGATGCTCAACCGACTGAGCCACCCAGGCGCCCCTTTTCAGGCACTGTTTTAGGTTGACTTCTAAAGGGTTATAGGCGCATACAAGCTCACAAAGCACAAAATTCATTCGGTTTCAGTTCCTAACATTTCTCTTTACTGAGTCTTTCAAGAGTAGAAGGAAGCAGGACCAAAATAGAAACTGATCAAGTTGCAAAGCATATGGCTGAATGTTTGAGAAGGGTTTTAAAAATGAATATAATTGAACCATCTGTAAAATAGGTAGTTGTTTCATTGGAAAGGGCAAAAGGAAGAAGCGTGATCAGTCCAGAAAGAAGATCCCAGATACTCCCGAGTGCTCTTAACTCAATAGGAACTTTTCTACCTGGTGTAAGATTCCGGATACCTTGATACCGGTCCCACCCCAAAGAGTATAGACCGCCCTTGGTAGTTAAATGATTTAAATGAAGACTAGCATAAGATAATCAGCTGCTTCGAGCCTGCAAGAAGTAAGGTATCTACTCACCTCCAAATCTGCAATTCTCCAAGGCTCCTCTTTCATCATGACGCTGAGTTAAAAATTGAAGGATGTTTTTTTCTCCCCACAATGTCCAAGACCTTCCAGTCTCGGTCAGTGCAGGGAGCTCCCCCTCCAGTCTTCTGCAGACTTAGCCTAATGGTTGCGGAAGAGAAGGTATATATGCTGATTATTTCAGTGCACGAAGAATCTGGAACAAGCAGCAGAGACACCCTCTGTTCTCTTCTGGGCTTTCAGATGCCTTGGCATTTGCCACAGCCCAAGAGCTTAATGATCAAGCTCTTCTGAAAGAACACTTGGGATGGGCTAAGTTCACATCTTATTTCTGCCACTTGATAGCCAAGTAGGCTACTCTTTGTTCTTTAATTCTCCGATATCCAGTTCAATTCTGGCCTCTTCTATTCCAAGGTGAATTTCCTCCAGCTTTTAGGTCTCCAGCTCCGGATCCCATGAATTTTGTCTAAAGGTCCTAAGGCTGGTTCATTGGTATTTGGGGCTTCTCCTGCTGGTATAAACTCTTCAGCCACTGATCTTGCATAATGTGTGCTTCGTACAATTATGAAGAACAAATTGAGAACAAACTGAGTTATTGGATATACTTTTTAGAATTCTAAGTTCTTCTCGCTGATGGTACTTCGGTAGCTTTGATGCTGATTACTGCTTGCTGATAATGGGATGTAGTATAACATTGTATGTGATTCAGCACAAAATTAGGCAGATGTCATGGTGTTCCACAGAGAGCACAAAGACTTCCAGAGCAAGCTTGCAAATAATCCTTAGAGTTCATTGATAGTGAATGAGGTTATTTTCATCCTAAGGTCATTTTGACCTTGAGCCTACATGTTGCCCTATTCATGCTCTTGGCTTAAAGTTAGAAATGCAAACTATTGGTCTTCTCTAATGATGAATATTATTGATAAACATGAACACTAATGTCTAAAATTCTATGTGATGTTACTTGTTATTGGGGGAAGAGTTAAATCTTGATTATTCTTGTCATAAAAATTCACACAATTTTACTCAGAAAATTGGACTTAATTGAAATAACGGACATAAAAATTCACAGTGGCAAGCTACGATTTGGACACAAAACTGATTGATAAAACAAGTCTTGTTTGAAATAGTTACATAAGAAAGAATTTTTGCAAACCAAAATAACAGGTAAAAATTGTAAAATAAACAATGGAATTAGATTAATTTTGCCATGCAGAAAATTAATCAAGGCATTATACCGACTTAATTTTGTTTTCACAAGAGAATATATTCTCTTTGGCTAAAAATTCAGTAATGATGATATTCCTATTTAAACATTTCTATTTAAGCAGCGCAGCCTCAGGAGGAAAACTAGGTCAGAATGTGAAGATCAACCCCATTCTATAATTTCTAGGGAAACGGGAGCTCCAGGAAATATAATAAACAAGTAGCCGTGTTGCTCTACAGGTGATTAAAGTAAAGGTGGTATAAAATACCCAGTGAAGGTCTACCCAATAATTATTAAGTAGTTTGATGATAAAGAGGACTATGTTTCTCTTGATAATAATTATTGTATTATCAGTATCACGAGGAATGGCAAAATTCCTGCCTTGAACTGTAGTCACTCTTGACAATGACCTAACGTAAGACACCTGGCCTGAGAAATGCGTAAACTAAGAAATAAGTTCATAAAAAGTGCCTAGAGTTCATTGAAATGATTATTTAAGAGCCCCAGCAAGGGAAGACGAGAAGCGCATTCCGTAATCCACGCGGTGATCAAAGTGGCCATTCTTCCTTCCCGTCTTGGCACACATGCTGGTCAGGCATGGGCTGATTAAAGAGGGCATTAACTCCCTGCTGTCCCCAAGTTTGTTTGAATGCACTGAGCCTGCCTTGCAGACCTGGCTGGGAGCACGCTGGACTTGAACTCTTGCTGTTTTCTCCGCTCCGTCAAGTCTGGCGAGTTGCAAGCTCACAGTGTTTTGTTTTGTTTTTTTGTTTTGTTTTTTTGTTTTACTCCTACTTCACTAGGGTTTCCATAGCTGCTGTCCTGAGGTATGTAATAGTGCTGGCAGGAATTTCCCTCTTCCTGCAAAGACTCAACGGGTATCAGCCACAAGGTCTCCCCCAATCTTTCCCCCCAGGCTGAGATGTGAAAAGACTGGGATGATCCTTAGTATACCAAGAGGTCCCCAAGAAACAAATGTGGGAAGTGGAATCAAGGGCAGAGAAGGCGATTGATACATGTTTTAGCGACTTTGTGCGATGAGGGGCAAAAAAAAAAAAAAAAAAATCACACGATGACATTTGACAACAGGCAGTCCTCTAAAAAGCCCGTCCTTGGCATTTCAATGCCTATCTTAGGCAATCTGACTTCTGAGTCTTGCTGTCTCACTGATGGTTCTCGTCTGTCCACACTTTCTCGTTCCACCGCCAGACCTAACACCGCCTTGTTGGATCCGAGCTCTCCCGAGTTCTCCGCCGTGGTATCCGTTGGCGACTGGCTCCAGGCCATTAAAATGGACCGGTATAAGGATAACTTCACGGCTGCCGGCTATACCACACTAGAGGCTATAGTACACATGAACCAGGAGTAAGTACTCAGCGATGTAACACCAAAGGGTAAATCTAGATTTAATAGTATTTGCCGTTCTTGCTTTGAGCTGCATTATCATCCTACTCATTAAAAAAAAGAAAGAAAGAAAAAGAAAACTGGAATGCCTTTCATTTTGATCGCGTGTAATTTTTGCACAGCCTCTCGAGCACCTACATTGTTGCATTAAATTGCTTAATTAGACATTAGAACATACCTGCCTTGTTGTGCCGTATGAGCTGTGGCTGATTCAAATGTGTGTCTGCATGAAGCCCCGAAACGAGATTCTCGGCCCTCATGCCTTTTTCTCTCCCTCTCACTTCTCCCCCTACATCCAGTGACCTGGCAAGAATCGGCATCACGGCCGTCACACATCAGAATAAGATTCTGAGCAGCGTCCAGGCGATGAGAACCCAAATGCAGCAGATACACGGCCGAATGGTTCCTGTCTGAGCCAGTGCTGTTGAATAAACTCAGAACTCTTGAAATTAGTTTACCTCATCCATGCACTTTAATTGAAGAACTGCACTTTTTTTAACTCCGTCTTCGCCCTCTGAAATGAAAGCAAGAGTAAAATAACCTGCAGCGTCGCCCGGTGTACAGATTTTGCTGAGATCGCGGGGCTTACGGAAATGACAGACCGTCACTCGAATCGAGACCTGGAACCCATTGTGTCTCAGAAGTACTCCGTCCGTCACCAGTTTGTAAAATACACGTACCTGTATAAATAGAACACCACCTCCGGGTTTTGATGAGTATTTGCTGACAGACACTGAGCTTCTCTGAGACATCCTTGATCCTCTCTCCATTTGGAATTACAACTACAGTATTTTGTTTGTGGTGTAAATGACCGTCCTCTTGCTCTCACCGGAATGAATACCATGCCCAGGAACATTTGGGAAGGACTCAGTCGTAGCTTCTAAGGCTTGGTTCTTACCATGGAAAACAACCTAGGTGAAAACCGCGTAGCTCATCGGGCCACCTCGTGGCTTATGGTGACCTGAAAGTCATCCTAAGGGTCTGGAAAGAAAAGGAAAGTGGATTTTAAAAAATAAAAATAATAAGAATGATAATAATAAAACCCAAACACCTCCCTCTCACTGGACAAACAAGGTCTGTTTCTTTGGGCCTGAGGCTGTGCCATATAAAGTCGTATTTTGGGACTCTACAAACTTCTTGTAACTACCTTATGGATAGTGGACCGTGACAATCTTGAATAGGGAACTTTCACACTTCCCTCCTTTAAAGAAGCAAACCCAGACCTACAAGGTAAGGCAAAAGAATCCGCAATGGATCTTTCTCCAGTGAAAACTCTTTTTCTGGTTTTCTTTTTAACTCGATCCAACTTGAAACACCAACCAATAAATATTCTTTCATGACTGTCAGGCAGTTAGGGGTTCTTTCAGGATGTTAGTCCTCTCTTGACTGTGGGAGTAGAGACCGGTATGGAAGCCAGTAAGTTCTTCCCTGTTGTTCTTTCGGGAAGAAGTGAAATAGGAACCATACGAAGTCAGGTTTGGGAACATGGCACCTAGACCCCCACTGGCTCTCTCTCACACTGAGTTCCTTTTACCCTTTGGTGCCCGTCATTCAGGCCACAAATACTTCCTATCTTTGGGGTACCAAGTAATCACCTCTAATCTGGGATCATGCCTCATTCTTTGGAGACTTTGCTGCAGTTGAGAAATCCTGGAAGGTCCATCCATTATTCTTATTTTCTGCCCTGCTCCTGTAGCCCCGGCACCAGACAGGGTCAGTCAGGGAGGATTTACCTCGAAGTCAGGCGTGAGACTTGGAACTTACCTTGATGTCCTCGCTATTAGAATGTGACCTACCAGAAAACATGGCTTCTCATCCGTAAAGGCCGTGAGCCTTAGATCTTTCTATTTTAATCCCAGAATTTTCCTCGTGCAACGTGAATTAAATGGCTTTGTGTATTGTCAGAAACAAACGACCTAACTCTTTTTGCCTGGACAGATTTTAACTTCTTAAACGCTTCCATTTGCGCTTTTAAACAAAAACTTGGTTGATTTTAATGACCTTCCTCCCCCCGCCCCCCCACCCTTGGTTTTATGCTGAAAGCTATTTCTTATAGAGCAAAAGGCATGTTCAATCTGATGCTGTCAAATCATGACAGTTTAGTAAAAACCTTTTTGCCACGCTGGTTGTAAAAGCTTTTCTCTTCAGAAGGAATGTGAAATTTCTTTCTTTCTTTCTTTCTTTCTTTCTTTCTTTCTTTCTTTCTTTCTTTTTTTTTAAACTACTCCAACAATTTCTGTTTCATCACCACTTTTGCTGAACCCTAAGAGTTCCGGATATTCATGTTCAAAGTTGACAATGTAGGTGGGGTTTTTTGCTTGCTGGAAAAAAAATAAAAAATGTATATGTTTATTTTTTTCCTTCAGGGAATCTGTGGAGTATTTTGTTTTCAGTCTCCACGGTGCAATTCAAATAAGGTGGCATTATGACATTATCTTGTAAGTCAAAAGAGTGTTTCCTTGCATACACCGAATAATTAGAAGTCTTGCTTTCCTCGAGGCAGCAGCTTAAGACTTGAGCTATTTTTCTAAACGCTGAACATACTCAAAGCAGAACGTTTCTAAAAAGAGAACGTGTCAGCTCTCAGATACCCTAACGAGTTAATGCTGGACACTGTGCGGCCGTCGTTGTGTTGTTTTCTCAGCACGTATCTGTGTACGTGAGCTCATCAGGCAAGGATTGCAAGGTGGGACGTGAAATCTTACGGCGTTCAAAGGTTGCCTTCCGAATCTTCATTTTAACACAGCGTAGGAGGTAGAGTCCAGGCCAGTGGAAAGGCCAACGGAGGGCCTTCCGAGTGCCGACAATAATATCCGGTAGCTGTAAAAGTGAAACCTCACTGCTTCTGCGAAGTTACACATTCTAGAAGAGAAACAGGAGGACAGTGGGAAGGTTGCATTGTTTCCCAGGGCACGGAGCCAGGCTCTGGCGTCCAGACAGCTATGGATTCGAAAGCCAGCTGAGATGTTGACACTGGGAAATTCACTCCATGTTTCTTTATAACTCAGATCCTCCACCTGTAAATTAGAGATGGTGATAACTTCAATAATAACACCTTTCCTAACACGCGGCGTTGTCGTAAGCATACGTGACACGCTCTTATGTAGAACGCGCTGGACTTCACGGAAGGAAGGTGCGCTCTTCCTCCTCCAAGGTTTTCCGGGTGCTGCTCATCCGTCTTTCACTCGCGAACCCAAATGTTGCATTGCGACATGCTGGAGTGAGGTGAAATGAAGTTCAGTGGTAGGAGCCGTGCCCTCAAAGCCGCTTCACCTTAAATGGATTCGTGAGGATGTGATTTAAACGTGTGTCTGTACAAAAGGTACACCTACCTTTGTAGACCTACCAAATACTCCTTTGTCGCTTAGCCTTGAAATTCGTGACATTGTTTTATAACTGAAAAAGAAAAAATGAAATGCACAAGTCAGATCCCGTTGTAACGAATGGAACTGGATGGTAAAGACACTTTGATGCCTTCATAACGGATTCAGAGGAACAATGCTTTGTTTATTTAGATGCAGTGAAAGTCACATCTTTCCCTCATGATGCCACATAGACCACATGCTTTGGTCTTTGTCCAAACACTTCCCCATGATAAAGAGGTTGTCTCCATTCAAAGGAGCTAACATTTATTTTTCTCCACCCTAGAATATTCTGGCATCAGCTAGGTACAATCCTTCATATTTCCTACCCTTGTCACTTCAAACATCCAACCCTTTTCACATACACAGTGAGTCCCCAAATAGCCCACTTCCTATTACAAACTATTTTCATAACATGTATTTATATCCAGGCATTTAGTGAAGAAGAGGGTTGGGGAACTGAAAGGGAACAAAAGTGTTTTGGGACTCCTTTTTCTCCTCTAAGAGTGGGATTTCTAGCAGTACAACAAAATCACCTTCCAAAAGTGTGCCTATCCATATGGCGTTGGTTGTGTTCCAACAGTCTTAAGGTCATACTCCTGTTCTCCTTGTCCTGCATGTAAATACATGCCTGCCTGATTAAGTCTCTGCACAGTCAGGTTTCAGGAACTACATTTGATAGACGTACTAATTTCCAGAGAAGACACAGCTGGAAAAGTAGATCCAAATCCTTCTCTTTCTTTCTTTCCCCCCCCATAATTGTCAAAATGAATGATGTTGACAAGAGGCTTCTTGCAGGGAGGGCTTGCTAGTTATAACCGTACCCACATGTATAGTTTTAAGTTGCTTAAGAAGTAATCTCTATCTGAGTATTTTATAAGAAAACTTTATTTCTCTCTCTCCAAAGAGACTAAAGTGTTCTCTACAAGACCAAATCATGGTTATTGACCTCAAAGAAACTAACCTGGATTTATATCTCACACACGACAAACACACATAGGTACAAAACCAGCATGTAAACGATTGGTTTAATAAAACGAGCTCAACTGTCTTTGAAGATACGTTCTGGCCTTAATCCTTGCTCTCTCGATACCTGAGGTCATTCGTTGCCAAACACGCCGTTGTGGTGGAAGACACAGTCCCCAAAGCTACCTTGATTGTCAGTTGTCACAAAAGAAAGAAGAGGAACTGCTTATTCGGGTTTGCGTTGATAATTGTGAGGACAGTGAGGAGCCACGATGATTCCATTGCATCGCGCTGATCTGCCCAGTGCTAGACTGATGGGGCAGTCGTGACTGATTAGTTCTTGGTGGGCTTGCGCCCCCAAAACCTTTCTCACTGGCACACCAAATGTTTCCCCGTGCCACGGCCCAAAGGGTCCCTCTCTGTGCCTGGTCCATGCAACTCGTATGACTCCTTTACCAGATACTCTCCTTCATTAGAAGTTCCTTTGTAAGACAAACGTTCAATGATTTTTATTTCTTCGTTTGCATTTTTGCCAATCATGTCGTTGAATAATGGCAGATTGTGGCGTTTCCAGATCTGTTCCCACAACACACAATTTCCCTTTTTGGAAATACTGGGAGCTAGTATCCGGGGCTTTACCTGTAACACAGTTTGCCTTTCACATCATTTTACCTTTCTCCTCTTACACAAATGAATCATCACAAGTCAGAATTTTCATCTCACAGTGGCTGTTTGCCCAGTGGATAAGGCATGGCTATTGACTCAGACTGTGTGGGTTCGAATCCCCGCTTTGCTCCTTCGCCATGTGTGACATGACCGTGAGCAGATTGCTCGGCTCTGCTGAGATTCAATGGCCTCATCCGTGTGATAGGAGTAAGACGAGTCCCTTCCCCAAGTTGTTATAATTAAGCTACTAATAAACACTTTTGTTGTTGTTGTTGTTGTTGTTGTTGTTGTTACTATAGTGGTCCTGTTTCAGAGGAGGAAAGCAGGAATTCATGCTCTCCCTCCTGAGCTGCTTCTTACTGAGCCACACCGACCCTTACGTGCTTTGTTCTTGCCCGTAACGTTGGCTGACAACTGGCTGGCCGTATTGGTTAATGTTTTGTCTAAAATCTTGCTCCTTTCTCTACAGGGAGTAGATTCTGCTATCTTGGCCTCACAGCCCTTCCTGTCGATCACAAAGCCCGCAGAAGAAAACAGAACACACCCTCCTCAGTCCCTTCGAGATGTGTTTCTTCTGCTTCCCCTCTGCCAGTTCTGGAGCAAAGACCCTGATGAAACAACCCCTGTACCTGAAAAGAACAAATGGCTGACGTTCCAATCTCCTTTCCCAGTGAAAGAAACAGCAAACGTGCGAGGCTCAGCACCTGTTCTCCCGTTGCACTGAGGAACGGACTGCCTCGCAGCACCAACTCCTCAGAGCCCTTGTTCCTAAACTCCTTGTGGTTTTATTTATATGTATTTCCGTATCTCATTCCTGTGCGTCACTGCTGCATTGGTGCGGCAGCAAGTGACCCAAGGCTACAGGTCTTACGACGGACACCAGGTCAGGTGCCACTACGCAAAACAAAGCCAGTTCCCTTGAGCTGCCTATGATATGCATTGCTGAAGTCACATGTTACCCAGGGTGTGCCATTGCAGTGATATAAATATATTTTTTTCCTAGACTAAATATGAGCTGACTATCTCTTTTGATGTGTGTACATAGGTGTGAGTGTGCGAGTGCGCGGGTGTGTGTGCGCGCGTGAGCGTCTAACCTCATGCTTAGACCTGCCTGCGAATGTTGTGGAATGCTACACCCGGAGAGTGCTGGTTTTTCCACCGGTCCTGAGATTACGAGCCGCGTGCGACAGTGGGCCTGGAGACCGCACCCGTCCCCTCAGAAAGACAGCCCGGAAGTGTTCAATGCCCTGTATCTAGAAGTGTGTTCCGTAACTGCCACACTAACCTTAATAAGTAATTCGACAGCTTTGGATGGAGGCATTTTCACCTTAGCAGGGGGTAATTTTAGAATATAAATCCATGCGGGTGACGACCCATCGTCGAGACCATTAATGCGGACTGAACTTCCCATCTGAATCACCAATTTCTTGATGGAGAGAGAGAGAAGGGGATGGAATTTGTCTGGTGACCCCAAGTGGAATAGAAGTAGCCTTTGTTTTCCTGCATAAATGGACTCGTTGAATGAGAACAAATATATGCAACCCATGCGCTTTCGGAGATGAACGTAGACGCGTGTGTCAGCTTTGAGATGATGTGTCCCGGATTAATACTTTGTCTCTCAATGTCACAGAAAAATACATGCCAGTGACTCTTGAGGTTGGCATAGTTGGGATTAAATGTCCTCAAGTGATTTCAGGTTCCCAGTTTAGAGGATGAGTTCTACAATTAATTCATATGCAGCTAACTCTTATGGCCCTTAGCCTTCTAGAATCTGAGGTCCAGTGTGTGAAGATTCAGTTCTGATAGGACACGTGTACCAAACTCCAGCCAACATACTGCCATTTTTTCATAATCTGAGTGGCTGCCTTGCGTATTCTCAGCTACGGTTGCACAAACCGTGGCCATTTACATAAGCTATAACATCAAATCAGGGAAAAATGGGAAAAAAAAAAAAAAGATTCCGAACCCTATGCTATTGAAGAAGTAGAGAAAATCATCAATAAATATTTATTACATTCTGACAGGGTGTGTGGCATTGTATTCTCATAGCTATGCCAGAGTGACAAAGTGAATTCACCCCTTTTTGGGGACTTTACTATATTTTTAAAGGGATGTGCCTATGCATTGATGCCTGAAAAATATGTATAAAGAAATGAGGTTGAATCTCTGAGCTGGTCATCTTTCCCCAGAGGTCAGGGCAGGAGGCCAACTTCAGGGACTGGATTAGCCCCATAAGCGAGTGCTGGCCTAGTGAGTTCAGATGCTGAATCTTGCCCAGATCTTCCATTAGGGCAGCATTAAGCTGTTCCCCTGCACCAAATCGAGTAGCTTCACCATGTGTCTGCCGGCCCCAAATTATTTGTAACAGTCATGGATGAAACGTTCTGGTGTGTTCAAAGAGTTATTTTGGAGACAGGTTGTGTTCACGACACTACTGGTGTGTATGTTTTGAGAACTCTTGTATTCGATCTGTGAAGGATATGTGTATTAATCCATACACGCTTATCGCCTCAATGTTGGTCCGAAGACACGCAAATTCTGACCAGTCAAGGAAAGTTCTAGAAGCAATATTTTCACTTAACATTCTCCAAACATCAAGCGTTGATACACACTGAAGAGTGCATTTATTTTTTGTATCACTCCAAGTATGTTGGAATATGCAAGGACTGTGGTTAAAATTAGAATGTACAAGGCCTATTATAATTTAGTTCATACCATAAAGGAAATTAACAGAACACTGCTTGGTTCGTACATGTTCCAAAATTTGAGCGCTCTCTTGAGTTAGACATAGATTTTTCTATTTTGTTTTATTTTGTCAAGGTATTTTTCTTCCCTTCATGAACTTTAGGTACACATAACTTATGTCATTTATTTATGGTCTTTTATACCTAGTTTGTAAAATTGTAAAATAGCAAACTAAATGCAAAGAGTTTGCATTTGAAAATAATAAAGTAGTTGCCGTATACAGACCTGGAATCTAGTTGTCTCTTCAATAATTTGTCAACATGCATGCTGTTTCTAAACCCATGAATTCTTGGTTGTCCTTTGGTTAGCCCACAAGATCTTGAATTCCAATTGAGTGTGCTTAGTTAGAGGATAAAAAACGTTGACTTCCAAATGGCCCTGGCCCTTGAGAACCACGCATTAGCAAATCGGACTTAGATTCTATGAGTTTTGCACCTATCCCAATGTAATTAAGACAATGAACTTTGGTTGGAATTTAGTGTCCCCTCCTACCATGCAACCTAGGCTGAATTTCTTAACTTCCTGGGCCCATTTTCTGGTTTGTAGAGTGGCAATTATAATATCACAAACTTTTATAAAGACTACATATATTAGACCGTTAGCACAGTGTCTAACCAGATGATCTAGCCAGAACTCAGCAAATGGTAATTACAGTAGTCCTCCTTTCATCTGTGGTCTCAGTGACCAACGGTCCACCATGGCCTGGGCGCAGATGACCCAACTTCTGGTGTAGCATCAGGAGGTCAATAGTAACTTAATATTATGTCAGTGCCTATGTCATTCAGCTCACTTTGTCACCTAGGTATTTTATAATCTCAACATCATCACAAGAAGAAGGGTGAGTGCACTACAATAAGATACTTCGAGAGAGGGCGCCTGGATGGCTCAGCTGGTTGAGCGGCTGACTTCGGCTCAGGTCATGATCTCACAGTTCGTGGGTTCGAGCCCTGCGTCGGGCTCTGTGCTGACAGCTCGGAGCCTGGAGCCTGCTTCGCATTCTGTGTCTCCCTTTCTCTCTGCCCCTCCCCCGCTCATGTTCTGTCTCTCTCTCCCCAAAATAAATAAACACTAAAAGAAAAATTTTTATTAGAAAACAAGATATTTTGAGAGAATGAGAGACCATATCCATATAACTCTTGTTACTGTATATATAATGTCATTCTATTTTATTATTAGTGTTAATATCTTACTGTGCCTTATTTATAAATTAAACTTTTAGGGACACCCGGGTGGCTCAGTCAGTTGAGCGTCCAACTTTTGATGTCAGCTGAGGTCATGATCTCACGGTTGGTGAGACTGAGCCTCGTGTTAGGCTCTGCACTGACAGCATGAAGCCTGCTAGGGATTCGCTCGCTCTCTCTCTCACTCTCTCCCTCCCTCTCCCTCTGTCTCTCCCCCGCTTGTTCGTGTTCTCTCTCTCTGAAAATAAATAAATAAACATTTGAAAAACTTTCTCATAGGCCTGTATGCATCAGGCCTGTATGCATCAGAAAGAAAAACATCATAGATATGGAGTTCGATGTTATCTGTGGTTTCAGATGTCCACTGGGGGTTCTCAGAATGTATCTCCCGTGGATAAGAGGGGACTACAGTAGTCTCAAGAGCATTTTTAGTGATATAACCTGTCTTCTGTAACATCCTCAGTTCTATACCCTCTCTAACATCTTTGCTACTGATCCAAGTGACCAGCTACCCATCCTTACCAGAAGCTTTTATTCCTGGATCCTTGAGAGTGCATTGGGGTCCAAGAGTATCCCTAAAAGATGGTCCCAATGTTAATAGTGACATGTCTATGTGTGTTTTCATGGGGAGAAAGCCCATCAATTTCATCAACTTCTACATGAATGTGGCATACAAAAATAATAAGGGCCATGGTTTTAAGGGTGAATGCTCTCCTCATTACACCATTTCATTAAACAAACTATCAATTGGCTGAGCCCCTGTTAATTGAAAATCAGTCCCAAGACTTATTACAATGTATTAATGAAAGCCCTTAAGAGCAGCTGGCTTCAGAGAACGAGAGCATGCTGTTTAGTGTTATCAGAGACATTTTAAAACATCTTGAAATAAAAAGAATCTGGGGTATGTAAAACAGGTTATTTTGTGTTTCTTTCTCAGTTAAGTATCTCTCGAGATTCAGCTATATTAACATGTAGTCAGTAAGATATTTGTGAGACTGACTGGGCTTGGTATTTTCTGTCCCACTTGTTTAACAAGACAGAAAGTCAACTGTGTTAGAAATATATCTATATCTATAAATATATGGAGAGAGACGTTTTACGGGGATTCGGCTCATGGATTTATGAAAGCTGAGAAGTTCCATGATCTGTAAACTGGAGACCCAGGGAATTCAGTGGGGTAGTTCCGTTCAACTCCAACAGCCTAAGCACCAGCCACGCCAAAGGCGTAAATCCCAATCTGCGGGCAGGAAAAGATGAGATGTTCTATCTGAGAGAGTTATGGCAGAAAACAAGAGGGGAATGCTGCCTTTCTCTGCCTATCATTCTATCCAGGCCCTCAACATATTGGATGATGCCCACCCACACCGGAGAGGGCATTCTATTGAATCTACCAATTTAAGTGCTATCCTCATCCAGAAACACCCTCACAGACACATCCAGAAATAATGTTTAATTTGGACTCCCCTTCCATGACCACTCAGGTTGACACGTAATTAGCCATCTCAGTGACCAATAGTCTCCCCTAGGTTTTCTAGAATGAGCTGGCAGAATGGCATCAAAATTGCCACATGTCATCTGAAAAATAATTTTGAGATCGATTTCAGTGTAGTGTCATATGAGACGTTTGTATTATTTAGGGTCATGAATGCTAGCTTCTGTAATAAATGGCCCCAGATTTTCAGGGCTTAACACACTGAAGTGTTGTTTCTAGCAAACATCATCATAGCCTGATGAGGATGCGGAGGATCTTTCTGGCAACTTTGCAAACAGTGACGTGGATCCAAGCTCCTTTCCTCCTGTGAGGCTGCTATTTCAATCTGTGGCATCTAAGGACACCACCTAAGAGAATGTAGATGATTGTTTTATGGCCAGGCTTGGAAAGGGCTTGTATTTCTACTTCTCTTATCTTATTGGCCAAAACATCACATGGGCCTAAGCTACTGTTTGGAGGCCGGAAATAAGAATCTTGTGTGCACAGGAAGAGGAATTAAATCAGCTGAGCAGCTAGCCAGTCTCTACCACAAGTACAAAGGAGCACCGTGCACCAACGGGAGGTCAGGGAAGGCTTCCTGGGGAAGTCAAGTGCATCTATAAGCGTTTGATTTTCTCCCATAAATGTGTCTAATGCTCATTTCCCCAGAAATGCAGAGAAGCATGAGCAATGTTCAGACTTGCTATCACATTTGCATTCTTGTCCTCGTCTACCCAGATACTTCAGTGATAACATTTTTCTTTCTATAACACAGATCTCTATGCTTTCTCCAGTCACAGCTTTCTGTTTATATACAAAAGTTTCTGCCTTTTCAGGTTTTTAATTGCCTTAGCCACTCAGTGCTCCTAGGATGAGGCAAGGGAGTGGGGAACAGGGAAAAACCCCTAATCCTGGGCAAGCGATTTGAAGCATTATTTTTCCTCCGAATAACGATACAACTAGATACAACTAGAATGTGCAAAACCCTAACACCTTAACCCCTGGACATTGATCGGATGGGCAAGACCTTAATTAAAGTTCTTCCTGAAGCATCCTAAGGACTGGCGCTAAAGCTCAGGCTTACAGGGTTCCATCCCCTTTAGTATTTTTGAACACTTACCTACATGCCAGACATGGATTACGCTCTGTTTGTTTAAATGCAGCTGCCTGTGTCTGAGATGTAAGGCCTCATGCGTTCATTTCATGGTTGAAAATACTAACGTCCAGATCGGTCAGACAATTAGTTCAAGGCCACCTTGCTGATAGGGCTGGAATTTGAGATTTAAACCCAAGTAGCTGGACTCCAGCAATTTGCTTGTAACTTCTACATCACCCTGACCCATGTATGATAAACTCAATCCGATTGAGCAGCTTTCCAGGTGGGTATGTTCCAGCTTGATACTGATGCCACAAGCCATTGTTAGCAGGTAAGCGTGCCTTCTTCTTTTAAAATATTTATTTATTTTGAGAGAGGGAGAGAGAGGGAGAGAGAGAGAGATAATGCAAGTAGAAGAGGGGCAGAGAGAGGGGGGAAGACAATCCCGAGCAGGCTTCACGCTGTTAGCACAGAGCCTGACCCAGAGCTCGAACTCACAAACCATGAAATCATGACCTGAGCTGAAACCAAGCGTCCGGTGCTTAACCGACTGAGCCACTCAGGCGCGCCCCTTGGTGCCAGTACATTCTTTCTTAAGCACTGTTTTCCCCTTCTGTTGCCAGGTGGCTTATTTTTGATCGGTTTGTCATGTTGATTTTTTTTTTCTTTTGGTAAGCTCTAGTTGAAAGAAACTGTAACCGAAATACAGTGTTCACCTTACGCACTGTGTTTTGTAAGAGTTGATCTCCAAAGTCTACTGTTCACTTAAAAACAGAGTGTCGTCTATTATCACTAAAATACGACTATCTGATACGGAGTGGGGGAGGAAGTAGTGATTTTCTGGAATAATCACGTTTGTGTTCCAGGCATAAAAATCACGGATGGTGGCACTTCTCAAGAGCCATTCTTCACTTTGATGACAGTGTGTGACAGAGAGGCTGACCATTAACCAAACAGAAACAAAAGACGGCCCCACGCGCAAGAGAAAAATGAACGAAAGTGGAGCCTGAGCATCATGTAATCACAAAGTACGCAGATTTAACGTGAACTCTACCTTGGCTGCCCACTCCCTCTGGCGACCTTGAGCAAATCACTTCATCTCCCCGAAACTAAGTTTACTCACCTTTGAAACGAGAGGAAGAATTCTCTACTCGGTCAGGGTCTTGCAAGAATTCAGTGTCATCAATTCTGTAAGAAGCAGGGGCTGCAAACATGGGTGTCTACGCAAGCCAGTTAGGTCATGTGAATGTCGGTGCGGTCCAAATGTACCACAAGAGTATATGCTTTTTTTTTTTTTTTTAATTTTTTAATGTTTGTTTATTTTTGAGCAAGAAAGAGAGACAGAGCACGAGCCGGGGAGGGGCAGAGAGAGAGGGAGACACAGAATGCGAAGCAGGCTCCAGGCTCCGAGCGGTCAGCACAGAGCCCAATGAGGGGCTCGAACTCACGAACCGTGAGATCATGACCTGAGCCGAAATGGGACGCTTTACCCACTGAGCCACCCAGGTGCCCTGAGAAAAACGCATATTTTGATAAAACATTAGACAGGTAAGACGTTCACGAATATTATTCAGTGGATGGTACGGGTTGGGGCAAGAAGGGTTCTACAGCCAATTAAGATGGGAAAACCGTGATGCATCCCATCACCCTCTTTTGGAGATTCATAAAGCACATTGGCACATTGAGGGCTTTGAGAAGTCCTGCTGTGAAGAAACTGGTTTTGCCAATTTAACGTAGCATTTTCCAAACACATTTGAAAACGAAACCCTCCTCATGTCTCGTTGGAACGAAAGTCCTCTGTGTATCCTTTGGGATTTCAGATGAGGACTGAAGGAGAGAAAAGCAAAGGGATGCACCCCCTGAAGTACAGATTTTAGCTCAAGTTTCCTGATCCCCAACCCACCACACGCATTCTACCTTCACCACCCAAGGCATACTCCAAGTACCTATTTGCACCGGACTCATGACCAGGGCTAAGATGTCTGACTTCTTCTAGTCCTAGTAAAGAACCAAAGAGATTTTGGCAAAGCAAAAATGCACGACACGCTTCAATCACCAACCTAAGACGTGTTGCTACACCGTGGGCTCTGGCCTCAGTTCACCCTTCCCTTTGGAGGAAGTGCCTTCAGCCATGGACGGCTCCCCGTTGAATGGGTAATAGACCCCTGACATATCTTGTTTCTGGCGATCGCCCTGAACATAATTCTTTGTTTACAGTGCTGTTGTAGAAAACTTGATGAATACTTAGGAGAAAATAGAATTAGGACCTAAAGACCCAGTTAAAATCAACTTAGTAGAACATAGTCATTGCTTTGTGTAGAGCTGGAAAAGATAGCCATGAGAGAAAGTGGCTTAAACATACACCAGAGAAACTATATATTATACACATAATATGTAAGAGGCAATTATGGCCTAGTAATCTGCAGTATGTCACTACCTAGCAATCAGATTGACGGATTCTAATGAGACCCATGTTGTTTGTAATCAGACTGGCATTGCTTATTCAGAGCTCTATTCCGTAAGATGCACTTTTAAATGGCTCAGATTGCACCAGATGCTATAAGAAATAGCGTTCCGTTTTATTCCATTACCAGCATTTTTCCCTCTTCCAATTAGCATAATTTAAAATCAGCCCAAGGCAAAATGTGCCGGGCTGAAAAGTTGCGAAGAAGTTCAAGAAATACTTGAAAAGAAAAAGGCAAAAAGACACACATGCACAACAATTTTTTTTTTTTTTAAATTTGGGCGAAAGAACATTACAATGAATAGACCTCTTATTCTTTCAATTGCTCAGAATTTATTTCTGTGACTTATTGAAATACTAGAATCTCTCAGTGGGCTAATTGCCCTGGGGGTCGCTCTTGCTTATGCATTATCTTGTGGATGACATAATAGAATCACCACCTCATTTACCATTCAGTCAAGGTTTAATTGAGTTCATTTTTTTCCCCCTCCTCAAAATGGCCAGGAACTTAGAGAATCAAAACAAATTTTCATTTGCAAAATGAGAAGATCCTTGTAAATTGCCTCTTTATAAGTTAGGTCCCGACTGTTTATAAAATATATGAAGTTAAAACTTAGGCTAACGTACTACACAATTTTCCCTGATGTCATCTGCCGCGATAGTAAAAGCAGAGCTAGCTTGTTAAATAAGGATAGGCATCTGATGTTAAAAGACTCATTTTTCAATGATTTGCCTCCCCGGGGGCAACTTCCTCATAATGAGGTATAAATTCCCCAGGTATAAACTCCGGTAGCTCGCGTGGCATTCACTCCCCCTGGGGTCTCCTCCTGATAGCACCCGACAGATATCTGTTGAGGATCCAGGTTTTCTCTTGATGTCATTAGGGTGGGACTGACCCATCCCTAGCTATATTATCCTCGTGGGTCTGAACCAGAGTAAACCTCTGAACCAATGGCTGCTCCAGAGAGGTCCATTCAGGGTGAAACTTGAGACTTCTTACCCATAGTATGGGAAGCAATCCTTCTTGAACTCCCTCCCCGCCCCCCCCACCCCCCCCCCCCCCCACGTGAACAAAAAAGGGCAACTTTTGCTCTGGCAGCCATTTTGGAATCATGAGAGAAGTCAGCCTCCGGATGAAGATGGCAGACACATAGGTCAAGAGAATCTCAAAGAAACAGAGCCGTATCCAAGGGTGTACTGGAGCCGGTTTGTACAGACCAGCTCCCGAGAGCTGATTGTTAAAGTTGTAGGAAGCGTGTGAGGCGCCTGGCCGGCTCAGTCAGTAGAGCATGTGAGCTCAAGCCTCCCGTTGGGCATAGAGCTTGCAACTGGCCACTGTGGTAGTGTTTACACCATAATCATGGGCAAACACTGAAAGTGAGGGCTGCTGTTTCTTTTTCTCCTTCTCTCTTTCCTCCTCTTTCTTCCTCCTCCTCCTCCTTCCTTTCTCCCCTGGAGCTGGTTGTCAAACATTTCCCAGCTTTCCACTAGCTGGGATCCTGAGTCAGCGCCTAATGGAGTACTTCTTTATCCTATGAGTCTGAGTCACTAAGTCACTTCTCTTATCACCCCTTGCCTACCTTGTCTAGAGTGCTTTTAGCAATGCAGAGTGCTTATTGATTTTCTTGTCGGTTCCCCTACTAGACTATACGATCAACAGAATCTTGGAAATAACAGAAAAAAATCTTTAATTTTCTTGTCTATATCTTCATGCGTATAGGCATGCCTGCCACATTATAGGTTCTCAATCACTGCTGCCCAGGTTACTTGCATGGGTGAATTAACAAAGCCTCATGATTTGTTTTCACTGCATTGAAATGCAAGGAAAGAAGAAATACTCTGTCATTACCCTTAGCACGTATACTCACGCTAAATATGTGAATCATCCAAAAGCTATTAAAACTCCTTGACCTCTTCGTTTTCTTCATTTTTTCTCATCTTTAGTATTGCCATCTTTATCATCATGTATCGTCTGCCCGGGTGTCAGGCAAATGGAAGAGCGTGTTGAGGGCTATTAGAAAGATCATTGGGTTTTGTATCAAATAGACAGGATACGAATTCCAGTTCCGCTCTTTACTGCCTAAGTCTTAAGCAAATTACATGCTTTCCTCATATGTAAAATAGGAATGGTCTAACATTTAAGGTTGCCACGTGGAAGTAAATCATTGGTACAGGGCCAGATGCACAGTAATAGGCACTTAAGAAATGGTAGCTCTTTACCTTCATGTCCTACAAGCTTAGCCGTATTTTGCTTTATTTTTTTCCTAAGAACTATCACTTGAGATTTAGTATCTTATGTCCGTTTACTTCGTTTGGATGTTTCAAACTAGTGTTTCATCCTACTAATCCAACTGTGATTAACAATAGCCACAAACACTGCTCTATACCCCCATGAGGACTGGAGGCAAAAACAGTTTTTTCAAGCTGAAACCCTATCACTTACAGGTTTCTAAGAAGTTTCGTATTTTCAGGGTCAGGCTATGATTTGTTTTTGGATCCCTTCAATTTGTTTCCCTTTTTATTAGATCCATGCACACCCACCCACACACACACACACACACACACAGAGCACCAAAACTTGCTCACAGGAAATCAGAACGTGAGGCCAGACCATGACAGAAATGATATACAAATTGCCATATTTTCATGTTTTAATTTGGAAGACATACTTTGGGGAAGGAAAAAAAAAACTGGGCTAGTCTTAACAACTGGGAATGAGTGACTCTTGTCCTACATGTGGTGTTGAAATTGAATATGCCAGACTTTGGGAAATACCCTTTTGACTCTTGTGAATGCCACGTCTGAACTATGACACCAGGTCACATGCATCGGGTGGCAACTTTGTCCTGGATGGAAGGTTGATCACTGTCAGTCCTCCTGAAAGGAGGAAGTTCCAGGGCTGGACAGACGCTCCCCCTGGGACTAGCAGAGAGGACATTTTCTTCTTTAAGGCCTTAAGTGGTGAAATAAAGTTAAGCCATGGGAGTGTTTAGAGTATTTGAGTGGTGAGAAGGATTGGGTCGCTGCACAAAGAAACAAGCTGGAGACAGGCAGAGTGTTGACCGAATTAAGGAGATCTAATGAGAAATCTGGGAACGGGGATGGTTGCGGTTGGGAGTTATTCCCTGTCACCCTAAACTTCAATTCATTTGGGGTAAACCACATCTTCCCTAATCCTTTCCCAACTGTGATATGGGGAATTGGGTGAGCCGTAAGTTCACTGTTAGACCAGGGAGGAGGCAGTAGGGTTTGTTGTGAAAAGTACCTGCCCAGAAGAGGTGTGCTATCATGAGTATTTCAGCAGCACAGGAAAACCAAAAGGAAACTGGAGGATTTGTTCTGGACGACATGGGAGACAGGATGCTGGGAAACACTTAGAAAACTTTGAGAAGGCTATTAGCCAGGAATCGGCTGGGAAGAGATGAGATCCACCTGCCTCCAAAGACGATGCTCTTCCTAAAATACTATCGTGCTTCTTGAAGAACAGAGCTGGAGAGGGATGCGGTTCACTGGTTGACTTCCTACAGCATTTCCACAAAGCAGACCTGTGAAAACATTGCTTTTTCTTCGTTTCTGAGCTCTTTTGGTATAATATGCCCATCGTTATTGTTATCTGTCCAACCGCCTTGATGGAGGAGTGGGACGTAAGGGAAATTTGTGTTTTCATGAGAACCAGTAACATTTCACACCTTAAGTAAGACTTTTAACTCTCTGATCGATGACCTGAAATTGATTTTCCCCCAGCTATTCACCAACATGATAGGAAATCTACTTAGTGTAATAAGTACTCTCTGCTTGATGTTGTTGGAAAATAATACCATGCAGTTTAGAAGATACTAGATCTAGCCTGAACTCTGCTACAAAGAGCTATGTAAGTGGGACTATGTCACTCCTGACTCTTTGTTCTAAAACCAGGACTTGGGCTTCCCAATCTTTACTATCTTCCAGCTCAAAAATGTAGTATATGTTTTAAATGTCTTGGTTCCTAGATATGAGTTTCTGAAGGCAAGAGTGTTTATATACAGTCACAGAAAAGAAGGGCAGCACTGATATTTAGCAGATTCCCTGGTACTGCTGTAGCAGCTGTTATGATATTTAAGTACTTTCAGGTTATCTGGTGCATGGTTCGTGTTCTAAGACACACTGACTGGTCCCTGTTGCCTGAGCTGTCCCAATTATCACCCATGCAGCCCTGCAATCACTGAATGCATGTATTTCATAGAAATTTATTTTTTGAAAGGTTTAAAAATATCTTCACACATATAAAGCAATAAAAATTCTGAATAGAGACTTGGACCATAAAAAAAAAAAACAAAACAAACAAACAAATGATGATAGAGAGAGAGAGAGCAAGACAGAGAGAGAAAAGAAAGATCACCACCCAACCAACCCAAAGGTTGACCAGAAAACTTAACACCGTACTAGTCGTGGACAGTCTCTTACGTCATTCTGTGTCTTTTCTTTCTTTTTTCTCCCTCCTTCCTTTTTCCTTCTTCTTTTTTTTCTTCATCGGAGAGTGCAAGGGAAGAAATTTCTATTTTTAGATTTTTCCTGAACCTGTTACCTAGGATCGTCAATAGAACAGAGCTTTGACTAGTTAGATATCTTTTATCAAGAAATTAGATTTCCAGTACTTTGAGAATGGAAACACACAGAAAGAAGAAAAAACATTTCTTGTGCCATTAAGTGAACTCAAAGTGCTTCTTTTATTCTTTCCTCTATGCTAAAAATGAACAAAATATTCTGTGGTATTTTGGATGGGAGAGAGAGTGGGACACTCACAATGCAAGGTCTTTTACTGACCCACAGCCAGTGCTCCTTGCAAAAGGTAATCTAATAATCCTCTATTCCATTTAAGGCCTATAGGAGCTCGTACCTTTCTAGACATTTTAAATGATTTGTCCAATGACCCTGCAAGACCTTCTGATCCAAGCACTGTTATCACTCGTGCTCGATGGAAATTTCGGTGGGCCGAAGTCGACGGAGATCTTGGATGCTAACATATGCCCTGCTGGTGTGTGATTTTCTTTTTTATCTGCCAGCCACCTTGTCCAAAAGGGTCCCCCCAAGTCACAAGCCCATGTTTGTGAGGGTTTGTTCTTCCGATTGACGCAAGTAACTTTCAGAAAGCTCTCGGAGGTTCTTTGAGGATCTATTGCTATTCTTGACAGAGTTTTGTAGTTGATTGCTTTGAAGCCCACTTATCTTGCTTAGCTGATTGAAGATGTTGCTGATGTGCTTTTTTAATTAGTTCGTGAAGTGGGTGGAGTTGGAGCAAAGTCAATTTCATCTTGCTAAAATCCAATCAATGCTAGTTGACTGAATGACTTTAGTTTATTTAGATGATTGACCCTGGACTTCTTCAGAAGTTGTTTTCTCTTATTTTCAATTTTGATGATTAAAAAAATGATTTAATTACAGAAGTCACTTCTATGTCACTTAATATGTTGGCATGAAATTTACCCCCCCTTCCACCTTACGTATAACTCATAAGGCGTACCGTGAAGTCCTGCCGAATTCAATAATATTTGCTGTTCCCCACTATAAAAGAAACGACACGCTTTCGTCTGTGGATTTTTCATTTCTTTACTGTGCAGACAACTATTTATTGAAGGAAAAGATTGCTCAGTCCTTTGCAAAATATTTACAATGTGCTAACTTTTGTTGAGATTCACTTTAGGGTTTTTGTAAGGCCGTGTTTTGCAAATCCTTTCACTGGTTAAACTTTTCTTCTTGAAGGAATGAATAGAAAAACAGTGGTTCCCACTTATTTGGAGAAGAATTATTGTGACTGCCTGCCTGGGCATCAAGCTGAAATGCTTACAAAACCACTTCACATCCCAGACAACAACCAACCAAATTTTGTTTCTGTCAAAATAATAGAAACAAATGGTTCCAAAGCAGAGATGCTGCTAGTAAACATTTTCATCAGAATCAAGCACTGTGGCTGTTAAAGTTCATCTAAATTAAATGTGTGTTTCTGAAACAAATGCCTTCTTTGTGAAAGATTTGCCAGCAAAGATACCTCTGACCCTGCAGGGTGAGGTCACGTATATGAAAATCCTATGATTCATGAGAGCCTAATTAAATAGAGAAAACTCTAGTAAACTTCTCTCTATAGGAAAGGTGCTTTTTGAAGGTGGTAGTGAAAAGTTGTTCTGAAATTTTAATTCCAAATGTCATTTTAAAGAAATGCTACAAGCTGATTCACAAAGAGCAAGGACAGCTAAGTATCAAATGTACCAAGATACCTGAGTTGAGTCCCAAACTGGACTTAGGTCCTTCTTTCATCTTGATTACTTTGGTCCTGGAGTGTCTGAAGGGGACAGAGTGTGTGCCAAAACATTGGAAGGGACAGATTAGTGTCAACCCACCCCCCTGGCACCCCTGAGAGACTAACTTTCAGATCACAGAAGAAGTTATAAATTGGCTATTGCCACGTAAGATCTGCATACGTGCCACTCTAAAATGCCGCTCACATTTCAAGCTTCCGTGATGTCATACACACTAACATCCTTTTAACAAAAACACGTTACATGACTGAGCTCAAGAGCCAGAGGTAGGGAAGTACCTTCCATCCACCATGAGGTCAAAGCAAGGCACATGGTGGAGACAAACAGCAATGGGTGGGGGGCATATTCTCCTGTCATGAGGGAGGGGGAAGTGCGTAAATATTTCCTGAACAGTATTACCACCTACTGCAGGTGGTAAAGCCAGAAAGTAAAGGACACGTGTTCATGAAATATTTATGAGTTTCAGGGTCCAAACAGTGCCATAGATCATAGTGCAGCTTTGGTACTCCCAGCGTTTAGAGAAGCCATCAGTGGAGACCTGATGTGTGGGAAGCAGTATTTCTCTTGGGGCCTCTTGCCTACAGTCAGGGACCAGTTACCTCAGTACAATGCTGGAGCCGGGGAGCTGGAGAGCACTTAATGCTGAGGAGATATGAGATGTTTCTACCCCTGGGGAATCTGAAAAACACCTGGGTAGGGGAGAGTTTCAGGGGTGCTCAGTGCCTGAACAAGCAGGATAATTGGTACAGATTAATTTGTATTCGTTGCCTTTGAACGTTGTGTTCCATAGATCACATGGGAGATTGGATCCATTTTCTAGGTGGTTCTAAAATAGAGCCCCAAATAAGTCATATCCATATTGTGAAGATGAAAAGAACATGTTTGGCCTGAAACTACGTGTTTAGATCTAGGACAGACTAGGAAGCTTATTTTTAGACACATAATGAAACGGGCATGTGCATCCACTGGTGGTTTTAGTCAACAAACAATTGAACAATTTTAAACAATGGAAGCAGTTTGAAAGTATGCAATATAGTTTTGTCATCTTATCCTAAAAAGATACACAGCTTTTATTTGTAAAAGGAACTCATGATCCTACCTGCTCCTTCACCTGCCACCCTCTCCCTACGAACACATAACATATGCACATTGTCGCATCACGGTATATAAAAATATGAACATGGGATCTTTGCTATTCTCCCTTCAAAAGGTGGAGTATAATTTTCCTCCTTTTCAGCATACAATGGAGTTAATGACTTGTTTTCTAACAATATAGTAGAAGTAGCAGTGTGTGTCTTCTGAGACTCAGTCGTAAAAGGTATTGCGGCTTCCTCTTCTTCTCACCATTGGATTCTTTCCTTTGGACAAAGTCAGTTGCCCTTGGTGAAGACAAACAGCATATGAAGAGGTCCACGTGGTGAGGAACTGAAGACTCTTGCCGGCAGCCATGTGGTTGAGCCAACTTAGAAGCAGATCCTATAGCCCCAGTCAAGCCTTCAGATGACCATGGTCTTGACTACAGTTTCATCAGAGACTCTGAGGCAGAAATACCCACCTCTCTCTGACTGTGACCCATAGAACCTGTGTGATCCACAGAATCTAACTGGGTAAAAAAGAATGTAAGCCCATTACATTAGGGGGACTGATAGGTGTGTTAAAGTCAATAGAGTGGAAGTCCCAATAGAGATCAAAGAATTGTTGGAATGGGAAGGTGTTAGAATATGTGAATTAGAAAGACAGAGCAGATGTTCAGAGAGTACAATGCTTCAAGTCAAGATAGTGGAAGTAATATAATTATGGAGATGGAGATTATGAGATCTAGGTTGTTAAGTTCATGAGAGTTGATGGCTAAGGTGAAGTGAAGGAAAGATTGTTGGAAATGAGAAGCTAAAGTGATGAATGGATTATCTTGTTAGATGTTGAAGCTGCCAAGAGTGATGACAGGGGCAGGATTAATTTTGGCAAGAAAGGCAGTGAGCTGGGTGCTAATATTTTCAATATATGTGGAGGCCTAATTGAATACTTATTACACGAGTAAAACAAGGAGGGATAGTTGATGGTGCTACCTGATAGATGTGGCTCAAAGGAGTCTGTGTGTTTGAAGAAGAAGGGATGAGAAATTATGTGGAAATAACCAAGAGGAGCAAGTTAAATAACACCACATGTCCAGGCCCTAGGGTAGTAGGGAGCCATAGAAAAACATTGTTGTTGGTAGTGAGGGCTGTTGGAGAAGTAGTGCTGTTAGACAATGGCCAGATTCCATTAGAAAGAGAAGGAAAAAGAACCTCTGCCCTTGGAGTAAATGTTGTGATGAAAGGAATTTGGCTCATAACAGCCTCTAAGTTCCAGATGTAAGAGTGGAAGTGTTTGAGAGGCAGAGAAGTGGTGGCAGACTGGGTCAGATGAGGAGATTGTGAGGCTACAGAGACATAAAAGCCCAAGTAACAATGGAATCCAGAAGTCCTAACCTTCTGGAAGTGGCTGAGGTAAGCAGAAATTTAAAGCATGATTGGATGAGCTGTGGTGGCTTTTTCTATGAAGGTGATTAACAAAAGAAAACAAAAGAAAAGGCTTGTAGCCTTTTCTTAGAATTGTTCTTGGTCAAGATGGACTTAACAGATATATTGAGAACATTTCACACTGAAACAGCAGAATATACATTCTCTCCAGTCCACATGGAAGGTTCTCCAGAATCGATCACATACTGGGTCACAAATCAGCCCTCAACGAGTACAAAAAGATCGAGATCACACTGTGCATATTTTCAGACAACAGCACTATGAAACTCAAAATCAACAACGAGAAAAGATTTGGAAAGATAACAAATACTTGGAGACTAAAGAACTCCCTACTAAAGAATGAATGGGCTAACCAAGAAGTTAAAGGGGAAATTAAAAAGTGCAGGGAAGCCAAGGACACTCTGGGACAAAGCAAAGGCAGTCATAAGAGGGAGTATATAGCAATCCAGGCCTTCCTAAAGAAGGAAGGAAGGTCTCAGATACACAACCTAACCTTACACCTTGAAGAGTTAGAAAAAGAACAGCAAATAAAACCCCAAACAAGCAGAAGACAGGAAATAATCAAGATCAGAGCAGAAATCAATGCTATCTAAACAAACAAACAAACAACAACAACAAAACCACAATAGAACAGATCAATGAAACCAGAAGCTGGTTCTTTGAAAGAATTAACAAAATTGATAAAGCACTAGCCAGTTTGATCAAAAAGAAAAAGGAAAGGACCCACATAAATAAAATCAAGAATGAAAGAGGAGAGATCACAACCAACACAGCAGAAACAAAAACAATAATAAGAGAAGAGTATGAGCAATTATACACCAATAAAATGGGCAATCTGGGAGAAATGGACAAATTCCTAGAAATATATAAACTACCAAAACTGAAACAGGAAGAAATAGAAAATTTGAACAGACCCATAACCAGTAGAGAAATTGAATTAATAATTAAAAAACTCCCCCACAACAAGAGTCCAGGGCCAGATGGCTTTCCAGGGGAATTCTACCAAACATTTAAGGAAGAATTAACACCTATCCTCTTGAAGCTGTTCCAAAAAATGGAAATGGAAGGAAAACTTCCAAACTCTTTCTATGAAGCCAGCATTACCTTGGTTCTGAAACCAGACCAAAACCCCACTGAAAAAGAGAACTATAGACCAATTTCCCTGATGATTATGGATACAAAAATCCTCAGCAAGATATTAGCTAACCGGATCCAACAATACATTAAAAAAATTATTCACCATGACCAAGTGGGATTTATACCTGGGATGCAGGGGCTGGTTCAATATCCGCAAAACAATCAATGTGATTCATCACATCAATAAAAGAAAGGACAAGAACCACATGATCCTCTCAAGAGATGTAGAGAAAGCATTTGACAAAATACAGCATCCTTTCTTGATAAAATCCCTCAAGGAAGTAGGGGTAGAAGGAGCATACTTCAAGATCATAAAAACCATATATGAATGACCCAACGCTAATATCATCCTCAATGGGGAAAAACTGAGAGCTTTCCCCCTAAGGTCAGGAACAAGACAGGGACGTCCACTCTCGCCACTGTTATTCAACATAGTATTGGAAGTCTTAACCTCAGCAATCAGACAACACAAAGAAATAAAAGGTATCCAAACTGGCCAAGAGGAGGTCAAACTTTCACTCTTCACAGATGACATGATACTGTATACGGAAAACCCAAAAGATTCCACCAAAACACTTCTAGAACTGATTCATGAATTCAGCAGTAGCAGGATATAAAGTCAATGCACAGAAATTGGCTGCATTCTTATACACCAATAATGAAGCAACAGAAAGAGAAATCAAGGAATCGATCCCATTTACAATTGCACCAAAAGCCATAAAATGCCTAAGAATAAATCTAACCAAAGAGGTGAAAAATCTATACACTGAAAACTATAGAAAGCTTATGAAAGAAATTGAAGAAGACACACACACAAAAAAATGGAAAAAGATTCCATGCTCCTGGATAGGAAGAACAAATATTGTTAAAATGTCTATACTACCCAAAGCAATCTACATATTCAATGCAATCCCTATCAAAAACCACCAGCATTCTTCACAGAACTAGAAAAAACAATCCTACAACTTGTATGGAACCAGAAAAGACCCTAACTAGCCAAAGCAATCTTGAAAAAGAAAACCAAAGCAGGAAGCATCACAATCCAGGACTTCAAGTTGTATTGCAAAGCCGTAATCATCAAGACTGTATGGTACTGGCACAAGAACAGACACTCAGATCAATGGAATAGAATAGAGAACCCGGAAATGGACCCACAAACATATGGCCAACTAATCTTTGACAAAGCAGGAAAGAATATCCAATGGAATAAAGACAGTCTCTGCAGAAGTGGTGCTGGGAAAACTGGACAGCGACATGCAGAAGAATGAACCTGGACCACTTTCTTACACCATAGACAAAAATAAACTCAAAATGGATGAAAGACCTCAATGTAAGACAGGAAGCCATCAAAATCCACGAGGAGAAAGCAGGCAAGAACCTGTTTGACCTCGGCCGCAGCAACTTCTTACCAACATGTTTCCGGAGGCAAGGGAAACAAAAGCAAAAATGAACTATTGGGACCTCATCAAAATAAAAAGCTTCTGCACAGCTAAAGAAACAATCAGCAAAACTAAAAGGCAACCAACAGAATGGGAGAAGATATTTGCAAACGACATATCAGTTAAGGATTAGTATCCAAAATCTATAAAGAACTTATCAAACTCAACACCCAAAAAACAAATAATCCAGTGAAGAAAGGGGCAAAAGACATGAATAGACACTTCTTCAAAGAAGACCCCCAGATGGCCAACTGACACATGAAAAACTGCTCAACATCATTCATCGTCCAGGAAATACAAATCAAAACCACAACGAGATACCACCTTACAACTGTCAGAATGGCTAACATGAACAACTCAGTCAACAACAGATGTTGGAGAGGATGCGGAGAAAGAGGATCCCTTTTGCGCTGTTGGTGGCAATGCAAGCTGGTGCAGCCACTCTGGAAAATAGTATGGAGGTTCCTCAAAAAAGTAAAAATAGAACTAGCCTCCAACCCCGCAATTGCACTGCTAGGCATTTACCCAAGGGATACAGGTGTGCTGTTTCGAAGGGGCACATTCACCCCAATGTTTATAGCAGCACTACCGACAATAGCCAAAGTATGGAAAGAGCCCCAATGTCCACTGATGGATGAATGGATAAAGAAGATGTGACATATCTATATCTATACATATAGATATAGATATATAGATATATATATGCATAATGGAATATTACTTGGCAAGCAAAAGGAATGAAATCTTGCCATTTGCAACTATGTGGATGGAACTAGAGGGTATTATGCTAAGAAAATTAGTCAGTCAGAGAAAGACAAATATCATATGACTTCACTCATACAAGGACTTTAAGAGACAAAACAGAGGAACATAAGGGAAGGGAAGCAAAAATAATATAAAAACAGGGAGTGGGGACAAACCATAAGAGACTCTGAAATATAGAGAACAAACAGAGGGTTCCTGGAGGGGTTGTGGCGGGGGGGTGGAAGGGGGAGGGGCTAAATGGATCAGGGGCACTAAGGAATCTATTCCTGAAATTAGTGTTGTACTATTTGCTAACTAACTTGGATGTTAATTAAAGACACAAATTAAATAGAAATTAAAAAAAAAAGTTCTTGGTCAGTTTGTAGGAGGTGGATGGTGATATGTTTGCAGGAAAGGCCATCTTACTAAGAGCACGTGGAGCTTCATGGGCCTCCCTGAGTCCTGCTTAGAATGGTGCAAGGGGTTACAGAAGACACTCTAGAGGAATGGATGATGCCACAGCCCAAATGACAGGACATCCATCCACTTTTGGAGATGTCCAGAACACTCTGGAAGTCCTGCTGAAATTCTAGCTTGCTGAGTACTAACTCCCTGTCCTGTTGATAGATCAAAATACCACCTATCCTCAGGGCTCAAAATAGCAGGGTCCATAAAATCTTGCTTCACCCCTGCTCACTACTTGATAAGGAAAGAAAAACTGAGTCAAAGCTCAATATTTTCTATACAACTCCTTCTTTTCCCTCTTAATTAGTTTCCTTTTAAATTAATTTTGGGATGCCTAGGTGGTTCAGTCAGTTGATCGTCCAACTTGAGCCATGATCCCAGGGTCATGGGATCGAGCCCCACGTTGGGCTCCGTGCAGAGCATGTAGTCTGCTTGAGATTCTTCTTGTCTCCCTCTTCCCCTCCCTTCCACTTGCACACATGCTCTCGGAGAAAGACATTAAAAATAAACAAACATAAATGAGTTTCAAAAGCTAAAGCCATTTTCCTACAAGCCTTCAATTATGATGAGGCACAGTGAGTGGAGTCAATGTTTGAATGGCTTCTGGAGGCCAGGCTGCGCTTTTTCACCTGTGGTTGAAAAGGCTGGTGGAAGGGCCTTGGGGATCTGAGCACAGGAGTGGAAATCATGAGGCAGTCATCCTCACTGTCTCTGAAGTGTCCCATAGGCCTGGCATGGCACTCGATCTTCCTCTGCATGTTTCCTAGTTTATAATCTCTCTGGAGTGCCTCACGGAATAAATAATTAATGGTTGCAAAGCATGAAACCTAAAGTGCTATGGAAACAGAAAAGCAACAATAAAGGGACTCTCCTTGTTGGTTGCTCAACTCCAGCACTTGGCAGAGGAGTTCTTGAAACATGACCCCACGCAGGCTCCAACCTGGCCAGGCTGGAAGTGAGCTAAACTACCCCAATGCCTAGCATTAGGCTGGACCCTTCACCTAACTCCCTGACACCCACCCAGCCTCCCTTCCCTTTCCCCATCCAGCCAAGAGAAAAATAGCTCTGATTCAGTGGGATCATGTTGATGTGGTTTAATTTCATACACTTCATTCTTTCATTTATCCATTTGACATTTATCGTACACCTGCTCTGTCTGGACTGTATACTTACCTAAGCTGGTTACAAAGGTGGAGGGGTCCCAGTCTGAGGCTAAGCTGAATGATTGGCCTTGCGCCCACATATCCGAGCACCTGGGAGAACGAGTGGGGCAGGAGACATTGCCAAAAAAAGCCCAAGAAACCTTGGAAGTGGAGGAAGACCAGGAGAAGGACAAGCCTGACCTAGAAACAAAGGTTTTGACCTCTGTCTCCAGCTCAGACTTTGTTGCATCTGGTCTAGATTTTAGTAATATCGTACATCCAGTATGATATGTTTCAGTAATATGTGTGTTCAGTAACATGATCTCTCTTTCTGTTCTGTAATGTGGATTTCTGGTTTTCAGTAATATCTGAAAGATCATTCTTTGTAAAATATCATGGCCTGGGCAGCACAACTTTTTATGACATCCCCAACATACCTGATACCTGGAGCGCATTACTTCTTTGGTCTCCCCAGTTCAAAAAAATATTTTCTGTAATAACGAACGCGTTATTTTCTTGATTTGTTCTTTTTGCTTGAAAAGCAATGGAAAAGAAACGTCACCTTAGTGCTAATATTAAAATTCGACAAATTATTTAATGTACGAACTAAAATTTGTACCCACGAGGCAAAGCTTGCTATTTGCACTATATTTCCTTGCTTTTAGGTACCAGACACAAAAAAATCTAAGTGATCAGATAGAATGACAGAGTTGAAGCAGCTCAAATTCTATCTCTGCATCTTTCCAAGCACGATGTGGTCATTAATTTGAACCTACAGGTTAAATGCAGACATATTTAGTATTTAGGAAATCGCAGACACAAACCGCACCCAACGTGAACTGGACCGATTTCAAAGGATTCTCAGCTCTTCAAATGAAATTGTACGGTTGAGTGTGTGTTTTTGGAGGGCGATTTTACAGCTGGGAGTTCTCTGAATTAACTTTCATGTAGAGTACTATGTTTATTAAAATATAAGTAACAACACTTGCTAATTTTTAAGCCTATGTGATTATCGCTCTTGTGGCCGAATCTCGATTTAGGCTCCGGTCATGATCTCATGGTTGTGAGACTGAGCCCCGCCTCGGGGTTTGTGCTGATCGTATGGAGCCTGCTTGGGACTCTCTCTCCCTCTCTGTCTGTCTCTCACCCCCTCTCTCTCTTTCTCTCGCTTTTTTTCTCTCTCTAAAAATAAATAAATAATCTTAAAAAAAAAAAAAAAGAACTGCCAGGGCACAGTGATAATAAAGTACAGATTGACCTTTTAGATTGCTTTATTTTTAATTCTCCACCGGCAATGCATCCCCGTACTGCCTTTACCTAAGGTGAACCACTGCCATTTCCTACCATTCCTGCCCCACTACTATTCTGGAATATTTTAGGACATGGCAAAATGCAGACAGAGGGAGGAAGATTCCCGTTTGTTCACAGGCAACTCCTTAGATGCTGCTTAGATGATTCCAGCAGGTGCCTGACAGGTGGTGACTGTGGTGGACAGAGGAGATGGTACCCAGAGGGAGGGCCGGGTTGTCCAGACATTAGTAGGGCCATGGTGCTTGCCAGAAAGAGTGACATTGGTAGTGATTCACAGAGGTGCTTTGCATGCACCAGAGGGAGTGGTTTGCAGAGGTAAGAGTCTATGCCAGCAGATTAGGGCAAGAGTCAGCACTCATAGATACACCCACGGGTGGGTAAGAGAGAAAGATGATGTGCCCTCAACTACCACACAGTCTCGTAGGGCAAAAATCTAGTTCTAGTCGCACCCTATCTAGTATGATAGCATACATCATAATACAGAATAATATAGTTTTCTTTAATACAGTGTATAATCTGATAAGCTAGACAAATGAGTATGGTATGTTTGCGAAAGTTTTCCGGGAGAAAGAAAGAAACAAACAAACATCTGAACTGATTGTTGAAGTAGGAGGAGGGGTTAGTGACCTCTAAGACTATATTTGTCCTGTCAAGACTTCAGATGTGACTTGGGGCGCCTGGGTGGCGCAGTCGGTTAAGCGTCCGACTTCAGCCAGGTCACGATCTCGCGGTCCAGGAGTTCGAGCCCCGCGTCAGGCTCTGGGCTGATGGCTCGGAGCCTGGAGCCTGTTTCCGATTCTGTGTCTCCCTCTCTCTCTGCCCCTCTCCCGTTCATGCTCTGTCTCTCTCTGTCCCAAAAATAAATAAAAAACGTTGAAAAAAAATTAAAAAAAAAGACTTCAGATGTGACTCTTGGGCAGGTAAGATATTTGGGAGTGGGTGTGCTCCCAAGGGTCTCCTTAAATTAAGCAGCCTCGCAACGCTCAAGATTTGTTGAACATTCACAACGTGCCAAGTACAATACTCACCGAGTTCTACTCATTACCTAGTTGTACCCTCAATGCAGTCCCAAGGTGTGGGTGCTGTTACCATTCCCATTCTACCAAGGGGGGTGACTGAGGCCTTTGGCAGCCAAGTAACTTGCCAAAGGTCATAAACCAAGTTACAGAGATAGGATTTGAACGCAAACAGTCTGACCTCAGAGTCTAGGATTGAATTTTTCTTTTTTTTTCTTTATTTTTAATTTTTGTTTGTTTATTACTTTTGAGAGAGAGAGAGAGAGAGAGAGAGAGAGAGAGAGAGAGAGGAGGGTAGGGGCAGAGAAAGGAAGACACAGAATCCCCAGCAGGCTCCAGGCTCTGAGCTGTCAGCCCAGAGCCCGGCATGGGGCTCGAACTCACAAACTGCAAGATCACGAGCTGAGCTGAAGTCGGACGCTTAACCAACTGAGCCACCCTGGCGCCGTAGGATTTAATTTCTCAATTGCCCCCTGAAAATACATACAATGAGGCATTTGGACACCATTCACTCGAAGCCCACCGTCTCCCCTCCCCTAAGCTGCATGTAAGACTGGCATTGCTCTGTGGTGGTGACTCCTGCGGGCATTCAGCTGAGCTGCGGTCGGCAAAGACGAGGGTGATCGTCGGCGAGCACCCCTCTGGGTAAGATTCAGGCTCTGTGTGTGAATTCCATCTCTGCCGCTTCTTGACGGTACGATCTTGGCTAAGTCGTTTGTCCTTTCCGAGCCCAGCTTTCTCCTCCATAACATGGGACGGTTAAGACCTAGGTCTCAGAATTGTTCGGAAGAAGTCAGCACGTAGGTGCAACAGCAGGTGAAACATAGTAGGCATTTCACCTGCTAGCCTGATACGTGTCAACTGAGTTAAGGAAGCAGGGCACCCCACAACTTGTTGCCGAAGAAAACTTGGCATCCGATTTTCTTCTTCTACAGTGGCCTATTTTGAATCCTAAGTAAAAGACCCCAGGATCACTATTCATTTTAAACAACAAACACCTGTCATTGCCCAAATTAGAAACACTTGCAGAATCGTGCTGCAAAATATTTATAAATTCATAAGTGTGTTTTCATTGGTGCTAAGTAAAATGAATTCCGCTGTAGTTTTTCACTTTTCAGGGAAAGATGTCTCCATTCTTTTCTCCCTAATTGTAACTGCTGAATATTGGATTTGTGAAAGCAAATGTACAGGATTTGTGATAAAGGGAAGTTTGGGGGTGAGAAGGCAAGGCAGGTCGAGGTGTGGGGGAGAGATGGCTTAATGTTAGGCTTTTCACATTTCAGATGAAACTGAGACAAAGACAATGTATCTTTATTTTCCCTCGGGACTCCTACCCGCAGTGGGACACTCACTATCTACTTTGTGAGGTGTGTTTTCCTTTTAATTTGATAACATAAGTCTGAAGGTATTCCACGCATTTACTCATCATGCTTTTTTTTTTTTTTTCTTCTAGAGTCTGAGGGAAAATCACGGTATAACGGCAGTTTTATCTAAAAAAATAAATAATACAGTTCTACTTCCACTAGTTCTGGCTTTTTAAAAATTGTATCCCTGACTCAATTTCCTACCAGACTTTTTATTTTTTTATGTTTATTTATTTATTTAAAAAAAATTTTTTTAACGTTTATTTTTGAGACAGAGAGAGACAGAGCATGAACGGGGGAGGGTCAGAGAGAGAGGGAGACACAGAATCGGAAGCAGGCTCCAGACTCTGAGCTGTCAGCACAGAGCCCGACGCGGGGCTCGAACTCACGGACCACGAGATCATGACCTGAGCCGAAGTCGGACGCTTAACCGACCGAACCACCCAGGCGCCCCTATGTTTATTTATTTTTGAAAGAGAGACAGAGTGAGAGTGGGGAAGGGACGGAGAGAGAGGGAGACACAGAATCTGAAACAAGCTCCAGGCTCTGAGCTGTCAGCACAGAGCCCGATGCGGGGCTCGAACTCACAAACCGTGAGATCATGACCTGAGCCCACGTCAGACGCTGAACCGACTGAGCCACCCAGGAGCCCCAGTTTCCTACCAGACTTTTAAACATTACGGCTTTGAGTGCTATTTCCGTCTAATCTAGCAAAATTTCTTAGTGGGAGCATTGTAAACCAACAACAGTCAGGTCGACTTCAACCTGTAAACGTTTTGCCCGGTGTTTAAAAACTTTCAAGAAAATATATATTTTTTTAAACTGGAATATTTCACATAAAATCTGGATTTTTGTGTTTTCCTGACAAAAACGAAACACCAGGCCAACTGGTCTTGCTGTGCCCGGGGCAGGGTTCTCAGTTCCGGCTTGCCACCCACCCCGTTGTGGAAATAACGTGCGGACACACACTCACTTGCCCCCAACCTCCTAGGGGATAATCTCCTAGCCAGTTCCTAGGGCCAGCCAGCTTCATGAGTGGGTGACCTGTGCAGTCACATGGTCCGACTCTCAGGACAGGCTTGAGTTGGGATGAATACTTTGCTATTCTGTCTTGAAATTGGTCATAATTTGGGGCGCCTGGGTGGCTTAGTCGGTTAAGTGTCCGACTTTGGCTCAGGTCATGATCTCGCAGTTCGTGAGTTCGAGCCCCGCGTCGGGCTCTGTGCTGACAGCTCGGAGCCTGGAGCCTGCTTCACATTCTGTGTCTCCCTCTCTCTCTGCCCCTTCCCTGCTCATGCTGTGTCTCTCTCTGTCTGAAAAATGAATAAACATTAAAAAAAAAAAAAAGAAATTGGTCATAATTTTACCTTTGAATTTGTGCTTTGTAAGTGAATGCAATTGGGCGTGTGGGTGAGCAGAGAGAGAAGGGCCATGTGACCTCATAGGTCACACACCCATGTGTGTGAGCAGAGGAAATACACCAGTTGGGGGCATGTATGGGCTCAGGTGGATGGGCGGGGAAGGTAGCAGTTGACACGCACGCTGAGCAGTTGGCTCGGCCACCCGGTGCACACGTGCATGCCTGGGGCAGTCCAGGGCACCATGGGTCCCCAAGGAGGCAACAGAATGCGTCAACAGCCAACTTGATTATATATAACCAGCACAGGACTACTGGCATGCATTCAGCCAACTTCGTCAGTAAATTAAGACAAAATAGGAGCACATGCGTGGACATTGCAATAAAGCATATCAAGGAGTTATTCTTTTTTTTTTTTTTTTTAACGTTTATTTATTTTTGAGACAGAGAGAGACAGAGCATGAACGGGGGAGGGTCAGAGAGAGAGGGAGGCACAGAATCAGAAACAGGCTCCAGGCTCTGAGCCGTCAGCCCAGAGCCCGACGCAGGGCTCGAACTCACGGACCGCGAGATCGTGACCTGGCCGAAGTCGGACACTTAACCGACTGCGCCACCCAGGTGCCCCAAGGAGTTATTCTTAAAAGAGTTTAGAACCTGTGGGTTTGAAAAACCGCTGTGCCATTGCAAAGCAAATAGCCACAGGCTTAGAAACTGAAATTAAACTTAAAAACTATCACCTTCAATAAAAAAGAGCACTCTTTTCATATGAAGCTTTGGATTAACCAAAGAAAACAATTTCAAGATGAGTATTTCCTTGTAATTGAAGATACAGTGATATAATGCATAAATAGGCACTTGAATTACATACAAACCGTGAAGCCGCTCTTGGTTTCTCGTATGACCTTCGCACGTTATGTAAAATGACAGGGGAAACATCAGAATGCCTTTGTATGAATTCACACTTACAGCTAAATTTAAACTTACGTAAAACCTATTTGTATGAGGAGTTACATCTTTTTAGAAAAATTGTTTCTCAAGAATCATTAGCTCTAAATGTACAAAAATTTGTATTTCAAAATAACTTACCAAAAATTTCTCCCAATATTGTCACAGTCTATAAAATGATGCCCTTAATAGTTATTGGTAACACATCACTGTAAGATCCTCCTCAGGGTTAAAAATGATCAAAAATCAGTTGCTGTCTTTCATCTGGCAAGACTGATTACTTTCAATTATATTGACTGAAAGTGAATTTGCTAAAAGTATAAATTTGACTGATCTAATAAAATGAATCAATGAAGACAGCCAGAAAAATTTTTAGGATCACTCCAGATATCATGTTAACATTTCATAAAGTTCTGACTTTTTTCGGTTTATTATTTATTATATAATATGATACCAATTATTTTGCATTTTGCAAATTGATATTGTTATTCATGTATTAATACTACCACTCATTATGTTTCATAGGAGTAAAATAATTTTAAAGATAAAAACGTAATTGTTTTCCTCTCTTAAACAGCATTTCCCCTCCTGCTTTATGAACAAGAGCCCCGCATTTTCATTTCGCATAGGTCCCAGAAATAATGTAGTTGGTCTTGCCCATGACATTTGACGTACCGCCCTCAGGAGTAGAAACAAAACAAGCACAACAACAAGGAAAAACAGAAGACCCAGTTTCAGAGCCCGGCTCTGGGACATTCTGTAAGACATATTGTTTGTGTTTTCAATATACTGAAGGCAAAAATGGTGGCGAGGCTGTTACAGAATAAAGATGACTAATGCTAACACGACAAACAGAAGTAACACAGAAACACGGATTGAATCTTGGATGGGAAGAAAAGTCTAAGGAAAATTTGGGGAACGAATTTGCATGTGGACTTGACAATAGGTGATGTCACTTAATTGACGTGTCATTTATTGCGATAATGGTATTGTGGCCATTCGGGGGATGTCCTGCCATTGGGGAATACATCGATTTTTGGGAGTCAGGTGTTATGACGATTCTCAAATGGTTAAGTGGATCTAGCTAAGCCACGTGCTTGTGTGTTTTGTCTTATTTCATTTTTTTTTCTGAAGGTTTGAAGTTTTTCTCATAGAAAAAAAACTGGAGAAAATAAACAAATGACAGAGCACAAAAGAGCTTTCTAGGAAGTCGGGAATGTCATATATTTCGACATGGGGGATTGTTGCAAAGATGTCTTTAATTTCTAAGATTCCGCCCAGCTCTTCACTTATAATCTCTGTACCCTTTGGTATGTATGCCGTTTGTCAGTCCAAATGATTTAAAACGCTGCTTTATAATTGAGCAAGAAAACACCCAAATGTGATGCATTGGGTGTGAAACGCCCAAATATACTGCTGAGTGAACATATGCCAGTGCTCAGGGTGTTTTGAGGGTGAGGGTTTTGCCAATTAATCAGATGATCAGTTGCCTTTTGTTTGTTTTGCACGTCAGTTTCCAAACTTTGCGTTCACATTTTACATCAAAAGCTCAGTAGGGAAGAGGAGCAGGAATTCTAGGAGGAAAATTAATCAGAGACAACGTCAGCAGGGTGGAGCCGGGTGTCGTGCCGCTTGACGGTGATACAATTCTGAGCGTCTTCCTTGAGGAAAAGAATGCAAAGTTAGGCCTGAAAATAGATGATTGAGGAAGGGTCTAGGAAGCGAGGGCTCAGGAATTGAGCTTCTTGGTCTTCATGAGAAATCCGCTTCTGTTTTTTCCCATTATTTTAAGTTGCGACAAAGGAAAGACTCAGTTAGTCTTGTTTTGATTATTCCTGTTTCAAGGATTGCTGTATTTACTATATTTGTGTTGCTTCTCCAGGGCACCTCCAATGACAGGTCTTATTTTTTTCGTGACTCGCGGAGTAAGTTTGCTTGATATTCTAAACAATAGCGGGGCGCCTGGGTAGCTCAGTCGGTTGGGCGACCGACTTCGGCTCAGGTCATGATCTCGCAGTCCGTGAGTTCGAGCCCCGCGTCGGGCTCTGTGCTGACAGCTCAGAGCCTGGAGCCTGTTTCGGATTCTGTGTCTCCGTCTCTCTCTGACCCTACCCTGTTCATGCTCTCTCTCTGTCTCAAAAATAAATAAACGTAAAAAAAAAAAAATAAAAAAAAAACAATAGCTAGAAGAGAAGCACTAATCTATAGACTAGTATGGAAAAGAAAGGATTAGTAGAGTCTCTGACATGCTCCTCCCTGAAATGACATAAAACAATACACACTCCATTATCGTTGCCAAATTCAGAGCCTAATACAAGTGCCAGATATCCAGGAGTAGCTCACAAGTAACCCAACTGAGCTTTGTTCAGTCTTCCCAATGCCTCCTGAGATGGGAGTTACTACGCCCATTTCGTAGCTAAAAACATGTTCCCTGAGTTCAACCAGACAGAAGCGCCTAAGCCAGAATTTACATTAGGGTTTTGTGGGGTGGCGCCTGGGTGGTTTAGTCATTTAAGCATCTGACTTTGGCTCAGGTCATGATCCCACAGTGCGTGATTTCGAGCCTGGCGTCGGGCTCTATGCTGACAACTCAGAGCCTGGAGCCTGCTTGGGCTTCTGCGTCTCCCTCTCTCCACTCCTCCCCCGCTTGCGCTCTGTCTCTCTCTGTCTCTCAAAAATGAATACACATTAAAAAAAAAAAAATCAGGATTTTGTGCTTCTGAGGCCTACGCACTAACCATCATACTGTACTGGCCAACTGGTGTAACTCATTTCACAAGAAGGGACAGACACATGATTGCTGTCTTAAGTTCAGAGGTCTGGTGTCAGGGTCTCATGCCTCTCGTAAGAGACGAAAGACAGAATAGTTGAATTTCCAAGCAGAGAACATAGAGCAGCGAGGCAAAAAAAATAAGCTCAACCCAGCTACAGGACTGAGTTTCCTACGGGACTGAGGCTCCCACTCCTACCAAGGTCAGTCCTTCCACTCAGCTCCTGTAACTCTCCAAAACGCCCAAACAAGAAAATGGTATATTTCATGAATAGGAAAAATGCGTCTGGCTGATGCACGTTTGGGTTTGTTTTTTTTCTTACCTTCATTTTCATACTTGAGTCATGAAATTCATGCCATTTCTTAGTTCCTTTTCCTAATTAAATTATTTTTCTCTTACTCCGGCCAACCAGGACAGTTTAGCGACAGAAACATTTTGGCTTTTGGAAACAGCACGTTTCGCTCCGTTTTAGAGAGTCTCTGCGAAATTCATGTTGCGAAGGCAATCAGCTTCTCTCCCTTTCTTTTCAAAGAACTGACAAACATGCATAAATAAATAAAAAAAATCTCAAGACGTCGCTTATAAATTAACATATCCAGGGTCAGATGTTTTTCTGTTAAAAAAAAAAAAAATCATATGGAAAGCGTATGCACTCTTCCTGCTTTGTATAAACTCCAAATCAGCGTCAATCAGCCTGTCTTGATTTGGTATCAGTCCCCAGGATTGTGGCTGGCAAAGCTGAAACAAGTTTCAAGACCAGTTAAAAAGGGAAAATCACTGGTAGATTTAAAAAAAAAAAAAAAAAAAAGTTCCTCTTTTGAAGGCAACAGCTGAGAGCATTTGGTACAATCAGGCAACCCTCCCATGGCCAAGGGCCTTGATATTCATTAGGCCTCTCTTTGTGGCATGAAAACCTTCTGCCTTCATTTAGCGACACTGTCCATGGACCGGTTTTCTGCGGTACACAAAACAGATATGTTTTTCTCACAGGTCTGGGAAAACAAGTCTTGTCTTTCATTATAAAGACAAGTTTATTGATGTTGAGACAAATGGAGTCCACTTCCACTTGTGTTTGAATTCCTAGCTTGGGGCTGAGGCTATCTGGGCAGAAGTGTGGATTCACTATTGGCTGCTAGTTCAGACCTGACTCTTTGGAGTTGAGACTTCTAATAACTCAAAGCATAGAGCAAATAAGAAGTCCTTCCATTTTTGGTAAACGGTTTTAAAATTCCGAGAGGAGTGGGTGGAGGGCAGCTATTCAGTCACCAATTGAAACAAAAAATGCAGTGTTGGAAATACACGTAGTATTTATTCTCTCTCCCACTCTCTCTTTTGGGAGGATTCCAGCTCCGTGTTTGGTGAGAGTAGAGAACAAAATCCTTTTGGATTACCACTTTGAGCCACATTATGACGGGCAGAAATGAAGTTTCTTGAGAATCATCCTTCAGTGTGCCTCTCGGAGGATACCTTAACCAACCTATTCTTGGGAACCTGGACAAGGCACTCCCCCATCCAGGATGCAGCCAAGATGCCTCATAGGCCAGGCAAGAGTTCTTCGGAGGGGGGGTGGGATGTGTGTCTTGTCCCAGGATAGAAATCTTTTGAGGGTCAATTTCACAGGTTTCTCTCAGGTTTATGAAGGCCCGTTGCAGATGCCAAGGTAAAAGGGCCCGGCGATTCAGTAGTCATTCGCTGCAGCTGACAGAAAAAGAACTCTGTAATACTGTGTTATCTTTCTTTACAACTGTTATGCCAATGCAACGGTAGTGACTAACATAAACACAGAAGATTTACACTCCATTTAGTAGAAACCACGGCCTCAACATGAGCCTATGGTTTCTCCCTAACCAAATCCAGTCATTATTCCACAAATATTTGTTCGATGTGCCAACGTGAAGAAAACTGACTTAAAGGTTGGCTTGAAACTTGGCCCCCGTGACCAACCGGCTTCATCAGAGGTAACGATGAGCCGTGATAGATGCTAAACATCGAGTACAAGAAGCAGATGTTGGGAGCAGAGAGGACCGACGCTTACAAATAAACAGTGACTAATTAACCCTCGGTGATTTAGAGTAGGCCACCTGGCTAGTTTCAAGGTTATGAAATGGAGGCAGAGGGGGACGTAAAAGCATGAGTTCAACAACCTGAAAGAGCTAAGCACAGGATTTCATCGGGGGAGCCATCTTACGGTTGACAAACGACGCTTGGAAATGATGCAGAGACACCAGGGGCTGGCGCGTAAGCGTAAAAATGGTGCCATGAAGCTGTGCGTGTCGCTGTCTTGGCTTGTCTGCTGCGCAGGTAAACGATTACAGGTAATTAATTACCAGTCAGTAATTATTACCAATTAAAGGGTAATAATTACCAATCGGTCGACCACAGAAAGAGACCTGTCTTTGGAGTTTCAGAAGAGAGCTGGCGGAAGGAGCCTTGAAGACCCCTTCGTAGAACTATCTCCCACCCACCTCCACGTTTATACATAGAAACTGGGATTCAGGAAGTATTTGCCTAAAGTCACTCAGAATCCTTGTCTGTTTAATTCTTCTTTTAGAATCTGATAATACAGACCTACTACAACTTGGCACGAATGAAAAGGGGAAACGTCTGTGCGCAAAGCCTCCGGCATAAATCCCATAAATATTTGTGGAAGTGTACTTATCCTGGATTTTCCCAGGGTTATATTTGGTAATCTTTTTGATAGATTATATTCAGGTATACAATTATATGACATAAATGGGATAAAGAAACAGGGGAAATGCATGGGGGAGTAGTTCTTTGCAAAGCTTCTAAAATTTCGAACTCAGATTCTGACCATGGAAATGTAAGAGAAACACTGTGATTTTCCAAAAAAGGAGCCTAAAAAAAGAAAAGAAAAGAAAATTGTAGTCATAACACTGAAAATGATAGAATGGGTCCTGCAGAAGTTTTTAACGATGTGGCCAATTAAAAACGCACTCCCTAGTAAGTAGGAAAACTAGATACCATTTACCGATGTGGGTTGTTCGGGGCAGTATGGTAGCGGGTTCGGTTATCTTGTAGGAATGCCAGCATATGATATCCACCCGAGAGAGAGAGAGAGATAAACCGCGGATCTAGTTCACTCATCTTACGTAATTTTATTACAAAAATAATAATAAAGAAGGTATAGAAAAGCAAAGCCTCTTACCTCCAAAGCGAGATTAGGTCTGATTCCACATATTTTCTAAAGACCATGCCAACACCTTTCTTCCCGGATGTTAATACATTGATTTATGTTTGCCGGTTTTCAATCAGTTAGATGGACAGATTCATTCAGAAAAATGTAGAAGGATTAAGTCATGGATTGAAGGAATCGTTGAACGGGTGAAGGTTAGTGCTTACAGCCAAGTAATACAGAGTAGCATTAACATTAGCTGACTTTCCAGTAGTTTTATTTAATGAACTGTTGACCAAGTGTATGTAATTAAGGATGGTCTAATGAAGATACGCTGATCCAAGATTTGTTCCCAAATGTGTCTTTCTGATGTATTGCCTCTAGCTACTGAGAGGTGGAAAATACGAGTGAATGAATAACTGACAGTGGCAGCCTATCAGAAGACTTTCTAATGGAAAATTTCCCTCTGAACTTTAAATCAAAGTACATTTCATTGTGTATCACCAAACTTCACACCCGGGAATTGTATACACATATCATAAAGTGCGTCATCATCTGGGTCCATGACAGTTGTGTCTCCACAAGCCAAGTGTTTTATAATAATTTTAAATTTGTGCATGTAGTTGGTTAGTATTTTTCTCTTTCAGAAACCTTTCCCTCTAATTACTCTTATCACCAGGAAGAAATAGAGCAAAGTGTTACATCAAATAAAGTGGTGAGATCCAATTCAATTAGGTACACATTAAGTAACGACTATGTACAAGGCCCTGTGCCAAATTTCCAAATGTACCAGGAATTTTGAGTCTGGTCGTTTTCATGGACTTTGTTTATACAGCTCTTGGGATCCTGATCCTGGGAGTGTCCAAGTCTAGTCCAGCTTTCTCTCTTAAAATTCATCAAGAAAAAAGTAGCCCTGGGGCGCCTGGGTGGCTCAGTCGGTTGAGTGGCCGACTTCGGCTCAGGTCATGATCTCGCGGTTTGTGGGTTCGAGCCCCGCGTCAGGCTCTGTGCCGACAGCTCAGAGCCTGGAGCCTGCTTCGGATTCTGTGTCTCCCCCTCTCTCTGCCCTTCCACTTGTCATGCTCTGTCTCTGTCTCTGTCTCTCTCTCAAAAATAAATAAACATAAAAAAATTTAAAAAAGAAAGAAAGAGAGAGAAAGAAAGAAAGAGAGAAAGAGAGAAAGAAAGAAAAAGTACACACTGAGAAAACTGTGTAGTGTATTCCAAGGATTCTGGGAGACCTGCAGGGAATCAAGGCAGCATCAGCAGCCTGCTGCCCCAGGAGACAGGAGTGGTTGAAGGGCTTGGCAGACACACGTCACACTGAACTTGAATCTCTCTTTTACTGGGAAACAACAAAGTATAAAACAAAAAGTTTACACTCAAGATCCTGAGAAAACTTTTTAAGCCACTGCCCCTTCACCATCTAAATGTAATCCATATGTATGCTGTCTACGTGAGATAATTGTTCCAAACATTCTCCAGGAGACAATAACAGACGAAATATGGAACCATTAGTAACCCAAGATTGAAGCATCATGGTGCTAGGTGAGGTGGGACTGATGTGAATATAAAAGAAGAGAATAGAGAGGAATTTGACACTGACGGGAGAGCAGAGAAAAAGCAGAGTCTCTATTAAGAGTTTGGGACCAAGGTTATTTTAAGAGTCTCCCAGCTAGTTTCCTTTCTTTCTGTTTTATGCTCTCCAAGCCATCCTAGCTGTCGAGTTGTCCCTCTCTGAAACTATTTTTTAATTGTGTGTTATTTGCAGGCTTGACAACCTCCAACGGGTGCAGTGAACACACTTTCTCTACAACACCCCACGTGTGTCCTCATCACCAAACTTCTGCAAAGCTCACCTCTTCCCCAGGGCTCTTGGTCCATTTCTAGGCTACCCCAAGCCCGCTGTAAAAGACTGCATAACCAAGGAACTGGATCCAGAACCAGGTTTAGTTACTCCCTGGCTTGTCCCTCAGCCCCACCCTTCTCATAACTCTAGTCCCCTGCACCCTCTCTACCTTGGCAGTTTTCACAACGAATCCTTGCACTGAAATCCCCAATTATACCCTCTTGCCATTTCCATTGATTATTAGCCTACAAGGGTTCAGTCCCAAAATCAGATATTGCAAAGGCAAGTTTGACCTTCTAGTGCTTAGCTATTTTTGTAACCCTATCATAGGGTACATTGTCAACAAGTATGGAGATGTATTTGTTAGGAATCTCCTTCGGATGGCAAGCCTGGGTATATATGATAATTCGTAAGTGAATTACCTTACTGGGACAATCCAGTTCTGCTTCTTAAAAAAATACTATACACACACCTGAATCAACATGGCCAATCCCTGGCCAATAGGGTGTTGCTGCAAAGTAGGTGATTCATTATCTATTAACCACTTACTTACTACTCCTTCGGAAATAGGAATTGCATCTACACTCAGCTTGGAACCACCAAGAATGGGGAAAAGGAAAGACAGATGCCGAAGGAACGGGTGTAATGTTCCTTAAGGCATAGACTCTTTAGCACTAGAACAAAACAGAGAGTCAGAAGACATGGTTTGTAGTAAGAGTAGAAAATAGAAACCCAAAAAGGGAAAACAATTTTTGTTAAAGGAGGATGATGAGACACTGTTACATACCAATTAGAATGACTAAGCACAAACAAACAAAAATACTAAAAAGAACAGATGCTGGTGAGGTTGAGGAACAACAGGAACTCTCCTATTGTGAGAAAATGCAAAATGGTACAGCCACCTTGGAAAGCGGCTTTTTAAAAAAAAGCCACTTAAAAAAAAAAAGTGGTAAGAAGATGGGCGGGAAGGCATATCTAACACAAACTACTCTTTGTTTAGAGCTCAGGCATAATTTTTACAAATAAAGATAACTTTATTTATCTGTGATAAAGTTAAAGATACACTTACCGTATCCACTGGCATCCCATTCTTAGGTATTTACCTAAGGGAAGTTAAAACTTAGGTTCACACAAGAACCTGCACGTGAATGTGTATGGAGCTCTATTCATCATCATCAAAACCTGGGAAAAACCCAAACGTCTTTCAATGGGTGAATAAATGATCCACGGTGCATCAAAATAATGGAAAACTAGTTGGCAATAAAACAGAATGACCTACTGCTTCATGAGGCAGCGTGGCTGGATCTCGATAGCATTATGCTACGTTAAAGAAGGCGATTTCAAAAGATTACGTGATTCGGATTACGGGAAAAGTCTCAAAAAAACAAAACTGTCATGGCAGAAGACATATCAGAGGTTGCCAGGGAACAGAGATGGAGAAAGAAGTGATCAGTCAGGGACAGTAGGAGGGCATTTGGGGCTTGCTGGAACTGTTCAGTGTTTACATAAATCTATAGAGGTGTTAAAATGCGTAGAATTCTACATCCAAGTCAACTTCACTGTATGTTGATTACAAATTATTTGTTTTATTTTATTATTTTTTTTTAAGCTTACTTATTTTGAGAGAGAGAGAGAGAGCACAAGCTGAGGAGGGGCAGAGAGAAAGACGGAATCCCAAGCAAGCTCTGTGCGCATCAGCACAAAGCCCGATGTGGGGCTTGAACTCACAGACCATGAGATCACGACCTGAGCTGAGATCAAGAGTCAGACGCTTAACTGACTGTGTCGCGCAGGCGCCCCTAAAAATTAAAGCTTTAAAAAAGTGGTAAGAAGATGCACAGAAAAGAGTATCTAACACAATCCACTCTGTTTAAAACTCAAGCGTAATTTTTACAAAAGAAACCAGCGCAAAAGGGTTTTTTCGTAGCTGCACAAAGAAGCCACAGAACCTACTGAATGCCTACCAGATGAGCTAGCAGGAATTTACTGTTTTATTTGTCAAGTTTGAATAAAACCGGTTTTCTGATCTGCAGAACAGAGAATTACATGAGGAATTTATGTTTATATTATGATAGAAACCACAGAGAAGCCACATTTCCCCCCTTGCATATTTATTGCTTGAAAAAGAGGTTTTACGAAAATGTGGGCCTATAAAAAATATTTTCTGAGGAAAGTTGAAAGTTTAAATCAGCATATTATCTTTAGAAATGACATTTGCTGATGAAGAACCATTGGCTTCCTTTAATAGGTGTCTCTCCCTACCTTTTATGACATTGAGCATGGTTGTCATGGACAGACACCAGAGCAAAGTGAGGCAAATTCTTTTTATTTTGCTTCTCTCTTTGGCTTTAGCCATTCATGCCTATCATTCCCGAGAATTCATGGGCTTAATAAGCAATCAAGAGACAGTTTTGTTGCTTATATGATGAGATGGGATTTTCTGAACTAGGCATTTCAAATATTCATCAGTCTACATAATAAGGTAATTCCTTTATCATTTTTGTATGGCATCACCTTTTTTCTCTGTGTGTATGGATGTGCTTTTATAATTAGGCCACAGAGGTGCCTGGGTGGACTCAGTTGGAGAAACATCTGACTCTTGATTTCCGCTCTGGTCATGATCTCACAGTATGTGAGATTGAGCCCCGCATTGGGCTTTGTGTTGACAGAGTGTTAAAAAGCTTGTGTCTCAAAAATAAATAAAAATAAACTTAAAAAATTATAATTAGGCTATAAATGTACCAGATCTTTATTTTAACTTAATACCAAGAGTCGGCGCTTTGTGATTTCTTTTTTTCTTAACACGGAGGAGTAATTTATTTACCAAAATAGCTTCATTTGTTGTTTATTTAGCAATCTAATGCTCTCGTACAGAGCTGGCATTTCGGTTCTAAGGCCGTGCTCTCATTTTCTGAAATCTGTTGTTGCTTCTGTATTCATGCGTCACTTCTAAAAACAGGTACCATTGTTATGAACACGACGTTAACAAAACAAAGATATCTGTGGAAGCATATAAAGACCTAGAAGGGGAGGCAACCAACCAGGGCCCGTGGGCTGGCTGCCTGTTTGTATCAATAAAGTTTTATTGGAACAGAGCCACACCTATTTGTTTATATATTATCATTGTATAATTCATGGTACAATGGCAGAGTTGAGTGGAGACCATATGGCACACAAAGCCAAAAATATTTACCAATCTGGTTTTTTTTTTTTTTTTTTTACAGAAAAATGTGTGTGGTGCCCCAGACAGAACATTTATCTCAGCCAGTGCTTCATTGATGTTATGACAAATTTGATCTAAAACACTGAAAAATCTCAAGTTATATTTAAATGAAACCCCGGCTTATCGTTTTTGAAAACACCTTGGGAGGGCATTAAATGGAATTTGAAATGAAGCGATGGACAAATCCACTGAGATAGTGCTTATCAACGCCCGAATGTGGAAAAGGCAGGGCTGAGTCCCCACAATGAAATCCACAGGTAGTACTCACAAAACTGCTAAACTTCGACGCTCCCTGCTATGCCCAGCCTTGCTGAAGTGATGGGAAAAGCATAACCAGAAGAATGAGCATTGAGTAATGAGGGTCCTAGGTACCACCTAATCCGGAAGGTACATAGATTTGTTAAATCTTAAATCCTAGTTTATCTTTAAAAGCAAAACACAACCTTCTATCTCGGAGGCGTGAATTGGAGACTATTAACGAAAGGAATTTCGGGCCTTTAAAATAGCCACTCAGAGTTAAGTCTTCAGGATTTCCTTTGTTGAGTGGATTTGTATAATAGGCAACAGGAAAAAAAAAACAACAAAAAACCAAACAAAAACAAAAACAAAACAATACAAATGGAACCAGTTTACCCACCCTTCTCTATTTGGGATTATGAATGCCTTACATTGACTTTAATATCCAGTTTTCATTGGTTATAAAACCTCACTTGATTGATGTTGAGAGATATAGCATATTTAAGCGTCTCGTTCCCTTAACATTTCTGAGGTTTCCTAAGTTTGCCCGCAAAGTCTGTACATCAACCCTGGGCATTGCTGCCCCAGCAAGCTGCAATATTCAACCCCAGTTCCCTGCACCCCAACATGGACGATGCTATGAATTTGTCTCACTGAGGCAAGACTTACCTTCTCTCATCGTGTTGCTGTTGCCATTGTTATATGGGACGTTTGGGAGACCCATCTCTGCTATTTGTGGGTGGGTACCAGCCAGAGAATCTTCCTCCAGCCCCCATCCCGGGTAGCTGCCTGGGTGACTGAGCCAGGCCGGGCTCTCAGACCACCTGCACACTGTATCGAGAACATTTCTTTGTTTTCTTCCCATGATCCTCAGGCCTTCGTGTTGAATCCGGCAGATGTGTCCCCTCCTGCCCTTGCATTGAGGTTACTCCTGGGGCCTCTCTTTTCTTTCCTATAATCTGGTCCCGGTCAGGGTTATTCTATGAACTCAGAGATGCCTGTTTGAATCTGTCATGAGAACAGATGTAGCCTTACGGAACATAGACATAGGAAAAACCTTCTGATATTTGGAGTGCTTGGTGTTCACCATCTGAGATGTTGGAAAAATTAACGTAAAATTTTCTTCCCCTTCCCTCAGTTTTCACTGGGCTATTGTCCCGACAGAGCATTGGTCACTCGTGTATTGAAAAATGTAAATTTATATTCATAAATATATATCAGAAATCTTTAAATGTATAAGACTTATCCCATGAATCAATTGCCTGACAAAGGACAACTATAAGGTTGATAGTCTATCTGCTATATTCTGTTACACTATTTCATCCTTAATTGGTTTTTTTCTCATTCTTAATTGTTTTTTGATGGCTTTTCTTCCCATCACTGACACACATCGCCCTCTTTCTCTTTTTCTTCCTTTTCTCTGGCTCTTTCCATCTGCCTCTCCTTCCTTTTCCTCACTTGTCTCTCCTGCATAGCTTTGTGCCTGAAACTAGGTCATGCGACTGTCAAGATGTCAGCTGCAAATTTAGTTCTCAGTTCCCTGTCTTTAAACCGCTTTATACTTTGGGGATGATTTGCTCTTCTTTGTGGTGAGATGGAACAATTTGAATACCCTTTGCACATGAGTCTTTCTTTGTCTCTACCTGCTTACGTGGCTTCTTATCAGTCGTTAAGAACTGCTTACGTTGGTATTACACCGGCTTGCATTGGTATTCACACATAACAAGATCTGGGTTGGCTTGAAAACCTCCAGGTTTTGATATATATATTTTTTAAAGACGGAGAGAAAAGCACCTTACGAAAGGAACATGAAGTTAATTTTTGTCACCGCATTTATGAAATCGTTCCACTAACCAAATAGAGCCTACTTCTTACAAATGCAATTATGGTGATGCCTCATTGAGGGAAAAGATTTTTAAATATTAAAAATAAAATGAGCCACAGAAAACTCAAACGTCCTCCCCTAGGAACAAATAGTAAAATCTGGTGTTCATTAAAATACTTGAATGTTAATGGAAGAGAAAAATGTAAGCCCCGTGTCTCTATGTCTTTGGACCAAGACAGTGTGGTTTCTCAGTTTTCTCAAGGCCTGGCCAATTTAGGATATGGTGAGACTCTTTGGAGACAGGAAATGTGAGGTTGGATGAAGAGTAAAAATGGGTGAAATGGCTTGGGGTTTTCTTGCAAGGTACATCTCCTTGACCTTCCCCATGAGGGGTACTATCAGGCACAAGGAGCCAAAAACTCTTGCTTGTTTCCCCTCTGTGGCTGGAGATCTCACTGCCACCAAAGTGAGGGAAAAGGTCTACAAAAACAAGCAAACAAAAAGACAAAACAAGACAAGACCAAATGCGGAGACTTTAGAGGATCCATGGTTCTCAAAAGGTAGACAAGGAAGACATTATAAAAGTCACGAGCATCATAAAGAAAGTGACCCTTCTTCTCTCCACCCCCCGACATCTTTCCCAGTTCTTTTGTGTTCTCGCTCTCACTTGCAGCTAGACCCTCAGCCAGAGCAGGACAGTCCAGAGATACTTGCTGGATGTTTTTTTCCCACTTCAATTGGCCATAACATTTCACCAATGAGAGTCGTTTTTGCTGCAGGGTTCCCTCCTTTTGTACATCTTGATTTTATTTTGGATGCAGATGACTCCTGGAAGATCAAAAGTAGGTCAGCTGTTACTTCTCCAGAAGAAACTGACTCAGATCGCCTCCCCAGAAGTCCTACATAAGACCAGCTGTGCTAAAGAAATGAGACCACCAGCCGGAGGGGATTTGTTGGAGAGGACTCTGGTGGAGGGAGACAAGGTAGGACAGCAGGATCTAAGTAGGTAACAGAATCTAGGGTTAGGGCAGCTTGCTGGCTCTGGGTATCTAGAGGGGTCTAGAGAGAGAGAGGGGGAGAGGAAAAAAAAAAAAAAAGGCAGGTGGGAAGCTGTCAAGGTCAGGTTTGGATGGGTTATTTGACACGTTTGCCCCTGGCCATGGAAAGGAAGAAAATTCCCAGCCTGATGGCCTGAAGGAAAAAAAAAACCTGGAAGACTTTTATGAAAGGCAGTCAGCATCCGTCCAAATTTCTGACTTGCTAATTAGGTGTGAGCCAATGATCACTTCATTTTGTGTTTGTTGAAGTATTTGTTGCCAGTTCTCTACCTTTTAAACTGACGTATGTGTGTGCAGCCTCTGGCACATATTATGTGCTAAGTAAACGATAGGCATCATTATTAATAGTACGCTTTTTAAAAAGAAATCAGAAGTGATCTCTTATTAACGTATATAAAAAGTAATTATTATTTTTTTGGGTACGGAGCATAGGAGGAGAGTATCCAATCTCAGGAATTAATTGGGAGGTAAGATATACATAAGTAAAATGACTAGTCTTTTTTAATGTTAATTTATTTTTGAGAGAGAGAGACAGAGCTCCGAGCACAAGCGAGGGAGGGGCAGAGAGAGAGGGAGACACAGAATCAGAAGCAGGCTCCAGGCACAGATCCCCACACAGGCTCAAATTCATGAACTGTGAGATCATGACCTGACCCAAATTCAAACGCTTATCAACTGAGCCACCCAGGTGCCCCTTGATTACTCTTTTATTATAGAAATAGCAATAGACAGAAATATAGCTGTTAATAATACAAGTTTTCCAAAAAGGGAGTCATCCTAAACTGAGATGTTCTATTCTCTCTCTCTTTTTAAATTTTACGAAATACACACTGGAGATAGTTCAATGTCGTTAAGTAGACATACATTACTTTTAATGGCTGAAACATTTTGTTTTATAAAGTTACACATTTAATAAATCAATTTTTGATATATTCTTAGGACATTTCTAGGTTTTTTTTTAATTAGTTATAAACATGCTGTAATAAACTTCTAAGTTCTATATTTTTGATCTAAAGACCTGGTAATGGGCAAGAATTTTACAAATACTATGCCAAAGGCCAAATCATGAAGAGAAAGTCTAAATTTCTTTACCAAAACCAATAAACAAACAAACAGAATCATACTACTGAAAAAAGGATGGAAACAGACTCAATCTTGTATAGAAATTTAAAAGATAAATGACAGACTGGAACTATTTCAACATAAGTAGTGAAAGTCTATATCCTCAATGTACAGGGAACATTCATGAAGCACAAATAGGACCATCCTAACGGAAATACAGGAAAAGGCAGGTAGTAAAAAATCAAGTGGCCAATGATGAGATGCCTTCTTTTTGCCAAAGATCAAACTGATTGTTATTCTAAAAATAGTTTTTAGGGTCACTGAAGGGAAATGAATGCTTTTAACACATGTTGCCTTTTTGTCTTTCTACAGGTTTTCCATACGATTGCAGCTCTCTTCGTCTTTAAACATCACCTACATTCCAACTACTCCCAATTATGTACATATTTTCCCAGGCTTCAGATTCATACACACCCCTCCCTACTTGAGTTCTTCACTTCATTATCTGAAAAACACCTCAAAATTTACATATCCACAGAGCCCTTTTAATTGTCTTTTCAGGCTTGGTCCTTTCCCGGTCTTTCTTCATCCCGGTCTCAGAGTAGAGTTATTCTTGATCCCTTCCTTTTTCCTCTCCACCTTCGGTATTACCAAGTGCTCTCAGCACCCGCTCCAAGTACATCTTTAGTCCAACCACCCCTCTCCAGTCCCATCAGGACAGGATGGCTGTCATCCAACTCACCATCCACTCCTTCCTGAATGACAGCAGGAGTTTCCTAATTGCTCCTTTCAACTTTTTCTCCCCCTCCCCACTGATTTTCCACTTTTCAAATGGTAATAGATACTTTTCAAATGTAAATAGATCACTCTTCTTCCGAGCTGGAAACTCTTGAATGGCTTTTCATGACTTTTCTATGAAGTGCAAACGCACGGTGCCCAGAAGCGCACACAGTAGGCACACATTGTGCACATACATACAGATATATGGAATGATTAGTAAGGTCCTCTGTGGTGTGACCACTACCCATTGCTGGAAACTTACTTTGGGGGCAATCTTTTGCCTTCTGCCTCTCTCCCCTTCCACCTTCCCTCAGGGTCCTCGAATGTGCCAAGTTCTTGCCCGGGTCAGGAACATGGGACCTACAGTTCCCCTCTTCCTGGAATGCTCTTGCCCCACTTTCCCAGCGCCGCCTCCTCCTTGTCATTTAGGACACAGGCTATGGGCACTACCTCCTTGTGAGTCTTTTCCTGAATACCTTGTCTAAAGTAGACTCACCCCGTGGTTCTCTCTCATCCTGCCCCGCATTGTTTTCCTCCACGTGACCTCTCAGAGTTGGTATTTTTGTGTCTAATTGTGACGTGATTTGATCACGAGGCCTTCAGGCAGTGATCACTACCGTATTTCGTTCACGACTGCATTTTTCATGCTTCCGTAACAGTTCAGATTATGAGCCCAGAAAGAAGGAGGGACAGACTTTGGGGGAAGAGGGCAGAGTAGGAGGACCCTAAGTGTACCTTGCCTCACGGATACAACTAGACAACGTTCCCATCGGTGGTAAATAACGCGGAAATGGCCCAAAGACTGGCAGGGCAGACTGTCCACAACGAAATGTAGAAGAGAGGCCACATGGAAGAGGGTAGGAAGGGCAGAGATGCAGTAGAAAACCAAACCCCTTGGGGTTGGCTGCTGGAGGGAGGGAGCCACAGGGGCAGAAGGGAGAGAAACAGGCTATGACACCAGGGGACCTGCCCAGGAAAGACAAATCTCCATAGTATTTGGGTTTGAAAGCCGGAGCTCTAAATGTCGTGAGTTCTTACAACAAGTAGGACTTACAATCTGGAACTTTGAAAATCACTCACCTTGGCTCTGAGGGAGCTGGGAGGGCAGGAGGAAACTGAGCACCTCCCACCCCCACTTAAAGAGACAGCACAACAAACATCCCCTCAGATACACAGCATACAAGCAGCAGTTTGCAGAACACTTGGGGGGGCATAGGGGAGGGAGATTGGTCTACTCATCTCAGAGCATGTACTGGAGGGGCAGGGATCCTTGGGAGACTTCTCCAGAAACGAGGCAGCTGGCATTTTCCTCTTCCACCCTGCCAGTCTAAACACATAGAACCAAGGCAGTGCTCACACTCCCTGCCTAACTTCCTAACAATATGCCCCGCCCTCGGAGCGCCCCTTCAGACACACCCCCTCCAGCCAGGCCCTCTTCCAGGTCCCCTCCCACAGCCGATGGTCACAAACCCTACATAGACACTGCCAGCCCCACCCCTAAGGGGAGTCTTTCTCCAAAGTGACTCCTGCCCCGGGGAGAGGGGAAGGTAACCACACACACCAGTCTGACTGCAAGCTCAGCAGTGGGCTGGGGACAGACAGCTGGTCTGACCGCAGGCCCCACCCATCAACCAAACCTTCTCAGGGACACGCTTTGCAGTTTGGTGCTGCTTCATCTCTGGCAAATGGCTGGTCTGGCACGAGTCAAGCCCAAGGTGGCCCCCCGACTGGCCCACTAACGACACAGGGGCCAAACCCCGCCCACCGCAGGCAGAAAGGAAAACAGTAGCTCGGCCAACCACAGTAGGCCGCACACAACACGCTGGTAGGGCCAGCTTCTGGCGAGCAGGGGACCCTGCGCGGCAGGGCGTTACAGGGCCTCTCCTTCATAAGGCCACTACTTTCAAGAGCAGGAGACACAACTGACTTTCCTAACGCAGAAACAGGCACAGAGTGTGAGGCACAAGGAGGAGAGGGAAGGATCCGTCTCAAATGAAAGAACAGGACGAAATCACAGCAAGAAACCTAAGTGAAATGGAGACAAGTAATAGGCCTGCGGGAGAATTTAAGGCAGTGATTATAAAGATAGTCACAAGACTTGACAAAAGGGTGGAGGACCTCAGTGAGACCCTTTCCAAAGAGAGAGAAGACATTAAAAAAAAACAAAAAACAAAAAACAGTCAGAGATAAAGAATGTAACAAATCAAATTAAAAATACACCGGATAAAATGAATAGCAGACCAGAAGAAGTGGAAGAAAAGATCATTAATCTGGAGGACACAGTAATGGAAAGCAATCAAGCTGAACAGGTGAGAGAAAAAATAATGCAAAATGAAACACAGACTTGGGGAACTGAGTGACACTGTTAAACATAATACCATTTGCATTACAGGGATCCCAGAGAGGAGAAGAGAGGGAAAAGGGGGCAGAATATTTATGTGAAGAAATAATAGCTGAAAACTTCCCAAATCTAGGGAAGAAGACAGAAATCTACAAACAGGAGGCACAGAGAGCCCTCCTGAAAAATTAACCCAAGGAGATCCACACCAAGGCACGTAGTAATTAACACGGCAAAAAGTAGAGATAGAGAATTTCAAAAGCAACAAGAGAAAAGAAACCAGTTTCACGCAAGGAAAATCCCATAAAGCAATCAGCTGCTTTATCAGCAGAATCTTTGCAAGCCAGAAGGGAGGGGCATAATATATTCAAAGTACTGAAAGGAAAAAACCTGCAGCAAAGAATATTCAGCAAGGGTATCATTTAGAATAGAAGGAGAGATAAAGAATTTCCTAGACAGATAAAAGTTAAAGGAATCCGTGGTCACTACACCAGCCCTACAAGAAATGTTAAAGGACTCTTTGAGTGGAAAGGAAAGCCTATGAGTAGGAGTAAGAAAAATATGGAGCATAAAAACAGTGAAAATAAGTGTACATATAAAAATCAGTCAAGAGACTCATAAAATGAAAGGATGTAAAGCATAACATCCTATATCTAAAACATGGAGGGGGAAGAGGACGAAAGAATGGGTTCAAACTTAAGCAATCATCAAACTAATATAGACTGATATATACAGAAGATGCTATATACAAGCTGAATGCTAATCACAAATCAAAAACCAGTAACAGGTATGCAAAACATAAAGAGTAGGCAATCTAAATATATCACTAAGACACCCAAACAATCCATGAAAGAGAGCAAGAGAAGAAAGGATCAGAGTGAAACTACAAAACAACCACAAAACAAGTAACAAAATGGCAATAATATATATCTACTTTGAATGTATACAGACTAAATTCTGCAATCAAAAGACATAGGGTGATGGAGGGGATAAAAGAGAAGGCCCATCTATGTGCTGTCTACAAGAAACTCATTTCAGGCCTAAAGACACCTGTAGATTGAAAGGGAGAGGAGAGAAACATTTATCATGCAGAGAGATGTCAAAAGACAACCAAGGCAACAATACTTAATATCAGACAAAATAGACTTAAAAAAAAAAAAGGCTACAGCAAGAGACAAAGAAGGACACTATACAGTGATAAAGGGGGCAATCCAGCAAGAAGATGTAACAATTACAAATATTTGTGCACCTAATGTGGAGACACCCAACTACATGAAGCAGCTAATAACACACATAAAGGAAGTAATCAATAGTAGTGCAATGATAGTAGGGGACTTGAATACCCCACTTACATTACTGGATAAATCGTCCAAGTGGGAAATCAATAAGGAAACAGTCACTTTGAATGAGACATCGCACCTGATAAATCTAACAGATACACTCAGAACGTTCCATCCTACGACATCAGAATACATATTCTTTTCATGTGCACATGGAACATTCTCCAGAATAGATCACATATTGGGCCACAAAACAAGTCTTACTAAACTCAAAAAGATTGAGGTCATACCATATATCTTTTCTGACCACAATACGGTGAAACTAAAAATCAACCACAAGAAAAAAATCTGAAAAGAGCACACATACATGGAGGTGAAATCACATGTTACTAAATGGCATGGAATGGATCCACCAAGAAATCAAAGAGGAAATAAAAAATGCATGGAGACAAATGAAAATGATAACACAATGGTGCAGCATCTTTAGGATGTAGCAAGAGTGGTTCAAAGAGGGAAGTATATAGCAATACAAGCCTACATAAAAAGTCAAGAAAAATCTCAAGTAAACAACCTAACTTTCCATGTAAAGGATCTAGAAAAAGAAAAACAAACCAAACCCAAGTCCAGGAGAAGAAAGGAAATAATAAAAGTTTAGAGCAGAAATAAACAGAACAGAAACAAACAAACAAACAAAAAACCCCAATAGATCAATGAAACCAGGAGCTAGTTCTTTGAAAAGATTGACAAAATTGATAAGCCTTTAGCCAGATTCATGAGAGAGAGAGAGAGAGAGAGAGAGAGAGAGAACTTGAATAAACAAAGTCAGAAATGAAAGAGGAGAAATAACAGCTGCTACCACAGAAATACAAAGGATTGTAAGAGAATATTGTGAAAAATTATATGCCAACTAATTGGATAACCTAGAAGAAATGGATAAATTCCTGGAAACATATAACTTCCCAAAACTGAATCAGGAAGAAATTGCAAATTTAAACAGACAGAGGAGCAGCAATGAAATTGAATCAGTAATCAAAAAACTCCCAACAAACAAAAGTCCAAGAACAGATGGCTTCACAGGTGAATTCTACCTAACATTTAAAGAAGAGTTGATACCTATTCTTTTCAAACTATTCCAAAAAAATAAAAGAGGAAAGAAAGCTTCCAAATTCATTCTATGAGGCCAGAATTATCTTTATACCCAAACAAGATATAGACACTACAAAAAAAAAAAAAAAAAAAAAAAAAAAAAGAACTACAGGTGAATATCCCTGATAAACATAGTTGCGAAAATCCTCAATAAAAGACTAGCAAACAGAATCAATAATACATTAAAGAAATCACTTGGCACAATCAAGTGTAATTTATTTTGGGGATCCAAGAGTGGTTCAATATTCACAAATAATTCATGTGACACATCACATCAACAAGAGGAAGGATAAAAACTACATGATCATTTCAATAAATGCAGAAAAAGCATTTGACAAAGTACAACATCCATTCATGATAAAAAAAAAAAAAAAACCCTCAGGGGCGCCTGGGTGGCGCAGCCGGTTAAGCGTCCGACTTCAGCCAGGTCACGATCTCGCGGTCCGTGAGTTCGAGCCCCGCGTCGGGCTCTGCGCTGATGGCTCAGAGCCTGGAGCCTGTTTCCGATTCTGTGTCTCCCTCTCTCTCTGCCCCTCACCCGTTCATGCTCTGTCTCTCTCTGTCCCAAAAATAAATAAACGTTGAAAAAAAAAAACCTCAACAAAGTAGGTTTAGAGGGGGCATATCTTAATATAATAAAGTCCATTTATGAAAAACCTACAGCTAACATCATCCTCAATGGTAAAAAACTGAGAGCTTTTCTCCTAAGGTCAGGAACAAGACAGGGATGTCCACTGTAACCACTTTTATTCAACATAGTACTAGAAGTCCTGGCCTTAGTAACCAGACAAGAAAAAGAAATAAAAGGCATCCAAATTGGTAGGAAAAAGCAAAACTCCCACTATTTGGAGAAGACATGCTATTGTATACAGAAAACCCTAAAGACTCCACCAAAAGGCTACTATAACTGACAAATGAATTCAGTAAGATCGCAGAATACACAATCAATATAAGAAATCCATTGCATTTCTATATACTAATAGTGGAGCAGCAGAAAGAGAAATTAAGAAAACAGTCCCATATAGAATTGCACCAAAAATAATAAAATGCCTCGGAATAAACTTAACCAAGGAGGTGAAAGATCTGAAGGCTGAAAACTATAAAACAGTGATGAGAGAAAGTAAAGATGATACAAACAAATGGCAAGAGACTCCATGCTCATGGACTGGAAGAAGCAATATTGTTAAAATGCCCATGCTACCCAAAGCACTGAATCTACAGATTTAATTCAATCCTTATCAAAGTACCAACAGCATATTTTACAGAACTAGAACAAACAAACAAACAAACAAACAAAAAAAACCCCTTAAAATCCGTATGGAACCATAAAAGACCCCCAATAGCCAGAGCAATCTTGAAAAAGAAAAACAAAACTGGAGGTATCACAATCCCAGATTTCAAGTTCTATTACAAAGTTGTAGTTGTCAAAATAGTATGGTACTGGCACAAAACTAGACACCTACATCAACAGAACAGAATACAGAGCCCAGAGACAAACCCATGATTATATGGTCAATCAATCTTTGACAAAGGAGGCAAGAATATGCAGTGGGAGAAAGACAGTCTCTTCAACAAATGGTGCTGGGAAAACTGGGCAACTACATGCAGAAGAATGAAATTGGACCACTGTCTTACACCATACAGAAAAAGAAACTCAAAATGGATTAAAGACATAAATATGAGACCCGAAACCATAAAAGTCCTAGAAAAGGGAGACAAAAGAAAAAACAAACTATTAAGACTACACTCAAAAAAAAAAAAAAAAAAGGGGTGCTGCACGCAAAGGTAACAATCAACAAAACTGAGAGATAATTTTATTGAATGGGAGAAGATATTTGAAAATGATAGAGCCGATAAAGGGCCAGTATTCAGAATATATAAAGAACTTACAGGGGCACCTAGGTGGCTCAGTTGGTTGAGCGTCCAACTGTTGATTTTGGCTCAGGTCATGATCCTAGGGTCATGGGATTGAGCCTTGCACTGGCCTCTGTGCTGCTTAGGATTTTTTTTTCTCTCTCTCTCTCTCTCTCTCTGTCCCTTTCCCCAACTCATGTGCTCTCTCTCTGTCTGTCTCTAAAATTAAAAAAAAAAAAAAAAAAAAAAAAAACTTATACAACTCAACATGAAAAAAAACCAAAAAACAAATAATGCAATTAAAAATGTGTAGAAGACATGAATAGGCATTTCTCCAAAGACCTACAGATGGTCCACAGACACATGAAAAATTGCTCAACATTACTTATCATCAGGAAAAGGCAAATAAAAACCACAATGAGATATTAGTTCACACCTGTCAGAATGGCTAAAATAAAAACACGGGAAAGAAACAACAAGTGTTGATGAGGATGTGGAGGAAAAAAGCACTGTTGGTGGGAATGCAAACTGGTGCAGCCACTCTGGAAAACAGTATGGAGGTTCGTCAAAAAATTAAAAATAGAACTACCCTACGACCCAGCAATTGCACTACTAGGTATTTATCCGAAGAATATGAAAACACTAATTCAAATAGATATATGCACTCCTATGTTTATTGCAACATTACTTACAAAAGCCAAAATATCGAAGCACCCAACTGTCCACTGAGAGATGAATGATAAGGAAGTGTGTACGTGTGTGTGACCGAATATTAATTGGCCATAAAAAAGAATGAAATCTTGTCATTTGTAACCACATGGGTGGAGTTAGAGAGTATAATGCTAAGTAAACTAAGTCAGAGAAAGACAAATACCATATGATTCTACTCATATGTGGAATTTAAGATATAAAACAAATGAACAAAGAAAAGAATAGAGATAAACCAAAAAATAGACTCTTAACCGTGGAGACTCTTAACTGGTGGTCACCGGAGGGGAGGGGGGTTGGGGGGCAGGGGTGAAATAGGTGAAAGGGATTAAGAGTACACTTATCCCTGGGGCGCCTGGGTGGCTCAGTCGGTTATGCGTCCAACTTCGGCTCAGGTCATGACCTCACGGTCAGTGAGTTCCAGCCCCACGTCAGGCTCTGTGCTGACAGCTCAGAGCCTGGAGCCTGCTTCGGATTCTGTGTCTCCCTCTCTCTCTGACCCTCCCCCATTCATGCTCTGTCTCTCTCTGTCTCAAAAATAAATAAACATTAAAAAAAAAAAAAGAGTACACTTATCCCCACGAGCACTGAGTATCATATAGGAGTGTTGAATCACTATATTGCACGCCTGGAACTCACATAACACTGTGGTAACTATACTGGATTTAAAATCAAATTTAAAAATAGAATAAAAAAAAAAAAAAGAAAGAAGGACCCAAATCATACAAGCTATCCAGTTTGCTGGCATCGTTTTACTTTTCCTCCGGTTGTAGAATTAGTTTTTAATATACTTTTGAAATGCTTATTTTTTTTCGAGAGACAGAGCGTGCGAGCAGGGGAGGCGCAGAGAGAGATGCAGAATCCCAAGCAGGCTCCAGACTCTGAGCTGTCAGCACAGAGCCCGACGGACGGTGGGGCTCGAACCCACGAACAGTGCGATCACGGCCTGAGCGGAGGTTTGGACGCCTAGCCGACTGAGCCACCCCGGTACTCCCGGTGGTAAAATTATTAATAGCACGTGTCCCTGTGCGGATGACAGATCACGTGGTCGCTCACATCTGTCCTGCCTGGCTGGTAGCGGTTTGCTGGCCTCCACTCCCCCCCTTTCCTCCTCATTTAGTGTCAGCGACTCGCTCTCTGCGCTCTAATACATAGGTTCTCCCGTAAGGTAGCTGACTCCCGCCGGTTCCCCAATCATCTGCTCCGGTGAATCCACTTTTGAGCCGGGTTAGAGCCCAGCCGCGGTAGGAGAGAACTGTGGGGTGCCAGGACTCAGGGCTCAGTATCCATGGCCCTGCGTTACTTGGACACAGCCGCCTCTTGGCCCCTGCGCTCACGGAGAGGAGGGCTCATCACCCTTTCCGGCAGCCGCTCCGATCCTGATTCTCTTTCCTCTGGGCTCTTCCACAGTTGACTAGCCTCGGAGATGCTTCTGAAACCTCAGGCTGAGCAAATGCCCTCCCCACTCCCTTGCCCGTGGGAGCTGCTGTGTGTCTTCAGTGGGGCTGATTTATTTCACTCTGTCAAGCCCTTACAGGAAGGACACGTGTCCTTGAGCTGCCCCTCGGCTTCCTGCCTTCCCTGCCCCCCCACCCCACTCCCCAACCCCTCCCCACCCCTCACCACCCCTCACCAGCCCCTGCTCAGTTTGTGGTTTTGAAATGATAATGAGCTGTTGGTTTTCTTCCCGGGTTTGTAGATTCTTGTTTCTAACGGGGTGAATAGTGGGTCTCCTGATTCATCATCTTAGAAAGATGAATGCTGGGTGTCCTTAGGATACAACATCATCTCGCCTGCCTCCTTGCTCCAACATAACCATCAGCGGATAGAAGCTGGGCAGCCTGGATTTATTATTCGCTGCATTCAATCAGGCACAGAACAGCATGTAGAGAACATCAGTGCGGAGCAGCTCAAGGTGAATTTCTTTCTCCTCAAGGCAATGACACGAAAGGTCCCTAGGGGCAGCCCCTCGCAGCCCCGCTTGATTGTGTTTTTTTTTTTTTTTTCTCATAAATGAGCTTTCAGGGGAGCCTCGGGCTCCGTTGGGATAGAGAGTCTGGACTAGTGACGGGGCTGGATATTGTCACCCCCCGTGCTCTCTTCTCCGGACAGCCCTGGACTGAATGCATTATTTAGAGCAAGTGCAACCCAGAAACAGTGCAGTGCTTGACTTTCAGGCTTATCCTTCAAAAGAGGGGAGCTGAAGGCAGTCCCCCTTTCCAAAGGGGGGGAGTGAGACCTGCATATTCAGCTCACAGTCTGTGCTAGGTGGACTTCCTTTTGCTTAAGGTTCCATCCAGCAGCCTCCATCCACGATGCTAAACGCGGGCACTTGCCAAGATGGCTGCCTTCTGTGGTTGGGGGGCTGGCCAGAGGGGTGAGAGGGAGCAGTCCCAGGCCCGGCGGGCAGGGGTGGTTTTGAACTGGCACTCAGAAGAAACTGGAAGTTTTCTGGGAGGTCAGCAGAGCAGCCCGAAAAAGAATTTCGGAATGTCTGATGTTTCACTTTTCTAGCCGCGCCAGTCTCTTGTTTGTTGTTGTTTCTTTTATCGCTGACCGGACGTGCCAGTGGAATGATCTCCTAAGTCTTAGGTTAACTAAAGTATAAGAGAAGCCCAGACCTTCATAAATCAATTTGAAAAGAAGAGACCTCTGCAATGTGGATGCATGGTATTTTAAGTGGAAGCGATGTGTTACTCTCCAGGGCCATTCGTAGAAAAGACTTCGATTCCTGAAGTAACCCTTGACAATATGGTAGAACTAGGAACTGAGGGGTCTAGCCCCCCTGCGTAAGGCCTTGGCTCCCTAGACCACCTCTTTCCCTCACCCCCTCACCTGGGAAAGCCTTTGTGGCAGAAAGAGCTCCCCGGAGCACGGCTACTGGCTTCACGGCCCTATGGCATCTGTGACCAGGTGGTGGGGGAGGCCAAGTCGGATGGGGCAGGAGGAAAAGGATGACACAGGATCAGACGCTCCACACCTTTCTTTCTCTCCTCCATTTCCATCCCCGTTCCTTGACTTGAGTCACCCCCTGGAATTCTCTTTGGGCTCAGGCAGAGCAGTGACATGAATGACGGAAATGAAGAGGGCCCAGGGCCCCCCTGCTCTGCCCTTCACGAAGGGGTGGCTTCTGCTGGGCAAGAGAAGGCTCTGAGTGTTGCAATCCAGCTCATCTAGAAATCATGAGGAAGAAGGGCTCTCCAGACTTCTTTGGAGGCTCCTTCCTTTAGACACCATCGTGGCTTTGTCTTGGCTGAAATTCAAAGAAATCTCCAAACTGAAGTAGGAAGCACTTTAAATCACTTTGCAACCCACAGCTTGTCTCTCCTGGTTATATAAGTTTATTGTATTATTTTTAGAATGTTTGCTTAAACAGTGTGCAGAGCCGGCCTAGGAAGCTAGCTGAATCTTTTATTAGAACATATCTATGTCTTCTATCACTGGGGTCCACTGGCAGGAGGCTAAAAATAGCCCACCCAGCCCTTTCCTCCACCAGAGGGATCATTTATTTGCCAGAAGAAGAGAGAAAACAGAAACTCCCCCCTTCACCCTGGATTCCTTCTGGAACTGAGTGAACGCTTTGCTTCGGAAATAAGAATTCTTTGCCTCTAAATGGGGGGGCCAGTGAGTAGTTGGCAACTTCAGTCGTCTCTGTGCAGCTGAAGTTGGCATGAACGTTCCCATCAGGTCACACAATTGCTCGAAAATTTTAGCATCTTACCATCGCTTGTATGGCGTGGCTGGAACGTCCCACATTTGGTATTTGAGTTTCTTCTTAATAAGCTCCCCTCCCTGCCCCTCCGGTGGCATCATGTGCCACTGTTCCAGAACTTTCAGCCCCAGACTCATCTCTTCAGTGCCCCATAGCATCCCTGGTGTTTGTCTATCGTTTTGATCATATTCCTCTTTCTGCTAAAATGTCTGACTCTTGCCGTAGACCAGTCTGGTCTTGCTCATCATCCAAGAGCCCGCCACCACACTCCCCTCCCCTGCCCTCACTGCTGAGGCTCCCACTACCTTTCCATGCTCCTGCAATGCTCTCAGTCCACGCAGCTCTTTTGGACACTTGGCAAGTAAGAGAGTCTCACACCGTTATTTATCTTTATTTATTTATTTATTTATTTATTTCAACATTTATTTATTTTTGGGACAGAGAGAGACAGAGCATGAACGGGGGAGGGCCAGAGAGAGAGGGAGACACAGAATCGGTAACAGGCTCCAGGCTCTGAGCCATCAGCCCAGAGCCTGACGCGGGGCTCGAAATCACGGACCGCGAGATCGTGACCTGGCTGAAGTCGGGCGCTTAACCGACTGCGCCACCCAGGCGCCCCCCGTTATTTATCTTTTTATGTGAGCAAATTTTTATTTTCTTCGTATCTTGAAAAGTGAGAATAGTGAGAGGAGCTTTCAGTCTCTGTATCTGCTACCACCATGGACACCTAGCAGGGACTTTGTTCGTGTTTAATGATTGATTTAGGGATCCCTGCTCTAGTCCCACGGGGTGAGTTCACCATTCTTACCACCTCTACTGGGACCATCCAACCCAGAGGCAGAGTTCTCTAGGGTTTCTGTAAAGTATTGTTTGATAAACATTTTGCTAAAATGCTTGCAGGGGGAGGTAGTGGGTATTGTGAAGAGGAAGGTCACCTTTGTGGTTTGAAAAAAAAAGAAGTTGCTTTGTACAATGTCCCTCCTGAGTCACAAGACCCTTGAACATATGAAAGAAACGTGTTGAAAAATCCTACAATAAAGAAAACTTTTGTTTTGTTGAACTTACCATTTACTAAATTTATTTTACCATAAAACTCTTTTGTTCTTCCTCCTTTTCTCCTTCTTCCCTCCTTCCCCCGTTCCTTCCTTCCTTCCTTCTTTCCTTCCTTCCTTCCTTCCTTCCTTCCCTCTCTCTCTCTTCCTTCCTTTCTCTCTCTCTTCTTCCTTTTCCTTCTCCCTCCCTTCCTTCCTTTCTCTCTCCTCCTTCCTTCCTTTCCTTTCCTTTTCTCTCTCTCCCTCCATCTTTCTCTCCCTTCCTTCCTCCCTCCTTCCCTCCTTTCCTTCCTTCCTCTCTCTCTCTCCCTCTCTCTCTCTCCTTCCCTCTCCCTCTCTTTCTCCCTTTTTCTTCTTTCTTTATTCTTTCTTTCTTTCTTTCTTTCTTTCTTTCTTTCTTTCTTTCTTTCTTTCTTTCTCTCTTTCTTTCCCTTAGAAGTAATAACATTTAGCATCCAGACACGCTTGATGTCTTAGTCAGCTCTGGCTTCTGTAACAAGGTATAGACCAGGTGGCTCAAACAACATTTATTTCTCACAACTCTGGAGTCTGCAAGCCTGAGATTGGTGCACCAACATGGTTGGGCTTGGGGTGAGGGTCCTCTTCCTGGCGTGTACACAGCCAACTTCTCATTATGTCCTCACATGGCACAGAGACAGAAGGACAGCCCTGGCCTTTCTTCCTCTTCCTTTTAAGACACGAATTCCACCCTCATGACCTCACCGAAACCTAATCACTGCCCAGAGGCCCCTCCTCCAAATACCATCACCCGAAGGGTTAGGGCTTCCACATGTGAATTTGTGGGGGGCACAGACATTCCGTCTGCAGCACAAAATGTCTGTTGAACACAGTTTGAGAGTGACTTCTTCCTACCTGGCTTCCCAGATACGCTCCCTCTGAGACACACTGGTGGTGCCTTATTTTCGTCTCTGACTCTGGTACGATCTCTCGGGTACAGGGATTCTGATACACTCCCAAGTATTTATTCTTTTGGCTAGTTTTCAAAATTTCAAAGTAAAAAAATCAACTGCTGTTCTGTTTTGTATCCTTTTCAGTCCGTTCAAATGAGGAACAGGAAAATTAATATTTCCGGTTAACTTGGTAAGTACAAGACCGAACTATCGAGGTATTTTCTTGTGCCTCGGCCACGAGTTATGTGAACATTTTAGAGATTTTCTAGTGTAACCAGATTTTTTTTTTTTTTTAAATACATGAACTAACTAAAGACTTGGAAAGTAAGCAGCGTCTACACAAGCCAGGAGTGAAGTTCTAACTAAATCCGGGTCTCCTGGCTTCCCGGTCAGTGGACTTCTCTGTACAGCTCTCTGACTCCTCAGAAGAGCAGGATCTCCTGGGTCCTAGATTTTCTGTAATGTCTTGAAGTCCCCTGAGAGCAACCCACCCAGAAAAGATGGTTCTGTCGCATTTCTTGACTTTTCTGGGTTGCATATAACCAGACTCTTCAATTCCCCCTTTCTTGTCTGGTATGCTTTCCGTTAACTTCTCCACTCGAGTCACCCTCCTCTGGGTGCTTTCAAGACATGTCCTTTGAAAAATGTGGCACCTGAGACAAAACCCAGTTCTTCAGATGCAGGCTGATTTGACAAAGTGCAGTGGGGCTCTCTTGCCCCCTTTATCCAGGCACACGTCTTCTCTTGCAGCAGAAGAAGGGTGTTAGGATTCTCAGCGGTCCTGGGTATTCGTTTGATCAAGCCCTTGCCTGTCTCCAGAGCTGGTCACAACCCTTCTGTCTGGGATTTTAAGCCCTCCCACCATTCAGTTCCTCTCTAGGTTAATTCATCTCATCTCTGGTTCCACTCAGGCTTTTGTCTTCCCATCTGACAAACCTGCGGTGCATTTCCCTACACCTGCTTCTGCTTTGCTTTTTCAGATTCCTGACCTCTGGGCCGTTCTGGGCACTTCTTTCAAATCATCGTTTCCTGTTTCTGTCCGCAAAATGGCGGCTCTCTCCTTCTTCAGGTCTTTGTTCGAGTGTCATTTTCTCTCTGAGAAGCTTCTAGACCAAGTGCTTCCAGCTCCTACCCCTCCTCAAAGGTGTGCCGTCTTCCCTGTTTTCTCTGTGAATGGTTAGCACTTGGGGAGTATCCTTTGTAATGCCCAGCGTAGGTTTCTACCACTGGTCCCCATCTTTATGTCTCTTTCACAGCGGTAATGACTGACATGTCACAAAGCACTTCATATACACTCGTGACGCTTGTCCAGCAGCAGGCAAGTATCAGCACCGCCCCATTTTCAGATGAGGACAACGAGTCTCAGCCAGGTTTCGTGACATGCTCAAGGCCTAATAAACAATGCCATAGAGGGTTCTGATTCAGGCATATTCGCCTTCAGACTTTCCCACTGGCTGCTAAGTTAAAGACTGTATGAGCAGAGAGCAAGATAAAAAAAATCCCCAATCTTACGCAATAACCTTTCGATTTTGAAATTCACAGACAGAGGCATCCTTTCCAGGTCCTCTTTGGTGATCTGGGTGAGGAGGATTTGCTCATCCCGGAAAGTACTCGTCTTTCGGGTCTTTTTGTTCGTGTCATCCCTCTTTCCTTTTGTCACGTTTGTGTCTTTTTAAATCCAACGCTTCTTCGCTTGAGAAGTAGGTTACTATTGTTGTATAAGAATCAAAGTTTTAGAAATCACAGTCATTGAAAGTGAGAACAATATCACATTGCACACATTCTAGCATTTTCTATCACTGAGCAGAGCCGGTTAAGGTTTAGCTGATGTCTACTAGGAGGGAGGCAAAATAGAGCATAAAGTGAAGCTGATTGATAATGTTTGGTAAAAAAAAAAAAAAAAAACAATAAGCATGAAGCCACTCCACCTTGCCTCACTCTGTGACAGTGGACAGGCAGGACAAATAAATAAACAGATGATATATTTCAGATAGTAATAAATATTAGAAGAAAGCCACCCAGTAAGATGTGATGGGACGAAGCTTGAGGACAGGGCGCTAGAGAGTGTGGTAACAAAGGTCTCCCCGAGGGGTGGCCCTTGAGTTGAGATTTGAATATTAAGACAGTCTGCCACATAAAGACTGGAAGCTGATTGTCCCGGTTGGAAGAACAAGGAGACCTGGGGGCCGGGTCAGGGGCGGGGTGGAGGGGGAGGAAGCCATGCTTGGGGTTTAGAAAGAAGGCCAGTGAGGCTAGCCTTTCCCTCACAAGTGAGGGAAACAAGGACAGGGAACTACAAGTTTACGTCAGGGCCTTGTAGATCAAGGGAGCCATTGGAAGTTTTCACCAGGAGGGATGAGGCAATGCGATCTACATTTTAGAAACATCGCACTAGTCCCTCTGTGTACGAAGGGGATTATTGGTAAGCAGTCATGGAAGCAGTGAGGTTATGCCATTTATGTTAATCCGGGTGACAGCTGATGGTAGATTGTGCCAGGTATTAAAGGTAGTAGAAATATAGAGAGAGGTAGATTATATTTTAGAAATGAAAATGATCTGATAGGCTGATGGCTTTGCCAAGGAGGCGACAAAAACACGGAATACAAGATGACTTCTAGTTGCTGATGCTAGAGATATTTACTAGTCCTGTGGAGAGTAGCTAGGCAGAGTTTGAAGCGATCACCGACTGGGGTCATGGCTGTCGCGTGTACCGCCCGGGATATTCCTGCTGATAAATTCCACACGTGGGAATGCCTCGGACATTTCGAATACATACTTTATATGTCTTCCTTGTGATGAGGATTATGTTATTTTCTTGCAAATTTAAACCAGGAGAAATCTAGGCGAACACGATTTTTGTTTAACTTTTTTAAGTTTATTTACTTTGAGAGAGACAGAGACAGCGTGAGTCGGGGAGGGTCAGAGAGAGAGGGAGAGAGAAAGAGAGAGAGAATCTCAAGCAGGCTCTTCACTTTCAGCACAGAGCCCAAGATGGGGCTCCAACCCATGAAGCTGTAAGCCAAAACCAAGAGTCGCCCTAGATTCTTCTACTTTTCAACTAAGATTATGAGGGGCGCCGGGGTGGCTCAGTTGTTGAGCGTCTGGTTCTTGGTTTCCGCTCAGGTCATGATCTCACAGTTCGTGAGTTTGAGCCCTGTGTGGGGATCTGTGCTGACAGGGTGGAGGGACCCTGCTTGGGATTCTCTTTCTCTCCCTCTTCTCTGCCTCTGTCCTAGGCACGTTCTCTCTCTCTCAGAATGGATAAACTTTAAAAGTAAGCAGAGGAACCTGTTAATGATTGAAATAAACGATATTCAACGTATAGAATGAGTCCTACACAATGCACCAAAATACACAATGAAGTTGCCTGTCACTAGTGGAGGTCACCCAGGGGCAGGATATGCAGTCGATTCCCCTGGTGGGGAGGTTAAGCTTCTTGCACTGAAACAGAGGGATAGTCCAGTTCTAACATGATTGGGGAGGGAGCTGGTCTGATGTCAGGGCCTCCTCTATGAGTGGTTAGAGGATAACCAACTGGTCGGTGGTATGACTTAGAATATTAGAAAGACACAACCTTTCAGTGAGCGTCTGACCTTGAGGGTTTCAGACTCTTGTTTTGACATGACTTTGAGGCTTTCTCATCATGGGTTGGCAAGTGTCATGATGCCTTAAGAATTGAAGAGGAGGAATTTCTTCCAGGGAATGTATTAAGGAGAAGCAGTCCTCAGACTCCCTGTCTTGTTGTACATATCGGTCAGAATCCTTGGGGAAAATGCTCAGCACACTGAGCTGGGAGTTTTGAAGACTTTCAATAAAGGGATGGTTGACAGAAGAACCAACCGGTGACGCTGAACCACTCAGAGTCCTGCAATGGTGGTAAGATCTTCTGAGTCTACGGAGCAAGGGATGGCAAAAACTACTGCCAAGCTTGAATGAGAACAGAAATGTTAAAGAAGTGCCATTCAATAGAACCTATAGAGGCCACGGCCACTCCAGAACTGAACTTCAGCAGGGAGGGAACAGATAAGAAATGTTCCCACCTTTTTCCTCCTGCGCTCTGATGGTCTGCTGGAGTGTTTCACTGGCTGATCCCCAAAAAGAAGTAAGTCAGAGGATCAAGGATCCAGGTTCACTCTCTTGGGGCAGAGGGCAGGGCAGAGAAGGGTACAGAATAGATTTGGGGTTGAAGCCACGTTTGTTCTTCTAAAGTCACTTTTGGTGCTATGATCTCACGTTCAATATTCACTCTTTGTCTATTGTTTTATGTCCTGCCTTTTCCGCCCTGAGCACACCTGGACGAATAGTTGTAATCACTATAGAGATAGTAGTTGACTGATGATTCCGAGGGGCTTGGAGCTATCCATTTGCCATAAAAGCACAACACTTTGCTTCTAAATGCACAGATGGAAAGAAAAACGGTAACAACAACAACAACAACAAAGCAGATTCCATTCCAAACCACATTGCCAGAAGATGTTGAGCAAAGCTAATGGGCAGTTGATGTTGATGATACATACAGGGAAGGTGTGGGACCGGCCACTATTTCTCATGCTTATTCTTTGGCTCTAGAGAAACGTGTCTGGGATTGGATGAGCAAGGACCTGGTGCTGGCCAGGACCTGGAATAAATGGAACTTGGCCCAGGTCAAGAATTAGGAATTTCCCCGTGTGGCTTCATCGTCTCCACGTAGCTACTGGATGCAGCCTAAACCCTCCCAGCCCCTTCCCTCTTATCTGAACTGTACTGTGGTTTATTAAACAAATGGTGGGTCTATTCCACATCCTCCCTAATACGTTGAAAACTACGCAATACGAGGCTTAATGAAGGTGGCATGCCTCACAGTGACTTAGAACTGAAAATAGGACTACATCAAAAGTCTTTAGAAGGCAAGATTTTAATGGTGGAATAATATGCTGGAACAGAGGAGTAATTTCTTCTCGAATGCTAGGATGAATTATTTATGCTTTGACAACATTATGTGTCTCTAAAGCAGCTTTTAGTTATTCGCCACTTCTGGGCTACAGCTGATCCTGCTGCCTGTTCTTGTAATTACATTAACCTCTTGACTTTACATGACAAGCTTTTCCTGTGCGCTGCGATCAATAGCCTATCACTATACCTCTTTAATAGGGCCATAGTTACACTTCAGTTCATATACAATTAACTCGGTCTCCTCTTTTCTTTCTGGTGGGGCGTGGAATAGCATTTCTTACTTCACCTCCGAAACAAAGGAAATCATCCTGAAGGAAAAGACACACGTCAAAATACGTAGATCATATGGGAGGAAATGATTGCCGTGATAAATAGACCAGGTGAAAATCCCTTTCTGCCAACACGGGATTAAAAATGCTGGGAGAAGCAATGGATCTCAGTGGATTTCAGAGCCCTAAATTTGTGTGGTGGCTTTTAAATCTCTGCTGTGATAAACTTTTTTTTTTTTTTTTTTTTTTTACCTTCGGTGGGATTAAAAGCACGGTGGACCACCTACTTTCCTACTTAAGCCTTGGCAATTAATTATAGCGCATATACGTAAACAGAGAAAGTATAATGTTAAATGTTGAAATGAGGTCAGCTAGTTAAATCCTCCTCTTTGACAGAGAGAAATTGAGAAAGGTAAACAGCAGTGGCGTGGTAGGAGCCCCTCAGCTGGGGGAAACAGATTGTGTTCAGTCACAGTGGCTAGTTTTCATTCAGCTGTCGTGGGGGCATTTACACCATGGAAATTGGCAAACGTTATAAACCAGAGCTTTTCCCCCACAAAGAAGTACTTAAACATGTAATTGCATATCACTGGATGTGTGTGTGTGTGTGTGTGTGTGTGTGTGTATACATGTACATGAATGTGTATGTATATGTGTCACACATATATATGTTATTATGTGCTATATTATGTAGGCATTCCATCGCTATTTTTCATCAGAAGTAGTCTCATAAAACGTTTCCGGGTATTTTTGTGATTACGTTTTTTTCCCTTCCTTTATAATACATTAACAAACACAAACACAGAGACCCACAACAGGTAATCACACAGACCTGCAGGGACTTTTACTTTATTTTATTTTAATTGTATTTTTTAAAAGTTCATTTATTTATTTGGAAAGAGGGAGAGGAAAAGCACATATGGGGGAAAGGCAGAGGGGGAGAGAATCCCATGGGGGTTATGGGGTTATAACATATATATGTGTGACACATATACATACACATTCATGTGCATGCATACACACACACACACACACACACACACACACACACATATCCAGTGATATGCAATTACATGGGGCTGGATCTCATGAACTGTGAGATCATGACCCGAGCCAAAATCAAGAGTGGGACACTTAACCGGCTGAGCCACCCAGGCACCCTCTGGGACTTGTATTTTAGATTAGCCTTCAGATTGCACAAACTTCTGAGCCTGGGGGTCACTTGGGAAAACTCAAAGGAAGGGTCAGGAGAACCAGCTCTACAAAGATGGGCACAGTGGTGAAGGCTGTGACCAGACGCGTTTGGAACACCACTGGTTTTGGATGTAAACCGAATTAGTGTTCCTTTTACTTCTGTAGTACTATAAAGGAACAAATTTTGTTGACTGTCTCCTGCACTATATTATCAGATCCATATATCTTAGAAATAATAAAATAAAACTATCCATTACCAAGAGCAATAATTTAGGACCCGTCCAATGTTCCCTGTAGATAATGCATCTGGTGTAAAATCACCTTAAGAAATAGCTGGTGACTGCTTAAATCCCGTCAGACCACTCTAATTTTCTTTTATGACGATGTCAGACTTGCTATATTGGAGGAAAGTGATCTACATAATATACATGCTCGATGCCTACACGTATTACATAATCAGCAAGTTTAATGTGAAAAAATAATATCGCGAGTGGGTGCAGAATCAGCAGAAGGGAATTACAGTGTATCTACCACCAAGGGAAACTAAGAATAGAGAATTTATAATGTCCTAGGGCTCGAGCAGCCTCTGTTCCAATGGGGGAATGAGAGTCCATGCAGCGACATGTCCTGGAGGGTCAACTGAATATTCAAATATCTGGACCCCAGTCCTTGACCCACTGAGTTGAATGTAAGTGATTCTCATTCACACTTTATCTCGGGAATTATTGCTATGGGCTGTATATCCCAAGTGAGGACAATCCAAGAAATGGGGAACTTTCAGCATGTGCTGAGTTAAACCAGAACATATTTTACTTTGTGGTAGAGAGGAAGGCATGAGAGACACCAAGGTCCTCTGAAGTACGAGGGAGGCACCTCCTCCTCTTCCTTGTGCCCCTGAGACACCTCCTTCCCTCAGGTGTGCCAGGGCTCCAAGTTACCGTGAAGACTGGAAGTTTCAGATATGATTGCGAGGTTGTGGAAAGGGATGGAAAAAGCCTTGGTCTGAGAGACGTGAAACCGCATGGAAGATCCCATTATTTTGTGTGGCATTGGATAAATTATCGATTTCTTGTGAACTTCAGTTGCCTCGCTGGCAATATGGAGATGATTATTTTGGTTCTTTATATATCATAGAGTTGTTCTGAGAACTAGGGAGACATAGGGTGTAAAAAGTTAGCCCCAAGGTGTGGGGTACAGGGTCATGTCAAGTTTCCCGTGACTGAGCTCTGGGACTGTCACTTGCTCTGAAATGTTCCTTGTTTTTGTTGTTGCGGTTTGTTTGCTTGTTCGCTTTCTTTTGTGTTAAGTAGGTGCCACACCCAGCATGGAGCCCAATGCAGGGCTTGAACTCATGACCCTGAGATCAAGACCTGGGCTGAGATCAAGAGTTGGACACTCAACCAACTGAGCCACCCAGGCTCCCCAAAATGGGTTTTATAGGGTAACTCTATTTTGTGGTCAAGGATCTAAGATCTGAGTGAGAGGCATCTGAACCGGGGGGTAAAGGGAGACACAATGAGTGATGGTAGTTTTATAAACACACACACGTAATTAGAGCTAACACATTTTGATCCCTTATCACAGGAAGCACTTTACATAAATAATCTCATTTGTTCCCTAAAACATGTTTGATCGGACATGTACATACAACTCTAACCACCATTTTCTGATGAAGAAATGGAACCATCGACTGTGTGACTTGCCCAAAGTCACGTGGCTTGCAAATGGGAGTCTGGTTTGACCCCAGAGCTTCAACCATCCAAAGTCGCAGGGGAGTGCTTAGCTTAGCCAATGGGCTTAGATTAACCCAGTAGCTGCTCTTGTAGCCAATGTCTTGAGCTGTGGGATCGGATAGCCTTAAAGGTCAGGAAAGAGGGGAAGTGAGCCATATAAATACTTCTCTTGCTTTCTGGAATACCTCAGAAACCACAGTAGAGAGAATTTCCTTCTCATTGAGGGTTTGTAAGAACTATATCGGACAACGATGATAATTTCAGAACTGCCTCTCTAGGTTTTAAAAGGTTTTGTTGGTTAGAGTTATAAATATAATCTGTTCCAAAGGTGAGGAGAGAGATGTGATAGATCATGTCCTTGGGTCCTTCCGAGTCACTGAAGTTCTTTTCGTTTAGCTCAGTGGAGAATATTCAATTTTGGGGAGGGCATAGCTAATAAAGTAGTAAAAGTTTATACTCTGCATTAAACTCTAGGGATGGTCTCTCTCTCTCTCTCTCTGTCTCTCTCTGTCTCTCTCTTTTCTTTTATGGGTGGTCTATAGGAGCCAGGAAAACATCAGAATCATCAGAATGGAGCACACACGTTGCAAAAAGCATTTTCCTTTTCCAATGGGTTTAAATCATATACAAACAAAATCTGGATCCTTTCATGTAGATGGGGCTGAAGGGTCTGATATCAGTCTACAAAATAGCACTTTGCCAAAAGGATCCAGATTCTTTCAGATCCAATACAAATTCTCCCGAAACATCTGGATCCATTTCTAGATGAAAAACTTGCGGGCTAATGAAATTGCCAGATGTGACTACTTGACAAAATATTGAGACGCTTTTGTTCGTGAGTCCCTACTTTAGGGGTGGACATGATAGGAATTGAATTATCATTCTGATCTTATCCTTCTAAACAAATTAACATTTTCAAGCTTTGCAGGCAGATGATACTATTCGAACAATTTACACCCAAAAGGGGTTCTCTGCGTCATGGATAGGGGAGATAAAACCCTGACTTCAAAGCACTTTTTTGCCTTCAGGATCAATTACCTCCTGTTATTCTACAGAAATTATTATGCCATTTCCAACCCACTCTGAGCCCCAATGCACCTCTTGATCATTACTGTGTGAATCAAAAGTAAAATCTCCTTGCGATATCTCAATTCAGAGCTGTCGAGTTTTAATCTTGCTTCTTTACCTTCGTTTCGACAGTGATCATTATGAAACGATCCCTTTCTGCTAAGCGGAGGCAAATATTTCCTTCCTGAAGGGTGAATCACTCGGAAAATAATGAATCCTACTCTGGTGCCCTTGTTCAATGATACAAGTCCTTCCTTAATGGGGACATCTGACCCCCATAACCCCTCTTCCCGTTCTGAAAGTACAACCTCAAACCCAAATAAATAACTTCTCCCATCAAAGAGTTCGGAAACAAAATGCTCTGGGGGGAAACAATGGACACAGTGCCTTCAGACCGACTGTCCCGGATAAATTCAACACGGTCCCTTTAAAGCCGAGCAAGATGCGAAGACGGTGATGCAGACAGATTGGCAGCACTGGACTCTAAAAGCAGGTTCCTTAAAAGATCTAAAACTGTCTGAATGGACACAGAGAAGGCTGAACAACCGATGCTCTTTCAGGGAACCAGGACAATTCTTGATTTTCAGGTCCAGTAAGAAAAAAGAAAGGGTGTAGCGGATAATGATAGACGATGACCCTGTCTGCCCTAAGAGAGGTTTGTGTGTCCTGGAAACCAGAGTGAACCACTTTCCTGGGGTGGGAGGCGTGTCCCTTCTTGGTCACAAAAGGCGGGAGGTTTGCCATGGCTTTGACGCAAATATGCCCAGTCGGTTAGATGAGCTCCTGCAGTTTCAGGGATAGGAGTCGCTCTTCGGATGAAGTTGGTATCAGTACATTAAGCAACACTGGAATGAAACCAGGAAAGGCCTGTTATTCAGGAAAGAGAAGCTGGAAGGTTGTGTCCCAGCCGAAGCTGGGCCGTCTTGACCTAAGGGCCCAGATGATTTGTGGTTTGCCGTGCAACAGAGCTCTACAAAGGTTGAGTCTCTTGTAATGCAGAAAACCCCTGCCAGAGAGTCAGCAAACCTGTGTTCTGCACCCTTGGATGCGGGATTCCCCCAGAAAATTCTTATATTTGGAGTTGGGGGGTCTTAAATTCATTTCTCTTACTCTTTATTCCATGCATTTTCTTTAAGCTTTTTTGACAGGTGGTGTTTCTTTGCCCTTTCCTTTACCTTCCCACCTTTATGTGCTTTCCTCTTTTGCTGTGTTGTTGCTTCTTGTGCTGGTTTGGGTTGGAGGTTGATTAGAAATGTATCTTTCAGATGAAATCTCTAGTGGCAATGCTCCTTGCTACGTTGCATCATGCAGTTTCCTGGCATATAAAAAGCAGGGCAGTATGTGAATTTTCCTGTACTTGGGATACTTTAAACCTCTCCAGGGTAGATCTCCCAGAAAGAAAAAAATACATGTCGATAGGATTAATCACTTAGCCTAATACCTAGTTGATTCTACTCAATCATTAATTTTAGCTTAAATTGGAGGACCGAATATTTCTTCAGTCCCCAGTCTGGTATTCGTGTAAGAAGGTACCCTCTTACATTGATCTATAGTACTTGGAGATCTTCAGACAAAAGTAATTCGAGACTAAATACACTACATGTTCCTCCCTTATCTCAGATCAAAGCAGCATATGCTTCCATTGTTTTTTCTCTCTTTTCGCATGGACGCTTCTTACAGACTTCAAAAATTGAAGTTTGGTCTTTTCATATTCTTAAAATGTTAAATGCCCCTTGGAGGACTTCATCTAAAGAACAAATCATCTTTCTTTAGAAACATGGACGATCATTTTCTATTCAGACAGCCGTCTCCAAAGACTTTGCTGTTACATACCTTGTAAGTTGAAGAAATAACATTTCTATGAAAATAAATGACCAAAGCCACTTCAGAAAGCAGCAAACTTCAAACAACTTGGTAATTTGTAGACCCCTCTGACATCCCAAGTGCATAATGGATTTGCAGAGACATCGAAGATTAAGTAAATTGACCATGATGTCACAACTCTATTTTAACATTTTTCCTTTAACATCTTTATTTTTGGCGAAAATATATTTGCTGATAAATATTCCCTAAGAAGCCTCTGTGGTTTTCATCTCTGTCCCAGGTAACCCATCTGTCCAAACGATGCGCTTGATAAAATCTACAGGCTGAAGGCCAAACTTAGCCCCTGTGGGTCATCGAGTGCTATGAAAAAACAACTTCAGATAATCTGGGAGTTTCTTTGGAATAACATCCGGAAAGGGTATTTTCTGCTTGTGTTATAGGCATTGGAACAAAAAAAAAAAAAAAATCTGTGTCATATCCAAAAGTGAACCATTTGAGGTTTCTGTTCCGGTGATGGGGCTCTTTTATTGAGTACCATCACCCACACTGGATTTATGGGCACTGGCAGAGTGCCGGGGACCGTAAATTCTGAGGTCTGCTTATTAGAACCCGAGAGCATTTGACAATGCACATAATTAATGATCATTTGCTAAAAGTATTTTGGGGAATTTTATTCAAACAAAGTAAAAAAGAAACACATTAAATATTAGTCCTGTTATGTATTATGGGACATTATATCCATTTGTGTGCCCATAAATCATTTAGCTATGAATACTTGAGAAGAGCAAGAAAGTGATACCCTATGTACACTCTGAGATAATATTGTCTTAGTATTTGATTACAGGCACGGTGTCCTTAATGGACAGATTCATGCTCCATATCCAGTGTCCGGCTGGAGCAAAGACACTAAGAAATGGCAACGGGAGGCCATGAGGCCAGGATCAACCAGAGTTCAGGAGTGTGAAGTTAGGGATGAAATAAGACTTTTGCTGGCCTTGTCAGAAGATTCTCTGTGTGTTTGACTGCATTGTTTCTTGTGATTGTCTTGTGTGTTTCTTGTGATTCTTCTTTGTTGTCCCAGTGTGGGTGTTGATGTTTGCGTGCATGGGTGTCTGCATATACTCTTTTATTTTGGGGGGAGGTGGGGTGGGGAAGGTATTAAAAATATTTCGTCTGGCTTAACCATCTTTTTTATTGGGTTCAAGAAAAGAGGAGGTCAGTGGCTGCTTCTGCGAGGGTTGGAGGAATAAACCTGACAGTAGAAACCAATAGAAGATTTATTCTTTTTAAACAGCTACAAAAAGTCATTGCAATTTGAGTTAAACCAGAGCCACATCTTTGTCTTCATACACAGGGCAAAGTGGAAAATTGAAAAAAAAAAAAAAAAAAGGAAGGAGGAGGAGGACGAGGAGGAGGAGGGGGAGGGCGGAGGAGGGAGAGAAGGAGGAGGAGGAGGAAACAGAATGAAATATGCCCAGGAAATGGAAATACCCAGTGCAGGCTTTGTGATGAGATGAGTGGAATCCAAAGATCGCTTCATGCGCTGACTGCCACGGACATGTCATGTGATTTGGGACAAACCACTTAAACCTTCTGGCCTCCGTGTACAATTCTAAAAAATGAAGGAAAATCGTTACGCTCACTAAGGCTTCCTAAGGCTTCCTAATTGCAAATATTTATAATTCCAAATTGACATTTTCAGGAAACACACAATCACGCATACACACAAAATGAGGACTTTTTTTTGTCCCCATGATCCATATAATTTTTTTTTTTCGGTTCTAGTTCAGTAGACACAGGCATGCTATGTCTAGCTGCCACTATATGTCATTTCTAGGTGCTAAGTCGAAGCATTTATTGCTTGCCTGGGAAGGAAAAAGGGTCTAAAAGAAAATTATTTAAGGTCAGGCAAGCAAACTGTGGGAAAGCTTTAAAAATACATTTAAAAAATTGAATTGAATGCAAATCTTTAAAGTTTGGCTGAAGTAGGCAAAGGACTTCAAATATTTGTGGAGACAAGTTGGAGCATACGACATTGATAAGCACATTGACTTCTTTGAGGACTGTTGTTGATATTTCTTGTTAGTTTTCTGGGTGCCGATAGTGAGGAATTTGGAAGTCAGGACTGCCAACCCAAATGTTAATTGTATCTACCACAGTTCCTTAATTTATGGTGATTTAGACACAATAGTCACAATGAAAGTTACGAGAATTAAGCTGTACCATTTAAAAAATTTAAATGTATTAACAAGAAGTAGGTCACCTTGTGCAGTTTCATATCAGTTACTTGAAGAGAATCTATCTACCTACCTATCTACCTATTTCAATTTCTCTCTCTCTCTCTCTCTCTCTATCATCTATCTATCTATTATCTATCTATCTATCTATCTATCTATCATCTATGTATCATCTATCTATCTATCTATCTATCTATCTATCTATTATCTGCCAAGGTTCTTCCCTAGATCTTCAGCCTCTCCCAGTGGTGTTAGTTAAGGAGTGAGTTAAGGGGTTAAACAACTAGAATATTTTTTTCATTCTTATTTCTGAAATTTAGGCCATCTTTGGTTTAGACAAATTCCAAACCACTTTTCATGGCTGCCCAGAAAAGGTATTTCAAACCAACACATACCCATGATTATGAGACCCCAAATCCACTTTAACTTCTAAATTAAAACTTTCACTATGGAACTTAGATGAAAAAATTCACTTCCCTAGAAAATGGCACCTCTGAAAAGAATATTCTCACAACATGTCTTTTTCACATTCAGCCAAGCTGAAGAAAAAAGAAATGGGCCAATCACACATTGCGCTTTGAGTTACAAAGGATGCTTTGGGGGTGAAGGTGGAGCAGATGGCACTTACTTGCATCAGAAGTTGGCAGATGAACCAACAGCTGAGCCTTTTCTTCTCCAGAAAAGCATTAAAGTTTTATTTGCAATTGTACCTGCATGCAAGCCAAGGAATGGGGTGCAGGGGGTGGGAAGGCACAATGCGTTTTAATAATGCAGCCCAAGCCATTTGGGGCAGTTAGAGATTTGTAACAGAGAAAGCTGGAAAATTTCTCTGTTGGTATGGTTGGAAAGAAGCCACTTGCCAATTTTTTTAAGTCAATTTCCAACTCTTAGCCACCAAAGACACACTAAGAGGAAGAAACTTGATATACTGGCTAGAACAGGGGAAAATGTTAACATCTGTCAAATCTGGCTGGTGGGTATATGGCTGTTTGTTATTTTGATCTCTATGTCTTTCTGAATGTCTGAGAATTTTCAAAATTAAATAAAATGTGTATGTGTTTGGAATTAGGCCTTGTGTTTCAAATCCCCACCACCTTATTTTCTAGCTCTTCTGAAGTTTGAGTAGTTATTTAACTTCTCAGCTCCTCAGCTCCTTCATTATCACTATATGGATAGAAATACCCACCATGTGGGTTGATCTGAGGATCCCAGATAATGTAGACGGTGCCTGACACGTGGTTGGTTTTTCTACTGGTAGTGGTTAGCATCCAATTTTAAACCAAAACTCAGCTGAGAGAAACAATCTCCAGGGGAAACTTCTTAGAACTTACGCACTGCATCTGTTCTTCCGGATTTTATATTGACTTCTGGATTAAGTCAGATCACTAAAGATCCGTTTGTCTGAACTGTATCGCTCCTATCGGGGGCCCACCAGGATATTTACCCTTCATTGTCTTTGGGAAAGATGTCATGGGCTTTCTGTGGAGAACACTGTTCAAACACTTCTACAAAACTTCCATACACGCTCTGTAAGGGTGCTTTGTTGGATGTGGTTCACTCCATGACTCAAGACTCTGCAGTAGCTCCCATGAGAGACTTTCCTACCTGATGTTAACATTTCAAATAATAGTTTCTTCAGAGTAACTTCTTTTCTTTTTTTTTTCTTAAAATACGATGCATTGTTAAAATGATTGAGTTTACCTTTTGGGGCTGGTGCCTAGGAAATTGCAAGCCGAATCTGTAATCTACCCAGAGCAGCCATGTGGGTCCTTATGGTATGAAGCTTTGCATTTACTTTATTCCAAACCCATTTTATTTCTGTACCCTTGTTTTTCTGACTTTTTTTTTTCACTCATTTCATTTTGATCTTTTTAAGTTTATTTATTTATTTTTTGAAAGAGATGGAGAGAACAAAAGTGAGCGGGGGAAGGGCAGGGAGTGAGAATCCCAAGCAGGCTCTGCACTGTCAGTGCAGTGCCCATCGTGGGGCTCCGTCCCACGAACTACGAGATCATGATCTGAGCCGAGATCGAATTGGATGCCTAACTGACTGAGCCACCCAGGCACACCTTTTTTCACTTATTATAAATTGATGTCATATTGTTGTGTTTCGGGTGTTCTTATAACTCATCTTAAGTTCTTCGGCAGAACGGATAACCAGGGTGGCATATACATAAATTAACAAACAAATACTATATAGCAATCATTACTATTGATAATAATAGTAGAAATATGAGGTGCAGCTAGAAAGAGAGAAGGACAAAGGCAGTAAATATTTTGGAAGAAGATGACTGATATCACAGCAAGGCTGAATATTCTAAAATGGATACAAACAATTCATTTCGTATAATGGGTTCATCAACAAAAGTAGTTAATTCAAAAAATATTTCCGGAGACGTGATATGTGCCAGACAGGGCTATTGCCATCGTGATAAGACCATGGTGATAATTTCAGAATACCTGGCAGAGTACAGGAAATTGGTTTCAGAAATTGGAATTTGAGAGTAGGTATGACAGAGGGTCACGGATATGGAGACTGAGAGAGAGGTGCTGTTGGACTGTTATGTTGTTTTGTAAGGGAAAGGGAATAATGAAAACACAAATTGAAAAAAAAAAAGACGGAAGTTGTGTTGCTGCATGGCAGAGGCATAGTGCTGGGCTGGACTGAGTAATGAATGATTAAGCCATAGGCTGTGTCTGCAATGTGGCCAGAGTTGCTCGGCTAAAGATGGTGATCTCTGTGATGCAATCTTGGGGAGGGATCTGGGAAGCTAGCTGAAGGCCAGAATCTTGGCTAAGAATGGATATCTGCCGATCCCAATGTTGGATCCCTTTTCATGGACACGTAGGACATGGCAGCCACTTTAGAGCAGAAGTGATGTGCAAGACCCAAGAGGTAGTGATATCCGGAGTTTTCTCTACTACTTTTTCAGCACTTACATGGGAGCTGGAGAACTATCACAAAGGCCTTGATATAGCTTTTACCATGCAAACTCCAAGCTGAGTGGTTTATGGTGTTTCTTAGCCTAAAGTTGTCGTCTCAAACATCTTCTACATACTTCTGAGAAGATTTACTTTTATTCTAGATCTTGGTTGATCTCTGAAAGCTTTGCTGATGACCTGGGACAATTTAGGAGTACACTGGGTCTCAGGAAAAGATCACAGGAGAAGCTGGGAAAAATCCTCATGTTTTATAGAGAATGTTATTATTTACAAAACTCATTTACTCTTTTTTTTTAATGTAATTGGTTGTCAAATTGGTTTCCATACAACACCCACTGCTCATCCCAACGAGTGCCCTCCTCAAAGCCCATTACCCACTTTCCCCTCCCTCCCACCTCCCATCAACCCTCAGTTTGTTCTCCGTATCCAAGAGTCTCTTAAAACTCATTTACTCTTTTTTTTTATTTTTTTTTATTTTATTTAAAAAAAAAATTTTTTTTTTCAACGTTTATTTATTTTTGGGACAGAGAGAGACAGAGCATGAACGGGGGAGGGGCAGAGAGAGAGGGAGACACAGAATCGGAAACAGGCTCCAGGCTCTGAGCCATCAGCCCAGAGCCTGACGCGGGGCTCGAACTCCCGGACCGCGAGATCATGACCTGGCTGAAATCGGACGCTTAACCGACTGCGCCACCCAGGCGCCCCAAAACTCATTTACTCTTATAAACAGTGTGGGCTTCTGTCCCAGCTCAAGGTATAAATATAGGCACCTCTATGTGTTTTCAAATAATTACTTATTCAAATTAATCGCATGAAATGTAGTATGTTCCTTATGGGATCTTCTACCTGAAAATCGTCCAAGAACACTAGGGTATATTTAGTCAAAAGAGATCTGGCACTTTTTACGGTACTAAAGATGGTAGGAAGCAGAGGAGGAGGAAGAGGAGAAATAATAAGAGGAGGGGAAGAGGGGTTGAGAATAGGATCAGGTCAACCACTATTATTGTTTGTTGCAATGTCAGAACTTCCCTTCAAGACCAGTCATGCACATCCAAAGATAAGGCTTTCTTGCTGCTGTTGCTGCTGCAAAACCCTTGCTCCCTTTGTCCTTTCCCAGACACAGTGGTGACCCTCTTTTGGTGCAGGTTGGGAGCTCCTTCACTCATACTTCCTTGCTTTATCGCTGTGCCCAAAGCCTACCATTAAACTAGCTTGACATTCCCACGCTTCCCTGATGCTGACTCCTGAATGTTTCTTCAGCCCATCCCAACAGTATCTCTGCGACATGGTATTACTGAGACATAGTCTTGGGTTTTCCTCTCCCAAAGACCCTGGAATTTTTATGCAAATTGCTCTGTACCTCCACAGTGACCAGCTTTTCATATCACAGTTCTCAAGGAAGGGCAGTCTTCACTGAATCATGCAAGATTTTGTTACACCTTTTATCCCAGACAATGGGAATCTATTCACCCTATGTTTATCCAACTTCATAGTTGGATATTCAGTCCAATATGTCTTCAAGTCAGACATTTAAGAGATTTTTCCTTGAATACAGAAGGTTTGCTCCAAAGTGATTTGGTCTGTATCTCTAGACATAAGAGGGGCTTGCAGAATTTCCGGTATCTCTCTTGGTATCCGCATCTTGTACACATAACCCAGAGAGGCAGCTGGTGCCATTTATGTCCATCTCACGGATGTGGAAACTGAGATTCAGGAAGCTTATGTAAGTTGTTCAAAGTTACACACTGATAATTCGACATCTCAATACAGTGGCATTAGCTAAGGGATAGAGGGCTCAGCAGTGCCGGGAATTGTAGAGCATATAAACCTTATGGAGTAATAGAGAATGCATGCTGGTTAGATACTTTTGTATTAATGGAATATGTAATGAATATTCATATGGATATGTTTTTATAGAAATATGTTTTGCAGTAGTAGAATACAAAAAAACGAAGGGAGGATTTGTTTTGGAAACATTCTTTAAACAAGATCTTGCTCTTTCTAGTAAAAACAATGAGAAATTACAAGAAACCAGTGGAATTTTCTAGAGTCCTTTGAGTCAGCCTTTGCAGGCAGAAAGATTAAGGAGAAGGATCTCAGAGGCTTTCTGGATAGTGAAACATTCAGTCTGTGTGACATGAACTATAGCAGAAACTCCTGCTAGAAATAATAGTCTCCTTCCCAATCTCCTAATTATTGATGGGTTAATACTTAGCTTTTACAGCAGAATTTTAGTTTTTCTCTGGGAACCAATGAAACCAAAACCTTATGTAAGTTGAGGGGGAATTCTGCAGACAATGCTTAAGTCACCTTTTGAGATTAGGTGATGGGAGGCAGGGCTTGGCCATACCAAAACAAGCCGAAGCTGCCTGCAAAGTCAACACACTGGGAGTGTGTTGGGAGGAGGGTAGGGAAGAGTGGAGAGAGAGGCGGAGATGTGGGAGGTCTTGGGGATGTACCAAAGTAGACTGTATATCCTTTTTTTAGGTTTAAAGTAGTCACATCTGAAATATAAATGAGCAAGGTCTATATCCAAGTGAATCGATCTAACTGTTCAGAAAGTCAACTGGACAGAAGTCCAGCCTAGAAGAGAATGGCCAGAGATGTAATAAGAATCAGAAAAGTATACTGATGGAACATCAAAGAGCATTCAACCTTTAACTGTCCTCAGAAAAATTTCTAGCAGTTGCTGAGCCAAATGGTGCACTACACTGTGGAGGAAAGTTTATTCAATTGAAATATATTTATTGAGCATCTAGTATGTGCCAGGCACTGTGCTCAGCATTTTTTAAATTTTTTTTCAACCTTTTTTTTTAATTTATTTATTTTGGGACAGAGAGAGACAGAGCATGAACGGGGGAGGGGCAGAGAGAGAGGGAGACACAGAATCGGAAACAGGCTCCAGGCTCCGAGCCATCAGCCCAGAGCCTGACGCGGGGCTCGAACTCACGGACCGCGAGATCGTGACCTGGCTGAAGTCGGGCGCTTAACCGACTGCGCCACCCAGGCGCCCCAATCAACATTTTGTACACTAAGGAACAAAACAGACAAAATCCTACTAATTAGAGCTTATAATCTAGAGGAAAATTTCACACACGAAATGAATAAAGCTATTAAGTTGTAATAAATGTTAGGAAAGAAAAGACCAGGCTGTTCTGAGAGAATAATCGGGACATAAATTTGTTTGAAGTGATCTTACAAGGAGTATTTTTACAAGTGAAGCTTGAACCTGACAGGGAGGGAGAAAGAGGAGTTACCCAGGTCAAGAAAAGATAGTCCCACCAGAGAAAACAGACCAGGCAAAGATCCTGGGACAGGAAAATACATGGTGTGTCTGAGAAGCTCAAAGGAGTCCTCTTTGGCTGGAGGTCAGGAAAATGGCATGAGATGAAGTTCTAGAAATCCCTGGAGCAAGATCATGTGGGGCTTGTACGTCCACTTGGAATGGTTTTAAGAAGGGGAGTGATTTTACTTGCATTTCACAAAGGTCACTGTTGAATGGAGAAAAAAAAGAACAGGAGCCATCAGACCAATTACGAAACTATTATGATGCCAGAGATGACGGCAGCTTGCACTGCTCTGAGTGCCGTAGAGATGGAAAGAATTGACTTGACTTGAGATACATCTTTCAGTTAGAATCTACATGATCCACCCAGATGGCTGAATTTAGAGGACAAGGAGAAAAGGAAGAGATAATGAAGGAGACAGGAATACCAGTCAGAGACATAGGAGGAAAGTCAAGAGAGGGGTGTAGTAGATACTATAAGAAAATGTTTCAAGAATAAGGAATGATCAGAAATCCGGGGGGGGGGGCGGTGAAGAAGAAATGTAGAAAGATGATATTCTTTAAAAATTGTAATTATTTATTTATTTATTTATTTATTTATTTATTTATTTTTGAGAGAGAGAGAGAACGTGTGAATGGGAGAGAGGGGTAGAAGGAGAGAGAGATAGACATAGAGATAGAGATAGAGATAGATAGATAGATAGATAGATAGAATCTTAAGCAAGCTCCATCCTCAGTGCAGAGGCCGATGTGGGGCTCGATCCCACAACCCTGGGATCATGACCCAAGCCGAAATCAAGAGTGGGACACTCAACCAATTGAGACACCAACGTGCTCCAGAAAGATGATATTTAAAAACCTCTTTGGGATGTTTAGAATTAGAGACCATCTGTGGCCTTCAAAAGAGCAGGTTTGTGCAGGAGGTCATGGTAGAGGACAGCTGTTTAACCGGAGTAATGGAAATGGCAAGAGAGAAAGTGAAGATCAGAGGTAAGAGCTTATGCCAAGTTCCCTTTATAGATACGAGTTCATCATTTGCTGTCTAGAGGGTTAAAGTGATGTGTTCCAGATCACCACATTGAGCAAAAGGAGACCAAAGTGGACATCTTCCAATCTCAGAGTCTCTAGCCCATTGAAGAGGGCTATCCTTGGCTTGACCAAAGAATATCACACTGTCCAATACAGTAGTCACTAGCCACATGCATCTATTTAAATTAATTAAAATGAAATAAAATATTACAGTTTAGTTGTTTAATTGCACTAGCTGTATTTCATGTGTTCAAGAGCCATACATTTCCAATAGGTACCATATTGAAGAGCACAGATATAGAACATTTCCACGAGAACAGGAAGTGTTACTGAACAGCACTGGTGTAATTTATCACTCCCATTTGGGCATTTTGAAAGTGAGTGATTCATAATCCTACCAGGACAACAGGCTTGAATCATGACAGTCTTGGGAAAACCAGGACATATGGACACCTCAGGTAGATTGACCATGTTAGGAACTTTGTTTCACAAGACATGAGTAAAGCAAACGGTCTCAACATCTGAAGCCTTTAGGTAGGTGTATGGATGGCCTCTAAGTTCCTCTGATGAGTCTCATTTTCTGATATTCATGCCCTTGTGTAATTATTACACCTTGAGTGTGGGCTGGGCCTATTGACTTGCTTCTAACAAATAGAATATGGCAGAAGTGATAGGATGTCATTTCCTAGATTAGGTTACACAGAGACCATAACTCTCATCTTACACGTTCTTGCTTGCTTGCTGGCTTGCTCTGAAAGAAGCCAGCTGCCATGTTGTGATATAGCTCATGGAGAGACCCATAGGACAATGGACTGAGGTAGATCTCTGGCCAAGGAACTGAGGCCCTCAGTCCAACAATTCACAAGGAACTGGGGACTGTCAACAATTGTGTGAATAGTGTGGTAGAAAACTCTCCCCCAGTCAAGTCTTAGATAAGACTGATCCAACAGACAATGGTTTGCAACCTCTGGAGAGATTTTGAGCCAGAGGAACCTAGATAAACCACCCCTGGATTCCTGACATTCAGGAGCTAGGAGGTAATGAATGTTTGCTGTTTCACATTACTACATTTTGGGGGAATTTGTTACACGGCAATAGACGACTAATATATCTGGACTACTCAAGGGGTCATTTTAACAAAATGTTAAGGACGTAGGTGTTGGTATGCAAGCATTTTACCTCACTGCCCATCTTCCCCAGACTCAATTCTTCTTTCTCTTTTGTCTTTTTTCTTCTACAGTATAGGAAGGCCAGCATGTAGCTTGATTGAATGACGCTAAACCTTCAACGTACGTTTGCTGACCAAAAAAAAAAAAAAAAGAGTAAAAAGTAATATAAGGCAGGCAAAGTTTTCCTCCTTCCACCCACCTGCAGCAGATGGCTAGACTTGAGTGAAGAATACCTCCTCAGCATAAACAGAAAAGTCCAGAGAACTCTCTGGAGAGGTGTTTAAACTGAAAGCAAGTTATTTTCTTGTGTTGTTTCTTTTCTTCTCTCTCCGACATCGATTCTGCTCTTCCTTCACTCACCGCGGTTCTGTGTATATCGGTGGCCGTGGGCATATTGAATTGTGAGCACAGGCCTTTTACTCCGGTTCTTTAGTGTTCATGAAATGAGAGTGTGACTGAACAGAGCTATCAGTTTGCGTCTCAGAGCATTCATCACCCATATTCACTCAGTAAATCTTGATGGAATTCTAGTTCAACAGAGAGCATCTCCAACAATGGTGGTACATGTGTCATCTCTACCACGATGAGAGTAAGTCTGTGCTGTCTTAAATACCCCTTTGCCATAGTAGCAAAAGCCCAGAAGGTCTTGATGAAATCCATTAGAATAGACGCATAATTGCATTAACCTGAGGGGTGTTATTGGCAAAATTACTCCACACGACCAATTTTTTTTTTTAAAGAAAAAAGAGGTAGACAGTGTGAAAAATGAGTCTAGAAGCTAAAGACTGAAATGTTGAGAGGGTTGGAATCAACATTTGGCAAGTGAATGGTCACAGGCGTCCCAAACCCATTCAACGTGACCATAACCAGGACTTAGGATAAAGGTAGGCTTTAAGTCCCATGGGATCAAAGATAAGTAGACGTTCCAAGCAAGGAAAATAAAATGTACCAAGAGGAAGAAAAACATTTATGATTCTACTGAGAAAAATAATCAGCAGTCATCTGATGAGGTCAGGACAAGGAACACCTAGTCTAACAATGATGGCCTGAATCACAGTGAAAATTAACCACCTACACCTATTACTTCAGGGACAGCACAATTACCCTAGCTGGCATCATAACAATAACATTTCAAACAGAGGCTCACGAAATGTTTTTTATTAGGTATCCTCTTGGTTTCTCAATTAAAGTCCCTGAGCTACCTTCTATTTTGTAAATGTAAGTGTCCTTTTGGTATATTCCCTTTCTGCCCTGTATGGATGAGGAAACTCAACGACTTAGAAAAGCCCTGGGGGAATATGCATGGAACGGTTCCAGTGATTCTAGAACCGTTTGGGGGAAAATGGTTTTTAGAAAACTGAACAGTTTGAGACATGCCTTCGTGAAACTGGGTAAGATAATTTATATAAAGTATAGTAGTAGGATTCAAAAATGGTTTCACGGTTCTGATCAGTGCGTAGATTCAGGATGAGAGAGGTTACCAAAAGGATTGTGGGACCAAATGACACATCAATACTAATCCTGAGGTGGCCTAGTGAAGAAGGAGTTGGGAAATTCACCCTACAGGGGAGAAAAGGGGGAAATCCGTGGATTTCTCTGGTTGACTAAAAGCTCTGGATATTGAAAAAAAGGTTTTCTCTGCCACCCTCTAAAACATTCCTATCCCATCCTGCTTTATCTTAACCTGGATTACTGGGCTAACCTTCTCTTTCTCCTCTCCTCCTTAAAGTATATTCGAATATTAACCTCTTTCTCAAGAGCAAACATTTTCCATGAATTCCAACCTCCCTCTTTTCTGCTTGTTCTAGATTCTCATGATCCTTGAGCTAAAATGGCTTTGTTGACTTAATGTACTTAAATGCGTAACTAACTTCCTCTTGGTATGGATGCATACGTGTCTGCTTTTGGTCCTCGCTAAGCTGAACTGTAAGCTCCCAAGAGGGCAGGAAGTATGTTTTATATTTTTGGTGCTTGCCTTCTACACCATCATCCTGTTTAAAGCTTCAAACACAGCAGGCACCATGACTATGACGGCTTATGCATTGATGGAGCTCCCCCTGGCAAAGTGAGTCCGTTCAGAGAGAATCTCAATGACGGTAAGGTTGGAGGAGAATATGTTTGAAATGAACGTGATTTATAGTTGTAGTTTAAGTTTTAGAGTGCAATAAACACAACCCTATTCTGAGCTGCTGGTTTGGAAATACTGAGAATATAGAGTCGCCTTTATGAGCACACAGTAGTTACGGGAGGAAATAGTGATGATTAATAGCTTACAATCACAGGATGCAATCCTGCAGAAGGACAAACCTTTAGATTGAATAAACATTGAGTGCTTACTATCTGCCAGGCACTGCCACATTTCGTTCTCAGAGACATCCTGCCAGGACATCATTAACCTTAGTTCACAGATGAGGAAGGGGAGCCTGGGTGGCTCAGTCTATTAAGTGTCCAACTTCAGCTCAGGTCATGATCTTGTGGTTCGTGGCGTTGGGCTCTGTGCTCACAGCTCAGAGCCTGGAGTCTTGCGTCAGATCCTGTGTCTCCCTCTCTCTCTTCCCCTCCCTCACTTTTGCTCTGTCTCTGTTTCTCAAAAGTGAATAAACATTAAAACAAATGAGGAAGACGGGCTCTGAGCGCAGTCCAGAGACGGTAGGTTGAAGAACCTGCATTGGAAAAGCAGGTCTCTTGACTTCAGCTGCATCAGGTGACAGTTCCACCTGGGGTGCTGATTTTTCCAAGAGAAATATTTTTTCCACGTTTTCAAGTCGCAACAATAAAAAAGAGGTATCAGTTTACCTCTAAGACCTTCTTTCTCATACACACCGATCATGAGTTGCACTGCTGACCCGAAACAAATATCGAAAGCTAACTACTGATGCGTTTAAAACAAAGACACGTCGCCAGTTCAAGAATTAAAGATAGCGTGACTCGTCTATGTTCTTACTCAGCCAAATAAACAAATACATGCGAATATTATTTATGGGGAATAGAACCATTTGGGCGAATATTTCAAGGCTATTTCCAGTGGATACCTGCCTTTTTTGTTTGGCTGGAGGGTTGCTCGGCGAAAGAACCCTCTTTCTGGTTTTGCCGTCTCTGCTCTATAGCTCTTGCTGGGAAGCTGGGTCACTCCTTTACTACTCAATGTACCCAATTCCTCCCCATCCCCCGGAGGCCAGACGGAGGAAAGGCAGGTGACCTAGGCTCAGCTGGTCTGACCCCCTCACCCAGGATTTTGAAGGTCGAGCGGGTGGATCACCTCAAAGATGGTCCAGCCCAGCAGAAGCGGTGGACACGTCGGAGTCTGTATTCAGTGGTGGCAGAACTGTGCAGTGGCACGCGTGACAATGCTCATCCCAGGCCATTTTCCATCCTTACCCTCCGTGACCTCCATCCCGTTTTCTGATCCTGATCCTGTAGCCTCCGCTGTTGATTCCCTTAGCAGTTCCTCCTCGAAATCAGTAGAGCTTCAATTAACTTAAGTGGGAGTCTCGCGACCGGTAACATACGGATGTGATGGTACATTCCGCCCTACACACCATAGTACTAAGGGAAATGACGAAGTTCATCTTCACGTCTCCGATTCTTACCGGGGACATGTGGATGGTTTTCAAAACACGGTGATTCACAGCCCAAACGGATTCTTCTAGGAGCTCAGTGTTAATGACCATTGTCAAAATGGATGGAATGAATACTTGCCGTCTGGGCTAACTGTTCGGCCTGGAGATGTTGGCTGTTTTCCTGGGGGGGCAGGGGGGGGGCGGGGCACATCAGCACAGGGTGCATAAAATTGGGAGGCAGGGAGACGCTCTAAGAAGTGTATAAGCTTCGCAGTCGTTTCCATCCGCACCAACAGCTGTGCGATCCCTGCCATCATCCAGCTTCTCGAAGTTTTACTGTCCTCGTGTGTCACCGGGAGAAGCCCGTATACTCTTCGTTGTAATAAGAGTTCATGAGGTTAAAGCACCTGGTAGAGACCGAAGAAACGTTGGCCAAGTCATCTCCCCTTCTGTTACGACTTCTGTTAATTTCTGCGTGTGGTGGAAACCACCGTCTGGATGGTAGGGAAAATGGAGGGAAAGATCACTCAACGAGCTGCCCGTCAGAACACCCGGGGAAACATTCCACACACATATGTGTGTCTGCGTGCGCCTACTGGGATGCACGTAACCAGTATTTATAATTTTGATTATTTAAGTGTGATCCCAGAGGTCCATGACATGAGGTGCTTCGTAGTTTTAATAAAGTATACAAATGTTCGAACTGTATCCTGCCAAGGTGGTGAGGGAGAGCAAATCACTTAGCTAGTGAACAAACCCAGCTGACTTCCCAGCATCAGCAATTCAGCCCATCTCTCTTGTTTTCTAGTAACTTCTCCGGTATATTGCAATTCTTAGGAGGTGATCGAATTACAGTTTCTTTCTGGGAAAAGACCTCCAGAAGAGAAGAGATACAGGTAATACAAGGCAAGAGAGAGTGCAGAAGTGCAAGAAAAAACAAAACAAAACCCAAAAGCCAATAAAACAACAGCCGCCTGAGTTTTCCAAAGAACAGATGCCTTAGAGTTGAATCGGACCTCACGACGGCTTGGCTGGGAGTTGGTGAAGTTCCACGGTTATCCTCCATAGAAGGAGGGCTACATGAAAACATTTTAGCAATTGCTTCAGCCAGCTCAACCCTGTTCCTCAGGTGAGAGAATGTTGAAAGAGAGGTCAGTTAACATTTATATTCACATTTCATTGCAGTTTGTGTTTGGGATCGTTTGCTGTCATAGTACGAGGGAAATTGTTGGTTGGCAAAAGTTCATGAACGATGGATATATGTATTTTTTTCTTTCCGTGGGTAGAATTTAGTATGATGTTAAGGGGTCAGGGTTTTACAAGGGAAACAAAAGTGGGAATAATAATGAACTGGATTGGTTCCTCAAGGATTTCAAGAACAGTGTTTTCAAAGAGAATCATCAAATCACAAAGCCATGGAGCACCCCGACCTGTCTTCTCTAGTTATATCAGATGATAATTTTACCTGAAGATTTTAAGTTGTGTTTATAATTCTGTCAATACGTATACACGTGAATTTTAGGAAGCTAGCTATTATCGGATCAACAAACAACCCATGAGCTGGAGGTAAGGGATCTGGGGTGGGCAGAGGTGAGGTGAGGTTACTTAGTTGATCTCCGCTTGAGGGAAGTCTTTGATTTGGAAAACATGGCTTCTTGGGACTGAGGGAGGTAATGTAATGTGTCCCTTGCCTGTGCTTCTCCATTCGGCAAGCCTCAGGTCTATAAAGCAGGGGTAGACAGGAAAATAAAGCAAGAAGACCTATGAAGGCTAATCAGAAAACGTCTGTAACTCTTACCTTAGTGAATTTCAGTTTGAACGGATAGGAGCTGCTTGAAAGCGTAGCTTCGGTTCTTTACGTGGAATTTTGTGCGATATTGTGTTTTAAGGAATGCAACCATTATGCTGTCTCTTTTGGTGGATGAAAAATGTTTCCTCCACAGTGTCTACAATTAACATGATATTGCTTATTTCCTCTCTTGGAAGGACACATTCTTTTTTCAAGGTTATTTATTGCTCAGGTAGGTCCTCTCTATGATTCCTTCTTCTGATGAGGTTACTCGGAATATGATCCTGCCAACAAGACATGCAGTAAAGCTCAGTAGCAGAGAAAATAACAGTGTCGTTAACCTCCTTAGCACTGGAGATAAATTAACACTAATAAGATAGGTACCAGGGTAGCAATTGACTTGACAGAATGAAATTCACCAGCCTAAGGAGGCGGTAGCCGGTGTCATTCTGCTGGACTCCCCCGTGCTGTGTGGACGCCATGGCTGGCGAGCGGCTCATTCCTGCCTTCCTGATGTTCAGGACGCTGCCTTGAAGAAAAGTCCAGCTGACCCAAGGTTGGTCTCACCCTCCTCTGCCGCCCCTGCTGATGGAAACCAGCGCCACCGTTATTAATTTGAGTCTCCGTGGATCAAATAACTTTTCCCATCTCATTTCATGACAGGATATCATGACAGCTTCACGGTAGATATACATGCCATGACCAGAGTGAGCTCTGCCTTTCTGGAAAGCATTTTGTCAAAATATTGAAATAATGTGCTGCGAGGGGAAATGGGCCACAGTGGGTGTTTTCGGAGAAGCAAGCTAGGAGGGGAGAAAGAAAAGAAAAAAAAAAAGAAAAGGAAAGGAAAGGAAAGGAAAGATAAGCAAAAGCAACAACGTAAAAGAAATAAGGACATAAAAGGACGCTAGTTATTCAGGGGTCCCCCGGGTCACCTTTGGCCAGCCGTGGAAATGCATTTTAAGTTTTCACTTGTTAATTGAACACTAAATGAATATGGTGATAATTAATATTTTTACTGCTTATTAATTAGGAACCTGTAGCCTGCGTAAGCTACCTAGAAAGATGATCTACGAGGCATGACTAAGTTCCCCACTGTGAATTGATGGTGCCTTACACGTGGAAATATAAATGTGTTAGTCATTTTGCTTCACTATTAGAGGAGCTTTTAATAAACTGACAGGTCTTCCAGTTCTTTCTTTGTCTGCTGGGAGGGACTGCAGTTACACAGGAGGGGGACTCTTTTTTTTTTTTTTTTTTTTGCTGTTATTTACTGTTGCCGGCAGGCTGAGACAGCGTGCAGCCTACGGTTCACATCAGGTCCGCTTCTGAAGATCCTTTGTCCGTGGCATGTGGAGTTTTTCAGGTTTGTGCCTTCCTCCAGTTGCCAAAACATCTGGTTCCGTTTGGGGGAAATATTTGTAGTTATTTTTCCATCCGGAATTAATTACTGCCACTGGAACATTAATGGGTGCCCTGCTGGCTTAATAGATTTTATCTGTGTGCCCTCCTATCTGTGAAGTGTCACCGACAAGTCAGAGCTCTGTTCTGTTGTGACTTTTATAAAATGGCCACAACCTGAAGAACTGAGGCTTGATGATTCAGAGGATGAACAGATAACAGATTTGTGAGACAGGGATTCTAATTTGCAAAGATGACTCTGTTACTTCAGTAATTTAACATTCATGGAGGAAATCATCGAATGTATCCCCAAATTCGTACCTTCAGTAAACTAGGCTCATAGCAACCATAGGAGTATATGGTTTAATGTTAAAGCTATTGTGCTCTCTATTTCATGGGAATGTTTGCTTGTTTATTTGTGGGGTTTTTTTTTTTGAATCTTTCAAACAACAGGTTGTGTAGAAAAGACGACGAAGAAGGAGTTACTATTTATTGCTCTCTATATAGCTGGCACTGTATTTAATGCTTTACATGTCTAGTAAAGTATAGTATGAGGTAGGTATTATGATGGCCTGTGTTACATACAAGGAATTCAAGGCTCACTGAGACTGTAACTTGACCAAGGTCGTGCACTGAATAAGTGGAAGGAGGACTAGGATTTGAACACAAGTATGTTGGACCTTGAGTTCACTCTCTTGACTATAATGAGAATAGTATACGTTTACCACCCTTTTATCAAACATCTTTTAAACACTTAAGTTCTGGGCAAGTACTTGTGCTGGAGGCACAGAAGGGGAACAAGATGAGGTTTCTGGCACCTACCAGAGTGCCTGGCAGGCCACACAGGGTCTCTGTGGCATCATATAGAGGCTTGTAGCTTGGCTGTAATTCTGCAATGCTTTCTAAGGGCTTAAAGCTTCATCCCCCAGAAGGCCTATCCCGTTTTAACTAGAGCTATGACTATTGTTGAAATAAATGAAATACATCTTTAAACCGCCTAGTATTCAGTGAGCAAGACAGCGTGACCCCTTTCAGGATGAACAGGATTTGCGTCTGCATCTCTGGTCATACTCTTCGGAAGTTGTTCAAGCTTTTGGAGACATACTTTCCCGTCGATAGAGTGGAGATAACGCTGTCGCCTTCATTGGGTTCCTATGACCGCCGGACGACATAAGGGACTATCATTTGGCATCGCGCTTAGCATATCGTTAAATCTTAGAACCATCATTGGTCTCGTTATTAAGAAAAGAAAAGAATATCGTAGGAACTCACCTCTTCTCCATGTGTTCACTCCAGCCAGGTGCGTCTCATATATTTCAGTCTGTGAATTAGCTCTTCCCCAGAAGGGCATAAAAGCTCCAGGCGCGAGGAAGTATAGCTCGGTACCTCACATCCGCTCGGGGTACCTCCCAGCTGGCTTGAGTTCTGTCTTTATCTTGCTCTATTTCTGCATATTCCTGGGTTGTTCATCTCCTACGGAGGGTGGATCTCTGGATTCCTGATTTTTTTTTTTTTTTTGGCTTATCTTCTGGATATTACTGACTGATTCCTTTACTCACCTCTTTCTTTGAAAGTATGCTACCATTTTGGATCTCCAACAGAGAACTTGGGCTTGTTCTGTTCTGCTGTGGCTTGTGGCTGCCCCTGCCCGAAAAGATCAAGATACCAGGTTATGTTTGATTGGAGCAGGGGCACGTTTGAAAGTTGACAAGTTAGCCTTCACCTGTATTACCAACAGACAGGTCAGGTAGGATGCAAACGTTAATTTTTGGAGGAAATTTTAAAAAGTAAAGAACCCTCTCCCCCCCCCCCCCCACCCCCACGTGAAACACAACCAACCAAACACAAAATTTTTGGAGGAGACATGTTACTGTTTTGCTGGAAGAATGTTTTAAGTAGATTGTGCCAATGTAAAATAACCTGCACAAAAAACCTTGGGGTTAGAGCTACGGGGAATTCCACAGAATTTCGAGGAAAAAAAGTTTGCATGATGGGAAGAGAGCATGGGTATACAAGGGCGTATGGATATACAGCAGGTGAGTTTGAAACGGGATTCTCAAGAGTCGGCTCTGTAACTCTGAGGAAATCACATTCTCTCTCTGAGGTTGTTTTATTTTATTTTATTTTTCCTATAAAAGGATTATATTACAATCCGTGTCACAGATTATTGTGTAGATTAAGTAAAATAATGCAAAATAGTTGCTCTATTGCGTCGTAGGTGCTGGCTGTGATTGCACTTGCTGCGTTCACACGGGTTTTGTTGCACAATAGTTGTGTACATGGGCCAGGTCCAGGGATTGTCAAGAATGAAATCTGGGACTCAGTGAAGGTCATTTTCACTTTGTTTTGCTATAAAGAGTTTGAGGAGTTCAACAGCCTACATGGAGTAACGGCTTCCGGGAGGAGTTAGTGGCGGAAGATTCTGCACCTTCTGTTCTGTCATGTAGTGCAAGGCTGTTTTATTTTTTTAATGAGTAGACTTTATTTTTTAGAGCTGTCTTAGGTTTCTAGAAAAAGCGAGCAGGGAGTAGAGTTACCATATCTCTCTCCTCCTACACGGTTTTGTCTATTATTATTTTTTTCATGCTAATGTTTATTTATTTTTGAGACAGAGACAGGGTTCTAGCTGAGCAAGGCAGAGAGAGGGAGACACATTAACCTAAGCAGGCTCCAGGCTCTGAGCTGTCAGCACAGAGCCAACGCGGGGCTCGAACTCAGGAACCATGAGATCATGACCTGAGCCGAAGTTGAAAGCCAAACTGAGCCACCCAAGCGCCCCCAGTTTCCCCTATTATTAACGTCTCCTTTTGTTATCATCTTAGTGTGGTATATTTGTTACAGTGGAAGAAAGGATACTAACACATTGTTATTAATTAAAGTCCATAGTTTACGTTAGGGTTCACTCTTTGTGTTGTAGAGTTCAAAGGATTTTGACAACTGAATAATGTCAGTTGTCATGGTGGATACGGCCACCACAACAGGATCATACAGAATAGTTTTGCTGCTTGAAAAGTTCCCTGGGTTCCATCTCTTCATCCTTCCCATCCTCCCTTTAAGTGCCTGGAAACCACTGATCAATCCTCTACTGTCACCATAGTTTTGCCTTTTCTGGAATGTCATATAGTTGGAATCATACGGTAAGTAGTCTTTTCAGATCGGTTTAGTTCACTTAGCGAAATGTATCTAAGATTCCTCCGTCAAGACTCAGCCCCCCAGGCGCCCCCAATTTGCATTTTCTTAATGACATGTGATATTGAATATCTTTCTCATAGACTTATTTGCTATCCGTGTATCTTCTTCATGAGCTGTCTGTCCAGCTCTTTTGCTCACTTTTAAATTAGGTTGTTTATTTTCTGGTTGTTGTTGAGTTTCAGGACTTCTTTGTATATTTCCGAAAGCAGTTCTTTATCAGATAAGTGCTTTTCAAACGTCTCCTCCCAGTCTGTGACTTGCCTTTTCATTCTTTTAAGTGTCTCCTGCAAAGCAGAGGTTTTACATTTTAATGAAGTCCAATTTATCAATTTTCTCTTTCGCGGCACACACTTTTTTGGTGTTATATCTAAAAAAATCGCCATCATATCCAGAGTCACCTAGATTTACTCCTGTTCTATTTTCTACACATTTTATAGTTTTGTGTTTTACGTTTAGGTCTGTGACCCATTGGGAGTTAATTTCTGCTTAGTTTTACATTCTTAATTTTTTTTTTTTTATTTTGAGAGAGAGAGAGAGAGAGAGAGAGAGAGAGAGAGAGAGAGAGAACATAAGCAGGGGAGAAGGGCAGAGGGAGAGAGAGAGAATCTCTCAGGCAGGCTCAGCGCAGAGCCCGATGCAGGGCTCAATCCTACAGCCCTGGGATCATGACCTGAGCCAAACTCAGGAGTTAGATGCTTAACCAACGGAGACACCTAGGTGCCCCGATATTTAAAAATTTAAAGTAATGTTTACTACTGAGAGGGTTTGAGAATCATTGAGATAGAGGAGCTTGAGAACAGTGGTCTTAGATATGGGTAGTAAGTTCCATACTTTGAGTTGCTACTTTTTTTTTTCTCTTCTCCGTGAAGCTATATTTCAACACAAATGTGCAGTATTTTCATTATGGTCGCAAATGTTATCGGAAAAATACAGTGAAAATGTTGAGATCTGTTACGTAATTCCAGTCCATTTTATGGTCAGTGAGGAACGGGTACCTCAACTCAGACTCACCTATAACTACCAGCATTACCTGTAATAATGTCTATAATTCCCAGGATTATCAGAAAATGAGGATCAGGATTCCACTTAGTTTCTGTGAAACTGTTCTAGGCAGTTAGAATACTGAGTGCTAGAATCTCATGCCTCTGCAACCACGTAGTGACGTTAAAAGATGAGAACTGTGATGTGATTCCCCTTACACTCTCTGTGTCTACCCTGATGTAGAGCCCTGGGTTAATTTAGACAGCACAGACCCCAGGCCACTGGGGGCTTTGGAGGTGCACAGCTGATATGTAGCCCATATACCAGGGGATATGGTAGCCTATTTTCAGGATTCAGAAAGCATGAGAAAGCCAGAACTTTCTACACAGTGCTTCCCAAACTCCATTGTGCATTTAAGTCACTTGGAGATTTTGTTATTAAAGTGTGGATTCTGATTTGGTAATTCTGGGGTGGAGCCTAAGAGTCTGGGCTTCTCACCAGGGCCAAATTGGCCATTGGATACTCTCGAAGGGGCCTCAGACAATGTTTTAATTTCTTTTAAAATCTGAAGGAAAACAGTTTAACTTTTAGTTGAAGGAAAAGATTTTCCATATAACATTAATGTATCTGTCTTTATATTAGCATAATCGTAAAAATATACTTCTCAATTTTCTTCTTGAGAGGGACCCATGAAGACAGACGCACCGATGGCCCAGTGAAGTCATGAGGAAACGCTGTTTCTAACTTCTAGGTGATAGCAATGCAGCTGGCCCAGGGACCACACTTTGAGTAGCAAGCTTTTATCAGGTTCTCTTTCTTATAGGGGATGATGAGAAGAATATCTAAAGCCATGTAGCATTTCTGGGATTCTCTACTTATTAAATAAAGTCTACATGCACAGGTAAGATTCTCCCACTTGAACCTTTTAATAGAGAAGGCACTTTCCCCAGTTTTCATGGCATTGACTTTCTTGACTCTCAGTGTATTTTCTTCCTTGAATGGACTCCTCAAAACTTTGGGCCCAGAGTATATAATCAACTAAATCTTTCGACTGCTATTGTTGGCTTTGGTAGGTTTCCTTCGACATGGGCATTCTCAATGTGATTGGGAAATATGTTCAAGGCAGTCTTTGAAATATCTTTGCTATTTACTCAGGATTTCTTCTTTCTCCACCGAGAAAGCAAAAGCCATTTAACTCCCCCCCCGTTCCTGTCAGCCCTTGCCTTGTCCTAAATTAAACAAATATTCGTTAAGTATTTATTCTATGCCTTCACACGGTCCCTGCCTTTTGGTTGCTCTCTTAACTTCTTTTTATTTGAGTCCCAGAAACTTCTAAGTTAAGGAAAAAGAAGAAGCAAAACAAAATACCAACTAACTTACCAACCAACACAACTAACCAAAAAAAAAAAAAAAAAAATCCACCTAGAGAAAAGAGGAAAGCTCTTACCTAGATCACTTTTCCATTGTCTGTGACAACGGTTCCGAAAGTGTGGTCCCCAGACCAGCCACGTCAGCATCACTTGGAAAACTTGTTGGAAAATACAAACTCTAGGACCCACCCCAGACCTACTGAGTCAGAAACTGTAGGGGCGGGGCATCGAGCTGAGTTTTAACAAGCCCCAGGTGATTCTGATGCAAGGTCATGTTTGACAACCACAGCCCTAAAACATTCGTTCTTAACTAAGCTGCAAAATAAAATCACCTGGAGAGCTTTAAAAAACACAGATGCCCGGGCTCCTGTCCAGACATTCTGATTCAATTAGTATGTAGTGGGGCCTGCCCATGGATATTTTTAAGGAGCTTCTCAGATGATTTGAATGTGTAGCCAGGGCTGAGAACTGCTGTGACATCTGTTTTCTTTACATGAAATTCTTCCCATGGCAGGTGTGTGAGTGTGTGTATCTGTGTGTGTCAACAACCCTGTGTTAGCGTGCACAAGCCCTGAGTCTAATTACACTCATTCTTAGAAAACTGCCTGTCACAGAGACCTGTCACAGAGACGGTTCTAGAACAATCTAGACAGTGGTCAGCAAACTGTGTCCGTGGGTCACATCTAGTCCAGATGCTATCTTTGGACTAAGAATGAGTTTTTACGTCTTTTTTTTTTTTTTAACTTTTTTTTAACGTTTATTTATTTTTGAGACAGAGAGAGAGAGCATGAACGGGGGAGGGTCAGAGAGAGAGGTAGACACAGAATCGGAAGCAGGCTCCAGGTTCTGAGCCCTCAGCCCAGAGCCCGACGCGGGGCTCGAACTCACGGACCAGACCGTGAGATCGTGACCTGAGCTGAAGTCGGATGCTTAACCGACTGAGCCACCCAGGTGCCCTGAGTTTTTACATCTTTAAAGGGTTGTTAAGAAAACGAAAAGTATGTGGCTGAGACCACATGTAGACCTTTACCTGTAACATGAAGCATGTAGTCCTTTACAGACTATTTTGCTGACCCTGCTGGAAAATGCAGCAGGAACATCTATAGAAGAGTTTGTAAGCTGGTCTTAAAAACCAGAGCAGCAAACAAAACAGCTACAGTGTAGGACTATAAGATCCTTAAATGACGTAACACAGGAGGGAGTTAGAACTCACCTCAACCTTTAAGCATTTGGATAGGTAAAAGGAAGAGAAAAGCCATTTTGCCTAACGCCTCCTGGAAGGGGTCAGTCAGACGTCAGGAAACTCAACTTCAAACACTCCCCTTGAACTTAGAACACAGTGTTCATAACATTGTTGGGCTCCTTTATACAGAATACACATACAGAATCACAGGGCTTTGCAGCCACGGTTATACTTTATTTTAAAAGATGTATCAGGAGTATTTTTTATTTTTAAAAAAAATATTATTTATTGAAGAAATCTCTACACCCTGGGTGGGGCTCGAACTTGCAACCCTGAGATCAAGAGTCACACGCTCTTCCGACTGAGCCAGCCAGGCACCCCTAGTTTTCATTTTTAAATTAATTAATTAATTAAGGTAAATTCTGTGCCCATGCTGGGGCTTGAAACAAATGTTTCTGACATCAGGAGTTGCATGCTTTACTGACTGAGCAAGCCAGGTGCCCCAGGAACATTTTTAAATAAACGTTTATTCAATCTTTGAGAGAGTGTGAGCAGGGGAGGGGCAGAGAGAGAGGGGGACAGGGGATCCAAAGCAGGTTCTGCACTGACAGCAGTGAGCCCATGGTGGGGCTCGAACTCAGGAACTGTGAGGTCATGACCTGTGAGATCATGACCTGAGCTGAAGTCGGACACTCAACCAACTGAGCCACCCAGGAGCACCCCCAAGGAGAGTTTTTTTAATGAGAAGTTTTAAGTGTCCAGAAAATTGGGGAAATAGTACAGAGAGTTCCCATATACCTCCTTTCTCCCATGCTCACAGTTTCTGGGGTTGTTAACATCTTGCATTAACATGGCATATGTTAGCATCAATGAATCATTATCGATAACTTGTTATTAAGTAGACTCCATAGTTTACATTAGGGTTCCCTCTACTTGTACAGAAAGTTTGGTGGTTTTGACAAATGTATAATGATGTGGAACTACCATTCCGGTGTCATACAGAATAGTTCGCTACCCTAACAATCATCTGGGCTCCCCCTATTCGTTCTTCTCTCCCTTCCCCACTGGCAATGACTGATCATGTCACCGTCTTCATAGTTTTACCTTTTACAGAATGTAATCTCGCTGGAATTATACAGTATGTTGCCTTACGCACTGGCTTCTTTCACTGAGCAATATGTTTTAAACGTTCCTACATATCCTGATGTGGCATGATAGCTTCTTTCTTTCTTTCTTTCTTTCTTTCTTTCTTTCTTTCTTTCTTTCTTTTTCTTTCGTTCTTTCGTTCTTTTATTATTTATTTATTTTAAGAGAGAGAGAGTGAGCGGGGAGGGGCAGAGAGAGAGGAAGACAGAGAATCCCAAGCAGGCTCTGTGCCCGTCAGCACAGAGCCTGATGTGGGGCTCACACTCACAAACCATGAGATCATGACCTGAGCCAAAATCAAGAGTCAGACGCTTAACCAGATTAGCACCCCCAGGCACCCCTTGTTTCTTTTTAGTGCTGAATAATATTTCATGCTATGGATGCCTTTTTTTTTTTTTTTTTAGTTAGATTGTAGGGCAACCCATCCCAAAGCCTGTCTCATTCTCCTTAAAATGACTTCTTGCTTTTTTATGGCCCACCTCTCCCTGCTGGAATGTAAGATCCATGAGTATAGGAACCTTGTCTATTTCATGCAATCCCACATCCCAGCACAGAGCACAGGGCTTGGTATAGAGTAGGCATCACACAGAATGTATCTCGAATGATGCTTCGTAACTGCTGTTTTTACAAAAATGCAAGAAAATAAACAAGTTTGTAGGTTGAATGTGCTCGGGGACAGTTCCTTTCAACTGCAGGAATTATCAAAGTCCTTAATATGCTAAAGTTCTAGCTTGATAGGTAAATGTTATATGTATTATAATGTCAAGATTCCAAAATATTTCTAACCACTTGTATCAGATGCAGATGCTATAAGGCAAAATCATAGATGAAAGTTTATAAGAAAATGGAGCCTGTGAATTCCTAATCAACAGAGGCAGCTGTATATTGACAGGACTTGGTATTCTCTTCATTGATATCCCTGTAGTTCATACAATTGATTGTGCATAATATAATCATGGAGGTTTGTTATTGCTGCAGTCACCTGAATATTTTTACATTGTTTAAAATGAGACCGAGTCGGTCTTCTAAGAATTATTCTTATCCCTGATTAAAAGGCCTCCCAAAGTAGAGCCTAGTTTATGAAGCCAATCACTGAGGAAAAGTACCCAAGTTATCCTAATATATAAAATGTAATAAGCCACGGTGGTTTGGAGTACTTTAACATCCTCTTCTCTATTCCAGTGGGAAATGAGAGGTCCCTGGTGTCATTTCATTTGGGGAGAGCTATTCATCCCACATAATCCTACAGTTATTCAATTAGCCAAACACCATCATTCTTACTTTTTAAATTAGTTGGAATTCTCTGGTGAAAATCAGTCCAGGTTGAAAACCCATCCAATCATCCGACAAAAATTGGACTGCCCTCTGAGTTCAAGGTGCTGTATCAGGTTCTATGATCAATAGAAGACAAGTGAGAAATGGCCTGGCTCCCCCAACACCTATAATCTAGCTGAAGAGTCAGCCACACCCCTAGTTTCCAAAGGGGCCTTGAAGCAAGAGACTTACTAGAAACACGGACAACAGAAAAATAATAACGCGGATGCTTATTATTAAAAAAAAATAGGGAAAACCAGAAGGTATTTAATCATCTTTGTCCCACTAATAGAAATTTTTCTATATAACGACAAAGAAACAGGTAAAACCCTGGGAAAGCTCTGAAAAGTGTTGTTAGAAAGCTTAATGAAAGGACATCCTCCATGTGCTTCCAGAAATGGCAAATGGTGCCATATGCCTCACATTTTCCAGAAGCAGGTACAGAGAAATTGAATTTGCCCTGCATGAGAATTTGGAAGCAACCATTCTCTGAGGATTTCAGTCTTCCTTCAGCTGTGATAATTGGCAATCGCTGAACAATCGAGAAGTCACATGGCTAATGAAATGACCAAAATCACTGTATTGATTGTTCCTGTTTGGTTTCTGTTATTTAAGCTATCAAAACAGAATCTAATCTATTTCGTAGTTGATGGCAATGACTACAGCCCAAATGTATTTGATTGGGAAGTATTAAACACAGGTTAAGTGTTGAGCTCAGTGAATCTAGTCTGTTAATGGCAGCTTGCAATGGGAGATTGCAGCCCAGCTTAAAGCATCCCAACTTTGCAATTTTCAAGTATCTTCTAGTCCCCATTGGGAATGACAGGTGAATAGCCCTTATCTTTTCTTCACAGTTTGCCTGTTTTTCTTTCTATTTTCCATGACTTAAAAAAAAATTTTTTTAATGTTTATTTATTTTTGAGACAGAGAGAGAGATAGAGCATGAACGGGGGAGGGTCAGAGAGAGGGAGACACAGAATCTGAAACAGGCTCCAGGCTCTGAGCTGTCAGCACAGAGCCCGACGCGGGGCTCGAACCCACGGACCGTAAGATCATGACCTGAGCCGAAGTCAGGCGGCTTAACCGACTGAGCCACCCAGGTGCCCCTTTCCATGACTTTTAAGTAATCTCTGCACCCAAGGTGGGGCTGGAAATTATAACCCTGAGATCAAGAGTTGCATGCTCTACTTGACTGAGCCAGCCAGGGCGTCTAATTTCCATGCCTTAAAAAAAATTTTTTTTGATGTTTATTTACTTTTGAGAGAGAAGGAGAGAGAGAGAGAGAGAGGTAGAGTGTGAGTGGGGTAGGGGCAGAGAGAGAAGGAGACACAGAATCTGAAGCAGGCTCCAGGCTTTGAGCTGTCTGCACAGAGCCTGATATGGGGCTTGAACTCACGAATATGCAAGAACATGACCTGAGCTGAGGTTGGTCGCTTAACCAACTGGGCCACCCAGTTACCCCCATGACTTTTTTAAAAATTATTTTTAAATTTTTAATGTTTATTTTATTTTTGAGAGAGAGAGAGAGAGAGAGAGAGAGAGACTGAGTGCAAGTGGGGAGGGGGGTGCAGAGAGAGAGGGAGACACAGAATCCGAAGCAGGCTCCAGGCTCTGAGCTGTCAGCACAGAGCCCGATGCGGGGCTCGAACTCACGAACCATGAGATCATGACCTGAGCCGAAGTCGGTTCTCAACCGACTGAGCCACCCAGTGCCTTCCTGCCATGACTTTTAAGAACAGAAATCTCTGCAAAGTGAACTTGAACCTCAAGGAGCATCACAGGTTTTCTTCTATTCTTATCCCTGATATGATTTTCCCCATCCTTATTTCTATTGCTTACCCTTGAATTTAGGAAAAAAAATACTAGGGTATATAAATCCTCTGGCAAGAAGACATCTGGTGGTACAGAATTCTCCATAGAAACCTACATATTTTCACTTGATTTTTCTAATTCTGAGAATGCCTTTGAAATGTTGAATCCTTAACTTCACCAAAAGTTCATCCTAGTTAATAGTCTGGTTACAACAAACAAGAGAAAGGATTCACCACCTGAAAATAATTTCAACAGGATGCAAACTGAGCACTGTTTTTCTTTACCTAAAGTGTGAGTCACTCCACCGTCCTGTTCTTTGCCTTGCTTTGGGGAGTTAATGTTTTACAGAAGTTTTCTAGGGGTGGATTGATTTGCTTAGGTGTTGGTTTCGCTTTGATGTGCAATAGACAGATGCTGTCGACGAAGTTGGTAAGACAAGGCAGCCCCGTCCGTTTCCTGGGGAGCCTCAGGACTCATTTCACAAGTCATCCATTAGAAAACCAAACCCATCTCAAAAGAGACCAACAACAGTACTCAGAGCTCTCCGAGGCAGAGGAGAGCAACCCTGTATCCCTGGGGGCAGATAAAACTCAACCTCTGAACCTCAAAGAAGGCTTTTGTGCTTGGAGGGAGCAAATTTATGACAGTTGATGAACCAAAGAAGCCATGGGCATTTGAAGGAAAAAAAGGTTAACTGAACATTGTCTTTTTGTTGGGTATGGATTTGTTCTTTTTGTTCTTCCCCTTTTGAAGTATTTCTAAAGGGAAGAAAGTCTCCCGCTCAATCACATTTTTTAAAATAATATACAGCATATTCTAAAGAGCACATTGGAAACCTCACACCCACTAGGTAAGAGTTCCAGGACTGTACTTGAGAAGGGGAACTATACTAGTTGAGCAGTAGATAGTCTTAGTGTGAGCCATGGTCAATAGTGGAAGATCCATGCTGATCCTTTGAAAGTTCGGGAAATCTATAGCCAAGGTCACAGCTTGATCTTAGCCAACTTCAAGCCTCTGCATGGAGACAGCAAGGAGCTTCTGTCTCAGTCAAGAAGGTGGTCAGAAATCTCCAGTCATCTGAACCCTGGGATTATTATTCAGAATCATCGGGGCCTCGAAAATACATTAATAGAAATATCGGTCCTCAGGGGTGCTTAGGTAAGGTGAACAACCTCTGATTTGCACTGCCGTTCAAAGAACCACCTGCTAAAGAATGATGATGCTTCTTACAGATAGAGTCTATGGAGAAGAATTTAGAGCATCTAAAAAGGCAACAGTAGCATGAAAAAGAAAAAAAGACATCATCTGAGAGGCTAATTATTATTTAACCCTCATCTTGAATACCTAGATTTCTGACTTCCTGTATGTACTATGTGTTTCTTAACCCTAATCTTGCCTACTTTCAAGCTTGACTTTATTATGCCCTTACCTCTTCTTACGGCTCCCCCAGTATTGAAACGCTGTTCTCCTCCCAGCTACCCCTGGTACCTCAGATTCCACTGCCATCCAAGATGAGTCTGTTGTGACAGAAAGGAGGGCATTTTGGATTTACAAACAAGAAGGTTCAAAATCCACTTTATTCCAGCCTCTTTTCCCCCTCGTTCAAGCAACAAAAACACTGTCAAACATTCAGAAGTTGACGTGTATAGACTAAGCGCACAGACAAACACTCAGGGTACGGTTTGTTTTATTTTAAATTTCTGATGAACCCCAAGAAGGTCAAGCCCAGGGCCAGGGTTTTTATTACCTTAGAACAAGATTCCTGTGTCGTTAAAATAAGCAGGCGCCCACCTGAGGTAATATTGGGTGTAGAAGTAGTATTTCGAGTCCACAGAGCATTTTAGCCGCCGGCCAGTGTCACCCTGATTTCTGAGCTCTTTATTCTGAGCTGATCAATGCCACAGAGAGTTCTGATTCCTAGAGGCAGTTTCAGTGGGATAGGGCAGATGCCGTGTCAAGAAATGTCAGACTCTTGGTGTTCGGTGAAAGGTATCTAGTGGTCCAGGCAATGGAAGAGAATTGAACACTTACAGAGTTGAGCTATCCGGACCCATCAAGGGTAATATCAGAATGAGAGTCCTCCAACATGAGCATAGTTCACCGTCCAAGCCTCCCAAGCCAGAGCATTTAAAAAGTTAGGTCATAAACCAGGTAGAAAGGTTGAGCCCTAAGGACTTTTAGAAAACAATGGTTACAGCATCAAAGAATCATCTGGCTGCAAAATTGCTCTGCCGGATTCTGGGCTTCTTTTGTCTTTTTTTTTGGTGAAATCTTCCAGACCTGTCTGCTCCCACAGATAGCATGATCTAGGGCAAAGAGTATGTGACTAGGAGTCTGCCCAATTTGGATACTGACTACCCTTCTGGAGCATTTATTCGGTGGTACTTTATATGCAATCTCCTTACCCTTCACTGTTTGCTTCTGTGCCGGGGTTAGTATCTGTATCTCACAGGTGCAAACGCTGAGCCTCAGAGAGGTTCAGTAATTTTTCCAAAATCACAACGCGAGAACGTGGTATTTGAACGCATCAGTAATCAGTGGAAACTTAAATTGTGAAATGGGAGCTGTAAAATGGGAGGTGGCTCTGATGATGGAGGGAAACACCGCATGACGAAGCATTGTAAGAGCATCCCAGCTCGGTGTAGATGTTCACCTCCTTTCAAGCCTGCCTCCCCTGCGCTCCAGCCGGAGCTGGAACTCGGCCCTGTGTCAGAGGAGCTTGTCCCATGCAGGGGATGGTGAATAACTGCCCCCCTCCCTGCCCCTGCGGGCTATGGCTAACTGGGGAATCCATAATATATCATGCGACGGTCGGGGGTGGGGGGCGCCTGGCTGGCTCAGTCTGTAGAGCATGGGACTCTTGATCTCAGGGTTCTGAGTTCAAGCCCCATGTTGGGCTTGAAACCTACTTAAAAAAAAAGAATTATGAGAAGTCTAGACCTGTGTTGTCCGCTATGTAGGTGCCAGGCGTAGCTGGCCATTGAGCACTTGAAATACGGCTGGTCCAAACTGAGACATGCTGAAATTGTAAAGAACACACCAAATTTCAAAGATATGGTCCAAAGAAAAAGAATGGAAAATACCTCAATAATAGTGTTTCTACTGGTCATGTATTAAACTGATAATGTTTTGAATATCCTGGGTTACATAAAAATGTTTTTAAATTAATTTCCCCTTTTTCTCTTTATTTTTTTTTCACACAGCTTTTAGAAAATATAAATTTAGGTACAGGGTGTGCATGTATGGCTTGCATTATATTTCTGTTGCACAGCAGTGGCCCCGCAACTTTGTGACTTGGTTTCCCTCTTTTAAAGAGTGTCTTTTTAGATGAAATACACACATCTCGATCTATGGTCGAGAGTCCCGGTGCCCTTGGGATTAGCAGTTCCCAGAAACAAACTAGTATGTTCCCGACCGCTATATACACTGCATCAGAAGTGATTAGCTTTGTTAAGTGTCAACTGTTCTTTAAAGTTAAAACGATAACATGGAGTTTGAAGGTGTCTTGAAGATGGCAGGAATGTCCTGATGGGAAGGGGAAGAAGAGCTACGAAGCACAAAGAGGCTAGCCGGCATGCCGGCCATGACAGGGGACGCGGGGGGCGCTGGGTGAGTGGGAGCAAGATGTACCCAACTGAGGAGTAGTGTTCAGAAAAGAGATGCTACAGGCTTAGATTAATCTTGGGTTTTCTTCTAAGAGGTCTCCTGTCACCATTAACCTTGAAGTTTTCATATTTTTTGCAATCAGCTGTTTTTTTTTTTTTTAGAAAAGGTTTAGTTTCACAGCAAAATTAAGTTGAAAGCATAGTTTCCTAGATAACCCCCGTCCCCACATATATACAACTTGCCACACTATTAGCATCCAGTGCCAGAGGGGCATACTTGTTTCAGTCCATAAATATGCAGAGATGCGTCATTATTACCTAAAGTCCATAGAAGTTCCATGGGGTTTTTTGTCCTTTAGATACTTTTAATTTTCTGTATGTATTTGTGATTATATATGTATATGCATATGCATATATATGTATATATGTATGCATATATATACATATATACATATATATACATATACACATATATATACATACACATATATATACATATATGTGTATACATATATATACATATACACATATATATATACATATATATACATATATACATATATATACATACATATACATATATATACATATATATATGGAGTTGGCCCCCAGATTTGTTGAAATCCAGAGCCAAGGTCTCCTCCACGGGTCAGGAAATGAATGAAAAATTTCAGAGCGTGAGATCCAGGGTCAATATATTTGTCTGGATGCAGAAAATTGCACAATCTCTGCCATTCAGTTTCCTCATCTGCAAAATGGGAATGATACTATTAACCTCAGAGAGTTGACGTTTGCATGAAAATGACGGACCGCTGCATGTTTGATCCAGAGCAAGCACTCCCTAAATGACAATGATTATGAATTCGCTAAATAACGCCCGTTTCAAAGAACCTCTCTTTTGAACAATGAACGAGTCCTATCTGAATCGCTTGCCAGCTTCTACCCCAGGGCTTTGAATCACATTCTTGCTTGACGAACTTCCAATACGCCTGTCTGGTTCTTGCACACGGCAGCTGCTTGGACACCGCCTTCCTAGAGCTTATGCTTCCTTGGTCTTGGAAAGGTCCAGCCTTAATCTTTAGTAAATTTAGCTTGAAAATTCTGTGGTCTTGGAATGTTTTACAAACCTTCACCACTCTCTAACTAACTGCTCTAATGAAGAGAAAAATGGTAATTGAAATGAGACTAATTAGATTGTCAATTACCTGCCTCCTCACATAGGTAATTGAAATCCCCCTAATTATGGTGTCTGTGTGTCTAGATGCTTTGTACTGAGGAATTATTAATGGAAAGCAGCTTTAGATGAAGTAACAGGAAATCTTGAAAAATGATTTAGAGAAAATTTGCTCTAAAGCGTTGGTTCTTTCAAAGCAAAGATGTTATATATTCAATCCAGCAATGAAGTCATCAAGGGGGAAAGAAAATCAGTCCAGTATTTTGCCTTGACTATAAAGTTCAGCTTTAAAGGCAATAAGATGATATTAAACCTTGTCCTTGACCTTAATTTCTATCTGCTATTTACCCCCTCCCCCTTTTTTTTAAACCTCCCTTTGGGTCCATGGAATTCTTTTTGCTTGGAAGGAATCAGCAGGTCCTTAGAGGACCTCAGGATAAATATAGAAAGTGGGATTTGCAGATGAGGCACAAAAATGTACACAATATTAACTATATACATCAAACAAATGACTTCCTCTGAGTGCCCACTAGGAAGAGCTTTTATTGAAGTGGCTTCAAGGGTGAGTAGGGAAGGCAGTTTTGATTCCGGAAAAAAAAAAAAAAAAAGTCATAATGATGAAATCCTTAGAATTCTCACAGCTAGGAAGGTGGTTTCCAAAGTTAAGCCAAGTAAATTCTTAGAAACAAGGCCTCTTCCATACCCATTTCAATGTTTTTGTAGAAGAGTTTCCTTAGAGTTGAAAGGTCACACTGATGATTGTATTTGTATCGGGATAATTTTTAAAGCTTTTTCCATCACTATGACCACTGATAGCTCACCGGTTTTATAATAACCTTGAAGTTAGGCAGCAAAGATATGATCTCCGTCTGAGATGTGGGGAAAGCGCAACATGAAAAGCTGAAGTGACTTGACCAATGTGAATTATTGAAGACAATCGGGTAATTATCTTATTGAATAGAGTCTGACTGAATGGAATCTTGCTCCTTCCCTGCTTGGCTTTCTGTGGCAAAGCAGGAGGCCTGGAGGGTCACCTGGCTGGCTCAGTTGGTGGAGCATACAATTCTTGATCTCAAGGTTGTGAATTCGAACCCCAAGTTGGGTGTAGAGATTACTCAAGAATAAAATCTTAAAAAAAAAAAAAAGATCAGGAAGCCTGGTTGAGTGAAATATCATTACTATTATTATTTTAATCAAGTGAAGTTGCAAAATAAAATGTGCCTTCCCTGCTTCCCGTTGGCAGGCTACCGTTTTGTGATTTTGACCCATCTCCTTGTTGCTATGTAAATATTAGGTACCTTGGAAGTTTTAATATTATTCTGGATTTACACTCATCATGGAAAAGCTCCTGTGGGCCCCCAAGAGGGAACTGACCATGACAGCATGCTGTTTAGATCAACCCCAGATCTAGAGGATTGTGAGGGAACGGCTCGTGTTTTGGCCAGTGCATGACTCAAGCCAGGCTCTTACTCCAGTGACCCAACCCCGCACCCCCACCCTACCCCAGCATGGTGTTTATGCTTCAGAGATAATGCACTCAAGGGTTCTAACCATGGGAGTCCAGGAGTGAAGAAGCACTATGGTCTGTGACATCTGCAAAATGGCGGATGGTGACCTTGCACCATTGGGTTTACTCTCAGTAGCAACGTCATGTGACACCAAGAGCTGAAAGTTGTGTCCCTCCCCGCGAAATGAAATGGTGGTCCAATAAAATCATTTTAGTGAGCAAAAATCAGTATATTTTTCGAATAAAAATATGATGTAGTAGGAAATAGCAAAGTACAAGTAAAACGAATGGCCTTGAAAAAAAAATGTTGAGAATCTCTGATGTGTAGATTTAGGGGAAAATCCAGTCCCCTCTCTAGAAGGTATTTAGAGGTAGGACTCTATATTGGACTGAGTAAGTAACCTTCTGATTTTGCTTATTTTAGTAGCAAGTGGAGACCCGTGCAGAGATACTGGCCTTCTGGGGGAATGAGTGGGAAAATGAGAGTTGAGTAAGTACATTTGACAGGAAAAAAAAAAAAAAAAAGCAAAAAACCACATTGTCTTTGATCCTCAAGCTGGGGAGGTGGCTCAGGCTGGTTATAATGACAATTAAATACCTTTGTTTCAGGAATTCCTAAAACTGCTGGGTGGCTTACATGGTTATATTCTAAAGTATGATAAGGCATCTCAAGTTTTCTAATCTTCATTGTGATGGGCTCAATCAATGAGGTGGGGAAATTTAGTTAATAATTTTCCTTCCTCCATCTGTTCACTCTCTCTGAATTACAAAAGCCCAATTAAGCACATTTCTATATAGTCAGAATAAAAAGAACTGAAATTAAAAAAAAAAATAATTGCATACTCGTAATTTCTAGTATGTGTTGGGTTGGAGAGAGAGAAGGGAAGGAAAAAAAAAAAAAACGTGAGCAAAAAGTGTCTTTGGGCTTTCTGGAAACTGCTAACTGGTTCACCAGTTCACCTAGTAAGAATGATTCAAATTGTGCTGATGTTAATTTCTGTTTCAGATGTTAATATCTGCCTTCTTTTTGTTGCTTTGGGTGTAGGCCAGTGATGGTTTCTGATTGCACAGGAAACTGATGGCATAGCAACGCTGTGTCATGGTGGGATTTGATAGATGAGCTGTGAACTTTCCCATCAACTCCGAGTACCTCCCGTTGGCAGTTTCGGCCCTCAACCTGGTTTCCTTCCTATTGCATACTCCATTTCTCTCGAGCGTCTATGTTGTACTTTCTCTGGTTCCCAGCTCTATTCATCCATCGAATCACGGGTGCATCATTTATTAAAGTCCTGCTGTGTGCTGAGGGCACAAGGAAAGGAAAAGGAAATTATAAATACTCGCCTTCGGAAACTTACAGGCTTCTTAAGAATCTCCAGGCTCAATTCACTATGAGGAGCCTAAGGCACAAACTCCCTATCTGCTAACCCAACAGCTGTTTTCAATGTCCTTCTCCCCCTACATCTTCCCACACAATCAGGGGTGATTGTGTCACTGTTCTGACCAATGAGGTATCAGAAGAACCTGATGAAGGGGAGGGGGTCCTAGCATCGGTACTTCCTGATAGAAGACAGGAAAGTGGCTGGCACTTCTCACGCTGTCTTTCTGTCTTGAACAAGTGGGGACACCTGGTGCCATCTTGAGATCGTGAATTGATAATCCGGAAGGAAAAGTCAAGAGAGTAACAGGTTCTGTCTCAACTAACACTATTACCCACCCTTTTGAGACTGTGTGTTATTTATTTAAGGCCCTCTAAGCCAGGTGCAGTTTGACGAACTCTATCTCATCATTGATCTGGCTGTACTTGACATTTTCATGGGTTTTTCCTTTCCTTCTATTCCAGTTCTAACCATTCCAGTTCTATTCCATTCTAACTTTGACGTAATCCTCTAGCAGGCTATATGATTATCATTTCTACTGGCTACCTGGAAACCTTGGGTCTTCCACACCTTTTTGGTATCATTTCTTTTTTCCCCTTTGTCACTATTTAAAAAGAGTTTCACTGGGAAAGATACAAGAAAAGCAAATCAAAACATTGAATTCCACAGCAACTTGGCTTTACATGAGATAGTATGTGATAAGTTCCTGACACATAGCAGGTGCTCAACAAGTATTGATTTCTGTGGTTTTTCTTCCCTTGGAGCTGAGGCTGCTCATCTTAAGCAGCTGAGGACTAGTCATGGGATCATGTGGGTGGCATAGGAGTTGAGGCAAAAGAATCTATTCATTTTCATTGATTTGGCCTCAAGAGCACTGTCCCAAACTTCCCTTTTCAATGAATGAGCATTTCTCCTCTCACATACTCCTTTGTGTGGTGTTGTAGAAAGAACCCATGACCATGGATTAGGAGAACTGTGTCTTAGCCCTCCATCAGCTAAGGGCTCGTATACAGCTGAGTAGTTCACATCAGTTTAGAGGCCCCATAGGTGCCCACCATGGATCAGTCTCTGCTGCAGCCTGAAACACAGAGATGAGCAAAGAACTATCGTTTCTGCCATTGAAAAACTTCAGTGTTCTCAGAAAGAAGAGCTATCTGAACAAATTATTCCGGATCAGTATTGTCTACGTGTTGATGGAAGTTCACACAGGACCAATGGGAACATAGAAAAGAATTGGGAACATAGCAAAGAACATAGCCCTGGAATTGGTCTTGGAGTTGGAGGAGATAATGCTGAAGGTGAGGACTGCCTCACTAGGTGAAAAGGGGAGGGGGGCCATCCTAGGAGAGGAAATGGCATGAAAAAAACATTTTCTCCTATGTAAGTTGGAAGTTTTAGATTGGCGATTCACAGACCTCTCTTAGATTCAGCGTGTCATTCGGTATTTGCTTGTCTTGTTTCTTTGGAAAATGCATGAGTATGTATTTTCCTGAGAGCTATCAAAACCAAGAATAGAAAGAAAGAGTAGAAAGAAAGAGTCTGTGTCGGTAGAGCTGTCCACAGCCATTTCGGCATCTCTTGTTTTGGCTCTCAGGTTTTACGCGAGTCAACGGACACATCCACAATTTCATTCTCTTCTATGAATACAACTTTATCAACTATGTAAAGCGTTACAATGGGTTTGAAGTGTCTATTGCTGTATTTTGGGCATGGGGGGTGGACTGTGAACATTGTGCAGTATGAAGGGTCTATAAACTTAATTTAAGAAAAAAAGACTCCTCTAAAGTTAGAAACAAGGGGCACTGGAAGTTTCTGGGTTGTAACGGCTCATTCTACCTCTGACTAAGACAGGGTCTTGTAAATTGTATCAGTGGGCTAGTTAGGGAGGCTGGAATATAATCTCCAGGATAATAATGCCTTGTTCATGTTATATCCCTGATAACTAGAACGATGTTTAGTACATGTTGGGTGCTCAGTAAAAATCACTTAAATGAGTAGGTAGCTGGGATGATCTGTTTCTGTGATCAACTGCTTGGACCACAAGCAGGTCCTATAGGTCCAGAAGGCAGTAACAATTCCCAACCTAAACTTTACCTCACAGGATAAGGCAACTGGGGTGAGCTTTCCAATGTATGGAGACCCCAAATTTCCCCAAACTCCCTTGCTGAATAAGAGGCATTGAAGGGAATTTTTTGTTCGGTTTATAATCCATTGGAGTCTTCTTCCCACATACCTTTGGCTGATAGGTTGGCAAATTCAGGTTCAGTACAGCCAGAGAAAAGCAGCCTTGGTCAATGCTCAAAAGTATAAATCTAAAGATAGATCACCCTGTTGAAGCTGGTTGCTAACAGAAAGCCCATAATATATGTCTCATCAGGTACACGTCGGATCTGAAGTTTAAGTGTCCAAATGCCACCTTGTTGATTGGCTGTCCTCTGGTTTAGGCAGGTGTTTTTATGCATGAACTTTGTGTGAACTTGGAGAGGCGAAAGAGTGATCTACTAGTGGGTGAGGGTTAAGGGAAGTGACCTTGCCTGGGCCACTGTGGGTTCCCCGGGGACACCGGAGAAGGCCCTGCCTTACATTGTCTAATAAAGTCCCGTAAAAGGGAGAATTAGTCCTAGTGTGGTGTCAGCACAGCTATAAATTCTTATGCAATAATAAAATAATAGGACGCTATTAATTCAACCATTCTGGTTGCTTCTGAAATAGGATTAAAGTAATATCATTGATTCATATTTTCAACCGCTAATACATTATTTTCGAGAACTATTAACTGCTTTAAAACCAGCGTGCCATAATACGGTGGGACGAGTTAGTGAAATATTTCGACCGATTCCAGCAATTAACTTCATTTAAAGCTACTCGGCACATTTTGGAATTAAGAAGTATGCTCTGGAATGACTTAGAGATAAATGAAAATGAGACAATGAGTATTTTTGAACTTCATCAGTCTTGCAGGTGAAAGTTGGGTCGCATTTTCCTCCAAGAAAAGAAACTTCAGTAGACATTTAAAATGTCAATCTCTCATATATATTGTACCTTTGAACCAGAGGAACAAGAAAAAGCGTAAGCATTTATTGAATTCCTACTTTGAACAGTACATTGTACTAAATACTTTCACTCTATGGGCTCATTGAACCACGATCTGGATGAAGTTGAAATAGGCTTGCTATGTTCTCCTGCTCGAGACCTACGGTCTTAACAAAAAAACAACATCCGCACCAGGTTCTATGAGTAGGAAGGTGTGGTGGAGCTTGGGAGGTGGATAAATCCCTTCATCAATGCTCTGGACTAGAAAACAATGCAGGTGTCTTGTGTATATGTGTTAAAAAGCAATAGCTTAAGCTGTTAAATGTAAAAAACAATATCATGGCAAACAAAATGTGTTGGTCTCCAGACACTGAAAAGGGAATAAGGAAAGAAAAATGTTTTTACTCAGTAAAAACTGAAGGACAGGGAATTCCAGCATTTTGTACAACCAAGAAGCATATGTGTGTGTGTGTGTGTGTGTGTGTGTGTGTGTGTGTGTGTGGTGTTAAGAGTGGTTTGGCTGCTGGAAGGGTTGAAAATGAACTGAAATAAGAAAGAAAAAACAAACAAATACACAGAAGGAAACTGGCATAGAAGGTTCTGCTGGCAAATGGAAAGAAATGTCTAGAACAGGAAGTTTTAATGACTCCTTCTTCCTCAGAGCTTACACTGTCAACCACTCCTGGTAGCCAGGGGACCATGTAAGATCAGCCTGAGGTGTGTTTGAATATTTTTCTGAGAAGTCATCAGATTAGCATCGAATGGGTGTCTGTGGGGCTCTTTCAGGTTGCCAAGGAACAAAGACACCACCAGTAAAAGGCATTTTCTAAGGGTTCCAACGCTCAAACAGTTGAGTACTTGGGTCCTTCTCTTGCATGAGGAGCCCTAGCAATGTATTCTCATGGTCTTGCAATTCCTCACCTTCGTCAGTACGGATCCAGCATGGAGAGTCATATGGGATAGTTATCCAGAGTGTTTAAGGGCACATCCTAGAACAGAGAATCCTTAAGTGTGCTCGAGTGTTACAACTCACCTAAAAATGAAACTATTCTCTCAAATTTGACAACAATTCTAAAATCTCACATGTTATTACCAATATTAAGTTGTGAAGTTGAATTAAAACTCTCTAGCCTATCAATTTAATTTTTTTTATTAACCATGTTAGAGGAAAGACTGATTTATCTTTTTATTCCCTCTATAAAAAAAAACACTGTTACAAAATAATTGCCATATAAAAAGCAACCAAAGAGAAAGCACCGTCGATGTAGGAAGCGTATTATCTAGGTACATCAGCCAGTTGTGTTTCTGGATTTTCCAATGTTTGTAGTGTTGGTGGTGATTTATATCTTCAATTCAGATAAATATCACTTCCAACCTACTGTTATGTTCATAAGTTTGTATCCTTTTTCTTAAAGAGGGCTCTTGTGACCACATAAGCTTCAGGACTCACGGATTTTGGATATTCCATTGGGAGAAGCAGAAAATAATCTCATCGGCCAAAGGGCTCTGATTTAAAAGACAATAAGGAAACAGGAGAAGTTGCATAATTTCTTGAGCCCAGGGCAAAATGCAAACACAGGGCTCCTTGTTCAGAGTTCATGAAGAATTTCAAGATGGCGGCAGCAGCATTAAACCATATGCTGTGTCCCTCCTTGCCCAGTACATGAGCCTACAAAGGTCCCACACCCATGAAGCTGGCCCTGACAGGAGAGTGGTGCATGGTTACACTGCTTGTCTGCTTCTCTGGTGCCTACCTCAGCAACAAGGATCTGAGGTTCACTCCCAACAGCAGCCATTTTGGCGACAGCTTTATGGCTCTTGCTTCTACCAACAAATGGATTCAGCTCTGCTCTTTTTCCCTGACTTTTACCTCCTGCTTTTACATGCTTTTATACTTCTGTCTCCTACTGTTTCTCACATTCAAATTCTCTGAGAGAGAGAAAGAGAGAGCGCGAGAGAGAGAGAAGTGGTTAGGTTAATTCATAGTTATCCAGAATGAAGCACCGTATTGGGTGGAATTCTCATGTGCAGGTGTTTCATGGACCACTAGGCAGCCTATAAATAGCTGCTTTGGGTCAGGTAACAATCTTGGTCTAATCAACTTGTGGCAAGGGTTGCGGTGTCATAGCAAAAACTCGATGACTTATTTGCTTCTAACTCCTTCACTTAGAGCCGTGGACTTGGCAGCAATGGGAAGCTTTTCGGTGGGCAGGACAACTGGAAGACATTGGACCTGCTCTGTCCAATCCAATGTGCATAAGGTCCCATGCTAAGCTCCTGGAAAAATATTTAACCGTATCATATATTGCAGTACAAAAGCTGAGTTCTGCAAGTTAAAAAATACTGTGTTCCCAAATTGGGGTGATTTGAACATTGGAAAAACAGAATGTGAGGCTGGCTCCCTCTGAGAATCTCACTCTGCTTCCTTATCAGATTTCAGCCTTCTGTGAAGGCATTTTCAAGTGGCTGTAATTGCCTGCCGGTATACACTTTGTACCCTCATAAATCTTCACTAGCACAGAAAAGTAAATTGTGTTGTGTTTGAGAATTCTTTGGAAATGTATTGCTGTTGGGTAGTGACAGGGATCCAAGGTAAAGGAGAAGGTGCATTCTCAAGGTGAAAGGCGCCAGTCCAAGCACAGGGGTGCTAAGGGATGGCAGTGAAGGCAAAACCCAGCCGAGGAACCTTTGAGCAGCTGTCTTTTCTGCGTGGAGCAAGGGCATGTGGATGGGACAGCTGGGGCTGACGGTCCCACAGAGGTGATTTAACCAGTTTCCGTCCGGAAGCTGCCGTGGGGTGACACCGTTCTGTGCATCGGAGCGTCTTAAACTGGTTGACCCTCAAAAGCTCCTGGGTGGATTTTTAGAAACACAGCCTTCGAAAATAAAATCTCAGTCCCAGCGATGTAGGTGTAGCTAGGAGCCTCGGTCTGAAATCAGACTATTGGTCCAAATTTCAGTTTGAGAGCTTACTGGGTGATTACTCTCGACTCTTGTTCTCTGGTCTATAAAATATAGGCAACCATCTTACCTTTGCCATCAGGTCTTGTGAGATTACAGGAGAAGATGAGAATGTCAGCAAAATGCATAAAACTTTGGGAGTGCCCAGCACATTCTGATTATTATTTTACATACACATAGTACAACCATGTGTAATTACGGAGGGAGGGGCTCGCACACCGGTTTCCGTACATACGTACACAGAAACGCAGGTAAATTACATTAAGGCTTAATGCACCATCAGAAAGGGGATACTCGCCTATAAAGTTTCTTTTGAAATTCGCTCTTGAAAGATGAGCAGCGTACCCTTGAACATGTGTTAAAAATTAAGTTGGAATCCAAACGCAAGATGCTTGCAAGGAGGCATAAGTCATATACGGAGGGACTCGGGTTTTGACAGACAACCAAAAGGTAAATCTAATTTATTTCAGGGGAAAAATTATCCAGAAGCTGAAGCAATCAACTCCTGAACTGCCAAGCAGAGGGAAGAAAACAGGCTGGGCAAATATAAGGACAGTGTTTCCCGGGCAAGAGCGACACGGATTCATTGTGCTACGGGGCAGGAGTGGAGAATAGCAGTGAGGCACCGTCTTTTCTCTCGATTTACAACCGTGCCTCTCTGGATTGTCAATTCCTGCAGGGCACGGACCAGGCCTGTTTCACTCCCTTGAGCTAGATCCTTACATATCGCCGTGTGCAGATTAGCATTTAATAAGTGTTTGGGAAGATGACTGATAATATGGCGGTGCACTCGGTAATTTAAGGCAGGCTGTGTTGGTAGTAAGAAGTTTTATTTCCCTTCCTGTGGGAACCCCTTCTCTGCTTGACTTTTCCTGTTGATTGTAGGCTCCCTTGGGCAGGAAACTTGTTTGTCTGTATGTTTATTAAGAGGCATTGGGCAAATTGTGACGAAGTACCCAGTGATAACAGGGAGTAAAAATTTCATGAGATGCTATCGAATGATTCATCAACAGATAGATCCAGGATATTACCACCAACTGCTACATTAACTAGTCATGTCACAACACCATCAAAACGCTAATTAGATTGTCTGGCATGCTTTGTTATTAAAACAAAATCAATCCAAGTTTCCCATAGTTCTTGAATCTGAATAGTTTTCCCTCTCGAATACTTGCTTCAGGGTTTGTTGGGTACCATTTAGTTCTTTTGCTTTGGGAGATAAACAAAGCTTTTGTGCATCTTCTCATTGCTCCTATGGACCCTCCCCCCCTCCCCCCCCCCCCCCCAAGCACTCTAAACCTTCGACAGAGGTCCGAGTCTGCAGAATAGTGAATCGAAATCACTAAGAGAGGATAAAGCATGGTGTTAGGAAGGTGCCAGGAAGAAGAGACTGCTCGTGTTGTCCTATCTTGGGATTCAGCCAGGGCTGACGGGCTGGCTGCTTGCAGCTGGATAAGGCAGGTGGGAAGGACTAAGATCTAGAGCTAAAGGCATCCATTGGCATAGGCTAGTCGCTGGCAGGAAAATAATAAGGGCAGGCTTACACAGAGGACGTCTGTCCAGCAGGCCAAGTCTGGTATCTTGGGGACAGAGGCTTCAGAAGCGATCAACCATAGACAAAAATTCAAGCTGAAAGAAAGGGGCTGTTCTAATGAGTAGGAATCACTCAGCCTTGGAAGGGGCAGGCTGCCCTAAATTATTTTTCCTAAGTGGTCACTGACAACTTCTGCCTAGGAGTCTAGGCAGAAGCCCAGCTATTGAGATACTGGGGCCCACATGGTCGGATGAAGAGGGAGAAAATGAGGGGCGCCGGTCAGAGCTGGGACGCTGTGTCATGGCTGAATTGACTGCAAGATGGCGTACTGGGCCCCAAACAGCGTGGTTCCCGCAGGGCCAAAACGATTGCTGTAAGACAGGAACTGGGAGCGGGGCTGAGCCTGTAGAGACCACGTGATCCCACTGGGAGAGAGTCTGGCAGCCAGCATGGGCCTGGGATGTGGCAGCCAAATCTGCTTTGACTCCTGTCCCCAAATGTCCAGAACCGTGGAATTGGCCATCATGCTTGAAGGCAGAGACAGCAAATGGTGATGCCGAGAGCACGTGCTCTGGAGTGAGAAGGTTTGGCTTTGACTCCTAACCAGGAATGCCAGATTTAGTAAAATAAAAGTACAAGGCGCCCAGTTACATTAGAATTTGGGATAAACAATGATGATTTTCTTTAGTAGAAGTATGTCGCAAATATTACATGGGACCATATATATATATATAGTGTAAGTGTATCCCGTGTAATATTTGGGACATACTTACACTAAAAAAAAAATTGGTCATTGTTTATCTGAAATTCTGATTTAACTGGGTGTCATGTATTTTGTCTGGCAACCTACTCCTAACTTATACTTTCTAGCTAGAGGAACTTGGGAAAGTTATTTCGTACCTGGCTTTCCTCATCTGTGGAATGGAAATGATCCAAGTCATACCGTTGTTGTGAGAACTGAATGAGATAGCACATGCAAATCATTAGCAATAAATAGTACCTGGCACAGAGCAGGTGCTCAAAAATGACTACTTTCGCTTTCTACGGCTCTTATCACTATATCTGAGAGTCAGTCTGAGTTACTGGCGTCTAGTAGGATCTTTTCATTTTTATGGAAAAACGCAAGGCAAGCCTTCAGGAAACTGGTGAAATATTTTAGTCATTTCTTTATTCACAACTCTATTCCCCCCCAAATCATACAGATCTAACAATAAAAGAACAGGTACGCAAACTCAAAGATAATCGCCAAAAGAAAAAAGACAATCGCCAAGAAGTTCCATAAGAGACAAAGAGAAAACAGAGTTCTACATATGGCAGCTGAGTAGAAAGTTAAGTTCTGAGTCTGCTAACAGCTCTGTGGAAAAGGAATGGTGGGAAATTGGAAAGTGGTTTCAACACACATTTGCTGTCCCCCAACCACCCTTCTCTCTACCGCTTTGCCCTCCTGACGCCCCATTTATATATGTTCTCCTGTTGAGCCTTGCTCCAGAAACACGCCTATCCTAATATCAACTTAAGTTAGTAACTTCCTTCAAGAGTATTTCCACTTAAACTCATTGTAAACACAGGACTTACCTTGTGTTAGAAAGGACTTCTGGTGTTAGTGCTTCATGGGTAGAGAGAGAGTGTTGTCTGGTGCTAGGTTTGGGGTGGGGAGTTTTCCAATCAAAGCAGCGGCCCAGTAGAATCACCTGGGGCTCTAGGTGATTAAAACCTACAAGTCCAGGGCACAACTTACACCAATTTCTTCAGAATCTTTAGGGATACTACCCAGGAACAAGATTTTTTAAAAGTTTTCCAGGTTATCCACCTTGGGCAGCCAAGGTTGACAACCATTGAGCTAAGAGGACTATACCTCTGTGCAAATGATTTATATGGCAAGACTTATGAGATAACCATATAATCCAGGAAATAATAATAACCACGATTTTATAATTTTTACCATATGTCTGTTACATATATATACTTCCAACCCTTACAACACGGAGGAGTGTTTTTATTCACATTTTACAATGAGGAAACAGAAAATTATAAATCATGCCGTGAGTAAATGAGTCCAAAAGCAACTGGATGCTTGACTCCCAAGCCAGAGCCCTTTACAGTAAGTCATATCGTGGAGGAAGGCGGAATCTGTTCTTTTGGAGACCACACTCAGTGTCCTTTCCTCGGGCCTTATTTTCATCCATGCCTGGTGGTCATTCAGGTCTGTGTCTTGGGAACTTGTAGGGAGCAAGCTCTGGCTGGCCTTTGCTCCGACATTTTTAATTCCCCATGGGTGCTCTGTCCCCTCTGAGGACGAGTCAGAGAGGGGAGAGGAGCAGACACCCTTGTTTGGGCTTTGTTGGATGAACCTGTCTGAAGACAGACTTGTGAACGGTGCGCCAGGGTTCTTGGGCTCTAATTAAATAGGGTTTTGCCTGACAGGTTCAGCCAGTTAAGCAGGACTTGATTGCATCTGTGCCAATGACAAAGCGTGAATAAAAAGTAGGAGCAAAATCAGGCACCCGCAGATCATTTCAGCCCTTCCCATTAGGGACCAGTTAACTATTTTACCAGGGAAGCCCTCTTTCCTAAAACAGAATGCGAGACTGTCATATTTCATTACTGGGCCGTGCATGGAAGGACCTGCCAGATTTATCCAGATTGCCTGTTCAAACCCTCAACCTGCACGCCTGTATGTGTGCACGTGTGTATGCATTTGTCTTCATTCATGCATTGCTCATTTTTTTAAATCAATTTCCCTGCTTATTAATTTGATCACACAACCCATATTTTTTGAGCGCTTGCTGTGTGACAAGGTACTGTGCTAGGTTCTGGGTGATCCTTCCTAAACAAGACAAAAATGGTCCTATGGCCATGGAACTTGTAGGATGGGGGGGGGAGGGGAGAGAGCTCACCAGTAAACAAACAAATTATACGTTTTACCCATATAATTATCTACTGCGATAGAGGCTATTAAAAAAAAAAGAAAATGGGTGTTATGAGCAAGAAGAGATTAAATTTTTGATGGATAGAGGGGTAACAGGTAGGGCTGTGTCTGGGAAGTCTTCTCTGAGAAAGCTGTATTTGAGCTAAGCTATAATTTCGCAATTAATTTTTTTGTCTTTGCATCATATTGTCATTGAGTATTTTTCTAAATTCTTTTATCTGTTTTATCAAGAATGGGGGGCACCTGGGTAGCTCAGTCGGTTGAGCGTCCAACTTCGGCTCAGGTCATGATCTCGTGGTTCGTGAGTTCGAGCCCCACATCGGGGTCAGTGCTGTCAATGCAGAGCCTGCTTCCTATCCTCTGTCCCCCTCTTTCTGCCCCTCCCCCGCTTGTGCTCTATCAAAAATAAATAAAACATTAAAAAAAAAGAATGCCAATTGTACATACATTTCTTTGTGTTTTCCTACTTTTCATCTGTAGATTTTTGAGCTAAGGGTGATAGATTATTATATTAATAATCCATATTAATATATTATAATATAATATAAATCTAATCTAATTATATATAAATATATTTAAAAAATACAGCCCCAGCATCCCACAGAAGATCATTGTAGATTTAATCCCCCTATTTTTTTCTTTTATAAATCACCCTTTTGTCACCATTACCTTCTTATTTGGGGATATACTTTATCGTTTGCAAGCACTTTTAGGTATATTACTCCATTGATCTTCACCAACAGCCCTGCAGGATACAGAGAGCATCGTCTCTGTTTCAAACAGTGAGAAATCATAGTTCTAGAGGGTCAGTGTTTTGTTCAAGTTCCTATGGGCTAGTGAGTACTGGAGAGAAGTCAAGAACCTAGGAGTTTTTTTGCTCTTAAGCCAGGAATCTTTCATGCAGAGTAGGCAGTAACAAACTTTTCTCCTTCTCAGCCTCTGCCCTTCTCTCCACCCTGCTCCCCCAATGCACACACATTTCTCTCTCTCCCCAGTTCAGAGCATTTTGGGGAAAGACCGATTTAGAGGTTTCATTTCTTGTGTGCATCACCATAACTCCGGAAGAAATCTGCCTGGCCCCTGTTCCAGCTTTCCAACCTAGAGTTAATCAATAAATAAACCAGTAAATAATTAAGTTCAATATATATGTATTGGCTGCACTGGTGATACATTGCTGAACAAATAGACAAGAATTCCTGCCCTCACTAAGTTTACATTCTCCCAGGAGAGGCAGTCAATAAGTAAATCAATAAGTAAATATATATAATATGTCGGATGGTAAGCTGTGGAGAAAAAACAGAGAAGAGAATTAGGGAGTGCTTGGGGGGAATGTGTCAAAATTTTAAATAAGATGGGCAGAATGACCTCCCTGAGAATGTGCTCTCCGTATAGTCCCAAGGTCATCTGGAAGAAGAACGTTCTAGGCAGAGGGGACACAGACTGAGCTGCTGGCCAACGTTCAGGACTCATCTGCCGAATCCCACTCTTGAACTTGAACTCTGTTTTTACAAAGGCACAATATTAAAAATGCTGGTTAGACACAGTCGAAATCATATTTTTAAGGATTAGGTTCTATATTCAATTTCACTGTGGGCTAAATACCCTATTGTGGGCTGTCCAGAATGCCAAACCACCATGAATAATGTTTCCATGGGAAAATGTTTTCTGAGTTTCAACCCACTGACTTACAAATGAACTTAGGAACAGAACTGGTTAGTAAGCCGAGAGCTGGCTGTGTTAATTAAGGGGCAATTCTACCCCATCTCCCTCTTTCGGCTCGGATAGAATGCTATTGACTGAGCCTCCACCACTCTGACATTCTTTTTCTGGCCTTATCCTTTCTCTAGTCTTTTTGGTTCCAACCTGTATTTTCCACTTCCCCCGCAGGGCTTCTCTTTTTGCCCTTAGATCTTTGAATAATCCTTCGTGAAGCCATATTGAAAGCCCTTGATTCTCCTTATTCTCTGCCTTCAGAAGAGCTGCTGTCTATCTCACCTTAATTGTAGTGTCTCAGAGATTTCCCAAGGCTTTCTTTCCATGCACTTGGATTTATTTGTATTATTTCACTGTCTGCTTCTGGCAATGGCAGTGCATTTAATGCCAGTAATGAGCATTGCACCTGGAAAATTCTGAGCCACCTCACAAATAGATTAATGAATATACGTTGTATGTTTTTATGAAATTAATGACTACCTGCTCTCCATTAAATGGTGAATTCTTAAAGTTCCTTTTCTCTGTAAGGAATGCTCCACCGTCTGTTTGAAATTGACTGTACATGTTCATAAAAGTAATTGGCTAGGCTGACTTTCTTTTTCTTTCTTTCAACTCTGCCTTGCACTCCGTGGAGGTCGGATGGATGGATAAATAGTTTTGCGCCTACAGAGAGGCACGATGGGGTGTCAGAAATCTGTAGCATCAGAGTTGACAAATGAAAGGGAGGTGGGGTTTGGGGTACCTGTACACTGAGAAGGCTATTTCAGATTATTTTGTGAATTTGCCTTTGGGGTTTGCTGGGTCTGCATGGAAGATGGAAGAAGGAAGTACATATATATATATATATACACCCAAACTAGTGAGCACAATTTTCTGTATTCCAATTTTACACAGGAGACCAGTAGGGTCAACTACACTATTGTGGGCTGGCTAGAAAGCAAAGCCTAGAAAACAGTCATAGTTAACAGGTCGTGAGCACCTGCTATGTTCCAGTTTCATAGGAATTAGCACTTTTATTTCATAACCTCCTAGGTGAGCCCCAGAGACATAGAGGTCAGGTCGCTTGTCGAAAACCACCCAACTAGTAGAGTCAGAACTTGACCCAAGGCAGTCTGATTGTAAAACGCAAACTTTTAACCAATACCCACCACTATTGCCTATGGAAGATAAAGGAGAACAGAGATTTTCCATTTTTTTCTTCTTCCCCTCGGTGACTCTCAACGGGGGCTCAAACCCAAAACCTCTTTGATAGCTCACAGATACCGGTCCTGGTACTGGCCCTGGCTTTCTAACCAGTATGCATCAGAATGGCCCACAGGCTTTGTGAAAACTCAGAGTTCAGGGCCACCCTAACAATGGTGCAGCTGACGCCAATGCTCCTGAACTGGGGTGTGCACTATGAGAACCCTGGGTGAGGTCCTCCTCGTAGACCCCCATGGGTTAGTAGCATTCATAATGATAACTTTGCATTTTCCCCGCACGTTGCTGCTTCCCAAGCCTTGGGTCAATAGCGTCTTGGTCCTTAGCGCAGTGCTGGGCTTTATCTCGGGCAAATGTTAGTTCCACTGCATGGATGAGAAAATTAAGGTTCAGTGACAGTAACTGGACAGTAAGTTCCACATTGTTTAGCACGCCAGTGGCAAAAGCTGGAACTTAGGTATTCTGTTGTTCAGTCTACCCTATTTATGCTCTAACGAGTCCAGCAATTGTCCATCCCCAGCCTACAGCTCACGAACTGGTCTGTTCACTCTTCTTTTCAGCTCAAGTTTGTTACAGGAGTGAGTGAGCTTGAGGGAAATCATCTCTTGCCCGAAAAGAGAAACTGTGCCCCAAGAGGCGAATATCTGAGCATCTGAGCATCGAGGGGGGCGGGCCTGTTTGTCTCTGAAAAGAAGATCTCGACACTTACATCCAAATTAAAGGTCTCTGAACTTGAGTGGGGCTGGCTAATATTTCTTCTCCCTTCCAGGTTTGCTGAGCTTATAAATATCAATTATAAGGCTGAGTAAATTACAGGGATGTTGAACTTTGAATTACTGTAGCACTTTAAAGTATCTATACAGGGATAATAAGGAGATTGTGAAAATCTGCTGAAGGAAATCTCACACATATTTATAGATAATTAATATACTGAGCGGAAACTGGAAATCAGCACTGAATTTTTTAAAGCAGTAATTTAAAAATGCATTATGGCAACACATTAGGTTAGCAGTTATTCAACAAGGAAATGTGAAGATTATTAAGCTAATTAAAGGTAATAAAAACAAGTTAAGGTGTTCGGCATCTAACTTTGAAATTAAAAAGAAAAAAAAAAATCCTCACTACTTCTAGGCAGGTCACAGATGGCAATTAATATATTGATAAGTTACTGGGTTTTTGTGTAATAAGAAAAGACGGCTGTATAAAAATATATTCCCCGGAGAAGCACAAAAAAGTACAAGTAGATGTTTCTGTGTAACTCTAGACCCTTTACCAGGCCCCCGTGGGCACACGTGTGCTTTCTCTTTCTCACCATGGGATGAATGATGGCCATTTCGGGAACGTGATCTTGGAAAACTTTCTCCAATATATCTGATCCCACTTGGCTTTCAGATCCTGTGGCCTCTTTCCTGATCTTTGGGCTCTCTTGCACTTCAAGTGATATGACAGCGATTTGGGGGATGGTGTCTTATTCTCCTCTGCATTTTTATACTGTGTTCTCTGCGTGGAATCGCTATTCATGCCAAACGGAGCTGTGGCCCGCAGGAGGAAAGCTGAGTGTGCTAGTGAATTGGAAATACACACCTCTTTGTGCTAGGCGCTATGGTTAAGTGTGTGCAGGTCTGCAGGGTTTGTATGTTTCTTTAGGGAAAGGTAAAGAAGGAGAAGGGGAGGACAATGTCCAAAGTAATAATTAGAGAACTAAAAACAAACAAAAAAAATTGCACCTGCAACAGAAGAATGCATTTATGTCCAGGCATTTTTGTTTGTTTGCTTGTATCTCAGTTATCGAGGAGGAAGGGGTTGGTAACAGGAGGGAATGGGCCAGACTCCAAATTAACCATACCTGTGTCTGCCAGCCTGATTAAACAGATTATTAAATGCTTCTGGAAGAAATCTTGGGGGTGTTTATTGCAGCCCGGGACTTTGCAATTTCAAATTAAGGCTGGCTCATGATTATTAATTCTGGTAAAGCACCCTTGTAAAATTTACCACTGAGCAAATTGGGGTGTGCACAGTTAACTGGGGTCAAAGGGCAAAACTTATCACAGGGAGAATTGTTCCGCTTATCAGAAAAATGGGGCTCGGGCAGGATAAAAACTAATAAATAAATAGTCTGTCAAAAAAAAAGCTCTAATTTGTCTGTAATCTTACACAATCACAGAGAATACATTCTAAGTATGCAGGTAAGCCCTGGGCCTTGCGCCCTGAAATAGTTTATTTTAGTTCACAAGATATTGTAAAACTCTTTTCAAACTCAGCCTTTCCTAAAAGCGGAGGGAGGAAATCATCGCAAAGGGCAGTTTGATCCAACACTTAAATTAAGAGAAGGTTTTAATGTTGCCATGTTACTCCACCGATGATTATGCAAATTGTAACTAAGATTTCTGTAACCTTTGTTCTAAGATGCTAAATAAGGGAGACTTCCTTTGGAAGACTAGCACACTTTTATCAGCAAGGTCACACTAGGAATTTTAGGAGGACAAGTAAAAAATGACTTCCTCAAGCAAAAGGGATCCTTTCAGGTCATCAGAATGAATTGTTTGAAAGCTTCAAAGCGGCCTCGGTTCTCATTACTGGAGCCTGCCTTTACAAGAAATGCCTTTTTTCAATTATTTTCACTTTTCATTAGAAGTCTTTGCAGTTGTTGCTAACCTCATTAAATTCACTGAGATGCTATGCGTTTAATTTCCCTGTTATAATTTGTAGCAAATTGTTTGACACGAAACCTAGCTTTTTGAGCCCCGTGATTTCTGAAGGTTTTCCCTGCCCTTCCCCTAGACTCGCCAGTTACCTCTTTGAGGACGGAACAAATTAATGTAATTAATGTAATTTGTAATTTACCTAGTCTCGATGATTGGGGTTTTGTCCTGATGGGTTGTCCGGGCCGCGGTGCCTTCCAAGTGCCCAGGCAGTTATTACCAGATGCCTTCTGGAAACATATCCGCCCTGCTTGTAAAATCCCTCCTGGACCAGCCTCCACTTCCCTGACTTAGTGATCCGTTGGCTAAATTGAACACTTTGTCTCAGAAGAGTTTTTAAATTCTCAGCCATGGCTTTTCCCTGTTAATGTATATCAAGGAGTGTTTTCCTTATTTGGTGGGTGCACATTCCGGGGTATTCGTAGCTTTTATCATTTTGCCCCTTAGCTATTGCCCAGTTTCCTTGATTTGACTCCTTTCATCTCTTCTCATCAGTCAATCACCTGCAATCTCCCTCCCCCCATTCCTTTAATCATCTCCTTTGAACTCAGTCCAAGTTTGCGGGTACCCAGGTACCCAAGACGCAAGGCCGCGTTCCGGGTGTGGTCTCGCCACAGTCACTGGGGACCGAGGGGAGGGGAGAGACAGCCAGTGAATCTCTGCATACATCTTATACTTGTTCTAATTTCCATTTCAAAAACAGTTCCACTTTCCCCCCTCTGTTAGTGTGGCCTGTCTCTTTTTTTTTCTTCCCGGGATTTTCTCCTTCCATGTGACCACGTGTCACATCTCAGACAGCTCACTGGCACCTTACAAAACGGGTGGCATCCTGGGACTCCAAGCGAGGTTGTCATTCTGTGAAGTTGCTTACGCACGCATATAAACCACCAGCATGTTCGGACTCTGAACGTGCAGATACATTGCACTTTATTTTCCCCCCAACGCCCCAGCAGCCTGCAGAACCTGGAAGGAGACGCGAGCTGGACGGATCGCCAGCTTTCTGGCAAACACCAAAAGGCTGTTGAACATCGTTGTCAGGTCATGGGGTTTTCTGAAATGCATTAGCAAACATTCCAAATACAGTCTCAGTCCCGGATTGAAGTAAATAAACCCCGGGGCTTTCAGCTGAGCTCAGCGGCACAGATGTGGAAGGAGCTATGGGCATTGCTGCCGTTGGGTGGACAGGGAAGCTGGACCCTCTCGAGTCACCTTTGATCCCCACATCACAGTGGCCCTGAGTTATACATAGGGTTAGGAAAACATAAAAAAAAAAAAGTCATTTCAGCAAAAGACAACGTGTCATACGATGGTCCTTTCAGTTGGAGCATGAGAACCTTGTGGCTCCTGAGGATTGAAAATTGAGGTTGCTGTCCATCCGGGAGGGAGAAGGTCCCTCTGCTGAATAGTGTGGGATTCCATGAAGTCCACGTTGCTTTCCCAGTGAAGGAGTCTTGTAGCTTCACACCCTTCATTCCCCAAGCCGCTGAGTTTTTCATTTTCCCAGTTCAGCCTCTTTCTTGGTAGTAAATTGCCCTGAATCCGAGTCCTAAGACTGTCAGTTTGCACTTTCCTTTCCTGTCCTCTCTTCTCTCCTGCTACGAATGTGTCGAGCCATGACAGGAGATTAATATTGAAAGAGAACTGTTCCCCCTGTTACATCTTACCTGCCCACTCCTGCCTTTTCTTTCTTTCTCCGAGACTTATTTTCATTTGGCAGAAGTCTCCAGGTTAATTTCACAAAGGATTCCTCTCTGAGCTTACCCGGGTTTCCTGCCCATGGGTGACCTGTTATTCTACCCATTGATATTTGTCACTGAGTGATTCTGAAGGTTGATCTTGCTTCTTTTAAAGAGGGAACAGTGTGCCTTCAGGTCAGTATCACTCTTAACCACAACAGAATGTAAGCCTCATTCTCAGACAGAAAGCAATGCATTTGTTCAAAGACGAAGAAAACATAAAAGGGGGTGAGGCTAAGGATGGAGACAGTTTCTGGGCGTTCACAGGTAAGCTGATACTTTGAGATTCTTGGAGATTAGTGCTCTATCAAACAGCAGAACATCTTTGGCAAGAAGAAACCTAAGGGATTAATGGTGGGGCGGTGGGGGGGGGGGGACTAACTGCGAGAGTATGGGGGACAGATGTGTACAGAGAGTGTAAAAGTCATTCTTGGAGCTGGGAAAAGTTTAGACATTCTGGGGATGGAGCCAGCTAAATTTTATTTTAAGCCTTCCAAATCACAAGATTACAACAAGCACGGGCAAGTTTAATTATAGGAGAGGGAAGGTTAAAAATCACACACGTTTACACCCAGTGTGCACACACATGCACACAAACACAGCAGCTCTGTTTTTTGTTTTGTTTTTCTGGTGAATACGTGTGACTGCTAATTGCTTAGGGGGAAAGATTTGTTGAAGCAATAGCAGAACTCACTGGCACATGCTGTAAATAAGTTGAAAATAATCAAAGGAGAAGTTCACTTTGACACTAGCCTGACACGGGGGAACAGAGCAAGTAAGAGAATAAAAACGGCGTTGGGGCATACATATGGCTCCTGGCCAATTCTAAACATTACGTGTGTGTGTGTGTGTGTGTGTGAATTGAGAAATCAGTCATGAGGCAGACAAATAAATGATGCTTTAACAAAATGCATTTGAGGTAATGCAAGGGACTGGTGTTAGGAATAATACAGAAACAGCCCCCCAAATGTAAGCTGCAAAGTTGAAATAGGGCGGTGTTTTTTCTGTTGTCCATTACAGTGTAACAGACCGGGCCACAACTTCCTGATTTACTTTTTGTTATTCCCCACGATTCTCTGTGTTGACTGGACTCCATCAGGGAGCCCTGCTGTAGCTCATGTCATTAGCTGAGGTCACTGGCTTGGCTGCATTGAGCTGGGAGCACATGTGGGGCTACAAAGTTCAAGTTAGCCTCACTGGACTGGATGGGGCTCTGGTGGGGGACCTCTTCCTCTCTAGGTGGTCTCTCTGGCAGGGTCAGACTGCACCCCTTTACACAGTGTCTCAGAGATGACAGTAAAAACAGGAGCCACTAGCCCTCATACAGGCCAGGCTGGGTCTGGCACTGTGTTACTTCCTCCCCATTGTACTGATGAAGACAAGCCACGACGAGGCCAGCCCAGACTGGAGAGTAAGGGAAAGATAGACCGTCCCTTGAGAGGAAGAGCGGCCAGCGGGTACAGGCTCCATTGGAATTGGCGGCAGCCATTTTGTAGATGGTTTATGTCAGTCTTGAAAGCACCTCCGGTCAAAAGGGAGGGTAACAATCTGAACTCTGCTTCAGTTTCCAAATAAGTAGTATCTTCGTGTGTGAGGTAGAGTTGTAGTTTCAGTTTAACTCACTGGTCGTCACAAAGCCCTTAGTGTAAGGTTTGAGCTAAGAAGTGAAATTAGGTGCCTTTCTTTATAGGTTAACACTTAAACGTAACTTGAATGCTTCCTCACATTTCAGAGACCATGGACTCAGGTCATGTTGGCCTTTGGTTTACTTACATCTTTAGTCTTTATCTTATTTCTTATATACTCCTATCTTAAGTTGAATATCATTCAACTTGATAATAAACAACTTAATAATAATAAATGATTTTAAGATGACGTTATTAGGCCTTTGCTTGAGCTGTGTCCTACTCAAGTTTAATTTTTTTAACGCTTTTGGGAAATATCTCTTCCATGAAATCAGTTCATGCTCACTGAGTATCTACCACGTGCTCTCTAGTGTATTTGTTTCAGAGGCACAAGTGTTCTATCAAGAAGTTGTATCTTTTGGACAGGACTTTTTGACACTAACTCATGTAGGATGTAGGATGATCCCACGTAATCATCAAAATAGACAGAAAAACAAATGTTGGAAAAACTTGAACTAGTTGCTGAAAAGTGGATCAACAGAAATAATATACTCTATGGCAAATACAAATGTTGTCTTTGTGTCTTCTCCAAAGTTAAAATACAATTTTATCCCATGGGAGGCCATAGATTTTTCCTAGAGACTAAAGAAAATACAGAAGACAAAATATCGTCAAGGGACATGTTTAAACATACTCAAATTATTTATGAACTATAATACCCTGGTGGCAAATGCTTGTAGTGTCGATCTTTTGATACAATACTTTAATGTGAAATATATAATGGCAGGTTATTATTAACTTTTTTTAATTTAAAAATTATTTATTTTTGAGAGACAAAGAGAGACAGAAAGAGAGAGAGAGAGAGAGAGAGTGAGCATGAGTGGGGGAGGATCAGAGAGAGAAGGAGACAGAATCCAAAGCAGGTTGTGGGCTTTGAGCTGCCAGCACAGAGCCCATTGCAGGTCTTGATCTCAAGAACTATGAGATCGTGACCTGAGTAGAAGTCAGGCTACCAGGTGCCCCTAATGGCAGGTTATTATTGAAAGGTGAAACAATCATAAATTTAAATATATATGTATATATGTAATATGTATACGTATATGTATATGTGTATGTATATATACATATACATGTAAATCAACATTATTCTACTCCATTCCAGAGTTTTAAAAAAATGCATTTTATGGGAAATGAAAGTGAGAATGAACATAGAGGATAAATGAATCGTTTGTATTTACTTGTCGGCTTTTAAGAAGAAAATAAAATAATACAATTATAATAAAGCAATCTTGTCTACAGTCCTTTTTCAAAAATTCTAAAATCTTTATTATGGTTCTAAGTAGCTTTCGCTAACAGGAAAACATACCATCACATATAAAAAGGTGGAATCTTTCATCTCTGTCAGGGGTCAGCAAACTGGGTCAAGCCCTTCCTGCCACACCCATCCTTTCAAGTGTTGTCTACACTGCCTTCATGCAACAACTGCCTGTGACAAAGGCTGAGGCTATACACCTGCAGAGCTAAAAATTGTTGACCATCTGACCCTTTACAGAAAAATGTTGCCAACCCCTGATCTAGAATCTATGATGGTTTTAAACTTTTTATGGTAAAGATAAGCAAGACCTTGCACTAGACAATCATGATATGAAGAATTCCTATGCTATATGAAAATGTACTATTCCAGACGCTCTTGGGTGGCTCCGTCGGTTAAGCGTCTCACTCTTCATCTCGGCTCAGATCCTGATCTCAGGCTAGTGAGTTCAAGCCCGCATTGGGCTCCATGCCTACTTAAAAAAAAATACATATATGTGTATATGTGTCTGTATATATACATGTATATATACACCATATACACTATCCCATTCTATTCCATTTTATTCTATTCCATAGCACAAGGTTTTCAAGAAGAATTGTAACATTAGAACCCTCCCCATCTCCCTCCAAATAAATCTTACCTGGAATCTCTGTATATAAAACAAAGATGAAGATAACGGAAGCTGTGATGTTTCAGATGGGGACAGGACCTTGGACTCTGACAGTTACACTGTTTTATAGGTCCCCCTTTCTTCAACAAAGCCCATGATGTCTCCTGAAGAAGCTTGTGGACTCCAGCACTGCTTCTGGGCTAAATGGGTGAATGAATGAGATGTCAGGGCTAAAAGGAATTGTAGCAAATGTTTTCTGTTTACAGATGAAGAAATCAGAGCCCAGGGCTTTTCGGTGGTTTAGGCTGGGGCCTACGCCAGTTATTGGTAGAACCAAGAGCCAAGACCCGAACCAAGTGACCTGATTTGCAACCCACACTGCCTCTGTCCTTTCCTGCAGAGGATGATGAAGGGACTCGTCTCACTTGGTGGCATGGTAACATCAAGAGCAGCCATATCTTCATAGGACACACTCTCCATCAGGTTCCTAAATAGATTTCTCACCAGCGACTTAGGAAGAGAGAGACAAGAAGAAAGACGCTGATGGGAAGAAATAGCCACATTTCAAAACAGAAAAAGATAAAAGATGGGCCACAGGATGTAAATTTTAAAGGCAAGTTTTCAAATAAACTGATGACATCAACTATCAAGTATTTCTCTCCTACAAATGATGTAGGATTTCATGTACCCAGGGCTATCATAGGCTGTATGCATTTCTGTTTATAATTTTTTTTTCCTAATTTCAGCTTAAGGGAGTTGGTACAGAGCAGCAGTCATGAACTCAGAGAGAAAGAGAACGAGAGAGAGAGAGAGAGAGAAGGAAAGAGCTGATGGAATGAAGTACAAGGCCATAAAATTAATTTAGAAGAGGAAGTGGAGAATCATTTACTTACTTTAAATTATAAGGAGGTTTAGGTAGAGAGAATTGAATTACTGAAGAAGGAATTTGGCAGGGCACTGAGGGTAACAGCTTGAGCCTTATGACAAAGGTTATAGGATGTCAAATGAGGACAAGTGGCCATGAGCATCTAATTAATATCCTTTTCAATTTATGGAAGAGGTTAGAAAATCTATTTTGGCCTGAGACTTCCTCAGCCTCGCAAAATAGATTTCTGTTTATTACGCTTCTAATAATATTATCACTGTCCATTGATAAAACTTAGAAGTAGATTAGACCATTAGCCTTTACTACCTGCTATATCTTTCAAGAGGAAGATGTTTTTCAAGTACCATCAAAGATCTAATAGTAATTACTGAACACTCGATGCCTGTGTCTTCTTACGTTAATGGCACTATCAATTTTGTAGATGAAAATTTGAATGAAAACTTTAGGAAACTTTAGTTGTGGGCATTCAGCCAAAGTGAAATTACTTACCATGCTTAGGAGAGTCAAAGAAAATCATTGAGGAACTCATCTATCTCTTTTTTCCTGAGATATTCATAGTTGTGTTCTCTATTGATCTGTCCTTTATTTTATTTTTTTTAATGTTTATTTTTTTTTGAGAGAGAGAGAGAGAGAGAGAGAGAGAGAGAGAGAGCAGGGGAGGGGCAGAGAGAGAGAGGGAGACACAGAATCTGAAACAGGCTCCAGTCTCTGAGCTGTCAGCACAGAGCCCTACATGGGACTCAAACCCATGAATTGCAAGAATCGTGACCTGAGCTGCAGTCATATCTTCAACTGACTGAGCCATCCAGGGGCCCCGATGTGTCCTTTTAAACAACCACTGATATTAGAGTCAAAATATTCATAGAGATATTGGTTGGGTTCTGCTTCTGAGGGGACACACATAGGCAAAATGTAACCAAATCCAAGTATATCGGAATAGGGGTAGCCTTGAAGAGAGGAAAACACATTAAGCCAGAAATCAGAATTCCTGGGCATGAGTTCTGATTTGGCCATTCATTTGCTTTGTGGCCTTGGGTCAAAGTGCTGAATCTCCCTAGGACAGGCTATATTTGTCTACACAGGACAAGGGCTTAAATGAAAACAGTCGGCACAGATCTCTCCCAATGATTATACAATAGGACATTCTGTGATAGCTTCTGTTTTATTTGGGTAGCCCCAAAATAACTTTAATTTTTTTTTATTGGATAACCTCACCATTTCTATTATTTTTTTTGCTACCCCTAGAAGTTTCTGAATCCTATAGATTTTCGGTTGGAGAAGATCTGAGATTATCATGCTCAGTGATTCTCAGATTTAAGCATGTTATCAGACAGCACTGAGATCACTCGTTAAAACAATTGAGTCCTGTGTCTCCCACCCCCAAAGTTTCCGATCCAATAGGTCCTGAGTAGGATTCCAAACTTGCATTTCTAATAAGTTCATAGGTAATGTTAACACACTGGTCCAGGGACCGAGGTTTGAGAACCACTGGTCTCACTCAATCTCTGTGTTTACCAGATTGGAAAACAGGACCTTGCAAAGTTCATTGAATTACCCATGCTTACTCATCAACTTAGTGACTGAACCAAGGCCAGCAAAACCCTAGCCTCCCAGATGCTGAGGTCAGGGACTTTTCTAGGACACCACAATTCCTCACTTCGAATTTGGGTTACATGATACAGACTGAAAAATCCAAGTGAGTTTATTCCAATCCACACTGCCTCCCAGATTAGAATAAAAGGAAAGCAAGAAGTTTTTAGACTTCTGTAGAGAGAAATTTTAGCAACAAAGATTTTTAGCCAGCAACAAAGATTCCAAATACCCAGTAACTTTTATTTTATTTTATTTTGTTTTGTTTTGTTTTGTTTTATTTTGTTTTGTTTTATTTTATTTTATTTTATTTTATTTTATTTTATTTTATTTTATTTTATTTTATTTTATTCTAGTTTAGTTTAGTTTGTGGCCTACACCTGGGGCATGTTTGCATGACAGAGAATTAAAGGCTAGAAAGGGGGAAAAGAAGGCAAGACTCATCGTGAGTGAAAGGCTTCTGTCACGACACAACACAGACCAAAAGAAAACAACTCTGCTCGTTTCTACGAATACGTTTATTATTTTCACGCTTGAGTTTTAGTTGTTTTTTTTTTTTAATGAATAACAAAAACTGAGCAGATTTTGGTTTCATGAAAGATTTTGGTGGATTTGGATACTTCTGTATTTAAAAACACTCCCCTAGACCTTGATCTTGCAGAAATGGGATTTTATTCTTGAATCCCCAGAACCAAGCACGTACGATGTGCCCGTGAGCACCACTGAGATGCCTAAAAGATGAACAGGTTCCCTGAATGCGCTGAACTCTCCCCTTTCATAGTGCTTTCCTCATCCTCTGGAATCATCGTTTGCCTCTCCTCTTCTCTCAGTTTCTCCAGCTCCTCATCCTTCAGGTTTGAGCTTAGATGTTATTTGGTGACCCGCCATACCTGAGTAAGTGACTTGAGATGGGCACCCTCCAAGAAGGTTCTTGATCTCCCCACATTTTGCTATTCTTGCCCTTGTGAAGTCTGGCCGCTCAAGCGTGACCTAGTGGTTTGCTTTCAATGAATGTCATGTGACAAAGTGTCAGCATGACATTTCTAACGTTAGGTTACACAAAGACTCTGGTTCGTTATCTTGTCTTCTCTTGCTTGCTCAGAGTGCCATGGCGGGAGCTACCTCCTGGAGGCAAGAAACTAAGGGCTGTGGCCAGCAGTCAGGAAGGAACCGAGGTCCTCAGCCCCACAACTCATGTGGCACTGAATCCTCCAAAAAAAAACACATGCGAATGCACTTAGAAGCTGGTCCTCTTTCTGCTGAGCCTGTGGATGAGCCAGCAACCCAGTGACTTTATGAATGACCTCGAGGAAGAAGCATCCAGATGAGCTGCTCTCAGATTCCTGACCCACAGAAAATTGTTGTTGTTTTAAGCTGGAAATTTGACAGGGGTAATTTGGCACACAGCAGTAGAAAAACATTACAGGGCCCGTGATATTTGTTGAATCTCCTTGTAGGCCAATGGATCACAAGCTTTCGATGGTGAGCTCTTAAAAATTGAGATTTCCAAGCCTAGCCTTTGGATAATCAGATTCAATAGGTCTGAAATAAGGCCCCCAAATCTGTGTTTTTAAACAAGCATTGTAGATAATTGCTAAGCATTATGCTCAGGACTACATTTTTGAAAACACTCTCTTGTTTGGAAGGCACAAGCAAGCATACATGTCTTGCTCATGGCGAAAACCCATGCATGTCTGAAATATTGTTGATTCAAAAGAACAATAATTGAATTAACAAATGCATACTTATACACAATATAGAGAAATTTTGGATGGCTTTACAAAAATTTAGTTGTAAGTATAATATGAATAAGCAAATTAACTTCCATGTTCTCAGAACCCTCAGTGGTTAGCATAACTTTTCTTAACTGTTTATGCATTTACGTATGCAAATTTACCTTCTCATTAAGAACAAAGACTATGTCTTATCCTTTTTATCCATCCACTGTGACCCCATGACGCCTAACAGTGTCTTGGCATATATTTAATTCTCAACTATACGTTTATTTCTCTCTTTTGTCCATTGTAAAATAATTCTATAATGATGTATATGTTTAAAAACCAGGTAACTCTACCTATCCACAAGCCCATCAACATGACATTCAATCTAACATCACGGAAAAAAATGTGAATTTTCAAATTATACATACCTGGTTTTAAACTCCAGTTTCTATACCTAATAACCGACGGTCCTTTGGCAAATCATTTAAATTGTTTGAGTCTTCGCTTTCTTCTTGTTACGTGGCAGTCAGTGTTCTCAAGAAATTTTAAGAAGTTAATATGTAAGAAACTTTATAGCTGGGGGATCCTTAAGCCCACGTCATTTTTACCTGTTTTTAACAAACGCCTCTTCAGGTTTTATTTTTTGCTTAAACTATGAATTGAACTGCGTCCCCTCAAAATTTTTACGCTGAAGCCCTAACCCCCAGTGCCTCAGAATGTGAGTAGATTTAGAGTTAAGCCCTTCAAGGAGGTTATTGGTTTAAAATGAGGCTGTTAGGGTGGCTTTAATCCAGTCTGGCCGGTGTCCTTATAGGAAGAGGGAATTTGTACATACAAGGGGACACCCGGGATGTGTACAGAAAAGACCACGTGATGACACAGCAAGGTAGTCATCCACACAAAGAGGCCTCAGGAGACACCAGTCTTGCTGACACCTCGATCTTGGACACCTAGCTTCCAGAACTGTAAGAAAATAAATTTTGACCCTTCAACCCCTCCCCTCCCCCCAGTCTATGTTATCTTGTTATGGAAGCTCTAGCAAATAAATACACTTAATATCATAGCATGTTTTCATGGTGCCATACGTTGACAGCCATGATTTTGAGTGAATACATAATATTCCGTGGAGTCGCCATAGTTAGTTCAGCAATCCCATTGGATATCTAATGTTTTTGTTACTTTGCAAACAGAGACGATCTTTTAGGTCTGGCTTGTTTTCCAGACTGGCCCTCCCCTCCCTTTTCATATGACAGTGATGGCATTCATTCCAACAAGCTTACTCTTCCTTTTGGTGTAAGCCCCAACCCTGACCCGAAGCAAGAGACAATATTTCAGAGACAGTGTTTAGGCACAGGGCTAGAGTCACCTTGGTGGTGGCTTGCTCCTTTCTGCTCTCAGGCCACCTTGGGGAACTGGCCTCTGCCTCAGTGCTTTCTGGGGCTCTGTCCTTACTGTTGGGCTCCTGTCATGGCCCCGGAAACTGACTCTTCATCAGCTAACCATCAACTGAGATAGAATGTCAGAGAAAACATCATCAATAATTTCGGTTCAGTTTGTCTTAGCCTCTGCTTCCTAAGCCAGGAATCGGGAAGATATCATTTTACTAGGTTTGGGGGGGAATAAAACCATATAGTCGTGCCCAGAAAGAGAGTGAGGAAGAAGGTAGCCATGCTTGTTTGTGAGTTGCAGGGAACAGGGATGGTCGTGGTGGTGGATGGAGGGACCAGGAATGTGCCTTCTGCCCCTCTAATGGTTTCTCTGTTTTAGAGGCTGGAGTTCCAAGCCATGAAAAACAAGGCCAGAAAATATTCCATTTCCTCAAAAAGTTAAAAAAAATCTCTCGCTCCACTAGCCTTAGCTTAGGTTTCAACTGCAACCAGAGGGCTTTTGATTACAAATAAGGAAAAGTATTCTGAAAAGAAGGGTGGTAAAACATCATAATACGTTCCTAGAGGGGGTTGTTGAATTACTGTAGTGGTTGGTCTTTAAAATACAGAATGTCTCCTTTATTTAGGGTCATTTAAGTATAGTTGACTCAAGTCTCAAGTGGAGAAGAAAACAGGAGGACCTATTACAAGCACATTCACCCCTGTAATTCTATGGTCTTCATGCATCATCAGCCGTTTCTCAGTGGGTTTACTGATTTTTAATAGTTGATATTATTTTAGGCTTACCAGTAGCTGATTCTTAAACATGCTACAGGCTTCCAAGGCTGTGTATGCCAAAATTTCTGGTAACAGCTGGAAATCCATAATTATAGTTCACGGGTATAGTGCTCATCTGGCAAAATCTGTAAATAAAGCTTAAGAAAGCAAATACACCATTTGTATAAACAGCTTCTGGATACTCGTAGATCTGTTGCTGAGGGAATGGAAAACTAGCTTTCCTCAATTATTTCTCTTCTCGCATCAGAGGGTTCTAGTTGAATACCTGATGGTAAGAGTAAAGAGGTACTTTTAAAAAATATTTAAAGCTTGGATGTAAAGAGTGAAAATTTATCTAAAATGTTGTCCTTTTTTGCTCTGCGTGTAACTTGAAAAATTGGTTCACTCTACCCTGTTGAAACATCATCGGAAAGAAAATTATTGCTTGAAAGCAATTTCCTACTAGAATCCATCCCCTACAGATTTATTTTAAGGAAGCTTCTGGATTAGCTGCCAAAGACTGTGAGGTCTTTCTGTCTTAATGTCTTTTTTTAAAAAAATATTTGAGGTCCTTGTAAACCAACACGAATAAAATGGCACGGGATCAGGAAATCATTTTGTGCTCATAAATGAAAAACAATCCAGTGTGTGAGTTGCATTTGAAATAAGCACAATTTGGGGCATCTGGGGGGCTCGGTGGGTTAAGCGTCTGACTCTTGATTTCGGCTCAGGTCATGAGCTCATGGTTCATGGGATGGAGCCCGGCACTGAGCTCTGTGCTGACAGTGTGGAACCTGCTTGGGATTCTGTCTCTCCCTCTCTCTCTGCCCCTCCCCCATTTGCTCTCTCTCTCTCTTCCTCTCTCTCTCTCTCTCTCTCTGTCTCTGTCTGTCTCTCTGTGTCTCAAAATAAATAAATAAACATTGAAATAAGCACAGTTTATAAGTAAGGGTATGAAACAGTTAAAGGTGGACCTTCTACTCCAAGTATTTACTGGAGACTGAATTTTGATGGAAAATATTTTAAACTGAATGAACTCTTAAGCAATTAATGATTACAATTCTAGTAGAAGTGACATGATATAACCCCACAAATATACCACAAGAGACGTGCCAGTGACTGCTTAGTATTTGTGGTGGCAGAGGAATGGGAGTGTGGTTCTCGCTCATTCCAGAGCAAGCAATTACAATGGTCACTCATGCTAAATTCCATGCAGTATACGGCTGGTTTAAGAAAAAAGGCAAACACATTTTTTTCTCTTTTGTGATACTTTTACTTTTGTTCGGCTCTGAGTATGTTGACACTAATTACTTAACAACTTAACACAATTTAAACAAAATAAACGGACCAGAAAAACTGCCAGTTGCCAATAACCGTCACATATTAGGTTCACTGGTGTCAGTCACTGTCTGAACGTCCCGGGGCGCAAGCAGATGTAAAATCTGATGTTACAAATCTCCCAAGCTAGATGATTGCGTCCGTTAGCATATAGAAGACCCGATTATTGTGTTTCCTCTTTTGCAAAGAGTTTGACACTAGCTTGCGAGCAACCCTGAGTCTATCTATATGCTTCTTCTCTATCTTTCCGTCTTCGGACTCTCTGAACTCCTGTTACTTCACTTACTTGTCACCACTCTCCTATGTAAAGCTCTACCTACGTCTTAGTTGCAAATTGAAACAAACAAACCTAAGAACCAATAAAAGAAGCAACTGTGTTTCTCCTCTTTGATTATTACTTTTTTTTCAAGTTTATTTATTTTGAGAGAGAGAGTGGGTGAATGTGTGTGAGCAGGGGAGGAGCGGGGAGAGAGACAGAGACAGAGAATCCCAAGCAGGCTCTGTGCCCATCAGCACAGAGCCTCACGTGGGGCTTGATCCCACGGAACCATGAGATCATGACCTGAGCCAAAATCAAGAGTCTGATGCTTCACTGACTGGGTCATCCAGGCGCCCCTGCTCAGCGACCTAGGTGCCCCTCCTTTTTTAAAATTGAGCTGTAACATATGTACAATACATGTGAAACTGCAGGGATTTCAAGTGGTAAATTTTTGCATGCATGTATTCGTGTAATCACCATTCACATTGAGTATCTATCATGCCCAACACTCCAGAAGGTTCCTTGTGCCCTTTCCAGATTAATATACCTCTCTCATCCCTGGAGGTAGCTGCCATCCTTTTATTGCAATCAGATAGCTCTGTGTGTGCTTGAAATTTATATCAATGGAATTATCCATGTTCTCTTTTGTGTCTGGATTCATGTATCAAATGATTAACATTTTAATTTTTTTTAAGTTTATTTATTTATTTGAGAGAGACAGAGACAGTGCGCTTGAGGGAGGGGCAGAGAGAGAGAGTCCCAAGCAAGCTCCACACTTCCAGTACAGGGCCCCACACAGGGCTTGGACCCAGGAAACCCTGGGATCACAACCCGAGCCAAAAACCAAGGGTCAGATGCTTAACTGATTGAGCCACCCAGGGGCCCAATAAATTATTAATATTTTAAATGCCAGTGTAATATTAATTAATGAAAATGGCAAGCAGAGTAGTTTTCCTTTGTTTCATCTTAGTAGTACTGCTATTAAAGAAATCTGATATGCGATAAGTATTTAGTTTTTTAAAAAAGGTTTTATTTTAAATAAACCGTACCAAGGCTAGCAAGGAGCCACAGAGATGTTTAAAAGTTCAAAACCAATTCATGGTTCTAAAATTACAGTGGTTTTATAGGAGAGAAGAGAGATAAAATCAGTCAGACTGAGCATCTGTACGTATGTGAGTTTTTATTTTTATTAAAAAATTTTTTTCAACGTTTATTTTTGAGAGACAGAGAGACAGAGCATGAGTAGGGAAGGGGCAGAGAGAGAGAGAGAGAGGGAGGCACAGAATCCAAAGCAGGCTCCAGGCTCTGAGCTGTCAGCACAGTGCCCCATGTGGGGACCGAACCCACGAACCAATTGTGAGATCATGACCTAAGCCAAAGTTGGAAGCTTAACCAACTGAGCCACCCAGGTGCCCCTATGTGAGTTGTTTTTAGAAGAAAGATTAGGGGCAGTTGTTCTATATGCCCAGGGAAGAATAAAGGGGGAATAGACTAGGTAAAGTAGAAAAGAAAGAAGTTTGGGCCAAAAATATAGTTTGATATCCCAAGAAAGTATTATCACATACTCAGGTTTTAGTTTTAGGTCTGTAATCATCTGTACCTTGAATGGCAAATGACCTAACTTCTCTGGTTTGTTTGACATCTGTAAGAAAAAGGGGTTGGCTCTGTGTCACGCTCTGTGCTAACAGCCTGCTTGGGATTCTCTCCCTCTCTCTTTGCCCCTCCCCTGTTTGTGCACATGTGTGTGCATGCTCTCTCTTTCTCTCAAAAAAGAAGATGCCATATAGGAAGAAAGAAAGAAAGAAAGAAAGAAAGAAAGAAAGAAAGAAAGAAAGAAAGAAAGAAAGAAAGAAAGATGAGGAGTTGCAGATGGGGACAGGCAGGTAACATCAACGTGTGAAATGGCCTGTAAGTGAGTGTGACCAACAGGACAGGAGAAGTCAGATTAATCATGGAATGCCCAATGGGAATACTGGCAAGAATTGGCAAAACCTCCCAATTTTCAAGAACATGTAGAAATATAGAAATCTGGAATTGTTCATCGGAACTCTCCTACTCTAAGATTTTTATCTACAAAACCAAGCAAATTTAGTCCTCCCAAATAAGCAAATAGCACCTTGCAATGTTAAGCCATTAAGGTCAAGGTCTTTGATTTAGATATTTTCTATCCAATACGGTACCCATTAGCTGCATGCAGCTATTGAGCACAATGGAGTATGGCTAGTCCAAATTAAGAAACGCTATGAGTGTGAAATATACTTAGTACAAAAATAATTTACTATCTTGTTAATTTTCCTATAGATTCCATGTTGAAATTGTAATATTTTTAATATATTGGGTTTAATATCTGCAAGGTATACAATCTCATATGTCCTTTTCTTTCTCTTCAACAAGTAAAAGGAAGAAAAAGTTCTCCAAGAGGGGGGGAGTGTGGAATTCTGTGTCTCCTACTTACCCGACCATAAACAGGATTGTTTTGCTTTGTAGAGATTCTCACAGCACAATGTTCTGAAAAACACATGAAATAGTGAGACCATACTCTTTTTCTGCCACTCAGCTTCAAGAAGCCAGGTACATGTCTCTGAAGAAACTGCAATAGCTCTAGAAGAAAAAGAAATAGCTCTCCTAACACTTGGAGATCTCACAATGAAACAGCCAGGACCCTGATACTTGAAAACCCTTATGTTCTCAGAGTTTGTACTCAACTTTCCAGTATCCCAACTGCTACTTGAAAGAAACCTCCAATACAAAAGGCAGAGATCAAAACAGACAACAGGACCAAAGAGCATATCAGAGTCAGTGCAAGAATCAAAAGGAAACTTCCTATGACAAGGAAGCCCAATATATTTACAACTGTCAGAAAGTTAATCGAAGATACTGTGTGAATAAAATAAGTAATAGATGCTACGGTAAGTGAACATTTAAAGAAGGAAGAACTCTCAGGAATTAAAAAGTGACAGCAGACGATGAAAAAATGGTAGGAGACTTGGAAGACAAACTTAAATAAGTCTCTCAGAGAAAGTAGTAGAAAACACTTTAAGTGAAGTAAAAAGAGAAAAGGTGAGAAAATTAGAATTTTTATTGAGGGGCTTCAATATCCAAATAAGGGTAATTTTAGGGAAGATAAATAAGATACTTAAGGCCTTAAAAACAAATACTTGAAAACTTTTCTCTTAAATATTTTTCAAATGTTTATCTTAAATATTTATTTGAGGCAGAGAGAAAGAGTGAGGGAGGGGCAGGAAGAGAGGGAGAGAGAAAATTCCAAGCAGGCTCCATGCTGTCAGTCCATTGCCAGACACAGGGCTTGAACTCACAAACCATGAGATCATGACCTGAGCTGAAATCAAGAGTCAGACGCTTAACCACCTGAGCCATCCAGATGCCCCTCAAATGTTTTTGTATAGTGACTAAAGAATATGTTCCAATGAATACATATGTATATAGTCAGTGAAATACAGATTAATAGTTTTGCATAAACATTGAAAAGAATCATTCCAAATTGGAGACAGATATCAGAGACTTCCAGGAAGGAAAGCTCCAGAAAACAGAACAAAACAAAACTTGTGTAATCCTAGATGTATTTGGCCATGTGGGAAATGATAGTAAGAGAGGTTTCAAAATTCAATTACAAAATTTGGGAAACATTAGTAATAGGTACTTTTTTTAAAAGACACATTTTTTTAAAAGACACATGTTTTTTTTTTTGTTTTTAAATGTACTCTTAAGTGATTTTTAGTATATTCACAGAGTTGCACAACCTCAGCCATTATCTAGTTGCAGAACGTTCTCATCACTCCAAAAAAAGAAACTTTATATCCATTCTCATCCCCTTTCCCCATGACAACCTGACAACTGTCCCCATGGATTTGCCTATTCTGGACATTGCGTGTACATAGAATCTTACAATGTGGGACATAAAAGCCTTTTATGTCTGACTTCTTTCCCTTAGCGCCATGTTCTCAAGGTTCGTCCATGTTGTAGCAGGTGTCAACACTTCATTCCTTTTTGTTGTCGAATAATACTCCATTGTATAGATATACCACTTGTATTTATTCACCAATGATGGACATTTGGGTTTTGTTTCACACGTTGAGTTACTATGAATAATGTTATTGTGAATATTCGCAGGCAAGTCTGTATGCAAACATATGATTTCATTCTGTTGGCTATATATATAGGAGTAGAATTGTGGGGTCACATGGTAACTTTACTTTTTAATGCTGTGAGGAATTGCTAAATTGTTTTCTAAAATGACTGTACCATTTTATATTTCCACAAGCAATGTGGGAGGAGTCCAATTTCTCCACAACCTCGCCAGTACTGGATTTTTGTAACAATCTCCACAATGTTCTTCTGCATGTAGATGTGCAGTTGTTATTGTCCATTTAAAAAATTGTAACCATCTTAATGGGTGCGAAGCGCTTTTTAATTGTGGGGTCGGTTTGTATTTCTTTAATGATTAACGATGTTGAGCTGTTGGGCATATTTTGTGCATTTTTTTGGCCACTTGTATATATTCTTTGGAGAAATGTCTATTTGAATCATTTACCCATTTTAAAAATTGGGCTGTTTGTTTTATTGTTGAGTTGTAAGGCTTTTTAATAGATTCAGAGCAATTCATTTATCAGAAATATGATTTGCGCATATATGCTACCATTCCTTGGACTGTCTTCACTTTCTTGATAGTGCCTTTTGAAGCACAAAAGTTTTTAATTTTGATGTTCAATTGATCTACTTTTCCTTTTGTTGTCAATGCTTTTGGTGTGACAGCTAAGAAAGCATTGCCTGATCCAAGGTCATGAAGATTCATATCTGTATTTTCCTTTTAGAATTTCAGAGTTAAGAAACTTTCTTCTTTTTTTCTCCAAATTTTTATTTAAATTCCAGTTAGTTATTAGTTCCCAGAAGAAGAAAGAGAAAATATAATCCTGTTATACTATCTGACTCAACAATTAACAGGTATTTACAAAGTGGTAAAAATATTAATATAATTTTGATTTCACAAAAATGCCATGATAGAAAATATGAGGAAGACGGAAAGAAGAGTTAGGGGTGCTGAATGTTAAATCTGCGTTTTCTAGTATAGGAAGTCAATGGATGATATCTAAAATTGACAAATCAAAGAATGGCAATAGAAATGAATTGTTAAGAGATATAAAAGTAGTCGGATGCCTGTGTGATTCAGCTGGTTGAGCTGACTCTTGATTTCATGAGATCAAGCCCCGCATCAAACTCTGTGCTGACAGCATGAAGCCTGGTTGGGATTCTCTCTCTCTCCTCTCTCTCTGTCCCTCCCCTGCTCATGTGCACGTGTTCTCTCTCTCTCTCTCTCAAAAATAAATAAATAAACATTTAAAAATGAAATATGAAAATAGTATAAGAAATAAAATTATCTAGGAGAGTTGAATTTGTTGCCTCTGTTGAAAGATTTGAGATTTGAGCTGACGACTGTTGTTTTGCATTGTAATCCAGAGAGTATTATTTGACTTTTTACAACATTTGCATTTTTTGATAAAAAATAGAAGAAATATGTAGTTAAGAAGTGACTTGCAAATACATTTAATTTTTAAAGCAATTATCATATAAATTCTAATACTAACTGAAGAGGTCATTTATTAAGGTATTTATTCTACCAATTTCTTTAAATATTTTTCTTTCTGATAAAATATTAGAAATTTACATTTACATATTTATTGATAGTTACCAGAAAGAAAATCCCAGTAATGCCATTGCATTTTGGTGCTGAAATCTCAGCTAATTCTTCTTCTTTTTTTTAAAGTAACCTCTACACCCAACGTGGGGCTCAACTTCATGATCCTGAGATCAAGTGTCACGTACTCCACTGACTGAGCCAGCCAGGTGTCCCTCAGCTAATTTTCGTACTGACAAGAAATTACCAATACAAACATAAGTTGGTTCATGCATGGTTTTTTTAAGTTGAGCTTTTTAGAAACAAAATAAAGCATGTTTCTCTAGAAACAACTGTATAAAAATAAAATGACTTGACTCTGACTTTAGGAATCCCATAATATACGAGAAGAGTCAAATTTTTAACATGCGTTATGTTAAGAATGAAAGGAAAGTACATACAGAATATGGATCAGTAGGACATAAACAAATTGATGGATTGAATGAATAATTAAATATTTTGAGAAAATATTTTGAAATATTTGGGGATACGTTTGAGAATGACTAGCTCTATAAATTTAATTTCCATTAAGGAAAAGTATAACAATATGAGAAATAGGGACATAGAAGGTTAAAGTTGGGGGTAAATAATGAGGTTGAGAACTTAGCGGATATGAAGTTGATTTAGCTATAAAACACAGGGTGCATAAAAATGAGGATTTTTCTTTTTAGAAGCATTCATTTAAAAATATTTTAATGTTGGGGCGCCTGGGTGGCGCAGTCGGTTAAGCGTCCGACTTCAGCTCAGGTCACGATCTCGCGGTCCGTGAGTTCGAGCCCCGCGTCGGGCTCTGGGCTGATGGCTCAGAGCCTGGAGCCTGTTTCTGATTCTGTGTCTCCCTCTCTCTCTGCCCCTCCCCCGTTCATGCTCTGTCTCTCTCTGTCCCAAAAATAAATAAACGTTAAAAAAAAATTAAAAAAAATATTTTAATGTTAATCATTTCTAATAGTTTTTCTGTAATTTTTGTTCACAAGGGAATAGCTATGGATCTATATAATATTGCAATACAGATGGTCTCTAAAATAAGTAAAAAGAAAAAACACAGAGGTTCTGCTGCCTATAGCCTAGCCCAGGGAAGGTAGGAAGAAACCAACAATTGTCCTATACAAAACTGTAAAAAGACAAAAGGTTATTTTATGATATTTTTCCTGATTACAATACTACATTTGTATTATGTTATTTAGAAAATGAGAAAAAGACAAAAGAAAATCATTTATCATCCCATTACCCAGAGATTGACAGACTAATTAGTATACTGTAGATACCACGCGGGTAGGAGCAACGTTTGTCTTTCACACTTTATTCCCAGTGTCTGGAACAAAACGGGCATTTGATATTTGTTCGCTGATTAATTTTTTGCCTTTTTGGGCGCGTTTTTCCAGCGTTCTTCTATTATTAGTGCATACTGCATGTTTTGCCTTTAATACCAGCTCATATCACTAAGTACTCTTAGAAAACACGATCTGTAGTGGATATATAATGATCCACGGTTACGTATATATCATAATGTCCAACAGTGTGCTTTACACATATTCTGTAATCTTTTTAACTTGGCTTGAAATTGAAAGCATTTCATTTAATGCCATGTGATTAACAAAATGCCCATGACTCTTATTTTTGTAGCACCAATTTAATTTATGAGGTTTCTAGCAACTTCACTTCTGAGACAGAATGGTGGCGTGGCATTCATGATCTGTTTCTAACACTTACTAGTCATGTGGCCTTGTGCAAGTTCTGAACTTCCAGTAGTCATTTCCTCTCCTGTGATAATGGGGGATTAGTAAATGGTTTCCCTATAGGGTTGTCGTAATGATTAATAATGTTTAATAATTAGTTTGCAAAAACAATATGTCATACTAAATGCCGTGTATTGCAAATGATGCCTGGGACCAGCAAGAACTCACCAATGCTAGCTTATGCTCATTCTTTGTCATCTTTAGACCAAGGAGTGTTTTCCAATACAAATACTACTCTTAATTGCAAGCTAAACTTTTATCACATACTCTTGAAATGGGAAAGGGGAAGAAGGTACAGGACAAAAGATGAGACCTTGTTACCATGTCTGGCAGGAAGAGACCAGACATCAAGTTCTAGAAATTTACCTTATGGATCTCCTGACCAGTACCCATGCTTTGAATGTAACTACAAAATTCAATTTCTTTTTTTTTTTTTAATTTTTTTTTCAACGATTATTTATTTTTGGGACAGAGAGAGACAGAGCATGAACGGGGGAGGGGCAGAGAGAGAGGGAGACACAGAATCGGAAACAGGCTCCAGGCTCTGAGCCATCAGCCCAGAGCCTGATGCGGGGCTCGAACTCACGGACCGCGAGACCGTGACCTGGCTGAAGTCGGACGCTTAACTGCGCCACCCAGGCGCCCCAAAATTCAATTTCTTTGAAAGTAGATGTTATATCTTCGGGGACTTCATACAACTGGACAGTCTATGAAGATCCTTAGCTGAAAATTACAAGCAGTTTTCTCCATATTTGAGTATGATTTTATGGTCTGCACCTTCATGTTCATCAGCATTGTGGCTGAATGAGTCCCTGGAACTCATTTAATCCAAGACCTCCATTTTAGAGATGAGGAAATGAAGACTCCAAGAGGTAAAGTCCTTTGACCAAGGTCAAAGAGATTAAGTGACAAAACTAGCATTAGCCTAATGCATTTCCATTATGCCATACAGCGTCTTGTTATACTAGGTGATGTTTAAATAGCAATGCTCCGTCTTTATATCTTAAACTCATACATATTCTTTTGTATGTTCTTTATATTTCACATGCATAATCATGGCTTCTGCAAACCAAACCAAGATATTTGTGTTGAAGATGTTGATAGATAATCAGCTCTGGATATGAAAATGGGTGGCCTCGAGCCATCTGGTCTTAATTGTAAATTAATCTTAAAAGGGTGAAGATAAATAGGATTCCAGATGAACAGAGATTAGAAGAAGGTCACCATCTTCCAGTGTTAAAAAATAACAGATACTAGTTCAATTGGCTATACAGAAATTCTGTGCATATTTATATTCTTTGTGTTTGGAGAATTTTATCTCCCAGAAGCATCATAAACTATTAGACATCACAGAGTCCAATTGCTTTATTTTCCAGATAAGAAAATTGAGACTCATTGCAGTGAAGTGACTTTTTTATCATCATTCTACCAGTCAGTGGGAAGAAGGGCAATTATCAAATGGTGGACACTTTCAAAAATATTTTCCTAAGTATTTTCAAATATATCTCATTTATTTTTCATTATCTTTAATATGAGTATGATTTTCCGCATTTAACCTCTGAACAGAATGTTCTTCAGAAAAATTTGAGCTGTTGAGTTTCAAAAACACACATAGTGAGGATAAGATGAAATCTTTACCACCACGTCTATTTCAGAACAAGTGGAGCTTAGATTCAAAGTCATATCTTTTGATGCCTAGTTTTTCAACATTATTTTATTTTTTTTTTTAATTTTTTTTTTCTTCAACGCTTTTATTTATTTTTGGGACAGAGAGAGGCAGAGCATGAACGGGGGAGGGGCAGAGAGAGAGGGAGACACAGAATCGGAAACAGGCTCCAGGCTCCGAGCCATCAGCCCAGAGCCTGACGCGGGGCTCGAACTCCTGGACCGCGAGATCGTGACCTGGCTGAAGTCGGACGCTTAACCGACTGAACGCTCAACCAACTGCGCCACCCAGGCGCCCCTCAACATTATTTTAAATGTGGACATTGCCTTAACATATTTTACTTTTCAAATTAACCCACCAATGTGATAGCCTCTAACGAGGTAATGTGCAAATTAAATATAGGCAGGTGGCATATTTTTGCCCCTGTATTATTGGTGCAGGTAAGAACTGAGTTCGATCTAATGCCTTTGAAAGTTCTGGTCAAACAACAGACAACTCCTTCTATATCCACAGATTATATTTAATATTAAAGATTTGAGATCTACTTGTTAAAATTAGCAGTGAAAATACCATGCCTTTATAAAGAACCTTTGAACTCTGGGGCAGAATTGTCATCTATATTCTGGTTATATTTAACAGGGACTTTTTTTCTGAGTACACAATTTATCTTACTATGTATCCAGATCCATGTAATAAGTATAAGGCACGGGCTGCTGTACTAGCAATTATTTTAAAATAGACCACATGTACGTTTTTTTTCGAAGTTGTCTGCTTTGCCAACTTATGTTCAGTCAACATAAAATAAGTTAGACTCCTTGACCTTTCAATGAACCGTATCATTTAGTTACACATATTAGTTTCAAAAGGATTTACTTTTCCAAAGTCATTCTCTGTCTGTAATACTATATAGGTAGGGGAATTTTAATGGACATTAAACATTTGGAGGAAGGCATTATACGTCATATTTCAAATAAAATGATTATATGTGATATATTTTTTAAATCACGTGTATAGCTGTTTCATATAGGAGAAAAGCATTTTTATCAACAGTAATGACTGGAACACTACATACAGCTCAGCAGGTATGAGCTGAACTTCTCATTTAATTCTGTTTACATAAGAATGCTCTAGGCATTAAAAATTAGTGTCAATAAAATGTGTTTTCCTGTATGACCTGAAAAATCTCTAAGTTATAAAAATATCTTATTTTTAGAAAAACACACACAGACACGTATATCAAGAATTGAAATTGAGTGAAAAAGATATAAAATGGCCTTATGGTCACTTTGGGAAAGCATCCTCATTTGCCAGTTTTTTTATGCGCGACCTCCACTCAGAATGATCCCTAATTATAAGTCCTCAATAAACAAATATCATTCCTTTGGTCCTAGGCATGGATACATTAGGTTATAAACCAAGAATTCAAGTGCTCTCCCATCATAATTAATTAGACACAGGTTCCATACACATTCAGCCAAGAAACAAAGGGGGCTTTAAAATGTCTTCGCAGATTGAGGTATGACAGTTCCTTCTCATAGATTGAACTACGAGAGTTAGGTATGACCTAACTGCCATTGGTAAATTTTTTTTTTTTTTTTATCACTAAAAAGTAAGGTTGGCTTTGAATCTGCCTCACCAAACAGTGGAATGGTTCTCACTCCTTGTGGCATTATCAGTGGCCTGAGAGTCAGGGAGTGGCAGCGGGAGGGGAAAAAGTACATTCAAGTAAATAATAAGAAATTGTAACGAATACTTACCAGGAATTTACCATGTACCAAGAACGTGTCTTCCAATGTGTCTTCAAGAGCTTAGAAATGGCCTCTATAGGAAGGAGAGGAAACTTCAGAGAGTGTCATTTCCAATATATTTAAGTACAAAGAGCCTTTTTCTGGAAAAAAAAAATGATGACTCTTCAGTATTCATATTTTATTATGGGCAGAGTCATAAAATAGCATAGCAAAAAGCTATGAATTTATGTTGTATAATTACAATAACATCTATACAAATTAAAAAATATACATATGTATATGTATATATAATATACATTTTTAAAAGGTTGTTAACTTTTCTTATTTAAAAATTTTTTTTTTACATTTATTCATTCTCGAGAGACAGAGAGAGACGAAGCACAAGCAGGGGAGGGGCAGAGAGAGAGGGAGACACAGAATCTGAAGCAGGCTCCAGGCTCTGAGCTGTCAGCACAGAGCCTGACGTGGGGCTCAGCTCACGAACCATGAGATCATGACCTGAGCCGAAGTCGGATGCTTAACCAACTGAGCCACCCAGATGCCCCTGTATATTTACGTATGATATAAAGAGTTATAAATACAATATATACACATAGGGTATATATACACACATTTATGGTACCTAAATATTTATGTAACTATATATGTGTATTTATATGAAATTATACATAACATATACAAATAGTGCATAAATATGGATTGATATGAAATACTATTTATCTAGATATTTTATATATAATCTTAAGACGTATATGAATAACTATCCCTTGAAATAACCTTGAGGCCATCCAAGGTGAAAGCTCATGCTTCCAAAGATGATTTTTGACCCTAACTTTGCGCGGTGACTTAGCAATTCATGTACAACCCCACGTGAGGTGCAAAATATGCCAATTTCATAGCCATTCTATTGAATTTTTTGTGTTATTGTACCTTGTGTCAGTGTTCCTCAGTAAAGGTTTCCATTCTCACATAAAGATAGACTTTCCTTTATATTAACTCTATTTCTACTACATTTTAAGATTTCTATTTCTGGTTTTTAAAACTTATATTTTCTTTTTAATCAATACATGGCAAAGATCAGGATCTTTCAAGATCTTTCAAGACTTAGACTTGTTCTTTAGCTTCTGTTGTTTAGCCAACGAAGGTTTTCTGTGCCTCCTGCTCTATGTGTGTGACTACATGTGTCCAAAAGCGTTGCATTTGTGCGGCAAATATAATTTCCACAATGGCTGTTTTTCTCGACTTCTTTCTCGTCATTTTCCCTTTGGAGAGTCCAGTTTTTTAAGGCTCCTGAAACAGGCTTTCTTAAAATTATTTGTCCTATGTTTTTCCTACGCTTTCTAAAAAGTCCTTAGCTCTTTCTATTTATGAACCCTTTTTTTTTTAATGGTGTCTCTTACCTAAAGTTTAATACTGAATGTCAGTGTATTCTGATTTTCCCTGAAGAGTAGCCCAAAGCTTTTTTCCAACTCAGCAAAGGATATAGACTTTTAAATAAATAAGTAATCAATGTATATAAGTAAATGTTGTTCTATGGAGACCTTTTAAAGAGGATTCTCATATACCGAGAGAGGCTTAATTATCAGTTTGAAAGCAAAAGACCTCATCAGTTGAAGTCCCATAATCCCAGAAATAGTCTCAGAATCCCAGACATGGAAAGAACACTGAAAGTTAACTTAGTGTCAGGGTGCAACTGATCACTCCTGGAGTTAAAAAGAACAAATCTGTTCTCTCTTTCCCATGGCAGTCTTACAAGAATTAAATGCCATAAACATACGTGTCTTTTCTTCAGTCTTAACATAAAGTCTTATATAGCATGGTTGCTAATGCTCCCATGGCTTTTTTTTTTTTAAGTTAATCATTGTGGACTGAATGAGGCAAATTTATCAGGAGTGGTTACAAAGTAGCAGCATAGATAAGAACCATCACCTCCCTTATCTAGAAACTAGACCACCATTAATTCAACCCAAGAGAGCATTAAGTTCTGAGGCAGACATATCGCATCATTCCCTGATTATGATCTTGTTAGCTTCCTACCATTTTAATCTGTACTTCTGGAGTCCCCCCGCCCTAAGCCCTTGTCCCATAGAGCCTTTGGATTTTTTGTTACTAAGAGATGTGTACTTTATTGTCACCTGGGAGTTCTGAGAATGGGGAAGGTAATCTTCTAGACCACAGAGGAAGGAAGGATTTCAACTCAATTCTTTTGAACTTGAAACCCAGATGATAGGATAAGAATGAGAATTACAGACACTTTGGTCATTCCTTCTGCCCACTACCTATTTGAATCAATACGTCTTGGATTCTGCCTAAATTAGAATTCTAGAAAAGATAATGCACTCAGACTTGAGTTTAGATTTTATTTCAAGCACCCACGAGAAATGATGGTTGTATATTATCCTGAGAACCTAAGTGGTTCTCCTGGTCAGTCCTGATGATTTAGCACATTCACCCTGCAAAACTCAAATAAATAAAATCCCAGTGCCTGAATGGTTTGATTTGACATCGTGAGTAAGCAAACTGTCTTCGTAATTAATTGTGCTCTTCCCAGGCCACTCTACTTCTGCAGCAGGTAGGTACGAACACAGACATTTATCCGTGCAAAAACTTCTCTTGTGTAAATGTGTACGTGGATGTACAAATGAGTTTGTGTGATGGAAAAACTGTGCTCTAGCTGTTTCCCCTAATCGTATCTTCAATATTTTCCTCGGCCACTTACAGTTGAACACCTTCTCTAGTCATGAAAATTCTATCAAGCATATTTGACAAAGCATTTACTTCCAAGCACACTGAAATATACCTCACCTATTCTCATCTTGGTGTTACCCTTGCACTCTGCTTTTATTGCCCCCTGGGGCTACTTAATAATCAAAAAACCGAATGAAAGAGACATGATATCTAATTATTCCACTGCTAAAGAACGTCTGAATCAAGCAAGGCGCTAGGGAGAGAGAGGGAGGGGGAGAGGACGAGAGGGAAAGAGAGAGAGAGGGGGAGAGGGGAGGGAGAGGGAGAAAGAGGAGTGGGAGGGAGAGGCAGGGAGAGAGAAAGGAGGAAGGGAGAAAAGGAAGTAGAGAGAAATACAGTGGGCTGAAACTGAAATTTATTAACACTTGTGAAAACCCTGTTAAAATCCTTCAATTTATGGCAGTTAAGCAAGTTTACATGCCCGAATCACTTGAGATTTCACATCTAAGGCAGATCGTTTGATGTTTTATGAATGATCAGAGGTCTAAGAGACAGATACTTACAGCACAGTATCACATTTTATGGAAGACTCGATTTTCATATTCATCTGAGATCTTACTTTACTTACTGCTTTTGACAAGAGTGATTCCAGGGAAATACTCACTTATTTATAGCATTACAGGAAGAAATAATGGAACAGGAACTGTAAAGAAATTCACCTGTCCTTCCTGGCAGTAATGTGAAGAAGTTGACATTTATAAGATTAAATAATCCAAACAAAACAGATGGAATTTAACATTAAATAAAAAGGGAAAAAAAGGTTAAAAAAAAAGGACTAGGGTATAAAGAGTGATTTGGGAATAGAGGCAGCATTTTTTTTCCCCCTCTCTCTCTCTCATTCTCTCTCTCTCTCTCTCTCTCTCTCTGTTTTCTTTTTGTTCAGCAGCACATTAGGAGATCATATGATAATCCGTGATTTGTCATCCTTGCTTTAGGAATGTTCTAACCAACAGACCAGGCATTTAGCTAAATTTCCTAGAAGAGATAAAGGCAAAGTCTATCCAGGAAACCGATAATGTCCCTCTGCTTTAATAAATCTACCTCTTTAGGGACGCCTGGGTGGCTCAGTCGGTTAAGCGTCCCACTTCAGCTCAGGTCATGATCTCTAACGGTCTGAGTTCGAGCCCCACGAAGGCTCCATGCTGACAGCTCAGAACCTGGATCCTGTTTCAGATTCTGGGTCTCCCTCTCTCTCTCTCTCTCTCTCTCTCTCTGCCCCTCCCCCGCTCATGCTCTTTTTCTCTGTCTCTCAAAAATAAATAAACATTAAAGGGGGTGCCTGGGTGGCTCAGTCGGTTGAGCGTCCGACTTCGGCTCAGGTCACGATCTCACGGTCCGTGAGTTCGAGCCCCACGTCAGGCTCTGGGCTGATGGCTCAGAGCCTGGAGCCTGCTTCCGATTCTGTGTCTCCCTCTCTCTCTGCCCCTCCCCCGTTCATGCTCTGTCTCTCTCTGTCCCAAAAATAAATAAACATTAAAAATTTTTTTTTTAAATAAATAAACATTAAAAAAGTAAAAAATAGATAAATCTGCCTCTTTAGAATCTGCCTCTATTTACAGCATCCAGCTACTTGGATGGAAATTCATACTGTTCATGAAGTCTTCCAAGGCCAGATTTTTCTTTAACTTGGAGGGGGTGGCAAAGGCAGTTGGACAAGCATAACGTTGCCTAGCCATTTTGGAGACCGAGGCGGAAGGAAGAAGTTAGTAATGCTGATCTTTTCTTTATTTAAAATTTTTGATATATTTCATTTGTGATAGACTTCTGGCATTGATGTCGATTTTTTAAGATATTGTATTAAAATAATATGTATCCTGTTTACTGAGATTTTGGTGTCCCCTCACCTTTTGTGCCCAAGGCGAGTACCTAACTTGCCTCACCCTGGAATGTATATATATCTATATTTTGGGAATTGTTATTTAAACTCAACTTTACTCTTTCATTTCATAGTTGAGGTGCTGTCTCCTCCCCCATCTACATTTTCAAGTGTGCTTAAAGAACAGATAATTACATTACAGTTTCCTCATATTTTAAGGTTAAATCTTCCTCGAGGCTCTGTCGTAGGTTGATTAACCACAGAAGCTTTTACTTTTTCATTTTTTAACTCTCTCATTTTCATGGTTCCAAGATCAGTTTTCCTCCGATTTCCCAAACAGTTTGGTCCTGGAGGAGAGATCTGCCCTTAGGGCTTCTAGTTTTTGCATCCTAATATTGTACTTGATTTGTTGTTGTTGTTGTTGTTGTTAATGTCAGGGGGAGAGGTGATTCATCATGGCCTCCTTGAGGAGAAAGGTCCTGGTTGGACGTGTGGGGGGGGGGCGGGGGGGGGGCTTTGTAAGCTAAGTGAAAGGGGCATGAGTGTGTATATACGTGCACACATGTGCATGGACGTGGTGTGCGTGTGTATATCCGTGCACGTGTGTGGGTGGAGCCCAGCAAATAAACGTTGTGTGGATACTTCACATACGTATGTCGAGCTTTCAGAGTAACACTAACCCTCATCCTGTGACATGGGACTCTTTGTTATGAGATACTTAACAGCAATACGGTTTAAAAAATAAAAAGCAGCCTGATACTAATCTCCCCCGCCCCCATACTCATCTACCTCTTCTTCCCAGAGATTTAAGAAATAGAAACTCACTGGATTCCACAATACAATTTTTGAGGAAGGATGAAGAATACAAAATGTGATGAAAATTCCAAATAACTCTTTTACCACCAGACTTACATCTACCTAACTTTTCCTTGTCTTTATTAGCAAAATATGTTCCTCCATAACCCACAGTTCTCCCCATTAAACTTTATTTTAGTTGTAGCTGATCGTTTTGACAATCTATTCCGTTGTTTGGGATTTCACTGCCCCCTTGCCAGGAATCTGGCCTTCCGCCTTCCCCCTTCAGAGCTGAACAAGAACCTTCTCTCTGTTAAGTCCTTCAGGTCACTGATAGAAATGTTAAATGACCACAGGTTCTGAGCTGACCCTGGAGGAACCGTAGCACCATTTGTTGTGTGTCCCTAGGTTGACACTGATCCATTGATAACCTCTCTCTGGGTCTGGCTTGCCAGCTGCTTTTCCACTCACCTCATAACTGAGTAGTTCAGACTTTGTTTTTCCACTTAATTGATGTGTGTGTTGTGTGGGGCAAAATCAAAGACCCTGCTAAAACTTAAGATTGATTGTATCTCTGGCTTCCTTTGGTCGACCAGAACTCCCACAAGGATTATCAGCCTGGTCAGGCTAGACATATTGTTGTCAATGCCACGCTGGTTTTCTTATCCAAGTGTTTACTATTTCATGTTAGTTAATGATTTTCCAATATATATATTGTTTGTAGTATCAAAATCCTGCTGAAATTACAATACAGAGCCTGACTATAACCTCAGTTCAAAATCCAGGCTAGCTTTTAACTTTTCAGGAAGAAAAGAACCATTAGCATTTTTTTTAGTGCATTACACCAAAATCCATAGAGTGCAGGGAAGAAGATTTCCAGGAACAAAACAAAACAAAAACTCGGGGCTTTCAAAAGAGCTTTCTGGAACATGTCTATGCCACTTGTCTCTTTGTTTCCCTCTCCTCTTTTCCTGGACTTGGCGAACAATCTGACAGTCGCTCAGGTAAGAAATCACCCCATTTTGAGAGCTATAACTTCATCTTGTTCATTAATGTCTCTGCTTTAAGGTAAAAAGAATGGGTACATCAACGTCTACCTGCAGGTATAATAAAAATAGTTGTATCACACAGAGATGGATCATTTGTCTAGTTTATAGGGAATTCCTTTCCATGCCCAGGGAATTGAAGTATTCACTTGAAAGGAGCGGCCATGGCAGTGAGGCTTCTGCTGTTTGTTCTTCATGCGCCACAAAGCAGTAATTCAATTAATTTATTACTTGGAAAGACTTTGACGCAACAGTGGTGGACGTGACCCGCTCATGTTGGGAACAGATGAAAATGCCGTGTTGGCAAAAGGCTCCCATCTCCTTAATGAGATGTGATACTGTTTAGAGTATTCTAAGGTAGAAGAGAATGTTGAAACTTCAAACTGGAAGGAGGAGAACATAAAAAAGATGGGATAGATGAGATGCATAACAATTTCCACGTATTTTTCAAGATGTCCGACTGTGAATTAATGAAAACTTTCCCTTTAGAGGGGAAAATTGTATGTTTTCCTAGTTTATTTTATTTTATTTTTTAATGTTTTTTTTATTTATTTTTGAGACAGAGAGAGACAGAGCATGAGCAGGGGAGGGGCAGAGAGAGAGAGCGAGACACAGAATCGGAAGCAGGCTCCAGGCTCCGAGCTGTCAGCACAGAGCCCGACGCGGGGCTCAAACTCAGACTGTGAGATCATGACCTGAACCGAAGTCGGATGCTCAACCGACTGAGCCACCCAGGTGCCCCAATGTTTTCTAATTTTAAAGGGGAGAACTATAGGCTAGCTTTCTAGATTTTTAAGTGGATGTATGTTCATTCGAATAAAAGGTGTCATGGAAGCGTAAGTGAGAACACAGAATGCAAGACAGACACAAACTCTCCATGAATATTTTAGTTGTGGGGCAAGACCAGCAGGCTGATGACTCCTTCATACCGAGTGTATGCCAAGGGCTCTGCTGGGACCAGGCAAGGACAGAGGAAGGGGCCTTGGTCTCTGCCACTAAGGAGCTTCCAGACTAATCCTGGGATTGGACCAATGCTCAAGGCGATCATCAATCTCACTGCTGGTCACAAACTGAAAGTAAAGCCTGGGCCATTTCTGTACCATGAAATTGCCTTCGTTTACATCAAGCCCCACTCTACTTGTCCTAACAGACCCTTACTCTCATCTGTTGTTAATGGACAAGTCTATTTGCCTCATTAGATTCTAAATTCCCTCCAGGCATACTGTTGTGATATGATCTCAATCAGGCATTACAGCTAAAACAGAAAAGAAAGAAGCACACAGAGGAATAGCACATACGAAGTCCAAAAGCAACTGTGAAGCGGGTAAAGCGAAATCCAATGGGCAGGACTGGCGTGTGTGGTTGGGCAGTTCGCATACTGCACAAGGACTCCAGACCAAATGAGGCCAGCCAGGGTTTTTCTCACCAAACCTTAAGGCCTCCAGTACTGTGTCTGCCTGGTTAGTAGGCTTTTGCCTACTCTGCCAGGGTGCCTGCGGTGGGATGTTGTCCTTAAGATGCGAACTTTATTTTATATAATTTAATTTAATTTAATTTAATTTAATTTAAGAGAGGGAGAGAGGGAGGGAGGGACAGAGAGAGAGAGAGAGGGAGAGAAAGAATCCCAAGCAAGCGCCACGCTATCAGTGCAGAGCCCAGTGCGGGACTCGAGCTCACAAACCACGAGATCATGACCTGAGCGGAAATCAAGAGTCAGACATTTAATCAACTGAGCCATCCAGGCGCTCCAAGATGTGAACTTGAAATACTTAATTAGCAGAGAGACAAAGAATTACCTGCAAATCTCAAATTCCAGGATGCCTTGATAGCACAGGACACAAAAAACATCAAAGGGCCAAAAAACAAACAAACAAACAAACAAACAAAAAACCCCCAAAGGCAGCGTAAGTAGGGCTAAGAGCACATCATTTCCTTTAACCACACCCAGTAAAGGCCCAAGGAATTCTCTGGCGAAGAGAAATGGCAAGTAGACATTTGGAGGCTACACCTGCTTTTCATCGGCGACTCGTTTGATAGACACTGATGACTATGCTTCCGGTAATTATTTAGCAAACTGGTTGCGGTTCACATCCACAGTGTGGGTTCTCATTCTCAGTGATGCCTATTATTGTCTCTGTGACCTAAGACGCAGCGCGTATCTACAAGAATGATCAGAGAACGTACTTGAGCCGCAAGGCCTCCCCGCGATCATCGCGATCGTGATTCGGGAGTCAGGATGGTTACACCAGGTCCGCGGATTTATACGGAATGCCTCACATGGCTTGTCCTGACCGGTGGCATCCCCTGTTAGGGAAGCCAATACTCCTGCCAGTTATTCTTGACAGTGCTCTGGATGGGAGTCTACCATGGATGCTGTGCTAGGCACTGGGGGAAGTGACCTGGGGGCCATTCACGGAGGCTGCCAATTTGGGGGAGGGAAAAAAAGGAAAAAGAAAAAGCATTGGAAGAAGAGGAAGCCACCTCACAAACACCCAGAAGAAGGCATTCCAGGTGCTGGAGGCCTACACCTGGAGAATTTGGCTACTGTGCGTATTTGATTTGGCCTGCAGAAAAGTTTACGTAACTAGGGAGATATTATGGTTGATCACCACATTAACTAGCTTAGCACCTAATATCTTACCCAGCAACTATGTTCATTTGTGCATTTTGCCAGGCCCCTAAGAGCAGTGGAGCCTTTGAATCCCATGAGCATTGCCCTCTGGAAGCAGAAATGGAAAAAAAGCACAATTACGTTGCGAGAGTATGGATAGGAACAATCTTAAAGCATTTATGGCAGTGTTTAATCGTGACATAATCAGCAACTGGGAAGTTTTTGCAAAATGTTTGAGAGTTAGTAACCCTTCCTGGGTACCACATCATAAAACTGACCCCAGGCTATTTCCAGGATGCATAATTTGTGTTTTATGAGTACGGAATACATTTCGTAACCTGTCTCTATACCTCACATGAACAAAACAGGTGGAGTCATGGCTTTGGTCATGCCTCAAAAGAGTTTGAAACTCTTCTAAGGTGCTTAATCTAATAAAGAAAAAAAATCTTCAATATTCCGAATGCAGAAAAGAAAAAACAAAACAAAACAAAAAGACAAAAAAAAAAAAAAACCCAAACCCTAATTCCATAATCATATTTTTCAAAATATTTGAAGTTAGTGAATCTTACTAGTCACAGCATCATAAAACTATCATAAATCATAAATTTCTAAGGTGTTCTTGAGTATTGAGTTCTCTGAGTATTGTGTTCTCTGAGTATTGAGTAAGTATTATAACCTGTAGACACATCTCATGTGAACTTGAACCCATAATGGTTTGAAACTGTTCCACAAGATCACTTTTTATTGGGATGGAGGTTTAAGGAATGCATGAAAGAGATTTAAGGGCTAGAAGGTTCTGGAGGTTTCAACTAAAATAACCGAATATGCGTTTCAGCTAGGCAGCATCTTGGTGATGCTGATCATACTCTTGTTAGTACCTGGGAGTCTGCAAACATAATAGCAGATGCTATTCTGAAAGATGATTTAGAGCACTCAGCAGAACTTCATGAATCTTTCTATTGTAGTAGATAGAGTAGGGAGAAGTCCATACCTGCTCCAACGGCATAGTTCATCTAAGGAGCAGACAACCAGAGAGATTTTCTTAAAACTTCTGTTAGTGGGGAGCCTGGGTAGCTCAGTCGGTTGGGCATCTGACTCTTGGTTTCAGCTCAGGTCACGATCTCAAGTTTGTGAGTTTGAGCCCCGCATCGGGCTCTGAGCTGGCAGAGCAGAGCCCGCTTGGGATTCTCTCTCCTACTCTCTCTGCCCCTCCCCTGCTCACTCTGTGTCTGTCTCTCTCAAAAGAAACTTAAAAAAAAACCCCAGAAACCTGTTATTGAAAATTGGGGAATTTTATATTTCATTCTATGGTATTTTTGTGCTAGTTTTTGTATGAGATGTAGTCTAAATTTCTTACCATTGAACAGAATTGATGTTCTAGGAAGAAACAACTCATTGATCCCATGGAAGCCAGCACTCACTCTTTGTGGAAACAGAGGTGAGGAAGGTGTGTGAATACCCAGTTTGAGAAGCGTGGTGAATAGGGCAGACCAAGGTAATCAGAGATAGAAACTTCTGCACTGGTACAACTCAATTCTAATGAGGGGAGGCCAACGAACATGCCCAGAGAAGGACTCCATTTATATGGCTACTCGCTCGCTGGCTTCCATCAGCCACAAAACACAGGAGACAGGGAATGCAGCCATGGGGACATTCGACACCTGTCCAGGAGAAGGGGGTCCAACCTTCACTCAGTGGATGAGAACGATGTCCAACAAAGTTTCAGGTACCCACAGGTTGTCCTTAAATTTTTGCTCAGTACAGAAGGAACATACAGCAGCCCCACGAGCATTCAGCTTCCACTTTTAGCTGACATTTTTTGCAAAGCTGTTTTCACTTTCTGCCTAAATCTTCTTGCAAAGTGCTACGGTTAACTATCCACACATCACAGATGATGTGCTCTGACAGACATGGAGAAGAAGTGAGGTAAAATACACGCACTGTTTAAAATAAAATCATCTATGTCATGAATAAGAAAAACAAAACAGATGGAATGGTGTCTTTAGTCATGCCTCAGAAGACTTTCAAACTCTTCTAAACCACTTAATTTAATAAAGAAAAAAAAAACTTTCAATAGTCCAAATGCAATAAAGGAAAAAAAAAACCCTGCCTAATTCTATAATCACATTGGAATTTGGTATCAATAGTTTTAATGTCAGGAATTCACTGATGAAATCACATTCGGGTTTACGAGGAGCACATTGAGGGTAAATCACTGAGGCAAAATGGCTATTGATTTCAATGTCACTGAACTGACAAAATGGCTTTGCATTAGCATATCCCCCGCTAAAGGAAGGATCTGGGAAGCAGAACTGTGGTCAGAAAAAGGGGAAACCTCACGTCCTATTGGGGAAGCCTGTCTGCAGTTTCTTTGACACAAGTGTTCAGTTCTTCAAAAAGTATGCCAAGCCAACATTCTACCCAGACTATTTCTCTTTCCTAGAATGAAAGAGGGGGTACGCTTGGTATAATCATTTGGTTAGCTCCGAGCCTCAAGAAAAGTCAACAATCATGAGGTTGCTTTCTCAATGGAATGCTTCAACTTGACATCAACAGGAAAGCCCAATCAGTCCTAGATTGGAAGTGCTGGAAACTTTCTCCCCAAGTGATTCGTGGGGGGGAGGAGGGAAGAGAAGGGAAGGATTTACTCAAGACCAGGGGAGCCGAATAAACAAGTGCCATTGCAGTTTCCTGCAGGAAAGTGGGAAGATTAGTCTGGTTTATATTGAGATGAGAATAGAGCTTAACTCAGGTTGTAGTTGATTAAACAAGAGTGAATCATTGCGCTGCCCCATCTAGATAATCTTTGGCCATTATCTTTCATAATAACAGAGAAACCCCAAGCTTTCAGTTAGCCCTGACTGATCGAGCCAATAAAGACGTAGAGCTCAAAGACAGACCGTGGTGGCTGTCACCCCACCTCTACAGTATTTTCACTTGCTTCAAACTTACAAAAAAATAACATATAAGATAGTGTTACAAATCCTAATTGTGAGCTTTAAATCATGCGTTAGGAAGCTCAGGATCATTTTTAGCGTCTTGGGAGAAAAGTCTCTCTTGCCCAGTGTCCTTGGGGACCTTTGTTACTGGAGGTGGGCGTTTTGCCAGATGCTGCAGTGAAGCTTTATAAAAATAGACAAGATAAATGGACTTTTAGTGCAGTGTCGTGCCAGACTTTTAATTTTCAGGAAATTATTTTTTTAACCTAGCTGAGAGTCAAGTCAATTTGTGAATTAGTTGAAAGGATGGCTGGATGGGGGGGGTGGGGGTGGGGGCGGGGGTGAGGTATCTGACATTTTAAGTCAGAAAAGCCTGCCACACAAAACAGATTTCTCTTGGCAATCAAGATAACTTAACAACCATAAACACATTGTCAGAGGGAAAAATTACATTTTGCTCTAACACAGATCATGTACAGATGACTGATTTTTCTTTCAAGTTCAAGCGCAGAAAGACTGTTTATATATATCAACTTCTGACCCAGGCAGGCGGAACAATCGCAGAGGTCTGAATAGAGATGGTGAATGAGCTTTTGGATATTTGTTTGCTAAGGATAGAGCAGAACTATCAGGAGATGTATAAAGAGCCTACGTTGCAAAGAATGAGAATGAAGTTGCTACCATAGATAATTTGTAATATTTGTTCACTTTATTATAACCTGCCAAGAAAAAAAAAGGTAGCACAATTACAGTTTTAAAAATGCATTTCCTTTTGCTTAGTTTGCTTGGAATATGACAAGGTGTGTTTCCCTATTACTGGGAGGTGCCTGTGCTATCCAAAGAATGTTCTGAACTGATAACCTCCCAACTTTAATGTTAGAATTTCCTCAACTTCTCAGGTAACTAGCCCTTCAGATGGTGAACATAATATATGTTTTGTGAAAGGCAACTGAAAACTGTTAAGAACTATATGAAACCCAAGGTATGATTAATTCTTTTTTATTATTATGAATGTTCTCAAAAATATAAAGCACAGTAACGTTGTTTAAATTCATATGACACTAAGGCTCAGGGCAGGATTATTTGATCCCTTTGTTTTTCTTTAGTCAGAGTGGAGGAGAGGTGCCGGATTTGGTGATTTGGAACTGTTTATTGCAACAAACACATTAATATACATATATTGATTGATTGAACAACTTTGATGTGCACAACACGGTCATGGAAACTGTGTTGGGTATTTCTGGTACAGGAGTGAAGAGTCCTTGCCTCACTAAAGATTGTAAGCTGGTTGTCCAGAAAAGAACCACTTGTGCTCACAGATATAGGAATCCACATGTTAACCTTAAACAACAGTACAAGACAGTAGGGCACAAAGTAAATGTAAGGAGTGGTGTATTTGTGAATATCAATTTTCATTGTGACTTGACAAAATCACCGAAAGGTGATTTGTGATGTGTGTGCGTGTGTGTGTGTGTGTGTGTGTGTGTGTGTGTGTAGGTGCATTCTTGCATCTGTGAAGATAGCTTAAAGTTGTATTCCTGTGACCACTTGAAAAGGGACACATGTTGATTGAACTCATGTTATGTGGCTAAGCATGTGGCATATATTAATTGCCTCCTATAGTTGTCAGAACAATGACTGAAGTAGGTGTCATTATCAATGCCGTTTTATAGACCCGGAAATTAAACCTCAGAGAAGTAAACAAATTATCCAGGTTGCACCCGCTAGCAAATGGGAGAGCTGAACTTTGAATCCGCACTTTTTGCCTTCGAAACACTGTTATCTTTTCTCCCTCTACGATCGAGTCTCAAAATGAGATTTGCAAAGCTGAAGGAGAATGACTGGGGGTGGGGGTTGGTCACGAGGTCCCCAGGTTTTCTGAACCTCTTTTGTATATTGCCCTCCACTCCACATCATCTGTTTCAGTGACTTAGAGATTTTGTGCTTCAAGTAAACACAGTTGTCTGAGATGAAAGGAATAGAAAAAATAAACCCCAATTCATTGCTCCTTGAGCTGGGGTCACTTGAGCTGAATTCTCTTCAGTTTTCACTACAATTTTCCAGGAGTCTACAAATCACTGAGCAAGTAAAAATTCTCTCTCTTCCCTGAGGACAAAAAGAAAAAAAAAAAAAAGAGAGAGAGAGGGATTCCCTTGTGAGTGATTGGCGTGGGAAGGAGGCTGAATCTCTGGAAGATAAATCTCCAGGTAGTTAATAGGAACCTAATGTGGATCTTGTCCCCAATCTGGAGCCTTCCTTCTCACATCCTTTTATCTGGAGCTATAAAACTCAAAATAAATTTAGCCAGAATTTAGAAGGAAAGAAGTTTCCTTACTAGGTTGTGGGATGAAATGAAAGTTAATCATGGCAAAAAGATTTCCATCTATTTTATAGGATTATATTGGGAGATAACAGAGGATTGGAAACTAATTCATAGAGTCAGAAAAAGAATCCTAAGATTGAAAGGAACTATGATTATGTCTACTTGGGAAAAGGTATTCGTGAAATATTTGTATTCCTCTGAGCACAATAATACTTAAATCAAGCTCGGTCTTATTCTGACAAAAAGGTCTCTGGGACTGAAATATAGGATTTTATTTTATCTAACTCTGTTAAAAGGTAAATTTGATTAAGTAATTTAGTAATAGGAGTTGTAGGTAGTATTTATTAAGCAATTGCCCAGGGGTTAGGCACTGAGCTAATCACTCGATTGCCATATTTCATTGGGAATTAGATTATTTTATGCTGTCATTCCATGTTGATTCCCTCTACCTGCCCGTTTGATGAAAATAGGACATTTTATTTTATACCACCAGATATGTGTGTGTGTGTATATATATATATATATATGCATGTTCACGAATGTATATTTATAGGTATTCATATATGAACTTTCACATACATTCTTATTTTTATTATTAATATTAGTAATAACAATAATGATTGTGGTTAAATTTAGTCCCCATGAAGGCAGGGCTAGGTAGGCACTATGCACCCATTTCAGAGGACGAGATGAGGCTTAGTGAAATTAAAAGATAAGCCCAGTAATTCCGTAAGTTTAGCTTGCAGCACCTGGAGGGCTTGTTAAAACACAGGGCTGGGCTCCACCCCCAGAGTTTCTGCTTCAGTATATTTTTGAGGCACTTTAGGGAAAATACTGCTGCTGTTTGACCCTGGAGGAAGACATTACCTCTCCACATATATACGCCACACCTTGGTATCCTATTATTTAACAACGTATTTTCCTTAAAATACTTTTTTTTTTAAATATTATTTTGCCCTGTGAAAACGCTGGGCTTCAGGGCGGGTCACGACACATACTTGATGCGTAAATTACATAGGAGTCGGGCAGCCCTTTCCCGGGAAGGGAGGCCCAACGAAAGATCGGATTGTAGAAAATGTGCCCCATTGGGGCAGGTTGATGGTGGCGGTGGCTGGGGGGGGGGGAGGGGGAAGGCTGTCAGCATTTGGACACATGTCGCTTCTGGATTCCAAACAATTTCCCTACTTGTCTCATTTTGTGCCTGCAGTCTTTGCTCTTAAAAGTCATGGATTGGGGCGCCTGGGTGGCTCAGACGGTTGAGCAGCCGAGTTCGGCTCAGGTCACGATCTCACTGACCGTGAGTTCGAGCCCCGCGTCGGGCTCTGGGCTGACGGCTCGGAGCCTGGAGCCCGCTTCCGATTCTGTGTCTCCCTCTCTCTCTGCCCCTCCCCTGTTCATGCTCTGTCTCTCTCTGTCTCAAAAATAAATAAACGTTAAAAAAAAAAAAGCCATGGAAATTAGGAATGGGCAAAACCCATACTGTCCTCCATTTCGTTATCCTGTCAGGCTAGAGGTGTTCTCTGCTGGTTCGTTCCTCTCCACAGAAATTACTTTATTGTGAAAAATGAGGAAGCAAGAAAGTCAGAGAAAGAGAATACTTGGAAGAGGGTATTTTTTCAGCCAAATTGTCAAGAGTTAAGAAAGCTACTGTTTGTCGATTTCTTGGCCACTGAGAAAGCGGGAGAGTATGTTTTCTGTCTGCCGGCAATACTCACACCCTCGTCGTGCTCGTTGACCTATCTCTGAAACGTCTCTTCTGGCTTCTCCAGCTGCCGGAAGCTGGACGACGTGGTAGCTCTTCTCGTATTGGCATCGTCTCTAGGCACAGGTGCAGCTGTGCAATCGGCAGGTGTCGCCTTTTCCAGTTAGGGGTTCTACTGGGAATCCGTTCAGTTGGCCTTTCCACCATTCCTTCTCCAGTCTTCCATAAGAGCACCGAGATTTTCCTTGGTGGCAGGGAAGGAGTTAGCCCTAAACTGCAGCTCTAAGAGTGAGGTGGTTGGGCTGTGCCGGACCATGTAGGACTTTTCGGAGGCTTTTGTTTCTTTCCACTGGGCTTTCTCACTTGGTAGGAGGTAAGACGAGTGCTACTGGCTTTCCCATCACACAGGGAAGAGCTGGCCTCTGAAGGACAGGACACACGAAAGAAAACAGATTCTGGAGATGGAGAGAAAGATTTCCCGAGGATGTTCCTTGATAACCTGAATTCCAGATGTGAACCAGCAAATTCGTGCTTCCTCTTTTTGCTTGAACTTTCGGACTCTAATTGTACTCCTCCTCAGTCCCAAGTTCTAGAAAGTTAAAGTGGAATACATTATAAGCGCTTCAGCATCAAAATAAACAAGGCTGTCTATAGGGGAGAATACTGGGTCCAGGGATCTGGATTCCAGTCCTGATTGTATCCCAGATTAAGGTTCTCTGGGGACATTATCTCTTGGTGTCATGACGCCTTGAATTCTTTCTCATCCACCCCCAGCCTCACAAAATGCCTTCCATTATCAATGAAATAGCAGTGAAGAGGTTTCTGGGGAAATTTTGGAAGATGGCCAGGAGAGAAAAGAGTCCACTGATATTGGAATGGCAGAAAGGAGATGTGATGGGGCAGAAAGAAACTGCAGACTGAGCGTTATAAGCAAGTTACAGACAATGGAATCATTTTCCATGATACCAGAGAGTAGCTCGGCTAACCTCAGCCACTGGCTGTCGTGGAAGGCCTGGAATGAAAAAGCAGAACAGGAAATAAACTCTGGAAACAAAAAAAGAGGCATGCCGTGTCGGTTACTAGTAATTGCATTTTTGCTGGGAATGCTTGTCGTTGCTAAAGTGTCAAAAGCAAACGAGACCAGATATTGAAGAGAAGCCAAGGAAAAACCTTTCCAAAAAAGGGGACTTGAGGATTTTTGGAGGTAAGATTCAAAGAATTCTCATGCCACTGAACTGTGGCATTTCATACCATTTTTCCCCCACTTAAGTTTTTCTCAGGACTCTGCCCTTGGCAACGCTGCAGGTTTAACAACTGGATCTCCGGGGGGGGGGGGGGGGGGCGGCGGGGCGGGGAAGCCCTGATCAGAGGTGATGGCTGTTTCTCGGTGGTGTAAATACCTCCGTGACCAACTTCAAGCGACCGATCTGATGTCAACTGATTCATAAAATTCCCGAAAATTGACCCACTGGTTCTGGCATAAGCCGACTCCAGCCTGCATTGGAATTAGGGAGTAGAAACTCTGGGTTATGTAGGCACCTAAGGGGTAGCTATGTGGTCCTCCCTAAGGGTTCAGATGCGAATCAGACATTGCAGAGCTCCCGAAAGAAAGGGTACAGATTCCTCTGGTGTCCTGTTCCCGAGCAAAGCTTTCCTGATACTGGGCATGTTAGGCTTCAGAGCAGAGCCTTGAGTGTGGAGGTCTCAGGGCAAGGCTGGGGGCTCATTCTAATACTATAATGCAGGCAGGCAAAATTCGTGTGGTATGCAGCTTGCTGGGCTGTTTCTGGTACTGGGATTCCCAACACAAAGGTCGCCATTGTGGGGAAAGGGGATGGCGACCTTTGCAAAGGAGAGAAGCATTTGCCCTGCAGCAGGAAACAGCAACAAAGGGCTAAGGAGGGGGAGGCGAGCACTCACCTGTCCCAGACCCAAAACGAGTTTAAACAGAGCAGGTAGAGAATCTACGAGAACCAGATAATGAAGCAGCTCATGAAAGGACCGGGGAAAGAAGGGAAGGGTGGAGAAGTGGCAGCTGCAGGAGAAACCAGGAAGAGAAGAAAGGAACGAAGAGAGGAAGGAGAGAGGTAGCCACAGGAAGTTGGCAGGGGAGCCCTTCAGCAGGCAGACGCGTGGGTGGGTGCAGGTGGGATTGGGCTAGGAGAGGCCGATTGCAAAAAAGGGAAGGATGAGGGATGTGTTCTAAGGGAGATTAATGGAGACACACTGTGAACGTCCTATAAGCAGGTATGAATGTGTGTATATATGTAATTTATTTTTGTATAATAATACATTTACATATGATGCATATATAATTTAATATTAATCATTTGACTCAAGCAAGAGCCAAAGCCCAAACTGTATTTATACACAGAAGAGTAACCAGTACCATAAAGAATGGATACAAAAATCCCAATGTCTGAGATGGAAGTTAGTGAAATGCAAAGTTGATTTCTTTCTTTCTTTCTTTCTTTCTTTCTTTCTTTCTTTCTTTCTTTCTTTCCTTCCTTCCTTCCTTCCTTCCTTCCTGGTTTGTTCTTTCTTTCTTTCTTTCTTTCTTTCTTTCTTTCTTTCTTTCCTTCCTTCCTTCCTTCCTTCCTTCCTTCCTTCCTTCCTGGTTTTCTTTCTTTCTTTCTTTCTTTCTTTCTTTCTTTCTTTCTTTCTTTCCTTCCTTCTTTCCTTCCTTCCTTCCTTCCTTCCTTCCTTCCTTCCTTCCTGGTTTTTTCTTTCTTTCTTTCTTTCTTTCTTTCTTTCTTTCTTTCTTTCCTTCCTTCCTTCCTTCTTTCCTTCCTTCCTTCCTTCCTTCCTTCCTTCCTTCCTTCCTTCCTGGTTTTTTCTTTCTTTCTTTCTTTCTTTCTTTCTTTCTTTCTTTCTTTCTTTCCTTCTTTCTTTCCTTCCTTCCTTCCTTCCTTCCTTCCTTCCTTCCTGGTTTTCTTTCTTTCTTTCTTTCTTTCTTTCTTTCTTTCTTTCTTTCCTTCCTTCCTTCCTTCCTTCCTTCCTTCCTTCCTTCCTTCCTTCCTTCTTTCTTTCTTTCTTTCTTTCTTTCTTTCTTTCTTTCTTTCCTTCTTTCTTCCTGGAACAGATGTAGAGATCTCTGCTACTCTCCTAATCTTTTCACTTATGATACTGCCAAATGACCCAAAGTAAAGGGCCAGTGGATGTTCTTCAAGAAAAAGTAGCCCAAGGACAATGTCTTTGGCTTCACACTGATGATAAGACATATGGAGATTAAACAGGATGCTTGGGTAACTTTTAAAAGGAGAAAGAATAGACCCTTTGGGGAGGTGATCTATGCAAGAAAGTACCAATGCTGTTGGCTCTTGGGCTCCCAGTTCCTGCTATGCTCCTTTTGGATGCAAAGGGCCACAAATGGCAAGCTATCAACCTCTTGTCTTGGCTTCACGTGAATCTGTTTACCTGAAAGGAGAAAAATTAAGAAAACTATTCAAAGAACAATCCAACTGGCGTCTCTAGGCCACCTCCCCACAAAAAGGAGAAAATCCAAATCTGTTTAACCAGACATGTTCTCAGCCAAGATGTTATAAAATGGACGTTTCTCTCTACCCTCAAACTCCTACCTGAAGAAGAATATTTGCGGGCTTCATGACAGAAAGAAATCAAAGATTTTTAAGTGCAAATGCATAGTCATTCACACAAGAAAACTTGAAAAGCCAAATAGAAACGTTCCAGGCTCGGCTTAGGCAGAACTGAGCTTTCGCCCAAACCTTGCCTCCAACATTGGTTGCTACTGTGGACAAGTCCCAGATTCTATCTGACCTGTCTTTAATAAATTGCAGAAACTAGGGCAGGTACATAAGGCTTCTGTTTGGCATGAAATTGACAAAACATTCTACAATCAAGGAAGACTGAGTCTTCCTAAATACAAAGTAAATAATTCATTTTAAAATTTAATTAATTCATTTTAAGTACATACATAATGCATGACTAAACGTTCGCTATAAAAATTTCAAATAACACAAAAGTGTGTAGAGAAGGAAAATATCAAATGCATCTTCCTCCACATCTCATTTCCCTGAATAAAAGTAGCCATCACTCATGGTTTCCTGTGTATCTTTTTTGGATCTTTTCCTATTCACTTATCTATACGATTATTTTTATATGTTCTACTATTGAAGCAATGCACAGAAGTAAAGATATACCCATAATCTCAGGACCCAACGCAAATTCAGCAGACAATTTGCTATACTTGTCTTCAAATTTTTGTCTATGCATAATTTAAAAAAAACAATAATACATAGAAAAGGAGAGGTATCGGGGAGCCTGGGAAACTCGGTTAAGCGTCCGACTTCAGCTCAGGTCATGATCTCGCGGTTTGTAGGTGCAAGCTTCGCATCCAGCTCTGTGCTGACAGCTCAGAGTCTGGAGCCTGCTTGGGATTCTGTGTCTCCCTCACTCTCTGCCCTCTCCCGCTCATTCTCTCTCTCTCTGAAAAATAAATAAACATTAATTTTTTTTAAAAAGGGAGAGGTATTCAATGCTTGGGTCAAAAATTAATATGACTGTGTATTCTGTTTTGAAGTGATAAGCACCGCTTGGTGATTTTAGTAGTACATCTAACTAGGCACCAGAGATCTAAGAAAGAGATAGGCGAATGAATTTCATGTTTAAGAAATGGAAAATGTAAATAACTGACCCTCTTTTGGGATACTCAAAATGGATAGCAAAGGCATTAGAAATAACAAAAGCACTGGCCAGCAACAGATTTAGAGAATTGCAGAAGCTTAGATCTCAGGGGCCATCTAGGAGGCACCTAAACCATGGTTCTTATTTTATAGAAGAGGCAACATAAGCTTGGGGAGAATTTTCCCAAGTTTGCAGGGCTAATACACGAGAAAGCCAAGATTAGACCCTCCCCTCACTCTTCCCCCAATTCCTTCTATTTTTTCCCCAATAAAGCGGGCACTTCAAAGAGGGACACCTTCAGGGCTAGGAGATTTGATCTAGCTAGTCCCTTTTAGATAAGAGCTTGTAAACCAGCAGCTTCAGACCAAATCTGACCCACACAGTGTTTTTCAAAAATTAAGCCAGAGTCCTTAAACACAGTTTGTTCCCTGCGTTTGAAAATGCAATTTTTGACTTGTCCTGGAAGATGCGGAGATCTCCCCACGGGAGGACCAACGGTCACGTGTGGAATTCCTTTAGATCTGTCCTGTCCTCTCCCGAGCATCTTGGCCTTCACCTGCTGGCCTCACTCATGCAGGACACCTGCCTAGATGCCCTCCTCTGAGAACGACATGCCAGCCACACCCACACCTGGAGACTTTTGGGGGTGAAAGTCTTTGCAAATAATTATCATGCTGACCTGAGAGACAAAACCCAGGACTGCTCCAGACAAACTGGAACTTACTTTTCATGCTACAGACATCTGAGTACGGGAACGCCGTTTCACAACGGGGTCCCCTGTGTGTTCCTGCTCTGTCTCAGCTCCCACACAGCTCACCTCTAGCAATTACTCTCCTTCCCTGCTCCTCCCAGGCCTCAGGAGGGCCGGCTGCCTTCTCTGAAGCTGCTCTGTGCTCCTAGGAGTTAGGATACCTGAAACACTGCCAGGTGCATTTGGGAATAGGAATTAGGAATCTGTTTATAAGGAAGGAATTGATGGGGGAAATATTAGAGCTGCCATTTCCTCCTCGGCAGATAATTCTTAAAGGCCACCATTTGGTAGACATATTTAAAACTACAAGGGGACAGGAGGCACATTTCTTGCTTTGGAACAACTTAGGAGTGAGCTGAGAAGCTTTGAAGGGAGAGGGGGAGCGGAGTTCAAAGGAACCAGGGATTTTGCAGTGGCCCCGGCTTCCCAAGAAGGGCTTTGTGGTGAGCAGGTCTTCAACACAATCACGCACAGTAAGTAGGAATCCTGACAACAAGGAAGACAATAGCAGCATCCGAGGCAGAGGGAAACCAGGGAGAGAACCGTGGCCTGGGAGCACCGGTCTCTTTTCTCAGACCAGGCAGTTTTTATTCATCGGTGTCTTTTGTTTCCCTATCAGAGACAGAGACACAGAGAAACAGAGACAATGTTCTTAGCACCCTTTGCCGGGGATGGTTTTATGATGCTGGGCAAATCGTTGGTTTGCTTTCCAAAGGATGAACAAATGTTAAGCTTAGTTTACTGGCTGAAGAGCCGGGTTGCGGGTTAAGGTGCACACTTGCCTTCACCTTAGTCACGGGAGCTGGTCAGTTGGCTGAGCACCATCCTGTGGACGAGTGGTTCTCAACCTTGTCTCACCCAAAGGTGCTCTGTTATAACATAGTTTGGAGTTCCCTGTCTTGCTATCCTGAAATAAAATAGATTCTATAAACTGCCCTCCACACATACAATTAAAAAAATCATCAGGGCACCTGGGTGACTCAGTCGGTTAAGCGTCCGACTTCGGCTCAGGTCACGATCTCACGGCTTGTGAGGTCGAGCCCCGTGTCGGGCTCTGTGCTGACAGCTCGGAGCCTGGAGCCTGCTTCGGATTCTGTGTCTCCCTCTCTCTCTGCCCCTCCCCCACTCGCACTCTATCTCTCTCTCAAAAAATAAACATTAAAAAAAATTTAAAAAAATCGCTACAAGAGTCTAACTGCAATAAAATGAAGAAATGAGAGATAGGTATTTTATAACAAAATCCCACACATATTTCAGTATGTACCTAGTAGGGCATAGCCACAATAGAAGAGAAAAAAGAGATGATGTCTACACATAGATCTATGGGTTCTTTTGATGTTTTTATTTATCTTTGAGACAGAGAGAGACAGAGCACGAGCAGGGGAGGGGCAGAGAGAGAGGGAGACACAGAATCCGAAGCAGGCTCCAGGCTCTGAACTGTCAGCACAGAGCCCCACACGGGGCTCGAACTCACAAACCGCGAGATCATGACCTGAGCTGAAGTCAGACGCTTAACCGACTAAGCCACCCGGGGGGCCCTCTATGGGTTCTTTTGATGTGAACACGAGTGTTGGGGTTTTCCAAAATGGTGAACAACATACTAATATTCTGAATACACTGAGGTCCAATCTTCCTTCTATCTAATAAATTTCATTATTGGAAAATTCAGTGTGTGTTTGGAACAAGTAATACTGTGTCTGTATGTCAACGTGAGAATTTTGGCCTAATTAACTGCAAACAGATTATTACTTATTTGAGACTATCCTGTTCATTGCTGCCCAAAGTAACATTGGTACTTGCCTCAATAAACGTCAGAAGTGTCCCCCAATTATTATGTCAGCCCCAAGCTGCCCTTCCAAATGTCTAAATTGCTCTCTGGGGGTAATAAAAACCATGAAGAACCACTGCCTTGTATCAATCAAAAGCCACTATTAGAACAGTTTTAAAAAATGTAAGAGATAGAAGACACGATCTAATAAACCTTTTATTCTATATTAATTGCATGTCAGTAATAAGTACTAAATGTTGAAAATGCAATTCCATAGGTACTCTTCTGTGAAGACCTCTTTCTCACATTGATCAGTAGATTTTTCCCAATTCTAGGAGGAACACATTCCTGAGTCTAAATGAACATGACTTAGAGAAAGATGGGTCAGTATGTCTTAGTAGTAAAAGAGGCTAGAAGTAAGAAAGACCAACGGAAAGAGAATACAACATTTTTTACAAAGGGCGAAAAGGAATTAAGTTATAAAGGCACTATAGTTTTAGCCATTACTGGGGTAAAATAGATAATTTGGACTCCCTGGTCTGGAAGACCCTATACCTAACATTGAGCAATGACCCAGGTAGGCGTTGGAAGGAATAAATAGGAGGGTGCTGGTCACCTGTTCCTAAGCTTCCCTGAACTTCACAGGGTGACAGGCCTCCAGGCAATCTAAGGCACCAAGGACCTGTATCGAGAATGCCCCTCCCTGCATTGACCGCTCTCCAAATCCTGAACTCTGGTGGCCTTGAAGCTCCCCTTTAGGGCCATCTGACTTCAGATGGATAATATGAATAAGATGGGAGTATGCAGGGGGGTTAGCTCTGAGCCAGAGCTCAGAGCTCTGAGCCAGCTCTAGGGGGTGATTGTGTGTGAGCTTCTCCATGACTCTGGTATAGACTTCACCCCAACCATTCAGTAAAAAAGATACGTTTTTTTTGTCTTATCAAATTTAAAAAGATTGAAAACATTCTCATTTATCCAAGCCCTCATGAGATGGGCACTTTCATATACTACTCATGAGAGACAATTTGGCAATAGGATCAAGAAAATGATAGACGGATAGATGATAGATAGATAGATGATAGATAGATAGATAGATAGATAGGGAAAACATCCTGTCTTTTGACCCAGTGATTTTCCTTAAGTGATCTAAACTAAATAATACACACAAAACCAAACAATGGAATAGTAAAGACCTGACAGCTCTTTGAGCTAAAAATTCTCTGGCTAGTTATTTACGTATCTGAATAATATAGGTGCAACAGTAGGCATAAACACGCATAGATACACACAATAAATAACTCCTCACATTGGTATACACTTTCAGATCGACAATAATTATTTATCTTGTATTGTTTGATGACTGTTTTATAGTTTTATATCTAAGTAGAAGCAAGATTGTTTATACACAATATGTAAATATATTGTGCCTCTTCAGGTAGCAATTAATCACAGTATTCTTAACCAATATCACTGGCAGTATTTTTAAAACCTTTTCTTTTTTAAACTTCTTTATTTTGAGAAAGAGAGAGAACCCCGAGCAGGCTCTGCACTGTCAGCATGGAACCCAACATGGGGCTCGAACTCAGGAACCCTGAGATCATGACCTGAGCCAAAATCAGGTCAGACGCTTAACCAACTGAGCCACCCAGGTGCCCCATTAAATGTTTTATTTTTTAAATAATAGATATTTACATGATTTTAAAAATTAAGAAAATCCAAATAAACAAATTAGTAAAAAGGAAAGTAAGAATTCTACAAATTCCAATACACAGAAATATCCTCTTAATATTTTGGTATCTGTTCTGGATTTTCCCCAGATGCTTATGTCCTTTTCAAATAACGAGAGACGCATTTTTCCTAATATTTCTCTGATTATTTGGCCTTTCCATCTCTATCTCTAAAAAGTCAAAGAAATAATGAAGCTTTAATGGAGGTGTGTATTTAATTTTGTTTACCCATCAACCAGTGCTAAGTCTAGATCCATAATTTAATTTCTCAGCTGCTTAGATTTAATGCATTTCCATCACATTTGATTGTATGTTAAAAATATAGAACACAGCAAAGGACCAACTATAACACCCATCTATTTACCACTCAAAATGCACAAATATTTACCTTTTGTAAAATGCTTCAGGTTGAGAATTATTATTTAAAAAATTTTTAAAAAAATTTTTAATGTTTATTTATTTTTGAGAGAGAGGGGGTGGGGTGGGGAGGCAGAGAAAGAGAGACACAGAATCCGAAGCAGGCTCCGAGCTGTTGGCACAGAGCCCGACACGGGGCTTGAACTCACAAACTGAGATCATGACCTGAGCCAAAGTTGGAAGCCCTACCGACTGAGCCACCCAGGCACCTCTACTTTTCCTTTGATCCTGGACCAAGGTAACCACTGAGTTGCTTTTTGTCACTATAGATTAGTTTGCATTTCTCAGTGTCTGGCTTTTTTCCCCTCAGCAAATTGATTGAGACTCCTTCGTATTGTGTTTTTGAGTAGCTTTCTCCCCGCTTTTTATTGATGAGTAGCATTGCATCACATGGACATACCATGTTTTATTTATCCATTCACCTGTTAATGGACATCTAGGTTTTTTCCCCAGTTTTTTGGTTATCGTGAACTAAGCTGCTCTGAATGTACATGCCATTGTGTGGACATTTTTAAAAAATTTTCACTTAAGGAAATGCCAATGGTCATATGGTAGATATAGGTTTAGCTTTTTAAAGTTTTTTTTTTTTTAAGAGAGATAACATGAGCAGGGGAGGGGCAGAGAGGGGAAGAGAAAGGCAATTTTAAGCAGGCTCCATGCCACCAGCACGGAGCCTGACGTGGGGCTTGAACTCATGAACTGTGAGATCATGACCTGTGCCAAAATCAAGAGCCAGACGCTTAACTGTCTGAGCCACCCAGGCGCCCCTGTACATTTAACTTGAAATAAAAATGCCAAATTATTTTTTTTTTCTGCTCCCTTCTCTCTCCTTCCCTACTGTGACTCTATTTACTTATGTATTAAACTTCTTGAAGTTGCCCCACAGGTCCCCAAGACTGTTCATCTTTTCAACGATTTTTCTTTATCTTCTTCAGACTGCGTGTTTTCTATTGCTCTGTTTCAAATTGGCTGACACATTCTTCTGTCGTCTCCATTTTCTTATTATGCCCATTCAATATCTTTTTTAACTTTTGATATTTTATGTTTTGATACTTTTCCAAATATTCTATTCCTCCGCTGAGAATTCCTACGTGTTTACCCATTTTAGGTTTTCTTTCCTTTACCTATCATCATTATAGTCACTGCACTGAAGTCTGGTAACTCCAGTATCTGGGTCATCATGGTATTGCATCTGGCGATTGTCTTTTCCCTGGAGAATAATTCACATTTTCTTGGCTTTTGGTATGTGCATATTTTGGACTACTTCTGGGATATTGAAAATGTTACGTTGTTCACAATTATTACAAACTCTGGGTTCTGTTATATTGCTCCAAAAGAAGCGTTGATGCTTCTGTTTGGGGAGGCAATGCACTTGGTTGATTTCTAGTGCCTTCATTTTGCCTGTGCCTGTGTAGTCCAGGGGTCAGCCAGAAATTGGCTTGAGCTTATATCCAGTCAGGGGACCCCCCTTCCGAGCACTTTCATTTCTGGGGGTTCTTCTTGGTCTCTGGAAACCCTGGTTTTAACGAGATCCTTTCATGCGTGCTCCGTCCAGAATTTTAGCTTCCCATACCACTGCGGTTGCCACCACGACCAGCCGATTTCAGGATAGAGCCCCCAAAAGACAAAGAAGAACTCATTCTGTGGTAGTCATTTTCTCCAAGTTCTGACTCACCTCCAGATTCTCCTGCTTTAGCTAAATCTCCAGAGTGCTCAGGGAGTTGTTCTTGTGTTTTTTTTCTTTTCTTTCAGAAATTATAGCTGTCATCTATGGGAAAACCAGTTTGCTTACTCATTCATAGGCTCACCCATTCATTTTGATTTCTGTACAGTATTTTATTGACTGACCATGTTTTCCTCCCTCCCTTCCTTCCTTCCTTCCTTCCTTCCTTCCTCTTCCTTTCCCTTCCCTTCTCTGTTTCTTTCCTTCTTTCTTCCTTTCTTTCTTTTATTCTTTTTTTCTTTCTTTCTTTTCTTTCTTTCTTTCTTTCTTTCTTTCTTTCTTTCTCATTTCCTTCCTGCCTCCTTCCTTCTTCCTTCCTTCCTTCCTTCCTTCCTTCCTTCCTTCCTTCCTTCCTTCCTTCCTTTCTCTTCCTTTCCCTTCCCTTCCCTTCTCTGTTTCTTTCTTTCTTTCTTTCTTTCTTTCTTTCTTTCTTTCTTTCTTTTATTCTTTCTTTCTTTCTTTCTTTCTTTCTTTCTTTCTTTCTTTTATTCTTTCTTTCTTCTTTCTTTCTTTCATTCTCATTTCCTTCCTGCCTCCTTCCTTCTTCCTTCCTTCCTTCCTTCCTTCCTTCCTTCCTTCCTTCCTTCCTCATCTATTGACCCATCTTTGGTTTTTTTTCTTTCTTCAGTTTTTAACTATACAAATAACATTCAGTAAATTTTAATTACATATGTGTCCTCATACATTTGCAGTGGAAAGTGTATACCTAGAAGTAGAAATTTGGGGTTATTGGCATGCACATCTTTAACTTTACTAGATATTAAGCAGTTATTTATCAATATGCTTGCAGCAAATATATCTCTATCAGCAGTTTTGCAGCTTCTCATTTTCCCACATCCTAACCGATATCTGACCTCCTCAGTCATTTTAATTTTTAGAATTCTCATATAGGCAGTGTTGTCTGATTGTTGTTTTTTGTTTGCAATTCCCTCATTCCTAGTGAGTTTGAGCAAGTTTTCATACTTATTGACTATTTGTTTTACCTCTCTTGCGAATTGCCTGTTCATATTTTTCCCACTGTTTTTCTATTAGGTGTTTGTCTTCTTCTCACTGATTTATAGGAATGCTTCATATACTTCCTGATCTCTAATTTTTTGTATTGCATATCTTCTCTCAGTCTCCTGCCTGCTGTTTACCTTTATTCATGGTGTATTTTCTGTACAAAAGTTTTTTATTTTGATGGTGTTTATCATATTTTATAAGTTCTAGCTTTGACGACTTTTTTGAGAAATCTCTTTTTATACATTATACATTCAAAAGTATTTTTTGAACACCTATTATATTCCAGGTACTCTTCCTAGCCCTGGAGAAGACGGTAGTCACAAAAGCAGTAGGAAAGATAGGCAATAAGCTTATAACCTGATTAATAGCAAATGAAATACCAGGTAATGATAGCTGCTACAGAGAAACCTAAAACAGTACAAAAGACATCATCGCGACTTAGTTAAGGGCACGGTCTTTGGAGCTAGACTGACCAGGTTTGCATCTTGGGTTCTGCCACTTGCTAACCTCTGTGTGCCTCGCATTCTCCACTTAGATAATGGCAACGATAGTAACCCCAAATAGACAGGGTTGTTTTGAAGAATAAGCCTATCTACATGGTATATAAAGTGCTTAGCATATACTAAACACTATATAAGTGTTTGGTAAATAAAACAAAATACAATGAACGAAGACCAGACAATAGAGAGGGCACAGCAGCATGTTATGGACTCCTCATGAAAAACTTGACCAAGGAGGTGGTAACATTTGAACGGGGATCTAAATGAAATGAACCGGGGAAGTCCTTTATGTTCAAGATGTAATAAACTTAAGATATTATTCTGTAGTTTCTTTTAACAATTTAAAGTTTACTTTTCCATTGTTTGCTTCTAAATCCATCTGGAGTTTAATTTCATGCATGGTGTGAAGTAGGGATATAATTATATTTCCTTCCATATGGAAAGACAGTTGTCCCAACAACATTTATTGACGAGGCCATTCCTTTTTCCCCCTAATTTAGTAATTTCTTCCCAATTATGTATGATAATGTGTGTTTATTTGAGAACCTTCTATTCTGTCCCACTGATGCCAATGCCATGCAGTCTTAACTAGTACAACATAGTTAGCTTTGGTATTTTATAGGGAAAATTCCTCCCACCTTCTTTCAAATTGTCTTGGGTGTTCTTGTTCATTTATGTCTTCAAAGAAACTTTGTTAATCCCATGAAGAATCATATTGGAATTTTTTTTTGAAATCACACTGAGTTTGGTGGAAGTTAACACTTTGAGTTTTTCCTTCCTTAAAAATGATGTACACAGACATTTATTAAGACTTAATTTTATGACAACTTTTAAAATTTCCTATATTGAATTCTTGTATCGTTTTGTTAACTTATTCCTAAGTATTTCATTAGTTTTAATGGTTATCATGAATATTTCCTTATGCAATTCTGTTTGTGAATTAGTTATTTCTCATGCATAAGATTGCTATTGAATTTTGGTATTTATCTTGTATTTTGCAAATGTGCTAACCTTTCTTGCTAGTTCTAATAGTTTATTTGTAGATCAGGTTTTTCTGTAGAAGTAATCAAGTTATCTGTAAATAATAATGCCTTTTGTCTTCCTTTCTAATCCCATACTTCCTTATTTTTTAAAAAGTTCTTAGAGTCTCCGTTATAATGCTGAGTTAATGACAGGCGGAGGACATCTTCATTGTACTCCTGACTTAATGGGAATTCTTTGGAAAATTACAACATTAATTATTTATTATGCTTGTTGTGGGTGTTTAGCTGGTGTTCTTTTTCAGATTAAGAACATTCTTTCCTATTAGTTTGTTAGCTTTTATCAGATGAGTTTTGTCATTTGTGGTTTTTCACTTTTATTTTGTTTTAAATCGGTTTTGTGATATTAAACAGCTGTAGCATTCCTGAATCAAGTCACTTGAGTACGTTTTAAAATATACGGCTGGATTAATTATACTTTTTTATTTGGGGGATTTTTGTGTCCGTGTTCATAAGTGAACTTCAGTTTGGCACGTGTTTGCTGTTTGATCTGTCCCTTCTGCTTCTGCTCTGTGTATTGGAGAAAACACTTCCCATTCTCCAATGACCTCGGGCTACTGAGCATATTTGGCGAATGAGAAGTTCTGGTTGGGCAAAGGGAGACAGCAAGACTCTTAGCACTCCAACTTCGGGCCAGAGGGTCCGGTGGTGCCTGCTTCTCTTGTCTGGTACCTTCTCTTCCCATTCCTTGCCTCTGCTGGGTGGCCCTTAATTCTGGGCTCCCCTTTGTCTTTGAAATTTGGGTGCCCTAGAGCTGATATTGGCATCCCACTATGGCCAGTCTCTCAGTGACTTCACCATCTCCTCTTTGGTCTTTTCAAAACGTGTTTGTTTGTTTGTTTGTTTGTTTTCATCACCTATGTTACCACTGATCTGTATTGAATTCTCTGTGCTTAAAGCATCTGGAGTTGTTTGGATTTTCCTAATGAGATCCTGATGGGGACATCCTACAAAGTTATGTTTATGGACCCTTCTCTTCCCATTTTATATCACAGCACATCCTCATAAAACGAAACCAGAATTCTCACTTTCTTTTCTTGGGCGCACTTTGTAGAAGATAGAAACTGCCACTGAAAATCTTTTATGATGGCAGGTAAACTAAGCTGCCTTAAGGACAAATAAAAATTTTATTATTTTGCTTTTTCAGATTATGTTCTAAAAGACAACCGAGGTTGGATTTACTCCCATGTGTCTCTAAAAATCCTATAACCATTGTCCTTAAAGAGGGGGTTTCTCCACATGAAGCACGTAGTCTCATCAGCAAATTCTTTATTTGAATTTGACTGGCAATCTTATTTGATTTCAGTCCTGTTTCTAAACTGCTGCTAAAGTCAGGGAGAAGACTTTTGTGCTACATGTACCTGAAAGGTAGAACTCTGACATAAAAGATGCTCAAGTACCTGCAAGGTGTCATTATTTTTGTTGTTGTTATTTTAGAAGAATAATTTTCTTTTAGTCAGTGGATGATGATTTTATATAACTCCACCCAGGATTCCAACACCCCCTTCCCACACTGCAGAAAAGGAAGTCACTGAGACATTTTAAGCTTTGTCATTCTAAGCGTGCCACACAAGAGAAATAAAACCTGCTGATGGAATAATTGGATACTGATAGTTCAATGTGTAAGTAGGTAAAGGATTATTTGTATGTTATTCCCACTCTCTGCCATCTTGACTTTCAAACATTTCTGTTGATCCTATATGTATTTTTTTAATCACTGGGGAGGTTGAGGATGATGTTTTGCCTTAATATTTATTAGGTATAGCACGATTTTAGTTCTTCTACATACTTTCTCATCTAGTACTCAAAGAATCCCGTGATATGCATTATTAAACAGATGAGGAAACTGAGGCTCATGATGATTAAGTTGCCCCCAAATTCATAGAGTCAGTAAGTGTCCAGTTCATATTTTAAAACCAACTTGCCTGACTTCAATCGAGTACCACCCAGTAGGGTCCACACTACCTATTGACCATAGTTTGCTGTTTGCATAGAAAGCCTGTATTCTAGGATTCTCTCATAGGTAAAGGAGCACATCAGAGTCACAGGAGGGAATTTTTCAGAGTATACTGATGGCCAGGGGTGGTATGAAAATACCTCTTTGCCTCACTACCCTACACCCATAGTTAAAGAGTGTATAACTAGTGAATATCAATCTTGTGTTCAAACTCATCCCTTTCTCTTGTGCGGTATGTATTAAGAGTCTAGATCATTTAATTTAATAGTCCATGAGATTTTTCCGGTCATGGTACATTTGAGAGTATTCTGACATATATCGAGAGGAAGGAAGAAAGGCAAGTTAGGGGGGAGACACAGACATCTGACCATCAAACACCTGTCATCCCCCAGATGTGCACTTGTTAATATCAGTAACCATGCACATTTCTATGGTACATACACACAGTAGTCATCTCTTCCTCTTCACTGGAGCTACTCATTCCTACCTTTCTTGCAAGATCTCCAAAGCTAGGGGAAACAAACTGTGTTCTCACTCTACACAAAGATCATAATTTTGGTTGATGATAATTTTGTCTACAATGACTGAGGAAACTTCAACATATCTACTGCTTCAGAGCACTTCCTTCTGTCCCTGGGTCCGAACACGTCCAATTGTACTCCACAACCCAACATGAACAGATTTGATTAAGCTGAGACGGAATGCCAATTCTTCCATCGACAGCAAGGCTTCTCCCTAGGAAACCAGTCTTCAGTGCCTAAGGCAGCAGAGCTCTCACGGGATCCAGAGAGATTGCACAAGAAGCAGAGTTGCCCTTGCTTCAGAGACCACCCTCGGAGAAATTTATAGTGGAAACCTATCCGCGAAACCAAATGAAGGACCGAATTGCATAGTGAACGTGGAATCGTAAACAAGGGCTCAGAATCATGAGCTATTGAGAAACCTTTTCTCACTTTTTGGAGTACACTGTTCTCCAGGAAAAGAAACGCTGGTACTCTTCATGAACAATCTTCCCCTTCGGTGCCATATTGTTCTAATACTGACCTCCCACTCAACTTTCCACGATGCCAATTCCTTTCCGATTTCCATTGTGCTTCTTGATTTTTAGATTATGTCACATTCCCAATCTTTCAGGTTCAGCATGAACATTCCTATTTAATTCGCTGAAATCAAATAACTATAACTTTACACATTCTGGGTCATGCTCCTAAGTGTGCATGGTTACTTCTTGCTGCCAATTCACTCTCTATTTTGGCTAGAGACTGCTTTTATTTTGCATTTAATTATATCAGGGGTGGAATGTTAATACATGTTGGTTCTTTACCAAGGTCACCAGTCTGGGAATCAGGAATCTTTACTAAATGCCCTTAATCTCTGTGAGCCTCAATTTCCCATCATTAAAGTAGGGAGTTAAGAGTCAATATATTCCTTTCTTTTTTATCAAGGCCTGCGGTAGCGCTTGGTATATAGTAAGCACTCAACAAATTAATGTTAAATTAAATTGCATTATTTACTTTCTCTTTCGGTTCTATCTACTGAAGTGAAAAATTTTTATATCATTCCTGTTACTTTAATTATACAGAAATCCTAGCAGGGCCTCCTTTAAAATCCAGGGAACACGACAGAATCAAATTGTGAGTAATATAATTCCAAAATGAATGTCAAAGGAATTTCAATTTTCATATAATGACATCAAAGCTGGCTTATGAATTGCATGAAAAAAGAATCAGCCTCATTACTTCAGTGTTACACCCTTCTTGGACCAAAACATGAATTACTTGGTTTGATTACCCACCTTGTTTACTGCACTTGGCTCTAAATGACTTTTGATTATTTCCAAAAATCAAATCCATCTTCAAAGGATAGAGATTTCTTAACATTGAAGGGATTCAAAAGATTATGCATGGGCTCTGATCTGTAGGCAGTAGAAAGAGGATCCGGCATTCTCTTTGTTATGAATTAATAAGAAAAAAAAATCAGGATACCTGGATTCTAGCCCTAGCTTTGCAAATAATTAGCTGGGCTGAGGCAAGTCACTTTTACTATGAATCTTAACTTCTCCATTCATATAATGAGGGATTTGGGCTAGCTGATTCCTTCCAGCTCTACTCTTTTGATTTGAATCCAGTAGAAAAATGTGGGAAATGCATTGTTTATGCACGTGGAATCACTCAAATTGGTGAGAACCTTGAACATTTCTTGTTATTGTTACTCTTGTGTAGTTTAGAGATGTGTTTGGGATCCTTTAAATGGGAGAAAGTAAAAACGAGTTCAAGGATAATTGTTATTAGTTTTTTTTATAGGACAAAAATCATTTTAAAAAGCCATGCAGTACGATGTGGTAAGCCACATAGAACCCAATTAAAGCTAGTTAAAACAACAAAGAGATGTACTGGTCCGTGTGACTGAAACGCTCAGTGGAAGGTCTGCCTTCCAGCTGGGCTGGGTTCATGACCTGGACAACGTCACTGGGGTTCTGGCCTCCTCTATCCCTGCTCTGCTGTCCTTGGATTGGCCCTTTCCTCGGGCTCTACAAGATGGCTCCCTGCCAGCTCCAGCTCCCTTCTCATAGAAACTGAAAATTTCAGGCCCCGGAGATTCATTCTATGCTATCTAGAAAAAGAGATTTCTTCTGGGAGCTTTTGTAAAGGGAAAGGGCCCTTCTCCTACCCAGTAGCTGAAAACATCTGTCATCATGTGAGCTCTGATTGGGTAACACTCTCCTCTCTGAGCCAATCCCTGAGCTCAATGGAATCAGATATGAATTTTAACTGAAGCCAATCAGAACTTGTTCCTGGAGCTGAGGGGGAGGACCTTTCCAGCCAAACTATACGGTGCGGATGGGATAGGATGATGGTCTCCAGGGGGAAATCATTATCTGACGGAGGGGACATGGAAGTTTGAGGACAAACGTGATAAATGCTTATGACTCAATATTACATCAGTAACAGTACCCAACACCTTGAGAAGTATTTATCAATTAGTGGCTGTAATAACACCTTACATGTTAATGGCACCTTGCAGTTCATGAAGTACTTCAGCATCTTTGACTGCCAAAATACCCATGTAGGAAAGTTAAGGCAGGAGTTCTAATTCCCATTTTACTGACAAAGAAACTAAGTCCCAGAGGATGAAATTATATGTTAGTGACAGACCTGGGACTGAGATCTCAGGTGCTCTAAGTCCAGAATTCCAGGACTATTTGGATTGCCTGTGTCCAGATTTTGGATCCACCCACCTCTGGGTAAATGTTTTGACTTCTTTAAGCCCTGGTTTCCTCATCAGTAAAATGGGAAAATTCTAATACCACCCTCGTGTGTTTGTTGTATGCAATAAATGAGCTGTTGATTTATTTAAACCACATAACACTGTGCCCAAGAGACAGAAAACATTCGGTAAACGCCACCTGTTATCATCACCATCATTATACCATGGTAACTCTTTGGAAAAACATTCACTGTAGAATCTGTACTGTATCTTGTGACATGCTATTGCCCTGGGCCATCTCACTATCATTACCATGTCTTACGTAAATAGAGGACTGAACTTCATGCTGTAGAGTTGTTTGGAATACAATTTAAATTTTTTTTAACGTTTATTTATTATCGAGAGACAGAGAGAGACAGGACATGAGCATGGGAGGGGCGGAGAGAGGAGGAGACACAGAATCGGAAGCAGTCTCCAAGCTCTGACCTGTTAGCACAGAACCCGACGTGGGGCTCGAACCCACAAACCCCGAGATCATGACCTGAGCAGAAGTCCGACGCTTAACCGACTGAGCCACCCAGGAGCCCCAGTTTTTGTAGTACAAATTATTTGTAACTCCTTAGGCATTGATTGCCGCTAATGGGGGGGGGGTATTGGACTAATTATATTCATTCTGACATTTGAATAGTGGACACCTGTCATGTTTTCTGGCTGCCCGTCACCTGTTTCTCTCTCTTCTCCAATCTGGAGATTTTCCTGTGTCATAAAGCCCATCCCCCCCCCCCCCCCCCGTGCTAGTGAGTTTCACTTCCTAGCCTCCTTCAAGGCTGGGGCTCCACCCATCCAATGATCCACACGGGACTTCAATTCAGAAATGAGCACAGTGATGTGAAATGCTTGTTAACTGAACTCTGTCTTCTGACGAGTTGAGTGGTCGAGTTGTCTGAGTTTTAGGTGGCTGCACTGGCCAAGTTTCTGGCGTCCAGCCCTTTCGCAGCGTCTGTGTGTAAACTGTGGTAGGGGCTTGAAGGAGGAAATGACAATGCTTTCTCTGGAAAAGCTCCAGAATGCGATGAGGTTTTTCTAGTCATAATCTGTATTGGCTCATGTCGCCCAAACTTCCAGCCGACTTTTTCCTGCACACTATCCACACCTGGTTCCCTGGCTTCTAGTAGACTTTGTAAGCACATAACAAATTGCAAGAATTCTGTTTTTTTGTTTTTTTTTGTTTTTTGTTTTTTGGTTGAACCAGGCAGAATGGATATTGTTGTCTGCATCTATAGATTGCTGACTCACACAATGAGTTCCTACCAGTATGTCACTCATCCTTACTAAGCCAGCTCTGAGAAGGTGGTCATGCCAGGATGAATATTTTTCTTTTACAATATGTATTTTTTTAAATTTAATATTTATTTAATTATGAGAGAGAGAGAGAGAGAGAGGCAGAGCATGAGCAGGGTGGGGGAGGGGGGAGGGGGCAGAGAGAGAGAGAGAAAGGGAGGCACAGAATCCGAAGCAGGCTCCAGGCTCTGAGCTGTCAGCACAGAGCTGGACGCAAAGCTCGAACTCACGAACCGTGAGATCACGACCTGAGCCAGAGTCGGACACTTAACCGACTGAGACACCCAGGCGCCCCGCCCCCCGCCCCATACAATATTTTTGAGTAGTGCCAATGCATGGCCTTACATAGGGAACAACAACAAAAAAATTAGGTACATAATTTGTTGCTGATGGTATTTAGTACAATTTATGTTTGGAATTTCCTGATTTTTATTATCAGCATTTCCCAATTATCCTGGTTAAGAGAATGGAGTTTTCTAAAAAAAATGATTAGGAAAAAAGGATTTAAAGTGACTGCTTATTGGGGCACCTGGGTGCCTCAGTTGGTTAAGCGTCGGACTTTGATAGTGGCTCAGGTCATGATTTTAGCATTATGGGATGACAGCGTGGGGCCTGCTTCGGATTCTCTCTCCCCCTCTCTCTGCCCTTCCCTCCACCCCCCAAAAATGAATAAACTTTTAAAAATATATATATTAAACAAGTGACTGCTTATCGTGTATTTTGTTGCACTCTGCTTCTCCTGAAAGCCAGTTTCGTGGGTTCGTGGTTCCTCAGAGCCACTAATAGCTTCTTTTTTTTTAAAGGTTTTATTTATTTATTTATTTATTTATTTATTACTATTTTTGACAGAGAGAGAGAGACAGAGAATGAGCAGGGGAGGGGCAGAGAGAGACAGAAGCACGGAAGCTGAAGCAGGCTCCAGGCTCTGAGCCGTCAGCACAGAGCCCGATGCGGGGCTCAAGCTCACGAACCACGAGATCATGACCTGAGCTGAAGTTGGATGCTTAACCGACAAAGCCACTCAGGCGCCCCTGTTAACAGTCTCTGAAGTGTGAGGGAGGTCAGATCATTCAGGTGCTGAAAATAATATGTTTCCTAAGCAAAAAAGGAGTTGGTAGTTTGTGACTATTTTAGGTTGAATCATAAAACTGAACGCAGCTAGCCACATTGTACCTTTGTGTATTGGGTTCAGAATAGTGGGGCCCATGTTATTTCTTTCCATACTCGTTATCTCTTGGCAGAATTTCAAGATAAATATTTTGCATTTAAGTTCACACTTCAAAAAATCTCCACGAGAGTGGCATTGGCAATTCCTGAGCTGCTCTAGGAAAAAGAAAGAAAGAAAGAAAGAAAGAAAGAAAGAAGAAAGAAAGAGAAAGAAGGAAAGAAGAAAGAAGACAGAAAGAAAGAAGAAAGAAAGAAAGAAAGAAAGAAAGAAAGAAAGAAAAGGAAAGAGAAAAAGAGAGATTTGCTTTTTGATTTGGAAGGAAAAGATCTGTGAAAATATCAGTAAATGTTAGAAAAGTCTTCCCATATTGACTTCTATTAACTTGTTCTAAATTTTGTCTGAATGGTAGCCCAAATTTTGGTTTACACTGATCAGATAAATTCAGATAATATGAGAAATATATGTATATACTTGTTTTAGAGTTAATTTTAGTGTAGATGTCTGAGTTTCCCATAAAGTTTATAAACAAAAACAGTAGTTCCCTTGTTCTCTCTTCTAAATATAATTGCCCCATTTTTTTGAGATCATTTTGAGCTCTTTTAGTCTCTTCTGGAAATTAAATCCCTAGTCTTTTCTTAAAAATGTTTTCCAATGTTTATTTTTGAGAGAGAGAGACAGACAGACAGAGCATGGGTAGGGAAGGGACAGAAAGAGAGGGAGACACAGAGTCCAAAGCAGGCTCCAGGCTCTGATATGTCAGCACAGAGCCCGATGTGGGGCTTGAACTCACAGCCATGAGATCATGACCTGAACCGAAGTCAGATGCTTAACTGACTGAGCCACACAGCTGCCCCTTAAATCCCTCTTCTTAAATAATATTCTTGTAATGAATTTTATCAGCATTATATATAAGCTTTTGAGTACACGTAAGCTATTTATGAAGATAAAAGCCAAGATTTAATGATCTTATACTCACAATCTCCCTACTTTCCTGCTCTCCTTTTATCTGATTATACATATTTATATGAAGTGGCCTCCGCTGAACCAAGAAGCATCTTATGAAGATGTTTCCCCTTTCATACAATTCTTTAATTCTCCCAAAGCTAATAAACACCTCATTTTTCAACTTTTGTTTAGTTCTCTGTGTACCTACTGCAATTTTTCCCCGAGGGCTCTGACATGTCTATTGAAAACAAATCTATTAAATCTATCATGCTTGTCTCTAATATTTTCCAAGTATTTAATTCACCTGATAATCCATCAGTCCAGCTTTCTTCTGGGATCCTCCTTTGTGGAGACCTTCATTTCTTTCTCCAATGTGAAATGCTCTTTTGGCATCTTTCTCCTCTAGCTGGACTGGAACATCTTTGTTATCTTCCTGCTTTGATCTGGAGGGGTCCTCTTTTGATCTGGAACTGACTGCTGTTTGGAAATCACGTGTGGCTGTCCCAGATAGGAAACAACACAGAAAACATGAAAACAGCAATGGAGTTGCATGGTTTGGGCTGAAATAGCCATTAAGAGTTCATGTCAGGGCACATCCATGCAGCATAGAGGGATGGCTACAGGGGCCATGGAAAGCATTTAAAGAAGTTTTGCTATCCTTTCATATTTCATGTAAAATGTGAAATCCATTTAGATTTCTACATGAAACTATTCTATTGCACATTGACATTGCTCTTTGGAAACAAGCTATTACTCAATAGGCTCCCCATTCTCTTAGGTTAACAACAGAATCTCCAAGTGTCTCTGCTAAGTTTCTAAAGACCCTCTTTCATCTGGCCAGCTTCGTGGGTCATATTGCTCCAGTCTCTTGTTAGGTCCCATAGATTCAGCAATATGGCTTTCTGCAGGTGCCTCCCATGTGCCCCCACCTCTGGCCTTTGTTTGCATGGACCGTTCCATCAGCCTGGCGTGCTCTGCAACCAAGCTGGCACCTCTTCTCCGTTACCTGGTTAACTCATTCACTTTCACTTCAGACCTCACTTCCTTGCAGAAGCTCTGCTGGCCTCCCAGCTCTCCCAGGGCCCTGTACTCTCTGCACATTGTTTTGACCGCAATGTGAATTTACATATTTGTGGATTGTGGATTGTCTGATTGTCTGACTCCCCAAGAGTTCACTGGCAGCATAAGATCTGGGGTTCACTATTTTGTTTGTTTTGGTTCACTATTAGTTCCTCAAGACCTAACATAGTCTCTGGAAATAAACGGCACTTACCTAATAAATACTGACATGAATAAATAGCTAAATAAATAACAGCGAAGTAATTAAAATTTGATAAGAAGAAAGCACGTCCGTGTGGCCTAGTTTGTTTTACACTGAACATGAGACAGTGCCTGCACAGGCTACCGTGTAGTAGATATTTCTCGAATCAGTGATTTAATTGATGAAATGCAGAGAAATTTGTATATGGGCATATATCCTTCAAAACTCCAAGGATCTAAATTATTGAATTCAGATGGATGCCCATGGTACTTTTGCACTTAAATTTGTCCAAACCATTCTCTCTTAAACTGTGTCTGTATGGTGAAGAACACTCATTAGACCCAGACTGTAAAAGTGCATTCACTTGACTTTTGTTTTGTTTTGTTGAGATATCACGAGGCAAAGCCATGTTCTAGATACCCACAGAAGAACTCCTCAGGTTTCCACCTTCTGCTTATTTATACTTACTTTACTATAGTTTTAACAAGCTTGGTTATCTATGCTCAACTTTGCAAATTAAAAGGGTAGAGACAGTTTATGAAAGAATTCAAAAGAGACGATTGCAAAGAAGGTGACAGAAAATCTTCCCAAGGCAAACACAATTTAAAACACACACACACACACACACACACACACACACAGTGTAGTGATTTAATTAATTGCTGAAGTGTTCTACCCTCTTTGGTTGAATCTAAGGACATTTCAGTAGTATTAAAGTAAATGATTTGTGTTAAAATGCTTTTGACTAATTAAGAAATAACCAACTCAGTGTAACATGCAGGGGACGCCTAGTACATTTTCAGAATGTTTCAATTCAGAGAAATTAAATAACCTAGTTCCAGAACTTAAGGGAATTTGCCCTCAGGGATTTCCAAAGCTTGGCTTTCTGGAAAGATTCAATCCCCAAGGGTTCTGAATGGCCAAGGTTTTATTGTACTTCCTGAACTAAATTTCCTGCTGATAATAAAAAAAAAAATAGAGGGTTTCCTGTTTGGTTTCCCTTGTTTGTATGTTTCCATAGAATTCATGGTGGCCATAGAGTTTAAAAGTGACAAAGAAAAATTCAAAATATGAACAAATAACTTTGCTCACGTTGAAGATTGAATTTTGAAAAGGAATGTGTGGTTGTGCATATTGTCTTTGCCTGTGTGGTGATAATATTAGTTGAATATTAAAGATTACTTGAGGGATGAGACTAGGCAGGAAAATACTAGGACTCACTCTCTTTTAGGTTCTGTTAAAAAAAGGTAAGCCAGTTTTTTTCTTCTATTGAAAATACCAAATTAAATTTAGCAGATCTAGTGTTTCAAGTATGAATTCTGCTATTATCCACTTCTCTGAACAAAGTTGGTATGAACCATCTTGGGCAATTTTTTTTTTTTTATGGATGAAGTAGAAATACCAATATTCAACCTACCAGGCTGCCAAGGTTTGGACAAACTAAGATATTGAACAGAAGGTGGGTTTTGAAAAGAAAACAATATGAATGTCAATCACCATGCTTTGGTATGCTCATAATAAAAACAACACGACCTTATTGGCTTAGGCACATTGTATAATTACACTGACTTGCAATGATGCTTCTTACTTATATGAATACCCTAGTAAGAGCAACTAAATGTAATGGCTTCAAATAAGTATAGCGTCAGTACTAATTGGCAGGATTTTTAGTGGCTTGGGGTCTAATTTCCATTGGGCGCAGTCAAATTTCTTTCAGTTTTAGGCCTGTATTAGTTGCCACCCACATTGCTGAACATTTGCAACAATACTAGCACGTCCCTCTCAGCCCAGTTGGGGTGGAGACACCTTCCTGTAAATGTCCACTGACCCAAGTTGTATTTCTGCCTTTGAGCTGGAAGTGAGAGGCAAACAGTCCAATTCCTTTGAACATTTATATTTCTTTGGTATATATTAACAATGCCAAACAAATGTAACCATTTAAATAAAATAATCTATGAGCAAATTTGCCAAACCATTTACATGCCACAAGTATTTACAATGCGCATGTAATGATAAGATTTCTTATGTGTCCCACTTACCAGATTATCAGTGCAGCTGGATCGTGCTGGCACTTTGGAGCTGGGAACTAATTTACTGGACTCCTCTTGGACTTCAGTACAGAGTCTGCTAAATGCAATGTCCTTAATATCCGCTGGGTTGGGGGAAGCAACGATATGTGGATATAAATACAATGGATGAATAGCCTTGCCAGAAATTGCTCCTGTCATATATGTTTCATTTTCTAAGCCATTCTTTCTCTACAACTGGTATTGTATTATTGAAAACGAATATTTTGCAGTGAGGCTAAGGAATTCAAGTTATCATGAGTAAGGAGAAGCAACAGAACATTTCTCAAAGACATGGAAGGGGAAGAGCCTTAGAGGTGCAGGAGAAAGCAGATGGTCCTCAGCAGGTAGTTACGAAATCATATGGCAAAGCTACCCTGCATACCAATATCCCGCATGGGTTTGTGAGCATAATTCGTTCTGGAAACACGCTTGTTATCCAAAGCACTTGTATATCAAAGCGAATTTCAGGGACCATTGGCTCGGTTGTGATCATGTGACATCCGGTGTCATGTACTACTCGTATTGCAAGACCTCACTCGGTTATCAAGTTAAAATTTATTAGAAATGTTTGCGCGTCTTGCGCAACACTCGCGGAACGAGTTACTTGCAATCCAAGGCTTTACTGGATTTTGAATCATCTCCATCTAGGAGTTGACATCTCAGCCATGCCAACGTGGCTCTATTCTGAACAGATAGGTCGATGAAATCTGCACCTGAGTTCGGGAGAGATGTCAGCAATACGATCTTAAGAGCAAAATGACAAAGCCTTTCCTTTCATGACACTCGCGGGTCTCTTCCAACAGACTAAATGAGGAAGAAGCCAAAATTCTGCTTCTATAAATCGACCTTTCCGTAACTCTTCAAAGTGTTTCTCGCCTATGAGTATTCTAGATTTATACAGCCACAGAAAATAACAACACAGTCAAGATGGCTGAATTGTCAGTCAGCAAGCTGGTAGGAGTCAAGTGTTTTTGGCATAAGAGGCAGAGCAGATTGAAACAATGAAACCAAATCAAAGGATTCTATTTGGATGTGTTTTACAAAAGCATTGACAAAAGGCGGGCTACTTTCCTCTTCTTCCTCTTCCTTCTCAATCTTCCCTCCTTTGGTAAACCATCCTGAATTTTACTAATTGATGTAAGGCTGGCTTGCACATGCCAAGTTAAATAATGTTGGAATTTATTGAACTTCGAATATAGTATCTGATGAGTGACTCCTTGTTATCTTTAGTGGGAACCCTTTTTATCAAGGCTCCTAAAAAAAGTGTTAGAAAAATAACCTTCTGTAAGAAATTTTACACATGATCAGGCTGGTAGTTGCTATGCATCAGAGTTAAGATAATACATAAAATATTTTTGTATATCTTTTCGCCTTTATTATTGTCTATGTCCCATTACCTAAGACATAATTTAAAAGTCATTTATAATCTTGCCAACAGTACTGAGAATCTTCTGCACAGGACAGATATGGGGGGGGGGGCTGGACCTCATAAGATCCAGGAGGCTGGCGAGGGTCCAGCGATTTCTATAACTTGTAAACAAGCATTCAATTTTTCCAGGGATAAGATGAACCCTGACTACACTCTGGAGTGCCTGACTATAAAACCTAACACATCCGTCACGTTGATTTATTAATTCCTAATAATCTTGGAAATGGGAAAGGGAATGCATGCTGAGATTCTTACACCCTGGTAAATGCTTTTAAACTTATCTATTGTTCTCTACTCTCTTGTTCATTACCAACAACATTGTATTCGGGCCAAATTTAGCTGATCTTTACTTTTGTTAAACAAAGAGGCTTTGAAAGACAGTAATGGAAAATTGCTAACAGTATTGGAAACGTAGAAATTATTCAGGATTTAAAAGTCTCGCTTCGGAAAGCTAAATTTAATAGGTTATTAATATGTAACTAAATAGCACAAAAACTGTTAGAGCAGGGTTTGGCAAATTATGACCTGTGGGACAAGTCTGGCCAGCTGCCTCTTTTGGTAAGTGAAGTTTTATGGGAGCACAGCCACACCTATCTGTTTATGAATTGTCGGTGGCTACTTTCTCACTGCAATGGCAGAGCTGAGTAGTTGGGAAAGAGACCAGGTGGCCTGCAAGGGCCCAAATATTTACTATCTTATCCTTTACAGAAAATACTTTGCCAACACCTGTCTTAGACATGACCATTCTTTACTAAAATGGTCTCTGATGGGTGCCTGGGTGGCTCAGTGGGTTGAGCGTCCGATTTCAGCTCAGGTCATGATCTCGCAGATCGCGAGTTCCGTCCCTGCGACAGGCTCTGTGTTAACAGCTCAGAGCCAGGACGCCTAATTCGGATTCTGTGTCTCCCACTCTCTCTGCCCCTCCCCCGCTCAACATTCCTTCTCTGAAGAAGGTACTATTAGTATTATCTTTTAGTTAAAAGGAAATCAGGTTTTGAGAAGCTGCATAACTCACATAAGGTAACCAGTGAATAATTAAGGGATTAGGGACTCAAGTGTGTCTGATCCTAATACATCAAACTCGGTTTTGCAGTTACAAGTATACATTTTCACATATACAAGCATTCTCCGGAAGGGCTGATGTGATAATTAAATAATATAATGCATAAGATAGCTAAAAATGCCTGATGTAACAGCTCCTTAGTGAAAAAGTTCATCTTTGCCCTCTTACATCTGGATTTCATGATCCTTGTTGAATGGAGTTGAAATTGATTTTGAAAAATCTGTGTACATTCAGCATGGGAGTAGCATGCCTAATTTGACTAAAAGGCAAAAGCCATAGGAATTTCTTCTGTCTAGGAGTGGCCCACCATCTATGAGTCGTGTGTGCTTTTCTAACCCTATGGTAGTGAAAGGTGGCTTTGAGCCATCCATATGCTCCTACCCAGTCTCAGTTAGGAATAAGGATGGGCCTCTGAGACATAGACGATTGTGGTTTAAGGTCCAAGCTATGGCTATGGAAATTTTATTTTATTTTACTTTTATTTTATTTCATTTCACTTTACTTTACTATTTTATTTTATTTTATTTTATTTTATTTTATTTTATTTTATTTTATTTCTATTCAAAACTCAGTGACTCTTAGGGGACCAACTCCCTGACCTCAGCATCATTAACACCATGCTCTAAACAGCTAAGCTGATTTTCCTATTAAGATTCATAAACTCAAGTTCAAAAACCATAGAGTAGGAAGAGAAGCTACCGAGATTCATGTATGCTTTTGTTAGATTCTTTAATTAGATGACCCTTTCCCGGTATGACTTGGCTTCTAAATAACACATTTTTGTACTGCCAAAGGATTGTGTTCTATTGTTTTTAGAACTGAATTGCCATTGGATTTCTGAGTAGGCTGAAAACACATAATAGAAAATTTGGAAGTGTGTGCAGAATTCACACGTTATGCACTTTGGTGTTTTACAAAGAAAGTAGAGGTTGAATATGCTTCATTCCTGTTGGATAAAGGGAGGGTCACTGGGCTCTCATTAGCAGCACCCCTGGGTGTGGAAACAGATTGGTCTTCCATTCAGACACTTACCTGTGCTTGGTTCTTCAACAGCCATGCCGAGACTAACCCTTGCTTCAATCAGATTGCCTGCCGATCCGTGCAGATCTACCCGTATTTGGCAACGGAAAACAGACACATTCTAGATATTCATTGGTAAACACCATCTTAAGCTTGAAGCCACTAAGTGTCTAAGTCTTGGGGGAAATTCAATATTAAAATAATTTCTTTATTCAAGGTAAAACTTAATGAGATCAATAGAAAACACATTGTGTTGGTCTGCAACACAACTGTTGTCTTTGAAAATAGTTTTATCAAGGTTTAACTGACACACAACACTGTATAAGTTTAAGATGGTTTCACTAACATATATTGTGAAATTATTACCACATTAAGCTTAGTTAGCATCTATCATCTCATGTAGATACAAAAACAAAAAAACTCACCAAGAAATAGAAAAAAAATCCTATTTTCCTCGTGATGAGAACTCTCAGAATCTGTTCTCTTAACTTTCATATCTACCACACAGCAATATTAACTATAATTACCCCTAGTATTTATTTATCTTATAACTGGAAGATTACACCTTTGGACTGCCTTAGAATCATTGTTCTTGAATTCTATTTTTGCAACATGCTGTCACACGTGGAGATTCACGATCAAAACAGACCTATTAAGTTCATCATGGCATTTAAAAAATTATTATTTATTTTGGGAGAGAGGGAGAGAGAGGAAACATGAGGGAGGAGGGACAGAGACAGAGGGAGACAGAGAATCTGAAGCATGCTCCGCACTGTCAGTGAAAGCCTGATGTGGAGCTTGAACCCATGAACTGTGAGATCATGACCTGAGTTGAAATCAGTCGCTCAACTGGCTGAGCCACCCAGGTGTCTGAATTGTGGAATTAAAAAAAAATACTTATTTTGAGAGAGAGAGAGAGAGAGAGAGAAAGAAGGGAGGAGCAGAGGGGGAGACAGAATCCCAAGCAGGTTCTGCACTTTCGGTGGAGAGCCCAATGTGGGGCTCAGCCCCCCAACTGTGAGATCATGACCTGAGCTAAAATCTAGAGTCTGATGCTCGACTGATGCTCGAGTGAGCCACCCAGGTACCCCCTCTTCATGGCATCTTTGTCAAGAGTGTTCTTGACTATATGCATTCTTTCATTTTTGCGACCTTCTAGTAAAATCTTTAGCCAATATTCATATCAGGAACCTGTGTAAGTCACCCGAGAACGTGTTCTTTCGTTGTCTTGGGACACTGTGTATTAGGTATTGAAGCTTCCCCCTTTTCAATGGGCAAATAAAAATCCTGGGGCCAATCTATGATGTTGCTGCAGTACGCATCCCACCTGTGTCTTTAGCTCACGTCCCTGTCTCACTTTGAGCCATGCTGATTTTTATTCATTCATAAATTCATGTCCTTTCGTTATAACATCTCTACTGTATTTTTGTAGGGCACATTTTTGAGTGTGTCCTTAAGATGTGGAGGAACTTGAGAAAAGCTGACAAAATTTGACCATGCGTAGAGTTGGTAAATACACAGGAGAAATTGGCATTTTGCGAGTCTGGCATTCACAGAACAAATCATCAGTCAATAAAGGCTGGACACCACTTCAGATTCGTTCTCAACCCATGCTTCGTGGAATCAGTGCCAACTGATATTGAAACTGGCACCCAAAATCTATCCGCCATTTTTGCGTTAGAGGTTTTTTTTTTTTCCATGAAGTTTCTAAAATGTATTGCCACTCACGTATAACTCCAGTAAAATTGCTTTCTGGTTTCCTTAATGTGAAATACAACCTTTATGTCCATTAAAAACAGTAAAATAAAATGGTACTATAATAGCAACAATATGTACATTTAAAAATAATTTAAATAAATAATAATCTTCCAGAATGTATCTTTTTTTTTAAGACTGAGAAAATACATTTCTTGTTCCCTGTGGCCCATAAGATCCCTGACATTTGAGAAGTAGAGTAGGAGGGCTATACCTTCTCTCTGAACTACTCTGGCTCTTGAGAATCGTGGAAACCTTTGTCTAGGTGTGACTTATCTCAGCCGTGTTTTGTGTAAGGAAAATGATTTCCATATGTCCCCACTATTTCACAGCCAAAACATTTGTGCACAGGTTGGGCAAATGCTTCCTATAGGGTGCGTTCTCTCGGTTTCAAGTCATGAATAGAAAGGCTTCGAACTGTAGAAAAGAATTTGATTGTCTTTGCAATATGTACACACACACACACACACACACACACACACAAACACACATGCATGCATGCATTCTCATTGTCTTGCAGTGATTTAAAATAACTTTGGGTTCATTATCTAGACATACGTGCTCTAATGAAAATGCCATCATCCGTGCTAATGAGTGAATTTAAGTCAGTGTTATATCATAGACAACATAAGGTAAAGTATCAAAGGGGAAACGATTATAAAAATTTATTTTGGTGTGCGTCTTGGAAAACCTCAGTGGTCCAAATATGCTGCTTGCCTTCCTGTATTTCCAACTCCCCAGAGTAATGGCCCATTCCAAAGCCAAGCAATTTTGAAAATTAAAAACATATTTTATTAATAGCTCAAATACAGGAAGAACACAACAGCCCTTCCTGGTGATGTAATTGAACCTGATGATTTGAATTAAGAATATGCTAACATCTGGTAGTACCCAAAACATGGCCTATTAGAAATGGAACAGACTAATCTCTAAAGCAATATTCACACTTGCTATTTTTTTTTTAGAAACAAGAAGTCTATTCCCCCAATAGATCCGTATAATTTTAAAAATATGTATAATTAAAGAAATAGAGAATGTGAGGCTTTCAGGCTGTGTTCAAACTTGCAGAAATGGCAGTCAGACAAAAAAGGTTTCTGAGGAGTCCTGAGTGTCAGACATGAGGTGAAAACAGAAAATCCCCTTCTCTGATGTTATATCAGCATCTTTCTATCAGATCAGAACCACGGGAATGTGTATTTTTCAGCACGATAGCATTTGGGTTAAAGTACATAGATAAGTACTTGGATACAAAGTTAAATTGAGGTAAGAACCTTAAACAAGTCCTTTACTGTGCTGTTATTAAGACATTGTCAGACCTTGAAAGGGATTAAATTATATCATGCCAATTTGCAATGTTTACTTTCACATGCACACACCAAATAAGGGGGCGGGGGCGATGTAAAAAAAAAACAACAATGTACAATATACAAAATTTCTTTCATTTCAATTTTCAAGAAAGGCCTCGGCAGGGGTTTTCATTTGATAAATGCAAAGAGACAACCTAATAACAGCTTGCTTTGTTCCAAAATTAGGAACGGAAAAAGGTGGAAATGAGCATGTCGCATAGTTTTTAGAAAAAGGACAATTTGGTTTCAGGACTGAAAATTCAGACAATTTTTTTTTCTTTTGTCCGGAGTGTGGAAAATTACTAGAGAGGTTATAGAAGTTATTCCTGTGGTGGCTTCAGGGACCATTATGCCAGCTTTGGTTCTCTGTTTGCTTCTCCCTCAGCGAGTGTTCTTAAAGAGAAGAAGGTTTTCTATTGTGGGTTTCTCAGGAACAATCATATATCAACAATTTCCTTCCCAGAGAATGTTCCCCGTGTTTCTGTTCTCTACCTTTCCGTCATGGAAATGTGTCGCGCTTACCTAGGGCACAAGTCAAAGCCATCCTCGCCATTCTTTCTCCAGCAAGGGGAGCACTTCCCAGTTGTGAAATGGTAACACAGATCGACATCCATTTGTATAGCAATGTTTATTGTTTATAGTTTCTAATGTTTATATGGAATCAAAATTTCAGAAGAAATGCAAGCAAAGGACAAGGCATTCTTACATGTTACTTACCAATCATTTACATTTTGCTCTTTTGCTTTGTCATTTTCACTCTGTCTCCTCTTGTCTCGCTTCACATGCACACACACACATGCACACACACACACACTCATGTGCATATTATATTATTTTTTTGGAAACGTTTGAGTGTAACACTGTGCTTCCAGTTCCAAATTAACACCACAGCATCTTGCCATTTCCCATATTTGGGATTCCATTCTCCAAGAGTAAGAAACTTGGCTCCTATTATCCTTAATATAAATTGCTCATTTGTTCAAGGGTAGAATGCATGAAAGGCAGTTTCAGAATTGTTAATCATATTACTGTAAAACACAAAGCCTCCAGTTAGAGTTCATATTTGTTTGCAGGTTTTTGAGATACAATTTGCATAGAGTAGAGTACAAAAGTCTTAATGGTACAGTTTGATAAGTTTTGACAGATCCTCATTTATCCACACTCTTCCAAAGGTATAGAACTTTTCCATCACCTTGCTCCTTGCTGATGAATCCCCGCCCCGAAGCAAATTAACGCAAGGGAAACAGAATAGACGAAAAAAAATGAAGGACAGCACAGAGATCAATAAAACAGGAAATGGGCAGGCGATAGGGAAAGGTCAACAAAACCAATCTTTGAGCACCGTAATAAAATTGATAAACACTGAGATAGGCTTCTCATTATTGAAAGTGAAAGAGGAGGCAGGAGTGCAAATTTTCAAGGTAATAAAAGATAACAAGGGAATGTGGTGAACAATGTTATGCAGTGTAATTTGTCTGTGTAGATGAAATGCGCACATGCCTTGAAAGACACCAATTAACAGTACTGACACTAGAAGAAATAGAAAAGTAGGCTAGCCTTATACCTCTCAAGGAAATGTAGTCAATAATTTGAAATCTTCCTGCAATTAAATCCCTATGATTCAGTGGTGAACTGAAACTTTTAAGTGAGGAAAAATACCATACTACAGAAACTTTTATTTTTAAGTTTTTCAGAAAATAGAGAAAGAAAATCTTATTTAATGTTTTTTTAATGGTTATTTATTTATTTATTTATTTATATTATATTTTTAACATTTATTTATTTTTGAGACAGAGAGAGACAGAGCATGAACGGGGGAGGGGCAGAGAGAGAGGGAGACACAGAATCAGAAACAGGCTCCAGGCTCTGAGCCATCAGCCCAGAGCCCGACGTGGGGCTCGAACTCACGGACTGTGAGATCGTGACCTCAGCTGAAGTCGGACACTTAACCGACTGAGCCACCCAGGCGCCCCTAATGTTTATTTATTTTTGAGAGAGAGAGAGAGAGAGAGAGAGACAGAGTGAGAATGGCCAGGGACAGAGAGAGAGGAGACCCAGAATTTGAAGCAGGCTGAGCTGTCAGCACTGATCCCCATGTGGGGCTCAAACTCAATGAACCATGAGATCATGACCTAAGCCGAAGTCAGACACTTAAATGACTGAGCCACGTAGGCTCCCCTTCTTATTTAATAGTATTAGGGCAACAAAACTCGAATACACAAAGCCAGACAAAGATGTTACAAATAAAGAAAATCTGGAGCCTAACATTCCTTAGAACACAAACTAAGTGCATCAATATATGATAAGAATAAATGGTAATGCAAAGGGGGATTTATTGCAGAAATGAAAGGTTGGTTTAACATTTCAAAATCAATGAGTGCAATTTGCTTTATGAAAAAAATAAAATTAAAAAAGATACTTTTAGCTTAATAGATGTCAAAAAATCATTTGACCGTCTTTTCCCATTTTTGATTTAAAATTAAAAAAAAAAAAACAACAAACTAGGAATTCCTGATAAAGGTATCTGTAGGAAACCTATACATAGAAAGCTCTTTGCTTAACGTTGAAAAACTGAAGCCAGTATCATGAGATCAGAAACAAGGCAAGGTTGTTCACTTTCAAAGGTTTTATTCTAGTTAGTTAGCTAGTTAGCAGGCTCCACACCCAAAGTGGGGCTTGAATTCCTACCCTGAGATTAAGAGTCACATGTTTACCAACTGAGCCAGGCAGGCATCCCTCAAAATTTTTATTCTAGAGCTGGCAAAACTAATCTATGGTAGAAATCGGAGAAGTGTGTGACTGAGAAATGGTTAGAATTGACTAAAAAGAGGCACCAGAAAACTGATAGGGGTATGGGTTCCTTAGATGTGTTCATTATAACCTGTGCATTTTGATATGTATGTAAGTTATATTTCAATGATTGCAAATTTAGTGCTCAGATATGTCTATTCCCTTAAGCCATTCAGTTTTTGAGTTTTTGCTTTTTATTCTGATGATTATACTTAAATTTTTCATATTCCTTAATGGTGGGAAAAATTCCCCAAACCCTCATGACTCATGCTTTGGTATAATCTCCTTTCCTTGAGTGTGGGCAGGACCTGTAACTTGCTTGTAACCAGTAGATTATGGCAAAGGTGATTTGGAATGGTCCTGTGATAACATTACATTTCAGAGCAAAGATATAGGGATTTTATAGAAGCCATGAAGATTCCTAATTAATTGATTTTAAGTTAATCTAAAAAGATGTTCCTGGGTGAACTTGACCTAATCAGATGCATCCTTTGAAAGTGGGTTGAGAAGTCAAAAACTCTGAGCTTCAGTTAAGATGCTAGCCCCAGTAGACACCTTGAATTCAGCCTTGTGAGATCGGGTGTGAAAGGTCAAGCCAAGTCATATCTGGACTCCTGACCCATTAAGAATGTGAGACAATAAACGCGTGTTGTTTTCAAACTCCTGAATGTGTGGTAATTTGTCACTCAGCAATATAAAACAAATGCATTTGATTTTACTTCTTATTTCATGTGGATGATACCTCTTGGATCTCTCTGCATTTAGACTATCCTTTCCCGTAAGAGATAGACTTTCTCTTTACTGGGTTTTGGGTCTTTCGCTCATGTAGTTAGTTTCCTTTCATTTCTAGTTATTTTGGGTTAAAACTTTTTCTTTGCAATTGGTTCATCGTGATCACCGTTAGTGGCTGTAGGTTTTATTTTTATATATTTTTTAAGTTTATTTACTTATTTTGAGAGAGACAGAGACAGCACAAGAGGGGGAGAGGCAGAGAGCGAGGGAGAGAGAAACCCAAGCAGGCTCCGTGCTATCAGCTTAGAGCTCCAGGTGGGGCTTGAACTCAAGAACCGTGAGATCGTGACCTGAGCTGAAACCGAGAGTCGAGCGCTCAACCAACTGAGCCACCCAGGAGCCCCCGGAGGTTTTATTTTTAATACCTTGCCTTTGCAATTGGGGCTTACGTTGTTCCACAAGAGAAGAGGCAGATTAAGACCAGATTCTCTTCTTGATGTGGAGCTCCCTTTCTCTTCTACGGCATTACCTTCTCAGGGCCTGCTCCGTGGGGCTCTTATATCAAGACCCACACTTCCCAGATCACAGCTCAGAGCATGCTGGAGTCAACTACTGTCCTCCTAGTTTTCTTTCCTGCCAAGAGCAGCAGTGGCCCCAGGCTCTGCAGGGCTTCTGGGTCTAGCCCCAACACCCATGTTAGGCTCCCTCCCCAGCTGTTGCTGTCTCCGACCCCACCTGCCTCCCTTTTTTAAAGCAAATATTTCTCTTGTGTTTTAGTGGAGAGAAAACATTACCATTTCATGGTAGGCAGAGAAGGGACAAGACTACCCAACTCTGTTAAATGCTGCCCTTTAATTACTTCCTCTGATAATTGCCCAGTGCCTTTGTCCTGCTCTGAACATTCATTTTCCTGAGCTTGGGTTATCCTTGGAATTTCTGGAAGAGCTCTTTTCTCTCAAGTGTGTTTGAGTTTGTGATTTCTCTGCGCCTGCTTATCCATTAATATGAGTGTGCCAGCCTCTCGTCTCAAATTCTTCAAAATCTCTAATATGCCAATGACAATTTTCCCTGTTTTCAAGACTTGATAAGACTTTTTTTTTTTTCCATCTTGCGAGATTTGAGGCAGAGGAGAGATGCTTTTAATCCATTCTCTTGTTATGTTCTCATCTTTGAGGTGGTCAGATAACACGATCAGATAACTTTATACAGGTGAAAAACTGAGATTCACAGATGGCTACCTGACTTACCCAAGTTCACCCAACTGGCAAGCTGTAAAGACCTGAGCTTACAGTATCTTGAAATTCTGGGAAATGGCATATCAAATCATAACTTCAGTGACTGAAGCCAGCCGTGTGTATTTTCATATCATGATAGTTCAGCGGGGCATGCGCTTCTGTTTGTTACCATAGTTTCATACCTTTCATTTACGCACAACACTTACACACACACCCTGAAATTATTAACATAGCCCTTAGCAAGGTGTGTGCACCTGCTCGGCTTACATAGGTGGGAACTGACAGCTTTCTTACAGGGGAGGATGAGTATACTGACTCAACTCCTCATTATCGTCTTTCTCAATGTTAATTCCACCATTTGCTTTGGAATTTTTATTCGTCTGCTCATCTTGAGTGGGAGTTGTTTCTCTCTCTGCCTGATTATTCCTGGCTAGTCATGGTATAGTTGCCTCCACCTGGTCTCATTCATTCTCACGCCAGTAGGAAGCTCCTCCCCCTGGCTTGGGGCTGGCGTGCCATGTTGTTTTTGTTGATACAGAAGATCCGGTTACTGCCCCGGGTTTGCTTCCTCCTGTACTGTTTCTGTAGGTGGACGCCTTCACGCGCGCTGTAGTCCTGGGAGAATGTACAGGTTACTTTTGTTCTTGGGCCGCCCCCAGGTTAGCACCGTGAGCCTGGTACAGATTCATCCGAACACGTGGGCTGCTTTTGATCCCCGTCACCCACAGATTCTGCACCCCGTTGCCAGCAGGTGCAAGGCTCCTTTCTCTCTGCTCATAACTGTGAGTGGGTCTCATTGTCCTGCTACAATCCAAGGAGGCGACTCCTTCTGCTTGTGTTAATTTTAATTTGTAAAATTGTATCAGTTACTGTCGTGTTCATAAGGAGGAGGGGTTCCCTCGAGATAGGAACGTGTGATGCCCTTTTGCTTAGAAGCCCCAGGAGTCATGTCTTCAATTGGATTCACTATTCAGTGGTAACTTGCCTCTCATTTCCGTTTGTCGCGTGACCGGAACAGGTCCCTCCCTCACTGTGTTTTAAAAGTTCACCGCGATTCTGATAAAAATAATCTGTAATTAATTTATTCGTATCGGTAAATGTTTAACAGCAGGACTAAAAACACTTTCAAATCACACTTTGCGCTAGCCAGCTCAACGACCGGACAGATGCCAAAATATTTTTCATTTGTGTTTTGGTATTTCGTATTTGCTAAATATGAGCCATCATGTGATATATTTACATATATATGATGAGCATGAATCAAAACATTTTCCCTCTGATTTTCCTAATTGGTTGTGGAAGGAAAAATATCTTTAATCTTGTTTGTAAATGATGTTTAATTTCCTTAGCCTTAATTGGTGGCAGTAGGAAACACTCTTCATTGGTGAAACACATACAGGAAGATCTTGTTTACGGGCTTAATATCCTTAGCTAATGATTCTAGCACCTGGAGCTACCCTCCTAGACGACTTGACTCAAGCGGTAACACTGGTAAGGTGAGTTCATACACCTTGTAAATTATAGACCTGTGTGGTGTATGGGGGGGAAAACATCGTGGGGAGATGAATTAAGTCAAGTTTTAGCAAAACACGTTTATGGGTGGTAATCAGACATTTTTCCCAAATACGGCTTGTCAGGCTCGTGTCGACGGTTACCAAGGGACAGGCCAGCGTGACAGATCAAGGGAAAGCGATAACTACACGAGTTCTTGGAATAAAACTACCCCCGGTTGTAACAGCCTTTGGGAACGAGAGGCCCCGCCTTGAAAATTTGCAATTGGCATTTTGCACCCAAATCTTGTTCGCATCTCTCGCACCCTCGTGCCACTTCCCAAAGGCTGAAAGAACCCTTTCAACGTGTGTTTACGCTTGTATTTAAAATAAGGAAAAGTCACCTCACGACCGAGATCACCGAGGTTTGTGACAAGGGCTCTTTTGAGGAAAAGTGGATCCGGCCACACACAGTGAGAGCCGGGCAAGAGCCGTGCAGGCAGGCACAGACAAGGCTTGCTACCCATGCTGCCCCTCGCAAATCAAAACACACCTCTGGGCCTGTGTGGGGCCCAAGGTATGAGGGAGGTACAGCTGAATTGTAGGAAGGGCTTCCGGGTAGCTAGATGATAGGCGTTTGAAAATGCAGAAGGCCTAGGAACCCCATCCTGTTATCATTCCGTTTTTTCCGCACAAAAGTAACAGTAAACGAAAGCACTCTTGTACCTCCCTTCTCTCCTCACCTGCCTGCTTCCCTTCCGCAGTCCACTCAGGATCCAGGAGGACAGGACTCTTGATCCTCTCAGGAAACTTGTTTATACGTGGAAGTAAGCGATCTGATTAGCCTTATCACCATTTGGCCCTGCCTAATTCAGATGTTATTGGTGCTCCTAAAGCTCCGTGGACCTTTTATTACCCAGCTTTCCTGTTGTAGTGGGAAACTACACTTTGATTAATTGTTGATTGCTACAGAGGTACTGAAAGGTTTTTTTTGTATGTCTGTCAAAACAGAAGGAAAAAAAGAAGGAAGAACGAACGAAAGACAGGAAGAAAGAAAGAGAAAAAGAAAGAAGAAACAAAGAAAGGGAAGGAGAAAGGAAGGGAGAAAGGAAAGGGAGAAAGCAAGAAAACAAGAAAGGAAGAGACAGACTTTAAATTATTGAAAGAAAAAGGAAGGAAGGAAGGAAGGAAGGAAGGAAGGAAGGAAGGAAGGAAGGAGAAAGAAAAGAAAAGAAATGAAAAGAAAAGAAAAAAAGAAAAAGAAAAAGGGAAAGGGAAAGAGAGGAAAGGGAAGGGAAGGGAAGGGAAGGGAAGGAAAGGAAAGGGGAAGGGGAAGGGGAAGGAAAGGAAAGACGAAAGGAAAGGAAAGGAAAGGGAAGGAAAGGAAAGAGCACAGGAAGAAATTCAACAACAAATCGCTCCACAAAAGACAGGGATATAGTGAGTGATGTACAGAACGTGGCTAAGAGTGTTTTATCATTTGTTGCTCTGTCATAGTGATTGTCCTGAAAGGCATAATTAGAATAGAGAATCAAAAGCCATGTTGCAAACAGTGCAGTCCAGTGAATACAGATACATCTCTTTGGGAAAAACATATTTATTTATAAAACAAAATGGTGGGGGTGGATCGGAGGATCTAAAGAGGAAAGACCCTTTCCCTAGATATTTTGGAAAAAGCATTATTTCACAGAGGCTGACTGTGCATTGGTACGGAATCTTCGTGGCAAGACCAAGATCCGTTTTGTCCTGCATTCATTTCAAAATAATATCTATAGTCGAACAACTGCAGCCTCATCCCCTTTAGTGTGGATTTGAAAATGAACTGAAAGCGGTTTCCAAATGCAAGTTCACATTGTCAATGACAATTGGAGTCACAAAGACTAGCAAAAGTTATTTGTTGCACGCCAGCCAATTGCTCCGGGTTCACAAAGGTGTCTTGTATGAAACCTGTTGGGCTGTACTGTAAAATTTGGTTCAAATAATGATTATAAACATTGTGATCACTGAAAACAGAATCCTTCCATGATGAAAGGATAAAACGATAAGACGTAAAAGCTGGAAGTGTGCTTTGAAGTTTGCTAGCCAAGCATTTCTTAAAGTGTGGTCTGCGGATACAGACTGTTAATTGAAGAATGCGCAGGAAAGATATTGCAGAAGATGGGGGTCATTTCTGGGCAAATTATTTTTTTGAAAGCTTTGCTTAAACTTATAAGCTTTGTTTTTTGTTTTTTGCAAGACTTTTCAGACCCTTTAATGTAAGTGCACTTAAGAAGTGCATTTTGCTTCTCCAAGTAAGAGAGTTCCCCCGAATTTAGTGTGCACAAGTATACATAGAGTACGTGCGGACATCTTAAGTATGAGCAGGTGTGTGTGTGTGTGTATCTGTGAATTGATGTTCCATGGGAAACATTTAAAAAATTATATTACTTAATGCTCCTGTCTCATTAGGTTAGAAACTGGGGGTCAAAGCAGTTTGAGGGTATGGGCCATAGCCATTGAACCATGCAGCGGCTGAATTGGTCCTGGAGCTCAGGGCTTCACGTCTCCATCCCAGAGTTCTTCGCACGGTGCCATAAAGCAAGGATGAGTGACACCCATGGTGGCCGCCATGGTTTTACATTACAGATAGAAAGAAGATTCCAAATATTCCTCCACTGACCTCCTAAAATGTCAAGCGTTTTATTTTACTCTTAGGGGCCAAGGGCATTTATTTGATTGTACTGCAGCCTGACATTGCTGGGGAGAATACTATATTTAGCCATTTCGCTGACAGCATCCAGGGCGGCAAGAAGCAGGATGAAAAACTAGTCTCCTTTAAGTGTCTGTGTTAAAGACAGAGATTAGGAAAAGTCTGGATTGATTCTTTTCTGTTTAACATGTATACATGGCAATTTTACTGAATTCAGGAAATCTGATTCAGCTTCTGCACGTCTCCCAGGCCCCCAGACCACGCCAGTGTTGCAGGTTTGTGGACCGTACTTTTGAGGAGCGGGGGACTGGATGATGGGATCGGGAAGCAAGGTTTTCTGCGTGTACTGGGAAGAGAGAACGGGGCGGAATACAGAGGCTAGCACAAGCCTCTCGATTTGTTCTTTCCCAGTTTTGCCAAGGAGAGGAGAAACAGAGGCAAAACTTATCCCGTACTGGAATTGAACTTAATTCCTGGCTCTAAAGTATGGAATATTCCATAATTATGGAATTATGGAATATTTAGCCACTCTCTTCTTTCTGGATCTTCTATTTCATTCGCCCATTTTCCTCTCTGAGACCGGGGAAGGACCCGAAGACGGGGTTTCTCTCTTCCACTCACTATCTCTTTCTTAACTTTGAGAACCCTTTTTGGAGAGAATCACCAGGCTTTAATTACACCACACGGACAGGACACGTTTTTAAATTGAGGGATCATCATAAATTCCCATTTTGGGTGTGTTCTCCTCTGGGGCTCAGTCTTCTGATCTATTCATGGGGACTATATCATATATATATATATATATATATATATATATATATATATATATGATTGTAAATGAGACAATATGTGTGGATGTACTATGTAAAACATTCTACTCCATTCACTCCTTTTCGCTCTTTGTTCCTGAAAAGAAATCAATGAATGCAATTTGGGACTGGCAGTGAATACAGATTTTGGACGCCAGAAAGATCTGCAGTAAACTGTGCTGTTGTTTTGTCTCTATTGTTACTGAGACAGGCACCTGTTCCCACAGGCCTGTGTCTCTCCAGAAGCAAACACATACTTCCCCTGCTGGGGAATAAGTGGGTGCATATGGCCGTGGGCAAAAGCGTTTTGCTGTGAAAACAACAGTTTCACCCTTTTTTTTTTTGGAGTCCCTTGCTATTTTTAATTAAAGACACAATAAGGTACTTTTTAGGCAAAAGCTTTATGTAGACTGTCAAGGAATACATTTTCTCTCGTTGCACCATATCTTAAAAATTCCCCTTGGACAAGAAAAACTCCAGAGAGAGCAGAAAACAGTGGGGTGGGAGCCAGCAGCACAGTCATTTGGGACATTCTCGACTCCTGAGATACACAAAACAGATTTGTTAACATGTCTTCATGGGCGGGACTAGTTCTACAAGGAGGGGAGAGAGGGCTGTGCCAATGAGTGTCAGTTGTCACTGAAAAGGGAACATTTGTCTTAGTTGCAACGGGGCCCCGTAGAGGGGAGGGGGACGTGAACAACCCAAACTAGCTGAGTGTCTCCCCACATTCAGGCACAGACGACACCACGAACAGGAGCATCTGAGTTTAGCATCAGGCCCTGTCATCGAACGGTTGGCTAAACTAAACTGACTTAGCTTTTCTGCGCCTCAGTTTTCACGTTCGGAAAATGGGCACAATAACACTTGCTTTGAGAATTCAAATGAAAATAAACAATAACTCATGTGAAACACTCTTAATATAATAAGTACTAAGGAACTTGTTGTCATTTTATTTTTAGTATCTACTTTACTGCTTACTCTACAAGTTTTGCTGATTTTCTTATTTTCTTTCCAGGTCTTTGTTAACACTACCCTTGCCCTGCCCTGTGGCATTAGATGTTTGCTCTCCCCGTTGTGGTGTTGATGGTCTCTCGGAATTCACACCTCCCTCCCCATCTCCCATCCCTGTTTCCTCATCGTCCCGTTGTTAAATTCTGTTGTACACTTATCTTCACAAAGCCAGCAGGCGTGCACCGTCCCGTTGGGTGTCCCAGGTACAGAGCCGAGGCACAGAGCCAAGTCATAATTATTTTCTAGAAAGTTGTTTTTTCAGTGCTCATGTAGCACATCCTAAATCCTGTGCACGTAGGGCCCGGGACTAGTTAGAAAGTGTTAAAGTATTTTCTGTTACTGCTGTGCCTCCCCTAACCTTGAAAAATTCATTTTCACTCTTCTCTTCTCACTTCCCTAATGGAAAGATTAGAAAGATAATATCAGGAAGGTGCTATCTAAATATGAAATGATGTATAAAAGAAACATCAGACAATGTCTGTCAGAAGCTGCTGATTCTCCCAACCATATGTTTTTCTGTGACCTTCAATCTCCTTAGGATTGGTCCAGGAGTCAGTATACAAGTCGAGAAGTACTTTGGTTCTCCAGAGATTTCTTAGGGTGGCTGTTCCGCTTGTCTTGTTACTGGCAGATTTTCAATCACTTGTTCAATGAACTGGGCCCCAGGTTCCTGAGAACGGAGCGGGTTGATGTTGGGACTTAAATGAATTAATACATACAAAGAGTGTAGAAGGGTAGCGGCATAAGGTGAATACTGAATCAAGTGTTAGCTATTAGCATTCGCTTTGTAAAGTCTGACCTTTGCTCGCCTGTTTGCTTCCAATGTATTGCTTAGCTCTTCTCTTCAGGACCCACCATTTGATGTTGTTCTCTGGGACCCAGACTCAGGCTTAGTAATCAATGCCTTGTAGACCTTACCCTGGGGTTCTCATCTATCTCTTCCAGCTTTGCTTGGCAAAGCTATTTCTTTCTTAAAAAAAAAAGTTTTTACGTATTTATTTTGAGAGACAGAGAGAGGAGGGAGAGAGGCAGCGAGAGAGAGAATCCCAAGCAGGGTCCATGCTGTCGGTGCAGAACCTGACATGGGGCTTGATCCCTTGAACCGTGAGATCATGACCTGAGCCAAAATCAAGAGTCAGATACTTACCTGACTAAGCTACGCAGGTGCCCCTCTCCCAGCTATTTCTATCATAGATTTAACTCAGGCGCTTTGCAATCCTTTGCCTTTGCCCACCCCCCCCGACCCCCAAACCCCCTCACTGACAGCGAGAGGGTGAATCCAGTTGCCCAAATTGCCTGTTCTGATAAAGTAAAAGTTGAGATAGTGTCTTGTTGGGGCTGGGGGGAGGGTGGAGGTCAAGTGCAACCAAATAGGCTCACCCAATCCCCCCTGGATTCTCCTAGGCCACAGGGAGCACCTAATAATGACCTTGGAGTTGGGTCATTTTTCAAACCCAAGAGCAAATTGTTTCCTATCATTTGAAACGTCCTTGTGAGCAGAATCATTCTAAATTTTCACACTTGCAGCCCCCTAAAAGGTGTGTGAATACTTTAATATAACATTTCAGAACTGTAAGATGATGGCTTTGTGCTTGTTGTTCACCCAGTGCTTGGCACTTTAGTGATGGTAAACGTATAAAATTGCTTCATAAATGACTTAAATAGAGATTGTATATATTTCTAGGTCTAGATTTCTCTTTTCTCACAACCATAATCATCTATCCTAGTTAAATTATATTTTTCTTTCTTTGCAATGAACTTTTCTTAAATAGTCCCTTTTTCTTCTTTGCCAGAGCTATTTTCATTTCAAAGTCACAACTTCTCAACTGGGGATCATTACTTCCCTGCTTTTTAGCCAATAATTTCTATTTGAGCTCTATACAATTTTCATTCTTCTTGAGTCTCCGCATACTTTGAACTTTATATTTATGATGAAAATTAAAACTCACTTTCACATGTTTCACAAGGAAGGAAATTTCATTTAAGCAATTATTTTGCACATGACTTTCTGTTGTGTAGCAGCCATGCAGGCAATCCCAGGCAAAATCTGGCTGAATGGGAGGCTTTTCTTCAGCCTCAACCTGTCCCCTTTCCTGAGACAGTTCATGTTCAAGGCCACCTGAGTGGTTCTTTTGTAGGCTTGCCTCTAAGGCCTCACTGCACACTCTAGACTAGGAGTCCCAAACTCAAATGTCCACAGGAAGGAAGTAGTTAAAGGGAATGAGTGAAACCCCAGGGTGGAAATAGTTGGGATTATGGTGAACTAGAGACTAGATACCCTATCCAAACTGGGTAGCCGTTATTCCATTCCAATATATTATTGCCAAACCGTTATTCCAGATCTGAATATTTTTTAAGAGAAGGCTGTCATTTAGATTCAGTTAAAAATTAATGTGAACAGGGGCGCCTGGGTGGCTCAGTCGGTTAAGCATCTGGCTTCGGCTCAGGTCATGATTTCATGGTTTGTGAGTTCGAGCCCCACATCAGGCTCTGTGCTGATAGCTTGGAGCCTGGAGCCTGCTTCGGATTCTGTGTCTCCCTCTCTCTCTATCCCTCCTTGGCTAGTGCTCTGTCTCTCTCTGTCTCTCAGAAATAAATAAATGTTAAAAAAAAATTAATGTGAACAAATAACGCATGCACCCAACAAAACATGTAAACCTGTTGGCCTTTTGAGATCTTTCCCTTCTACCCCTAAATATCTGTGACATCAGCACTTATCTGTCCTGAGTTGTACCTTTCTCTGCTGGGATTAAAATGAGTAAAAGTAATAACCACTCATAAAAATACAAATAATATATTATAAAGTAGAAGTTGACCATCATCTCAGAGTGGAATTAGCAGTAGAATAAGAGGCATATTATCAATGTGGCACATTATTTAACAAACAAACAAACACACATAAAAATTGGGCCAACTAAATGGCTCAGTTGGTTAAGCGTCCAATTCTTGATCTCAGCTCAGGTCTTGATCTAAGGGTTGTGAGTTCAAGCCCCGCATTGGGCTCTGCGCTGAGCATGAAACCTAGTTAAAACAAAAACCAAACAAACAAAACAAAAACAAAAACAAAACACAAGGAAACAGAACACTAATTTTGCATTTTGACAGGCGTGTTTAGGCTCTATCAGAATGGACTGCTTTCACTGAATCTAGGTATGCCGCCAGTGGCTATTAAAACTGAACATGCTACCTGTTTCTTTTTCCTTGTAGGTGTATCTTTACCTCATCCTCAACCACCAGAATTCAATGAAATGTGTGTTGAAGCATACAGGGGAGAAAGCATATGTTTCCCACCACTCTGTAGGGATAGGCTCAATGTTCTTTGTTCATGTTGGCAAAAGTCAGGAACAAATATACCAAATAAGCTGATAATGACAGCAACAGAAAAAGTAGTCAAGTCTCTTTCATCCTTTCCTGACAGACTTTCTTCTTGGTTTTGGACTTAGCCGAAAACAAACTTCTAGGAAAGCTCTGAAACTCTTTTCTGTGAGTGCATATGAAAGACCACACAAGCACACACAGAATGGGAATTTATGACTATAACCTCAATTTAACAAATTTCCTGTATGTGTGGTATACTTAAGGACCTGGTTATTTTCTCCAACAAGGGTTCTCAAAGCTAAGACAAATGTACTCCTTTGAAACGATTTATTTTTGGAACCTAATTATCAAATACAGAAGTTTGTGCGTTTAGCCATAGTTTATCTACCCTGTTGCAAACAGGATAGGCCACCAGCTCAGACTCTGCTCTGTACCAACAACTGAACACCTAGAAAGTTGTTGATTTATCTCTCTGTCTGTTTTCTGAGGAAGAGGAAAACTTGACTGCAAATTAACCTTAAAAAATGTTGTGCCCAACTCCGCCTTTGAAGACCTAAGATATTTTTAATTGGGGATATATTGGGTTGTTTCAGATTTTTGGGAAAAGGAGTAGGCCTTCTTCTAAATGAAGGGGAGAGAAACAACAAAACAACAACAACAACAACAACAACAACAACAACAACCAGACATTCGATGAATTACACTCACTTTTTCCCTGTATGTAAACTAAACGTTGCGTGAATCTGAGGCACTAACTTGAGATTATAAGTCTGGTTTTAGTAAGTGAGAACACACTTCTGTATTGGTTAAAATAAAACAAAACAACAATACTTCATTCACAGAATTAAGAGAATTTCAAACTGCAGACTCAACTCAGTTCTGAATTATACATCTTGGAACACTGGTAAGTCAAATATTTGAGCGTCTGCAAAACTAAGCCTTCCCATTTCAATTACAACCTATTATAAGTCTGTTCTTCTTTATAAGAGTGATGTCAGGACAGCAGTATGTCTCTTGCTCTGCGAAGGCAGATCTTCAAAAGGCAGCTAGCTGGATGGGCTCATTTCGAGAGTGCGAGAAGGAGCTTCAGTTTGAGCATAGAGCTCAGAAAATAAGTGTTAAAACCTATATCCTCCAGGAAACGATTTCAAACCTAGTCTGTGTTCTTTAGAAGTCATTTTTATATACGTGGATGTTCAGTGCTTCCTGTTAGATCAGATTTCATGGCTTTGGGTTTCAGAAACTTAGGAAGTCACTATAGGCAGTCCCGGAATGACTTCCTTGTACTGCAGGGTAGCAGGGCTGGTGGGCTGATCAAAATGAGAAGGGTCTGTATCACTCTGTTTCTTTGATCAGCTCACGAGAGCTAGGCCAACCCACGCTGGATCAAAGACACATTCTGACACCACTATGGATTTACACATCATAATTTATGTTGCTTCAGAGGGAACATGGATACAAGAGTCCACTTTGGGATCCTAGGACCCACCTCACCCAACTAAACTCTGGCAGAGAAAACAGATGATCTCTGATCCAGTTTATTAGTAGTGGTTTTGTGATTCTGGAGAAAAGATCCCCAGGGACTGGCATGGGGAAGAGAGTGCCCAGGCGAGGTTGGAGGTTCCCAGTGCAGTAACTGTGCCCAAGGCAGTGCCTGAATGGCAAGGAGACCACCAGACAAAGACCAGAGATGGAGAAAACACCTTACGAAGACCCAAGGATACAGTGGTTCCTGTGTCGTCATTGACTCTCATTGACTCTCATTGACTCTTCATTGACTCTCATGGTTACCCTTTGTATCATTAACTATTGATATATCACAATCCACATAAAAATGCAGTGGCTTGAAATTGATCATTCACTACTGTCCATGAGCCTACAGGCTGGTTAAATGGTTCTTCTCAGTCCAGCTGGACTCACTCATGCATCTGTGGTCGATTGCCATTGTGTATATGGTTCTGCTGATCTCGGCCATGTCACGACTCTACTCAAAGGATTTCAAAGGCTCCCTATTACCTCCTTAGGAATGCTCAAATCTGTTTGGACTTAAGACCACTTCACTTTCTTAGAAATCATGGAGGACCTAGGGGGGGCCTGGGTGGCTCAGTCTGTTAAGGATCTGACTCTTGGTTTCCGCTCAGGTCATGATTTCACCATCGTGAGATTGAGCCTTGAGTCAGGCTTCACAATGAGTGTGGAACCTGCTTTACGTTCTCCCTCGCTGCCCCTCCCCCACTCTCACTAGGGCCCATGCGCTCCCTCTTTCTCTCTAAAATAAATAAAAATAAAAACCATTGGGAACCTCAAAGATCTTTTGTTTCTGTGGGTTCTATTCATAAATATTTATCATGTTTGAAGTCGAAACAGAAATTTAAAAACATTGACTGGTTTAAAAATTAAACTTTGACATATTGACAGAAATAATGAAAAATGGCCATATTTTTCAAAAGGAGCCAACAAACAAACCATTAGCAAGAAGAGTGGTGGTGATTTACGTTTTTGCAAACGTCCTTAATGTCTGGTGTAACAGAAGACAGCTGGGATCTCATATCTGCTTCCTAATTCCGTCTGCTGTGATGTCACGTGTCTGGTAGCCTCTGGAAAACTCCACTGTGAACTTGTGAGGATGTGCAAGTGGAAAAGGTAAATAAAATTTTAGTATTGTTCTGAAAGTAACTGCGACCTCGTGAACAAAGGTCGGTGACAAGAGGGGTTCCTGGACCCAACTTTGAGAACCCCGGTCTACAGGCGCAAGTATGAACTTTCTGCTTTCTGTTGTAAAGACTTCCACGATTTTGGCTTACAGTCCCCCTAATGTGACTGCGTTCAAATTTCTCTCTTGTTGTTTACTGGCTCCGTAACTTGGGCAAGAGATTGAAGCCCCCTATCTATACAATGGGCATATACTCACCTCACTCATGGGGTTGTTATGTGACTTGGATGTTCTGGATAAAACCACTCAGCATCGTGCCAGACACATTGTAACCCTTCAGTAAAATGTTGCTATTATTACTGTTTTTGGTAGTTACATTTCATTTAATAGATATTAGTCTAAATGCTTTCACTGGAGAAAACATGAAAACATTTAAAAAAAAATTTTTTTTAACGTTTTATTTATTTTTGAGACAGAGAGAGACAGAGCATGAACGGGGGAGGGGCAGAGAGAGAGGGAGACACAGAATGAGAAGCAGGCTCCAGGCTCCGAGCCATCAGCCCAGAGCCCGACACGGGGCCCGAACTCACGGACCGCGAGATCGTGACCTGAGCTGAAGTCGGACGCTTAACTGACTGAGCCACCCAGGCACCCCAAGGAGAAAACGTAGTTTAGACACTGTCATCAAAGCTGCATATAATACTGCCAATACCCCTCAGAATAGTATAGTTGTTATGGGAAATGAAAGACTAATTTATTCATTTCATGAATGTTTATTGAGGAATTATTATGTGCTCTCGAGTGCTCTTAACTTTGAGAGGACTTCATGGGAAAAAACCCATGAAGGTGCATTACAGCTGGGTCTTGCTAATTATAAACCTCATCACGGGCAAAGGAAACATGAAGAATGGTAGTCTAAGAAGGAAATTTTTAGCGCGGAGTCAGCGAATGTTTTCCAGAAAGAGCCAGATAGGAAATACTTTTGACTTTGTGGATCATCTGGTCCCTGTGGCAACTTCTCAACACTGCCATTGTGGCTCCAAAGCAACCATAGATAATACATAAGGGAATAAGCCTGGCTGTGTTCCAACAATGCTTCATTTATGGACACTGAAATTTGATTTCATATAATTTTACATGCCCCATAATATTAGTTATCTTTTGACATTTTTTCCCCTTGACCATTTAAAAATGCAAAAAGGATTGTTAGCTTCTGGGACCATGCAAAACAGGCAATGGTAAGATTTGGCTCGTGGGCTGTAGCTTGCAAACTTTTGCTCTGGGGCAAGGGTTTCATGGTGAGAACTCTTCTGTCTGTTGGGGAAAATGAGTTATCTGTACAGAGCAGTTTGTAAGTGAGTTATCTAGGCAGGCATTTGTTATCTTGTGGGAGATAATGATGAAGGTAAGCCTTGGATACCTGAATAATGACAATAATAATAGTAATTATGACCACGAAATATGGGCATCAGTTTAGAGTATTTTTTTGTGTGTGTGTTCAAGGAATGGAAACACAATTCATTTTGGGGGGAGTCAAGTATTTTCAAATTTGGGAATTTTTATCTGTATTAAAACCAGTCCTAGAATCTAGTCCCAAGAGGTCAGGTAGAAAGGAGTTGAACAGTTCTGCAGAATAGAGGAATAAAGTGTTTTATTGGGATCGGAATACTAATTGAGTTGTTGCTTGTGGGGTTTGAGGTAGGCCCTGGGATTTCTGGGACTTGGGCAGAGAAGAGCAAAGGAATAGGAATTTGGATCCAAGCACTACCAAGCTGCCATAGAGTGGCCTCACATTAGAGAGAGCCGACAGGGCATTTTCAGACCAGGCCTGGTTGTGGATTTTAAGAGGGTAATAACTGAAGTAGGGCTCTAAATTCGCCTTTCCTGCATTGCTACTTTCTGGCGTGATCCTTAGAGCCTCTAAAGAACAGTAAAGCATTAAGCCTGGTTGTAAGTTTGGATTAACGGTGTTTTCAGAATTAAGTAAAGGACTTTGTTCTTGCTTGAGGCAAGGTGGTGCTAGAAGTGACAACGGGACAACGGCCTAGAGAGACACTTAGCAAATACCACAAGGGGGCAAGAGAGGACACTTGCGCGACTGAGGAGAACAAGGGACAGATAGCAAGTGGCTATCGAGATGTATATTCACATCTGGGAATTCTCAGCGGTATTGGGGATGTTGCAGAACTTTAGGCAGTGACATATAAGAAGAACATATGTTTTGTTTATTTTTATAGAAATGTGGACATGAAAAGAAAAGAGACCAGAACACTGGAATTTTAGGACGGTAGGGATAATAATTCCTTGTTATGGAGAAAACTGTCATCAGAGGTACGTTTTCAAAAGAAATTTTGTGAGCAGGATGAGAGGTCCCTCTGAGAGAGAACTGAGTAAGGAAACCAAGTAGGAGACTCTTACACAAGAACTAAAAGAACATGAGTGAGGGCAGGGCTGTGAGACTGGAGAAGAGTACAGAAGCACCAAACATTTCGGAGGGTTCTGGTGCCTCGTGGATGTAGACAGTCAGAGGGGGAAGTGTTTCTGGAACCACAGGCTGAAGCCGCAAGGGCACGTTCTCATGTGGCTGCCTGCCAACAGAGACAGAGCAATTTGTTACTGACGATGCTCAGGTTTCTGTCCAATCTGCCTTGGACCTGGTCAGTTTCCTTAAACACTCGTTGAAACTGGGTGAGCATGCGTATATGAGACATGTGTGTCTCACACAGTTACCTTTTCGCTTTCCTTTTGGTGACGATTTGTAAGAGCTATTCTCGTAGCAACTTCCAAATCTACAAAACTGTAGTCATCATGCTCTGTGGCGTGTCTGTAAACTTATTTAACTTGTAAGTTTGTACCTCTCTGACCGTCTTCACCCAATTCGCCCCCTCTCTACCCTTTGCCTACGGCAACCAGTAATCTTTTTTCTGTTTCTTTGACTTTTTTTTTTTTTTTTGATTACCCGTATAAGTAAGAACATACAGTATTTGTCTTCGTCTGATTATTTAACTATGCGTAATACCCTCCGGGTCCATCCGTGCTGTTGTAGTTGCGAGGATTTCCTTCATTTTTCATGGCTAAATAGTGTCCAATTCCACCCTTCATCTGTCTGTCTTATCCAAGTTGCCCTCTGCCTCCTAAGGTAACAATCTTAGAGCCTAACTTTAGAGAAATATCACGCCTTTCTCTCTAGATCCAGCGCTGTCCAGTGGAGCAATCTATAATGAAGAAATGGTCTAGATCTGTGCTTTCCAATAAGGTAGCCCACAACTACATTTGGCTAGCAGGCAGCTGAGAAGTGGCTAGCGAGGCTGAGGAACGAGTATTTAATTTAACTTAAATTTACATTAAATAGCTCCATGTGCCAAGCGGCCGCCATGATGAACGGTACAACTCCGGATTCTGGACTCCTGGAAGTTATAATTTGGGGAGCATTTTTACATATTTATCTAGTCCATTTGAATCAGTAGACATGGCAGGTACAGGCAAGCACGTGCCCTCACTGGGATTCTTTCATGAGTTCCTTCTAGGAATCATGCTGGCAAACTGATTTAAATCATACTGTGTAAGTGAAAGGAGTCGGATGTGACTAATTATATGAAGTGGAGTAGTTCAGGTTCAATTCTTTAAAAATTGCATAATAAAACTTGGATATTTAGCAACATGACTGTTAAAAATCTAAATGTAATACTCTCCTCTTTAGCCCTTTGATTCATGTTTGAATGATGTCTGTTTATTATGGACCCTCTTGACTCCTGATTGGTGTCACTGCAATTTTATTGTCTGGTAACCATTTTGGCTCCAGGCCTTGTGGACAAGTCTTGAAAAAGCTTTGGACCCCCTTGCGGGCGACCTTTCCAGTTATCATGCGAAAATGTATCTATCTGACCTTGCTGTTTCTTGAATTCTCGCCCTGTGTTTGGCTAGTTACATTTTAAGTTGGCTTGTGCTAAGATGTTAATCCGCACTGTTTAATCACTGTCAGATAATACATTGGCATTCTAGACCAGAAGCCTTCAGTGTCTGAAGCCAAAGAAAGGACCAACACGGGAGTTTTCCAGTTTTCCCTGGCCAGTACCTGAGCAGTATAACAGTAGAGGACAAGATGTGCAGATCTAATTCAATAAATATTTAGAATTTGACAATGATGTGTGAAGTTTGGGGTAAAGAAAGTCAACTCTCTTTCTCTCTCTTTGTGTTTCTTTTTCTTTTTTTTCTTTTCTTTTCTTTTTTTTTTTTTTTGGTGCCAGTAAAGTTACAGAGCAAGCCCCTCTTACATCTGTAAAGTTGAGTCTAATAATATTTGCGATTTATTTGTCTTTTTTCTAAAGACTTCAAAGTATCATGTAATTAGACCCTGATGTTTTTAGTAAATGTATTTTTTAAATTCTAAACTATTCAAGCAAAGAGATAGAGATATTTGCTAACCTTATGGTTTGTAGGTAGGTAGATAGTTGATAGATAGATAGATAGATATAGAGACATACAGCTATAGGTATACACATACATACACACATACATCTAGGTACATACACACATATACGTATATTCCTCCCACCCCACATTAGGTAACTACATCCCACCCCACATTAGGTAACTACAGCATATTGTTTCCTTTACTGGGAGTTCAGAAGCTTTACCATTTACTGGGGCAAGTCTCAGTCACCCTTAGCCTCAATTTCCTTACAAAATGGGGGTAACCATACTTATCTCTGAGGTAATAGAGAAAATTAAATAAAATAATATATGAGAAAACACTAAAAGAGAAAGCTGCCTACGGTTAATATATCTGATGGGGGCAGAGGTGGGAATTGCTTTCTCCAACATGAGTATGATTATTTGTGCTCAAGTCTGATTGGACAAATGTGCTAGGAAGCATATGGATACATATTCTGGACAGATGGCCGATATATTCTGTGCTGCACATGCATGGCTTTCTATGGAGTTGCTTTAGCATGAAGAGCCTCTTTCAGGAATCTTTATGGGGCTAAACTATGTTAGGTGAACCTCAACAAACAGGAAGCCGGAGGCTTGAACCTAATGCAAACATTTTCACGGACGTTCAGTACACCGAGTGTAAATAACATCTTGAATGCCACCAAAGTCAATTGAGCAAAGCTAAATCCAACCAAATGGACCTGTTTCTATCCTCAAGTACTGAAATGAAGCCTAAATCATGGAGATTTTATGCCTTATGTCTGAGATGTCCCCATATAAAAGACAAACACACACACAGATACACACACATACATATGTACACGTACATGTGTATTTCCTCGGCTTGACAATTCTTATCTACTTGAGAGCAAAGTCTAAAATAAACAGCCGTCCTCAGTTACCAGCTATTGCAAGGGCTACTCTGAGGAACAGAGGAAGAGTGATTTATGCAGGAGGAGAAATTGTTTATATTCTGTGACACAGTGTGTCCCTGCTCCATTAAAAATTAGTAACCAAATCTATCTGTAACAACCTTAAGAAATCACGCGGGTTCAGGGGAGGTTCAGTTTCCGGGTGCTAGCACATTTACGACTTGGAAATAGATAATTTGGAAATTTTCAGCAGGCTGCTGAAAACACTAGATATGAGGTACTCCTCCTGGACACTGTCACTTCTGTGAAGTCCTGGAGTTGGCCTGGACAACCGTTTTCAGGCACAAAATCAAATACGCAGAGCTCCTGCTGTTCTGGTCGGGTACCTGATACAAAATTAAATTCAGAGGCACCTGGGCGGTTCAGTTGGTTAAGTACCAGCTCTTGGTGATGGCTCAGGTCATGATCTCATGGTTCGTGAGTTCGAGCCCCACACCAGGGCGTGCTGTGCAGAGCCTGCTTCAGATCTTCTGTCTCCCTCTCTCTCTGCCCCTCCCCTCCCCTCTCTCTCTTTCTCTCTCTCTTAAAAAAAGTAAAAAAAGAAAAACATTATAAAAAATTAAATGCTTATATATGTAAAATAGAAAAAAAGGATGAAATGGGGTGCCTGGGTGTCTCCGTTGGTTAAGCGTCCAATTTCGGCTCGGGTCGTGATCTATGGTCTGTGAGTTTGAGCCCTGGGTCGGGCTCTGTGCTGACAGCTCAGGGCTTGAAGCCTGTGTCGGATTCTGTGTCTCCCTCTCTCTCTCTGTCTCTCTCTCTCTCTCTCTCTCTCTCTCTCTCTCTCTGCCCCTACTCTGCTCTTGCTCTGTCTCTCAAGGGTGAATAAGCATTAAAAAAATATGAAAGGATATCACAGCTGGTGAACAATAAGCATTTTTGTTTTAGAAAGGAGCTGTTTGGGAGATGGGTGGCTGCTGTTCTATTAAAACAATCTAGAAGAGAAATTGCAAGTTTTCTTCCATGCAAACCAAATCTGGTTATTAAAACTTTGATTTTCAAAGGAAATGTCTGCTTGCCTAGAGCTGAAATTTCTGATTTGCCACTTAGGTGCTTTCCTCCTTGTTCTGTAATCGGTTGAGGTGGGGAAATAGCTGTTCGTGATCTTGCGTATAACAGATAGCACGCAAGTGTGGATTTATTATTATGCTGCACTTAACTGCCTCTTCTGCGGGCTAAATAGCCCAGTTCTATGAACGTTCCCTTACGTGTAGATCACTTTTCAACTGTTTAATAGCCATCTTTGTTGATTTCCTCTGAAGAGTTTCCAAATTATTCTCACCCTTCTTACATTTTCATCATCCGTAATACACAGTGTGCCTGTGGACTAAATGTTCTGCTGGGCAGTATGCCAGATTTGACTGCGGATGTCTTCTACCTGCCCATGTCATAGACAACACAAATAAGATCAATATATTTAATAACACAGCAACAGTGCACGGCCTCTGATTTAGGAGGAAAGAAAGGCAGGGGCATTGCCTACGTCTTTTATCATGTTTCACTCATTTCTGCTGAGGACCTTGGTCCTTTGCCAAGCCTCTTTTGATATTGTTAATCTGGAGGTCTGTCACTGGTTTTTAGATTCAGCGTGGGAGAGAGGGTATGTTTGAAATCCGCTCAGTTTTAATCGTACGGGTCAGAGGAGAAGACGTTGAACCTTCATCAGGGCTATACTGGGGGCATTGTATAAAGAGGACTTACAAGGAGACCGAAGGGAGTAGCCGTGGATACATGTAGGGCTCTCACCCTGGCATCTGTGTATAATCCAGGGCCATGTACATATCAGGATGGTGACCCCCAAACCAGATGATCCAAGTATTGGGAAAGGTGGCGCACAAACTGAGTAACCACCAACCACACTGATAAACAACAAAAACAAAACAGAGATAATTATGGGATCAACCAGACAGAACCACTCCCAGGGCAGCTGTTGAGCAAGGGCACTTTACCGTCCCAGACTTCCTTTCGGGGCTGGCATTGGCCCTCTGGTAAGGTCAGTCTAGGTGCCAGCTGTGGGCTGATCTGGGGTTTGCACCTGCGTTACGAGGAATTAAAGAAAGAACCCCAAAGGGGAGAACTTTGAGCTCAGAGATGAGAAAACTCTGTTTTAAAGAATAAATATTAGTTACTAAAGGCATTGCTTAGTTGGCCATCACCACCCCCAACACTGACTGCCAGGAAGTTGAAGTTAAAACACTTCTGCAGATCAGTTACCTCAATGAAGGAGACCCCTTAGCCTGTATAGTTGTCCTTCCTTTTTTCCCACTTATCTTTATTTTCTACTCATACGTACACTTTCCATCGTTCTGGTTTTGCAGCCTTATTTATATATTTTTTTTCATATTTACAGTAAGAGTTCTTATACCTCACAACACCCACCGAAAAAGAAGGCAGGGGATAAATAAATAAAACTTTGCATCCATAAAATAAAAGCATTGAATGGATTGCAAAGCTTTGCTGGTTTATTTGTGTGCTCTATCTGTTGTTGTATTTATTTGCCAGGATCTGTCTAGTTGGGCAAGATTCACAATCTACATAGAAATTGTTTACCTGAAATTTTCTTGCTTCCCAGGAGACATTAAACGGAAATAGACCTTGTTTTCCTTCAGTGAAATCCCTTCTGCAGCATAGCTATTATCTCTTTTGACAGGCAGGAACGACCATGCTTCTGGTCATATGCCTGTCATGTGCGGTTTTTTTTTCTTTTTTTTTAAAGTAGGCTCCAAGCCCTACATGGAACCAAATGCTGTGCTTGAAACTCATGACCCTGAGATCAAGATCTGAGTCGAGTCAAGAGCCACGACGACTGAGCCACCCAGGCAACCCCCGCCCTGTGCATTCTCAAGGATGCCTGATAACCTTAAGGAACAGAAGCCGTTTGAAACTCAGGCCCCTAAACTGAGAGTTCCATGTGGCAAGAGCTGTGCTCTATTAATAAGCATCTGTACCCTCGCTTTGTTCTGCTTTACTGCTAATTTGTAGGAGACTATACCCTTGAACCTTAGACTCCCTCTGATGGTTCACTGAAAATATTTTTTAAGTCTTGGGGTCTCTAAATTTTCTTTCCCCATATGTACAAAGAGATACAATTTTGGTCCTGTGCTGCCCTGCCACCCAAACTTTTATTCATCCGTTATTCTTTTGCTTTTGCTTTTTTGACTCCTCTCGAGGAAGGCATTCGTTTTGAGAACAGTGAAATGGATAGTAGGGATGCCATGAAATACCTTCTTAGAAAAAAAAAAATCGTTGCCATTGGGTTAAGAGTTCAGACTCTGCAGCTGGAAGACGGGGGTTCCAGTCCTGGCTTCTGCGGTTGTTTACCCTGTGATCTTGCACACGACATTGAAATTCTCTGAGTTTCATCTTCTTCATCTGTAGCATGGGACTAATAATTTTCCTTTGGCCTCGTGAGAAGTGGAGGTAATTTATGTGAAAGGTCAAAGGTTCAGTACTTCATCAACTTAAGCCATGGACTCTCATGGTCATACCCTTGACCTTATAAGACCCCCTGTCCATGAAACCCACCAATGCCTCACTCTAGCCATCTGATCCGATGTCTCTGTCTTTTTAACCAAACCAGATTCTATCGTCTACACAACACCACTCCCCTGCAAATACCTAACTTTCTCCCACTTCCCTTCCTCCTGCATATGCATGTGGAAAAGCCCCTCCTCTGGTTAAAAAATTCCTGCTTACTTTATGCTTGTTATCTGAGCCGAATGTTCGCAGAAAAACACACAAACACCCTTGCTGATTTTTTTTTTCTTTTACTTTACACTTCTGGTCGCATTTCTCAGATGGGCACCTCATCTGTCCCTGTTCTACCTGTTAATGACCTTGCCTCATATTCCTTTGAGAGAATAGATTCATCGGGCAGGAGGCTTCTCATCTGCCTGCCATCAACATTGTTAACCTCCTCACATCTCTATTTTGTAAACAGTACCAGAACCTATGAATATTAATTACTATTGTGGTTCTGTGATTCTTGGTTGGAGCTAGCTAATGCATTTAGAATATTTTCTGGAAAACAAAACAAAACAAAACTTCTCAAACTTGCCCTCTGTTAAACTGATGTACAGAAAAAAGACTATGTTAATACAGTGCACTATTGTGAAATGTAGAATTATTAAGAGGCGTAGTAAGAATGTATAAGGCACAAAAGGAGCTGCTTAAGTCTGTTCCAGGTAATAAACAATCTGACCATTTTGTCATTGAATATTTCTAAGGACATTATATTTGGGAGGATAAAGGATGCTCAGATCGAGGCATTATTCACTGGGCTGCATGCTGAGTGTATGTGGCACCTAATTCCCCGTGTTCTATTCTACTTTACACATAAGAAGCCCACAGCTATGACTGTGGTGCTAAAAACTCAGGTTCCAAATAAATACAAAACCTTCCTTTTCCCCTTTGCACCAAGTCACTTGCAAATCCATAAAGCCTTGTTTGCTCCTTGAGGTTAAACCATTCAGCCGAGGGGACGTCGTCAACCACTTGTTAAACTTCCTCTGTGAAAGGGCCCTTCATAAGCTGCTTGTCTGGGAAGCAGCGAGAAGACAAATTAACAACTTGGAAAATAAGGCTGTATTTTCACAATCTGTCATAATCTCTTTGATCTTGTTAGGAAAAAGCCTTGTCAGATTTCTTTGCCTCCTCTAAGTTATGGCTCAATAATGACCCAGATCTCTGTGATGGTGACAATCCTGCCTGGAGCTTCTGTTTCGCAGGGTCCTGTTTACCATCTCTGGTCCCAAACCTGTTAGAAGTGACAGTATCCTACTTGGGCACAGAGCCTGGATGGTTTAGGGAGTGTCTTGAGATTTAAACTTTCTCAAAATGAATGAAATAAGCTATGGGTTCAGCGTGGCTCTTAAATACAGTGAAGTAGAGTTAGAAATAACATTTCATTCTTCATTTTTCATTTGTTCCATTTATTTTCTCCAGATACTTCCTTCAAATCATTGGTCCTTGTTTGTGTATGTGTGTGTGTGTGTATATATATATATATATATATATATATTTAATTTTTTTTATTATTACTTATTCTTGAGAGACAGAGAGGCTGTGTTTATTTTTGTACATCCTGCTCCCTAGCACCGTACCTGACATATAGTAGGCACTTGGTAGATGTTTGGTGCATGTGTGAATGAATGGATGTTCCACATCATATGAACTGAGTGTTTGGGTCCCCCCACATTCATATGTTGAAATTCTCAGTCTCGATACGATGGTTGTAGGAGAAGGGGCTTTGGGGAGGTGATGAGGTCAGGTGGGTGGAGCTCTCATGAATGGGATTAGAGCCCTTGTATCGGAGACCTGAGACGGTTATCTCATCCCCTCTTACCAGGGAGGAGGGCTCCAGGAGATAGCTGCCTATAAACCAAGAAGTAGACTCTCGCCAGGCACGGGGTCTTTGGCACCTTGACCTTGGTCTTCCAAGCCTCCAGAACAGTGAGAAATAAATTTCCGTTGTTTAGAAGCTGCTTTGCCTATGGCGTTCTCTTTTAGCAGCCCAAACTGTCTTCGACAGGTGGCCAGTTTCTGTACATGGCTGGATGAACCCCTATTCTTTTCCCTTCTCTTGGTGTTAATACTGTTCAATTGATTAGTACTTTATAAACTAGTGTTATCTCATTTCATTTCCTACATGGAATTCAGTTATCAGGTATTTTAGACTACGAGTGACAGAGCTGGGATTTGAACCCTGAAGGACTCCAAGAACAGGACTTTTCCACCGTCATTCAGAAGAGAAGTCTATTCAGATCTCTGAGGCCCAAAGTGGCTTCTTTTCTTTAAGCTTCTACAGCCTTTTCATGGCTGTTGAGCTGGAGAATTTGTTTCAATGCAGAGGAATATTAATGAATTTGATTCACAAAATTTAAGTTTTGTTTTTTTGTTTTTTTTTTCCTAGTACATACATTCTGAATGATTTGGGCAAATTCCCACTGATACGTCAGTAAGACCTTGGTTTGTGAACGTAATTTGTTACAAGCTGAAACATGCTGATAATCCAAAGCACTTGTATATCGAAGCAAACTTCAAGAACCCTTGGCTCAGTTGGGATCATGTGACGTTCGGGGCCATGTACTACTCGTATTTCAAGACATCGCTTGTTTATCAAGTTAAAATTTATCATAAATGTGTGCTCGTCTTGCGGAATGCTTGCAGAAAAAGCTCCTCGCAATCCGAGGTTCTGCTGTGTATGTAGCTTGTTTGCTACTTTGCCTGATTTGTTGTAAGATAAATAAATTTGTGGGAGCCCCAAGACACAAAGGATTTGGTAGCGAGACCCCCGAGGCTGGCGGGGTTTTTGTTTGCTCACTTGAAGATGAATAAGAATTTCTGAGATCCCAGACCCAGTTTATAGCACTTTGCTTTGTTTATCTGATGGAATAGATTCTACAGCTTGATGATACCTCTCACTAATGTTTTCCTCATCTCAGGAAACCTCTATTATTAGTGGTTCTCAGTATGAGGGAGAGACATTTAGCAATGATTTCCTTTGTATGTGAAGGTTTTTAAGGTCTCGTTTTATTTAAATTTCATTTTTGCTGAATTAGTCCTAGAAGCATGCTATTTTATTCTCCAATAGTCGAAAAATGACTGTCCCTTTCTTTCCTCCCTTTTGAAGTTTTTAGAATCATCAAGAACATTTCCTTTCTTCTTTACCTCAACCATCTATGGTAATAATGGCTTTCATCATTGGTCATCTGCAGAGATCTTTCTGAATATATTTTTGAGTCATAAATAGAGGAAGTACTAAGGAAAATTTGCATTCCGCTTTGGGCAAAAAAATCTGGGAATAAATAGAGCTTGAAATATGTTCTGTGGCGCTGTTCTGAAGCTGTGCAGTATGCCTCTTAAATTACAATTTTGCAAGGGTACAGCAGAAGATCGGAGGAATGAATGGGACCACCCATCTGGTTCATGTGAATATCTGTGCTACCCAGACAATGTAACACTGGAAAGAGAAATGAATTCCTTTTTGAGTTCCTCCTAGAGGTCTGCATTTGACTGATGACATTCAAAATGCAGGAGCCAGACTGGTAGTAATGAAGTGAGATCACACGAAATAATGGACACAAAAGTGCTTATGAAGGAAGACTACTTTGCATATAAGCTATTCTTAGGAGCCGACCACTGCAAAAGAAAAGAAAAGAAAACAAAACAAACCTTGAGAGGTGTTGAGACCATGGCCTGAGTGTCCTTCTAGTTACCAGTAAGACAACTGGGCAATCTATCTGTAGTCTTTGAAAGAGAATCGCTTGAGAAAAGCTAGGCTGGATTCAGTAAAAACAGAATACTTGTCTGATTGCCTCTTACACACACGAGTGTGACCACCTTGGTTTGTAGTTTACTCTTCATCTTGATTTAGGGGAGTTCACAGGACAGGAGAAGCCTTTCTCATCCGTACATCTTTGATGCTGTAAAACTAGAGCGAGATCGACGTTGCATTTAATGCATATGTGAAATTTGACTTTATCGAGCCTGCTGTGAGAATCTCAAATCTTCTGACACCAAATGGGTGTCCTACAGCTCAGTGCTATCCTGACACTATATGCTTGGCGTTCGCCTCAGTCCCACCCATGAAAGGGCTCAGTTCCACAAGGCTGCCTACACTGCAGATGCCAGTCATGAGATCAAGGCCACTTGTATCACTGACTGACTCGCGATGAGTCACATACTCCCACTATTTCCTCCTCACATTTGATAGTTTGCCAGAATAGCACGCAGAACTCAGGAAAACCCTTAATCGACATTTACTGGCTTGTGACAAGGGTGCAGCCAGCTCTGGAAGAGCCAAATGGAAAAGGTGCATAGGGCAAGAGAGGGGGGTGTGGTGTGGCACAGGGTGTCTAGGCCCTCTGTGAGTGTGCCCCCGTCCTGGCATTTTGATGTGCTCACCGACCTGAAAGCTCTCTCAGTCTCATTGTTCAAGAGTTTGTATAACTCAATGTCTAGCCCCACTCCTTTCCCCAGAGACTTGGGAGGGGAGCTGTTAAAAGTTCCAACCCTGTTATAATTGGCTCTTTCTGGTTTCCAGGCCCATTTTTGAAGCTATCTAGGGGGTCCTACCCTAAGTGATCGCATTAGAATGAACTCCAGTGTACTCAAAACAGGCCTCATTATCGCTATCAAAAGACATTTCTATCACGTAGGAAATTTCAAAGGTTTGGGGAGGTCTGTGTTGGGAACACAGACAGAGCAGATGGAACCACGGGAACCAGGAAGTGCAGCCTGATCTCAATTACAGAAGATAATTCTAGACCCTCATTGGACACCCCACTAATCTACGGAAGGAATCTTACTAACCAGACTTTACCTCCGTTAGTTTCCTCACATATTCACCTTCCCACAGTTTGCTGTCCTTGGAAGCCTTAAAAACTTTCTTTGTCTCTTCTCCCCAAGTTCTAACTTTGAGTTAGTTACTCAAGACTGAGTTCTCCTATGTGTATGCACGATGTATACGTTAATAAATTTCTGTTTGTTGTTTCCCCTTTTAATTTGTCTTTTGTCAGTCTAATTTGCAGGGCCTCAGGTAGAAACCAGGAGTACAGAGGAAAATGAATCTCCTCTCCTACAATATAGATCCACTATTGTGGGCATAATACAGATACTTTCATTGTTCTAAAAATCCCCTGTGATCTGTCCCTTCGTTATTTACCTACTTTTCAATACCATTTTTTAGGCTACATGATGGTCAAGCACAGCAGAACCCATTTGGACCTCTCATGTATCATAAATGGAGGAAAAGCAGCTTTCAGGAGTGCCCAATAAACATTTGGTCCATCCCCAGGGATGACATACCCTACCTCAAAAAACGTTCGTGGTGATCTAAAGATTCTTTTGGTATGACTTGTCTTTCCAAGTATGCAGCAGACCCAAGGTGACCTGGAATGACTTTACGCCAAAAACTTATTATATGAGGTGCGATAATTGCTGAAATGCTCAAAAGGAGGTTCAGTCAAAGCAGAACTCATTCTGGAGAATGATTCTCCACTTCACAGGGCAAAGGCTGGTTCTCCAAAAAGCAGCCATGGAGTTTCTGGCAGACAGCGGGGTCCCGGGCTCTGGCTCATTTCCATTCTACATCTTATGGTCTCAGGATATCTTTAGGTTCGGTCACTTCTCTACCCTAGTGGTGGTAGGACCACACATTATCAACAGGAGAAAACGGCATCTGGAGTTAGAAACGTCATCAAATCCTTGGCATTCCCAATTAGGATTATAAGGTATTCTATTTATTTCTTTAAGGGGATCGAAAGGGCACGTAGAGTTTTGCTTTACCCTCGGAGGACAAATTATACAAGAATCGATGCCACTCTTTTGTATCAGATTACAAATACTCCTTGAAACTGCCTGTCTGTAAGATTCGACCCCCTCAGGCCGATATATAATGATTTAGTCTTTCTTTTGGCAACAGCCAAAGTCACGCTGAAGAACGTAACTCGAAGACTCTGGAATTGTCTAGAGACCTTAAAAGTTCATAAAACAAAAATATAACAGGCAAGACCTTTGTAGAAAGTGCTCATAAGGCTTTGAAATACCAAATCAATTCTTATTTTAAATAGTGAAATAAAAGGCGCACTCAATATTTAAAGAAGCTCAGAGACGATGAGAGCAATTTGCGATGTTTATTATTCTAGAAGAGTCCTTTGAGGTGGTCAGTGCTACTCAAAGGGGAAAAATAAAGCTGTATACATAACACACACTAGTGTATGTTGTTGTGACGCTTTCAAAGGAGGATACGGCCGGTAAAAATGACTCCTTCTCAGAGGAGGGGGACTCTTTTCTCCTCACTTTCCTGCCACCCTTGGTGGTGTCTAATTGCACCAGGAGGGGCTTTAACCACCCAGCCAAGTTGCTGGGGCCCGAGTCCCCTCATCCCTTCAGGGAATGACTATGTAGAACACAAGCTCTGAGCACCATATCGTCTAAGAGGATTTAGGGAGAAATCTCTGGATGAAGTCTGTACTTCTAAGAGGCAACGTAACTTCAAAGCTGCCTTGGAGCTGGAGGGGCCCTCATTCATTTAAAAAAAAAAAAAGCAGGAGGAGGAGACTTCTATTAATGTCAGCAGAACTAAAAGTGAAAACTCCCCGGTGTAGTGTTTGTGGATGGTTGGTTTCTTTGCTACACCAGTAGATTAACATAGGCTCAATCTTTTAAACCATTTTTCAGGCACGGTTTTAATATTGAAATGCTTGGTTTGGGATATAGAGGTGACATTTGTTTTGTTTTGTTTTGTTGTTTTGTTTTCTTGTGAGTGCATTTATTTATTTTGAGAGAGAGCACGAGCACGTGGGGGAGGGTCGGAGAGAGAATCCCAAGCTGGCTCCACACCATAATTTATAGAGCCCCATGTGGGGCTTGAGCTCACGAAGAGTGAGATCGTGACCTGAGCTGAAATCAAGAGTTGGGCACTCAACCGACTGGGCTACCCAAGTGCCCCCAGAGGTGAGGCTTTTAATAGTAATTATGATTTTGCCTAAGAACTCGCATACGGCCTTTCATGTATCCCCCACACACCTATTTATTCCAATACTTTATGGCCCAAACTGGAATTATGTTATTTATCCTCTTGATTTTTGCGTCACTATGAAATTGTCTATTTCCCATCGAGAAACAGGAATGCAACGTCCACACTATAAGTGAGATCGTTAGAACCCCGCTTTGTATCTCTTTGAACAATATGCTGCTATAAAGCATAGCCCAAATATTACAGGATAGGGCATAAAAGTAAAACTTAAGCTCTAGTGTTACAGACCGAATGTCTTCCCTCCAAAATTGATACGTTGAAGCTGGAACCCCCATGTGACTGTGCTTGGAGACGGGGCCTTTTTCGCTTAGTTTTCAAATTCAATACTCGTCTCCTATTCATCAGTGCCTCTCCTTTTCCAAAACGGCTAAGGATTCTCTGAGGCTGTTTCTGTTAGTCACCATTTGCTCAGATTTCCTGCCTCCGTGGCATTTTTGGATGCGGTCCCGCCTTGGTCCTCCCTCGCTTGTTTCTCCAACTTTCCCTATTATGTAGGATCTTAGTCCTTCTTTCCCCTGACGTCACATGGCCACTCACAGTGTACTGAATTTTCACTGAGGATTGCAAAAGGGGGGTCACAGCACAACTCAATATGGGTGACAGTGTAAAATACAAGCCAAGAGCCGTCCTAGTCCACCGGCTGTCCCTGTCATGAGGAAGTGCTCATTGGCCTCAGCTTCCTTGTCATGCAATCCTGCTGGGACTTGGGATACCATGACATTTTCAGGCCTGAGGACACCTGTTTCCTCACTCGTTGAAAGCCACTAACTCTTTTCCAAATCACCTTTCTCTAGGCAGGAAAACTCCCCTCCCGCAATACTAGATATCTGGCTGAACTTTGCATTTTGAAAACTTATGGAAGTAGTCTCTAAAGTACATGCCCTACCTTTTCTAAATCCCCACTTTTAGCAGGAAAAAAAAAAAGAGAAGAAACACACACATAGGCACACACGTACACACATGTAGATATGCAAACATACAGACATACATGTATAGGACTACCTCTTAATGGAGACAGGTAATAATCAGAAGGGGAGAGGAAGTAGGAACCCAAAACAATAACAGAAAACTGAGTTTACAAATTAAAAGGCCTCCATAACAAAAACAGTGATCCTGATATCTCATTGACTCTTTTGTGTGAAATTGCACGTGCCTGGGCATCAGACAGTGTGCAATCAGCAAGCTGTGCTGATCTCAGGGATGAGATTCTGTGATTTAAAAACAAAAACAAAAACAAAACAGGTTATCTTCTAACTTTATATGTTGCACTAGTTATTTGCAAGGATGCCGTATTATTTATGTAACCAGAAAAATCTAGCAAGGTTATTTTTGACTGCGGAAAATTTGCAGTTGTTTCCGAACGGAATCATACCTCAGCAGGGCTATTGCTTCTATCCTGATAAAAGCGATTGCCAGGCGGCCAGAGTAGCCTCAGTATGCATTTCCTCTCTCTGCAGAGCAAGACCTATAAGGACTTGCTTGTGGTCTCTGTGTGTTTGGCTTCCGGTTGCTGTCCGGTAGGATATGAACCTAAATATGCATACGTTTGTATGTCAACCACTGTGTCATTCTGTGTGAGAAAGAAGCCCCGGTTCTTACAGAATAGAACTATGCAAAAGCTGCCTTCCATCTGGAAGGTGCTAGAATTGCACGTTACCCCACAGTAAATGGGCTCCTGAAAACAGCTATGCACATCCTTAGGCTACATTAGGCTACAGATGTGTGCAAAACACCTGCGCCCTAGAAGGAAATCTCGGCAGTTTGGAAACAGCAAACGGTGTGACTAGGGCAAGGCTGGGCACAGACATCCCTGTGGGGAAAGCTTGCGGGCGAGGTGGGCAATGCAGAAATGAAGTAGGAGCCGAGGTGATGGAGTGCAGCCTTCCGCAAGGGATGGCGACAACGGGGCACACACATCGGGTATCGTGGTCAACATCAGCCTCAACTCAGGCAGTACCGCGTGACAACAGCAATCTCCGTGCGGAAGGTCACTTTACATCATCTGGTTGGAGCAGCTTCCACAGGCTAATGTAGCTGTGATGTTAGGGCTGTTCTTTCCATCTATGGAAAATCAGTAAAGGGTACGGGCCAGGACTGCGGTTCACCTTTGCCTGCTGGCTGATGCTTCTTGGACTTCTTAGAAGTCTCTTTTACCTCGGGGGGGGGGGGGGGTGTACTCCGAAATGGATCGTGGTAAAATTGAATCACATGCTATAGACAACCTCAGGAGGACCTATAGGAAGAACGTTTCAAACTTACTTAATTATGATTAATTTCATTATATTGAGAAATAAAGAATACTCCAAAAGAGTAAATCTCATAAAAGGGGATCCCATCTCTTTTCTAACTAAAAAACCAGGAATGGAGAGAAGGAATACAAAACATATGTCGCGATAAGTGTGTAAAGCTTCACTTTAATGGGAAGTAATTTTAATGTATTTTAAAAGTTTGAATAGGGGCACCTGGGAGGCTCAGTCGGTTAAGCGTCTGACTCTTGGTTTCCGCTCGGGTCATGATCTCACGGTTTGTGAGTTCGAGCCCCACATCGGACTCCACGCTGACAGGGTGGAGCCTGCTTGGGAGTCTCTCATCCTCCCTCTCTCTCTGCCCCTTCCCTGTTCATGTGCTCTTTCTCTCTTCCTCAAATAAATAAACTTTTCATAAAAAGTTTGAATATACTTCAGATACTGTGGTATTGGTTGGCTGTATTCATTTTGCATTGCCACAGAAACAGATCACCACAAAATGAGTGGCTTAAAAGGACACATATTTATCATCTTACAGTTTTGGGGGTCAGAAGTCTGGCATGGGTCTCCCTGGGTAAAATCAAGCTGTTGGCAGTGCTGCGTTCCTTCTGGAAGCTCTAGAGAAAAATCAGTTTCCTTTCCTTTGCCAGCTTCTAGAGGCTGCCCACATTCCTTGTCTGAAGGACCCCTTCCTCCACCTTCGAGGCCAGCAAGGTTTATCTCTTCCATCTTTCTTCTGGAGAGATCCCACCTTCTGATCCCAATCAGTCAGGCAAGATTCTCTGTTAGGTTTTTTTTTTTTAATTTTTTTAGATGTTTATTTTTGAGAGAGAGAGAGAGAGAGAGAGAGAGAGAGAGAGACAGAGCATGAGTGGGGGAGGAGCAGAACAAGAGGGAGGCACAGAATCCAAAGCAGGCTCCAGGCTTTGAGCTGTCAGCACAGAGCCCGATACGGGGCTCGAACTCACGAACTGCGAGATCATGACCTGAGTTGACGTCGGACGGTTAACCAACTGAGCCACCCAGGTGCCCCAAGATTCTCTGTTTTTAAGGATCCATGAGATTACATTGGGCCCTTCTTGATAATCCAGATAATCTTTTCATCTCAAGGTCCTTAAATTATACCTAAAATCCCTTTTGCCATGTAAGGTTAACACGTTCATAGGTTCCAGAGATTAAGTCATGGGCATCTTTGGGGGGTATTATTCTGCCTCCCATACTGGCTATGAAATGTGGTGTGATAATACAGAATAATAGCACTGAAATGTTTGCACAGAGCTTTTTGAGTCTGCTGACGTTTCATTTCTACTACCATTGCCTGTGTATTTTCATAAAAATACACTTTGAAAAGTGGTACACTATCATTTTATGATGTCAAAGCAACAAGAGTTAACCCTGAACAACGACCACTTACGACAAAATGGTACCCGCAGATTGCTGCATTAATTACCTGATGGTAGACCATCATGCTTCTTGAAGATGGCATTTGTAAAGTGTGGGTATTTAAGTACAAAGAAATAATTTGTCCAAGTATAAAGCGGTTAGAAAACATTAATTTGTGAGGATCGAGTAACGGGAAATAATTTGTGATGGGAAAAATTCCACTGAAATCTGGAATGTAAGTATATTAGATTTGTTTCCTTTCCCATTTGCAGAGCAGCTTTTTATTACTAACTCATCTGTAAGGCTAATGAATTGTCTCTTTAAACACCGTGTACTTAGTTTTATGGTTTAAAAAATTAGTGTTATTAAAGCATCTTAAGTAAGAGAGGCTCTTTGAATTCCATCACATTTGGCTAGTGAAAGTAAATTGCATAATTATTACTTTGCTGGCTTGAAATGCTGGTTCTGATACTCAAGTTCATTGCCTCAGAATATTAAATAAAAAAGAGAGAGCCAATAGTCAGGATTACAAGAAATTGCTAAGGAAAGGATCCCTAAAGAATGAAGAGTATGATACCACATAGGAGGAATTTGTGTTATAAATGTTTTTACTTGCTTTTATGTATGTATATATATGTATGTACATATGTATGGACATATATACACGTATACTTTTATATGTATACATATATATATATACTACGTATATACATATCCTTTTTTTTGAGCAATCTCTACACCCAATGTAAATCTTGAACTTAAAACCTTGAGATCAAGAGTCACATACTCTACCGACTGAGCCAACCAGGCACCCCTTTATTTGGCACATTTAAAAATAGTTCATTTCCAAGGGATTTCTAATGAAGTGCAACAGATACTTTGGTTTCTCTCCTGGCATATATTTCTCCTTCCCTCCTTCTTAATATATCCCCAGCTGTTTATAGTGCATGGGCATGCTATCTTTCATCCAACCCTTGACTCAAAGGATTAATCTAAGCAAATCAGTATGATTCCCTTCCATCGACCATAAGGATTTGCACAAGCATGGTCATATACAGCAGAGTTTGCGTAGGGCATTTTCCGCTGGGGACTTTAGTTTATGGCTTGGGGACTCTTTCTTTTGGGTGGCTTTGGAGGTGGAGGCCAGCCTTGAAACTGAAAAAAGCATATCTGAACATAAAACCAGCCATTTTGTAAGGAGTAATTAGGTCATTTAATTATTTTATGATCGATCTGGCATGGACATGGAACATCAGTGTGGGAAGGAATATGGAAGTGAAAGAGATTGATTTATACTCATAGGTTCTAGAAAAAGGAGGCATAGGACACTCAGAGAGCCAAACAGAGGGTTCCTAAAACCTTGAACTGGGGTTTCTCCTGCAGAATGCAGGCAGAGAGAACCAAAAAAACCTATGGACGGCAGTCTTTCCTGGGAGTTAAGGGCGGTATGGTTTTGGGCATGTGGAAAACACACTTGTTGGTTCATTTGAATGCAACTAGGTTAACCGGAAGGGGTGAACGATCATGGTGGGGGGAGGATGCCACCATGAGGCTTATGGCTTGATTGTAAACGTTGAAATGAGTGGGTGGGGGGCAGATTCAGGAAAACTGAGTAAAGGTTCAAAAGAAGTGTCATGGAAGGGACATTGTGGCAACAAACATTTTTTCCTTACATGCCGCTAGCTAAACAAAAGGAGAAAGATAATGCTGAAAGAATTGCAGAGACATGGAGGAAAAATCCTGCTAAACAGAGCCTGAGTCTTAAAATTGCCACAAAAGTTCCACGTCCCTCATGTTTGTCAAGACATCGTACTTGCATATTCTGTTACTTTCAACCAAAACCATCTTAAATGATGCTTCAAGCAATATGTAAATACATTTTCCTTTCAACAAATACACTTGCATCCACAGACTGCCATTCTTAATCTCAGCAAGTAGACAAATAAAACTGCCAAAGGTTTTAATATCCTCTCAGTTGTCATTAACATCTTAATTAATCCAATTCAGTACATTGGCAAATGTTTTTCTTAATTTAGGTAGGTCCACAGTATTGGGTTAATCATAATCATTGGTGCATAATTAATCATCATTGCATAGCTTTCTTATTGGTTTATGTAATTTGTTTCGATTGCAATGGGCACCCTAACCCCCCCTCCCCAAACTAAAAGATAACCAATATCTTATAGCAACCCAAATATTGTCTCCCTACTTCCTCAGGGGAAGTAACTGCGATCCTCACAGTTGTGTTCTGTCATTCCCTTCTTTTTTTATATGTAGTCTGATGATCTAAATTCGTGTGCCTAACAGCATATTGTTTATGTTGTCTGTTTTGAGCTTTATTAAAAAGATCATGCTTTCTGTAGCCTCAAGGGACTTGTGCTTTTTAGCCAACGTAATCACTCCAATTTATGCACGTTGTAGCAAGTAACTACTTTTTAAGGTACACTGTTCTGTGAATATGTCACTCTGTTGTGTGAATATGTCACAATTTCTTTGTATATTTTACCATTAACTGGCAATTTTGAAGTGTTTCCAGGATTCTTATACTATAAACCCTTTTTAAATAAATAATCTTGTATATGTTTCCCAAAGCACATGTAGAAAGATTTCTCTTTGGTCTATATCAAGGAATAAAATTGCAGTCATAAGATAAGAAAAATATATATATCATGCTATACTGCCATCCAAGGGGTTAACAAATTTACACTTCCATCAGCAAGTATAAGACATCCAAAACTTGGAATCTTTAGATATCTTGATATTTGCTAATCAAACATGACTTCTGATTTTAATCTTGGTACACATTTTCCAGATTACTAATAAGATTAAACATCTTTTCACATTTCTCACTATATGAATTCCCCTTTCTGGAAATACTTGTTCATGCTTTTTGTCAATTTTTTAAGTATGCTGTCTACTTTAGAAAATGATCAACTTATTAACTTTGCTTTTATGATTAGCACTTTTTATTTATTTTATTTATTTAAAAAAGTTTATTAATGTTTATTTCTGAGAGAGAGAGAGAGAGAGAGAGAGAGAGCATGAGCAGGGGAAGGGCAGAGAGAGAGAGGGAGACACAGAATCCGAAGCAGGCTCCAGGCTCTGACCTGTCAGCACAGAGCCTGAGGTGAGGCTCCAACTCGTGAACCTGGAGATCATGACCTGAGCGGAAGTCAGATGCCCAACCTACTGAGCTACCCAGGTGCCTCAGTTTAGCACTTTATAAAGTCTTATTTAAGAAATGGTTTCTTAATGTAGCCTTATAAAATAGTCACCTGAATTTTCTTCTAAAACTGTTAAAATTTGTCTGATTTTTATGTCTTTCATCATCTGGAATTAATTTTTGTTTATTATATGATATGGATATGTTTTATTAATCTTTTTTTCAACTTTTTCATATAGATAATAACATTTTAGGGTTTTATCCTTAACAATCTATCATGACACTTCTACTTATATATCATTGTTTTATTTATGCATTGTTTCCTTTCTGTATTCTTTATTTTATTTGCCAATTGTCTTCCCCTGCCCAACACTATATCATTTTATTTTCTCCAGCTTTATTGATATTATTGATATGTAACATTTATTTATAAGTTTAAGATATTCAGTGTGATGATTTGCTATACCATATTCATTATTACAGTTGATCATTAGTGTGGATATCTGAAGGAGGAGAGGAATTTCCCAGGCTAATGAGCACTGTGGCTATTTTGAATCCTTTTCTCTCCCATAAAACTCTCAGGATGTGCTTGTCAAGTTTTATTAACAATTCTGCTCAGCTTTTGATTAGGATGACATTGAGTCTATATGTCAGTTTGGGGAGAATTAATATCATTTGAGAATGATATTTTTATCCATGAACATAGTCTATGTCTCTACTTATTTAGAAGAGATATGATTACAATTTTTCATTGTTTCTAAAGTTAACTCTTTATTTTTTCCCCCTCAAATTGTTTTATAACAATGATTCTCAATGTTGACCAAATATAAAAATTACTTGAGAAGGTTAAAAAAAGAAATGATGCTTGAGCCCCACCTCCAACAATTAAATCCCTATCTTTGGAGGTAGGGCTCTGACATTGGTTTTAAAAAAAATTTTTTTTGACATTTATTCATTCTTTGTGAGACAGAGAGAGACAGAGCGTGAATGGGGGAGGGGCAGAGAGAGAGAAGGAGACACAGAATCCGAAGCAGGCTCCAGGCTCCAAGCTGTCAGCACAGAGCCCAACATGGGGCTCTAACTCATGGACCATGAGATCATGGCCCAAGCTGAAGTTGGACACTTAACCAACTGAGCCACCCAGGTGCCCTTGACCTTGGTATTTTTAAAAGCTGCCCATGGTGATTCTCTTTTGCAGTGTGAAGACAGAACTACTCTTAAAAAGTAATTCTAATTAGTAAATTATCTGTTTGTATTCACTAACACCAGATGTTTTGTGCAATCTTAATTAACTCTTATGTGGAAGAGATGAAAGAGAAACTCCTACAGGGACAGAAGCTGCCACTGGTTAACTTAGAGACAAGTGGCTTCTCTGTTTCCAAACCTAAATCCATTCTGCCTATGGCAGTGACTCCAGGAAAAGTGAGTTAGTGCCTCCATTACTTTCCAAAGTTGTCGTGGAGGAATGTACTGTAGGTGGCATTTCAGAAGTGAAGGAAAGTGTGGATTATTTAAGTATAGTCTTTGTCAAATATAAAAGTGCAGGAACTTTTATAAAGTTTCCCTAAAGGAAACTCCTGATACATTTGGCTAGAACTAGAACTAAGGGCACACTTCTTTTCACATGAAAAGACATTTTATTTTATATTAATATGAAAAACAAAAAAAAATAAGTTTAACATACAGATGTCATTTTCATATCAGTATAAAGCTGATGAACAATCCAAAATGTGCACAGTGTGTGAGTGGACAGAAGAGCTATTCATAATCAGTGACAGGCAGATATCCCGATTGGTCAATATCAGCACATCAAAGACGTGCATGTAAGGTATGTGTCATCTATGATAATATTCTGTGCTAATAAGGGTATTTGGGTAACAGACAACTTTTAAACACAAGTCATGAGACTATAAGTAGACATAACTTTCTTCAGACAATTTGTGTATCAAAATCTTCTCCTTCTTGGAATTCATTAAAAATGGAAAAATAGTCTAAACATGTTAACAAGACATCAGTAAAGTATAATATGGAGTATCCATGCAGTGTTGTTATTATATTCCTTTCAGTTTTCCAGTATTTGAATTGCCATCCTATGTTTGGAGAATCTCCCAGTGTGGCTTAAGCAACAGCAATTTACGTTCTCAGCATTCTGGAGGCTGGAAATCTGACATCAAAGTGTGAATAGGGTTGGTTTCTTCTAAGGAATCTTTCCTTAGCTTGTAGATGGTCTTCTCCCTGAGTGTTCACATTGTCTTTCATCGGTACCTATTTGTGTCCAAATTTCCTTTATTTCATTTTATTATCTTATTTCATTTGTATTTTAGAGAGAGAGCATGAGCATGATCAGGGGAGAGGGGCAGAGAGAGAGAGAGAGAGAGAGAAAATCTTAAGCAGTCTCCATGCTCAGCATGGAGCCCAATGCAAAGCTTGATCCCACGACCGTGAGATCATGACCTCAGCCAAAATCAAGAGTCAGAGACTCAACCGACTGAGCCACTTATGCAGCCCAAATTTCCTTTATTTATAGGTCATATCGGATGAGGGCTCACCGTAACAATCTTGTTTTAGTTTGCTTCTTTAAAGACCCTTTCTTCAAATTCAGTTACACTATGAGACAACTGCGTTTAGAACTTCAACATATGAATTTTGGAGGCACATGACTGAGCCCAGAACACTCATTTCCCCGGCTTCTCTTTCTGAAAGGATGTCGGCATTTGACTTGGGCTCAGCCAGTAAGATTCATTCCCTCTGGAATTTGAGTTAAGAAACAGTTACATAAAGAAACAGGGAAAGAAGAAAATGCTTTCTGGGTAGAGGTAAAAGATAGTGCTATAAGCAACATCCAGTTTCTAGGGCAATAGTGGGCAGTAGTAAGGCAGTTTCTGGGTTGGCAGCAGCAGCATCCAGAGGCAGAAGCAGTAATGTCCTCCCCAGACTCGTTCTATTTCTTCCATTGTTCATGCCATTTTATGAGCTGGTATCTCTAGGCTTCTTGGTGATTTTACGAGATGCTCAGTGTCCTCTTAGTAAATTTCTCTCTCCTTAAATTGGCTAGAGTTAGTTTCTATGACATAAAACCATCAAGGCTGACCAATACAGCCCATATGGTGGAATATTATACAGCCAACAATAAGAAGATTTTCGAAGAATTCAGTGGTGTTGGTAATATTTAAGATATATTGCAAAGTGAAAAAGGTTATAATACAGTGTATGTAGTATGATCTCAAGTTTGTTTATACTCTCTATATGTATAATCATAGACAATGGAAATATATCAAATGTTTATAGTAATTATCTGTGGTTGTTGAGATTACATTTGACTTGCGTTTTCTCTTAGACTTGCTGAATTTTGCAAATATTCTATATATTACTTTTATTTTTTATCATACAACAGTTAGAAAAGGGAAATTCAATTCAGCATGGCCCTTTTGGAATTTTCTTTATTCCCATATTATTGGCCTAGATGTATCTTTCTGAGCTTCCACGGGAATCTTCCTGACAACTCTCACTACCCTTCATGTTTCTAACACAGTCTTCAGCACTTTCTGAATGTGCTTGTTAGTCCTTCCTACCCATGGTTAAGTTTCTTGAGGAAAGTCACTAAACCTCACATCCTTATATGACTAGTGCAAACACAGTATCTGGCTTAGAGCAAATGCACAGCAGATATTTGTTGAATGAAAGAATAAAGCTGTTGTAACACAATTTGATAGTTTTATTCACCACCACTGATTCTGACATTTCCCGAGTTTATTATTTAACCCCATCTGTCTATCTGTCTATCTCGTTCAAGCAACCAAAGTAGCTAATAAACTAATAACCAATAAGGTAGGGCTACAAAAATGTGACACTGGAACCTAGGAATATGGATTTTGGAGTCACGATCCTAGAGGTGGTCGTCAGAGGTGTTGGCAGGGGAACACGAAAGAGAACGCTGAGGAAGAGAGTGTAGTGATAAAAAGAAAAAACCTTGATGCAAGAACCCACTCATTTGTGGGGCGGGAATTAGAAGAGGCATAATCAGAGGGCATCCAGAAGGAGTATCAGAGAGCAGGGGAAGAGCCCAGAAGTACACGTCATAAAATCCCAGGAGGAAAGTGCTTGACAGAGAAGACACTGGCTTTCAGCCTCTGCATCAGTTATGATAGGCTGTGCTTGGTTACAAATAAACTCAGATCTTTCAGTGGCTGAACATAATAGCTTGTTTCTTGCTCACATTACAGTCCAAGATGGGTGGCCCTGGTTCCTGGGTGATTCAGGGAACAAGGCTCCTTCTATCTCATGGCACCAGCTTTCATAGGACCTTGCTGTGCTGAGAGAGAGAGGGAGAGAAGTTCCTTGGAAAAGCCCTTGATCTGAAGTGATTTATGTCCTTCTGCTTATATTCCATTGGTAGGAACCAGCCACAGCTAAATGTAAAATGCAAGAGTCAGGCAGCTTCTTCCTAGAAATAAATCTGTACTATGGGAGGAGTAGACGTGTTTTGGAAGATGGGTGGCTGGTCTTCCTCAGTGTTTGATGTCCAAGCAAGGGTAAGAAAATGAGGCCTGAGGAATATCGTGGCTACATTTGGTGATTTCAAGTCATTTGGTGATCTTCAGTAGAATGAGAGGGACTGAAGCCACATTTCAGTCGTTAAAAGACAAGTGGACATTTGAAGAGGTGCAGATAGCAGATAGAAGAGATAGATGTATTTGTCAAATAGCTAGCCAGTGCGCAGGGAGTTAGGAAAAAAAAAATAACAGATTGAAAAGGGAGTAGGACAGAAGGAAATGTTTTATTTTCACAATTAGTGGATCTGAGTATGTACAAAATAAGCAGAAAGAAATGGAAATGAGACAAGAACAGCAAGAGAAGAGAACACAGGTGCAGGGATTAGCAACGGGCAGGAAGAGGAGGAGTCTTCCAGAGAGACTGGAGATTAAAAACAAGGATGGACATACGTGGTGTGCCAATGGAGAAGACAGTTCACTGTTGAGCACTGTCCAGAAAAGCAGGAAGAAAGGCCTGCCACCTGCTCCGGTTGAGGGATAGGGATATAGGGTTAGATTGCAGGGAAATATAACAGATATGGAATCTCCAGTGTAAACCCAGGGGAAAGCGTCAGGAGATAAATAAAATAATAGCTAAGTAGAGGAGATCACAAAGCTGAGGTTAGAGATTTATAGACATCCCAATCAGATAATAAAGCTCTTGGTCATATTCTCCTTTTCTTATGAGTAATTTTCCATTCTCTCTCTCTCTCTCTCTCTCTCTCTCTCTCTCTGGAGAAAGAGGTTTATTTTAAGTATCAGTCAAGCTAGGCACAACTTTTGAGGTCAAACCAGTAAACTATGCAAATAGACTAGAAATAATAATTTCTTTTTTCAGTGCTTGGTACTGTAGGTTGGCAAAGAAACACAGCAATGTGAATATGAAAAAAAAAGTCATGTACAATTACTGAAATATACAAATTGAGGGTGTTATTTTTACTTATCATTTCATATTTCAAATGGCTTCTGAGTAATGATCCTTGTAAATGTTTGTTCACAAATAGAGGTATGAATTCTGTGTGGGTGTTAATACCATCTAAAAACTGGAATTACTTAAGACGCATTATTGGTGCAGAAGGTGGTAGTTATTTTTTCCTTCTAATATGAGGGTAAATACAAATAACATTGCTAGAGAAGAGTGAAGTAATTTTCACTCAGTTGAGTGGCAATGTTTTTCATTTTATGACTCTTTTTAGCCTGCAGGTTGTTACTTTTCAAAGTGTATTTAAGAATAATCTCTTTTCCTTCTATACTTCCTAGGAAACACTAAACCTATCCATTATCAAAGACTCCTACCAGTTTAAACACAATTTTAAGTCTATGACTTTTTCTAGGCCAACAAGGAGCCAGCAATATCCACCCAGAAGGCATTTGCTAACCCACCAAACTCACCTCAGCATGAGCCAGATTATAAAGGAAAAGAAAATAATTCATCCCACGTTCAGCCTTAAGCTGAAATATTTCTAATTAGATACAGAAATAATTATTTATATACACATCTATGTCCACAAACACACTCAAAAATATATCATTGGCTATTTTTAAACCCTTTTTGGCATCATTTCCTCAGTCATATTGTCATTGAATAAAACGAGCTTATAAGAAAATTTAAAAACACATATTTTAATATGGACACATATTTTAAAATAAAAACTTGAAAATGCTCACTATCTTAGAATTACTTCTTTTGAATAATGAGAATGCATTTAAAAGCTTTTAATATCCGTACTCATCAATCTATATGGTATTTTATACAAAATAAATAAAATCATGTTTACACTTGAGGAAAGGAAATATAAATGTAGCTTAAAATTAAATTTGGCCTCATTGGTTCTAGAATTCTAATATATAAGCATTGTCCCTAAAGAAAAAATTTTATGGAAAATTTTTAAAGTATTCATGAGCTAAGCTTCAATAAAAGTTCATATTGTTTCCACAAAACAGAATAGCAAACTGGGTTCATTTTATTACATGGAGTCAGAAAATACTATATATGGTATGTGTGTGTGTGTGTGTGTGTGCGTGTGTGCGCACGCACATCATATATATGTCCTACAATATATATATGTTATATAAGGGTCAAATCACATATATATGTCTCTATATAGATATATATAAAATTGTGAAAATGGGTTAAATTCCCATAAGCAATACATGATCCTAAAATACCACAATATAATGAAATCATGACAAGTTGGTTTATTACATTTTTCTCATATATCTGATTTTTCTAAAGCTAGAGAGAAAAATTACCAAATGTTTATAGACAGATGGTTTAAACTTAATCAGATTAAGTATCAACATGGAAATCAATTCAAGGTCTGAAAATCCCAAGAATGCTTAAAAAAAAATCTATAACAAGGCAACTTCATAAGACAGAATTAGGCAGAGGCCTCATATTTCATCTGCCGGATTTATTCTGCCATTGACGTGTTAAGTGTCCCTCCAATAAGCTGTCTTTGTAAATGGTTTGCCAAAGTACAGTTCTGAATTTAGTATAAATGTATTGTTTGACAGCTGGGATTTGACACGTGTAACTAGTTTCTTTTTCTTTAAAAACTAGCTTCAGCACAAGTTTGTCTAACTTGAAAAAGCACAAAGAGTTCCAAATTGGTAGTATCCATCATTAACTTCAGCTCTTGTAGGGTACTGAATAATCATGGTGTCAGTGGATAGTCATGGCTGTTATGTAGAATTAATTTATTATTATTTGTTTCTAAGTCTGTCTATCTCTATATACATTCTTTCAACTTCCTTGAGTAGAATTTAACATAAAAATATATTCATCTTGAAGAGATTATGTGCACTCTCACATCGATTGCAACCTTATTCGTAACAGCCAAGATTTGCAAACAACCCAAATGTTGATCAACAAATGAATGGATAAGAAATATGGTACAGCTGAATAGTGGAATATTACTCAGTCTTAAAAAAGAAGGAAATCCTGCCATTCATGACAAATGGATGGCCTTGGGAGACCTCATGCTAAGTGAAATAAGTCCATCACAGAAGAGCAAATACTGCATGGTTCCACTTATATGAGGTATTTAAAATAGTCAAATTCATAGAAGCAGAGAATAGAATGGTGTTGCCAAGGCATGGGAGGAAGGGGAAGTGGGGAGTTGGTCAATGTGGGCAAAGTTACAGTTATACAAGGTAAGTTCTAGAGATCTGTTATAAAACATAGAGCCTATAGTTAATAGCGTGATGTTGTACACTCAAGAACTTGTTAAGAAGATTGATCTCATGCTAAGTGTTCTTACTGCAGAAACAAACCAAAGCATAACAGACAAACAAGAAAAGTAAGGAGATACATAAAATCTCTTGGAGGTGATGGATATATTTATAACTTTGCTTGTCAAGAAGGTATCATAGTATATGCGTATGTCCATATTCATCAAGATATGTAATTAAATATATTTAACTTTTTGTAGATTAAGTATACTTCGATAAAGTTAAAAAAAGATACATATTTGTGGGGGGAAAAAGCGTAGCTCTTCTTTAGTTGTGGCAAGAAAAGACAGGTAAACATCTTCTATGCCAAAACACATTTGCAGTCAAGTCCATTTTTGTATCTGGGTTGCCTGGTCATTTATGTACTCTCTACCCTCCATTTCTCCCCCTATCCCACAGTCGTAGCTATTTAAGGACCTACGCACCAACAGTGGAATCAAGGTCCCAAAGTACAAACCTATGAGAGGATTTTGATAGATGACCTCCAATAAGGAAATGTTTTTGTTCATACAAAGAAACAGCCTTGGTATAATTAATATCAACTTGCCCCTACATTTCTACAGAAAATGATAATCTAGAGTCAATTTTACCCCACGGAAATATATAGTCAAGAATAGTCACCAGGGTAAATCAAGACCAAGTTCTGCTTTTGCCTGAGTTAACTAGATTGCTGTCTCCCTCTTACGAGCCTTAATTAGTTATACTACACAAACTATGACTCAAAAACTTGGCTCAGGGTTTTAGGAAGAGACAAAAGCTTCTTAGGACCACTGGAACATCTTTCTCTCCCTGCAGCCATTGACAGGCTTGTGAGGCTGTTACAGCTGAATAGTAACTTTTCCCAATGGCATAAACAGCATTTCTATTCTGGGCTCCTTCTTACTCCCACCAACTACCCTTGGGAAACCACTGGGCCACTATATTCTTACATGAGTCCTCTTACACAGCTTACTTCATATTTTCATTATAATTTTACGCAAGAAATAGAATTTCTATTTTTACTTTTTTCCCTGAAGGTGAAGGAGGTGATTAAGAAATTTCTGAAAGTTGAATAGCTCTCACTTCCTCCCAGCTCCTACTTTATTGAAGAATGTAGGATTTCTGAGACTCTCAAAAACCAAACTCAGGGGACTGTACTCATATTTCAGATCTCAGAACTGATCCATTCAGAGGATTCTATTTTGTTCTTCATTTAAAACCTCTAGATACCAATTTGTCATATAATCAGTGGTGAACAATGAAGGTAGGTATGTGAAAAAGACAGTTCTTGTCATAGGGATAATGTCACATCTACCTATTTAAAATTCCATACTGTATATTTTTTTCTTCCAAATATTTCAGACTGACCAGCAATTTCTATCTTGTAAAATGTAACTTTCAGTTTAAGTAACAGCTTCTTAAGAGTTGTTTTGATCACCTCAACTTTAAAATAAGAATATCAAAGGAGCAAATTGCAAAATAACGCTTTTGCTGTAGTGCCCTATTTTTCTAGCCATAAATACCTATTCAATTCAAACAAACAAAGTGAAAAGCCATTCCCTTAGTCATGTGAGTATACCCAAATCACTTAATTAATAAGAAGAAAGTATCTATTAAGCTCTGAGGGTCTTTTTATGCAGATGTTTAAATTCTCCGAGGAGATTTTCGCATCTGCGTGTAAGATGGTGACTCATGGAACGCGTCATTGAATACAAGTATGGCTCCTCTTATCTAGTGTGGCGTTACAAACCATCTCAAAACTTAGTGGTTTTAAACAACGAACATCATTGATTTTGCCCATGAAGTTACACTTTGAGTAGGATTTGGCAGAGAAGACTGATCTTGCTCCAGTCAGTATCCAGTGGAGCTGCTCAACTGCGGGCAAGTTGGTAGTGACCGTTAGCTAGAAGTGCAGAAGGGGCTGAAGGTTGGGAGTTCTAGTTCCCTTCCACGTGAGCCCTTCCGTGTCACGTGGGTTTCCTCCCCACATGGTGGCTGCATGCCAAGCACAAGCATCATGACAGAGACAGCCAGGAAGAGGCTCCAGAGGGTTTATGACTTGGCTTTGGAAATCAAAGAGTGTCATGTCCACTCCATTCTGTTCACTAGAAACAAGTCACCAAGGCTAGTTCATACTCAGCCCACATTCAAGGGGAAAGGAGTAAGCTCAATGTCTTGATGAAAGGAAGGTCAGAGAATTTGTGGACATATTTTTTAAACCACTGCACTGTGAAACAAGGAATGCTAAAAATAAATTTTAGATGGACTCTGAAGAGCTAGAAAGGTCAATTTTTCCTTGAATTATAATTTTTAAATGCCATTTTATTAAACTTCTGGCATGTGTTTTATATCTCCTTTTAGTAATCTTTACACAAATTCTAAGTATTTTCCATTTTACAGATGAAGAGATTCACAATTAGAGTAAGAAAGGACTTGCCCAACGTCACACAGGCAGTAAACGGTAGAACCAAGAATTAAAACTGGGTCCTTTCTGCTACTCCATGCTGAAGTTCTAAGGAGGGATGAGATCTGACTCAGAATTTGACAGCTGGATGAGCTATAAGTGGCCATGGATATATGGATATATATCTTTTCAGAGATATAAGAAGGGAATAGTGATGTTCTCTGTCTGCAAGATGATATGACAAAAGATCCAGGAATGCACCATATACTTCCCACAAGCATCATTTGGCTGGATCAGCATATTTATGTGTACTCTCTTGGTGACCATACCTGAGACAGGTGTGGAATGAAAACAGTCTACTGACCCTTGCTTTCTGGGAGATCTGGCAAAAGTCTTTTCAGATAAGCTGGTGCTAGTGTATTCCTGGGAAGGCCAGGGACAGTGAAGAGAGGGCTGGGCTATGGAGGAGGTGGCAAACTAGAGCCAAGTCAGACATCCTAGAAGAGCCAGTAAAGCTTACTAGTAAGATGTCAGCTAAGTCGATACATATAATTTCTAGAATTATTACCCACTTGGAATTTGGTGCTACCTTTTTTCCATAAAGAACATCTGGTTCTCAGTGTGGGTGTGGGCAGTCAGGCATATAAAACATTTTTCCATGTTCTTCTTTAAGAAGTTATGGGGTACTACTGTCTTAAATTTTACATCAATTTATTTTGAATTGTGAAATGAACAGGGTCATTCTTTTACTCAAGAAAAAAATCTCTATTCACTTTTGTTTAAAAAACACTTTTGTAGCACCTATTATGAACCAGACACAGTGGCATATGCTTTACAAAGAGTAAAAAACAAAAAACAAACAAACAAAAATCCACCTACCCACTATAAGTTACTGTTCTTACAATACTTACGATTCTTATAATACAACCATAAAAGCTTACCACTATTGTGCCTTTTTCTTTTTTCTTTTCTTTTTTCTTTTCTTTTCTTTTCTTTTCTTTTCTTTTTTTTTTGTGGGTAAGGAATAGGGTAAGTAAAAGTTGATCTGGGTCCATCTCAGAGGCAGTGTAGTGTAAAAGAAAGGACTCTTGAATTTGAAAATTGCCACCGTTGTCTTGGGAAACTCATTAACTTCTCTGAGTCTTGTTTCTTCTGTGTAAATTTGCTATGCGAATTAGATGAAATAATCCATAAGGAAATATATAAAAAAGTATTCCATGAAGTGAAGAATTATCAAGATATTGAGTAAAACTTTGTTAATGAGGATGAATGATGGGATGTGTTCCCAGGTCACAGGGGGCAGCTTTGGACCAGGACCGTTGGTCTCTACTAACGTAAAGCATCTTTCAATCCACAGACTTCTGTTAACAGATCCTCCTGGGTTGGCTCTAGAGTTACTTCTACTGTCAGCTGACCTGATCATTGAAAAATAAATGTGAATTACAATAATATAAGTGGGTTTTTTTTTGTATGATGAAGAGAAGTACGCATAAGCATTTTAGGTTACATCATGATTGGCTTACATGACTCTATTATTGATCCTTCAGGTTTTCCAATTCTTTTTGCTAATAGTTTTTTTTATTTCCTTTGTACACAATACTGATTTTTAAAAATTGTTGCCTTTCCAAAACACTTACCTTTTAAAAATTGTTACCTTTACCTTATTTATCACAGATTTATCCTTACTGTTGCACTCTTGTGAAAAGTAGATGGAAAACTCATTCACTCTTAATTATATAGGTACCCTTCTATGACTGTATATGAAACTTCAACCAGAACAAAAGTGTATATATACATATACATATACACATATACATAACACATTATGTTACAAATTACCTGCTAAATATATGTGAAAATATATTTTTTAACATTTATTCATTTTTTGAGAGCCAGAGAGAAACAAAGTGTGAGCAGAGGAGGGGCAGAGAGAGAGGGAGACACAGAATCTGAAGCAGGGTCCAGGCTCTGAGCTGTCAGCACAGAGCCTGATGCGGGGCTCGAACCCACGAACTGTGAGATCATGACCTGAGCCAAAGTCGTATGCTGAACAGACTGAGCCACCCAGGCGTCCTTATGTAAAATGGTTTTTAAAAATACACATAAAATTAAATACATATGTTTCCTCCTCTCTCTATATATGACATATATGTATTTAATTTAATATGTATTTTTATATATTTAACATGAAAATTTGTATTTGATTTAGCATGTATTTAATTTGTCCCCTGAATTCATTGCCATCTTTATATACTTGCAACTCCAGACTACAAATATTATGTGACAAAATAATGAAATACCATCTGAAGGGGTAAGAAAAGCTGAACAGTATGCTAAATGTTAGTCTTTCAAATATTTTAAAATATTTCTAGTACTTTGCACTTAAATGTTTTGTAAAAGCAGCAGAATTATCTGTCAGACATTCCATGATGTACATATTTTTTCCTTTATAGAAGCTTTTAAGTTTCCATAAGAAATCACACTTGCTTAAAATAGAAAGTGAGTAGTTTAATCATCATAAATCTAGCCATAATGTAGACTCTGCTCTTTATTTCTAAAAAGAAGTTATGTCTAGAAGTAATGGTGTTTGGATATAACAGTAACGTATAACAATGGCAATGTAACAGTGATAGTGATCACAAGAATTATAATAAGAATGATTGAAACTGGCTATTGAGTGTCTGTTATTGATGGGCCTTTTATAAACATGCTATCGTGTAATGCCTACAATAATACGCAGGACACGGGAAACTTGTTCAGATATTCAGACAAAGACACTTTGGCTCCGAGGGGTTAAATGACTTGCCCCAGGACATGGTAGAGCCAGAAATCAAATTTATGATTTTTTTTTTCCCCATGAAGCCAAGATAGTGTTTACAAGGCAACATCCTAAAACACAGATTGGAAATTTACTGGCTACCCTGTGATTACTGACTATCGTTGTCAACCTGAGCCCTTTGTCAGATTTCCAATTCTTCTTTCAATAATTCTTTCTACTTTGGAATGATAGTTTACATCATTAAGTGATTTAAAACTACAAAATAGTCTCACCTGCACTCGCTGCAATTTCTCTCAACATTTTTAGTCTCATTTTACAAATTGGACACAAGTGTGTATTATGATTAGATCACGATTCCTTTTTTTTTTTAATTCTTTTTTAACGTTTATTAATTTTTGAGACAGAGAGAGACAGAGCATGAATGGGGGAGGGTCAGAGAGAGGGAGACACAGAATCTGAAACAGGCTCCAGGCTCTGAGCTGTCAGCACAGAGCCTGACGCGGGGCTCGAACTCAAGGAACGTGAGATCAAGACCTGAGCCGAAGTCGGCCGCTCAACCGACTGGGCCACCCAGGCACCCCGATCACGATTCCTTTTGTAGGACGATCATATCTATAAAACTAAGCTACCTTGTGCCGTACATACATGTATGAGAAAGAGCTCAATAAATAGTTGAGTAAAAGAGTGCATGCCCTTTAAGGAGGCATGTGTCCATGATGACAGTGGCAGTAGCAAACTACTAATACCAAACAAATAAGACCTTTTCCCCAAAATTGAGGAGAAGGACCTCCCAAAAGTCAGAGAAAGATGAGCCACAGACCACAGTCTCTGAAGACCTTGGCCCACTTGGTGTCTCAAAGTCTTAAAAACCATCCACTGGACTCTTTTCCATCACTGTGTCTTCTAGAATCGTCTTGGGCATATGCAGCCCTTCAGGACATGATCCAAGATTGCAAAGTTTGCTCAGTCAAACCTGGAATCAAAATAATAACAATAATAATGATAATAATAATAATAAGGGAAAGCAGCACAGTTTTCCACGCACTCTGTCAGCTCTTTTGCAGCCATGAATATGGTGGCATTTCCACAACCAACCTGTTAACCAATCAGTTAAAAACAAAACGTAAGAATTAAAAAAAAAAAAAAAAGCATAGCACAATACACTACTTGAGGTATCCTGACACAGTCACTTTTCTTCTCTTGCATGCACTATGGAAACACTCTTAGCAGGCCATGCCGTCTGCAACCTTCTACACTCTCCACAAAGCAGGAGATGTGCAGACAGTTTAGGGGCTCAGCTGCTCAAGAGGCATGTGGGAAACAATCACTGGTTGTTTTTACATTCATCTTTCATCACGGAACTTTGAGAACCAATGACGCTTAAAATGGACATTTCCATAGAATTTTAGCATTTGCCCTGTTCTTTTTAGCTACATGATATGCATTTATGAAGGGTATCCCCTGGACACTTAAGAGCCAATGAGACAAGCAGGAGTGACCCACGCTGTTTTGAGAGGCTGTAGCATCCAGAGGAAACAAAACTGATCTGCTATTCCGAAGTCTAGGGATGTGATTACACCTCTACGACAACATCCTGGGATTATAACCATCGAGTCACTCTGCGATCGTTGACTTTCTTAGTCGTCTCCATACGTAGCAATGCACATGGCAGTAACTACTCAGGAAGGCTGGAAGGAAGAAGAAACTGTGCCAGGTGAATCAGCCAGTCTGTGTCCTTTGAAAGAGAGGTGTTGATTTCATTTGAGATGTAACTGCATTTAAACCAAGTACGAGTAAGCTCTGAATGGCATGTGGAGCTTAGCATGGGTTCAAACTTGGGCCAATGAGAAAGGAGGTTTGATTTTCGTTGAAAGCCAAGGCATCATCTTCAGTGTAAGTTGTAATGTCATAATGCTGAAACATAACTTACACACAGACAATTCCTCTTGGGGTGGAGGGTCAGGCAATTAATCCATTGCATCACCCATTCACCTATGTGTGCAAGCTATTTGGGAGAACTTGAAAAAATGATGGAAAATTCTTAATAATCTTTGACAGTACAATATTTGTACTTAGAGTCTGGCTATTCCAAAACGATGCTTCCCTGTTAGAATGGCTAGTCAATCTCACCACATGATGGAAAACAGATGTAAGATTAGGATGCAAAGTAGTTTTCCAGATCCCTAGTCCCAGCATGCTGCACAGTCCAGCCCCAAAGTTAACCAGCCAAGTGCTGACACATGTCTTACAGCAAAATATCCCTCACAGCCACAGTTCAAAGGCCTCGCTACCCTCCAGGGCAATTAATACAGCATCACGTTCAATGGTGCTTGAACCAAATCCATTGAATCCTCAGGGGAGAAATAACGAAGCAATCGCAGAGCTCAGACAAGAGCAGCATGTAGTGGTGGCTAAGGTTTCAGTCCCTGAAAACGTAGCTTTTCCTGAAAGCACGTGTAGGATTACAGATTCACTCAAAGACAGCTATGCTCAGATTGTGTAATATACTTGTAGGACAGTTCTTGTAAGACAGCATGAAAACTGAAGCAGAGTTAGTTAGTAAGAAAGAATGAAAGAAGACAGGAAAGAAGACAAGGGAGAGGGAGAGGGAAAGAGAAGAAGAGGAAGAAGAAGGAGGAGGAGGAGGAAGAGAAGGAGGAGAAGGAGGAGGAAGAAGAGGAAAGAGGAGGGGGAAGTGGAAGGGGAAGAGGAGGGGGGGAAGAGGGAGAGGAGGAGGAGGAGGAGGAGAAGGAGGAAAGGAACAGGGAGAGGGAGAAGGCAACAAGGGAGGGAAGAAGAAAGGGAAGGAAGGAAATCTATTTTAGATGTTCACTCTGCCATAGTAGAGATTTTCAAGTTTCACTTATTGGAGATAACCAGAAAAGCAAAAAAATTGTATTCCTTTAATAAAACTGGAAGTTACTATTGGTGTATATTACCAGGAGATGGGAAAGAGTTCCTTGCTGAGACATGTAGTAAGCATGGTTTAATTCCATCCAGAGCTGATGAACTCAAAAATTATGTTTTTCTCACTTGTCTTGAGCATTCCTTAAAGGTATTGGATAAAGAAATGGTGTCGAACAAACTGTATTGGTTAAATTTGGAAAAAAAAAAACAATCTAAATCATGACAAGGTATTTTGCAGTCTCTAATGTGTAAATTACAAATAAATATTCTTACTTTTGGTTGAACCTGGAAAGAGCCGCCATGACCACCAGCAGCTTCTAAAGCTGCCTGGAACCCTGGTTAAATGAGTGGGACACATTCGGGAGCACCTAGGTGGCTCAGTTGGTTAAGCATCTCGCCTTTTGTTTCGGCTGAGGTCATGGTCTCACAGTTGGTGAGTTTGAGGCCCATGTTGGGGTCTCTGTGCTGACAGTGCAGAGCCTGCTTCGGATTCTCTGTCTCCCTCTCTCTCTGCCCCTCCTTCTCTTTCTCCCTTACCCTGTCTCTCAAAAATAAATAAATAAACATTAAAAAAAAATGAGTCAGGCACTTTGGGATGCCACATTGGCTCTTGCAGGAACCAGTTAGCATTTTGTAAGGAGCAATAATTCGGTGGCCAGAAAGAACAGTGCCATATTCCAAGGTGCCTCACTTTTATAGAAGATGAAAACATAGAATTTATTCAACTTTCAATTATCCACATGCGGCTTTTCCATGCCGTGCACTATGTGTGGCCATTGGGAGCTTTCCATTCGCTGTGCCTGTCAGTGGGGTCAGGAAGACAGCTCCTATCCCAAGGGGTACACCCCCGCTACAGCTGAGCAGAATGTATTTGGAGTCCTCTTGAAGTCCCATTTCCCCCCTCTTGAAGATGTGTGCAAGAAATATATGGTTTGCTAAAGAAAACATAGCTAAACAAAAAATTCCAGTCATTTAAGGATAACCACGTTAAATCTTGACAGAACTCATTCTATATTTTATTTTCTGCATATACATATATATGCATATATATATATGTTACTGCACACACACACACATATATTAATACAGCAAAATCCTATATATATTCATACAAAGATAGGTATTATGTGGGAAAGGTTAAGAGTGTGGTCTCTATAGCTGGGGTGTCTAAGTTGTACAAGTCACATCTGTCACTTAGCGGTTGGCAATTACTTTCAGTCTCTAGGCTTTGTTCCTTACCGATAAACCAGGGGGTAATACCAATGAGTTTGCAATGAGGGGCTATATATAAGGTGTGAGGACACATGCCTTTCTGTAGCAAGCATCTGTAAATATTAGCTATGATTACCTTGCTTAGAATCCCCTTTTCACTTAACAATGTATCATGCACATCTTATCATGCCAGTAAATACACATTTATGCCTTCACTTTGAGTAGCTGTACAAAATAAATGCCTTTTATGACCATGATAGTGTACTTTATTGTAAGTAGATGGTGTCTAGGTATTTTTTCTACCGTGGACCACATTGCAATGAGTATCCCTATACATCTTTGTATGTCGATAAACTCTTTTGATAAATATCTAGTCATGGAATTAATGGATTAGATGGCGTTTTAAAGATTTTTGGTTTCCCCTGCCAAGCTGTTGTCCACAAAGTTTTCACTTTTCTACCAGCAGTATATGGGAGTGCCTACTGTCCCGCTATCTTGTTGTCATTCAATGTTATCTTTGTTCGAAATGTTTATTAAATACAGTGGTCGCAAAAGATAATGAAACAAGAAGAGTTCATTTGAATAGAAATCGACCTAAGATGATCATATTTTGAATAGTTCTTTTTCCTCCTTGAAGACTATGCCAGCTGTGTGTGTAATAGCCATTGTGCCTGCCTTTGTATGTGTGCGTGGATTCGTGTGTGTTTGTGTCTGTCTGTGTGTGTACACATTTACATATATATGTATTTATATATATATATATGTATTTATTTAAATAAGCCTATTAAGATGATCTATCAAAGTTTGCAAAGCTTTTTAGAATTATTTTTGTTTCGTGGAAAGTGCAAAAAACAGTACTATAAAGATGCATCTTCACTGAATATGCTCTTACTCGAGAAAAACTGGATGTGAAACCAACCACTTTTTCACTCTTATTTATTTTCCAAACACCCTACACATTTCATCTGGGTGTGTATTACACGAACATTAAGGGATAGATAGAGGGGATAGTGTGGATCAATTAGTAGAAAATATTACATTGTAGTAATAAAGATGCCTCGGAACCAAATACCACTTCTCTCGTTGGCAAGGTTTTTGTCAAGGGGGCCCAGGTCTGGAATTAACCACTAGATTCTTGTAATAAGAATTCACCCCTTCTTTTTTTTTTTTTTTTTCAACGTTTATTTATTTTTGGGACAGAGAGAGACAGAGCATGAACGGGGGAGGGGCAGAGAGAGAGGGAGACACAGAATCAGAAACAGGCTCCAGGCTCTGAGCTATCAGCCCAGAGCCTGACGCGGGGCTCGAACTCACCGACCGCGAGATCGTGACCTGGGTGAAGTCGGACGCTCAACCGACTGCGCCACCCAGGCGCCCCAAGAATTCACCCCTTCTGTTGCAGCTGTAATACGTATCATTCTAGATCCTTAAGATCCACAGCAGGAACTGTGCATATTTTAGTCTTTATTGTATTATAGTGTCTTCAGAAACGAATCCGTGAATGGAAGGATTCAGTACTACCTTCTTTCTCCACTTCTACTTGTTTAGAAATGCTTTTTCATGCATTGGCTGCCCATCAAATCAGAATCCAATCTGCCCCACTGATAAACTTGACTCATTACTCACAATGGGCTCCCTTTGGTTTGTGAAATGTGGCATGAGTTCTACCCTTTAAGAGTACCACATAACCATCTAGCAGCATGGCCTTCCCATTGATAGGATTTCTGTTTTTCTATCCTGGCTTCTTGCTGATTCCTCCTTGGCCATAATAATTCCACGTCTCCTCTGCCATTCTCTATAGAAGAGGTATTGGGTCTATCCGCAAAGACTCAGGGGGACCACCCCTTAATTGTTCTCCACTCTCCTAGTGGGTGATCGAAGGGTGACTATGTAACGATTTGTGAGTAGTGGAGTTACTAGATATTTTTTCTGCCACATTCTGGTTTTTTTTTTTCAGCCTAATGTTTAACATTCATTAAAAACAAAACAATAGAAAACAAACAAGCAAAGACCGCAACCAGTCTGAAAAATCAGGGAAGAGTGGAACTCCACAAAGTATCCTTGAACCAGATTCTGAATAATAGTAATGGTATTTTTGTAACTTTTGTGAAGAACATTTTGCACATCCAAAGTGACTCTCAGAAAACTACAGGAAGAGTGATACCCCCGACAAAGTACTCTGCTCGGTCTGCTGTAGACTGGATCTCAATGTTGTTAACTGAGGTTGTAGAGAGTGAATTTCACATAGAGAAAGTGGTAACAATTCAAATGACCCAGGGTGGGGGAGCACGATGCTGGTCCAGAAATGCTGAGCTGACCAAAGTGGAAGGAAAGCAAGATTTGTATAAAGAAGAGTAGCAGGTAAGGATGGGTCTCAGTTGTTAGCTAAGATTTGGATTTTATTAAATCCATAGGTGAGAGTCATGGAAGTTTTTTGAGAAAGGAGTAAGAAGATAAAAAGCAGTATTGAGGGGGCATGTGGGTGGCTCGGTCGGTTAAGCACCTGACTTCAGCTTAGGTCATGATCTCGTGGTTCATGTGTCCGAGCCCCATGCTGGGCTCTGTGCCGACGGCTGGGAGCCTGGAGCCTTCTTCAGGTTCTGTGTCTCCCTCTCTCTCTGCCCCACCTCTCAAAAATAAATACACATTGTAAAAAATTGAAAAACCAAAGCAGTATTTAGGAACATGCTCCCTGCTTCCTAAGCGTGTCCATGGTACCGAGAAGATGGATGGTTGTGCAGGGGAGCAAGAAACTGTCAGGACCTGTAGAGGCCACCCAATTGTGAAGTTGAAAAGCGTTGCACACTGAGAATGAAAAGCAGGTCCTGTATGGGAGATGCCGGAGAGGAAGTGTGGTCAGGACTGTGTGGTCACGAGGGGTACAGCATGTATCACAAGTGCAGTCTGTACTGAAACAAACTTGCTCTGAACTTGCATGAGGCATTGGGGTCACACGTCATATGGCTATACTAAAACAGAATCAAATACATGTCGGTGGAGCAGAGGAAAATGGTAGGTTCGGGACGTCGTCTACTCCATTTTTCCTTCTTTGGTGAAACGTTTCCTTATCTATAGTCAATAAAATCTATCGAAAGAAGAAGATCGAAAATTGTGCAGGAAATGGGCCTCCCCTACCTACGTGTTAAGAATTGGCCTTCTCCTTCCTTTTCTCCTGCAATGTCAAAGGTGAAATGTTTTCTCTGACATGCTCGATGGGCCATCGGGGCAGAGAGAGTCTGGACAGCCGTGCACACATGTGCGATTGATCTCCGAGGAAGAGTTTGGGTTGACCCTACAACCATAACTTTGCCTATGGAGCAACTTCTAGAAACTTCTCATCCCTAACCTGTCCATGAGATTCTTGCCTTCTACCCTGGTACTTGGCTTCTTAGCATGAACCCGCGTGAAGTAAACGAACCCACGAAGACCTAAATTTTACTTTAGTAAAAATGAAGATTCTGACAGTAAGATTCATACACATGTGAGCAGCTTTTTGAGAGTGCTGTGGGCCTGAAGTTGTGGACAGTATTGTGATAGAGAGGGAAAGGAGGGCCCGGGAGGGAGACCGCAAAATGAATCCCTCACTCATCTCATTGGGAAACATTTGGAGTCCCATTAACGTGGGGATTAAATAAAAGCTTCTGCAAGATTTTACTCTGCACGTACGTGAAAATACAGCTGGCGTCAAGTGCCATAATACACTTTGTGGAGTGTTAGTTTCTTGATTGTGGGTTTCATGTCAAATGAGTCAAAAAAATTAAAAGGATTTTTTTTAATGTTTATTTTTGAGAGAGAGCGAGAGAGACATAGTGTGAGTGGGGGAGGGGCAGAAAGAGAGAGGGAGACACAGAATCTGAAGCAGGTTCCAGGCTCTGAGCTGTCAGCACAGAGCCTGACGCAGGCTTGAACCCATGAACCGTGAGATCATGACCTGTGCTTGACCCACTGAGCCACCCCAGGTGCCTCCCCCCTGCCCTCGGCCTGCCCCCGCTAATTTTTTTTTTTTAAACCCCTGTCGTCCCATATGTATCTATTTAACATTTAAATTCGACGATGCCTTTGTTCCACTTCATGACCAATTCTTTCAGGCTACAGTGAAGGAAAGGGCCGAGGACTTTGTGACATCTTAACTTCCTACTCAGTGGGAACACATGCCTCCAGGCCACGCTGTCAGCCCGAATCTATTGCTTTTGTCAGATGTTTTATTAGATTTTTCTAAGCTGCACAATCCTTAACAAGAATGTAATTCCAGAGGCTGATTTTGATGGCATTCAGATCATATCTCAATTCTTTGGGCTGTTTCCTTTAGTTCTAAGAGGCAGCTCTGTGCACTTCCCGCCCAATAACGGGCAAAATTATTCATCAGAGATGTTTAATAGACTTGTGCACACCTTATCCGATGTTGCTGTCACCGGGAAGTTTCTGTCTATGCAGGTGCCACCGTCACATCTTCCACATCTATCTTTGGGTCCTGAGCGTCTGGGAGACTAAAAATGTCTTAAGGACAGGGGTGCCTGGGTGGCCCAGTTAGTTAAGTGTCCAATTTCAGCTCGGGTTATGGTCTCCCAATTTACATGTTTGAGCCCTGCATCAGGGTTCGCTCATGTCAGCACGGAGCCCACTTCAGATCCTCTGTTCCCCCCTCTCTCTACCCCTCCTCCCTCTCTCTCAAAAGTAAACAAACATTAAAAAAAATTGTCTTCAGGACAACTTGCCACTTTTCCATCTCCTTTTCCTCCTAGAAAACACCTCGTTCAGACGATTCAGCATTTAATGATCTTTGATGATAGTGACTCTCATCAGTTGAATGCCATTTGGGTATCGATTAGCCTCTCAGTTCTGTCCTGGGGACACTCTTATTCTCAGCCTGACACCCACTCAGGCGCACAGGTTTTAAATTGTGATTAGCACGAGGTTACATGGCTGAAAAGGAGGCAGGGCTGTGTCCTTCTAGCACATGAACTACGGTGGAAATGGTGCCTGTTCTCAAGCTCCGTCAGTGCCAGCCCGAGAACTGGCATGTAGATGTACTTCAAATAAATAGTTTTAGAGTGGAAGAATTAAGGAGGGAATGCTCCAGATATATTAATATAAAGCTTGCGGCACCTGGGTGGTTCAGTAGGTTAAGCATCCAACTTCAGCTCAGGTCATGATCAAATGGTTTGTGAGTTCGAGCCTCACATCTGGCTCTCGGCTGTCAGCACAGAGCCCGCTTCAGACCCTCTACCCCCCCTATCTCTCTGCCCCTCCCCCATTCCTGTGTGCACGTTCTCGCTCTATATATAAAAAATAAATAAATAAATATTAATTAAAAAAAAACAAAAAAGGTAATCGAACTATGCTATTATTCTCCCTACGATATCAGTCTTCATCAATGGGGGAAAGCATCCGACTTTAGCTACTAAAGTAGCCAAGTCATTTTGGCTTTTTTTAAGTTTATTTAGCGAGGGGGTGGAGACAGAGAGAGCTTGTGCATGAGCGAGGGAGGAGCAGAGAGAGAAAGAGGGAGAGAGAGAGAGGGAAAGAGAATCACAAGTAGGCTCTGCACTGTCGGTGTGGAGCCTGATGTGGGGTTTGAACTCACGAACCGTGAGCTCATGACCCGAGCTGAAATCAAGAGTCCGACACGTAACTGACTGACCCACCCAGATGCCCCTAAAGTAACTAAGTCATTCTGAAAGAGAAGACAGGAGATAAGCCAAAAGGTTTTCCCCTAGAGACTAGAGACTTGTACATTTTAAAATAAATGATAGGTAAAGGGGGAGCATTTGGTGTTTTCTCAATGAAGAATATATGGAAGAGTATAATGGATATTCCACTTGTAATTGTGGGAAAATATTTTATTTGGGGGAGTGTAAATGCCAATGATTTAGGCTGCCAAGTGAGGTAAGTTGGAGAATCCACAGCAGTAGAAAAATAAACTATTTTCATTCCTTCCTAAGCCTCTGCCGATTTTGGCTTAAAGTAACCTTTTGCCATTTTACATGGAGTTGTCTTTTTAAAATCTGAAACAACTCTGCACTCAGAGCTGCTGAAAGTGTGACCACAGACTCTCATCTGTAGACAGAATGCATCATAAACACTTTTGTGTCCTGGGACTCTCCAAAGATTCAAGCCTCAGAATATTCGTAGGTAGATTATGTCCGTGGCCATCGTTAGTATCCTGCCAACTGAACTTCCGTCCAGGGCAACTCAGCTTAAATCTCAGAGCACATTTCCAAGAGCTCTTTTTCCGGCTTTCCGAAAAGTTTTCTGTTGTTCTAATCACTGCATTCGCAGCTTCATATGTGCCTCTTCTGTACTTTTAATAAGGCACCAGGATGGCTTCCTCAGGCAATAAGTGTTTCCAAGGCTGCCCTAAATATACTTTTCTAAAGGGCACCCAAAGGACACATCAAATTGGTTTCCTACTCTATTACTTCCTTTCCTCTTTCTCGTCTAAGTCTCTGGTAATTTGAAATAAAGTGATAAGAGCACATCTAAAATACTACTGGAATGTTTTAAATGTACTCTATTGCATGTCTTTATTTTTTCTTTATGCAGAACTATAGGGGGTGGACCTTTAAAAAAGAACCCACAGCTATAGAGTTACCATAGCATTCTAGAACAATCCCGAGTTCTCATTTGATGTCTGCTGGTTGACTTGGGTTAAGAAAAAAATCTGAAGTCTGTCTTGTTTCATTTTTTTTTTTCCTGGAAGGATCATAGGATATAGTGACCAAGAAAAGACTGAGTGGCACCACAGACATTTTTCAGTGATTGTAATAAGAGAAAATGCCAGATTTGATTCTTAAGCATTATAGAAGTCTAGGTAGTCTGATAACTATTCCCGGCAGTATTCTTCACTGCCTACAGCTATTTCTTTCTTTCTGATTCCAGGGATAGCGGGGGATGAACAGGACCTATAATTTTTTCCCCTGACTATCTATCCTGCTATTTAAAAAAAATCTTGGGGTGACTGGGTGGCTCAGTCAGTTAAGCGTCCAACTTTGGCTCAAGTGGTGATCTCACCGTTTGTGGGTTCCAGCCCCACATCAGGCTCTGTGCTGACAGGTCAGAGCCTGAAGCCTGCTTCGGATTCTGTGTCTCCCTCTCTCTGCCTCTCCTCCATTCATGCTCTCTCTCTCTCTCTCTCTCTGTCTCTGTCTCTCAAAAAGAAATAAACATTACAAAAATTAAGAAAAAAATATGCACCACTGCTCTCTGTGCCTCTGGCACACAGGTCAAGATTTGATTGTAAAGTTGTTGGGGAATCAATCATCCACGATCTCATAAAAGCCACAGCATCAATCGTCCTCTGGCCATAGAGGTTCGTGTATGGCTTCAAACGAACGGGGGGCAATTCTCTTAGGTAGATGCTGACACTTTCCCCCTGGGTCATCCTTTTCGGGTTTCTTTGTTTGTTTGTTTCTGTTTTCTTTTGTTTGTGACATCTTTCATTGGCCTCCAGGGAAGCATCAGCGTCTTTAAATATCCCGAAGATTTGTTTGAGGTTGTTGATGTCACGATGATTTGTAGTCCTATTAAAGTGACATTTGCTGATGACATGATACGGGGCGATGCATCATTTCATCTCAGCGTGAAAACTCCCTGATCTTTTCATCACCGCCACACAGGTATCGACTCCCCCGCGGCTCTAATGCGATCAGCCACACCGCTCCCGCGAGCATTTGCATAAGTGCTTCTCCGAGATGGACTGCGTTTCTAATCCAAAGGCACGTCAAGGAAAAAAAAATAGCTGTCGCGGAATGATTTATCCTTTTATTGGCTAAATGAAGTTATTCAGATCCTGAAATCTGCTTTCTGTTCAGCATGAGAATTTCAAGCAGGCACACAGCACCTGGGTTCTGGGCCTGATTCTTAAACACACACGCGTGCGATGTAGAACTTCCACGGTATGGGATGCTCGTTTTCTCGTGCATTCAAGCTGTTCTGCAGTGTAAGTTAAAAAAAAGGGGGGGGGGGAGGCAATCGGTTAGCATGGAATAATTAAGGACATTTTATCACCCTTCTCAGCGAGATCTTTGTGCGAGAGCCCACACACACACTATTGATACCCAGAGCCAGCCCAGTTGTAACTTTTTCTCTTCCTCCCTCAACCCATCGGAGAGAAAAACGTGCGGGAGGCAGCAAAGCGAACAAGCAACATGTATTTCTTTGAGACACACACGACTCTGGGTAGCGCACTTGTCACAAAGGGAGACAAGGCCCCACAGCCAGGACACTTGCTTCAGAGGTCATGACGCTCTCTGAAGTACAGAGCGGATTTCATATTCTCTCTTGAACAGCGTGGATGTAGAAGAATACAGAAAAAAAAAAAAAAACATTAAGGAAAACAAAATGAATACAAAAGACTCTCGCGTAAATTTTTAAGTGCCAAATACACTTGAAGACATTAACTGTCTCTGGCCAAAGCGCGTTACCTATTCTGAACTAGGCTCTAAAGCCATGTGCTGAGACTTCAAAGAATGTAAGAGTGAAAATATCAAAAGGGCAGTTTTCTCCTGTGCTGGTTTTTCTCTTTTTCTTTTTCTTTTTTTTTTTTTAAATCCCAGGTGAAAATAGGAGGCTGCAGACACTTCGTAAAACAGCCTGTTTTCCTGGCTGGTTTTACAGATTTGCAAGATTTGAATATTTTGGGCTAGTTCCAAGTTTCTGAGTCCGCCAGCGTGTGCCCATCAATATTTGAAACCTGTCCGTTCCTGACATTAAGTCCCCGTGATGACAGGCAGAAAACTGGATGTGAGACTGTAAAAATAAGGTCCACCTGGGTCAGCAAAAGCCCCACAGCCAGCTTCTGGCCACGTGACTTGGCCCTGAAGATGAGCTCGGAGAAATCGGACCACATTTTAGTGGGGAAACAACCTATTTTTTTTTTTTTAAATGCCTGCCTGCCTCAAACTCTTCTTTTGAAGTGAGCCCTCACTTCCTTGAAAAATGCATCAACTTTAGACAGCAGAGTTCCCTTTGAAAGCCTCGGAAGTTTGCTCACTTAAAAGTAATTGTGTGCCATGACCTCAGACATTCACAGTGCATAAGTACAATCCAAATTTGTAATTTCTGGGACAAAATTTGTATGGAATTGTCATTACATATTTTTATTTCGCGTTTTAGTGATACTACATGATGGAAAAGAGGACTTTTGAAGCCATACGGCAATACGAATGCCACTTAGGTCTCTTATTTCTGCTTATACATCTTTCACGTCTCGGGGAGCCTGGGTGGCTCAGTTGGTTGAGCGTCCGACTTCAGCTCAGGTCACGATCTCGCGGTCCGTGAGTTCGATCCCCGCATTGGGCTCTGGGCTGATGGCTCGGAGCCTGGAGCCTGCTTCCGATTCTGTGTCTCCCTCTCTCTCTGCCCCTCCCCCGTTCATGTCTCTCTCTGTCTCAAAAATAAATAAAAACGTTAAAAAAATTAAAAAAAAAAGAAAGAAAAAATAAATCTCTCACGTCTCTAAGTGTTACTAAACTTGTCACTGTTTATTCATAAATGCCCCCACTCTTTTGAATAAGAAAAGGAAAAACTCCATGAGACAAACGACACCGCAAAACTAATAACTGAACTGTTCTTATTGGTCAGAAGTAAGAGGCCGAAACATTACGTACGGTGCAAAGTTAATGAATGGCATGTTAAAAGTACAATGACATTGCAATAGAGATGTCTTTGCTGTGATTTCTAATATTATTAAGGACAAGTTTCTGCATTTCGCCCTTTGGGGGTGAAAACCTTCTTTCCCTTCTTTCTGTTTTAGTCCAGGATTTTTATGAGCCGTATATTTTGTAAATACACAATCTTGGTGTAGCATTTTCTCTGCACTGCTCCATGGACCTTACAGTCTGTGCAGATTGAGAAAACTGACCTTAATAATACTCTCTAAACAATGGCCCAATTCGGTTGATATTTTAGATGTTTGGAAAAAAAAAAAAAATCCCAGCAGCTAAGTTAGAATAGCTTTCCTTCTTTTCACCAAGCATATGATACCAATCCTCAAACACAAAACATGTCTTGTAAAACTTTACACTTGACAATCTGTTCTGGTTTAGTAAATGGTTGAGAGTATCTATGCCAGTCTTCATGGAGTGTGGTATTGTCTTGGGATCATCTCCATTTTCATACTAGCATCTAAACAAATAACTTTAGATATTAGTAATTTAAATACTCCTTATATAAATGCTTCTTTTTTTGGTTGTGATTCCCAGTCTATCAAAGAGATAGTATTTTTCTGGAATGTGCTCATTTCATCTCCTCTAAATGATTTCTATTTACCCTACATGCATTACATATTTTTTACCATCACATACAAATAGTTTTGTTTCAACTAAGGGAAAACGAGGATATACTATGGTTATCCCAGTCATAGGAACTACTCTTCTCGTGGTGCTTTGTAGTTTACCAAAAATCCAATTTCACCCTCCCAACATCTCAGTGAGGAATGTTGCACCACCCTCAGTTTTACAGATGTGTGCAAGCTAACTTGTTCAAGGTCATCCATGAAGGAAGGGACTCATCAAAGTCTTCTGCTTTTTTCACGCCCCGTTACCATTTTTGTTCAAGTAAACACACGAGTCTCATTTCAACCATCTAAAGAAAAATATAAGTTTAGAATTATCCAGATGAATTTCCATTCTCCATTGAAGATGTAGTAATGGGCATTTGAGACATTAAATTGGTATAATTACCGCATGCCCCTCTCACCTTGCCCAGGTCCTTTTCCAACACAAAAATAATGCTCATTAATGACATCTAAAAGATCCCAATTGAGGTTTTGGAATCCTATTTGGTTTTCGTATTTCATTAAAAAGGCAGAATTTGAATTAAAGAGGTTGAACATATTAGCAGGGTGATGGCCCAGGATTCACTCTGATAAAAGGGAGCATTATCAAGATTCCTGGCTCCAGCCCAAAAAGCTTTCTCTGGTGCAAATTGCCTCATACTTCGACAGGGTGCCAACATTGTAACTGGGACATCTTTCTTCTCTAACAAACACCAAAGCATCATATTTATGTGTTCTGAAGACAATAATTAAGCCATTAAATAGGAGGTTTCCAAATTGGACCGTGTTTGAAGGAAAGCATTAGGAAAGACCAGGAGAGGCCATTTTGTTTCTGAAGCATCACAAGCTATTTGGCCAACTCGACCTACTGGTCCGCCCTTACCCATCCCTCCTATGAGGGCTGATTTTGCCTGTAAAATGTTAAAGATAAGAAAGATCTGATCAATGGTTTCATATATTTACTCTTGTAGTCTCTCTGAGTAGACTTCATGGGTTTTTTATAAATCAGACTTCAAATTTGTGGACTTTAATCTGGGTTTAAGAGAATCTGGGAAATTAGAAAACAAAACACTGCATATGTATTTCACTACCCTAGTGGACACTTAGCATTTATTCATGATCAATCAAAGCAAAATGCCACCAGAGTCTCAGCAGTGCCTGTGGGTTTTTTACAGGGGCTCTCATATTTTCATATTGCATTATAGTTGTTGTGATACCTTGCCATACAATGTACATTTTGTCACTTCTCTGAAATCACAGTAGTTAGATCTGTTGCTGGATTTTGAGATTTAATAAGAAGGATGCACAATATTATTATGCCAAAAATTTATTTTGTACATATTTTGATGACTGCATTTCAGTATAATTGGAATTTTTATCATCAATCCTAAACACATTTCATTTCATGCATTTGAAAACACTCTTCTGAGAAGGACCTCATGGCATTTACCAGACTGTCAAAGAGGTCCATGGCACAAAAGAAAACATTTGATACTTTTGGGAAGGAGTCCACTGTTGAGATGGGCATTTATATCCGGTTTAGATTCAATAAGTGTGTGCATATGTGTGTGTGCGTGTGCATGCGTGCTATTTTTTTAGACTGTGTGCCAGGCACAAAGACATGAATTAGCATACTGCTGTTGGCTTTACAAGAAGCATAGGCGTCATATGAATATTTTGAATACATCTCAGTTTCCATCTTTGCTTTATAGATGAGGAGACTGTGGCACAAAGAAGCAAAAATGCACAAACAAATAAATATGAAACGAATGAATACTTTTGAAAAAAGAAGAAGTTAAATAAACTGCTCAAGCAAGTGATTGATGGAGCCAGGCTTTGTACCTAGGAAGTTGAACTTCAGGGCTCTCTGGCAGAACCATTGGACTCTCCCATTGGTCAGAGTGAAGAGAGTTGTGTGTGTGTGTGTGTGTGTGTGTGTGTGTGTTTGGGGGTGGGCATTGTCATTTCTTCAGGTCATGATGCCTAGAGAAGGCTGGCATGATAGCAGCAGTCAGCTGGATAAAGAAGGGAAGTTGGCATTGCAGGGAAGGACAGTGACACTTGAAACAAGCAGGAAGGTGGTAATTGATTTACTGTTAAATATTACCCAGTGTACAACCAAGCCAGAGAGTGGCAGAAGCCGAGACTAGATGGTAGATGGGAATAGACAGTGGGCATGACGGTGCAAAGTTGTTTTTTTTTTTCCTTGATGAGTATTTGTAGTTTTATTCCACATATTTTTTTAGATGATCTCTGTGTGGTTCTGTAACTTCGTCCCCCAAGTTCTAGCTAATATGATATTTTTATTTAGTGGCTATTAACCAGTTTGGTTGATTGGTTGGGGGGAGCATGAAGTCCATTGGTTAAAGTCCATAGTCCTTGCCACAGTCATTCTTTTTTAGCTAACTTATTCCATTTAATTCTTCACAAAGGGGTGTAAAAACATCCTCTGTCTTATTTTCTTCTTGATCTTTTCTAAACTATAGAATTTAGTCCGGGGCACTGGTTCTCAGATTCAGTGTGCATCAGGATCACCTGGACAGTTTGTTACATTGCAGGTTGATGGATTGCTGGTCACAGCCCCAGAATTTCAGGTTCTGTAGTAGGTACAGGGTGGGGCCAGAAAATTTTCATTTCCAGCAAATTCCCGGGTGATGCTGATGCTGTGAATCCACTAGTCTAGCCTGGGACCATGTTGGAACTGCTGATACCTTCTCTAAGCCAGCTCTGATTTACGTACCTTGATGGGCTTCCGCAGGATGGCATAATGGGAAGAAATGGGTTGTGAAATCAGATAGGTGTTGGGTCCTATTTGAAACCCAGTGTTTAGGAGCTATATCATGTTGGCAAACTGCTTTATCTCTTTTGCCTCAATTTTCTGAGCCTTAAAATGGGGACGAAATACCTGTGTACCTAATAGTACCTAATATAGTACCTAATGGCTGTGTTCTGAGTAGCAAATAGTTGTTCTATGTATAAACACAGAACACTTACTAGTCAGTAGTGGCCAATATTATTGGGTGCTAACTGTGTGTTATACCTATCCTCTCTGTCTTATGTGTGATGAAACCGAGGCATGGGGAGGTTTAGGTCATTTGGGTATAAACTGAAGGACACATACCTAAAGGAACTTGGGCAATTTGTCTCCAAGGACACATTGGAGTTTGCCCTTGACACCTACTGTATACCACGTAGTTCTTGTCTCTAACTTCCCTCCAAGCAAATGCTCTGGTCTTGGGTTAATTATGTGCCTTCTTCCCATCCTTCCTTTCATGCTCCTTTCTGACAATGGTTAGGTCTTCTCCCTTAGCTCCTAATGCGTTTCCACTCTGGGCCAACCATCGCAGGGGACCCGGCCCTCTTTATCCACGCCTGCTCAGACAATGCAGTTCATAATGACTCAATTCAGTTATGGTAATAGAATTCTAGTTTGGTTTTCCCCTTCTTTTTTTTTTTTTGTAGAGCATTCTATTTATGATTATGCGCACTCATATTATCTTGTAATTGTTTATCTTGCAATTTCAACCTTGTTTGAAATTTCTTGGAGAAAGACAGTCACCTTCTTTTGGATTTCCTATTGTACCTAGAATAGGGCTGGATGAACAGGGGAGCTTACAGAGGAGCGATCTCATAGGCCCTCTCCACCACCTAGTGCTAGCCTACATCTCCATAACCCCAGTCAACATACAAAATTGCCTGAAATCAGCTTAGGAATTATGTCACCATATCTAGGTGTCAACTTTTTCATTTGACACTTTAGTTCAAGATGTCAAACTGATTCATAAAAGGAACTTACAGGGTTTCTGCCTAGAGCTTCATGTTTTGCTCAAGCAAGTAAACTCCTTCTAAAGGAGACAAACACTAAAATCTGATTAAAGATTTCTGGAATAAACTGGATTCTTAAGGAGATACTTATCGGATACTAGGGTGTTGCAGGCTGAGGACTGAGTCCTTGCCAACTATTCTTACTAACCACTTGCCTTGGGCCACTGGTAGTGGTAAGGATGCTTGCTGTATAAATCACTCATTTTATCATTACAAAAACACTGTGAGGGAGGTATTGTAATTCTTTTTTTATAGATAAGGAAACTGAGTCTTAAAAGAGAGATTGAGTAACTAGCCTAAGGGTTTTTATTAGTAGGTGGAGGTGCCATCCAAATCCAATCTGTCTCATGACAAATGCACCTGAACTTGACCACAATTCTACTTTTTCCTTCTCACCCGTTTCAAACCAACACGCAAACAATTGCTTCACTTCATGACGTAATTGTTCAAACAAGGTCATAACAAACAAGTATGTCTCCTTAGAATTGAATTTTTCTTTTCAGTTGCATGGTGGAACCATGAAGGCAGCTTAAAGAATATAAAATATAAAAAGTTTAATAATATAATGGAAATATTTTGGGCTTCTACTTCAAGTGTGAAATTTGACCTAGTCTTAAAAATCCTTAAAAGTAGTTAGATGATGAGTTCACTATGAGTTCAGAAATCCTCTGCATTCGTTTTAAATGTTCATTTTAAATGTTCATTTCATTGTTTCTGAATGCTTCATTCAGGGTTTGTTTTCCTTTTGAGTTATCTAGAAAATATTTGTGAATACTGAGGGACCAGTCTTGTGCATGTGTGTGTGTGTGTGTATATATATATATATACATATATATATATATATATATATATATATGTATATATATATATATTCACCACTCTAGGAGGAATAAATCACAAAGAAGAGGAATACATTGCTCACAGCCACCTAATTAATGCAGCTGGGGAACCATGTTATTTTAAGTTTACTACTCCTTCTTGTCACCTTTTCAAAACGTTGCTTGATGAATATAATCCCCCCTCAGAGATCCATAAACCTATTGATTAGGCATCTTAAATTGCACAAGACCACAACATAAGAATTTTCAACTGATTCACACCAACAGGCAATGGAGCCTAGCCATCCGTCTTGTCAAAATTGCCAAATGGCAAGACAATTTCCTAGATTTCTCTAACTTTAATGTAATTCGAATGCTCTAGAGCAGGATCGTCCAAATACACTGGAGCCTTTTTGTGTAATTCATTTTAGTCAAATTCGGAATAAAATAGTTTTATCTTGGATTCTACCAGATTCAGGAACATATAGAACCATGGGAGCAACTTTAATGCCATCTCTCCGGTAACGGAGAAGCATGGCAAGAATGCCAGTTTTCAACTGTAGGGATGCGATAACGCACTTCTGTATATAAGCAAAAAGACGCGTCAGATTTGGTCATAGCAAAGCTTTCCATGGGACTTGCTCTGTGCCAGGCTATCTTCTAGTCCTTATTAATTCATATAATGCACATAATAACTTTACAAGGCGGACACGTATATAATCTGCATTATACAGATGAGGAAACTGAGGCTTTGGGTATGTAAGGAACTTACTCAGGGCCATATAGGTAAGTCCCAGGGAACTGAGATAGGAGCCCATACAGTTGGCTTTCCAGGTTACCTGTCTCTGACTAGAAGGCTTTACTCCTCCTCAATTTGAATGTCTTCAGCACAGAGATGATGCTGAGTTATTTTTAGCCAAGCTTGAGAAGTCCCGAAGTTTGCAGAAGCTTAAATTGAAATATCGTGTAGTGAAAGGATTTGCCAACTCCTCTCTCATTAGACTTTTCAGGATGGAGACATCTCCTCTAGCACTTCATATGGGAAGTAAAACTTGACAGTGAAGTAGAGAGAGTGGCTCCCATCAAGCCCTGCGTGAAAAGACTTCTTTCAAATTATGATAAAAACATACAATAAGCCAAGGATAGATTACATTATAAAAACGTACATCAAAAGAGCTTCGATCAAAGCTAGTGATAAAATATTCAGGAGGGGAAATTTGCAAAGGAGCCCAGGTTACCATTGATCAAAAAGGAAGAGTGGGGAGGGGGGGGGTGGCGCCTAAAGACAGGAAGAAAGCACCAGTTGTTTCCCTGCCAAGCGTAAGTGACAGACGCTTAGATTCCGATAGGCAAAGAAGGGTCTTCCGGCCACAGGAGGCATTTGAGCACCATGCTCTTTTTTTAGGGGAGTTTACAAAACAAACAAGGTAAGTAAATGTTACCGGTGGGCACGTCTGTGTTGGGTGAATGGAGGTCTCGGTTCTGGGATTCCCCACGAAAGATTTATTTGAGGATCCACCCTCAAAGAAAACCAGCCAAAAGGAAGGTACCAGGCACAAAGCAATTTATGAAGGACAGTACACTCTCAAGGTGGAAAAACCCAGAGGTAGCAACTCCCCTGAGGCTATGGGAGTCATTTCTTTTCTGTGAGTGTGTGTGTGTGGGGGGGGGGGGTGGTTAGATCTTAGACAGGGAGGTCGTCAATGGTGGCTACTTCTAACATTTGGGGGACTCCTCTCACAGGATGAGAGGGGGAGTTTTTGACCCTCCATGGTTTGTACTGGAACCATCATGGCAGCCTGCTGCCACAGGGCTGTGTTAAAACCTCAATGCAGATGTACTGTAAAGAGTCTAGAGGTTACCCTGGGACGCGGGTGGAAGAGGGGAGTGTGTGTTCTGCAATTGTGGCTCTTAGCCTGTCAGCCCCTGGGTCTTAGCAGCCACAAGTCCAGGCTATTGAGGGGTATTGGAAGCCACAAAGTCAGGATGTTGTGCACCCAGGCTTCTGACACGTAACCTATTTATTACCATCCTTGCCTCCCGCTCGTGTCTAACTAACTGCCTACTCTATCATGAACCAATGATAAAACTTAGCTAAGGCAAACAAACAAACAAATCAGAATGTCCAAGAACTAGCTGAAAAGCTAAGTAGATTTTATTTGAGCCTAGTAGGTGACCTAAACAACTGCCAGTTTTCCAGGGTGAGGTAAGGAGTTAAAGAAAAGCTGGCAGCCTTGGTGGGGTGGGAGAAGGAGAGGCATTTGTTTGTTTCTCTGTTGGCCAAATAAGCTAACAGACAAGATCCTTTGAAAGTACAGGATGGGACGATCATTAATACCAGAAAGAACTCCCTACCAAGTTCTCCATATAAGAACGCCATACAAGGTTAGGGTGATCTGGCTGAGACGTCTGTCACTGATCTCAGGGTTGATTAGACTGGCCTGACCTGTTCACCTGCTTCTTCAGGCACAGACTTCTTGAGGCTGCTCAAGGAAAGAATAACAGAAATTCGTTTTTCCAACACGTTTCATAAGCTGCAGTCCTCCTTTGCCAGAACTTAGAAACGTCTGTTCGAGAAATAGTTTCCAACCCCAAGGTAAGTAAGGTAAATGTCAAATAATAAAAACAAAGAATCGTTCCAGGAAAAGTTCTTCCTAGACGAGCCCAAGAATAATGTGGATTTCAAGAGCAAACCCACTTCTAAAAGTCACGTGCCCCGTTTTGCGTGGGGGGTAATAGTGTATGCATTCGCGAGGACCATGACAAAACGACCACAGGCTGAGCGGCTGTAACAACAGGAATTTACATGGTCTCAGTGCTGGAGGCTGGACGTCCAAGATCAAGGTGCTGGCACTTCCCATTCTCTGCTTGGTTTGTCCCTTGCTGCCTCTTCACGTGCTCTTTTTCCCGTGTGCTTGTAAACCTTGGACATCTTTGTATGCCCAAATTTCTTCTTTTTTTAAAATTTTTAAAAAATTTTTAGGTTCATTTATTTTTGAGAGACAGGGAGAGATACAGCGTGAGCAGGGGAGCGGCAGAGAGAGGGAGACACAGAATCGGAAGCAGGCTCCAGGCTCCGAGCTGTCAGCCCAGAGCCCGACGCGGGGCTCGAACTCACAAATTGCAAGATCATGACCTGTGCTGAAGTCGGATGCTCAGCTGACTGAGCCACCCAGGCACCCCGCAAATTTCTTCTTATAAGGATAACCGGTCAGGTTAGATTAGGATCCACCCATATGATCCCATTTAACCTAATTACCTCTATTTTTCTTTAATTTTTAAAAAAATTAAAAAAAAAATTAATGTGTATTTATTTTTTAGTTGAGGCAGACAGTGCAAGTCAGGGAGGAGCAAAGGGAGAGGGAGACACAGAGTCTGAAGCAGCCTCCAGGCTCTGAGATGTCAGCACAGAGCCCAACGTGAGGCTGGAACCCATGATGTGACATCATGGCCTGAGCCGAAGTTGGAGGCTTAACTGACTGAGCCACCCAGGCGCCCCTATAATTTTTTTTTAACGTTTAATTTTTTTTTTTAATTTTAGATAAAGAGAGACCATACAAGCAAGGGAGAGGGGATGAGGAAGACAGAGAATCTCAAGCAGGCTCCATGCTGAGTGACCCTGGGATCATGACCTCAACTGAATGAGCCACACATATACCCTTTTAATTACTTCTTTAAAGCCCTTATTTGCAAATACATTAACATTCTGAGATACGCAAGATGAGGGCTTCAACATATGAATTTTAGAGGACACAGTTCAGCCCACAACAGAGCTCACCACAAAAATATTAAGAACCATTGGGGCGCCTGGGTGGCTCAGTCAGTTAAGCGTCTGACTTCAGCTCAGGTCATGATCTCAAGGTTCTCATGGGTTCGAGCCCTGCCTCAGGCTCTGTGCTGACAGATCAGAGCTGGAGCCTGCTTCAGATTCTGTGTCTCCCTCTCTCTCTGCCCCTCCCCTGCTCGTGCTCTGCCTCTCTCTGTCTCTCAGAAATAAATACATGTAAAAAAATAAAAATAAAAATATTAAGAACCACCGATTTGGAGTCAAAGTATCAGTTCCTTCTTTTGGTGTCTGTTCTATATTCAATAGTATTTTACTATGTTACAGTGGATACCAATATTATATGGTGTATAACATCATGCAGGTATTAGAGAAGTTCTATTATAGATAGAAATACTGACTTTCTTGTCGCTAATATCAGCTGTCTGACATGCTGTCCAGATGCTCTCCATAGTCCTTTTGTTGAGGATATGTTATCGAGGACAGGGGTCCACAAACTTGTTGTGGAAAAGGCCAAATAATAGACATTTTAGGCTTTCCGGGCCATAAAGCGTCTGTCCCAAATATTCAACTTTGCCACTGTGGCATGAAAGCAGACAGAGATGATTTTATAAAGAAGTGGGTATAGCCGTGTGCCAATAAAAACGTACTTATCAAGACCGATTACTGAATTTCATGTATTTTTCACATACGGTTCTTCTTCTGATTTTTTTTGACTATTGCAAAATGTAAAAAAACTAAAAAACAACAAACAAACAAACAAACCAAACTTCTCTCTTGGGCTGTAAAAAAAGCAGGCAGTGGACCATAGTTTGCTGATCCCAGTCTAGAAAGAAGAATCAGTCCTCAGGAACCATGCCTGTGATTTTAGAATTACTTCTGTGACCAAATTTCTCACAAGAAACGTTTCATATATTGTCTCTCCTATATTGGCATGCACCGTATTATCGACTAAGGCAGAATGTATCTTGTTCATCACGTGCAGATAATTTTCCTCCAGAACGATGTACGCTCTCCTTTTAAAAAAGTCATTAAACGATAATATAAAAAGATCTCTGGTTCTGATTTCCTATATGCCAAACGCTGATAGATGTTGTAGACACTGGAGCAAAAGGAGTGAACAAAACGGAAAAGCTTCCTGCCCGCATGAAGCCCGCATTTCTCATTTCTCTTCGACAGTTGTGAGAAGCAGTTAAAACTTACTGAGCATCTACCTGGTGCCAGAAACTCTGCTGTACAAAACATTCAACCCTATCATCGCTGAGATCAACAATCGGAATTGCACATCAGATGCGGCTCCGCGCTGCCCAGGTCTCTGACTCAGATAATAATGAAGACCCCTGGAGCTATGCTATGGGTGACCCGGCAAGTATTCGCCCCTTTTTATAAAAAAAACAAATTTATTCTAAGTCACGTTGCCTTTTTTTTTTTTTTTTCCACATAGTTGATGTACAATGGCACATTAGTTTCAGGTGCACGACACAGTGGTTCAAAAAGTTTCTACATTATGCTGTGTTCACGACGGGTGTAGCTCCTTTCTGTCCCAATGCATCGTATTACAATATCATCAAAAGTCACTTTGCTCTTAAACGGCAGGATGAGGTACAGGCCTGTTTGCCTGCAATGGTCATGTCTCTTTCCTTCCATAATTTTATCCTTTCAAGATAATGTTTCTCAACGTTAAAAAAAACAAAAACAACCTTTTGGTACACTGGTTTTTTTTGAGAATATAAAAACGTTTGAGGTCAAATGCGAGTCTAGTTTACTCAGGTCTCTTCCCCCTGAGGATTGTCTTACAGTACTGCTTTCAACATTAATTGGAGGATTTAACAAAATTTAATCAAACTTTTCTTTTTCTAATATTATGTCTCCCTTAACTCTTTTCTCTTAGGCAAATGTCATGCCACACCTCTCTCCAGTTTTTCATCTCTTAACTTGCTTATTTGCTAGTTTGTCTCAGACTCTTGTGACCATACTTAATTAATGTCATGAGCCAGTGTGGGAAACCCTAAGTCAGATTTCCATATAACAAATAAACAAACAGGTAAGCAACTTGATGCTGAAGGTAGGGGAAATTTAGTTCTGCCAAGAAAAAGAAGATATCTGATTCTACATCTAGATCAGGTTGGAGGGCAACATGCTAAAATAAGGGAGAATGAGACGAGGGGTCTTAAGTTTTAACTCTATTTAGAGTGGCAAACCTGTCCAAGTCACCTCTCATGCTATAATTCTCTTCTGGTTAGTGAAGTGATGTTTCCTCTAACCTTTAACACCGCATGGTTTTTCTCCTTTTGTGAGCCAAACAGATGTATCTCCAGGTGGAGAAATCTCAGTAAGGACCATACAGTGACCTGGCTGGAAATGGACTTAACTTTGATTACCTGGAGTAATGTTTGGATAGTAGGCAAATAGAGTTTTAGAAAAACAGTTGTAGCACAATTTGAGTACCTCCAGGGTTATTGTGAGAATTCAATAAACAAAGGTATATGCAAGAAATCCTTGGTTTGCAAGCATAATTTGTTCCAGAAACATGCTTGTAATCCAAAGCACTTGTATATCAAAGTGAATTTCAAGAACCTTCGGCTCAGTTGTGATCATGTGACATTTGGCATCATGACTACTCGTCTTGCAAGGCATCACTCGTTTATCAAGTTAAAATTTGTTAGAAATGTTCGCTCTTCTTGTGGAACACTCACGGAACACGTTACTTGCAGCCCACGGTTTTACTGGACTTGCTTAGTAGAGAGCCTGGCCCTGAGTAGGGATATTTAATACATGAGCATGATCGGTATTACATTTACCAATAATTCCCAAACCAAGAAGCTCTGATGGCTACCCAGATGCCAATGCAGTATTTCACAATGAGAACTGTGGTTGTCACACGTGGCCCATATGGGTATCGGCCTGACCATTGCATTCTCTCCAGGTAGGAGAAGTTCATATCCATAGGAGATTGCCAGTGAGCTCGGATCAGATCTAGAAGACGTTAGCGATGAGGGAAAAGAAGCTTGATGCGTTTGTTCCTCCAGTCGGGTCAAACCCACTGGCCTGACCGGACCTCCAGTTGTGTTGATCGGATTTCACAGAACTCTGCCAGGGTTTCTCTTTCCTTTTCTTCCATTCTCTTATGATAGGCTGAGTAATTGGCCACCCAAAAGACCGATGTCTTAATCCCTAGGCTCTGTGAATGCCCTACCTGACATGACAAAGAGTACTTTGCAGATGTGATTAAGTGAGGAATCTTGAGATGTGGAGATTACTCTGGACTATCCAAGTGGGTGTTATATACTCCGAAGGTCCCTATTAGAGGAAGCAAGAGGGTCAGAGCAGAGAAGATGATGTGGCAGCAGAAGTAGAGAAGAAGAGATCTGACAATGGTAACAGAGGATGCATTGATTCTGTTGCTGGGAAACGACAATGAGCCGAACAAAGAAGAAGAGGCAAAGAGACGGATTTTCACCGAGAACCTATTTACAGTCTTTCAAGTGATTTTTCAGGTCTGCCCTACGATCTGATCTGGGTGGGTTTTTAGTTCCTTCTCCAAGGACAGTTGGATGTTCATTAGGTCCGAAGTCCTTTGCGGGAGTTCACACTCACCTTTATGTGCCACCTCTTAGCCCCAAATTTCTACTGGCTTGACAGGTCAATCTCCCTAGTAGTAGACTGCAGACACACCTCAAATGCAAGGCTGCCGTTCTTATTTTGGGGAGCACTTAAATGAATGCCTCACAGGAGCCCACAAGGTGGTCTGTTAGCAGCAGTTGTCATAAACTTGGCTTTAGCGCTATCTCTGGCTCAATCTCTCATGTGCCCATCTCTGTCCAGACTACTTAGGCAACTCTTAGGCTATTGCCATGGCCCCTGGTAACCCCAGTGTCCCTGGATGCCTAGAAAACGTCCCAAACTCCAGGTACTCTGATATGTGTAGGTTTGGGGAGGTTTATGCCCCTCCTCGCTCTGGTCAAAGGCCTTATAGAAGCTTTCCTGATGCCCTGCTTTGCATGAAATCTCAACTTTGGCCTCTAACACTCCTTCACTATAGTGGGTCCAACTGATTCAGCTGGACAGAGGGAGGGACAGATCCAAAACTCTTCTCTCTCTTCCTAACTCCCCATGGCCGGCACTTCCCCTCTTTCTGATTTACAGAGCAAAATCTCACATATATGAACGCGTTAAGAGATATTTTTATGAATGGGAAAGGGAAGTGTTTCTCTAGTGTGGATACAGGAAGAGGAATAAAAGTGTTCTATATGCATAGTTGATAGTTACCGATACTTACATACTCACGGTTTTATTCCAGGAATCTGGTTTGATAGAGTGCACAGTTGCAGCTTCTAATGGCTTTCTCCTCTCCTGTTCTCCCAATCCTGTTAATACCTGACCTTGTCGCGTTACCACAGGGGATTGCTGTTTCATTATCCCCAGCCCATTTGGAGGTCATCTGGGAAAGTTTTCAAATTACGACACGCCTCCGCATTAAGACATGCAGTCCATTTCTAGCTTGCACGTAGGAGAAGCCTCCAGTCAGGTTACTCTCTATGGTGCCAGTACTGGTTGGTATCATATATTTAGGTGTTTCGACTTTTCTGAGGAAAAGTCAGCCTGCCTTTTTCCTTATATTTTTATGTATCCTCAATATGACATCAAGTAGCAGAGAACATGGGAATTTGACTCTGAGACTCTGCCCTTCTCGCAGGGACTTGAGATGGCTTGAGGGCAGTGATGACCTGGGACTACCACCTGTTACAAGTCAACAAGGTTTGGGAAGTTTTGATAAAGTGACATTGAGGCCAGAGATCAATCTTCTGCAGGTGGAATCAGTTGACCATCTCGTTTATAGGATAATCTAGACTGAGGCCAGAGAACTCATCATCATGGGAAGAGATGAGTATTTTTTCTTTAAACAAATAAAACAGCTTTTGTATCTCCTCTCTCCCTTATCCCACCATTGGGTAAAGGGTGACAGTAGGAAAGAATAGTGAACGCAAAGATAATACCAAAATTAATAAATAACCCCAACTTTTGAATATGATTCTAGAACTGCAACAGATCCATGAACGTAGAGCTTGTCTTTAGAGATTCAATTTTACGTGCTTCATCCCTGGTATAAAAATAGTCACTATCTTGTGTTTTATATATGTATATGTATATATATGTATATGTCCACTAACTAGAGTTGGATAGAAAGATGACTACTAGGGGCGCCTGGGTGGCTCAGTTGGTTAAGCGACCGACTTCCTCTCAGGTCATGATCTCGCGGTTTGTGGGTTCAAGTCCCGCATCCGGCTCTGTGCTGACAGCTCGGAGCCTGAATCCTGCTTCAGCTTCTGTGTCTCCCCCTCTCTCTCTCCCCCTCCTTGCTCATGCTCTGTGTCTCTCTGTCTCTCAATAATAAATAAACGTTAAAAAAATTAAAAAAAGAATGATTACTATGTTTTTTAAAATATGTCATTTTAAGGATGGAAGAATAAGAAATACAGGAGAAATTTGCATGCGTAGTTCACATGAAAAATAAACGGCATATGGCTTTGCAGGAATGTAAGCTACATGAAGTGATGTCAGGGACCTTGGTTGCTTTATTTGTCCCCTGTGTCCCATGCCTCCTCTCTGCATAGGCGTATGAGATGCTCAGTAAATATTGGCTCCAATCAATGAACACATATATAGCCTTACAGATGTCAGGAACATTATTGGCTTCTCTCTCTACACTGTCATGCTGCTCTATGTATGAATGATGCATTATATTCAATTTATCTGCTACCTAACATATAATCTTATATTCTGAACAACACATAAGACTATATATAAATATATATACACATATATAATATATACATATATAATATATATTATATACACATATATATGTATATATAACATATATGCACATATATATAATTCCTAAATCATTTTAGTGCCTCTAGTTACTAAACTGTTGGCATAAAGGAATTTTATCATTATCGAATTAATAGAAATTTACAGATGATACATAAAACCTCCTATTATTAGGAAATGCCTTGAATTTTCTCTTGCTGTCTTGGTGAATTTATGCCTCCAGTTCCTTTTGCTCTGGATTTTATAATGTTCTCTGTAACTCCAGACATATGGATAAAAGCAAGTCTTTGTTATCAACATGATAAGCATGTTCCAGTGGTATATATCTTATCAGCAAACTGAAAATCATCCTTTCCTAGCAGTAAAGAATTTTAACCACATACATTTTATTTCATGGAAATATTTTCTCTGCTGAGATATGTAGTAAAAAAGACAAGTTAGACTTTCTAAAGAGATCTTGTTCAATAATGCGACTCTTGATTCTTAGAGATATTACTGAGCTTTCTTATGACCACAGATAAAGGTAGGAAATAAGATATGGGCTTATGAAACATTTATGTTGATCCACAATTTTACTCCTTAATTTTCCCTCTCTAAAAAACTAAAGGGGAGATGGGACGTAGGTAGGCAGGGGATGGGCTAACTGACTGAAGAGTACTAAGGAGGGCACTTGTGATGAGCACTGGGTGTTGTACGTAAGTGATGAATCACTAAATTCTCCTCTTGAAACTAATATTCCACTGTAGGTTAAGTAACTAGAATTTGAATAAAAAGTGTGAAGAGGAGAGTTACTTTGATGGTCAAAAAGACTGATTATAGCAGATGCCAAGATTCAAATATCATTTGATCACAGCATGTTATAAAACAAGCAGAGGGATCCCCACCAGATAGAGGATGAAGGTATATTTCTTTTCCTATCTCAAAATCTTCCACATACAAGAAATCAATCACCAAAAGTGTTAGAATGATGAGTTCACTTACAAACACCATGGTAGAGGAAAGAAACACATGTTGTTTCCCTCTTCAAAAACTTCCATGTGCCTTCTGTCACATTAAAGAAGAAGAAGAAGAAGAAGAAGAAGAAGAAGAAGAAGAAGAAAAAGAAGGAGAAGAATTCAGCTCCTTGCCATGAACGACAAGACCCTATCAGACCCAGAGTTGCCTAAGCACTTCTGCCATGTTTATTTGTTGCCTTAATATTTACGGTTCCTGTCACCGTATGTTTTCTCCCCACGTATCTCCTCATGAACCAGCTAAAGAATCGTCTCCATTCAAGCTTCCCTCACCACCTACCTCAAATACTCAACTCCTCCCACTGGAATAGAAGCTCCGTGAGAGGGAATTTTCCATCTAGTCTACTGCTGTCTTCCTCAGCAGTGGGCTGGTGCACAGTAGGAAGGTGCCTGCTCAGTATTTGTTGAGTGACTTTAAAACTATGCTTCTTGTTTCCACTTTAATTTTACGAATGAACCTAAGGTCAGTGACTCATTCAGCATTAGTCAGCAGCTGGTCAGCAGCTGGTGGAGAAACTTCATTGTTGACATTTTTCTCCTCTGTCCTGCAATTAGATTTTTTTTTTTTACTTTAGTTACTGATTTTTTTTTAGGTGTATTTATTTTTGAGAGACAGAAAGAGCGTGAGTGGGGGAGGGATAGAGAAAAGGGGGACAGAAGATCTGAGGTGGGTTCTGCACTGACAGCAGAGAGCCCAATGCAGAGCTTGAACTCGGGAACTGAGCTCATGACCCGAGCTGAAGTCGGACGCTTAACTGACTGAGCCACCAAGGTGCCCCCAGTCTCTGCCTTTTATTATGTGCTCATCTTTCACAGTTCTTCTCTAAATACTATTCTTATTAAAGATATCTGGAGGGGGACCTTTTCAGGCAGTGTGTGCAATATTCACAGGATTTTTTTTTTAACTTTTAAAAATGTTTATTTATTTTTGAGAGAGAGAAAGAGAGAGAGAGAGAATCCAAAGCAGGCTCCAGGCTCTGAGCTGTCAGCACAGAGCCTGATGCGGGACTCAAACTCACGAACCACGAGATCATGACCTGAGCCAAAGTCAGACGCTTAACCAACTGAGCCACCCAGGTGCCCCCACAGGATTTTCTTTACTAAGGATAAGAAGGAGGACATGGAAGAGTGTGTAGATCTTGGGACCATTTGTGTCAAAAAGGCAGAAATCATAATGGTTATTTTGTATCTGCTTGTATTTGCATAAGCAAAGTCTGGAGGGATATGCAAGAAATGAATAACAGTGGGTACTTGGAAGGTGGGGAAAGTAAATTAGAAAAAGAGGAGGAAAAGAATGTTTTATTCCACAACTTTTAAAACTCATTTTAATTTTCAAATTTTGCAATCGTATTTGTTATTCGATTAAAAAAACAAATAAAATTTAAAACACTTCAAACCAAAAAAAAAATGAATTTACGTATAAAAGATCATGTGTGATCATCTGTTGCCATTCCAACGTGTGGTCATTAATTCATACATGTGGGGTAGATTTGTAGGTCCCTTGTAGTCAAGTTTGAGCTCCCGAACAATATTCAGAATATTTTACAAATGCACAATTTTTTTCTGCCATATTAGAAGAAGACACAAAATTACTACAACTGCCAAGAAGGATGAGAAACCTTTAAACAAATTCGTAGCTCTTTAGAGATTAAAAACAGTCAATTCTTTTGGCTGAAGACTTTCATGTGGTATTTAAGTGAATATTGTTTTCATAACTAGTACAATGCCCCTCATATTGCCTGTAGCAAGTAAGGAAATACAATTTTGGAAACAAGATTCCATTTAGGTGGACAACATTGACACTGAAGGAAATATGATGACTTTTAGGAGGATTTTCTAACGTGGCTGGCTAACCTCACCAACATCATTAAACACAATCAAGGTTTTAAAAGTTGATTGACAGTTATGAATTAGTGTAGGCAGGTAAAAATATGAGAGGCACATCTATGTATATGGTTAAAGATGAATGAACTAATTTTTCTTGGATTATAGACCCATGAACCTACAGCGTCTGCAATGAATAAAAGAATCCTCTATGTAAGCCTTTAGATATTTCTCTGTATTTTCCCCTTGACTCTATTTTTTTTCAGGTTAGCTGATTTAATTAAATATTCCCTAAAACACTGGATGTTAAGAAATGTACAAAATCTAAGATCCTGAGATCTCCTAACTTAGCATGATTAAAATCGATGAGTTTGGAGTTTTCCGTTAAATCAAAAGCTTCTGGCTTTCAGCAACTCTTTATTTTTGGAGAAACAGCTTTTTCTTTGTGTAACAAAAAGGCTTAGGAAAGCTTCTTAAAAAAAAAAAAAAAAAGACCTCTAGGCTGCTGAGTCTTAAAATAGCCTTTGAGAACAGCCCCAGAACTAGCAAGGTGTGCAAATGGGCCAGGCACAAACCAGAGGAGTGTAGACTTTTCCCAGTTCACCAGGAGCCCCTTGCTGGGGTCACATTCTCCAACGTGGTACCAGTGTTATATTGTGCCTTTCTTGAAACTCATTAAAGCAGAGATATTTCTTTCATTTCTTTTCCACTATCTCATTTATTAAACAGTATACATTATTGCTGTGCAAACTTGTATACAATATTGACTGACAAAAGCATACAAACTTTGAGTTACTGTAAAAACGTATGTCCCATGACTGTGTTTCTCTAATTGCAAGGAACTTGATATTTTCAGAGTGCCCTCTATATGCTAGGCATTGTCCCACGTTCTAGTACAATAGATAAGAAACTTTGACTCTACCCTCAAGTAGTCCGTTGCATGGAATAAACGAAGGAAATGCAAGTTTTTCAAATGTGTCCTGCATACCACGTTTTAAAAGAAGCAACTCTGTTTTGTAATTAAAGATCTATAATAGAATGTGGAAATGAATAAAAATATCACTCGTTTCAGCATTAGCTAAAGTAATGTCGAGTACAAGATATATAGAGGTGCTATGAAACGTGAGAGAACAAAACAAACAGTGGCGGAAAACTCCTATAATCAGTCTGAAAATGTTTTAAGGGTAAGGAATTCTAAGATAAAGACAACTTAAAGATTATGTGTATCTTGAGTACCCACTCTGACATTGGCTGATTTTACAATTCTTTCATTTCTGTAGGGATGATTGATGGGGAAGGTGGCTGGATTCTTTGCAATACCAGGATAGCTTCCATGACAAACTGCCCCCCAAATGTATAATGACTTAATACAATAGTTTATTTTTTTCTCATTGAACAGGGCAAATGAATGAGTTGGTGTAATGGCACATCTCTGTGAAGTCATTCAGAAACTCAGGCTTGCAAGAGTATAGCCATTGACATGAAGCTTCTAAGGTCACTCTGAGGTTGTCTCCATTCTAGTAGAGAGAAGAAAGGAAACATAGAAGGTGAGCAGTGGGGCTTTGCATGGACCACAACCGAAAGAGGTGTCCTTCATTTCTCTTCCGTTCCCACGGGCTAGAGTTTAGTCAATTGCTACACCTAACTGCAAAAAATGAAAATGTAATCTAACTGTGTGCCTGGGACAAAGAAGTAAACATAAATTTGGGGGAATATCTTAAGTCTCTGCCATAAACAGTGGGGTTAGGAAGAATGATTGCTTTTGTTAGTTGCTATAATGACCTGCTGTATCAGTTCAGTTTATGCAGACATCAAACAACTCAGTAAAATAAGCGACTGTGATAGATGGTCCCAGATTTATACATTGATTGAAAATCCCATTTTAATTTAATAGTGGATTAGTTCCTCCCCCCGACCCCCCTTGGAAGAGCCATATGCTGGGGAATTGCTCTTTCCAGGTGAATCGAGGATTTTGCTAACAGAACGGTATAGAAATGTGTCATTTTCTTTTGCTTGTTTGTTTGTTTTATCTCTATAAGCCAATCCACCTCTAAAACGTTTCTGGCAATGGGTGTGAGTAAAAATAATGCAACTTTAAATCATTCACACTGATGCATTTTAAAATACATTATTGTTACTACTGTGAAGATTTTGGAAATAGAATGGGTCTGGAACTAGTGGCAAGGGGAAGGCATGTATAGTTCACCTTTTGTAGGCATTCATTTATCCGTTCACCCACAAATGTTTATCAAGTTCTTGCTACATGCTGGGCTAATGCAGTAGACATGTTCCAAACAATGGGCGTTGACTATATGTCAGACTCCATGCTGGGTGGCATACATCTGTTTCCTCTTTTAATCCTCCCCAAATCCATCTGAGGCAGAAGTTAAAATCTCTGAAAAAAATCAAAAGACCATTGAGATTAAGTCACTCATCCAAGGTCACCTGGACAGTAGTAGAACTACAGTTAGAAACCAAATCTGCATGACTCTACAATTGGACTCTTTTCCAGTTTGCCATCCTGACTCCTTAGGTAATTGTATATTTGCCTGGTCATCAGCAGGACTGTGAGATCTGGATATACGTTGTACATAAAATGAAGTAATGAGGCAGGAAGGAATTAAGGGGTTTCAGGTGCTGCTGGTTTACATTTCCCCCCACTAATATGGCAGCAGTTTGAATATAAGCCATGGCTTTTGAATATTAAGCACACATGTTTTGTCCTACTCTCACCAACGTAGGAAAATTTTTTTGAAAGAGGAATTGGGAAAGATGATCAAGTAATCTGCTGTTTTCTAAGAAAGTTACATCACTGGGATGCTTTCCTCAGAAACAACTTTTGCCATCCCAAACTATGAAGACAAAAATAACAATTCTCTTACAGAATGCCAAGAACATTCTGAGAGATGCTGGTGCATCAGTGGAGAACACAGAACTGAGGCAGCCACCACTTGTTGGCCTGAGCCCAGGTTGACTAGTGCAAGGTGATAGTTCAGACCAAACAAAACCTATAGATTTGGGGTCCCCATGGATCCTCAAAAGCCTGACAACCTAGTGTGACCCTGCAGTTACAGGACCAGGGCAGAGCTCATAGAAGATTGTGATTACCATTAATAAATTTATAGCCCAATAATTAAAAAATCTGGGTTCATCTATGATGAATATAAAAAATGCTTTACCAAAAAAAGACATATGTTTATTTATAAGCCTCCTCTTATTACATTTACCATTTACAGGAAGCATTAAATATTGATTTATTTAGGGGCACCTGGGTGGCGCAGTCGGTTAAGCGTCCGACTTCAGCCAGGTCACGATCTCGCGGACCGTGAGTTCGAGCCCCATGTCGGGCTCTGGGCTGATGGCTCAGAGCCTGGAGCCTGTTTCCGATTCTGTGTCTCCCTCTCTCTCTGCCCCTCCCCCGTTCATGCTCTGTCTCTCTCTGTCCCAAAAATAAATAAACGTTGAAAAAAAATTAAAAAAAAATATATTGATTTATTTAATATAATAAATTAAGTTTCTGGACCCCATTCCAATCGATGTGTATGGGATGGGCAGAGGATTCCCTCCAACAACAAACAATTCTTGGACACCAGCCGGGTGTCTGCGAATTCAACTCAATTCTGACACTATCTACCCAGAGATGAGCATCAGATTCCATAGGTTAAAGGCTCAGTCCCCTCAGACTACCCTCCACTTCAGATGCCAATCACAAGCCCATGTTGTTACATGTGGTTCCGACAGACTGGCTATATAAACCAGAGGTTCTCACCACCCCCTCCCAGAGTTCTACTAATTTGCCAGAATGGCTCATAGAATTCAGAAAAAACCCATTCACTCCCCAGATTACTGATTTATCACCAACGGTGTTAATAGGATACAAATCAAGAACCACGTAAAGAGCTACGCAGGGCGAGGTGCCAAACAAAGGAGCTCCTGTCCTCATGGAGCTTAGGGCCTGGCTTGGGGGCACCTGGAAAAGTTCTGCTCCCCCTCTTTTTAGGTTTTAGGCACACTTCATTACATAGGCATGATTGATTAAATCATTGGTCATTGGCGATCAGTTCAGCCTCCAACCCCTTTCTCCTCCTTGGAAATCAGGGGGTACGACCGGAAGTTCTAACCCTCTATTTGTGGTTGGCTCCCCTGTCAAGTGGCCCCCATTCTTAGGTGCTTTCCAAAAGCCACCTCAGTAACATAAACCCAGTTGTGGTGGAAAGGGACTTCTAGGAATAGCAAGACACCCATTGCACTTTCATGGCTTTGAAGGTTTATGAGGACAAGAAACCAAATATTGTAACAAAAGATTCTCCCGTTGCTCTAACTGCTCAGGAAATTCCAAGGGTCTTGGGAGCTGTGATCCAAGAACCATGGTTGAAGACCAATCATATCTGAGAAGCATATTTTGGTCATCTGAATGGCCAGATCACATTTTTCTTATAAATCACAGTATCTTGTACAAATTAATCGATCACCTAATATATGCCTAGAATGGGGGATAAACTGATGAGCATTCTGACAAAATCCCTGTCCTGACCACACTTACTTTCTCCTAAGGGAGAGAAGCGGGCATAAAAATACAAATTAAATACCATTTCAGATAATAATGAGAAAGAAAAGTGTTTAGAGGTAAAGGGTAACTTACTCTCAAAGGATTCAAATTAAGGGGCAAGAGCTAATGGGGCGGGGAGGGGAAAGCCCTTTAAAATAGATAAAAGAGAACGTTGGAAGGGACATTTGAGCAAGGACATGAATGTTTGGGGGAGAATGTGTGAAAAATGTTCAAGGCACAGAAACAGCAACTGAAGTGATTCTGAGCCAGAAAGGGGGAGAAGGGAAGAAAAGAAAATCTAAGAGGAAGCCATGGTCAAGATTTTGAATTTTATTCTAAATCTAAAGGAAAGCCATTGGATTTTTAAGGGAATTATGAAAATCTGATTTACATTTATAAGTGCTTACTATTGCTACAACTTGGTATGTAAACTAGACTAGGGTAAGAACGGAAATAGGTACGACAGAGGAAGTGACCTGGCCAGAGCCAGAAGTAGCCTGGGATACGAGCTGTGTATCACTAGATGACAAGCTCCAGGACAGCATGCTCTGAGGAGGACCAGGCTGGCTTACGTAACTGTGGTGGAGAGGCCTCCTACTTGCTGAGATGCTGCCTCGGCAGCAAATTTAAACATCCAGATTCAATTCAGTGTCTTTATGCTCTTGGACACATCAGAAATTATGGACATAGATGCCCTTAGAGGCCAAGCAGATACTTTTTGAAGAAGAGACAGTGCTGAATTAGGTCCCCTTATTGGGTATAAGCACCATACAAATACGTTTTCCAGATTGAAAAAGAAATGGAGACCCACTTAGAAGATCCTCACCTTTTTCCATGTAAGACATGAGGTTGGCTTAGTTCAGGATGACAAGGGTAAATAGAATGAGACAGTTAAGGGGAACTTGGAGGCAGAAACGCACTGTTTGATCTCTAGTTTATGCCAAGCTAAGACATGTGAGTTCCTTGCCCTCAGTAAGCTTACATTCGATTAGGGGAGGCAAGAAATTTATGAAAAACTAATTGCAAGAATCAGGAGTCATGTCGAGCCATATGAACAGATGGCATACAGAAAGTCAACATAGGAGAATGATGTAAAATGACTGGATGGCCAGGGAAGAACTTTGTGTGTGTGTGTGTGTCTTAATTTTTTTGTTTTCATACAATTTCAGGCCTATGGAAATGTTTCAAGAATAGTGAATGCTATTTTAGTAAATACTATATATACATAGTAAATACTACTATACTAGATTAATATTAATACTTAGCACATTTGCTTTCTCTCTGTTTTGCACACACACATACACACACACACACACACGTGTAAGTGTAAGTGTTCATCTGTTTTTTCATTTGAGACCAAAATGCAGACGTGATGTCCCTTTATTTGTAAACACTTAAGTTTTAACTTCTTAAAAGGAAGAGCATCCTCTTACAAAGCAACACCGTAATTATCAAACCCAGGAAACTGGCATTAGTATAGTATTCTTGCCTAATCTATAGACATTCCGTTTTGATCAATTTTCCTTTTTTTTCTTTTGTCATGTTTTTCAGAAGAAACTCTGGATCATCCGTGGCATTCAATTGTCATGTCCCTTTAGTGCTCTTTAATTTGGAACCATTTCTCAGTCTTTCCTGTATTTCATGACCTTGGTGTTTTTGAATAATAGAAGCCAATCTTTTTATGGAATGCCTTCAGGTGCCACATGGTTAGGCTGAGATTACATACTTTTGGTAGGAATAACATGGAAGCAATGCTGGACATCATATCAAGAGGCACATGGTGTCTGTAGCTTATTGCCAGTCACGTTAATTTTGATCACTTGGGTAAGGTGTGTATACCGTGTTTCTTTACTACAAAATTTATAATTGAAAGTATCTTGTGGAGAGATACTCTGTAAATATGCTCTTACTTCTCAAACTCTCACTCCCTAGTTCTTTAATCATAGTTCCTATGATTCTTCCCTGAATCAATTCTACTTGTGATCATTTCCAAGTGATAATTTTCTAATTTTACCATTTTTTTTTCTATGTTTACTAGTTTGCTTCCCCCTTTCCTTTAATGATTTATTTATATCTATGTAGACTCTGGGATTCTTACGTCACTCAGTGGGTTATAATAATTCACCATCGCTATTGATTTCGATGACCTGAATGTCCCAGGTTTGGCCAGCGGGAGCTCCTTCATGATAGATCTTGCGCCTTTTGGAGATGTTCCCATCATTTGAGTAGTTCCTTACGTTCTGGCTCCATAAAGTTTTCCAGGCTCATCTTTTACATTTCCAGTTGCAAAAAGAGCAGCTTTTAAATCTTTCCAGCTAAGATCCTAAAGACAAGATTCCTGGACAGTCGTGCAGACAGTTGGGAGTTGTGGGTGGGGTGGGGCAGGGTGGGAAGGACAGAGAGACCAAGCAGTGCAAGATGCAAAGGCGGGGACATCTGACAAAGTTCAAGGATCATAAAGAAAGCAGTGAGTTTAAATGTGTTAGGTAAGAGGGAGAACGACAGTAGATGAGATTAGAAGGACCCAGAGGTTTGCATCAGTATTGCTGTGAACAAATTATATTGTATACATGATATTGTACATATTTTAGTCGTTGCTACAAAAGCTACCTAGACTGGTAGCTAGTGACTCACCTAAAGTGAGTCACTTTTTATTTATTGGCTTTTCTTTTCCTTTATTTATTGATGCCAACATGGACCGTTGGATTCTTATTCGATTCAGTGGCTTTTCTATTATTAAGTAAAACTGATAGGCATTTACTCATACTTTTATTGTCTTAGCTTTTTCTACTGTCCATATTATATTTGTTCAACACAAATTACTTTTCACTCTCCCATTTAACTGTGAACTTTTTGAGAGCCACACGCACAGTGCCTGGCACACAACTGATATTCGGTAAATATTTGTTGAGCAAAAGAATAAACAAACAAGAGCCCCAGAGACAGGTTAACAACCACCACCTAAGAAGGTACTCTAGTAAATTTTACTGCTATTGATTGGTGATAGTTGTTCAGCATTGTGTGTGTGTGTTTGTGTGTGTGTGTGTGTGTGTGTGTGTGTGTGTGTGTGTGTTGGGGGTATATCCTCTAGACAGCTATTATTACAAAAATATGCTAGATCTGAAGAATATTTAATAACTCTTCCCTGTAATGAAAAAATGTTCAATTGTGATCTCCTTTCAACTTGTTCTTTTTTTATGTTTCCTGGGGTGATTTAAAACAAGCTATCATGATCTGAGGTTTTCTTCTTCTCCTTTTAATTGAATATTGAACTTCTTGGGTCTCTCTAGAATCTAAAAGTGCCTAAGGACCCAAGCAAATGATCCTAGACATCTTCTCTCTTGCTGTGAGGTCCTCAGGTTTTCTATGTACAAATGCACATGCTCAGTCATGCTCTCTGGCCTTCCCCTCAGAACAATCCAGAGCTCTGTGGCTCCAAATTGGAGTGTGGTTATCGGTCACTTAATACTCTGTGAGCCTTACTAATGACTTAATTATGGGGCTTGCTCACAACAAAATAGAGATGCTAACTACAAATTCAGAAGCACATTAGTTTTGTTTAAAATTAAAGTATAACACGAGATCTATTCTATAGATTCTTATAGATTGGTACAAATGGTCATTTTTCTCTTGGGTTATTGTCACGGCTAATGCACACTACCGTTGGAGCCTTTAACGGCTTCCAGCAGCAGACTCATTGACGTGCATGCTTTCCCATTTACTGGGGGAGCTTCCAGAGGTCTGGCTGTGTTCTATTCCTTTTTCCATACTCAGCATTTAGTCCAGAGCCCAGCACATTACAGGTGTTTAATAAATAATCTCATTAATGAATAGATGCATGTGTGTATATACACTATATTCGCTATATGCATACACACACACACACACACACATATATATATATATATATATATATATATATATATATATATATGATATATAGGATTAAGGGACTACTGAAATCAAGAGTGAAAAATAATATATTTTGCTCCTAAAAATCTTTTTCCCAAAAGAAAGATAAAAGTACAATGTGGAATGTCTTTGTAAAATGCTGGCAGCTTGAGAATGAGGGTTTTGTTTTGTTTTCAAAACAAAGCTAAAGAAATTTCTCTTTGATGACAGCTTTATTTAAAATAAAAAAAAGAAGACTAGGTTGTATATAAGTGAATGTCCTCCACACTCAACAATACTTGTTTACACGAATGAGTGAGTGAATGTGATAAAAACAAAACATTTTGTTTGGAATTAGTCGCGTTAAGACCCCTTCAAATTTATTTTAAATAAAAAATAAAATACGTATATATACGATGAAATGGTGCTAACACACACGCACAATTAGAAATGCTTTCTGTTTTTTTGCTCCCAGGCTGTCTGGTTCATCTGTAAGTAACCATACCTTTTTTTTTTTTTTTAACTTTTTTTTTCAACGTTTTTTTATTTATTTTTGGGACAGAGAGAGACAGAGCATGAACGGGTGAGGGGCAGAGAGAGAGGGAGACACAGAATCGGAAACAGGCTCCAGGCTCCGAGCCATCAGCCCAGAGCCCGACATGGGGCTCGAACTCACGGTCCGCGAGATCGTGACCTGGCTGAAGTCAGACGCTTAACCGACTGCGCCACCCAGGCGCCCCTGTAAGTAACCATACCTTTAAGGTATTCGAATAGGATAGTAACTGGAGCCGGTATGGCAGCTCCTGGGATGGTGGTGGAGACAGTGTGGCTTTGAATGGGCCCTTTGATGGAGACAAGCATCTCCTATCTCCCAGGGCCTCACTCTTCTGAGCATGCTCCCTTAAGGGCAGCCCTCGGCCCATAGGCAAGTAGACAGGGTTACACCCACACTGGCGTTGCCCTATCACGGAAGGGCTTTCCTGTCTGGCTTTGTTGCTGATGATCCCGTTCCGGAGCTTGCTTCCCACTCTCAGGCTGGAGCCATTCTTCCTTTCCAGGTTGCTGATCTGAAGCTGACCATGGATATGGCTGCTTTGGGGGATCTGCGGCCCTGGGCTCAGGGTGTCCAACAGCTGGCCATACTCCATTGTGAAATGGTAAATGCTCAAAACTTTTGCTCCATTCCCAGAGGACCCCCCATTAAAGTGATTTTGCATTCACTACCTGCCAACAGGACCTGCAAGGGAGCCAAAGGGAGCTGCAGATTAAGCATAATTATGAATTCTGAGTGGAATGGAGTAGTCGGGGATTGTTGTTCATGAAGGACCTATTTTTTTTTTTTTACCCACTGAAAAGGCACATAAGGAAATACTGAATGCTCCGCGGAGTCTTTATATTTAAATGTGCTTTAGAATCAGTGTTCTCCTTGCCCTTCCGTGAAACAGATAGATAACCTCCCAAACTTGAAAGCTACTCTTAGAATTGGATTTTAGTTTGCTCAGGATTTGTATCTAATCAGCACCGAATTTCATAGATAAGTATTTTAACATTTATTAACAGGAACTGGTACCAAATGCAAGACATTTCCCAGGCTTAGTCGTCAATGAGCAGCTAATCCCTAAAGATTTATAAACCTGCACAGCTGAGTAAGGATTCAAAGACCTCTTGCCGGCTCTTCTTGAGAGCTTAATGTGTCCCCATCGGGAACAAGCCGATCGTACCATTTATTCTTTCAGTCTTTCCTCCTTTGTAAATGGAAAAAGAAAGTCCAAGATGCTGAGCATAAAAATATACTCAGTGTTTGCAGACACCACCTCAATTCACTACTGTGAATATTTACAATGTGGCAACATTTTCTAATTTGACATAAAATTGCTAACACATCTCATCATTGTTTTCCTCCTGTTGCCCATGTATTTTCCCTCTTCTAAATACTTCTGTCTGCACATAGGAGTAGCATTCAAGATTTCCTTATGGCTGTTCAAGGAGTCCGTTCACCTGCCTAAAGTCCGTCATAAACCACCACCATACTTTTAAAAAGATAAGATGAGCAGTGGCGTGATATTGAGTAAAAATACCTAATTTTTAAGAAGTCAAAAAGAATGCTAGCAGCTGATAATGATAAAGACAATGACAATGGTAGCAGATAGAAGGTACCTTGCACTTACAATGTGTCAGATACATGCCCAAACTCTCTACATCTATTATCTTTTTAAATCTTCCCAAATCTATGTGGCAGATACTATTATTATCCTATAGATAAGAAAACTGAAGCTGAGCAAGTTCAAGTTGGTTTCCTAGGATCACGGGGCAAATTTTGGCTGGAGGCTGAGATCTGAAACCTGATGTATGTATGTTCCAGGGATGCTAAAGATATTTTTTAAAATCTTTATTTTTAAACTGTTTTCAGAATGAGCTTTTAGAACAACAAGAAAAATGGGTCTCATTTCATTCTAATCATCTTTATAGAAACCCTCCAGTTTCCTATATTCTTAAAACTTGTTTAGATCTATTCATTATTTGTGGTTTAAAGACAACGAATGTATTTAGTTAAAAGAAAATCCAGATGTTTATTTAAACTGCCTCACCCCCAAATCCCGGTTGAATTAATTTTTTACTTTTCATCCAGTTTTGTGTTTGGAAGAAAAAAATAAAACCCATTTTTATTTGTAATGCTGAAACATTGATATAGTACACTCATAATTAATAAGAGGGTTTATTTTGTTAGTTGTTTATGAAATTAGGTTTAACCATTTCTTTTGTTACGTTTATCAAAGTACTTAATGATGAAGCAAATGTAAGGCAAAATAAAACACATTAGGGCATATTCTCTACCCTTACATAATCTTTATCTCTTCATAAGTTCAATACCCCATGGAATTAGTCGTTTATGCTTTAGCCATATTAAATTTTTTTTAATGTTTATTTATTTTTGAGACAGAGACAGAGCGTGAGCAGGGGAGGGGCAGACAGAGAGGGAGACACAGAATCCGAAGCAGGCTCCAGGCTTTGGGCTGTCAGCACAGAGCCCAATGCTGGGCTCGAACCCACAAACTGCGAGATCATGACCTGAGCTGAAGTCGGACGCTCAACCAACAGAACCACCCAGGTGCCCCTATGCTTTAGCCATATTAATGGAGCTATTTTTTTTGACCAGATGAATTATATTACCTCTTTGGTTGTTGATATTTGGTTAGTGAAATGGCTTAAAACAGTATCTAATCAACTCCACATTTATGTTGTGTATCTATTAAACACAAGACACCTCGTTAGTCTGAATTTTGTTGTTGTTTTTAACTTTAAAAAATATCACTTTTTATCAAAGTCAGGAAACTTTGGATCACTCAGGAATTGTCTGGTTAACATTATAATCTATAGATGGATGCTGTGTCGGGGTACAACTGTTACAATACTTCAAGTTCCTTAAAACATTTCCATGGTGAGGGGTGCCTGGGTGGCTCAGTTGGTTGAGTGTCTGACTTTTGCTTGGGTCATGATCTCATGGTTTGTGAATTCGAGCTCCACATCAGGTTCTGGCTCACTGCTGTCAGCTTGGAGCCCACTTCAGATCCACTGTCCCACTCCTTCTCTGTCCCTCTCCTTCTCTGACCCTCCCCTGCTCGTGCTCTCTCTCAAAAATAAAATAATTTTAAAAAGGAGGAAAAGAAAAACCATTTTCATGGTGAAAAGCACAGCGTAAGGAACCAGAGTATTTACCTCTCTGAGTTATTTCCCCCCTCTTGTCATAGTTTCATGGTTCAGACACAGTGGTGGCCATATAGAATGACCTGGAAAGGCATCAAAGGAATGTTTTTCTCACTTGATATGTGAACATTCTGATCTTCAGATATCTCAAGAGCCTTTGAAAAGTGGACTGAGTCCCCTCTGATAATAAGTCTATAAAACCAACTGAGAGTTGATAAAAAATAACTATGTAGCTCCTGGGGAAGGGGAGAGGAGGTGAGGGGAGAGAAGGAAACTGGGTAAGACAGATATATTTGTAGTGGCATGAAAATGTGAGTAAGTGGTTATATTTGTTTCAAATTTTAAAGGGAATATATCTGAGTCTGTCTCTCTCTGCCTGCCATGAGGACAGAGTGAGGACGTGGCCATCTGCAAGCTGGGAAGACAGCTCTCCCCAGATCCCAGCCATGCTGGCACTTTGGTCTTAGACTCCCAGTCTCCAGAATTGTGTCAGAAATACACGTCTATTGTTTAAACCACCCCACCTATGGTATTTTGTCATGGCAGCCTGAGCTGACTAATACAAACAATGATCTTGAGAGGAAAAAACATAAAGTTTATAAATAGTGTCAACAGAAAAAGCCCAGGTAGAGAGAATAATACAGCATGATATACTAAAATTATACTAAGTTTACTATGATCATAAGAAGCTGGTAACTATGAACATCTTTTAAAAATACTCAGCAATAAAGAGAAGAAAGGGTGAAAGAAAACCATTCAAGGAAAAGAAAGTGCAAAGGTGGAGCGTCAACACCTCCACACGAGGTGAATGGGCCACTGGGTGGAGAGGCATTAGTGCCTATCATCCCGCTGTCCCAGAAGGTTCCTCTGGGCTGCAGGCAGTTCTTCAGGTTAAGCATTGGCTAGCAGCAAATCCCTAGACCTTGCCCCTTGGCTCTTGCTGGTGGTTGATGCCATTTTTCAAATCACACATTTCTTGCTCCTCATGGCCAAGTTTTCTGTCTGCTACAAATGATCCCAGCTTCCCTCCCCATCGAGGACACAGGGATGTACAGATCCAGTATTCCAGTCATACAGCATTTGGGTTGAGTCCCTCCTTCCCATCTACTACTCTGACCTTTCCTCCTTCTCTTTTTTCTTTCCCTTTATCCATTAAAAAAAAACACAACTTACTAAGAGCCTTTAATGTATTGGGTATCATGCCAGATGCTGGCTATACAATGGAGTTGATTGAAAGGAAGCAAGTGTCCTGCCCTTTTGAAGTTTTCATTCTAGTGAGTGAATGAAGGAAAAAGGAAGAAAACATTTAAGTAAATTCATATATATACATACATACATATATATATATATATATATATATATACACACACACACATATATATGTGAATATATATGTGTGTATATATATGTATATATGAATATGAATATATATGTATATATACATGTACACATACATATTTTAAGTCAACTGCTTGAAGCAAACAGACAGCATGCTGAGGACAAATAGGAGGGAGCTCTTTTTAGATGCAGGAATCATGGAAGGCCTCAAGGAATCTAAACTGAGACCAAAGTATGAGAAGGAGCCAAGAGAAGGCTGGTAAGAGGAGGGAACGGTGCAAAAATCCCTGAGTCGGAAAGGGCTTAGACTGTTCTTGGATCCCCCCAAATGGGCCTGTGAGCACGCAGTGGAGCAGAAGGAGGGGGGGAGAGGGAGGGGATCACGGGCCCCCCTCCAGGTGTGTGTCCTTGGGCAGCTTATATAATGGCTCTGTGCCTCAATTTCCTCATCTCCTCATAAAATGTAGTTGACTCTACCCTCCCCAGAGACCACACATAATGATACGTTGGAGACACTTAAATCATGGTCATTCTTCTCTTCAGGTTCCTTCTTGGTACAGGTGATTTTTCTTCCAGAATTAAAGACATGTTTGGCCTCTTGAGGATTTGACCTGCTGGAAATGTAATACAATTGCCTATCTTTTTTTTTTTTCTTCTAATTTATTTGAAAATTAGACCCAGTTTATTGGACTGATAATGCACTCATCCAAACCCAATGTGAAGACAGTTTCAAACCCCAGATTAATTATTTTTCAATTGAGTTTTTTTTTTTTTCATAACGTAGTCAAGCTTTTGAGACAAAGACTTGGTCATAAATCTTAAAATTAGCTGGGGAATTAATTTTAAAATTAAACACGCTATGATGAATTATAGGCAAATGACTGATTAGTAATGCAGAAAAATAAAACTGGGTCAGCTGGGCACATTTGTATATGGCAGCCTGTCCTGCGTGGCCTCTGCAGGGCAGTGTCTTGGCCAGGGAGGCGGAGAGTCATATGCATTTCCGTGGCTTTGTTTTTTGATGTTACCTGTCTCAAGGCTCCTGCCCAAGAAGTCCTTTCTAGATTTAAATGGAATTTATGAGCTGTAGGATTTTATAGCATACAGTGACATTGGGAAGAGTTGTACTTCGAAATCTGAAAATGCAAAGATTAGAAAAATGGTCACACGGGAAGAGTGTGGACTGTCGCTCACTTGACTTCCTAAGCTTATTCACTTATCCAACCTTGCTGCTGTCCGTCCCCCTTCCCCTCACCGACTAGTTACTTCCTTACCTCAAAAGCGGGGCATTTATTTTTTCTCCTTGTGAAGGGTGATTAATTAATGGAGAATGCTCCACAAGTAAGTAGTGGTTTTATTTTCATTTGATAAAGCTAAAATGTTATGAGGGAGATATTCAATAAGAAATACACAGTTCACTGTGAAAGACATATATACATATATATATATATGATATCTATATACATATACATAAGACATATATACATATATATAAGTATCTATATATGAAAGATATGTGAAAGATATATCTATATATGAAGATATATGTCTATATATATATCTATATATGAAAGATGTATCTATATATGAGGACATATATACATATATAAGATATCTATATATGAAAGATATTATATATACAATATCTTAAGATATATAATATATACTATATATTATATATAATATATACATGTGTATATTGTATGTATATATACGCATGCATATATATACATGTAATATACACATATATATATATATATATAATATATGTACATAATATTATATATTATGACCTATTACGTCAGTGTTAGGTAATAGGTCAGTGTTTCTTTATCTGCATAGCTACCCCAGGGTGAGGATGAGATTGGGGCAGAGGGAGGGTTAGAGACCACCCACTGCTTCTGCTTCTTTCAAAACCTCAAGTCTTTTCTTTATTAGAATGATCCCCTCACCCTCCCAAGCCCCAACACGCATGCGTTCACACACTTCTGCTTGGCATATAGTGCCATGTTGAGGACGCAAGTCAAAGTACTTTGCAGTTTAGGGCTCAAAGAGGTCTTGCCTCCACTAAGAGGGAAGGAAAGACGCTTCGTGGCTCCTGCCCCATCACACATGGACCCCAACTCTGCAAAAGTCGATGGGCCCCTCGGAGGACGTGAGGAAAGGAGGCACACACGTGATTGGAGCCGTGCATGGAACCCCCTGGTACCTTCCAACGCTTTCCCATTCTTTTGTTATGAAATGGGACTTTAGCTGTGATCTGCGGGGGCCTTTGTTGTTGTTGTTGTTTTAAATCAGTCAATCAATGGATTAGTTAATAATTTAATAATTTTTGTTCTATTTACTTATTTTTAATTAATTATTACTACTTTTTTGCAGAGGCCCTTGTTAAAATGTGTGGGTGGACCAAGAACAGTGAGAGTTTCCACAGTGGCCCCTGTTTGACGGTGAGGGAGAGGGCAGACCCCGGTCCCTTAGCCTTTGTTCAGACCCTGCTTGCGTGTCCACGGGTGTGCGTGTCTGTCGCTTGTGTTTCCAGACCCTCTGGTCTTTACTCAACTTTACAAGCATCGTGTCCTTTAGCCCTAAGATAATGAAGGGCCCTTACCCCTTTACTCAGGTTTAAATTCAATTCAGCGACGCTCCGTGGGAAGAACTTGGCATTGTTCCCAGACCACAGTCCACATACTTCAAAAACGTTAGTTATTATTAGCAGCTTCTCTGATTTAGCAAGCCGATGTGGGGAAAGCGAGATTGGATAAGAGGAAAGGGAAGGAGTTAGTGAATGGGGGTGGGGGACCAGGCTGGGGGCTGCAGCTGCCTGGGGAGGGATTCTGTGTGAGCACAAGGACCCAGGTGAACGCTGGGGGCCACGGATACCAAACAAAGAAGACTGTAAAAGGTCAAGAAAGATAAACTTCTATTTCACTGTCAGACGCTTTTTTGTTTTACTCTCAATCAGGTAGCACGCTAAGTATTTTACGAACATTAACTCAAGAAGTCCTCGTTCTACCTTTCTGAGGTGCTCCTGTCATTTACAGATGAAGAAACTAAGGCACAGAAAGGTTAAGGAAGTTGCTCAAGGACACACAGCTGATGAGTAGCAGAGCTTGGGTTTGAATACAGACAGGCTCCTGAGTCCATGATTTTAAACATCATGAGTCTAAGCTTCATTTCTACAATAGTCTTCACCAGTCCTGGCCCTGATTATCTAGGCGCGTAGCAGGAGATCAAAGAGTCATATTGTTCAATCTTCTGTATTGGTGCATTTCGTTCTTGCCGGATCCCTGCTTTCTCGAGCACTTTCTCCTTGTGGCCCTGTTTTAACACGACCCAGCCAATTGCATTCATTCTTCGACTTCAGTGTGCCTTCGCATTTGTGCATTTTCCACTTTAATTTTCCTAGAGATCTGGGAACTAATCAAGTTTTATTTCATACCACATACACATGTATCGAAATTAATATGCATTTTCTCCAGGATCCACGATATTTTCTCATTTTATTACAGACTGTCTGTAGTGGTATGGAGATGCAGCGAAGCTAGTGGCGGTGATCAAAATCGGCAATCGTTTTGCGGAGACAATATTCTGTTATTATAAATTCTTATTGCTCCATGTGTGTTAGAAAATGGTAATAATTCAACTGGCCTAATAACTGTTAAAATGTAGGTGCTTTTATTTCTTTCTTTCATTTTTTTTTCTTTTATGCACGTGCTCTAAAATATTTTCTCCCACCGGGGCGGTGAGTTTGTTACCTTGTTGCAACTTACACGTTCAAGAAGATAATGCAGTTATTTATCGACTTTATTAAATGTTGCCATCTTTGACGCTGGAAACCCTATTAAAAGACATTGAAACACATAAAACTACTCCTATAAATCTGAGTGAAATTTGCAGTTGTGAAGTCCCAAGTTATTTTTACTAAACTGCATAAAGCTGGAAGGGAAAATGGTCTCTAGCTGCAAAGGTATACATGCATCCATTTGTATGCTTTTTTTTAATTATTATTCAGGTGAATTCACAGCACCAAAAACCAAAGCAGCCTTTTTCTCTACTAGACAAAGTAAGATGAATATTTCGCCTGCTGCCCGTATGAGACACCATCCAAGCTGAAGGCGTCGGTTTTCAAGAAACAATTCCATTGAGATGACCATTTGCGCTCTGGGTGCATTTTGAGATTGTGGCTTAGTTTTACAGTGCTCCAAACTATCCATTTTGACAGACACTCTGATTTATAGGAAGGCCTGATTAATCCTAATGGCTATTTTTGCTGTGATTGGCTTGGATTTTCATATTTTAGTAACGTTTCATCAACATTCTGGTGACTCAGACATAAAAGGAATTGCCTACTGCCCCATCAACTGACCCCTAGACGGCAGCAAGAGTTCCGGCATCATTTAAATGTTCCAGAAGAAAGTGTTGGTGACTGCAGGGGAGAATTTGTATTTCCTGTACCTCTCTCTGCAGCGCAAAAGGGGAAATTTTGTTTTTCTTTTGGGGAAACCTGAAAAAGAAGCAGGGAGTAGGTAGGGAACATTTTCATTTGTTATTCGTTGTTTTTTCTTTGGGGGGAAACTATCTGATTGTTTCTGTGAAGTAAAAGTAGTCGGTGATTTGCAGAGGCCCCCCCAGGGTAATTCCGTGTAACGATGATATATTTTTCTTGTCACCCTCAGAGTCATCATCATTGCTTTTCATAAATACCTGTCGGTCCATTTGTGGCTGAAGGACTTTATCTCCCGAACTTCCTTTTATTCAGAGATTTTAATATGTTAACTTTAGGATACAAAATAGCTGAACCCTATGATAAATAATGCAGCACAAAGTAAAACGGAGAACAGTACTCATGCATTTGGTGAGGTTAGAAAAACCATCCCACTGCCTGTTTCTGTACTGATCTTGAGCTAAACATATTTTTAACATTTTTAAGTGGTTGGAAGAAATCAAAAGAAGAGCGATATTTTATGACCCCTGAAAGTGATATGAGGTTCAAGTTGGCGTCCATGAATAAAATTGTATTGGAGTACAGCCATGCCCACTCATCTATGTATCGTCCATGGCTGATGTCCCCTACCACTGCAGTTGACTAGTGGTCACAGAGACCATGTGGCATGTGTAGCCTAACAAGGTTTTTACAAGAGACATTCTGCAAAAAAAAAAAAAAAAGGAAAAGAAAAAAAGCATTTTGCTGACCACTGGTTACTGGGTTATAAGGGTATCTGGAGGAGAGAAAAAGAGAAAGAACTATTTGGTGAAAGTGTGTTTTTAAACATGAGTCCTTATTTTTAAAAGGTAAGTGACTTCGGAACGTAACTTGGAAGCTTTTCTAATCGAATGAGAATGTGCACCTTGTCTCGTCCCAGGCACTTATTTTCCAGAAGGAGAAACTGAGAAGAAGGGATTCAAACCATTTTTATGGGACAAGCAGTACTAAAAAGAATGATGAATTATGACACTTCAGTTCCTTACATTTCCTCAAATGTTTATGTCAACTGTTTTATATATCTGTAAGAAAGGGTTATATAAAAATGTCAGATGTTTTTATGTACTCTGCCCCTGGTAGTGCATGGAAGATTTGGCAACAACATTATAGTTACAGGAGTTATGCTGGTTGGTTCTGTTTTACGGGGTGGATTCCCTCTGAAGACCGTTCCAGGAAGGCACAGTCATTGAGGGTTTACTCGCCACTCCCCAGGGCTCTCTTTTGCTTTGTTTTATTTTTTCTTCCTTCCTTCTCGAGCCTATCACATTCTGTGAGAACAATCAAGTAATTCTGGCTAATAAAATCGGTTTCATCAAGCCCTTGGTGAGCAAGGTTTCCTGATATTGGGACTAACCCTTCCTTTCTCGCCCTTGAACCTATTAATTATTCATCTGTGTGAGTTACGAGCTCCTCCCACCCAACCACCTTCCTCTCCTTGGTTGTTTATGTTTTTCATGTATTATCATGTCCTCCTGTAAGTCATCTTTCTGGCAAGCTGTACTTATGGGTAGATAGTCTGATGCATCAATCTTGCCATGTAAGTCACGTCTTCCAAGACCTCTATCACTCTTCTCGCTTGTCTCTGAACTCCCTCCAATTCATCTATTGCCTTCTTTCTGGGACCGTGATGCCCCAACTTGACTGTGGTCTTCTAGGTGTGATTGCACAAACCCACAACTCAACGCCTCCTCGAAGTCGTAATTCAAGACAGAACTTGCTCTCCTCTTTTCAGTCTGGGGCACAATAAAAAAAAGATGCAAACAAATGCGTAAATCACCACCACGTCTCTTCTGTGTCCTTGGCAGGCTTCACACAGAACCCGGGTTCCCGTCCCTGAAGTGTGAAAGGACCTTGAAAAATCGTACACTTTTTCCTACAGGCAAATTAAAGATAATCATGGACTCATTCCTTCCATCCTGTGAGATCTAAACAAGCGTGGGAGGCACTTCTTAATTTTTGATATCCAGTAGGTCTTGCCCAGAGCGAGTCTTTGCCCTAACACACATGTCTCCTGCTGACCTTTCTTTGTCTTCAGTCTTTATTTTGAAAAATTGGATTCGATCTTTATGTAGTATTTTTAAAACTCAATATAATTAAGGCATATATGGAACAATCTGGATGTATGCAAATGGGGATAATCTTGAGAGATGTCTCAAGCCTTTCTCTTACATGGGAAAGTGCCCGGAGAGGTGCTATTCAGTGAAACAAAACTCTCCCATCATTTTTGGGCTTCCAAGGAAGACAAGAGCATTAGTCTAATGAAGGGAGTGGAAAAATACCCCTACACCTACTAATTTGAGTAGCAAAATGATCAGGAGAAGTTGGAGATCTTGATAAATGGGGCCAAGTAATTGACAGAGTGTTATAATTAGGGCAAGGCATCTGTCAGTTAATTATCTTTTCCTCAATAAATAATTATAATTTTACATGTTCCCATAGCTTATAATTTCTAGCTGTGATTATTTTCTGCATTCTCATCAATTCAAACTTTGAAGACCAGACAGAAATTGATATAAAGGGAAAATTGCCTAGTTATCCTCTCTGAAAAAAAAAAAAAAAAAAGGCCAGATGCAAGGTAAAGAGTATTTGGGTAAGAGCATGAATTTGACAGAAGGAATCTAAATTGGCAGAAAGGTGATTTGCTCTTTCAGGTCTCCATTGTGTGTGATTCAGACTAACCACCCAAGCTTGGGAATTCGTTTACTCACTTGTTCATTTATTCAACAAACCTTTATTGAATCTCTAATACTATGATGGCTCAGGGGGATACAAAGATCTTTTGAGGAGCCTGTGGTCTTCTGGAATAGACGTACATGTAAACAAACAAACAAACAAACAAAAAGCAGTGGGAATAGCATGAAAAAAGGCACCTTGGAGTCGTTTAGAGCAGTGGTCCCTCTTCTTTTAATCTCACACTCCTTTCAAGAAAAATACTTGGGGCATAGACCCTCATTATAGACACATCATTTACAATTTGACATCCCTAGGTATGTACTAGTGTTAATCTGTACGGTAGATATTTGTAAAATTAATTTATTTTAACTTTTAGGTTAAATGGAAACAGAAAGTCTGATTTTTTTTTTCAATTCCCAACACATTTTGTGTACTCCCTGGGTGAGACACATCCCACTTTGAAGAACTGTTGCTTCCAAAGACTTAAAGGTGAGTATTCCAACATGGCTCAAGTTCAAAACGTTTGGGCATCAGAAACCAGAGATGATGTTGAAAAGTTAAACAGAGAATAGCAATAGTGGCAGATGTCTGATATTCCAGTATTTCTCAGAGTGTATTCTGCTCACTATTCGTAGAGATTTCTTGAAATTAAAAAATCAAAGGCTTTGCCATCAAATAAGTTTGGAAATTGCAAACTTAAGAACAAAATTCCATTTTTACGGGGCTAATAGTCTATGATTCCACATGGCCTCATGAATGTGTATTTTCTTTTCTACTAAGCTCTTGAGTTGAGAGGCTATATTTTCTCTTTCATTTTTATTCAATAGTTAATAACTATTGAAGGGGTCTTCATATTTAGGATTGAATTCTGGCATTTGGAGATGGGAACAATGTGAGTGACTCCATTAAACTTTGATTCAAGAGACTTTTCTTCTTTGCCTTATATTGTTTTTACTTTTCTGTATTAAATATCAGCCAATAAATTACTCAATATATTTGTTTTGACTTGAAGTTAGTAACACAAAACCACGTTTTGCAGACCGGTTATCTGTAGAGGTAAATAAGTAACCATTCTTTAGTTGCCATTTGAGGAGCTCCCTAAAGGTCTTAAACACTAGAAATTTCCACCATGACATTAAATGTTCGGATCAAGGCCTTATATCTCCAGATGGCCACTTACAAGACATGCCAATATTTTATCTACCGAGGAGTTAAATATCTAGATGAGTGAAGATTCCTCTTGTAGTACCTAAGCCTCTTTAGCCTTTTGTGGGGGAGGGAAATATTTCTGAAATGCTATACACAGCCCCACTCTCACAAAGACAGCATAACAAACACAAGTTAACCTTTATCCAATGACATGGAGCTCTAATTATTGTCATTAATCACTGTGCTATGATTGATGAAACCACGATATGCTTGAAAGTTCTTGCTCATATAAGGTTACTTTTCCCCTTATACTAACTAACCCCAAACTATGGCGTTCCAAGTATTTGTGGCTGCTTTTTATAACTTGCTCTCTACACTTTTACTGCCAACTGTATGTGTGTATATATGTATACACACACACACCTATTTAATTATTAATATGCACTGTAATATTTTGCAGTAAAGGAGATAAAGAGAATTATAAAAAGCAGACATAAATATACAATTGTGTATGTGATATGAATATATGTAGTGTGTGTGTGTGTGTGTGTGTGTGTGTGTGTGTGTTACCTACTACCTAGGATAGTACTCTCTCTCCCCTACCAAGGGTTGAAGGAAGAGATCCATCCAACGCCTTCCTCTACATCAGGTTGAGAAAGAAACAACCCGTTTTTATCTCCTCCTGGTTGTTTTTCTTTCCACACACCACTTTGTTTTTATTTTCCCTCCACCCCCTTCCCTTGAAGCCATTTTATGAACTTTCGGGAGCCACCTGAGCCTCCAGTGAATACAAAAACAGGAAAACGAAAAACAAAAACCTCTTCTACCTTCCTATTCTAATTAAACCAGATAAATCATACTTAGGAAAATGGGATATAAAAAGTGTCTGAGTGATGGCCTGAGAGCCCCTCTATGAAACAGCTCATGATCTCTACTTGAGGTTTTCAGAGATCATTTCTGCTGCGGTATCATTATTTACATTTATTGAGCACTTAAAAAGTAACAGGCATTTTCACATATAGTTTTTCCTTTAATTTGTGCAATAAGGGTACAAATTAGGTATTATTAACTGTATTTTCATGTCAGCAGGATTTTCAGATTTAGCAAATAAAACTGTAGAACTTCCAGCTAATGTTGAATTTCACATAAATAAATAAATGTTTATTTTTAGTGTAAGTATGTGCCCTAGGATGTACTTGAATGGGACAAATTTACACTAAAAAACGATTTGTAGTTTATCTCAAGTTTTTACATAACGATGTTCTGTATTTTATCTGGCAACCTTACATGGTCAAGACTAAGTTCAGAGAGCTTAGGAACCTGTACAAAGTCACACAGCTAGGAATTATGAGGATTTAGGCCCAGATTTTTTTTTAAGTTATTTTCTTTATTTTGAGAGACAGCACGTGCAGGGGAGGGGAAAAGCAGAGAGAGAGGGAGAGAGATGATCCCAAGCAGGCTTTGCACTGTCAACCCAGAGCCTGACACGGGGCTCGATCTCAAGAACGGAGCAGTGAGGTCATGACCTGAGCCGAAAGTGAAATTGGATGCTTAACCAACTGAGCCACCCAGGTGCTCCCCAACACCTTTCTTTTTTAAAAGAGCCATGCTTTTTCATTTCAATCCAGGGCTATGACTATTCTCTACATTACTGCAAATGTTGGAAATACATCTTCCAGATATGTAGGATATTAATGTTTGTGAGCTACAGGATCCGTACATCAAACCATTAATAGATCAGCTTCCCAGGGTCGCTGAAACAAATTGCCACAAACTGGGCAGCTTAAAACAGTAATTTATTGTTTCATAGTTCTGGATGTCGGAAGTCCAAAGTCAAGGTAGCGGTGTGGCCGTGCTCCCTCTGAGGGCTCTAGGGGGTTTCTTTCCTTGCCCCTCCCTAGCTTCTGCTGATTACTGGCAACCTTGACTTTACTTGACTTGTGACAGCATAATTCCACCTTCAACTCCACACGTCCTTCTTCTTGTGCATTTCCCTCACCCTCGAAGGACACTCGCCATTGGATTAGGCCCGCTCTAATCCCGTATGACTTCTTCTACACTTGATTCTACCTGCAGAGGCAATACTTCCAGTAGGGTCATGGTTATAGGTTCTGGGGGTTAGAACTTGAACCTATGTGTTCAGGGGGCACAACTCAACTCCCAACCAGTAACCATTACGACAGAGTGGAATAGAAGAAATTTATCACCAACGTGGGGCATCTAGGTGGATAAGAAAATTATTACCAATCTGGAAAATCTAGGTGGCTAACCAGCACCTGTAAGTGAAAGGGGATGGGAACACCCAGCCGATAGCTCTTCTGAAGGGGCAGATCCAAAATGTAGCACGGAGATGGGGTGGGAGTTGATAACGACAGTGGCTAACACACACCTATATACACTTACCACAGCCATATACTCTGATGTGTACATGTAGCAGTAGGTAGGTACTACGGTTTCCACTTCATTTTGTGGATGAGGAAATGGACACAAAGACGCCAGGAAACCTGCTGGAGGCCATGCAGCTAATAATATACGATGCGATTGATATTGAAATCCAGGCAATCTGACCCTGGAATCCACATTCCTAATAATTATTTAGGATTGTCGAAGAAGGAAAGTAATGAGAAATAAACACTCCTCCAATTTTCCTGTTGGTTATTTTTTAATTTTTTTTATTTTTTTTGTCTTGTGGTCTTGCCTGTTGACATCGCCAGTGATGTCCGGGGACCAGAGGTTCTCAAACACCAGAATCACCTGAGGTACCTGCTGACATGCAACCAGTGGGGCCCTGCCCCCAGGGTTTCTGATGCCGCAGGTCCAGGGTGAGGCGCGAGAATTTGCAGGTCTTACAAGTTCACAGGTGATGCTGGTGCTGCCAGTTTGGAACCAGAGTTTGAGAACAACTGGTATAGAGAATAATAGACATGAGGTGAGTAGGAAATGGTTTTCAAGTTCCCAGGGATGGCAACAGGGATCAGGGAAAGTACAACCGACCATTTACAAGCCAATCCCAACCTACCCTTTTAAAAGTAATAACATGAAATTGTGTGTGTCTATGATACCACATACACACACACACACACACACACACACACACACACACACATATAATGTAGTCTTATGATCCATTACAGAGGTCCCTAGACTTATAACAACCAGAAAGTAGCATGGGATCTAGAACTTTGAAACCGAGGGTTTGGATTCTACTCCAGGCATGTCCTTAAATTGGTCACGTGCTTCTTGTTCTAAGCCACACTCCCTACACCCACCCCCCATAAAATAAGGGAGTGGAGGTGAGGAAATAGTTGACTGCACTGTGGTACTTAGCCATTAATTGTCATTTTTGAGAAAAATAATGATACGGAAAATATTATCCCTAATATATTTTCTCCTATTAATGTTTTACATGAGCATGAACGCTGATTATAAAAATGCCAATATAATCAGATAAGCTAAAAACTTCTATTACTCATAGAACACCTATCCAGAGAGAAACACTATTAATATTTTGGATATTCTTTTAAAAGATAATATGTATATGGACACATTTATCGTACCATACATACTAATCTGTAGTCTTATTTTTCTCAGCACTCCAAGCCCATGGTTGTATATTAATACATACATATTATGTCACCATTTTTAATATTCTTTCAAAAAATTTTTAAGTTTATTTATTTGTTTTGAAAGAGAGAGAGCGCGCGCACAAAAAAGGGAGGGGCAGAGAGAAGGAGAGACAGAATCCCAAGCAGGATCTGCACCATTAGTGAAGAGCCCGATGTGGGGCTTGAACTCACGAAACTTGAGATCATAAGTTGAGCCGAGATAAAGAGGTGGACGCTTAACTGTGCCACCCAGGCACCTCCATTTTTGATATTCCTGGAGTATTACATTGCACTTATTCCACTATTTAAGCAATCCTGTATTGTTAAAGATTGAAGTCGTCTCTAATTAGGGGCTAGTAAGGTGTTGATCATAATGAATACCCTAATCCAATGTACTTGTCCATTCTAGGCATGAAATCTTTGGGTCAAAGAATAATATGTCTTTAAGATTTTTAAAATATCAAATCGGACAAGACTGTAAGACTACATGTAAAGGTATGCCATGTTTATGTATAGACAAAGACCATCCGTGTATATATGTGCACATGTTACAGAGATGACAGCTTTAAGGATGCATCCCGACCTGTGAATAGCTGTTATCTCCTGTGTCTTAGGCATGGATGATTTTTAACTTTACTTTTTTGAGGTTTTCTGTATTTCCCCATCAGTCTTCATGTGGGAGTTAGTTGAGATTTGCTGGAAGAATCAGTCTTGTTGTCAGTGTATAGCTGCCTGTAAGTTGGAACCAGAAAACGGGAAGAAGGGTATTTGTGCGGGCAGACAGTGAGAGGGGGTTTCTTTATTTTTCTAGACATAAGGGGAAGAATTTGGCCAGAAGGAAGAGAAGGAGGAGGAAGAAGGAGGAGGAGAAGAAAGAAAGAGACAGAGAGAGAGAGAGAGAGAGAGAGAGAGAAAGAAAGAAAGGAGGGAGGAGAGGAGAGGAGAGGAGAGGAGAGGAGAGGAGAGGAGAGGAGAGGAGAGGAGAGGAGAGGAGAAAGAAAGAGAAAGAAAGAAAGAAAGGGAAAAAAGAAAGAGGAGAAAGGAAAAAGAACAGAAAAGAGAAGAGAAGAAAAACTTCAGTGAAATCTAAATGAAATACACACATCAATCCCCCAGACCCGGGGCCCACCATACTCTCACAGAAAGGAGGAAAAATACTCCCGAAAAGTTAAAAACGAAAGACAATGCCAAGGCCGGCAGGTACCATCACCAAGGAAGGCTGTTTGCGGGTATTTCGAGGCTTCATTGAACTAAATATCTTTTTGTGAACCGAGGACCACTGAGCCGATCTGACATCCTTTCGCTGGGAGGCTGCGAGGGGCGAGCTGCTAGAGGCTAAGGCTTCAGGGAGCCCTTTCTGACTGGGAGCACATTCAAACAGGGAGAGAGAGCCAGGAGGGGAAGTAGGGGTTCAGCCGAAGAGTGCTGGGGAAAATCAGCCCGGGCCAGTGTTGACCTGGCGGAGCTTCAGGACTCTGAGCAAGCAGCTGCTGCTAGGGCCCCAAGGGCTCAGACACAGGCCTGAGTCCAGACTGACGGGAGGTGGAGGGGGGCTTCCACTCAGGCTCAGGCTGGGCACGCAGCCTCGTGGAGGCGAGGAAAGAGGGGTTCTGTGTGCAGAGGGCCCTTTGATTGATTCCCTGGTACAAAAGCCTGGCAGTGTTAGTCAGTCAACCCAGCATCCGTGTGGGGAGGGAGGGAAGGAGAGAGAAATAGGAGGAGGAGGGCGGAGAGCTGTGGTGCCTTCCAGAGCATCAGCTGGAGGAAACCTCAGCACTCGCTGCCCTGCAGGAGGAAAGGCTGGCTGACCACTCCTGCTGAAAATGGTCGGCCCAGCAGGCACACAGCCCTGTTCCCCAGACTGACCTTTCCAGAATGTGGGGCCCATCTCCAGGGGAGCACCTGCCTGTGGAAGCATCTTGCACCCTGCAGAACATGAACAAAGGTCCTGTTCCCCTCGTGGATGGGTGTGAGGAGGTCACCGGCCACCTTCTGACTGGATTTACAGCATCGACAGGCGGTTAGTGTGCTATGGGCTTCCTGGAGCGAGGCCAGGAACTTGGGCAGCCATACATTTGGCCCCCACTTTCTGTCCACGGGAGTATAAGTAAGACCAACAAAGTTAAACAAAGCCTGCATAGATCAAAAAGTAGAACACGCTTGAAAGACAGTAGGAGTCCAGGCAGCTCTCTAATTTTTCCAGTAAAGAGAAAGAGAATCTGGCTTATTGAACAGACCTCTCGACACAGAGACAATTTTAAACGAATGCATGAATAAGTGAGTGAATGAAGACATACGTAAAAGAAAGGCACAGAAGGAGATTATACATGCAGTGAAGTCCTCAGGAACCAGTTTAAGATTACCACACTGGAGTCGAATCTAGAAAAGAGAATCTGACAATACACGAAATCTCACGGTTTCCTTTTCAAATGTTGCATTGAACAGCTAGCTACATCAGTAGTAGCAACAACTTTTGTTTTTCCAAGAAGCCCACACTCACTTTGGCCTGACTGGCCTCCCTCTCTTGGACCATTCTTTCTAAGATGGCGACCACTCCCTTCAACACTTCCATCCCTTTCTCCGCTGAAGCCCCTATCACAACACTTGCCACAATGCCACAAGCAATAATTAAACTCCTTATATTCCTGCTTAATTCTTTTCTGTCTGTCTCCTCTTCAAGGACTTCTCCTCCATGAAGGTGAAACCAAACCTGTCTCAGTCGCCATTATATCCTCAATGATATTCATTGAATGAATGGTTGAGTCAATAAGGAAAGAGTTAGGGATTTCCAGAAAACACGGGGTAAGTGTTGGAAACGGGCTGGGGGATATGACAGGTGGACCCATTCTGGGAGGATATTAATCCATAAAACCTAAGAATGTTCTTTGTGAGAAAAAAAAAAATCTTACCATGAAATTCCAAACCAGTCAACCATACTGTCTATAGGAAAAGAATATCCCAGAGATCTCAGAAATCTTAGGAGCATGTCCACTTTTACCTACCTCCCTAGATATTCAACAGAACAAAAACTTGTCAAACAGAAGAAAGTAGCAGGACACTAAGCATTTTGAAGCACTTTCTTTGTGGAGGGCACAGTTAAGCAGTGGACATATGGAAGTATTCCATTCCCCCTGGCAGATTTGTGAAGTAGGTATTAGCTGTGCTCTTTCAGACTGGAGTTTACAGATATCATTAGTGTGCTTATGGGGAAGCAATGTTCAAGGGTAGAGCAAGGATACTAACCTAGATTTATTTCCTACTCCAGAGTCTATAGTTTTTCTTGACATCACCCTCCTTAATGAAGATTTTCCAGTGTAGCTGCTGATTTTCTAGGGCTTCCGGGAATCCAAGATCCCCCAGGTTATTCTTAAAGCTCTAAAGCTGCCCCGGGGTGGTGTATGTTTGTATATGTGTTTGCTGGGTGGGTAAATGTGATACATATTTGGAATAACCTTTCCATCTCAATTATGTCACCTTTCAGTGAAAGAAAAGAGGTGGAATTTTAATGACGACTGACAGCAATACTAAAATCGATACTGTATTTTACTCAGTGTGGAGTAGATTATGGATCACTTATCAAACTCAATGATCGTACTCATAGTAGCAAGATTGGTAGCTGAAATGTCTTCCTGTTCGATTATACTTGCATTCTGATAGACTAAAGAGATTTCCTTCATTATTTTTTTCAAAGTTGTTTGGATTCGCCTATCTGTTGATACCCTGGATTATCCATGGGTGGATAATTTTACTTTAAGTTTACCCAAGGACAAACGTGCTTTCAAGTTCATTAAAGGTGCACGCTCTACACGCTCAGCTCCTTCTGTTCACGTTTATTGCCCAGATGTCCTTTGACTCTTGAACACTGACGCTCTTCACCCAGTCCAGCAGAGTTTTGGGGGATGGTGGACCTTTGCATCAATCCGAGAGAGATCTGTTGTTTTACAATATGGAGTAGGTCCACACAGGACATGAGTAGGAGGGCAGGCTGGGGAATTGGACAACTTCTCAGACTTCTTTTTCTTTCTTTCTTTCTTTCTTTCTTTCTTTCTTTCTTTCTTCTTTCTTTCCTTCCTTCTTTCCTTCCTTCTTTCTTTCCTTCCTTCCTTCCTTCCTTCCCTCCCTCTTTCTTTCTTTCTTTCTTTCTTTCTTTCTTTTCCCTACAGGTGTGGCCTTGGGCATTTTATATGAAGTTTTTAAACTTAAATAAGGCAGATGTGCCTTCATTCACATGCAAGAATAAAATATAATTTAAAGTCAAATTTAAATTTTCAACGTATTATTTGCCTCCTTGGATTATTCCTATTTCTACCTCTCTTCAACAGAAAACAAAAATAATTGTGGTCGGCTTGACATTTGGATAGAACTATGTATAAAGAGTCGCCTGACTATTGTCAATGTCACATATGTCTGGATACCATGGTCTGTCAAGGTTCTGGGTATGTGGTTTGTTGAACACTTCAGGCTTCATGCTTAGGGGTGGACCAGCTCTCCTGAGTGGTGGTGTCCTGTGCCTTGAGAGGTGAAGAAAGGTCTTGTTACTTCAGAGGACACTTCAGGCTCTCAGAGTTTCCATCCCTCAAGGACAGCAATGCCTCAGCGGCCTCCTGATTGAAGGCCACAGAGCCACTAGGAGGAGCTAATGACTGACCAAGTTTACACTCCCCACTATTTACAGCAATTGCCTCCCAACCTTGGCGCAGGCTCAGGGTGTTTAATTATTTACGTGATAATGGATGGACCAGGAATTGTCTGCCCTTCAAACAGCTCACTGAGGAGAGCAACTGTGTCTCCTTGTTTCAATTGCGGGTTCTTTTCTGTGAGGAGGAAGGCATTTCATTCAACCTTCCTGCAGACAGAAAGGTAGAAAAAGTGCTGCATTAGCACAGCTCCCAAATGGCTCCCATTTTAAATTAAAAAAAATATGCTGACTGCTGGGTTTCTTATGCTTCCCACAAACTCCCGATGTGCAGGAGCCATTGAAGAAACCCTGGTCACCAGGAGTGCTTTTCTAGGTAATGTGGAGAGTCCTTCCCTTTTCCACAGAGAAGATAGCGCGGTTTAAGAAGAGAGAGACTCTGGAGTTTAATACGTGGGTTTGAATCCCAGATCTGTCGTTCCATAGATGCATACAGTTGTCCCCCATTATTTGCAGGGGACATATTCAAGACCTCCAGTGGATGTCTGAGACTGCTGATAGTACCAAACCCTATATACACAACGTTTTGGTTTTTGTTTTATTTTTTTCCCCGTATATATGTATCTATGATAAAGTTTAATTTGTAACTTAAGCACAGTATGAAATTAACAACAGCGACTGCCGAAATAGAACGATTCTAGCAATCGACTGTAGTAAAAGTTATGTGAATGCGGTCTCTCTTTTCCACGTTATTTTGTCGTATTGCACTTATCTTTTTTTTGTGATGATGCAAGATGATGAAATGCCTAATTGATGAGGCGAAGTGAGGTAAACGACGTAGGCATTGTGGCAAAGTGTTGGGCAACTACTGAGCCTCTGAGGGTAGGTCACAAGGAAGATCACTTGCTTCCAGACCGCAGTTGACTTTGACTTTGGGTACTGACACCGTGGACAGCGAACCTGTGGATAAGGGGCGGGGTGGGGGGAGGTTACTGTATCCTTGGATAAGTTTCTTAAATAATCCGTTCCTTTGTTTCTCCATCTGTAAAGGTGCCATATCATCCCGGAGTTGAGGTGGGGATGAGGTGAGTTAGTACATGTATGTATAAGCAGTCAAGGGGGTGCCTTTCTTCTTGGTGAGCTTTCTTTTCCTCACAGCCAAAGGCTTTCCAGACAGAGATTTTCAAGTGAAGTAACAATTTTCTACTCTGTCTTTTCATTTAACAGTTGATCACAGCCATTTTCAGAGGTGTGCCCTCCCATGCCCCCTCCCCCCAAGTTCAAAGGAGAGAAGAAAGGAGAGTCTTTAAGTAACTGATGACATTTTTTAAAAGCCTGGTGATATCACTAATGTTTGATGTAACTCAGTTCATAAACATGTTTCCTTACTTTTGGCAGGAATTCTAGAAAATCAAGTTAGTTGTCTCAGTTGGCTCATAGAGGCATGAATCCTGCAGTTCTGTGTCTTTGAGTATTTTTTTTAATCAGTAAAAATAATGAAAGGCATTGTTTTCCAGTGATAAGATCTTTCAAATTTGGGGATTTATGTGAGGGAAATTCTAAATCCTCCTTCTTCAAAAAAATTATTTGGAAGCTCCTGTTATATCTTCTTTATAAACTTATCACATAGTCATTTAATTAGCAATTTCGAAATAAAAGCTTAACTTCTTTTTAAATGATAGTTTCTTCTGGTTGTAAAAATAAAAACACACTTGCAGAAGAAACTGTATAAAACAAGAAGAAATATGCTGAAGAAAATAAAAATCATGTAGTAATTAGACCATTATGAACTAATCTTTATTAACATTTAGGGCATTGCCTTCTGACAATTTATTTTATAAATATGTGTGTGTGTACATATATATGCACCTGTTAAATTCCAGGTACAATGTACAATGTATTCATTTTCACTTAATATACAGATATTTTATCATCATTATAGATTTAGAAAATATTGTGTTTCGTAATTATACAGCTACACTTTATTTTACTTACCAATCTTATCTGATTGGGCATTGACATGGTTTCTAGTTCATTTATTCTTTTGGCAAAGTAAAGTACGTGACCTTTGCCAATAGACTGCCAGAGTTAGATCCCGGTTATACCCGTTCTAAGCTATATGACCTTGACAATGCCTCAGCTTACCTGTCTATAAAATGGGGACAATGACAATACATACTTTATGGAGTCATGTGAAGATTAACTTAGTCAATTTGTACAAAACATTTTAAAAATAGCCTGTAATAAGCACCAAATCAATGTTAGCTGTTGTGGCTACTATTACGGTATAAACAATAAAGTGAGCAATACATTTTAGATTAGATTTATGATTATCTCTTTAGGATACATTATTAGAAAGAGTATTAGCAGAACATAGGTTTTAGGTGCCATTTTTCTAACTTGTGCACCTTTCTTAAATACATGTGAAGTTTCAGGAATAACTAGTTTTACCTGCTTGTGAGTTCTTGTAAGCATTTTTGCTTTCGTTTTGAGAGTAATGGGCGAGCCACTGGAAGGTTCTGAACAGAAATGAGACACAATCCAGTGTCTGATTTTAAAGGCTCCTTCTGGCTGTTGGCCATTATGATCCCATGGAGGGATTGTGTCTACCAGGGGAGTCCAGATGAGAGGCAACAAAGACTCACAGTGAAGTGGCATGGTCGAGTCAGAGAAGGCTGGATCCTGGATATAGTTTAGCAGGTTAAGCCACCAGGATCTGCTGAGTAGATGTGGGATGTGAAGGAAGAGAGGAGTCAAGGTTGTGTCTGGAGCCATTGGAAGGATAGAGTTGCCATCCACTGAGATGGGGAAGGCTGTGGATGGAGCAGATTTTGTAGTGAAGATATGATGCGCCTATCTGATTATGTTCTTAAGACGCTAAACCTGTAAGAGGAACGTCGAGTAGGATTATGCATGGCTGAGTCTGTTTTGGGGCCTGACTATAAGATTGGGAATTCTCCAAATAAACTACCACATGGAATAATTATAACGTTCTTGAGAAGATATATAACAAATATGTGTTATTTGAACCTTACCTATGTATTATTATTAAAATACAATTATTTTAATAAATTCTTGCATTAATTGTTTTGAACTTAGACCAACAAAATATTATTTTTGGAGGAAAGAAATATTTTAATCACGGACATTGTTTAGAATCTCTGTCTCATTGTAATAATAAAAAGCAGACCATCTTTCATTCAGGCTTATTATACTTTTCAAAATCTCCACAAATAATGTATTCTTTGTATTGTCCACATCCTGACCAGATTGCCCCCACTGTCCCTGCCCTTTTGGAACACCGTTGTTGGTAAGAATTCACCTTTGAGGTTCTACTGAGAGCTGAATTTACGGTTAAGTTAATGAATCCTGAGCTACAGGACATAGAAGAAGCCTTAGCAACGTGTTCACAAAAATAAGACACATTAACAACCACTTCCTCTCTTATCAGGTGGCATTAATGTGTTGTAGGCAATGTTAGAATACGGCTAAGGGGAAATTGATTTGGGGAAGGGTTGGCTTGCGTTTAGTGAAATATATTTAGTAGTTCTTAATTTTTATTTCACGTGTAGGTAAGTTTTTGCAAATGTCCTGCATTATAATGGCCGGGGTTACAATACACTGATTTAAGTAGTATTGGGATGATGCCATGGTGTAGGGCCAGAAAATTCTCATATTTTGATTCTCAGTTTGGACAATATGTGACAAACAGAGAAACAATGTGTAGAAGGTGAAGGACCAGAGATTAGATTGTCAAAAAATTTTTTTCTGTCATCATTTATGTAAAATTCTAATGGAGGATTAGGTTTTCACTGATACCTACTCAAAACGAAATTATATACTGCCAGGAATTTGCTTAATAATGTAGCATACAGAATTATAAGTGAACTACACAATGGACTATTTTCATGTATTTCTGTGAATTCAATAGAAATAATTCCACCACCAAGACGGAAATTGTAATACATTTTCCCCCACGTCTCATAAAGCGAAAAAAGGAATTTGGTATTAAAGTAATGAATAGACTCTTCGATTGTTTGATAATCCAACTAATGAGGAGGCGTTAATTATGTAAACACATTGGAAAAGAATTAAATTTCTGGCTAATGTAAACATAAAATACTGACATTGACAATAAAAAAAGCTCAAACATGCCACTACCCCATGAATATCAACAACAAACTGGTTAACCCGTGCTATCAGTTACAGAGTATTTAAGATTAGCCATTGAGAAAGAGAATTCGAAATACACTGGAATGTTAGCATTCATACATGAAAGAAATTGGACAATAATCCTATAAATATATATGACATTCTCAGTAAGATGTTTTAAACTTGAATTTCACTTTTTAAATGATCAATACTACCAACAAATTTTAGTCAATCAAACTGAGTATTATTTGTATCTTCTTCATGGAAAATACTAGAAATGATTGCCATATGAGGAGGCAATAAAATAGCATACAACCAAAATTATGAGGTAGTGTGTCAGTCAGACAGCAATACAACAAATATGATGGTATTTCTCTTGGTTTTCATAATGTTTGTGCTAATTTTCATCTTTCAAGTTTTATGATTCCTTAAAGTCCTTTTTCACCTAAATTAATTTTAACCTTTATACTTGAGTTTGTATTTCTAACACTGCATTCCATCACTACCTTCCATTTTGGTTCCTTAAAGAAAGTTGTCTGAGTGTCAAAATCCACATCTGCCCCCTGCCGCCATCTTACCCTGAGGCAGCTTCATCAGAATCCACAAAGCTGGACAAACACAGGGACTGTGTTGTGCTCCAGGAGTCTTCTGTGGCTTTAGAAAAGTGGGGAGGCATCAGAAGTCCCTGTGTGCTCTGGGTGCTGACTGGGGAGCTTGTCCGGATGAGGAGGCCATGGCAGGGAGAGAAGGCTGAGGCCCACAGTGCAGGGCACCTGGTCCGGGGATTGCGTGGGACTAAGAGCCCCGCCTAGGGGGCCATGGAATTAGTTGGAACCAAAGTGGGATCCAGTCATGGAGGGTAAGATTCTCCTCAGAGCCCTGCCTTAGAGGAGCAATCCAGATCCTGACCAAGCCTCATTGGTCCCTGATCAGTGAATCATATAAGGCCTCCTTCTTCAGCCCCCAAGCCCATCCTTGAGAGGAGCTGGGAGGATGAAGAGAAACTATTTGATAAACTGAACACTTACCTAGCACCTGAAGAAACAGTTTGAATTGTTGAGTGCCACTCCATTGAGGGCAATCTCCCCCCACTTCCCTGCAGACGTGTGGATGTGTTTGTGAAAGATTAGCGCTCCTACAGGAAAATTCCGGCACTGCGTTTCCTCTGCATGGCTGAGAAGGAGTGTGAGTATGTTTGCAGCCCTGCCTCACTCTCCAAGAACAACCTTGCTACTCCCTGCGAAGGTCAATAAGGAAAGAAGTAGTAGAATGGCTACATGGGGATGTGGATTATCTGAGATTTTCACCTACTCCTACTAGGCCCCCTTGTCCTAGCAGGAATCGTTCCTGGTTTCCAAAGGCATGCCAGAGAATCAGGCCAGGGCTGCATGCGGTGAGCCCGAAACGCTTCATTTGTTCCAAAGAAGGGTCACGTGATGTGTCTCGCAGAGGATCCCAGCAGTAGTTGGCTAGCTGAGAGGTAAGTAGGGGTTAAGTTACTCAGAAACCCAGGGAAGTCCGTGGGGTCCGGGCAGCTGGATGGAGCCTCTCAGCACGTTCTCATCCAATATGGCTCCCCTGTCACAGGAGCTGGCCTTTCATTCATTCTCTTTCCGCGATGGTTTTCCTGGATGACACAGGAGCCAATGAAAATATTCACAAGGCCTCTCTTGGCTTCCAGTTTGGACAGAGCTTTCGGTCCCCTACCCACCTGACCTTCCTCCCCACGCACAGGAAAGCCAGAGGCTTCACACAGCTCGACTGAAACAGATACTAAGACGGAACGGAGTTGCATAAACGGAACACCCTGGGATGCAACAGGTACTGTCAAACAGCCAAGTGTTAATATCAGAGAGATTATGAGAAATTCCTTTTTGATTTAAGCAGGTTCTTTTTTTTTATGGCAGCCAATGTGCTTCAATTAAATGTGCAAAACTGCCAAAGCCTGTAGGACATATAAAATAAGGGAGGCTAATAAAGTCTTCAGGTATGTTAGCAAAATCCAACATGTTTGTGCTAACGAATTCAATGATTCGAGGAACTCACACTTCTGTCGTCTCGGAAAGACAGAAATGGTTCACTAGGTGTGAGTGAGTCACTTCAAATGCAAGTCCGGGCGTTCCACAATTTTATGTGCGTAAGTGCAGTGTTATTGGAGGAGCTGGTGCGAAGTAGAAGAATAATTATGAGGCCCATCTACTTTCTCAGAAGAAGATTTATGGAGCAATTAATCAATTCACCCCAATGTATTTAATTTACCAAGGGTTGTATCTAAACAACATTAATGGCCGAAGGAGAAGGATTCCTGGTTAGTCACACTCAGCTTGTTTCGAGAGCTTAGACACTATCTCACAAATCAGCAACGGGGTCCTTTTTGGTAGAAACAACCATATTTTACACAGGAACTCATGCTACGGCATTTGACTCCAACTTTTGCGAGATACACTTTTAAATCTGCTTGACTTCCAAGTTGACCTTGGGGTGTCTGTCCTTTAGAAATAAAAATCTTTGCAGGTTATCCTGTTTCCTCCTAAACCCACACCCCCATCCCCAGGTCACACGAACAGTTTTGCTTAAAAAAAAAAGGTAAAGAAAAATAAAGAAATCCCTTAAGACAGCTTATTGAAGTTTTACGCTTAGTGTAAATAGGGGGCAAAATACAAACAGAAAAATAGAGGGAGGGGAAGGAGGGGGTTCAAATGCTAAAAAGAAAAAAAAAAACAACAGCCGCCTGAAACCAAATAAAGAAAGCTCTTTTGTTACATTCCCGTGGAAGTCATTTTGTTGCGCAATCTCTTTTGCTATTACACTTAACATTGAGAAGGATATGTATGTAAAAATAGCCTATTGATGATGCTCCTGTAGTGTCTGTATTTATGTCGGGGAGTCTTGCTAAAGGTAAGAAACAGGGTTCGCGGGAAAAATGTAGGTGGGCAGGTCGAGCTTGGCCAACGGGAAGACAGCAGCCAGAAGGCGGACAGCTTGCCCACTCTCCTGTCTCACACAGCTCAAAGCTTGATGCCTATTTCCACCTCTGTCCTTCAAAGGAAATACCCTCAAGATAAATGCAAGAACTGTCAGAATTGACACCCAGCGTAGCCATCCAGGTGAGGGGACGCCCTGAAACGCCAAACCGAGAATAAATTCCTTCAGGGTGCTGTTACTTCTGTGCTCTTGGATTCCGGCCCCAGACAGAATTCTGGTGGGGCGAGAAGGGGCAGGGCGGGGGGGTCTTTTTACCTAGCTAAAGACTTAACACGTAGTACCTGTTTGAGTAGATAGGAGCACCATACCCTCGGGAAGGGAAGAGAATAGTTTATATTTTAAGGCGAACAGAGAAATTGCAAAGTTTTGAATGGTGCTTAATGCTGAGAATCTGGCTCAGACCAAAGGCTGCTTACAAAAAAAAAAAAAAAAAGCTGGCTTTTCTAAGCCTATTCTTTGAGGCTTATTACTGTGTGACTTTTTTTTTTTTTCTTTTTTTCTTTTGAATAATCTCTAGGACAAAATGGGGATCAGAAAAGGAAAAGGAAACCTCCACAATGCAAACTGGCCCCTGGGAGCCAGGGCTGATTAATGGAGAATTTTATGGCTCATTTGTAGAAAAGGAAATTCTAACAGAGCCCTCTGTTTACTTTACTCCTACAATTCATATCAAAAAGACAGAAAGCAGAGATTTGAGAGGGTGGGGACATTTTTAGATCTTCGAACACTCAATAGCTCAGCTGAGTAGAGCAAATAGATTATAGGCATCCGAGCATGAGTGAGTCCAAATTACCTGGGGATTTGTTACAAATAATAATTGTCAGGAAATGACAAAATGTTAGCACATTTTTCACGTTCCTTCTCTGATAGCATAAACCCAAGTTCAAATGGAACTTTGGAAGCTGAAGGGTGGGTTCCAGTCCTTTCTTCCTCTCTCACAGTGAGCGCTGTTATCACGATGGTGGCCTATAGACTTACTAAGGCTGATGTATATTGAAATAGGAGCGTGGGAGCATTTGTGGGTATTCGTGTGAGCATGTGTGGGTGGGTGGGTGTGTACAGGGGTATGGGGGCACACTTGTGCATGTGGACGTGTTAAATCTTTTAGAAACTAGGGTGATGATCCCCACTCAGTGGATCAAAGCCCAGTCCGAGGATGAGCACCGCCCATGTCACCCATAGATGAATGCACGTTCTGTTGTTCTTGAACGCAACACTCAGACCTCTCTGACTTGCTTAGGTTTCAGAGATGGATGCTCTCTACCCGGTAACGCAGGCTTTGTTTGAAGTATACCGAAACCTGTGTTTCCAGAGCCCAGTCTTGCTAAGTAATTACTCCATATTTTCTAACTCAGGCACATTCAACTGAAAAGCACAGCAAAGCAAAGCAAAGCAAAGAAAAGGAAGAAAAGAAAAGAAAAGGGAAGGAAAGGAAAGAGAAAAGAAAAAAAAAGAAAAGAAAAGAAAAGGAAAGGAAAGGAAAGGGAAAAGAAAAGAAAAGAAAAGAAAAGAGGAAAGAAAAGAAAAGAAAAGAAAAGAAAAGAAAAGAAAAGAAAAAAGGAAAGAAAAGAAAAAAGAAAAGAAAAGAAAAAGGAAGGAAAGGAAAGGAAAGAGAAAAGAAAAGAAAAGAGAAGAGAAAAGAAAAGGAAAGGAAAGGAAAGGAAAGGAAAGAAAAGGAAAGAAAGACCCCTCCCAAAAAAACCACCTTGTATGAAATAACAAGGCCCGTAGAGCTCACTTAAATGGACAGAGGCCGAAGAGTATACACTGGGGGTTGCACCAGGTGGGATGTTTGCTAGAACCATCTTCCCGTGTGCACAAACACCTGCACACACGTCGTGGGCAGCATAGCACAGAGTTTGTAGCACATTTTGCCTCAACTTCCCGAGTCACTGGTGGGGACCTGCCGATTGTTTCCCGGAGACAATCCTCCTGGGAGCTTTCTTCTAGCTGTACTTGACCCTGGCCTCAGGGTGATGTCTGGGTCCTCCCTTCTACTGCTGGCAAGTTGTGGTGACACACGAAAAGGTCTCTCTAATTGTATGTAGCAGTCAAGTTTCCTTCGATTCTAGGTGACAAAACCATACCTCCAACTAGTTTTAAAAAGGCAAAGTGGGCGGGCCTGGCCAGGCTCAGGTGGAAGCACATGTAACTCTTGATCTCGGGGTTGTGAGTTCGAGCCCCATGTTGGGTCAAGAGATTACTTAAAAATAAAATCTTACAAAAAGGAAAAAAAAAAAAAAGGAACGTGGATTTGTTGGCTTTAGTGACTTGGTGTCACCACCTGGTATGGGTGTTCACGTGCTGCCTTCTACTTCTTAGTTCCGTTTCTTGGGAATTGGCTTCACTCTCTCTACAAGCCGCCCCAGGAATGCAGGTGATCAGTGCCAATAGGCAGCCAGAATCATCTTCTGGGGCAGAATATGTAAATGTTGTGAAGGTCCTTCCTCGCCCCCCTGGGTCACGTGCCCATCCTTGAACCAGCGCTAGTGTGAGGGGATAGATACCTACTGTGGTTGGTCCGGCTTTGACCCTCGGCCCTTTCTTGTCTCCTCTAACAAGAGAAGGGAAACAGAAGGAATGTAAGCTGGTAAAGAAAACAACGGCTGCTGCTCTCTGTTACTATTCAACTCTGCATCCAGCAGGAGATCATTCTTGGTACCACGGGTGACAAGAAATGCGCTGGGAAAAAATTGGTGACAATGTGCCCAAATCTTTAAAATAAAGTTTCATGTCACAGTCTTTGTGAAAACACGCATAAGAAACTGGTAACGGAGTTGTCTCTTGGGACGTCAACGGAGGGCCAGGTGCTAGCAAGGGGACTGATATGTCCCTGGGTTCCTGTCATTTACTGACTACTATCTCACTGTGCCTTTGCATTACTTTTGCAAAACAGTTTAAAAAAAAAAAAAAGGAAAACCCACAGAAATGGCCTGTAAGGAACCTCACTTATAGGGGAATACTCAGATACTTGGTGTATAATGTTAAGCACAAGACTATAGATCTCAATCTATTGTCTAGTAATAGTACAGAAGGAGAGGGGAATTAAAATCATGTTTCCACTAATCAAATTGATTAAAATAATGTCTTCACAGAGTATGTAGTAAAATAAAATAAAAAATCCTAATGAACGTCAAGAAGTTCCATACAGAACCGCATCGATTCTGACTCCTAATTTCTTAAAAATAGTAGTCAAAAAATAGAAAATATTAGCATTGATAGTTTCTGGGTGGTGAAGTCGAAGCAGGGGTTTTATGTTTTTCTTATATTTTCTAATTTCTCTCCAATGAATATGAAACTGTAAGCAGAAAATCATTAACTTAAACATATGCTTTGGCATACTGAGTCGCAATTCAGGTTTCTGTTTTAAAAAGTATAGTATGATTCTCTTCCTCTACTCTGTTTACCCTCTCCAACTTTCCATCACAAGTAATAGCATGCAGTGGTTTGACCTCACACTTTGCTGTATGGCATTGTTTCGTTTATTAAGGAGTATTGATTTAATGTGCTTGAAAAATAAAGTACAAAATTAAGGATTTGGGAAAATCCTGCCTCTACCCAACTCCCTACTCTGCCTCTAACTCCAAGGGGTCATAACTTCCCCTTTACCTGAATAATTATGAAAGGGTTTCCCCCTGCCCCCACTTAAAGTAATTAAAAAACTAATCACTTCTAAGAAAATACTAAAATATTCAATGCACACTGGAGTCTTTTCCTGGGAAAGCTTCACAGTGAATGGTTGTATTGAGTCTTTGCTACTTAACAAACTTGAACTTCAATATTGTAGTATGATTATGGGGCAACATGGGCTTATAAGGGATTTTCATTACTTCTGCAGTCACAGCCAGGGAGCCTGATCTTCCCTCCACATTTGAATGTGACTCAGATTAATTTTGGTGGGAGTTGGGCATGTGTATCTAGGGGAGAATAAACCCCTAAATGTATAATTAGTAATTACACACTTTTCTCTAGGTCTTGACTTGTAGAGATCAATTTTGTTTTTTCCAGTTAAACACAATGACTACATTGAAAAAAAAAAAACAATAAAAAAACATCTTTCTAGAGTCAACCAATTGACCAGGTAGCTTTCTCCTATATTTTGGGGGTAATGTAAGGTTTTTCGACACTTCTTTTCCCTTGGCAGTAAGTTTAGTTAGAGGCTGGGACAGAAATTTTCTGTGTGTTGTATTTGGCATAAGATAACATCCAAAAGGGTATTTGTTGCTATTTGGGCTTATGTGATTTGAAGGGGACTCTTGGGTCACCGTACATTTGCTCATCCTTTATATCCTATAAGACAGAACTGGACTCCTCCGTAGTCTTCCAATTAGTGTGTTGTCAGATTTTGTAATGAGATGCATCATAGATGTGGCCACTAGGAAATCACATACGCAGAGGACTCCTCAGATGGCTGGGGCAGATAATTCCACCCAGATCCCCCATAGGGACCCATAGAACCAAGTGGCTGTTTGCTTCAACTCCCCCAAGCTTCCCTATCCCATCAGGAAGCCAGAACTGGAGGGGAATCAGCTTCCCCCCAGAGGCTTAACATTCCTCATTTTAAGTTTCCATTCTAGATGCTAATCCAGTGTGAAGAGTATAGGAAAGTGATAATGAGCTCAAGCTTGTTGGTTTCATTCCAATATGGACTGACTCACTCCTTCTTGTCTCATGCAAAGCAAAGCTGTCTGCACTGACTAGACTCGATCAACTAACCTCCTTGATGCTTCACTTTATTTAAAAGAGAGCTTTTGGGGTGCTCTGCTTGCCTCCTTTAAGATAGAGTAGATGTAACGTGGAGTAGATTGTATGGTGATGAGTTTAGGTTCACAAAATGGAATTTACAATATTTCCAAGTTACAGAATTCTATTCAGCTCATGAGATCCCATTTCTGCTATGTCAGATAACATAGTTTTGCCAACTTGAGGTAACTCAATCACTTGTGGTTTAAAAGTCATGCACGTTTGAGTAGCTAAGTCAATTCAATATGTCTTCCCCCAGTCCTTCTGCTTCTGGGATCGGGGCAGGCTTGCATTGGTCCATGTACATCTTCTGACCTGCCATCTTTCTGAGGCTGACAAGTCTTGTGGGTCCAGTCTCAACATCCTTTACTTGTGTTGTTGTCATTGTCCTTCCTGCTGAGCTCATGCGTGTTGGGTTCAAACACTAGCTTCTTGCCCCATCACCAGCCTCCATTAGTCTCTGTCTGGTCTCTTGGACTTATCTGGATCCCTCTTGGTCACATGGAAAACTTTTGTCTCTTTTACCCTACTGCTCTATGGTCATGGAGAAATGTGAGGCTCCCTCAGGTCCTCCTTCAGTGAGGTGTGCCCAGTCACCTTTTCTCTCTCTTGCAGAAGACCTTGGCTTTTCTGAAAATGGCATGACTTTTCCAAGAAAGTTTCTTTTTCCCTGGTTAAATTCTATCCTGCAACCCCAGATAGATTCTGAGGCTTTGATTCCACAGCCTAGGACCTAGTCTGAAGAGCAGGAATCCCAGAGCACCTGGGTGTCTCAGTCTGTTAAGCATCCGACTCTTGATTTTGGCTCAGGTCACGATCTTGTGATTTGTGAGTGTGAGGCCTGCATTGGGCTCTGGGCTGACAGTGCAGATCCTCTCTCCCTCCCTCTCTGTCCCCCTCAGCCCCTCTCCTACTCTTCTCTCTCGAAAAATAAATAAACTAAAAAAAAAAAAAAAAAAAAGCAGGCATCCCACCTTAGACTCTTTTTTCTGTATTCTGTCTCATTTCTTTTCTTCCCAGAGAAGATTCAAGTAAGACAACCATTCCCACACCCTTCTGAATCCTTCCCCACTTTTAGATTTAAAATCTGAATATGCTCTGAATCTTCCAGTGTTTGCTCTTCATACTCAAATCAAGCTTTTGAAACTGCTTGCCCTTACATATTTGTGGCGAATACCTTCCTTCTTCCCTGGCCATACATCTCAAAAACCCTACTTCCGCTTAAATGGATGGGGACAAAAGAAAGTAAACACACACATACGCACATGCACACACATATACAAGTTTAGATGGATTTCCCTCCTTCATTTCCTCATATTTTGAATTATGTTTGTTCATATTTGTGAATCAAATGATTGGTATTTCATTTCATTGCCTTTTCTTGATCTTATCTGACTATATGGGTAGAGGATGGCAAAAGCAATTGAAATAGTATGCCACAATTGTATTGGAGTGGAAAATCTGTAAAGGTGGACATCAGGCTTCGCTTCCGGGGATCAGCATCTATCACTTCCCTGGCATTTGATCAGGATGTCAACACCTTTTGGGAATAATGGGTCAGGACTAAATGGCATTCCATGTCCAGAGAAATTAGTGGTCAGTGTGGAATCCATGTCCAGATTCTTCAACAGCTGCCTCCAAGACACCGAGCGTGGGACAAGAATGCTTCACCTACATTCCCATTCTTTCCCCTCTGTCTTTTCTACATAAAACACTTCTGTCCAGTCTTTACTAGTCATAAGTTCTCTGACACACTCAGTGTTTTTTTCCTGTCTTCATTTCTTCTGCCTGGAATACCTTTCATCTGCTAGCTTTTCATGAGGCTGCTCAAAATCCACTCTTCTGGGAAACCTTCCCTAAACTCACCCTCTGGACAGTTGCATTCTTACTCTTCTGTATTCCCATAACCCCCAAGTAAACTTTCATTATGGGATTTATTGCATCATTTAATAAGGGTTTGTTTATATCCCAATACCCCTCACCAGATGGTGATCCCTTTGAAGGCAGGAGCTGTGTGCTCGTGATGCAGGACTTCACGATGAATAGCACAGTGTCTGGCACATAGTTCTGCCCACGATTGGAGAAATGAATGACTCACTATCAATGGAAGTGATCCAATGAAAATAAACAAAATAAAATGAAAAAAGGCAAATCTAAAAGACGACTTTGTTCGCATAATGTTTTTCCTACAAATAATGCAGAATTTAATAATCACTGAACCAGAATCTACTGGTGTGAAGGGAATAAATTGTTCACATTGTAGCAGACATATTAATTCTTTGGGGCTATTAAGATCCATTTAGATTTTGATTACACAATTCCAAAATTGCTTGCTAATGTCGTGAGTAAATCAGTTAAAGCTGGTAGTGTAAATCCTCATATTGGAAAGAGGCCAGTTCAAATTACTGAGATGTTAGTTTTTTTATGAAAAAAAAATGTAGTTCTACAATTTTAAGATCCCTGAACTGTCGGGTATGCTTTAATGAATAAATAATACTCATTTGTAATTATCCAAGGACATTTCTGATAAGTAAATGGATACTCTACTAGTTCAACCAAATCAGGAAAAGAGTTTGTTCTGTATAAACAATCTCCTGACAATCTCATGTACACAATATTGCCTTGCTTGAAATACTGTTTTATTTTTGCAACAATGCAAAGGTAAATTTTAGTTCAGTGTAGTTTAAATCAGACTAGTTTTCTTGATAGCAGGTTATAAATGAATGAGGTTTTATTCCGTCTGATGAAAGTCAACCTCCTTTACTCTTACATGTTCTCTGCCCCAAAAATGGTTGTGTGAATTTCCCCCTCCCCCTGCCTCCCACTATAATCAGCTGTGTCATTTTGGGTTGTCCTCTCTGATCCTTCGATGTAATCTGTCTAAAGTGAAATCTGATAGACCACATGTCTGCTTTGAACTGTTCTGTGGTTCCCCATTGCCCTCAAGAAAAAGTTCAAAATTCGCAGTTTATTCTAATAGCCTTGGTTTCCCCTTTCTGCCTCACCTCTCTCCACTCTTCCCCCAAATCTCTCGCGATTCCTCAAAAAGTCCTCCTGCCTCTGCCTTTCTTGCTACCAGTGTGAGAGGCCTCCTGGCTTTTTCTGCACCTGGCTACCTAGCGTACCTGTGTCAGCCCCGACATCACTTCACCTCGCTGCCTGGATGGCCCACTTTACTCCACGCCCCCCAGGTCTGTGTTAGATGACCCACCGTATTCCCTGATAGAACTTAACCACACTAAACCCAAGGTTCTCTTTTCCCCAGCTGTTTCCGCTACCAGGATTGGAGGTATTTGAAAGCAAGACCTTTGTGGCATTCATCTTTGTATCACGGGTGGCCTGTGACTGTGCCTGATCGTTGTAGGTTTCAAGCGTTTGTTGAATGAATAAATGAATGGATGCTTGCAGGCTTTAAAGAATGAAGGTATCTTTAAGATTTAGCTCCACGAACTCTGGTGACCTCAGACTCCTCTTCACCTAGCTTTTTAAAAAAAAATTTTTTTTAATGTTTATTATTTATTTTTGAGAGAGAGAGAGACAGTGTGTGAGCAGAGGAGGGGCAGAGAGAGAGGGAGACACAGAATCCGAAGCAGCTCCAGGCTCCGAGTTGTCAGCACAGAGCGCGACAAGGGGCTCCAACTCACCAACCCTGAGATCAGGACCCAAGCTGAAGTTGGAAGCTTAACGGACTGAGCCACCCAAGTGCCCCGCATTATTTTTATTTTTACTTTTATTTATACTTTTGAAAGCATCACTTGTAGGCCACAGATTTTCCAAGAAGTTAGTGGTTAGTCTTCACTTGACTGAGGGCTGGGTTGGGGAGTTAAGCTATCCAGTGTTCTTTCTCTTCTCTTTTTTAATGTTTATTTAAACACTGAATGATGGGAGGCTCGATTTCAGGAACCGTGAGGCCATGACCGGAACCAAAATCAAGAGTCGGAGGCTCAACCTACTGAGCCCCTCCAGTGTTCTTTCTGACTGCCACACTGCTTACGGCAGGATCCATTCCTTATCTCACTTCCCGTTTTCCTGGAGGGGAGGAAGGAGCAGGTTTAGTACACATTTTGCATTATGGTGATTCCATGCAGGTTTGTCCTGAAATTTTAGAGTCGCTTAAGCCAAGCTGATTGGTCTTGCTCCTAATCCTATCATTAACATATAAACCCTTAGGTGGGTATGAAAGGAGGTGGACTGAGCACACAATGGGTTCAGGAAAATGAGCTCACGCTTAGTAGGTAGAAATCTGGGTTTGTGTCTAAAGTGATTCCGCCCCTGTTGGCTGTTTTGTCCTGACCAGGCCAAGAAACTTCTCCATACTTCAGCCTGCTTGCCTGTGAAATGGACATAGCCCCTACCTCAGGCTTCTAATAACTGTTCACAGGAGGTGTGAGATTGCATGGTAAGTGACTGTGTTCCCTTACAACCCTGTGTAGACCTTGCTGAAGATAGGTCCACCAGACACAACACTTCCTGACTTAGAATGTAAGCTTTTTCTCAGTTAAGAAGAAAACACAATCTCAAAATTCTTTGAGATGTGTAAGGCCATGCACACACGCAGGATAAAGTTCATGGAATGAATGCACACTAATATTAAAACTCAGACTTAGTGTTGGTTATTCTATCCTTATGGCTTCATTTCCTGGGAACACGAAGGCTTATTTATTCTTAGATGCAACGTCCTTGGGGAGAAGGAGGGCGCATTTCATTGTTAACTAATAGTTACAGGGGATTTATAAACTGTCAGCTGAGCTCTGCTCAAGAGGACAGGAACCCGGGATTTGTGGGATGAGCTTGGGATGCCAGGAACGAGTTGGAATTTCTGGTGAGGTAGGAGGGCCCTGGGAGCAGGTAACAGGGTCTGGACTTAGGAGGAATCCCATCCTTTTCACTCACTCTCTTGGCCAATAAAGTGGTTCCACGGCTCTGCTTCCGATTTCCACATCCGATTTTGGATAGGTCTGCACTAGGGTAAGCTGCTTCTTGGGAAGTTCACGAAAGCTACTTTCTCTTCAGGAGACGGCTATTGTAAAGAACGAAGAAGGAACCTCATCTTCCCTGGGTGGACTAAACATTCCTTGTGTCTTCCTGAAGGCTGAACGATCCTACTATTTCTCAAGAAACATTCTGAATTAAGTTGACTCTTCGTAGAGAGCAATGAAGAGAAGTCAAAGAGCTTACAACGTTCTTCCATTTGGGGCCCTGAAATTCGTATTGTTTCCGGATCCCTGAAGCCTCACCCAGGCAACTTTTGCAAGAGGAACAGCATCGTGCTGGGCGCAGAAAGGGCCTGTAGCAGCTGCGGGCTCTCCCATGGCCTCCATCCACCACGTCACGGCTTATTCAGCGGCAAAATCATCCTGCTTCAGAGTCAGTAGCGACTCTAATGTCGCCCATGTGGGACTGTGCTAGGCACTCCTCTCTACATGTGCTACTCCATGTAATCTTTGCAGCCACTCTATAAGGTAGTACTCACATTCCAATTTGATGGGTGAGGAAAGCACAGCTCAGAGAGATTTAGAAATGTCCTCAAGGTCAGATGGCTAGTTAGGAGTCAGATTTCAAACCGAGGTTCTCGTGTCCTACAAGTCAGAACGAAAACCCCACCATCATCAAGAAGCCGTGCACCCGGCACGATTCTGAGCTATTAGGAACTAGTCATGAATGTGTACTTTCCCACTCTGGACGTCTACAATGTGCATAGCGAGCATGATGTGGATAAGCATCTGAAAAACAGACAGACACCATCCAGACGTCAGACGTAGCATTTTGTTACATCGCTGGGCTCCAGACTTGCGATTCTAGTGAAGGACTTCCTGGGACAAGGTGATCGGTTTTTCCCTCCCAGCAAATAAATAGATAATGAAAATAACGAAGAGCAGAAATGGAAAAATTAACCCTTTTGAATAAAAGTAACACATGCTTATCATTTTGAATATATCAACAATAAAGAACAGTGTAACAACAACAACAAAATCACCAGTAATCCCCACCAGCCATCAATAATGTGAATTGGTTTTGCATAGCTAATATCATGTTGTACTGACAGGTTTTATTCGGATCTTTTTATGTTGCTATATACTGTAAGCATTCTTCCATTTTTGTAAACAATTTTTATGTCTTCATTTTTCATTATGTGGCTGGATGATAGTTTAGTTAGCCTTTCTCCTATTTTTAACATGTAGGTTGTTTTCATTTTTTCTCAGTTTTATAAATAACACAGTGAAGAGCATTTCTGTTACTTTTAATTTTGACATAATTTCAAACTTACCGAAAAAGTTGCAAGAATATTACAAAGACCCCCCCCATGTGCTTTTACTCAGTTTTATCACTTTCTCTGTGTCTCTCTCTGTTTCTGTCTCTGTCTCTCACACACATACACACACGTGCACACACTTTTTTTTCTGAACTATTTGAGAGGTAAAAACTATCCTTTTCCCCCTTGAACATCGCAGTGCATATTTCCTAAAAATAAGAACTTTCTCTTGCATAACCACAAAAAAAAAATTCAAAATTTGAAAAGTTAATATTGATGCAATACAATTATATAGTTTCCAGTTCATTTGTTCATTTTCAAATTCTTTTTTTTTTTTCAGTCAGAGATCGAATTCAGCATGGTGAAGAACACTTTTATATGTGACATTTTATTTGAATTTGTGATGGTCTCCAGGCTAGATTCCTGAATGAGAAAATGAAGATGATTGGGTTATTAAGCATAGACATTTTTATGGTTGTTGATATAAATTGCTGAAGGTGGTGACCATCTGGCCAAAAATCTAGGAAAATACTTACGAGACAATGTAAACTTTAACTATGATCATTAAAAAACAAACAAACAAACAAACAAACCTTTGCTACTCTCTTAATTTCTCCAATTACCAATGATTAGAAATATTTTTCTTTGTGTTTATTGGCCTAGTATGTTTCTCCTTTTATTAGATATTTGTTGCCTTTTCTGTTTTTCTAATTATGAATTTAAGGATTTTCATATTTATTTTATATGTTCTTCATATATTAAAGATACTATTATCTATTAAACATATTTGATAGAAAATCATTTTGTTGAGTCATTTGCCTTTAGATAATTTCCTTTTCAATATCCCATGAGCATGACTACCAGGACTTTAAATATTCACCTAGGTGGAATGTTACTTAGACACAAAGAATAAATGAAAAAAAAATTTAGAAGCAAGAATTCTAGAAATGAAAAAGAGTTTCCTTAGTCTCAATTGGAAATAATTGAGACTGTGATTACTTAAACAGGAAAAAAAAAAAAGAAGAAAAAGAAAACACTATAGGAAAAACTCAGGATGTGGGACCCAAGAGGCCTTGAAAAACAGTACACACTGAATCAATGATTACTCTGCTGTGTATTATGGACCTGAGATTCCCTACCTGCAGAATGGAATGGCTTTGCCTACCAAACAGGGTTGATGCCCTCATAGTATAAAGTGATAAAATAATTGTATATGCTAGGATAGGAAAAGTCCTCTGGGCTGTGTTGAAGTGTCACAAGGATAGATCAAACTCAGGGGAAAGTTCTATGGGTGGGCAAGAATATAAGTGGGGAATGTATCGAGACTGTCCTAAATCTATATGTGTGAATATCATTGTATAATATCTCCATAAAAGATTGTAACTGAAGACATAAAGGACACTGAGTAGAGAAAAATACTCAGAGCCAGTCGTGGGAATTTGGGAGGGAAAATTTATAAGGATTTTCAAAGAGTAGCTAAAGGTGTCTTAAGCAAAACCAGGCAAACAAACATACTACTTGAAAATCATTGATTGATTCTTTATCCATCATCTAACAAATATACTATTATGTATTTTATGTATCACACATTCCGTGGGTGTTGTAAAGTCAGTGAAGAATAAGATAAATAAGACCCTTTGTCTCCTGGTGTAACTTACAATCTAACTGGGAAAATGGGAAATGTTCTATTATACATCATTGAATTAGTTGCACTCAAGCTGGGAAGGAAAATACTGGGCACAGTAGGAGCTTACAAGAGGGGACCACTTCTAACATGGGATGGGGTGGAGGGAGTTGGAACAAGGGGTAGCATCTAAGAGGATTCCACAGAGAAGAAACAGGCAGTGCTCTGAAACCATACTTCAGGTTATACCAAAGGTTAAAGAAAGAAATTTGAAATTTGAAAGTACACGAAATACATTTATTCACTTGCTCAGTAAACTTAGGAAGTATCTATCATGTGCCAGTCTTGAGAATGTAAAAGACATGGTTCCTAATTCAAATTGCTTCCAGAAAACGAGGACTCCACTCAAGGCTGCACGAGACACTCATTTCTTTTGGTGGCAAGGAGAGAAGACTTCGGTCTGGTCCGCACGTGGTCTCAGGGAAACATGTAGGGAAACTGGTGCCAGGAGTGGGTACACCAGCAGGCAGCGAAAACACAAGGGAACAGCAGAATATTCCTAGAAGGGAGGGTGTATTTTGGACTTGGAAAAAGTATGATCAGCACCAACAAAGCCATATGGAAAACGGTGTGCAGACTCTGGGCAGAATCCTCAGTTCCAACTGTGTCCAATCTGTGGCCCATATACAAACCTGTCATAAACCCAGTCCTACCTATGGCTTGATCCAAATTGCAAGCTTTTATTTCTTCTTTCTCAAAGCCATGGAGCAGGTCAAGGAAAGTAAAAATGGAGATATGACCTTCCGCATTGACACTGTCCTTTCTGGCTATCTGTGCAGCTCATGGAGGTAGGAGCCAGGCTGCAGTTTCCTGGAGGCAGCTCTGTCCCTGAGGACATCCACGGGGCAGGCTGAAAGGTGCATCAGGAGCTTGGAGGTTAGGAGAAGGGGAAATGTGGGGTCTGCAGAGAGCACAGATGTCTTGAGTTTTAGAACCAGAAGCCAAGGAGCCGAAGATGAAATGGTTAAAGAACAGCTCATTTTAAATATAAATAAAATAATATAGAGTCTAAGTATTTTATGAGCAAAAAATGCAGTTGAGAAAAGCAGATTTGGTGCTGCACTAAATGTTTTAATTTTTTTTTTATATGCTCCACATTAGAGCTTGAATTTTCTCATACCTCCAAGGCATAGTCTTTTATGGCTTTAGAGATAAAAGATTTACATTTAAATCATGCTTTTCCCATGCCATGTTGTAACAATAGCATTTTAAGTTCTACTGTTCACTCAAAGGTCAGAACACCTTTTTCTTTTCTTTTCTTTTCTTTTTTTGTCTACATACGCTATCACCTTAGCCAAGGGAGCAAATCCTTTTAGCTCTGAATACCTGAATTTTATTTATACTTGATGTAAAATGAAAGCCAGGTGCCAAGAGTTTCACAACAAAATGGAAGCAGGAAAGTCACCCTGGGCTTGTGAAAAGCAGGGATTGTATATGTCTTCTGTTAAAGGCCACACAGACCACCAGGTGACTGTGTTCTGGGCTGGTAGGCTCTCCTGAAAAGTATAAGGTTGACATCCAGACATCAAGACACTTTTGGCTCTCACTATTGCCTTGAAGTTGGTTAGCTTTACAGTCCCTGATTTTTCCTTTACTCTCTTTTCCTGCCATAAACAAGACAGAAAAAGGAAGAAAAAAGAATGATTTCCTTACTGCATTGTACCTACAGTCAACAATAAGGTATCGTACCCTTAAACATTTGTCAACAGGATGGATCTCATATTAAGTGTTCTTATGGAAACTAAAAAAAAAAAAAATTATATACTAAGCATTGTTTGGAAATGGGACCATGAGCTGTCTTGTCATTATCATTAACTCACATTCCAAAGTCCACACATGGGTTGCTGCTTAGACTTTCATAGTCATAGGTCCCGGTATTAAGAAATGTGGGAAGCAAATCTCATAGGCAAACAAATGGGCTTTTGCCTTTTATTTTGTAATTATAATCTCAGTCTGTGGTTTCAAAATCGCACCTATAAGACAAAGTGGGAAGACAGCTTGCTTCTGATTCTGAATCTGAGGTGAAATGTCTGTGAGGTGCGTATATCCTTGATTTTTAACCACACACAGACTTGTTCTCTTGATCACCCGCAGGTGGAGAGTAGACCTAAGAATGAGGATATGTTTCCAAAAGTCAAGGAAGAGTGAGTGCCCACCATTTTAATTAAAATAGCAATAGTAAAGAAGCCCCAGAACAAGTCATGTCACATCAAAGGAAAAGAAGGGTCATTTTTAAATTTTATTATTTGTGTTTTATTAGTCTTTGTGCTTATTACTATTTTTTTTAACAAATAAGACTTGAGAGATTTTTAAAGTATGTGAAGTTTGCTGTTTCCATTAATGTGAATGTATAAAATTCCTCAAGTTCTAGGGCATTCTATGGATAAAAATCAATGGCAAATTAGACATCATTCATCCCTTTAGCTTCAGTGAAACGTGGTTGCAGAGAGAGATCATTACTACCTGAAGTTAGAATTTGACCCATAATGGTACTCCAACCTTTCTTCTAGTCTAGCATCTTCCAGTGACCTGTGTTTCTGGTTTTTTTGGTTTTTTGTTTTTTGTTTTTGTGGTTTTTGCTTTTTTTTTTTTTTTTTTTTTTGGAAAAAAAAATCTGCTAAGCTAGAAAAGGAAACTGCTTTGCCTACTTCGGGCAATTAGTGAGACAGCACTTCATCTCAAAGGAATGCGGAGGGAATATTTAAACTGTAATGTTTTATAGGCAAAGAGCTTCATGAGGACCCAGAAGGTCAAGACTGTATTGATAACCCAGTCTTTTCGGGGTAATACGGTCTAGAAAAGTCCAGTGAAAATATTCTTTAAGAACTGGTTCTGGTCAGACTCACCCCATAGAGTTATCTACCAAAATCATTATCCTTTCAGATTAGAGAAAAATTTTATTTATTCTGAGTTGCAGAGTATTACCTGGGGATAGCCCTAGGCAAACCATGAAGTGACAGAATTTTGCCTTCAGTATTAACTGACCTTCTCTACTCCCCACTGCCCCTCTCCTTTATTCCCCATCTTCTTACCTGCCCGTCTACCCTTACCAAGTATCTTGAGGACTCTCCTTTACTTTTCCCTGCTCCAAACTCATTATCGAAAAGGCACCCAACATGTCATTTGTGCTTGAGTGTAAAATTAAATGAATTCTATTTTCTCCCTTTTGCTTTTTTTTTTTTTTTGGATTTGTTATGTTTTCCAATTTCTACATTGAAACATGAGCGAGTAGTAAAAAGAAATATTTTCACCATTCAAAACAGAAGATTTGATGGCACGTAGAAATCATACTTTCTATAGGTCGCTTACTTATTCCAGCATAAATTCCCCAGAATAACTATTATTTACATTTTGTGGCATCACAGGAGCCTAAGAAGCATCTATGGTATTGATCTAACCCCAAGATTGTTTAAGAAAAGTCACTTATTTAAACGTCAGTGACACACACTTTCCCAGTAACCAAGGACAGAGCCCCCGCATTCTTAGAGGGCATATAAATTGCACAATCTTTACCCGACCTGTGAGGATCCCCAGAACAGAGCAGGAGAAGTAGATCTAGGTTTTGTTGTTGTCGTTTACCTACTATTGCACTGGTGTCCAACTGTCTTTCCATTTTGAGTCCATGACTATGTGTAGGGGAGAGCATATGACTTGGCAACTCAGATTATTCGGTCTCACTGATACAAACAGATGGGTTTCTGAATGGTCGTTTGACCCGAATGAGAGTCATCCTCTAGGATTTGGCTATCCATTCCTAAAGGCACTGTCTTTTGTAGAATAGCTGTGAGGATGATGAGAGCTTAGAGCTATCTGCAATCATTTCATGAGCAACGTGTGCTAAGCATGAAGCCAACACAAAGCAAGGCAGAACTGGGAGACTGAGAGACGTCAGTATCCTAGTGTTTCAGCCTTTGGATATAGTCAAGCTTGAAATCAGCCACAGCTCTGGGCTCCTCAATACATTCTAATCTCAAATGCTTGTGAGTTGGGTTTTTATCATCTGTGACCAAAGAAGTATTGCTTAACTAGGAACATCATCAGGGGACACATCCATGAAGATGCCAAACAACTGATTACACCAGGAGACACAGAACAGACACAATTGCTGAAGCCAAACCCAAGGTGACATTGACGCTACGCTTTGGTGAACGTCTGTCTCATGACAGATGATTGCAATGTTACAGACACATGACCTGTTCCACCCCATCTCCGGCTCTTCGCTGATAGGTGATTCCTGATTGACACTAGAAACACATTCCTAGAGTGGACAGCAAAGTCGAATCTGACACCGAGCTATTTTTTTTTCCTCCTTGGTTGTTTAATAGCGCCTGATTGAGCTGGTTCCTCTTTGTCAAGTGTCATTCAAAAATCACCCAATTGTTGGTCCACCCTTGCTTCATTGTTGATGAGAATGCCATGCAGGCTGGAATCAAAGCCTTGCTGAAATTTGTCTATTTTACATCTGTTCCTGGCTGGGGTCTTAATGAGATGTATGGCATAATGAGATGTGTGTCTGTAATGTGTAATGAGATTCTTGATTCAAGTGTCTAATGAAGCCTATAGCCTAATGAAATGTATAGCATAATGAGATGAGTGGCTTGAATGTATAGGATTTGAAAGTCCTTTTAGGAAATATCATTAGGCATGCAGAATTTTCTCCCATCTGCATAAACCCCACCCACATTTCTTTGGGATTTTTTTAGTTTATAGTTTCTCAGGCTGTTGTCATTATCACCATGAGTACTTCCTATGACAAAAGCTAAGAGAACAGAAACCCTGGCCCTCACCAAACATGATGGGTAGACTGAAAACAGCATAGGCATTTTTACTTCTTGTCGAGAGAAAATGATATCTTTGCTTCTTTCTCTTCACTGCCTTTTTTAAAGGTAACCAACTAATATAAATGAGGTATTGCTTAACAAAAAACTTAAAACTTTGTGACTTAAAACAGTAAGCTTTTATCACTGCCTATAGTCTACAAGTCAACTGGGTGCTTCTGGACTCAGCTAGATATACTCCTATTTTTGCAATCAGCTACGTGTCAGACAGAGCTGGGCTGGGCTTTCCACATCTTTGGAGGTCATCTGCCTACAGGCTTGTCTAGGAAGATGCTGGTTGAGGTTGTTGGAATCTCCTCGATTTGGTCTCTCATCCTCTGGCCAACTGGCCATGACTTAATCTAAAAGCAGGGTCAGGAGATCAAGAAGAAGACAGAAGGCCTCCTGATGCCTAGGCTCCAAACTATCACACCACCCATTCAATCATATTCATTTGAGACAAAGCAAATAACAGGGCCAGTCCAGAATCAAGAAATAGGGAAATATGGGGCACCTGGGCGGCTTAGTTGGTCGAGCATCCAACTCTTGACTTCGGCTCAGGTCGTGATCCCAGGGACATGGGATCAAGCCCTGTGTGCTACTCCATACTGAGTGTGGAGCCTGCTTGGGATTCTCCCCCCTCTCCCCACCCCTCTCCCCTGCTCACTTTCTCTCTTTTTATCTCTTTCTAAAAAAATAAAATAAAATAAAATAAAATAAAATAAAATAAAATAAAATATAAAATAAAGAAATAGCGAAATAAATTCCACTTCTTAATGGGAGGAAGAGCCAAGTCATAGGGACACAAATAGCATGAACACAAGAAGAAGGGAAGACTTTTTGCATTTATTCCTCCTACCAACTATAAAGTTGGGAACATATTTGCACACCCCCTTTTGATCTTTCTACACTAACAAAAATTTTTGAAGGGGGCATATTTATGAAAAATGGCTTTTCCTATAAATGTAAGAAATTGCACAAAGGGTAGTGATGCTGATAGTGAATGTCCTAAAATCATTTGATGCATTATACTGAACCCCCATTACCAATGGGTTGACAACAGATCTTCTCAGCAAATGAAATAGGCTAAGTACAATCTTCCTGGAAACAAACAAAAGTGCTAATACAAATTACCCCCAATTCTCCTTTCAACATTTGGGACATATCTCATAGTGGACTGGATTAGGAATCTATCTCATCTCTGAATTAAAATCTACTGGAGATTTTTCCACTTTTTCATGGATTTGCTTTAAACGTATTAAAGATTGCATTGTGCCAAGAACTACTGGTGATTAACCCCAGGCATGAGGTGTATGTTACATGAACTGGCCCTAAAATTTATGAAGAACTACAGAGTTTTAGCAGTGTGTATCTCATTTGCAATAGCCTCCTGGATGAAACCCAGGACACTCTGATTTGAAAATTTATAGGGACTAGTCCATCCAGGAGTTTAACAGACAGTCTGATTTTTTTTTTTAACATACCCTAGCCAAGGTTTTATCTCCTTTCCAACTCCCAGATTGAATATCCATTATCTTTCAAGATGCCATTACCCTCAGATGCCTCAGATTTATTTGTCTAGCGATTTTATAGAATAAAGGCCTGATAGGGTCCTCTTTAAATACACATCCTAACCACATTTTAGAAATCATCAGTTGGTCCCATCATTTCCTCAACTTAAGATTATTCTTTTCTATTGCATGGGAATCATAAATTTCACTCCCATGTGCATTTTACAATTATGAAAAGGAATGAATCAAACAAAATATTCGAAGATCGGAACTTTTTTTTTCCAATTTATTTTCCAGCTGTGCTTTTCTGTCCATGGGATAGTTCTCTTAGGAGCATGCAGGTACACATCCTTGTGCATTTGCTCAATACAAGCATGTGGATGCATTCATGAATTGATTTGTTGATTATTTCAATGAAAATCTGACATCAATCTGATTAACCTGACCGGCCTCTCTTAACCCTAGCTATTTCTAGATGAGTATTTTTCTTTATGCCTCTTTATGTGCCATGAAATATTTAGGCATGATTGTTTATCCTCAAGCGGATAGAATCTAGATCCTTCTGCGTTATCTAAATGATATAACCATCAAGGACTAGCGGCTCCTAATTAAATCCTAGTTGTGCCTTTACATAAAAAGTGACCGTACAAAATGAGAGCAAACCGAGGTAGTTTTATTTTAATAAAGGTCCATTCCAGTCTAAAAGGTTCTCTGAAACACTTCTCTGAAATGTTCTCTGAAACACTTCCTTAAGTAAGATCTGCCTTACGTAAGTGAACTGCTTACACTAATCCAATTCATCAGATCGCTGCCCGATCTCCACTTCACCGTGTACCGTGATGAGTCACAGGCTTAGTAGTATATATCTCCCAAAGTTCTGCGATCCATTTCACTTATGTGAGTGGCCAAACCCACATATTATTCTTTGTGTAATTTTGTAGCGATTTTCAGGACCAGTCTGTGGGCAGCTTAACAGATGCACACAGAAGTCAAACAGCCGAGCTGCCAAGAGCCTGGGCAGAGAATAAAGACAGGTGGAGAAGGAGGTAAGCCCTGGAAAAATCCACTGGTTCCAGGGAAGCTGGTGGACATTAGCTATGGAAAAGGGAGAACTTACAGTAGGTCAGAAATTTTCTAAACAGATCACCTGCAACAGTTAACCTGGAAAGCTTGATAAAAATACAAACTTTTGGATCCCATCAACTCTATCTCATCAAAATCTCCAGGGAAGATCTTTAGAAATTTATATTTTATCAAATTCTCCAGTGATGCATGTACATGTAAAATTTGAGAGCCAGGGGCACCTGGGTGGCTCAGTTGGTTAAGCATCTGACTTCGGCTCGGGTCATGATTTCCTGGTTCCTAAGTTCAAACCCTGCACCGGGCTCTGTGTTGACAGTTCAGAGCCTGGAGCCTTCTTCTGATTCTGTGTCTCCTTCTGCCTCTGCCCCTCTCCTGCTTGTGTTCTCTCTCTCTCACTCAAAAATATATAAATAAACATTAAAAGAATTTGAGAACCTGTGCTCTAGCCGTGGAACATTTCTAGTACCCAATGTATGTAAAATCATCACTATATTCCTGTGTCTGGCAGCTTGTAGATGATTATTGAATCCATGAAGGAACAATAGAACAAACAAACCGTGTTCATACCAAAATCAGAACCCTACAATCTGTTAGTGATCCAGCTCCAGGTTATAAATGCAGGAAAGCAAGACGATGAATCAATAAGAGATGCCATCAACAAAAGCAAGTCTGATGCTGAGCCAAATGCTATTAAAGTTGGTGGCTTTCTATGTACTACCTGTTCCTTCCCATGTTCCACCTTTTTTAGAAACCAAACGGCGTTCCGTGGTCTGGCTTCTGTGGTCTAAGTGCGTGGATGCTCTTGAGTCGACACAGGTAAATCTTTTCAATTGCATAGTTCAAGTAAGACGGAAGACAAAGTAGGTATTGTCACTGACTAATACAAAAACACAATAAACACAGCCATCGCTTTGAGGAGCTGAGGTTTGGAAAGGTTAAGGCATTTGCCCCAGTTTACACAGCTAGAAAGTAGAAGAGGCGATGCAGAAATCGGGTTCGCAAGACAGGCCAGGAAACCATCTCTCTCGATGCTAGTTACTTCCTCTCACTTTTAGATGGTGTCGAGGGACGTGCATTAGGTTGGGATGGGTGCCCCCTTGACTCTCTTCTGTTCCACAACCAGGGTTAGCTTTTGCACCCAAAGAGGTGCAGGGAGGCTTTTCCCCAAACAATGAACTGTCCCCCAAGACACTGACCGTGCAAAAGCAGTTGCAAAAAATGTCTATGTTAAAAGCAATTATTTTCTTTTAATATTCCTCCATTTCATTCATTTACAGCTCCTCCAATCTTATCTGTATCCCTGTTCTTACGCACACTCCATTCTTGTTTTCAAAGAATGACAAGTGGCTGTCATACTCGTCCATACTCAATCAGGTTATGTCACAGCTTAGCCTTCTCAGGCTATACCACGTTTTCCATTCAGCTGGTTATAATGTGAATAGATTTTTATTGTTAAAATCAGTAGCTGGTTTAAAAATCGTGTGTTGGTTTTTAGTGACCTTGACACACCCTTTAACAGTCACAGAAACGGGGGAAAGCCCATACTTACTCCTCAAGAGAGCTAAGCTAATCAGCTTGGAATCGCACTTCGGGTATGATAATAAAATAATCCGACTGAATGCAGTGTAACATAGGTGATTTTCCTCCGGTGTATGCTTTCCTAAGTTGATCCACTTAAGAGAAAAATGATAGAGACAGTTGCTAAAGTCAAACAAAACCCGAATTGTGATCTGGGGTTAAACTGCCAGGTGACAGAGGGAAGCCGCTGGCTGTTGTTTAAAATAGTGGTTTACAGCGGGAGAGTACAATTTCTCAGAGAAGGTCTTATCAACGTCAATGTCAGGGAATTTGTTGGCTCTGTCTTTTGCTTTTAGCAAACATGTGCATTACCTTCTCCTCGTCTGTGGAAATACAAGATTGTATATTTTAATTCGTCTGAAGCTTTACCACAGAGTCTATAAATATTATATAACAAATCTGAGCATTACTACTTTCTTGTGCATTCAGGATACATCTCTGTGATCACTATAATCAACCTAATTGGGCAAGACTCCCTAAGTGAAGGCAATAACATTTGTTTACTTCATTGTAGGAATGTGCTCACAGCCTGGTACCACCACATTTAAATTAGTTTTTATCCAAAACAGAGAGAAATGCACCCTTCAGTCAACACAGTCTGTTAATTTGAATGTGTTTAAATTAACTGTGTTCATGCCCGTAGGAAACTCGGAGCAGCTCTGTTCTTTGTCCTCTTGAGAGAGGACTCGGTGACATTCAGACCTTTCTCTTCTTTCACATTTTTGCAGAGTGAGAAGAGGGAGCCCTCGTCCATTCTCTGAGGTGGCTGGTCACACGGCCAAAGTACCCCAGGAACCACATTCCTGGTTGGAACAGGAGCAGCTAAAGGATTTCTCTCGAACGTTGCAATAAAAACATTTTTATTTTTATAAATATGTTTATATTTATAAACATATAAATATATGTTTATTTATAAACATATAAATATGTTTATATTTTTATAAACATATAAACACAGTTGGACACATATAAACATATATGCACAGTTGGACAGGTCTAATCCAAACAAATATGGGTTATTCGTACCCCTTTTGAGGGAATCCTGTCCTAGTTGTATGTGGTACTTTGTCTCACAGAATTAACCTCTCAACGCCAGATGTTTCCCTCAGAATCACTGCGGGTTTATCCCCAAAGAAATTATCACATTTCCCCCCATTCCATTCCCCACATTTTTCTTTGCCCATTGCTTTGCCCCGTGTGATTTCTACATCAAATCCCCACACACTCAACACAGGGTGGTAGCTCCAGGTAGGAAATCTGGAGGTGAGGGAAAGGAAGTGATTTGAGGGGAGTTCAAAGAGTCTGTTCTCTGTTTCTCTGGCTACTCCTCCTGGAAACATTCATGCGTTATCATGTAAAGCACATGTATTATTATTACCAGTGTTATTGTTCGAGCAAAGTCTTTTATTATAAGACATCTTAGGAAAGGACAATTGCTCCATCAAGGAAAGCGAGCCAGAGCTGCCCCAGCAGGAGGGGCAGGAATGTGCACTGGATAACCTGCCCCTACTCCTCCATGTTGGGGAGGCCATGTTGCCATGGATGAGAGGTGAGGCGGAAACGCCTTTGGAGCAAGAAAGGTGAACAGCTGATGTCTCCAGCCTGTGCTCAAAATACTCCAGGAAACACACACACACACACAATGAATCAAAGTTACCTCCTTGCTTTCATAGGCAGTTTTCAGGAAGCATTTCATATTTCTTTTGTCTTACTTTCTCTAAAGCAACTTCCTGGTGCCCAGATATCCCCTGGATAAGTTTACCAAAATGGCTGCCAGAATATCGCACCCTTTGTGTGACGCACTGGCAGCCATTTTGGTAAGCTTTAAAGGAAGCCCACGATCTTACCATCGTCTTTCCTGTCCCTGCCTCAAGTAAGCCCAGCACAAAATCGGCACCCACTAAACGTGTGCCGAATGAAGGTCATACCACATGACTTGCTGCTGGCCCTCTCTGAAAATGTTAGCTATCAAAAAAAGTGTCTTTAAGTGATAATGTGGACGCTAGTTGTCTAGGTCCCACCAGTGTGGGAAGTATAATCTCACAGAGACAATGAAACTCCAGTAACCCTGTGGTGGGCTCGTAGTAGAACACCTGGAATGTCTCTCACCATTTCTTGTCATTTTCGTGACATTCCTGGGGCCTCTGACACATAAATTTAGATATTCAGATAACCACAGCTCTCCTCCTTTTTATAGGATTTCTTTTGTTCTCCAGCATGGCCCCTTTTGTTGACTTTTATTTGTCATCATTTTTAATGTTTATTTATTTTTGAGAGAGAGACAGAGAAAGAGTGCAGTGGGGGGGAGGGGCAGAGAGAAAGGAAGACACAGAATCTGAAGCAGAATCTGAGCTGTCAGCACAGAACCCAACGGGGGTGGCCTCGAACTCACAAACTGCAAGATCGTGACCGGAGTTGGTTGCTTAACCGACTAGCCACCCAGTCGCCCCCGTTTTGTTGACTTTGGCCAGCAGCTGATCCCCCGACATATTTCTTGTCATTGCTCACAATTCCCTGGTTCCCTGATTCCCCTTACGTGGGTCTTTTTCACGTGTCCACAACAGTAACCCAATTCAAACTTGTGGAAACAAACCTAGGAATTTATTGATCTGTGTACCGGGAACATGTATTAACAGATAGTCTTCAGGTATAGCTGGATCCAGGAGTTCACAAATGCCATCAGGACTCTGTCTCTTTCTCTCTCTTTATACTCTCTCTGCAAGGACCGTCATGAGTGGCCAGTGGCAGCACCAGACTTATCTCTTTTTGGCTTCTGAGTCTTAGAAAAAGGTAGATTTTTTTCCTAATGGCTCCTACAGAAACATTCTACTGAAGAGTCTAACAAGTCTGGCTTGTACCACATGCTCACCCTTTACTGATTATTTTGTTTGAGGCATCTACATTCCGACCGGGTCAAACAATTGCCACTATTACAGAAAGTGGATTTAGCCTACACTTTCCGTGGCTGACCCACACGGAATGGGTTCGCCTCCACGAATAAAGGGGTCCTGTGAACAGAAGAGGGAGAGTAAGAGGGGGTCAGAGAGGGCAGACGTGTCTCCACCACCGTGCTGCTCTGATGACATCCTTTGATGCGTCTGAAGTTAAATGAGGTAGTTTTTCCAGGTAACACAATGCAATGGAAGAAAACGTCCCTGCACAAGCGACGCTTTCTTTTACCAGCGGTGGATGTGAAAGAGGAACTTTTAGACACATGGCTAGGCTAGCTGTCTCTCCGTAGCACGTCTCCCAAACGCTCTGGCATAATTGAGTCCTTGGCCAGCAGAGCCAGAGGATTTGAGGTGTGAGCGCACCGTGCCGTGCTCAACAATCACATCCCGACCGCTGCCTGTATTCTGAGGTTTACACGCTTAGAGATTATTTCCCTCCTCGCAAATTCCTTCTCCCAGGGGAGGGACCCAGGGAGATCCCAGTGACGAACGAATCCAGCCCTGGGTACTGGCTGTCAACGTCAGTATGCTGTGTCCATTCGTTGCCCCAACCGTGAAGTTCTGTGGAGTTCTCTAGCAAATAAACGGAGCCTCCACCCTCTGCTCAAATGTCTTCTGTTCAGAAAGCCTTTCCTGGCCTGACCTACAACAGCACCCCACCCCACTCGCTGTCTAAATTCTAATTGTGCTTCATTTTTTTCTCATAGCACTTACTTTAAAAAAAAAAATTAACATTTTATTTTATTATTGGGAGACACAGAGAGACACAGCGTGAGCAGGGGAGGGGCAGAGAGAGAGGGAGACGCAGAATCCGAAGCAGGCTCCAGGCTCCGAGCTGTCAGCACAGAGCCCACACGGGGCTCGAACTCACAAACCGAGAGATCATGACCTGAGCCGAAGTCGGAGGCTTACCCGACGGAGCCACCCAGGCGCCCCAATAGCACCTATTTTTATCTGAAATTGTGTCACATCGGCTTGTCTGCTTATTAATTTTTCATGTCCTGCCCTAGAATATAAGGAGCAGGAAGGCAGAGAATTTTCCCGTCTCGTCCTCTGCCACATCCCTGTGCCTAGAAAAGTACTCAACGCATCGTAGCCATGCACTAACTGCGGGGTGTGTCAAGAAGTAGATGAATGAGCAAACAAAATTACAGCAGCTCCAGATGTTAGGTCATAATTCTCGGACCCTTATTACACACAAACATAAACACAGGCTCAGGAAAAAAATGCAACTGGCAATTTTTAAATGCATGAATAAACATGTTTGTAATAGGCTCCAGACCATGTCCTGCATTTTGTATCATGTTGGTAGCTTTGCCTCTTCCCTTAATTTCCTTCTGCTTCACTTACTGGTTTTCAATTATTTCTTCAGAATGGTGACTAAGCCGACAGGGTTGTCTGAGAAATGAAATAGCGTATTTTGATGCAATTTTGCTACATAAAGCCGGGAAGAAAAAAAAAATGGGTAAGTTCAACTGTATAGGACATTTATATTACATCTGTAGAATTTTATAAAGCAGAGGCCTCTAAACAAAACCTAACAGAACAGAAAAGTGACTTTCTGTCTTTTCTTCGTACGTTCTCACCACGCTGCTGTCAGGATGTTAATTTTCTGTCCTTAGGAAGGTTTTATTTTTAGATTCAAACTCCTCGCTACAACACAGTAAAAGGTCATGGCCTCAGCTTGCTGTTTCCCACCAACGAGGGGAAATTAAAATCAAGAAGGTCGGTTTCATGACTTCGTCTCTCACCAAATTTCTCCTGCCCCTTTGTCTTCTGGGTGCCCGGAGGCAGTGGGCAGGGCAGAGCCAGGCGGAACCAGTAGCCTGTTCTGGAGACTCTGTTACCCCCTCGAGTGCAGTGGGAATTCCTTTCTGCCCGAGTGAAATGTCTAGTCCATAAAACCGGTTAGTAAAACATACTGTAATTTGGGGATTGGTAATACGGCCTTCATTTTGACAGAGCCCGGGCTGACCCCCAGCATTACGTCATGAACAGATGTGAATTAATCTGGAGGGGTGGGGTGATTAAAAACTCGTCCAGAAAAAAAGAAAACTGAGTCAGAGAAGGTCTCCCTTCTTCCGTAGGTTCTAGGGAGTAAGGTGTGTTTAACCCTGTTAAGTCCCAGTGGCCTTGGTCTCCCAGTGACCATAGTGAAAACCGAATGGCATGACTGTATGAAAGTATTTTTCAAACTAGAAAGCACTATAAAAATATTACCAGTAGTTAGTATTAAGAGCTATGGGAAGGCTAAAATAATGGCCATGACAGTATTATAGAAAAATTTATTGCTAGCATGTTTTTAAAAGGTTATGCTCTACTTTGGATTTTTTATAGTTTTTCAAACTATATTCATAGCTGTGTTTCACTATAGGCCTAGATTAATTATTCAATTGCTTCGGTAACCAATTAATATTCAGTTGTAGGAATAAAGGTAGAAAGATAGAGGAATAATTGAAATACATTTTTCATGACTTAATTTTGGGTATATACCAGATATTAACTGTGAATTTTTGCTAATCTTGAGATCAGATATTTTAAGCAGAGTTCTCATAAAATAAAAATGTATTTCCCTACAAAATAAGCAAGGTGCATGCCAGGATAAATTATGAAGCCATTCAACTGATGCCACTCTACTTGATTATTTTGTAAGTGAAGAGTATCTAAATAGAAATGGTCCCTGTTTAGGTACCATTTTGGAAAATGACGTCCATCATCCACTTTGGAAATCAAGACGGTGAGTAGATATAGCTTTTAACCATCCAGTTTGGGAGCCTGTTCCCCAAAGTGGTTTCTTGACATCAGAACATTAATAAACTATAAGTCATTCCTCATAGAGTCATTCAGCAAATATGTCAGGCACTGGTCTAAGTATCGAAGGTATAATGGAGAACAAATAAGAGATTGGCCCTGACCTCATGGGACTTATATTCTAATAGGGGAGAGAATGTATAAACAACTACGTAAAATAAAAAAAACTATAATGTTCTCCATCAAGTCACCCACAGGGGTGATGAAGTCAAGAGAGAAAAACATCCAAGGGCAGTGGCAACTTCATGGCTCAACAGTGGCCCAAGGGACATAAAGCTCCTTGGAGACACAGGTCAGTGACTCTCAGTATTGCTGTGATTCTTTTCAATTAATTCTTCTGTTGACATTGTAAGTTTTATGAGCTAAACAGACTACAACTGGCATATAGAAATCATAGCAGTCGAGTCTGTGATTACTTACCAAGCCTTTGTCCCTGTGACTCGGATGGAATCCCCAGGGTCACGAATGTCCTCATTTGAGGCTAGGTGTTCTTTAGTCACCGCTCTTGTTCTGTGCCCTCTGTTGTCCCACTACTGTATCCAGAAATAATTAGAGTCCCACCCTAGTCACGCTGGCCGGTTTCAGCCAGGTTACTGCTTGCTGCCATTGCTGCTGCTGCTAATGACAATAGATGATGCTATTATGGTACTTCCGGTGTCCCAGGTAGTATTCTTAAGCACATTAGATAAATAACACATATCAGAGCTTGCATATTATGAAGGTCACTCTCAGTCTCCAAGTATAAAATAGCTCAAAGATTAGCCTTTATAATGAAGTCTTAATCAGATCTTTTTTGTTTTGTTTTGTTTTGTTTTTTGTTACTGCAAGTATTTCTGTTACTACCTGTAACTACACAGCTCTGCCTCCTACGGTTTTGGCAATTATATACTTTCAGTGAGTCCTAGATTATCAAACCCAGGTAAATGCATGTACTTAATTAGGTTTCCTGAGACTAAGTCTATATTATAGGTATTCTAAGGGTTTGAGAACTTGTTTCAAAAAAAAGTTATTAAGCTACTAAGAGTGTTACCAGTCCGCTAGAATCTGCTCTAAGATTATTGTTTAAGAGTACCTCCCAGTCCCTCATATGGTCCCTTCTCTTAATTTTTACTGTTAAAAAAATTTATAATATGTTCAAAAGTAGAGAAGCCCGTAGAGCAAACACACACTCACCCATTACCTGGCTTCAAGAGTTATCAATTGGCAACCGTTTTGTTTATCCATCTCCAACATATTTTAATGTAATCTGACCTTTAGAAAATTAGTGACTGATGATGTTTCCAGAGGATATAAGTCTTTCAAATGATCAAGAACATGGCAGGAGTGGGAGCAGGAGGAGGGGGGAAGTGTCTGGATTGATAATGTGGAAAAGGGGAGCATGCACAGAAAGAAGCATATGGTAAAAATAGAAAAAGCACTCACAAAGAAAATAACATTTGAAGGTTAGAGCCTATTAAAGTACAGTTACAAATTCTCCACCAATAAGTGGGGTTTATTTTCCATCTTCTGAAATTGTGATTTTTTTTTTTTAAGCCTCAATCTATAGAATGTGGTGGAAGGGATGCTGTGGAATGGGGTGGGAGGGATAGTTCTGGATCTAACATGTTAAGAGCATTGGAATCTTCCACATTATCCCTCTTAGAGAACACTCATTATTGGGTTGCTTGCTCTTGGATCCCAGCCAGCAGGCTGGGGAATCCCAAGCCATATGGAGAGGCCCCACGTAAGTGTCCCAGGGGACAATCACAGCTGAGTTCCCAACTGACGATCAGCATCACCTGCCAGCTATGGGTGTGTGTGTGGGCAGCGGGGGGAGGAGGTGCATCTTGCTGTCGCCAGCCCAGTTGAGCTCCTATCTGATATCCTGGTGCAGAAGAACCACCCAACTGAATCTGTCTACCCACAGATTTGTGAAAGAGAATTTTAAAAGTTGCTCTTTTAAGCAGCCAAGTTTAAGGGTGGCCTGCTCCACAGCAATAAAGAAAGAAACAGAGTTGGTACTGCGAATATGGTGCAGCCATGACAAAAAAAAAAAAAAAAGAAAGATGTGTGACATTGGCTTGGGGGTTAGTAGCAAGTGGAAGCTGGAAGGGCCTTGAGACTCGGTGACAGCAAGAAGTACAGCAGGAAAATTGTCTTGGGGAGTTGGAGAAGAGAGGAGCTATTTATGTACTGGTAGAAAATAGGGAACGTGTTGCCTGTGATAACGTGGAAGAAAAGGTAGTTAATGAACGAGTGGATCTGGCCGAAGCTATTTCTGGAAAGAAGGTTGAAGGTTACTTATTCTGTTGGCCAAAGCAAGTCAGAAGGCTTGGATTCAAAGATGGGAGAATGGACCGATTTCCAAGAAAGAAGTGACAAAGAATTGTGGCCTTTGCTGATCTACCATAAGGGGGGGGGGGGGGGTGATAGCTCAAGGGTATTTATAATCCTCGTAGGCCATGTGAGGAAGCACAACCATAACATGGAATTCTGACTTAAGAAGCATGAAGAAGAAAAGGGAAGTATAAAAAATCTGTACACCTTCAATAGACTGATGTGTTGATTTAATCTTTAATTAGAGGAGCTCACCAATTCTGCAAACCTACCCTTTGCTTCTTCTATTATCCGTGAAAGTAATCAAGTGGGCCAGCCAGAAAAGTCACAGGCATAAATAGGAAATTTGCCCCCACGAAGACAGAACAAACCCATTTCATTGTTGTCCTGATTTTGAATTCAGCAGCGAGTCTGGTTTTCCCCTTAAACAGAACTAAGATCCGCATCCAAGCAAATTACTCTGCTCTGCTTTAAACAAAAGAATGTCATTGTGAAGATATAGGCTGTTTCATTTTTATCACAGGAAGAGATGTTAAGGTAGGTTAATGTCTCCAGAAATTATTTATCCCGGGAAATCTCCCGCACATCACACTAAAGTAGATTGGGAATGAGAAGGCGTTAATCTGAAAGAGAAAGCAACCGCTGTCTTCCTCAATAACAGGAGATCATGCTTACAGCGAACCCCCCAAATCCTTAAATAGTTAGGTCTTTTGGGTCTTTACAGATACTGATACTTAGCAGCTGTGTTCTATTATGTTGCTCGTGTGTGCCCCAAAGAGGGTCAACGTACCTCCACACACGGTTTTTATGTCCGTGATCATTTGGAGGTTAATGAGGAGGTCCTGGGGAAAAAAAAATACACAAGGACGCTGGTGAAATTTACATGTAGACATGGCTATCTTCTCCCATCTCATTCCCGGTCTCCTTCACTCTCTCTGCAGAGAGAGAGAGAGAGGACACCCTAGAAGCTGATGCTGGAGACCAAATCTAAACAGGTCAGGGAGGGAAGGGTCATGGGAGTGAGGTGAGGAGAATAAGCAGGGGTAGGTCTACCTGCAGGGACAGATGTGTGCCTCTGCATTAATCTCCTAAGGGGAGAGGACAGAGAGCCCTGACATGACTTCTCACAGCTTCATTAATTTGGGGGTGGAGGAGGTCTTTTATTCGGCACTCCAAGAAGTTCCAATTCGCTGCCTCAATTTGAGCAACCGCAGAGTGGCCAGTCCCTGCATTCAGAAAAGCAAGCTTCGAGAGGACCTGGAACACTGTAAAAGTTGGTAGACAAACTGCTAAGCCACTCGGTCAGTTTTCCTAACTTAGGTTCCTCACTCCACACAAAAAGACTAACCATGCCCACCAGAGGATTCTGGTGGGGGTCCCCGCCCTGCCACGTGCTGAGGCGACCCGAGGTCTTCCGTGCTCTGGGGTCACCATCTTGTCTCAGTCACACCCAGTCTCAGAACCCGGCCCAGCACGTACCTAAGCACAGATCTTTCTTTTCTTTTTTCTTTTTTTTTTCAACATTTATTTATTTTTGGGACAGAGAGAGACAGAGCATGAATGGGGGAGGGGCAGAGAGAGAGGGAGACACAGAATCGGAAACAGGCTCCAGGCTCCGAACCATCAGCCTAGAGCCTGACGCCGGGCTCAAACTCACGGACCGCGAGATCGTGACCTGGCTGAAGTCGGACGCTTAACCGACTGTGCCACCCAGGCGCCCAGCACAGATCTTTCTATATAATTGGCTTCCTTGTTCCGCGCCCCCTCCATGGCTTTCCTTTTCTTCATGTTTCTTTCTTTCTTGTGGTAGTAACATTTCCAGAGTGCAAGAAATCTTGATTGTAGTCATGGTGTTCCCCTCTAACTCACTGATTGTTTTTAGCTTTTTAAGGTTTATTTATTATTGAGAGAGAGAGAGAGAGAGCACAAACTGGGGAGGGGCAGAGAGAGAGGGAGACATAGAATCCAAAGCAGGCTCCAGGCTCTGAGCTGTCAGCACAGAGCCTGATGCAGGGTTTGAGCCCACGAACTATGAGATCTTGACCTGAGCTGAAGTTGGACGCTTAACCGACTGAGCCACCCAGACGCCCCCTTCTAACTCACTTATACTAATAATATCTTGTGCTAGTAATCTCGCCATCCCACCTCCCATTTTGTGATCTATGAACTGTGGGGTTGGGGCTTTACTTCTAGAGCTAATATCCTATGAGGCTGGCACACAGGGTGTGAACACTCCCATGGCCCCCAGTTTTCCTTAACCGTAGCCCGAAAGGCATGTGCAGAAGTTGAGTGTGGCTTCTTTTCTCTTTTTAGCAGTGTGTTCTTTGTTTTGTTTTGAACATGAAAATAATTAGTCCAGATGAATAATGTTTTTAAAGAAAAGTTAACGGGAGTGTCTTACACAGGAACAAGCTGGTGTTTCTCCCATATGTTTTCTATTTTAAGCCAAAAGCCCAGCAAAGGCACATAAACCATTTGGACATGGAATTGCAAGAGCCACCGAGAACAAAAATTTCCCCAATATATTACAGCCATACAAATATCTGTTACTAAGTAGCAGGACTGATCTACATAAGCATTAGACGACTGACTTTACAATCTCTCACTGGCTACCTTGGGTTTGGTGGGGTTATGGATGCGTTTGAATTTGGCTAGGGAGAAGTGTGGGAGACGTTGCTTTTCCATTTACAAACCATGGTTAGCTCTCATCGCGAGGAAATGCGCTCATTGATGACTGTTCCCATGGGCAGTATTATCAACACAGAAAAATCAGTGCCAAAATGATGAGTGAATGTTGAAGCTGAGGTGGATATGAAACAAATACGACCGCATATTTCCATGGTCTTGTCTGGGAGAATGTAGCCAAGGCAGAAGTTCCATTGAGAATGTGCTTATAAATGTTTGGTCCAGCACCCATCTGGATGAATAAGCATCACGTTTCTCCCCACGCAAGTCTTTTCAGCTTTGTGGTTGTGATTATTATTTCCCGTTCACCTTTTCCTAGATTTCCAGGCTGAAGACATAGGCCTAGACGTTTACCCAACCCCCCCACTCCCCCCCCCTGACCCGGGCAAAAGATCGGTGACTCTATCCCTGAAGTGTCTTTTCTTCTGCCTCTTTGCTCCTACTGGTCCTCTCTCACCCCCCTAATTTGAGTCTACACGCAGAAACAACTCCCCACTGAACATGCTCTGTCTTCTGTAGTCCCACAGCCCTTTGTTTGCGTCTCTCCTATAATATTTATCAAATGGTGCCATGCTTTGGTTTGGTTTGTATTTTTGTATGTCTTACATCCCCACCGGATCATAAATAGATGTCAGGCAATGTTTGCTTTATGTTCAATTTTTTCCACAGCATTTAGCTCCGTACCTTGTACAATAGAGCCTCAATCTAGTTCATAAATTAGATTAAAAAGCTAACAAATTATTTCTCTAGGCCCAAGAAGCCTATGGGACATGATGGGAGTAGCAGCAGGATGAAGAGTACAGAACTGGAAAACGGTACTAAGACTAATAATGACAATGATGGCACCCATGTTGAGTGCTTATGGATTCTAACCCCTACCTGCATATATACACGGCACCTTATGTGCATACAAAAAATCATTCTCTTCTAAGAATTAATGCATAAGGGTGTTATTTCTTCTTTTTTAAAGATATTTACCTCATTTTGCAGATTAAACAAGTGAGGGGCAGAGATGTTAAAAACCCTGTGCAAAGTCGTATCGCCTAAGCATCAGGTTTTAATTCCAGAAAGCCTGACTGCACAGCCCAGCATACAATAGGCTCTTTGGTGCTTCCGTCTCTCTAAGTGTCTCCTCTGGACCACAGAGGGAAAGCATGTCTTAGGGTGTCCCTCATGCTCTGTCTTCCTCCTGCTCCTGTAAAAGCTCTTAGACTCCCCGACTCTTTAAGTGACCACCCTGTAGCTCTCATAAGAGTCCTCCCCTGCTGGTCCAAATGCTCGGCCCTGGGCCTTTTCAGACCCTCAGGATTGGACAGGGAAGTTGGGCAACTTTGTCCCCAGGATGTGCCACCAGGGCTCTTCCTGGCACTGGGCTTCCCCATGGAGCTCACGTGCTGGTGGGCAGGCACTCTTAGTATACAATTAAGTATGAACCAAATATCACATAGTGATAATGAAGAATGAAAAGTGCAGCAGGATGCGGGAAAGGGGGTGAGGGGCTGTTTGAGCTCGGGTGGTCAGAAAGGGAGCCTCTCATAAAGTGACAATTAACATAAAGCAAGCATATATAGGGAACCCTGAATTTTTAGGCACAGCTACTAATTAGATTATTTTTAATTCATTTGGATTTTGCTGTCTTAGGAAGAAGAGTCAATCATGTTAAGCCAGAAGCTTAGAGATTGACTACTTAAAGAGTGTGGAAGACCCCATCAGGGCTGATGTGGGCAAAGGCAGGAACCAGAGAAGCCTTTTGGGGCACAGCCCTTCCCAGCCCACGCTCTGAAAACCTTTCCGCCTTGAGAGGCTCTCTTTGTTCCTCATCCACGTCCCAGGGCCCGGGACGCCAAGCTCTTCTGGGGTCTGAAAACGACTACTAGAAAAGGGACTGAGCCAGGCAGTCACAGACAACCCAGCGTGCACACGCGTGGACACACGCACATATCCACAGACACACTCATAAACCACACACATATCCGCATCCACCCACATGCACAGGCACATGTATACACGCCCAGATGCGTGCGTGCACACACACTCACACACACACACAGACTGCAAAATCTTCAAGACCCTTCATCCGGTTTCCTAAAATCAAAGACTCCTCCTGGAAAGGCACAGATACATACACACGCCCACGCAAAATACACACATACAATCGAGAGTCACATAGACAGAGACCTAGACATACAAACACACACCAGGAATGAATGCGAACTATCTGGTTAGGGATATTTTTAGAGCATCACATCAAGGGGAAATCTCCGAGTTTTACATCGGAGGCAATTTGAGACTTTTAGCAAGCCAAGTGGGGGGCAGGGTGGAGACAGGAGCGCTTTCTCAGCACACTTGTGACCCCCCCCCGCCCCCCACCGCCTCTGGCCATCACCTGTTCCACCTGTGCCTCCTCTAGATCAGCAACTTTTCAGTTTGATTTTCTGACAGTGTGGGTCTCAGCTTAAATCCCTAGAAAAGACACTTCAGGAATGTATTTTTTAAAGCGAATTCCAGTCTATTATTAAAACACCTGTTCAATCTTGAGACCATTCCTGACATATGAGGGATTACAGGAGGGAGAAAAAAAAAAAGGCAGTGCAATTTATGAGTTGTCTCACAATTCAGTTTGGAGGAAACTAATCCCCTGCATTTCCTGTCAAATAATTAGGAAAATTGATAAAAGTCATTCCCTTCGTATTTATAAAATTACACCAAACGCAACAGACTAATTTCTTACATGTCACCGTTTTTAGAACAAAGCAGGAAGGCAGGATAAAAGAATTGATTTCAATGCCATTCCCTGCATTTTCACCTCTGACAAGAAATTCCTTCGACTGCGCACTCAGTCACGGACGTGTGTCCATTTCAGAAAAGCTCAGCAATTTCTGTCTCTGTTGACGTGATACGAGGGAATCCACACATGCTTTGTTATTTACCTTAATACACCTTAGCCCAACTCTGTATTATCTACAAGCCCCTGCAAGGAAACAGAGGGCTCAAGCCCAGCAGCGTGAGTGCCCTTGACTTCTTCCCTGTGTGCATCAAGTCCATTAACAGACACAGCCCAAGAGCATCAGCTTTAGGTCAATGGCTTTTAAAACAAAGATTCTATACCACACAAGGACTTTTCCCAGAAAGGCAGAGAGATGATACAGAAAGTTGGATAGGGGAGGCATGTGCTGGAAAGTAAGAGGGACACACATCAAGTTCAATTATGAAACTCAATCCTCCACCCCCACCCCCGCAAAATGGAGCCGCCCAAACTTTTTAATTTCCTAGAATATTTTCTATCTTCTCCATCCTTCCTTGCTTCTTTCTCTTTGCAGGTGCTTTTTGATGTGTTTCATGAGACATGAACTTGTGGCTAAGAATTGTATCATAATATAGATTAAAAGAAATATGTCCCAAAGGATTGTGACTGGGCTCGATGCGGGGACTCAGCTGACGAAGAGGTAGGTCAGAAAACTAAGTGATGTGATAATGTTCGAGATTGCAAAGATCCCAGGCTTCGGTTGGAGAGATAAGGAGGGCAGCCTTGAGAATGCTCATTAGGAATTGACTTGCAAGGAATTGGAATCTTTGGAAGAGAAGAAAAATTAACTCCATCCTGGGAGGACAGAAACTGAGGGAAAGGAAAGAAATGAGTTAAAAGGGTTGACAATATAACTGAAAGCACTTTGCAGATAACAACCTCTCAAGTATAGGTATTACGTTCACGATGTACTCATTCGTTTGTTCAATCAACAAACATCAATTGAATATTGACCCTGCCATGCAGTGTGCTAGGCATTGGAGATATAACAGTGAACAAAATTGACAAAGCCCCTGCCTTCAGGGACCTTACATTCCAGCGGGATAAATAAGCAATAAACATTTACATCCATTTTAATAAAGTGTTAGTCACAGATGTTACAGATGTTATAGAGAAAACCGAAACCAAGGAATGAGCTAAAAGATATGCTATTTTATTTTATTTTATTATTTTTTTAAATTTGTTTTTACATTTATTTATTTTTGAGAAACAGAGTGAGATAAAGCGTGAGCAGGGGAGGGGCAGAGAGAGAGGGAGACACAGAATCTGAAGCAGGTTCCAGGCTCTGAGCAAGAGGTCAGCACAGAGCCTGATGCGGGGCTCGAACCCGCAAACTGTGAGATCATGACCTGAGCCGAAAGTCGGACACTCAACCGACTGAGCCACCCAGGCACCCCAAGATATGCTATTTTAGATAGCGTGGTGTGCCCTGAAGGGGAAAAAGAAAGAGGAAGGGGCCTGACTTGTAGCCTTTGCTGATTTTGTGGCGTAAACACTCCCACCATGGCTGATTTAGGCTACTAACACGCCATCACTGAATGCGGAGGTGGGACGAGATGGATTGGCTCTTGCAATCTGACACAAGCCTGTTCCAGCATACCTCTAGTAAACAGAGAAGTCTTCTATGAAGAGGTGGCCTTTGAGAGGAAACCTCAATAAAGCGAAGTACTCAGAAATGCAGATTGATGAGAGAAGGATATTCCAGACAAAGGGAACAGCCATTGCAAAGCATAGGGGCAGGGCCTTGCCTGATGAGTTCGTGGAACAAAAAAGAGGCCAAGGTAGCTGGAGAAGAGGGAGCAGGAAAGAGAGGCAGAGCCAAGGTCATGAAGAGCTGTGTAAAGCACCCTGAGGTCGTTGGCCACTACTCCAGGTGTGGTGGGAAGTAATGGAGGGATTTGAGCAGAAGCAAGAGCTAATGGGACTTGTGTCTCAAAAGGATTCCTCAGGCTGCTCATGGAAAGCAGAATATAAGGTTGGGGGCAGACGGGAGCAGAAGCAGAAAGACAAATTTAGAGCATTTGTCAATTATCTAGACAAAAGCCGAAGGTGGATTGAATATGAGGGATAATGGTAAAGATGGTGAGAAGTCATATTTGGGATCTATCCATATCTGTCTATTTATCTATCTTTCATATACACATACATACACACATGCATACATATAAATATACATTTATGTATACACATACATGTTTATGTATATATACATGTATATACATTTATGCGCACACATATAAATTATACACTTTATAAATTTGATATATTTTAAATAAATAAAAATACTTTTATATATTTTAAGCAGCTAAAAATAAATTTTTATATATTTTATATATTGTAAGTACATTTTAGATTTTGTATATTTTAAATACATTGTATATATTTGATAAATTTTATATATTTCAAAATATATATATATAATATATAATTTTAAAAAATATATTTAAAAATATATAAAATATATAAATTTTATATATTTCAAAATAGTTAAATTTCCAGAATTTAAATATACATCACCAGAAGTGATGTGACTTGCCTTAGGTGGCACACAGAGGAAATGGTAAGGCCAGGATCACGCCAAAGCCACGTCAGCACTGCTCAGGATGTGATGCTAATGGGGGAATAAAGCAGTTTTGAACCACGGGACCCGAGGACGAGCCGGACTGGTAGGACATTTGGGAAATATTTTGAAACTAGAAGAGGCAGCATTTGTTCATGAATTCGATCTAGAGAGCAAGAGAAAGAGAAAGGTCAGTGATGTCTCCATAGATTTTTTTATCTGGGCATCTGGGCTACAGGCTTGCCATAAAGTAAGTTGGAAAGTACTAGGGGAGAACATATTTATGGGAGAAAGCTAAGCATGTCGCCTTGGATATGCTAAGTGTGAAATGCTTCTTCAATAACTCCAAGGAAGGGGCACCTGGATGCCTCAGTCGGTTCAGTGTCCGACTTCGGCTCAGGTCATGATCTCACAGTTCGTGGGTTCGAGCCCCCCACTGGGCTCTGTGATGACAGCTCGGAGCCTGGAGCCTGCTTTGGATTCTGTGTCTCATTCTCTCTCTGCCCCTCCCCTGCTTGTGCTCTGTCTCTCAAAAATCAATAAATGTTAAAAAAATTAAAACAAAAAATAATAACTACGAGGCAACACAGAGAGGTGGTTAGAGATGGAGTCTGGAGTTCAGGAAAGAGAAATAAATGTGGGAGTCATTGAGCTTGTAAATGGCATTTAGCCCCATTGTATACAAACCCATGGAGTACGTGCAACCAGAGAAGATACATGAGGAAGCCCAAAGCCTCCAAAATTTAGGTGTTAGAAAATGGGAGAATCAGGCAAAAATAGTTGAGAAATAAAGGAAAGTGAAGTAAAAATAAAACAAGAGAATTTTGGTTTCCCCGAAGCCAAGAGAAAGATATGCTTCAAGAGGAGAATGGTCAGCTTTGCAAAATGCTTTTCAGAAATCAAGAAACAGACTGAAAATTGGCAATTGTGTTCGCCGACGTAAAGGTCATCGGTGACCTAGACAGAGTTTCAGCGGAGGACGTTGGCGTGAAGTTCCAAATAAGTAATTTTGAGAGAGAACGGGAGATAGGACGAGGGAGAAAGTCAATAGAGACGGCACTTTCAAGCTTTGTTTTACAGCAGAGCCGAGAAATGATTTAGTAGCTATGAAAGGATGTGGAATCAAAGAGCTATTTTTTAATAAAAATACTACAACATATTTGTGGGCCAATTGCAATGAACCAAAGGGAAGGGAAATCAGTGACACTGTAGAGAAAGGAGAAAATTCTAAGAATAAAGTCCCTGAGTGACAGGATAGGAAGAATCCCAGAGAACAAGTGGGAGGGAATATCGTTCTTACGTTCGAGTCCCGACCATTCATCCACCATAACAGGAAGAAAGGCAGAGGGTGAACGGTACGGGGGCAGGCCATGTGGCAGGTTGGTGGTGAGCAGGGAACCATTCTCTTTAGATTGCTTCTATTTTCTCAGGGAAGTGAGAAGCCAAGTCATCAACTAAGAGTGCCTAGCGCGGAAGGTGTATTTGGGGTTTGAAGGGCAAGGAAAACAGTGTTAGCTGGCAATATGGAAGACTGAAGACTGGAGAGTGAATCAGCTGGAGGGCTGCCTGCCAGTGCTGAAGGTCCACTTGAGATTTGCTATCATGCATACAAAGTGAGGCCCGTCAACAGTCATCAACATGGCTGGTATTTTCCTCCAGTGATATTCAGCTCTCGGAGTGCAGTTGAATCCGAAAGCAATTGGATTTAATGAGGCTTGGGGTTTTTCTAGACACAGGAAAAGGAGGCAGAGAGGAGCCAGGGAATAGATCATAATGCATGGGAGTATTTATAATGCAGGCATACCTGATTTTATTACATTTGTTTTATGGGACTTCACAGATATTGCTTTTGTTTTTTGTTTTTTTACAAACTGAAGGTTTGTGACAACCCTACTCTGGCCAGTCTACCAGCACCATTTCTTCAACAGCATGTGCTCATTTTGAGACTCTATCGCATTTTGATCATTCTCACATTTCAAACTTTTTAATTCTTATCATATTTGTTACGGTGATCTGTGATCAATGATCACAACTCACGGAACGCTCAGATAATGGTTAGCATTTTTCGAACAATAAAGTATTTTTCAATTAAGGTAGGTACGTTATTTTTCAAGCCATAATGCTATTGCACACTAAATAGACTCCAGTATAGTGTCAACATGACTTTTATATGCATTGAGAAACTAAAAAGTTTACTTCATCCACTTTATTGCGATACTCACTTTCTTGTAGTGGACTGGACCTGGACCCACAATATTTCCAAGGTACGCCTGTAATGGCCTATGGTCCCTAAGTTATGCAGGGAGGAAAGTGAAGAGGGTTGTGTGTGTGTGTGTGTGTGGTAATGGCTGTGGTGGTTGTGCTGATGGAGATACCAATATCTGTACCAATGGAGATAGGTATCAGTGGATTTGAGATCCTAGTAGGTCTGGGGTTGGAGGCATGAAGGGGAATAGGCTGAAAATATGGAAGAAAATGGCCAGAAAGTAGAATAGGTTAATTGAGATTTTGGAAGTGGAACACTCACAAATAATAACAAAGGGGACGAAAGAGTTTTTGTTTTGCTTTTTTTTTTTTTTTAATCCCAACCCCAGGCATCACCCCTAATAATTGAACGGTAATCTTGGAGAGGTGGGGCTCAGGCATTTGTATGTCTTAAAAGTTTACCAGGTGAGGGGCACCTGGGTAGTTCAGTTGGTTAAGCGTCCGATTTCAGCTCAGGTCATGATTTCATGGCTCCAGAGTTTGAGCCCCGAGCCCCGCGTCGGGCTCTGTGCTGACGGCTCAGAGCCCAGAGCCTGCTTCAGATTCTGTGTCTCCCTGTCTCTCTGCCCCTCTCCCCTCCCACTCATGCTCTGTCTTTCTCTTTCAAAAATAAATAAACCTAAAAAGCAAAATAAAATAAAAGTTTACCAGGTGATACTACTCTTCATCCAGAGCTAAGAACCACAGGATTATGGAATTATAGTTTAATTGTCATGGAGCAGAGCCTGGGCGTTAATATTTTAGAAGTCTCTTCTAGTTTGTTGTTGTTGTTGTTTTTTTTCCCCCAAACTTTTATTATAGTAAAATATACATAATATAAGTTATATTTGCATGGAATATCTTTCTATTCTTTTACTTTCAATCTTTACGTGTCTTTGGGTCTAAAGGGAGCCTCTTAACGGACGGTATACAGTTGGATCCTGTGTTTTATCTATTCTGCCAATATCTATCTTTTGATTGGAGAGTTTAATCCATTTACTTTGAAAGTAATTACCGATAGGGAGGAACTTGTGTCATTTTGCTATTTGTTTTCTATATGCCTTATAGCTGGTTTGCCCTCATTTCTGGCATTAATATCTCTTTTTGTGTTTAATGTTTTGTTGTTGCTGTTTTCATGTATATATGTATTGCACGTGTGTATGTATCTATGTATGTATGTAAGTATTTAGTGGCAAATGTTTCAATTCCTTTCTTGTTCCCTTTTGTGTATGTTCTGTAGCCATTTCTTTTCATTACCACGGGGAGAACTCTTAATATCCTACAGTTATAACACCCTAATTTGAATTTCTACCAGCTTAACTTCAATCATATACAAAAATTCTGATTCTTTATAGTTCCATCCCCACCCCTTTTCAACTTATTGATGCCTCAGAATTGTATCTTCATACATGATGTGCCCCCAAAACACAAGCTAGTTCTTTTTTTTTTAAATTTTTTTTTTAACGTTTATTTATTTTTGAGATGGAGAGAAACAGAGCATGAACGGGGGAGGGTCAGAGAGAGGGAGACACAGAATCAGAAGCAGGCTCCAGGCTCTGAGCTGTCAGCACAGAGCCCGACGCGGGGCTCAAACTCATGGACCGCAAGATCATGACCTGAGCCGAAATCGGATGCTCAACCGACTGAGCCACCCAAGCACCCCAACACAAGCTAGTTCTTTTAAATGCATTAGTCTCTTTAGATGTGTAGAAAACAAGATTTGGAGTTACAAGCCAAAGTTACAACCATAGTGGCTTTTAGAGTAGTAACTGTTTTGTTTTCTGGGTTTGTTTTCCCTTGGAATGTGTGCAGCCACGGTTATAGTTTAAAGAAAAAAAAAGACAAAACCACAATTTGTCACCACTATTCAGAGAAGGTTCAGCGTGGAGACTGCAGACTACCGCTAACTGAGCTCCAATTCGGATTCCTCAACTGTCAACTCTGCAGCTCGCTTCTGGAGAGTGGCTTCCCCTCTACACACACCCCTCAGTTTATGACCTGAATCCAAAAATTAACGTTTAGCTAATAAAGTCTGTACGAGGATAAATATGGTGTCTACGTTGAATATTCAGCAGTGTCTGACATATGAGAAGGTCTCATTCAATGCTGGCTATCATGTCATCGTTACTCTTTGGGGCGGCGGGCAGATCTGGCTTCAGATCTTGCTCCCGCAGTAACCTGTATTCCACCCTTTGAGGCAATTCACAACCCTTTCGAGGACAACAGCGTTTCTTCTTTGGAGATGGAGAGGCTGCTCAAGAACTGTGGTTCTCCAGCTTTATCCAGGATCCCAATCATCTGGAGTTTCTGATTCTGAGGTGCTGGTGTCAGGTTCGAGAATTTGCATTTCTAATGAGTGCATTCTCCTTTCTGTTGATATTTAGCAGAGGGTCAAGAACGTGTGTAACCCTGTCCAAGAATTAGAGCAATGAAAGAATTTGAAGAATTTGGAGTTACAGAACAAGACTGCAAAGGCTGAAAGGAGTCTTGCTGTTGACTCCCTTCCCCCACACATACAGAAAAGAGGCTCAGAGAGAAACAGCTGCCGGTCAGAGTTAATGCAAATCTAGAACCAACACCCCGGTTGGCACCCCTGTTCATGGTTGCCCCCCACCCCCGGCTTCCTTCAGCTCATACAGCACCTGGAAAAGAGTTTTAACAACTTAGACCTAGTTCTAGCAGTGTTTGATCATATTTCCCTAGCCGGAAATTGCAAATGGGATAACAATAAAAATACCGGTTAACATTAAGTCTCGTGCCAGGGCTACCAAAATAAGCTATATTCCACTGGCCGTCACCATCATTTGCCATGCGTTACCATTGTTCGTACTTTCCAACCGTTCTGAGAATCCTTGGAGATGTCTCAGGTGTGCTCACGGACAAGTTGGTGCCTTTGCCGAGTTTTTCCCTGCTGTTCACACCCCTTCAGTGATACTGGATGCTGAAGTTGTCGTGGAGGCTTGGCTGCCTATAAGCTTTACGGAGGCTCTTCATCACCACCCTGAGGGCTCTGCCCTGAAAAGCTGATGAGCTGGACACCCCACCATCACAGGTTCAGCCAAGGCTCTGGAGCCTTCCGTGAGCCAAAGCCTCACTGTGTTTCAGGTAGATAGTGGAGGACCCCAGGAGCGCCTGTCCAAACTAAAAATCTCCTCACAAAGCTCCACCCTCAGGGAGACACGGTTGTGCAGCTTTGGGACTCCAGTAGACCTTGACTTTCTGAGCCAGGGGCGGACGATGGGTCTTCCCCCTTTCAGGTCTATCTGTGTGCTCCCTCTCTTTTTCAGTTGGTTAAGCATTTGTTGGCTACCAACTGGGTTTCTCAGTTTAGTATCATCAGCCTGATTTGGAGGGAATTCCTTGAAGAATTTGGCGTTCCTAGAACCAGAGGGTCAGTTTTGGGTGGTTTCGTGATTGCCTTTGTGATTTCTAAATATGTTAGTGAGAATTGACAGATGCTGAATAAAGGGAGTGCTTACCAGGTTGGTTTTTTTTTTCAACTTTTTATTTGTTTTTTTTTTAACATTTTTATTTATTTTTGAGACAGAGAGAGACAGAGCATGATTGGGGGAGGGTCAAAGAGAGAGGGAGACACAGAATCCGAAACAGGCTCCAGGCTCTGAGCGTCAGCACAGAGCCCAATGTGGGGCTTGAACTCACGGACTGCGAGATCATGACCTGAGCTGAAGTCGGACGCTTAACCGACTGAGCCACCCAGGCGCCCCTCAACTTTTTATTTGAATGAAGTTTAGAATTACAGAAAAGCTTCAAAGAGCAGTATAAAGTCCACTTATGTTCCTCACCCAGCTTCCGCCAATGCTAACATCTTATGTAGCCACTGCACGGTGACCAACACACGTTAACCGAGGTTAATTTCCTGCTAACTAAACTACACCTTATTGGAATTTAACAAGTTTTGCGGGTTTTTTGTTGTTGTTGTTCTTGTTTTGTTTGTTTGTTTGTTTGTTGTTGTTTTTTGTTTGCTTGTTTGTATGTTTTACTAATGCACTTTTCTCTTCTAGAATTGTATCTAGGGTCTCATATTTCTTTGAGTTTCTCTCCCTTGGTCTCCTCCGTTTGCCAGCGTTCCTCAGTGTTTCCTTGTCCTTTGCGATCAAGACACTTTCAAAGAGTACTGGTTACTTGCTTTGTTCCCACATCTGTGTCTCTCTGATGTGTTCTTGTGTTATAATGAGATTATAGGTTTTGGAGCAAGAACGAGGTTGTCTTTTTCTCAGTACATCATATCAAAGGAGTTCATGATACTGAATTTTCTTGTGGCTGGTGGTAACCTTAATGACTTGGTTGATGTAGTATCTGCCAGTTTCTTCACGAAGTTATAATCTTTCCCCTTGAAATGAATACACACCATGGCAGAGACACTTTACAGTGATCCAAACATCCTTTCCTTCCCGTCACACTTGTATCCATCAATTTTAGCTCCACTATTTGACCTTCTCTACGGTACTTGCTGTGGCACTTGCCTAATGGTGATTTGCTCTTTCTCTCTCTCTCCATTTATTATTTAGAATTATTTCCTAAGGAAGAGTTTGTTTAATTCTATAACTTTATCCATAGGGATTTATGGATATTCATGTTTTAGTCTGTGGGTTACAATCCAATGCTATCATTATTTATATTGTTGTTTGGGTTGCCTCCTGCATCAGAAGCAATTTTTACTGGAAATTTGCATTAATATCATTCAGTCCCTTTTAATTGTAGAGTGCATGTCTCTATAGTATAAAAACCACCCGAGGGGCTTGTTAAAATATAATCCTTGTCCCCAACCGTGATGTTCGGATTTAAGGACTAGTGTTTGGACCCTGTAATCTGCATTTTAACAAAATCCTTGAAGGGTTGTTAAACTAGTGGGCCTTAGGACCCATGTGAGGAGCATTGCCTCTAAGACAATGTTTCAAAGTATATTATCCTGATTTTGTATCCATATATCTTTATGTATTTCTATCTATGTGTCTATCCATCTGCCTACCTACCTGATGCGTGCACACACACACACACACACACACGTGCACATGCATGATTTGTTAGTAGATATTCTGTTTTAGAAGCTGCCTTCTTTTCATCAGTAATTCCATGAAACTCTTTGCATGATAATGAACATGCTTCTGAAGTTCCATTTGCAATGGCTATTATATTTTATGTATCATAGCTTGTTAGATTCGTTTATTGTTAAAAATAATATTGTCCATCTAGGTCTCAAATATAACTGATCATTTCTTTAGAATAAATTTGTTGAAAAATGTTGACTCAAAAGCTATTCAAAAAGTTAGGCCTTTAGAAATATATTAACAGTTTTGCCCCTACTGACAGTATGTGATGGTGTTTCTCCCCCATCCACACTTTAACCGGTACTTAATCATGATCTTTTTATAAAATTGGCAGCCAAAAAAAGGTATCTAATTATTATTTAAATCCTTTATTTTTAGGAAGTTAACCCTCTTAATAGTTTTATTGGTCATTTGTATTTCTTCCCATGGAATGCAAAGTTGAAACTATACTTCTTGATCAAAGAAACTAAGGGAATGTACAGTTTTCAGGAAGATTGAGTTTGTGACAAAATGAAAGATTGTTCCACTGAGAGGTGGAAAAGACGTTTTATATCTACTTAGCTACCGAAAAAAAAAAGCCCGTACGAAAGATGCATCCTGTGTGTACATCCAACATAGCATTTTCCACACAGCTTTGTCTATTTGTCTGCCTCCCAAGTTATGAATGATCCGTCTCTTAAGGGCAGAACTTTATCTTGCTTGATTTGTACCCCACCCCTCCAATGTTTATCTAGTGGGGTCTTTGGTATCTAATTGCATTCTTGGGAATGTTAGCCGCAAGAGTAAAAGAATATCCCAGTGATAGTCAAACATCTAGTATCATCCCTGCACTGAGAAGAGAGTATCATTCACCCCTTCCAACTCAATATTGGAAGCAGTAGTATCTTAATTTCTATTAAAAATTGTCGCTTATCTGGCTGCTGAGGCTAATTGTTTACTATTTCAAAAAAGATGTTCTGTTTTAAATTAGTTAAAAGTAAATAAGCTTTTAAAGCTAAAGGGAAATTTCTAAAAACTTAGAGTAAATTGGTTATTGCTATGGCCAATAAAATTTAGTTATAAGATTTCTGGGAACCGAGAAAAAAGGTAACCATGTTGAGTTGTATAATTTTTATTGCTTCTACGAAGAAACCTAATGGGGAGAAACTAGGGAAAAACACGTTTCATCACCAAGATTTTTACGTAGATGAAACCTCAGTTAACATCATGGATAGTGTCTTATACTAAAGTTTTCTAAGGGAAAGAAAACACAAACATAAGCACACACACACACACACACACACACGCACATTCTGTGTATAGATATAAACTTGTTTTTTGAGGGCAAAATGGTATAGCCAAATTCAATAAGCACATTTTATTAGAATATATCCAGTTGTATTGCTTTCGGAATCTAACATTTATATAGAAACAAAGCTCAGAATACCCAGATTCATGACACAGAAGGGACCTGGTACACAGGTTATCTTGTAAGGGTATTAACTTAGAGTCTACAGGTACATAGACAGGCTTAGAGATACTTGTTTGCTCCTGAAGTTCTTTACAATACCTAGATATTTTCTGGGAAGAAGGGCCATATCTGCTTCATATTTTCAAAGGGGTCATTGATCCCTGCTTAATCAGAGTGATGGATATTCCCTAAACAACCTTTGTTTGATTTGAATGTTATGCTTTCTGGAGAATTTTTAAATTCTCATTCCCTAATCTGAGAATCAGGAGGAAGCATCATGGGATTTTTCTGGGAACAGCAGGGGAGGGAGTGAAATCAGCTTTGTGCTCTGGGCGTGCATAACCAAGAGGGCTGGTGCCACAAGGCAGCTGATGGATGGCCAGCTCCCGCTTCTCAGGTGGGTCCCTGCTTATTGAATAACTCCAGGCCATAAATCGCAATTGCTTCCCTCCTTTTCTAATTTCAAAATCTCTCATTAAAAATTTACAGTGGGCAGTCATCCAGCCATTTATGACTATGTCTAGACAACTGAAAAACAGCAGACAGTGGCAGGGTTGGTTTGGGGTTTTCGCTTGTCTTGGTGACCAGTTCAGATCAGGGCAGAGTTGATCAGATCAATTAAGTGCAAATCAGATGTTAATGCCACTAGAGAAATTGACCCAGAGAGAGAAACTAATCATTTCCTCTGGGGATGGCTGGGGCCACAGATGAACATCCATTCTTTTGTTTTTGAGCATGTGTCTATAGCATCACTGTATGAGTCAGCTTAGGCTGCCATAACAGAATACCACAGATTGGGCGGATTAAACAACAGAGATGTATTTGCTCACAGCTCTGGGGGCTGAAAGTCCAAGATCAAGATGCTGTGAGGGTTAGTTTCCAGTGAGAACTCTTTTCTTGGGTTGCAGACAGCTCCCTTCTCCCTATATCTTTACATTGTCTCTCCTCCATGTATGTTTAGAGCTTTCTAGTATCTCTTCCTCTTTTAACAATGATACGGATCCTATTGGATTAGGGGCCCAATCTTATAACTTCATTTAACCTTAATTACCTGCCTAAAGGCCCCATCTCCAACTAGTCACACTCGAACTTGGGGCTTCGATCTATGAAGCTGGTGGGGGGCGGCACCCAATTTAGTTTATAACAATGACTGGCTAAATAAGACAGGGGCTGCTAAAGCTTCTTGTGAAAGTCAAGTGACACTCCATTGCTTTTAGACCGGGAGGGATTATCAGTTAGCATGCATAGGTTTTTCAGAAACCATCTATGCTTTATTGACATTGCTACCAACAAAACACAGGCAGACAGACAGTCAGAAAACACTCAGGAAACCCAAAGGGAAAGATTGGCCAATGATGAGTCTTAACCGTCATTAGAGAATTCCTACCTCCAGAAACAGAGGTCTGGGGTAAATAATGTCTTATCATGTGTGTCAGTGGAGTGAGGCTGACGCAATGAAAGTGTATGGTTCAGTGCCCAGATCTTCCAATTCCAGGGTGTGCCTGTGTTTGCTCCTGGGGTAGTGGGCTATGTGTAATTCTTAACGAGGTGGCAAATTGGAGAATTGTGGAAGCAGAAGACATGCTCAACCTGTGTGGAAAGATCACAGGATCCTTGAGTTTTAGAAACGGTAGCCTTACAAAATTGAGGAAAACTAATAGCTCCCCGTGTTTGTTTGGAGTATCACGGTTCAGGAGGGACTTCTACACACTTACTGCCTGGCTGAGGCTGACACCGGGTGTGAACACCTGGACAGAGCTGGGCTGGCCAAATTCTTTCTGCCGTGGATCTAGAATTGCAACTGAAAGGTATCAGTTCATTTTTGCTGGTGTTTGGAACTAAGGGTATATTAAACCCAGGCGCTATGAGATAAGTGTATCCAAAGGGACCCAGTGAAAGCTGTTTGGCAGAGAGAGAGGAGAGGGAGTAGATATGCAGAGAGTAGCAGGCAAGGCTCATGGAGAAGGAGAGAGAGTGCACACATGAGCTAGAGAGATGGGAGATAGGGAAGCAGAGAATGAGAGGGCAAGGACTCAGTTCCTCCCAGACACAGGCTAATTCTGATTGCCATGACCACCTCTGTGGGTGGGTTGGTAGACTGAGTTTAGGGCGAGTTCAAGGGCGACCCTGGTGAGCTTTGGAAACTCCCAAAGATTTTGCTGATTTTACAGTTCAGACTCTGGTCTAATACTTCTGTCACTAAACAATACTGCCTTCTGGAACACCTACAGAGCTACGAACCCTGTAGTTTAATGATTTTTGTTTTTTGCTTTTTGTTGGTTGTTGTTTTTTGTTTTTTTTTTTTTTTTGTTTTTTTTGTTTTTTTTTTTTTTTTTTGAGAGAGAGAGAGACAGAGAGAGAGAGGGAGAAATAAGGGAGGGGCAGAGAGAGGGGGAGACAGAGGATCCAAAGCAGGCTCTGTACACTGAGAATGGAAAGCTCGATGCACGGCTCAATGCAAAGTTTGAACTCATGAACCATGAGATCATGACCTGAGCAGAAGTCACTTAATTGACTGAGCCACCCAGGCGCCCCTGAACCCTGGGTGCTTAGCTTAATCCTGAAGGTAGATTTCAGCACAAAGAACATTAATCCATGCAATGAAACCCTTTTAAAATAACTCAAGACATATATATATCCCAGAAATATTTTTAAGTGTCTTTATTGTTCCTCTCTGACCGACTCTTTGCATACACCACAGTATTTCCATGTATCTTGCTCCAATGACTCGCTTCCAGTAAAACCTCTTTTGCTTTCATCTAAGCCTCCTGAGATATCTATATTTATTTATTTTTAGTTACAAGTTCAAGAACTTTCTAGAAGAATGAAGAAGGAAAAGAGAATGAGAGAATCAAAAGAAAACTCTATTGTCATGCAGAGGGAAAGCAAAGGCTGCAAATACTCCACTTTTACTATATGCATCCCTGTAGACCTATAATGGCATATAAAAAGACCATAAAATCTTAGAATTTGGGATCCAAGAAGGACTTTTGAAATTATTAAATCTAGACAACAGCTCTGCAAATGACTCTTGGTCCCAGATTTCAGAAGCACTTTTATAAAGATTTTACCTTTAAATAACGGCAACCTGATAAAATGCATATATTAGAAGGGAAGATTACTGAACTTCTCATATAATTGTCAAGGCTAGAACCAGAAGGAACTTAGTAATAATTTCTTTAGCCTCCTTACACTGCTGGTTAAGTGCATTGGAAGTTAAGAGAGGGGCGCCTGGGTGGCTCAGTCAGTTGTTTCTGACTCTTGATTTCGGCTCAGGTCATGATCTCATGGTTTATGAGATCAGCCCCCCGTTAGGCTCTGTGCTGACAGCATGGCAGCTGCTTGGGATTCTTTCTCTCCTCTCTCTGCCCCTCCCCTGCTCACACTCTCTCTCAAAATAAATAAATAGACATTTAAAAAAGAAGAAAGTTAAGAGAATCAAGTGATTTACCCAAGGTCTTAGATCCAATAGCACTGGAGTTAAAATTTCAACTTGCTTCTCAGAGTGCTTTGACCAATGTCTTTATCCCCTTAGACCATTGGCTTCTAAACACTTTGTTATTTTAATTTAAAAAATGGAATTATTATTTAAATAAATTGATATAAGCAACCCTAATTGGTAATACCAATAATCTTTTCAGTGAAGCGGTGTTTGACCGTCCTTCCCCCAACACACACATGTACATCGTCATATCTGTCTATCCGCATTCTACATCTTATGGCCCTAGGAGGATACGAGAAACCTTGAGGACTCTACAAAGCAGAGTTTGGAAACCCCTGCAATGCACCACACCAAGACACTCCTCATCTCCACAACGTATGGTTTGACGTTAGAAAGAGAATGTGTCAAAGGGAAAATGCATTTGCTCCAAAAGACGGCTCTAATTTACATGTTTCTACAAAACAGCATGAAGGAGCAGGGAAGCAAAAATGGATGAGAAGGGAAAGGGGATAAAAAGGAATTTGAGATCTGGCCTAGGTGACTTGTTAAAAAACCATTATTTATTTCTCTTCTGAAGGGGCAGAGATGTACGGGCTTGGTCAGTCTGTTAGACTGGGGATCCATCACTAATCAATAGATGTTTGGACAATAAAACTGGTTGTCGTTGCTCCCCAACCTACATGTCTGGCACGAACCATTTTACTAATTCCCAAGGTGCCTGCTAATCTTCCAGACATCTCTGCGTGGCAGGCGATCTGCTGACTTCATTAAGAAAGGAAAATATCTTCTTTGCATGCACAGGTTTGCTCTCAGAAAGGCACACCAGCAACCCTGAAAAGGAATTTCCTGGATGTTCTAAATAATGAAAGAACATAGACTGGGGTAATGAGGACTAGGATGAGGATTAACTGAGGGAATTTTACAATCTAATACCAATAAGAGGCAAATTTTAAAGAATGGAGTACAAATGAAGAATAAGGAGATGACATTTCTTTTATGATTAGTTAGTGGAAGAATTCCAAAGCTGGCTTCCCTTTATTCGTCTCCATCTGTCAAGTATTCCACCCAAGGCTTATTCTAATAATGTTCTTAAAACTACTTTGAATTTGAAATGTCAGTAGGAGAGGAAACGGAGATTTTTCTAAAATTAAGTTTTCATATTTGTTCTTGTATACTGAAAACAACCCAGAGCCTAAATGTTTTTTTAAAAGAATAATAAAAAAAATGAAATGTCTTAAAGTGCATATTTTCTGGGAATAAGAATGTGATCTTTCTGATTGAATTAATATAAAAGAAGGACCCAGATGTAAATATTTTAAAATGTAACTAACAAAGGCTAAAGAGGCACAAATTAAAAAAAGGAAAAAGTTCACATTTAAACCTGGAAGGAAATGACCCTCATGACAGACTAAAAATATGTAGAACATATTTTAATGAGGCATTCATACTTAAGATTTTAAGATTTTAAGGGCTCTAGTAGAAAGTGGCTTACCTGAGGCTCAGACAAAAAAAAAAAAAAAAAAAGGAAAAAAATCCTGCTCAATAACTCTGGTTCTAATGTGCTCTCATTTTATCTACTTTAAAATATTCTTACAAAGAGAAGAAAGCTATCATTGTACTAATCTTGCCCGTCTCTTAGAGCTCCTAAGTACTCTGGTTATAGACTCCATAGAAATTCTTGAACAAATAGAATTCCGTGTAAGAAAATTCAGAAGCAAAGGATCAATTCATATTATGATCATGAATGGTATAATTAAAATTAATACACTGTATCGAAGTCACCTCCCCAAAGAACTTTTATTTCCGTATCTACTTTTATAATTTCAAATAATTGCAAACCGAAGTAATGAATGTATTCGTGTCCAAATTCAATTGGCATGAGTCTAAATGTAGAATGAACATGAGAAGAGTTTGCAAATAAACAGTGTGATTATCTTCACTCCATCATGGATAATTTTCTTTCAGGTTAGTTAGGACAGCTAATTGTGTGCCTGGGCAGGAGAATTAAGGGTAAGAATAATATTTCTATTACATCTTAATGGGATGAGCCGACAACAGTTTACATGTACCATCAGCATTTTTATTTTGCAAAGGAGAGGAAAGTGTTCGGGAAATGTTTCAAAGTCAGTGTGCCGTGATGAAATAAACTTTGGAAGTGGAGATAAAACCCAATTTGGAGTCCCATATCTGTCATTTATTAAGTGTGTGACCCAGGGCAACTCGATCACTTGGGGCTCAATTTTCTCATCTGTTAAATGAGGAGACTGTACCAGAGAATTTCTCAAAGACCCATCAGAGCTAATGTATTTATGACAACAACTGTAAATGCTAATCAGATATATTTTATTCGTTTATTTAAAATAATTTTAATGTTTACTTACTTTCGACAGAGAAAGAGAGAGAGACAGAGGCGCAAGTAGGGGAGGGCAGAGAGAGCGAGACACAGAATCCTAAGCAGGCTCCAGGCTCCGAGCTGTCAGCACAGAGCCCAATCCGGGGCTCAAGCTCACAGACCATGAGACCATGACCTGAGCTGAAGTCAGACGCTTAACCGACTGAGCCACCCAGCTGCCCCAATAAAATATATTTTAAAATCAAGAGCATAAAATGAAAATTATCTAGTAGTGAACAACTCAACAAGGTGTTCATATATAATTAATAAATAGAGGGGAAAATCTGACTTAATTCCCATATTTGAGAAATTTAAAGAGGAGATACGTAACAAACCTGGAGCATCAACAAAAATTATATGAAAACTGTAATTAAAAAAACAAACAAACTTCTTTTTGTCTTAGCATAATCGCATTCTGTATTATATATAATTTCTACTAGAAAAAATTACAAGGATTTTAACTTTTATTATTCGGAGAGTTTTAGAAAAGAAAGTATTGTTCATTCTTTTGATTTAAACTTTTCATGTAGTTATGTAAGTTGTTGCATAACTGATATGTTACATTTTTAGATATTTGATAAAACACTGAATATTAATTTTTACAGTTTTCCTCTTTTGCCTTGGAGTCAAAAAATAAATTTTTTAAATATTTATTTATTTATTTATTTATTTATTTTTTTTTTTTTGAGAGACAGAGCACGAGCAAGGAAGGGGCAGAGAGATCTGGAGACAGAATCCGAGGCAAGCTCCAGGCTCCGAGCTGTCAGCACGGAGCCCGATGCAGGGCTTGAACTCGCAGTCTTCGAGACCATGACCTGAGCTGAAGTCGGACGCCCAGACAACTGAGCTACCCAGGCACCCCAGGAAATACATTTTTCTTGTCTCCAACATTTTTTATATCTTGAATGTTTTCTAGGTACTAGGCAGTGGGTTTATTCTACCTAAAGGATGAAAACAGCCCCGTAAGATTTCCCCAACTAATATTTCTTGAATGAGTCAATTCTAGCCCTGTATATCCTTCAGTATTTAGTGTCAGTGTGGTCACTGTTCCCCTCTATCCCCTTCCTTTGGAAGTGAGAGTGAATTTCTTAGGACAGACTATCTAGAAACTTCATTGTCACTCCACTCAAGTAACATAGAAACCTTGGTGTCTTGTCACACCTCGTCCACACACCCTTCCTGCCACAGAGTAGATGCTCACTAAATTTGCCTGGTGCAGCCAACATGGGGAAGAAGAAGGAGTCTTCTCTTCATTCTCTCTTACCCTCCATCTCAGGGCTGAGTTTGGATGAGATCATCACCACCCTTCTAATCTCCCTTTTCCCCCTCTCTGGAGTGTTTGACTCTGACTCACTCTTTGATCCTGTCCCTGGAGGGCAGGATTCAACTACCAATGAATTTAGGAAATCATCTGTGGTGGGAAGAGAAAGGAGGGAGTTTCCCACAAGCCCCTTCAATCCAACAGCCTCCCTCAGCATAAACCTAGCAGACTCCATCAGTAATGAGGACCCCGAGCCACATGGGGGACAGGGGTGGGGGAAAGAAGTGGAAAATGGGCCAAAATTACTGACCAAGGGAGTAGAGTGGGAATACTCAACGTAGACTTTATGGGGCAAACTCCTTGCAGTCAGATCTGCCTCAACTACTCACCATGTTTGGTAAGGTGACTTTATGTCCCACTCAACTTTGCTTCTTATCTGAATTGCTTAGTTTCAGTTTGGCTTCTACAGAGTCACTCTTTCCTTTGTTATAACCCTTATCTCATGAATAGAGTTGCCAGATAAAGTGCAGGACGCCCAGATAAACTTGAATTTCAGATATATGACGAAAAAAATTAGTATACATGTGTCCCTAGTTTTCCGCACGTATTTACACGTCTTCTATGTTGATTTTTAAAATCTGGCACCATTGCTAAGGGATCAGTCAGCAGAGCTTGCCCCGTGATTTCATGTTCTGTGCATTCTCCTGGAGGACTTAATGGTGCTCTCACTACTAACTCAATCCCTTGGTCTCCGGGTCCAAGTATTTGCTAGAGGTGAGCTAGCCTCATGTACTGATGTGGTGGTTTAAAAAAAAAAAAAACAAAAACCAAAAACCAAACACCAAACAAAACTCTCACAAACATGAATCCCAGGCTGGCATAAAACTTGGGTCAATAGACCAATCCGCCCCTTTCTGAGACCAGCTTTATCGAAGCCATGTGAAACTTCAACTCTTGCCGCTATGCCCACAGCAGTGTGCTTCAGAACCAAGCAAAAGTCCACATGTGACATTTTGCTTTATTTCTATTTTGCGTGTGTTTTCTTCCGAACAGAGCATCCCTGACATAGGTGGAGAACACTGCACTCCCCACTTTCTGAAACACTTTGCCAAAATCTAAGTAGGTGAAAATCCACCTTTTAACGATGCCCTCGGAGAACAAAGCCACTGATGGACCATTCCAAACTGCAAGATATGAGTAGAAAGGAGAAAGGGCAGTGCCCGCTTTTAAACCCCAAAATGGGGGCGCCTGGGGTTAAGCGTCCGGCTCTTGAGTTCAGCTCAGGTCACGATCTCACGGTTGGTGGAACTGAGCCCCACATCGGGGTCTGCGCTGATGGTGCGGAGCCTGCTTGCAATTCTCTCTCTCTCCCTCTCTCTGCCCCTCTCCCGCTCTAGCACATGCTCTCTCTCTCTCTAAAAATAAATGAATAAATATTAAAAGAAAAGAAGCTTCAAACTGCTGTGAGCCCACTTCTCAGTTGGAACCTCACGCCTTTTTAGGACTCATGTTGGACGTGAGCTTCTCACAAACCACCGGCCTCATGAGTGGCTGTGTCTCCTTTGGCAGGTCCAGAGCAAACGTGGCCAAGGTGCGGTCTTAGATTCACTTTTCTTGGGGGGTTTGTTCCAAGTGTGCATAAGTCCCACATTGTATCTGTGTGCCATCCTGGGGATGCCTCTTCTTTCTCAGATATTTCCCCAATGTTAATGGTCACCTCATTCCATAGCAGTTGGCTTCTTGTCTCTACCGCAAGGCATAGGGAACCGAGCTCTCAAGCAAGGAGCTAGAAGGAAACGCTCAGATGCCAAATTCTCCATGAAGCTTTCTTTGGTCTCCAACTCTAGATGTACCTATCTTCTCCCTTATCCTGCACTTTCAGTCATTTACTGTATTCTCTTCCTCCCCGACCCCATTTACATATAAAACTGAGTGTACCGTTCTGGAGAGCAAAATTAATTTCATATTGACTTGGGACCTGGGTGTCCCCTGAAGGTGGACTAATAGAGTGCCTTAAATATAAGTCATTCAAAACATTTATTTGTCAAAAGTAAGCTCCTTTTACTTGTCCATTTATTATGTATATCAGATTAAAAATGTACCATAATCTTACAATATAATCGTACGCGCATGTCACACACAAATCATATGCAATTATGTAATTATAATACACCTGTTAATTATGATTTATTATTCATCATAATTAATAATACATAATTAATTATTCCATTAATTGTCCCCTCTCTCTGCACTCTGAAACATCTTTATTACGGCGATCACTACTTTTTTGTTCCAATTCCCCGAATGGCCTACCAGTATCAAACAGCCAACAGCAGCGGAAAGATTTTTCTAGCCCTTAGGCAGCGCTAAATGGGACACCATTAAGATTCTTGCATTTGTTTGTTTCTTTAACATAGGGTGCAGGGGTCCCTTGCCTCAAAAACTGGGTGCTGTAGGGCTGGTCTTCCCAATGAGACTGGGCATTAACTCAGAAAAATACGTGGCTTGAGGTTGATCTAATTTGTTATGGATTATGAAGTTCTTTGAAGAACAATACCTTTTTTGAGGGAAAAAAATATTTCTCAAAAAGCCAATAGATTATGATAAGTGCAAACTTTTGAAATGTTTTATTATGAAGCATCCGCTTTGAACCCAGGCCAAGTTAGTAATCATTAGACATGGGTGCATTTATGAGTTTTTATTTATTTATTTATTTATTTATTTATTTATTTATTATTATTTTTTTAATGTTTACTTATTTTTGAAACAGAAAGAGACAGAGCATGAGCAGGGGAGGAGAAGAGAGAGAGGGAGACACAGAATCTGAAGCAGGCTCCAGGCTCTGAGCTGTCAGCACAGAGCCCAATGCGGGCCTCGAACTCATCAACCACGAGATCGTGACCTGAGCTGAAGTCGGACACACAACCGACTGAGCCGCCCAGGCGCCCCTGCATTTATTTTTATTTTTTAAGTTTATTTATTCATTTTGAGAGGGAGAGAGAGAGAGACAGAGCATGAGCAGGGGAGGGGCAGAGAGAGAGAGAGAGAGAGAATCTCAGTCTTTGTGCTGTCAGCACAGAGCTTAATGCAGGGCTCAACCTCATAAACTCCTGCAATCAGGGCCTGAGCAGAAACCAAGAGTGGGACGCTAACCAACTGAGCCACCCAGGTGTCCCAGACATGGGTACATTTAAATGACCATTTGCCTTTGTACCTAATAAAAGTCTATCTCTATCGTAGAAACTTCCTACAACTCTGTACTTAAAAAAGCAATGTCCTACCTACCATCCATCACTTCTCTTTGACTACGTCATTCCAAACTCTGCTCAAATCCAACTTCCTCTACCAAAAGTTCTCTTTATTAAGGAAGTTGGAGAGACGCTGCCCATGACCATTCCTAAGAAACTTTATTAAACACTCTTTTTCATGCACTTCACGTCAGTTACCAAGGGTGCCCTCTCTTCCTTCTTCCCTCAGCACTCCGGAACAGAACATGCAGCCAGAGCTGGGGGGTGGGATGGCTCCCTCCATGCAGCTCTTTGATCTTCTGCCCCCTGAAGATCTTCTACAGGGGGCAGTTTGGGGTTGAAAGTAGCAGAAACTGGATCTGCCTATTGTAAGCCGAAAGGGAAATCATTGGGAAAAAGTGAGCTGCCTGACCGGATCACAGGATGGCTCAAAGAACATGCCAGGAAGCGTAGGGACAAAGGCAGCAGGGACTATATGACACCCTGGTTGGGCACCTACTGTTTTCAGACTTTGCGTCACGCTGCTTCTAATCCCAACTCCAGGAATAAAACCTGGTATCAGTCTATCTTGGGCCACCAGCCTTCCTACCTCCTTGCCATAAGGAGTCCAGGGCACTCGAACAGTTCCATCAGGCAGTGCCCTCCCATCGGGGAGGGATTTCACCCAAATAGAAATAAGGGTGCTATCAACAAAAGACAGGGAAGTGTTTCTTAGGCAAGTGAAAAATCACCTAATAATCACCATACCTTCACGGGTGATAGTGGCAGAGGAACATCTGGAAATCACTTAGCACACCTGTTGCAGTAAAAAGAAGCATGATAAAGGAGAGTCAGAACCACCTGGCTTGCTGTGTAATAGCTGGGCGACCAGTCCTTTCTGAGCCTCCGTGTCTACATCTGCAAAACAGTTTCACCTCACTAGGTTACCATGGGGATTGCGTTAGAAGATACGTGAAAAGTGCCTCGCTCTCTATCTAACATCCAATGGGCATTCTGAACACAACTGGTTTTACTTTCTTTGGTCTCTAGTGAGCATCGTTCCCCAGCAGTTCTAAAAATAACTCTGGAGCTTTTCTCTCGTTCCCAGACGAGTATCCTCTCTTTAGAAAACTCCGTCCACTTGGTGGCATTAACAGCCACCACCTCCATTTCTCAGTGAAGAATGCTTTTGCTCTTTCCCTAGCTCTGCCACTGAAGTATCAATCACATCTTACGTTTTGTCATTGCTGTCTTCATGTTGGTTGTGGTTTTCCTTTATATCTTTCCTCATTATTTAACTCGACCCCACCACCCCTACCGTATCTGTCACCTTCCCCACCCCATGCCTACTTTTCTGTGCTCCCCATGTCAGCAAAGAGCACCAGGGTCTATCCAACCGCTCACCAGGATTTTGCCATTTTCTTAGTTATCCGTGATAGCTTTCTCTTAAGATGTCTTGTCTACAGAGTCCCAGAGTCTACCAATCACTGGGTCCTGTGGATTCTGCTTCCCCAACATTTCTTGGTTAATCAACTTCTTTTCACATCTACGACCAGCACCAACGCCCCCACCCATTGCTTCTTAAATGTACTACCACAGTACTCCAAGGTCTACTCCAATTAGCCTTCCATCTTTTCTCCACGGAACAGCCAGAATTATTTTGCTAAACGCAAAACTGTCCACGTTTTCCCCTTGCTTGGGACCCTTCTGGGTCAGAAAACAAAACAATACAAAACAAACAACCAAAAAAAAAAAAGCCCTGCCATGTTTCTCCTTTACTCACTCATTTACTTCTGACACCAGATGTGTGTGTGTGTTTCCCCCACATCAAGCAACTCTCTGTGACGCCAGTTGAGTGTTCAATTCCATTCCCAAACTAACCAGGGTTGGCACAGACTCCAAAGGTTAAGGGCTCAGTCCCACGAGACTATCCCCCACTTCGGACACCAATCTCAAGTAATAGGTCCCTTGGTTCACCATAACTTTTATCCAACGTGGCTACAAAATGAAGGTTTCCCCAATCCCCTCCTTGGATTGGATCATTGGCTGGAATAGCTCACAGAACTCAGAGAAACATTGGCTTATATTTGCCAGAGTATTATGAAATAAAGGATATGATAATGTACGCAGATAAACAGTCAGTTGAAGAGATTCATAGGGTGAGGGCTGACAGGCTCGTGATCACAGGGGATTCTGTCCCCATGGAGTTGGGGTGTGCCACCCTCTTGGTAAACGGATGTGTTTACCAAACGGAACATTTTCCAAACCCTCTACTTTGGGGATTTTTACAGAAGTGTCATCACGGAGGCATGATTCATCATTAACTCAATCTGCAGTGCTTCTCCCCTTCCTGAAGGATAGGGATCGGGGCTGAAAGTTCCAAGCTGCTAATCGGGGTTCGGTCTTTCTGATGACCAGCCCCCAATAAGAAGCCTGCCAGGAGTCACTTCATTAGAACAAAATATATTCCTATCACCCGGAAAATTCCGCGGGATTTAGGGGCTCAGTGTCAGATGCTCCTTTTATTCAGAAAATTACAAAGTTCTCAGGAACTTTGTTTCAGAAACCGGGATCAAAGACCACATGTTAGAACAAAAGATTCTCTTAGTGCCCCTACCTACAAGGGTTTTAGGAGCACTGTCTCAGGAACCGGGACAGACATATATTTCTTTTTTTTTTTTTAATGTTATTTTTTATTTTTTAGAATTTATACCCAAATTAGTCAGCATATAGTGAAACAATGATTTCAGGAGTAGATTCCTTAGTGCCCCTTACCCATTTAGCCCATCCCCCCCACAACCCCTTCCATAACCCTCAGTTTGTTCTCCACATGTATGAGTCTCTTCTGTTTTGTCCCCCTCCCTGTTTTTATATTATTTTTGTTTCCCTTCCCTTATGTTCATCTGTTTTGTCTCTTAAAGTCCTCACAGGAGGGAAGTCATATGATTTTTGTCTTTCTCTGACTGACTAATTTCACTTAGCATCATACCCTCCAGTTCCATCCACGCAGTTGCAAATGGTAAGATTTCATTCTTTTTGATTGCCGAGTAATACTCCATTGTATATATCTACCACATCTTCTTTATCCGTCCATCCATCGATGGACATTTGGGCTCTTTCCATACTTTGGCTATTGTTGACAGTGGACATATATTTCTTATTATTTCATGCCATCCAGTGGCTTTCCTTCACTCTAAGGATCAAAACTAAGGTCCTTAACATGACCACCCAGGCTCTGCCTGTTCTGGATCCTCTGTACTTTGGTGATTCATTTAGTATCTTTTCCTGAATCTCACAGAGTTGCAGCTAGCTGCCTCTCATTGCCTCAAAAGTACCCCTTCCCACCTATCCCAAATCAGAGACTCCCTGCTCGTAGTTGTTTCTGCTTGAATGTTCATTCCCTAGCTAATTTCAGCTCACCCTTAAGTCCCAGTGCAGATGCTAGTTTCTCAAGAAAGCCCTGCTGAACCATCCTGTTCACATTAGGTTTCGCTGCAAAATGCATTCAAGGAACTGTACCTTTCACTTCAGCTCTCATTCTGATTCTCAGTTTAGAGTAATTTGCGTATTTTTTTGTCTTGTGTATTGTTTATCACACCTACCAGGCAACACGTTTTATATAGCAGGAGCTAACTCTGTCATGGGTTGCCACTCAGAAATACTTAGCAAATAAGGCCTGGGTGGCTCAGTTGGTTGAACATCTGACTCTTGGTTTCAGCTCAGGTCATGATCTCAGGGTCATAGGATTGAGTCCCGCATCGGTCTCTGCCCTGGGCACGGAGCCTGCTTAAGATTTTCTCTCTCCCTCTCCCTCTGCCCACCTCCCACTCTCTCTCTCTCTCTCTCTCTCTCTCTCTCTCTCTCTCTCTAAAATAAAAATAAATATTTAGCAAATAAATGACTGATTGATTGTATGAATAAATGATTCCAACTACAAGTGGGAATACACTTGTGAGCATGTGTGAATACAATAAATATAAATAAGGAAGAATTGTTTTTGCCTAAAAATTGTTCTCTGTATTCATCAGAGGCTTATATGGAACTATGTTTGTAAGTAGGGGAGATTATACAAAGTGGATCAAATCTAAAAGGCAAAGATAATTAAAGATAATAGTGGCTACTCTTTATGGAAGACTTTAAATGTCCTGTGTCCTATCTTGAATCTTTCACATATTCACTTTGTTTAATCCTCATAAAATAAAATAAAATAAAATAAAAAACTCTGCTGCATCTCATTATCCCCTTTTAAGGATGAGAGAGAGAGAATTTGTCAAAGTTAGTTCAATCTTTAGAAGTCTCACGGTATTTAAAGGCATATACCGGGGCGCCAGTGTGGCTCAGCTGGGTAAGCATCTGACTTCGTCTCAGGTCGTGATCTCACAGCTTCTTAGTCCGAGCTCCGCGTTGGGCTCTCGGTTGACAGTTCAGAGCCTGGTGCCTGCTTCGGATTCTGTGTCTCCCTCTCTCTCTGTCCCTCCCCTGCTCATGCTCCGTCTCTCTCTCTCTGTCTCTCAAAAATAAATAAAAGTTAAATTTTTAAAAAACTGCTCTTTTTATTACTTGCTAACCTTTTCCATTTAACTCTTCGAAAAATCCAAATTTATACATTTTTGAAGCTCAGGTAGTCAAAAGGTATCATTGTAAGGATTCTAAAATGTACTCGTAGGCTACCTACCATTTATTATAACACATACTTAATTGTCTTTCACCTGAAAATTAAAAAGTATTATTCTTTCAGAGGCAGTATCGTGGCATGTGTGTGTATTTTTTTCTCCAGTCAAATTCACTTTATGGGGTATTTTGTTTTATCCAAATGTGTTTGTTTAGCAGGTCACATTTACCAGGTTTGGGGCACCTGGGTACCTCAGTCGGCTCAGGCCATGACCTCACGGTGTGTGAGTTTGAGTCCCATGTCGGGCTCTGTGCTGACCGCTCAGAGCCAGGAACCCGCTTCAGATTCTCTCTCCATCTCTCTGCCCCTCCCTCTTTCCTGCTCTGTCTCTCCTGCTCAAAAATAAATGATAAGAACATTTAAAAAAAAAATTCTTTTCGGCCAGCCGCCACTCAGTTCTCATCCTTGTTAACCTATGAGGTCAGGTCACTAAAACCAAAAGTCGCCAGTGAGTTCATGGTGGTGGTTTGAGCTGGGGGAGATGAGAGAAGAGGTATTTTTGTTGCTTAAAAGAAGCCATAAAACACACATTCCCCCCTGGAAATCAAGGCAAGGCAGAACTCCCCCCAACCCCCGCAGCTGTCATTTTAGGACCTTCACTTATAGACCTCTGTTTTGGTTGTAAAAACCATATGAAATGTCCAGTGTGCCTCACTTAATATAAGAGGCTTAGTTCCCTAATGCAGGAATTTCTCTATACTTATACTGTCTGTGACCTACATTATAATAGTCACACTCTGTTTACCAGTCACTTGCTGGTGTGGGTGACTATGTAACATAAATCCTTTTTCAACTTTTATTGTGTTTCTTTCTGCAGCTTTGAAATGCCTTTAAAAGGGCCCTAGCTTCTAGTATTTATTCTAGTATTTATTCTAGTATTTGGATGGAAGTAACAAAGCAAGTTTATTTTCCCTCTCTAAAAATGTCCCCATTTCCTGTCTTTCCAGACCACTCAGAAACCATATTCCCCCAATGGACATCAAAAGGACTCGGCTGAAACCTGGGTTCCTAAGCAAAATTTTGCAAAACGTCCCCGTTCATCCCGGAACGTTGGAGACAGGTGTCACCCCATTGTGCACTAAGGGCTGCCTCTCCTTGAAGGAGCCCAAGTGTTCTGCAGCTCCTCGGCTCGTGTCATGTCCCTGCCTGATACCCTAGCTCCCTCCCGTCTTCCTGAGGCACTTTGGACTCCTTTTCTCTACCTACTGTGTGAAGCTGCATATGTCTGCCCAACTTTCTCATCAGCGCTTGACCGGGTGGCCTAGAAACGCTGGGGGTCAGATAGCCACATTGAGATGGGTTGACTGCCATGAACAGTGGGGAGCCCTTAGGTTTTCCTGCTAATCACCCAAACCTCCATAGATCAGTTAACCCTTCTTCTAGATGCCTCAGGGAAGAGCAGATGGGGAAATAATACCCACAGCAGGCTCCTCTCTCCAGGGATAGGAATGTGGACATTAATAACAGCAGACACCATGAGTTGGATGTCTTACTAGCCACGCCCTGTGCTAAGAACTTCCATTCACCATTTCATTTAGTCTTCTCAACAACCATGATAGCTAGGCACTATTATTCCTATTATCCTTCAGTAGTCTTCATTTGTCTTTTTAATTTTTTAACGTTTATTTATTCTTGAGAGACAGAGACAGAGCACAAGCAGGGGAGGGGTAGACAGAGAGGGAGACACAGAATCGGAAGCAGGGTCCAGGCTCCGGGCTGTCAGCACAGAGCCCAACACAGGGTTTGAACTCACAACTATGAGATCACCACCTGAACCGAAGTTGGATGGATGCTCAACCAACTGATCCACCCAGGTGTCCCTCTTCAGTAGTCTTCTAAGTGATTATACATATAGATTCATTTGGTTCTCACAAAAACAACATGAAGTGTGGGTTAAAATTATTCACATTTTTGGGGGGCGCCTGGGTGGTTCAGTCGGTTAAGCGTCCGACTTCAGCTCGGGTCGTGATCTCGCGGTTTGTGGGTTCGAGCCCTGCATCAGCCGCTGGGCTGACAGCTCAGAGCCTGGAGCCTGCTTCGGATTCTGTGTCTCCCTCTCTCTCTGCCCCTTACCCTCTCGTGCTCTGTCTCACTCAAAAATAAATAAGCATTAAAAAATTTAAAAAAAAATGATTGACATTTTTTATATACGGACAATCTGCCCATCAGAGAGATTTAGTACATTTCTGGGGTCACACAGTGTGTGCCGTGTGATTCAAACTCAACTGGTCTACGCCATAGCCTCCACTCTGGACTACAGCACTAAAGCTCCATAAAGGGGCTTGTTTAAATTGAACTGCTTGGGAGTGGCAGGTCAAGATCTTCCATCTGTCACTGGTGTGTGTTTTCAATTTTCCTGATGGTTGACGGTTTCTAAGATGGATCCTGGTGATACCTAATTCCTAGTGATGCTCCACATCCTCACGTGATCCCCTTCCCTGAGTGATGAAATGGCACTCCCAAGATTAGGTAAGAAAAGACAGTGAGTGCTAGCCATCTTGCTCTCTTTCTGAGATACACATTATGGACAGAATGCTTGCGTCTTCTCAAAATTCATCAGTTACAATCCTAATCCCCAGCGTGATGGTATTAGAAGGTAGGCCTTCGGGAGGTCATTAAGTTACGAACACAAAGCCTTCGTGAGCGGGACTAGTGCCCTGATAAGTAGAGACCACCACGTGCCCTCTTGCTTTTTTCTGTCATTCAAGAATACAATGAGAAGTTAATCATCTACGACTCAGAAGAGGACACACACCAGTACCTGACCATGCTGGCATATGATCTTGTGCTTCCAGCCTCCAGAATGATAAATAAATTTGTGTTGTTTAGAAGCCTCCCAGCCTGTCATGCTTTGTAAGAGCAACCCAAACTAAGGTAAGATGACGACAGCCCATACCAACTGGGTGATTATAGTCTTGTAAGAGACCCTGAGCCAGGAACCCCAGTTAAGCTGGGTTTGGATTCCTGACCTGCAAAATCTAGGAGATAATAAACAGTGTTGTTTTAAGTCACTACATTTTAGGGCAATTTGTTATGTAGCAAAAGATAACTAATACACATCACCTACGTTTACCCGAATTGATAATTCCTATTAAACTCAAGATTTTATTAAGCAGCCAAAGGGTCTATTGAAAATAATTGAATTTTTATGTTGAAACAGAAACTGCATATTTTTTTTTAATTTTTTTTAACCTTTATTTATTTTTGAGACAGAGAGAGACAGAGCATGAACGGGGGAGGGTCAGAGAGAGGGAGACACAGAATCTGAAACAGGCTCCAGGCTCTGAGCGGTCAGCACAGAGCCTGACGTGGGGCTCGAACTCACAGACTGAGAGATCATGACCTGAGCCGAAGTCGGACGCTTAACCGACTGAGCCACCCAGGCGCCCCAGAAACTGCATATTTAATATTTTTCATTAACTGGGTACTTACCGAGTTCCAAACACTGCACTAAGTCCTTTCCATAGTTGGTATTAAATACTAATGCTTAATCCTCATTACTTTATGATACCATTTTTAGTTAGTCACAATTCATCAAATCAGACACTGAATAGTGGTGTCTGATTTTTATTTTCAGTTGTCTCACCAACCACTTGTTTAAGCTCCTCTTAGAGATCTCTTTACTCAGATCTTGCCTGGGTTCTTGGTCTGCCTATATTACTCAAGCTTGCTGAAGATCTTCTTAAGGTGTTCCCAAACTGTTCTGATTTTCTGATTTGAAATTTGTATTATTTTGACCTGGACCAACATCACATTAAGAAAATGATCAGTCTTGGGGCTCCGGGATGGCTCAGTCAGTCTAACTTCAGTTCGGGTCATGATCTCACGGTTCATGGGTTTGGGCCTCACATTGGCCTCTGTGCCGACAGCTCAGAGCCCGGAGCCTGCAGCTTGCTTCAGATTCTGTGTCTCCCCCTCTGTCTGATCTTTCCCTGCTCATGCTCTGTCTCTGTCTGTCTCTAAAAAATAAATAAACATTTAAAAAATGTTTAAAAAAATGATCAGGTTTTACTTTTATAAATGCACATTGTACCTTAGATACAGAATCTACAGTTTAGTTTTTGTAGTATTTGGGGCACAAATACCTTCATATCACTTATTATTGGGGGACAAGTTCCTTTTATTGTTTTTATGATGCTGCAAAGTCTTGACTACTCCCATTCTGAATCCTCTGTGCTTTGTTTATGATTAAACAACAGGGTTGGGTGTGTATGAACTTCACCTTTTTAATTAATATGCAAACTAAAACCATATTCCTCCCCCCACATCCCAATAATGGGCATATCCTCATTCAGTATCTAATCTCCCAACACACACACACACACACACACACACACACACACACACACAAATACTCCAGTTACAATAGATCAGGTTGTTCCTGTTTGAGTGCTTGATGCTCAATATAAATCCAAAGTGAATTAGTTAAACTGAGCCTGTTTGTTCCATTAGGTACTTCTTCAAGTTTTTCATAAGTACAGAGAGGCACCTATTTTGAAGAAGGTATATCAATGTCAAGACCCTCATATGTTCAGCTTCCTGAACTCTGCAAGGCTATACAGACTGTGCACTCAGGATTTCAAACCAAGAGCAGAGTTGAATAAACCACATGGCAGATTCATTATTTGGGAAAAATCAGTGTATATTCAACACATATGCATTTCATTTGTCCAATGCAATCTAGAGATAAACCTTCAGTCCCTTTATATTTTATAATAAAAAGGGATCTAAAAATTGATGTTTAGTTTTTTTTTTCTCCTTAGATAAACATTTCTAACATAATTGCTGAGCTCCTTAGATTCCATTCCATTTATTTTTTCTGTATGACTTTTATTGAAGTTCTGCTAAGTTCAGGCACCAGGCCATGGAAAAGCATGGAACATTGAGGCATTAACAATTTCTTCAAGAATCTTGTGCCAGATAACCGTTGGTGTGTTTTAACTTTTAAACCCCCTTTCTTCCCCTTAACCCTTGCACTGAAAAACTTGATTTTTGAAAGGAACGATTATTTGTTGGACACAGAAGATGGGAAATCTTTCCTTCCTGGGGTTCTATGGAGGCCTCTTCTCAAAATACTACATGAATGCAAAAATCTTAAAACAAACAAGACACATATCAGTGGAACAGAAGAGAGAGAGCCAGAAAGAAACCTACACATATATGATCAATTAATGTACAACAAAGGAGCTAAGAATACACAGTAATTAAAGCACAGTCTCTCTAATAAATGGTATTGGAAAAATTAAGCCAGTCACATGTAAAACAATAAAACTTGACCATTATCTTACATAATACACAAAAAGTGACTCAAAATGGATTAAAGGCAGGAGTGGAAGACCTGAATCCATAAAACTCCTAGAAGAACACACAGGCGGTAAGTTCCTTGGTGTAGATTTTGTCGATAATTTTTTTTTTGAATATAGCACTGAAAACAAAAGCAACAAAAGCAAAAGGAAATAAACAGGATTACAGTATTAAAAAGTCTCTACATGGTAAAGGAAACCACCAACAGAATGAAAACGCCATCCACTGAATGGGAGAAAATATTTGCAAGTCACATACATGAAAAGGGGTTAGTATTCAAAATATATAAAGAACCCATTTACCTCAATAGCAAATGAATAAATAAAAATAAAAAAGAACCAATCTGTTTTTTTTTAATGGCAAAAGGTCTGAATAGACACTCCCAAAGAAGACATATAGATGGTCAATAGGTACATAAAGAAAGGTTCTACATCACTAATCATCAGGAAAGTGCAAATAGAAACCACCATGGGATAACTATAATGAGATACCTCATACCTGTTAGAATGGCTAGTGTCAAAAAAGACGAGAAATAACAAGTGTTGGCAAAGTTATGGAGCAAAGGGAAAGCTTGTGCACTGTTGGTGGGAATGCGAATTGGTGCAGCCACTATGGAAAATACTATGGAGGATTTTCAAAAATTAAAAATAGAACTCCCACATGATCTGGCAGTTCCAATTCTGAGTATTTATCAAAAACCAAAACCAAAAGCAAAAGACAGCAACAACGAAAACTAACTGAAAAGATAGATGCATCCCATGTTCGCCGCAGCATTATTTACAATAACTGAGCTATGAACACAATCTAAGTATCCATCAGTGGTGAATGGATAAAGAGATTATGGTGTATATATACATGAATGTATAATGGAATAATGTTACTTAGCTATAAAAATAATGAAATCTTGCCATTCGCAACAACATGAAATTACGCTAGGTGAAATAAATCAGAGAAAGACAACTACCGTATGATCTCCTTTACATTGGAGAATCAATCAATAACTTGGAATCAATCAATTGGAATCAATCATTGGAATTGATCAATAAACCAATTGGTCCATAAAACCTAGCTCACACATGCAGAGAACAGAGGGTTGTTGCCAAAAGTGAGGAGGATGAGGTGCGAGAAGTGGGTAAACTGTTTTTTTGTTTAAATGTTTTTTTTTTGTTTTTTTTTTTACATGACGGTCAAGGAATAATAGGCTAAATTCTTCTAAGTGTAAACCAGGTCTGACACCCTGAGGTTGTATGTTACACACTTGAATTTGTCTCCAATAAATGTGAATGCTCATGCAGGAAAAACACGGTTTGGGCGTTATTGTTCAAAACTGAGGCCTCACGTGTTTCTGCTCTGGGGTTGTGCTGTAATCTCCAGCAGATTATTGTGAAAAATGAATGGCTTTGGTATTCCAGCGATCAATATGGATTACCAAAATACAAATGGCTGGGCTCCTGGAAGTCAGGCAAATCGTGATGAATAGGTTTGGGGAGTGTGTGGACTTTAGTCCTGATAAGGTTTGGGGGAGGGCAGCTGCGGGGGACAAAGAAGGGTGAAGAATGACTCTCCAGTTTGGGTTGGTGATGGGTGAAGCCAGTCAGAGAGACAGGAAATCCAAACGTCAGTGTTCAGTGAAAAATAGCGCTTTCTCTTCGGCTACGTCGAGTAAGAGGTGCCCGGCAGACCTCCAGTTGGAAATGTCTAGCAGGCAGTTGAATGTATTTGTCTGGAGTTGGAGCAAGTGGTCAGGATTTGGCGTTTGTGGGGAAGGGAGGGATTTAAAGTAATGAGAGCATGTGAACATTTATGGATCGATCTGCTGCTATTTTTAGGAACAAAGACTTAGAGCTACAAAAGCCGTGTGAAAGAAGAATGCCTTTGGCATCAGTATCTGTTCAAGAGTTTCATGTCCCGAAGCTTAACTATATGTGACTTAATCCTTTGAAAATATTTATTTAGCTTTTACACAAAGGCTCGTCTTACTGCCGTGAGATTATCCGGGCACTGGGGAGCGGTTTGCGCAGGTTCCAGGTGTAGATAATTAAACCTGCACATCCAGTGGGTGTACCCGCCCCCCCCCCCCCACCCCGGGAGTCACCCTTCGGGCCTCTGTTGAAACAATGAGATATTAAAACCTGGCATTGTTATACTTACTTTATAAGCTTTTAGAAAAACAAAATAAATAAAATAAAGTAAAATAAAATAAAGTAAAATAAAGTAAAATAAAATAAAGTAAAATAAAATAAAATAAAATAAAATAAAATAAAATAAAATAAAATAAAAATAAAATAAAACCACAACAGGCATATAATAGATTACTTTGGGGATTTTTTTCTCAGTTTACCACACCACCTTTTTTCTTCTTTTTTAGAGTAATTTTTAAGGATACCTGTAACAGTTACCTACTGCCATATAAGGCTTTATGTATATGTAATATATAAATATTATATAAATATATATTAATTTATAATTATAAATACATATACCTATAAATAATATATTTATATTATGCGACATAATATATATTAATATATTATATTGTATAGTATACAAATCTACATTGTATATAAATATTATGTGCCTATATATTATATATTTATATATCTATATAAATATATATTATAATATATATTACATTTCTTCATGTATATATGTTTATTTCTTTCTTATGTTTATTTATTTTTGAAAGAGAGAGAGAGAGAGACAGAACGTGAGCGGGGGAAGGGGCAGAGAGAGGGAGACACAGAATCGGAAATAGGCTCCAGGCTGTCAGCTGTCAGCACAAAGCCAATGCAGGACTCGAACTCACTAATCATGAGATCATGACTCGAGCGGAAGTCCAACACTTAACCGACTGAGCCACCCAGGCGCCCCTGTATGTATATTTCCTTAACTTTATCTTTATATTTCTATATCTTTATCATGTATATATATACCATAATTTCTATTATATATAACATGTAACTAACAAGTATATAACGAGATATCTATATATAAATCTATATAACTATATATATATATATATATATGCCACAAAACATCAGTGGTATACAAAAATTAATTCGTGTTCAGATGTCTGGGGAAACCTGAAGGCTGGGTAGGTGGCTGTACGGATCTGGCTGGGCTCCCTCAGATGTACGGGTGTCATTTGGCTGTCAGCTCTGAAAGAGGGTTACTCTGCTCCATGTGTGTGTCCCCTGCCATTCCACAAGCTAACCCTGGCATGTTTTCATGGCAATGTCAGAAGCACAAAAGAGCAAGCCTGAAGACAAGTGCATTTCAAGCTTCTATTGGTATCCTGTCTCTTAATGTCCCTTTGACCAGAGCAAGTCATGTGGTTGACCCTGGTGAAAAAGGGTGGCTCCCGATCTTCTCCTCCATAGTGAGAAAGTACTACAAATTTGCTTGGCACATGGTGTGGGTATAGGCGGAAGGGAGAGAAACTGAGTGAGCCGTGTAATCTATCACAACAGCATACTTCTCAACCATGAGAATAGATCCCTGGAAGCAATAAACTGTCTCTTCTATAGTTTACTCATGGTTAAATTGGGTTAAAGGCAGTCACTACCCAAAGCTAAGAATCTAAGACAGTAGAGATACAAAAATGCCTCTCTATTTGAAGTAAAAATTCATACTCTAGTTCCCTTATATGTCCAAGGTTTTACCATAATTGAAGAATTATTTCCACCATATTGTCCTTAATAAAACCATACAAAGAGAAAACTTTCAATAAATATATAACTAAATACACTCATATTTTTATTTGCTCAATAATGTTTATCATCTTTATTGTGTTATACAGTAAAAAAAGTATATTAAAACATGACTGCCCTCTGCATTCAACATGTTCAAAAAAATGGGAAGTCAGTCACATATAATGCAAGATGATATGTGACTATAATCAGATTTGATCTAAATTCCACAGGATTTCATGACATCAAAGAAAAAAAAAGGAAATACACATATTCAACCCTACTCGGTGGCTCTACATTTTCCATCTCTGGAATCCGGGACAATAATCAAAGTAGAGACTTTTATCTCCATTTGACATCTAAGGACTTGAAGTTCAGAGCCTTTAAGAAACTTGCTAAAAGTTGACTCAAAATGTCCGATCTAGATTGGAACCTAACTCTTGCTAACCTCAGTACTTCTTCTATCAAATAACATTGTCTCCTTCTGATGTGAATCCTTTCTCTATGCTAATATGATAATGCTGCCTGTTGAAATCTCCATCTAAGATTATCATTTTAATCAAAAAAAAAAAAAAAAGAAGAAAGCTGTTTGGTACCCTATCAATTTAGTGTTGCTCAACTTTTGGACTGAGATTACATTCTCACCCAGTATTTGTTATGTGAAATATTTTTTCTCTCATCTTTTTTTTTCCTTTTGTATTAGAGAAAATTCTGTCTCAAGTACCAGTCTATATGAAACATTTTTAGCAACATAAACAATATGATGGTTACCTCTTTAATCGTTTGCTGATGAGAGGAAAGTCTTCTAAGCATCCATAATAAATTCTATGGTCTCTACCCTGTGAGACTAATTAATTGGTAGTATGGAGCATTTAAGGAAATGAAGCACCATTGGCAAACATCAACCCTTCCACAAAAAGTTTCCAAGTGGCTTAGAAATGGGCTTCATGAATTTAGCCAGGCAAGACATATGTTAAAATAATGTGAATATTACTATTACTTGCCTAATAAATGTATAAAGAAGAAACTTGCTTGGATGTATAATTTAGTGTATGAATTATTAACCATGGTCATTAACTCATTGTTAATATAGTTATTAAAAATTAATATATGATAGCTATTAAAATTTTTGAACATTTAACCCTAAGGCAGGATAGTAAACATTCATGTAAAATATTTTTGCTTTAAAACAATAAATATCTTCAAATTGAGTGTGGAATACATCAAGTATATTAAAGCAACATATTTAAATAAACTTTGGCAAATACTTTTAGTTCTTTTAGCTGCTAAATTTGTCAATTGTTTTTTGATTTTTCAAGTCTGGACAGAAAGGTACAATTAAAATTCTTAATCATTTTTTATATCTTATGCATAAATATAGACACCAGACTTATCCTTTCATTAGGCTTAGAGATAAATTGGTATTTTCTTAAGAGATTTGTAATAACAAGAAACATAAGCCCTTAAATCTGTACTACTACAGACATGGGGAAATAGCTTAAGTTGCAACATCTCAGGCACTTGTAAGAAACTATATGTTTTAAGACTTGTGTGTTTATATAATATATCCCTTGTGAGTGGGTACAATAAAATTAGCCCAGGGATTGAAGTCAGAAAATCAAACTTTTGCTTATTTACTTCTGATCCTGGCTGCACACTCAAAATATCCGAGACACTTCTAAGACATATCAATTATATGGACCCCTCCCAAGATGCTAAATTAATTGGCGAGGCCTGTATTGCTTTGGCAACGCACCCTTAGGAGGTAATTCTAGGTGCCCACTCAGTTTGGGAGCACTAGAACGTCACATTACTTACTGATCCTGAATCTTCATTTGCAAAACAGGATGATATTGATTATGGCCTAGCCAATTTCTCAGGGATTTTAGGAGACTCAAGGAAGATGTATCCGTGTTTTTGTTGCCAGCTTTTGAAGCTAAGCCTTTGAACTCTGTTAAACTTCTGTAATGGACCAGATGGTATTCTATAAAGGACTGTGCTGTGTGTGTGTGTGTGTGTGTGTGTGTGCATGTGTGTGTGTGTGAGAGAGAGAGACAGAGATAGAGACAAAGACAAAGAAAGACAGGCAGACACAGAGAGAGACAAAGAGACACACAAAGGGATTTATCAATTTGGATGTCATTTCTTTTCTATCGAAACCAAATTTTATTAATGGATATTTTAAAACCATACTTGATAGATTTAACATATAATTCCTGCCTTTCCAGTTACTACAGGTGAGCTAATTTTATCTCTAGATGAGCTCCTAGTTTTATAAATCTTGCCTCTGTGGGTCTCTGTTTACAAGCTAATTTATATTTCTACTTTCTTTCAAAAATAATATTTATTAGAGAAGTTTTTTTAAATGATGTATATTAAAGAAGTATTTTTTTCAGAATATAGCAACAATACATGCTGAAAGATATGAAGCTGGAAAATATAGAAATGTAGCAAAAAAAAGTAACTGTGATCCAGAGAAAACGTACTGTCAACATTTTGATTTGCTCGTCTCTCCATTATTTAGTACTTTTAAAATGATTTGTGTGAGTTCATTCTATTAGAAGATACTATATATACATATATATATATATATATGGTTTGTGTGTGTGTGTGTGTGTGAGAGAGAGAGAGAGAGAGAGAGCAATGTTTTCTGATTGTGTTACCAGCTTATTTATTTACTTTCTTTTTTTTTTTTCCTTTCTTTTTTGGATACACACTGTTTAAAACATTTTTTAAGATTTTTTTTTCTTTTTTTTTGAGAGGGAGAGAAAGAGTACAAACAGGGTAGGGGCAGAGAGAGAGGGAAGAGAAAATTCCAAGCAGGCTCCATGCTGTCAGTGCAGAGCCTGACACGGGGCTCAAATTCACAAACCATGAGCTCATGACCTGAGCCAAAATCACAGCTGGATACTCAACCGACTGAGCCACCCAGGCGCCCCTAAAACGTTTTATAATCAAATGAATTGACTTTCTCTGTAATTTATTTTATTGTTCTCATGTTTATAAAGTCATCGTTTGATCCAATGTTAGACAAATACCATCTCGTTTTCGGTTTTGTTTGTGGATTTTTTTAGTTGGTTCATTGATCCACTGTCACTGCAAAGCATGGCTCATATATGACATATACATAATTTCACATAATATAAGCACATAGTTAAATCTCCCTGAAGATAGGATACGTTTATTCTTTTCCTTTTCTTTTAAGCCTTGCAATTAAGTTGAGGAGAAAATGTGGGCTGTTGAGGCACCAGCCCCTACCTCCACACAATTGAAAATCTGCATAGAACTCTTGATTCCCCCAAAACGTAACTACTCATAGCTAACTGTTGACCAAAACCTTACTGATGACATAAGCAGTTGATAAACGTGTATTTTGTATGTCCTATGTATTGTATTCTGTATTCTTGCAATAAAGTGAAGTAGAGAAAGGAAAGTGCTGTTAAGAAAATCCTAAGGAAGAGAAAATACATTTCCAGTACGGTATTTATTGAAAAAACTGCATATAAGTGGACCCCAGCAGTCCAAACCACGTTGGTTCAAGGGTCAACCGGTGTTTTCTATTTTTCGCAAATCAGACATGTCTTCCATTTATGCTAATGATATAAAGCTTTTTACAAAACTAAATGTGTATAAACTTTAAGAAAGTGCACTAATGTAAAACTTCAGTGACGATGAGTCGAGGCGACATAAGCCCGGAATGATTACGGAAAAGGAGGTGGCCTGGATTTCCATCCTGTCAGGGACACTCTCCCCAGGCACTTGCCCCAAGCTCATTACTTTCCCTTGTTGAGCCTTGGGGCCCTCCCTTGGGCAATGCGGACAATAATGGCGAAGCTACCACCTAATTTGGTTGTGAGAATTAAATTCTTTATTTTCTGTAAAGCAATTATAAGAGTGTTCAATAAATATTATTAATTATCATTTCTATTTGGATACCTGAAACTTGCTTTAACCCACTTGCCATTTATTTTAGAAAATTTTCAAGGTAATAGCTCTCAAACCAGGGTGTATTTCAGAATCACCTGGAAAGTTAGCAAAAAACCTAAGAGGTCCAGATTCATTGAAAGGAAGCAGGCCCTGGAACCAAGTTCGTTAAGGGATTCCGATGCCTCAGAAGGTTTAAAAACTGAGGCTCCATAGGGAACTACTGACGGATGTGAGAGACTCTCCTAAAATTCTTGGCAAATTAACCCATGTTCCCAGGCTCTTGCCCTCCTTGTCAGATATAGTCCAGGGAGAATAAAAAAGAAAACTCAATAAATATTTGTTGAGTGAGTGAATGAATGAATGAGCAAACATATGACAAAATTAGTTAGCACAGAGAATTATCAAATCTGTTTCTCCAATCAGTTTTTAACTTTAAGATCATTCCAATCAGTATCCCAAAGGAACATCCTTAAAACTCGACTGGGTGGTTTTGGAATTTATCTGAAAGAGTAAATAGCCAAAGTAGCCAAGAGAATAATTTAAAAAGCAAAGTAATGCGAGAAGACCCTTACCATTAGGTAATAAAATACATTATAAAACAACTAGGAGCAGGGTGAGAGTAGGTCCAGAATTATCAGTGTGATTAATAGGAAAGAACAGATGCTCACCTAAATAAAGTCATTTAATACATGATAAATATGGCATTGTGAATTTGTGGGGAAATGATTTTTTCAAGTAGATGATACTGGCATTGCAATCCATAAAATATATTTAAAAAGAAAGAAACATGATAAATATATCCTACACCAAGATATAGTCCAGCTATATTAAAATTATATGTGCATCAAAATAAAATCATAGAACTAAAGGAAAATGGGAATAAATATTTACACAATATCAGAATAGGGGAAGAACTTTCTAAACATAAAAACAATCTAGTCACATACAAAATGAAAAGAAACGTATGTCCCAAAGACAAATACAACCAACACATACGTACAAAACGAGGAAAAGTAGAAAGATTCGGAAAAAATTACTTATTAGCATCCCTGAAAATCATGCTAATAAAAAGACACCATTTTCAACAACCAAGTAAGCAAATATTAACATTTTGAAAATATTGGCAGTGAGACTGGGAATTAGGACATGTCAGGCACTTGTTTTTCAGGGTGTAAATTTTCATGTTACTTCTGGGGAAAATCGTGGCAAATTTTTTTCCAAATTCTTAAAAACACACAAACTTGTTTACCAGTAATTTCCTTTGTAAGACTGTAGCCTAAGGAATTTTCTACACTATATAAAGATTTTGATAACAGGATTTGTTTCTCCGAAAAAATAATAAAGAAAAGCAACCAAAATGACCAACAAAAGGAAGGTGGCTAAGGGAATTACCGCACATTTTTGAAACGAAACACTGTAAAAAATATATGATCATAAGTTATGCCGGGAGAATATGTATTGTCAAAGGGAAATGTTCACAATCTATGTCTTACGATCTATGCCAGTGAAAACAAACTGTACATTTTATAAAAAAGAAAATGATCTAATATTCAAGGACATGCACTAAAATCTAAGCAGCGATGGGTTTTGTTTTTGCAATTATTAACAAATAATAAATCATGTTTGTGTCAATACAGTTAGAAGACAGTAGCTTTTATAATTCATTGGCGTCAATCTTCATTCATCCATAGGAGACAGAGACTGGCAAAACTAAACCCACACTATTGGTCTCTTTTAACTTAGTGCAATAAAAGAGACGAAACTAATCTTTAGATCCAGTATAAGGCTTAAAAGGAACCTTTTAGATATGATAGGTAGATCTGCCCTGGAATACGGATAGAGACGATTTATCCATCTTGCAGGCTACAATTCCTGACTTGATAGTATGGTGGTTGTAGAATCAAAAGAACTAGCCTTAATTCCTGGCTTGGTTTTGAGCGAATCACGTAATCTCTCAAAGCCTTGACTTCCTCATCTACAAAACGAGGAAAAGACTTGCACTGCCTATAGGACTATAGGAGTGTTGTAAGGATTCAGCAGTCTATGAGATCGTGTGTGTGTGTATGTGTGTGTATTTAAGCATCTAAAATGCAAAGTTAGGGGCCACCTGAGTGGCTCAGCCAGTTAAACGTCCAGCTCTTGGTTTCAGCTCAGGTCATGATCTTGTGGTTTGTGAGTTTGAGCCCCACATCGGGCTTCATGCTGACAGTGTGGAGCCTTCTTGGGATTCTCTCTCTCCCTCTCTCTCTGCCCCTCCCCTTCTCACTCTCTCTGTCTCTCTCTCTCTCTCTCTCTCTCTCTCTCTCAAAAATAAACTTTAAAAAATAAGAAAAAAATAAATAAAATGCAAAGTTATAAGTCAAAAATAGAACGTTAGCCCTGGAAGGAAACTTAAAGCCATTTAAAACCATCCCCCAATCCAGAGGACACTATTAATCTAAGGAAGGCATACATATACCCTGATGGGGCGGGGGGTGTCTCAGTTTTAGCACCTATACAGAACTTATCAGCAAACCCAATTCCAAAGGACCCTGACCTGCTATTAGAAACCCTATGCCAGTCAACAATTAAAGCATTGTATAAAGATAAATCAAGGAGTCATGTTTCTTCCCAAAGAAGCACACAATGTAAAAGAACTAATAAAACCTAGTGATTTAAATCCCTATAAAATTAATTCATTGTATATGAAGAATTAGCATAAAACATACTGACATTTATAGAATTGTTTCCAAAATGCGCGGAAGGAATTCCTTGTTAGAGAAAACAGTGGTTTGGAATTGTTTCCTCATGTGAGCCATAAAAAGTCTTATACTTTGGTCCTTTTATTTAGTTGCTCTAAACCACAATTGAGTTCATGTAAATGGGAGCTTAGCTCTCAAATATTTTTAATCTCTCTGTTCCCACAGTGGAACCAGCTACTGAATTCGAAGGCTTACGATACTTCACTGATACAATTAGCTCCCCGCCAATGAGAATTGGTAGAGAAGGTCCAGATTATAAAGACGAGCTGTCTTTTAAAAGTCAATCTCTAAGCTGGAAATGTGCACATGCGCTTTCTGTAAAAGGTTGCGCAAATTTGCAACTGTTTTTAACTAGGTCAACGGGATTGTTCTTGGTTCTATGTCAGTTTAACTGGCAGTTCATTCAGTGGATGCTCTTGTTCTCAAGAGCTTAAAACAAAGGAACCCAATTTTCAATTCTGAAGACAAATAGTAGGTATTATTGTCTCTTAACATCTGAGGTGAAGGGGCTTACCTTCCTACCCTGAAAGTCACTATCCATCAGCCCGTCTCCCAGCCCCTGAAAGTTACCAGTCTGCTTCCTTTCTCTATGGATTTGCCTATTGTGAATAGGAACGATTACTTTTAAAAAAGTTTTTATTATGTTTTTTGATTAAAGTTTATATATTTATTTTGAGTGAGACAGAGAGCATGAGCAGGGGAGGGGCAGAGAGAGACGGGGAGAGAGAAACTCCCAAGCAGGCTCTGCACTGTCAACACGGAGCTCCACACATGGCTCTATCTCATGAACTCTGAGATCATAACCTGAACCCAAATCAAGAGTTAGACGCGTAACCAACTGAGCCACCCAGGCACGCCCCTTTTTTTAATTGAGATACAACTGACACGTAACCGTATACTTGTTTCAGGCATACAACGTAATGATTTGGTATTTGTGTATATTATAAAATGATCGCCTTAAAGAGTCTTGAGTCACATCCATCACCACACGCGGTTACAGTTTTTTTCTTGTGACGAGAACGTTTAAGAGCTACTGGCTTGGCAATTTTCAAGTATACAATACGATATTATTAACTGTAAGTCCCTATGCTGTACATTACATCGCCAGGACTTATTTAATTGGAACTATTCTTTCTTTCTTTTTTTAATGTTTATTTATTTTGGAGAAAGAGAGAGAGAGAGACAGAGTGCGAACAGGGGTGTGTGTGGAGGGCGGGGGGCGGGGAGAGACACAGAATCCGAAGGGGGCTCCAGGCTTCGAGCTGGCAGCATAGAGCCCGACGTGGGGCTGGAATTCGTGAACTGTGAGATCATGACTGGAGTCGGACGCTTAACTGACTGAGCCACTCAGGCGCCCCTGGAACTATTATTTCTAATCTAACTGTACTGGGTAGTATTTGCCCTTCCCGTTCCATTCTTTGCCCTTTCCCATTCGGCTCCGGACCCCCAGAAGCTAAAGTCCATGGACTGCATTAACAGGGCACCCCTGCCCTCTGGCTGCTGGTTGGCTTGGCTCTCAGAAAGCAGTGCAAGAACATCGGAGAATAGGAAAGGCCTTCACTTCCTCGGCTTCTCCCCTTCCTGGTGTGGGCCAGCCTGACAATGGCTGTGTTCCTCCATCGAAGGCCAAGGCTTCTGTCGGGTGCCCCTCCCCCAGCACATGGCAGATCTGACCACATCCCTGTTCCGTCTCCCCCTTCCCTTTGCAGGTCTCCACCAGGTGGGAGTTGCTTCCTGCCCTTGGTTTCACCTTCCTTTGGGTGTCTTGGATCGCAGCCCCACTTTCGTGACTTGTTCCTTCATTAAGCTCTCCCCAGTTGAGTAGGCTGTTTCCCTGCGGAATACTGACTGATCTACTAACTTGACTGATACACTGACTCGATTCATCCCGCATTTTCTTAATTATTATTGTTCACCATTGAGGAGCCCCTTAAAGACACAAGGACCTGAGGAACGATTCATTTCTTCGGGGAACGCGGCTAGTAAGGAAAATTGAAGGTGAGGGCAGACAAAACCTGAAGAGTTTCAGTATACATTTATTCAAAAATGAAGTCGGAATAGAGTTGCTTTTCATTTCTCTAAGTCACCTGCTCCCCGTTTGCAGAGTATTTCTCATTTAGCCCTTTCTGATTTCACAGCAAATCCTAACCGGGCTCTTTTTCTTTGCATTGAGGATGTATAGTGTTGAGCACACACACACACACATATGCAGCTAATGTAGTACAAATGTTACATGCAAATAAATGCATTTATACAGATGTAAATGAGGATAGCTCATCCACAATAAATACGTGTTGAACAAGCGCAAAATGAACCCATTAATTGTGAAATACGAAAAACGCAAGGGAAGAATATTCTCTGACTGTTGTCTCAAAAAGGAAATAGATGTTTTAAAAAAAGAAATTCCCAGAAAAAAAATTTGGTTTACATACACGCAGCACGTTGGGGCACCCGGGTGGCTGGGTCGGTTAGGCGTCCGACTTCGGCTCAGGTCATGATCTCACGGTTCGTGGGTCCGAGCCCCACATCAGGCTCTGCGCCGACAGCTCAGAGCCTGGAGCCTGCTTCGGATTCTGTGTCTCCCTCTCTCTCTGCCCCTCCCTGGCTCGCTCTCGCTCTTTCTCTGTCTCTCTCTGTCAAAAATGAATAAACATTAAAAAAAAAAAAGAATTCTTTAAAAATAAAGAAGTAAATAAATAAATGCAGCATGTTGTACGTACACTTTGGTCTGATCTGTGCCTGGCCCACATCCTAGAGTATCTTAAATTGCTAGAGACGTTATTAAGGACCCTTCCTTCCTCTTGAAAAGCAGGCTCTCAGAAACTTTGTCTTGAGATGAGGTCAAGTCTTGAGTTTGTAGTTACTGAAATCCCAGAAAGTGTTTCACAGTAGATAGTAGGTAATCCTTTATGTTTTGACTGAATTTTAACTTGAGTAAACTGTTTAGTGGACTTGCTATTTCGGTTGGGAGAGGACTAGGAATCCTGCCAGTTTTAAGAGAATTTAGTCGACCTTGGTATTAGAAAAGCAAAGCAACTTCCATTTCAAGTATAATATTAGTTTGGAAATGTTCTTGTGTTCCTTTTCTTTTCTTTTCTTTTGATCTTCTGAATTTTGAAAAAAAAATAAGGATGCCAAATACTTTACGTATTCGCCAATGAATAGAGAAATCTTGTAAGAGAATTTTGTGTAAGGCATAGCACCCTATAATCACCCTATAAAAATAAGAAATATTTACAAATGCCAGGTTTTCAGTGGTGCAATAAATATGGCAGTGACTTAAATAAGTTATTCAGCACAACTTCTAGGAAAATATACATGTAAGGATCTTAACAAGCTTTGTTATTCAAGTCTGAATATGAATATGAGCTTTAAGAACTGATCAAGAGAGAGAACCAACAAAGCAGCAGTGGCTGTCCACTGAGGCCGGTCGTAAATCATCCTCGACTTGGTTTAGACTCGAGACTTGGAGCAAAGCTTTCTTATTTCTCAAAGACCTTCCAATTAGTTTATTTTTAAGACAGATTTTGTAAACTCGTATGCCACAAATATTTATAAGTGGCAGCTGTTTATCCTCTCTAGACTGAGAAGGAAAAGGTAAAGCAAAAAAGAGGGACTCCTTGCTCCCGATAGAACGAGAAATTCACCACAAGGTTTGCGGGAGAAAGAACATCAGCGGGTTCTGATACTGCCATGTTTCTAAATATAACCTTTACCCTATAAAAACTAACACATTGAAAAGATTAAATGAAAACTAAGTTAATGATGATGTCATTAAGCAGTTCATACTGAGGAACTATCTCAGTAGGTAAAACGAGGCTGTATTAATGACCCAGTGCAGAAATAAAATCAATTCTGAGGACATAAACTTGTTTTAACACCTTGAGAAAGGAGACCTAGCCCTTTTATAATTTGTTTTACGCCCTTAGAAGGTAAGGGTTTATAGCTCTGAGGTCATACCTTTACCAAGAAGTAAGTTTCCTTACGGATATCTAACCTGTGAATTATTTAAGGGTTTGTTTGTTTTAATTTTTTAGGACATTTGAAGTGCTTCTGCCACTCTGTTTCTCTGTTCATGTCAAACACCTCAAAGATGTCGAAGGTCTGAGTGAATTTAAAGCTAGGTTTTGTCCTAATTTTAAGACTAACTTAAAATTATGTTACGGCAAATGCCCTCGTTTAGTAGTGAACTAAGGAAATTATGTGCAGATAGCAGATGAATCCTTCATTAAACCATTGATAGAATTAGAGAAAGGAGTAATATAGCCTGAGATTAAGCAAATATAAGCTCTAGTCCCCAGACACAAGAAGAACAAAGAGTTTTTATCCAGCATACACATGCCAGGAGCACGTTATTTGCACTGTTGGATACTGTCTGTGCGTGTGTGTTTTGATAAACTGCAATGAACCTGCCAGCAAAACAAAATATAACATTGGCCCCATTTCCCAGAAGGGTTCTACAAATACAAACACAAAAAGCACAATGGATTTTTAAATGCTCAGGATAATAAAGTTAATTGATAGCATTTGATGCTTCTGCCTATCAATTACCACCTTTATGTAAATCTCTCTTAAATGCCATTAGAATTTATGTGTCTACAACGGGACTGCCCAGAAGGTTCCGTCGTAAAGCAATGCCGAATTTGACTTCCCCTAGCTGAATCCCTCCTGAAGTGAAAAAAAGGTGACGGAGGAGTATCTCTACTTGATAATAAGAGAGAAGGAAGGAGCGTGAGGGAGGATGGGACTCAAGGGGATAATCAAAGTTAAAGGGGTGTATGGGGAATTGATTGTTTGTGGTTGCAGAGTAAATGAGAGAAAAGGAGCTAAAGACACAGGTTTATGTGTCAAATACCCTCATGCGATTAACATGACTCTGATTGAAACAAACTAACGAACCTTGCTGTTCTCTGTTGAAACCCAGTAGTCACTGGGTAATTTTTGTATTTGAACAGATTGTGATTTTTAAACAGAACTCACGGTGATAGTGGTAAGAATCCTGTACCTGAATCACTATGGCCGGATAACAAAGGAAACAAAGTCACAGGTGTTTTTAACCTTCTCTTACTGTATAATCACATCCAGCATTCTCATAAAGATGATAATGAAATCGAAAAGAAAAACCACCATACTTTCTAATTACATACATGCATAGCGCTTGATGTCAGTATCGCTTTTTTTATCATTTCCCTGACCTAGTGTTAGGTAGTCAAGGCTCCAAGCCAAATTGTTTTGTTTTGTTTTGTTTTGTTTTTAAGTTTATGTATTTATTTAGTTTGAGAGAGAGAATGAGCAGGGGAGGGACAGAAAAAGAGGAGGGTGCAGAAGATCAGAAGCGAGCTCTGTGCTGACAGCTGACCGCCCAGTGCGGGGCTCGAACTCACAAACTGCGACCTCACGACTGGAGCTGAAATCAGAAGCCCATCCCCCTGAGCCACCCACGCGTCTCCCCAAAGCAAATTGTTCCAGTCTTTTCCCTGCTGTCCTTGCCTCATCCTAAAAGCCCAACGTCCCCATGTGATCGTTTCAAAATCACTTCGGGTCAACTTGGGTCGTGTTTTATTCTGACCCAAAGTTCTCACAAGGTCTTTTCAAACTAAAGAAGCAACAGAATTTTATGTAAAGGATATCGTTTTCGATTTTTCTTGCTTTATTTTAGATTACTTTTAGAATAGCCTTGGGGATGGGCTTCAATTCCATAAACTTATGTGTGGGGTCGTTTCTTTATGTGAGATTCTCTGAGAGACGCCTGGATGGAAAAATGGATTTCCTAACCTCCAGCAGTTTAAAAGTCTAGAAAAACAGCAGAAATGTACACACAACTCCACTTTAAAATGTCCCGAGAGTGGGGAGGAAAGATGGGTCCCATCTAAAATGACCAGAAACATCATTAAAGTAGGTCATAAAAGTCGTCTTGGGTTTGAATCATTAAGTTCGCACTGGCACATAGGAAAAAGCCCTTGAATCTTACGCTCCTTCTTGTGGATGAGCAAGGCCATATTTATCACTAATCCTTAGAAGTGCCCAGGCGGGCTGGCACCCTTCCTACTCTCTGTTACAAAAGTTGAAGCACATCCAGCTAATTCAGCGACTTAACCAGCCAGGGCTCTGTTTGGCTTCTGAAAATTCTGTTTAGTTGTTCACAGCGAAGGGATTGAGTGAGCACCTCGGAATGCATTTGCAAGATGACTGGTGGGATAAGTAATTGCAATTAAGTAGTATCTTCCAAAGGCGGACTTTAACCTTTGTATTGCCTGAAGCGAATAAAAATGGATCCGATTTCAAAATATCCGAAAACTCATCAGAAGGGTGACCTAATTCCCCTTCCGATATTTGGCCTGGTCTGGCAAAGGTGAAGTTGACCAAAAAAAAAAAAAAATTGGAGGCGCCCTTAGGGTATACAATCTGTATTGGTTTTCAGAGAGGAGCAAAAGTTCAAGCAAGTGGCACTTGAGACCCGCTGGCGATGTTTTTTTTTTTTTTTTTTTTTTTTTTTTTTTTTTATCATTCATTTTCAGTTGAGGATTGTTGATGCTCCTGAGCTATAAGGATACATGCAAGGAAAGGACTGAATCGAAAGGTCTTCAATTAATTCAATTATCGTCAATAAGATTCTTCCTCCTTTAGAAGAGTGACCTTCGCTATTTTCAATACCCACTCAGAACAACTATTTGGAAATTCAATCTGCTGCTCCCTGATTGGCTTCCAGACGTGTCACTGACAACTGTAGCAACTCAGTCATGGTTATAATATCCCGGAGACTTGCTGTTCCACCTGGGGTGGTGAGCTTGCAGCATCTGCACTGCCCAGGAGCTTAGTCAAAATGCAGATCTCAGGGGCGCCCGGGGGTGGGGGTGGGGTGGGGAGGGGGGCTCTGTTGGTGAAGCCCCCTGCTCTTGGTTCTGCTCAGCTCACTCACACTTTGTGAGTTCAAGCCTTGCATCGGGCTCTGTGCAGACAGTGTGGAGCCTGCTTGAGATTCTCTCTCTCTGCCCCCTCCCTGCCCTCTCTCTCTCTCTCTCAAAATAAATAAATACACTTATTAAAAAAGAGAGAGAGAGAGAAGAAATGCAGAGCTCAGGCCCCCGCCCAGCCTTCTTGAATCAGAATCTGGGTTTTCCCAGGGCGCCTGGGTGGCTCAGTCGGTTGAGCGACCGGCGTCAGCTCAGCTCATGATCTCACGATCTGTGAGTTCGAGCCCCGCGTCGGGCTCCGTGCTGACAGCTCAGAGCCTGGAGCCTGCTTCTGATTCGGTGTCTCCCTCTCTCTCTGCTCCTCCCCCACTCGTGCTCTCTCTGTCTCAAAAATAAACATTAAAAAAAATTAAAAAAAAAAAGAATCTGAGTTTTACCAAGATGTCCAGGGGGTTAGTATGCACATTAAACTCTGAGAAGCACTGTGCTAGCATTTGGACTCCAAGGTAAAAATGAAGAAAAGTACTACATCCTGCATAAATTTAAAGCTGGCCTTGGAGAGAAACAGTACCACACGTGGTTAAGGACCCATAGGAGCTTTTGCATCTGTGTTGTTTTGCCTTGGTATTTAAACATGGTGATTTAAGGAGTGCCTGGGTGGCTCAGCTGGTTAAGCGGCCCACTATCGCCCAGGGCATGATCTCACGGCTCCTGAGTTCGAGCCCCGAGTCAGGCTTTGTGCTGACAGCTCAGCGCCTGCTGCAGATTCTGTCTCCCTCTCTCTCTGCCCCTCCCCTGCTTGTGCTCTGTTTCTCTCTGTCTTTCAAATATAGACAAACATTAAAATAAAAACAAACAAACATGGCGATTTGATCAACAGTCACTTCCATAAGGAAAAGAAGCACCGTTTCCCCTTCCTCCACAGAATTGTTGACGGCCCCACGTGACTGCTTTTGATAGGCCTGGGGCCTGCAGTTTGTCTCTGAGACAGAGACAAAGAAGAATCGCTTGCCCGTGACACAGACGAGGGAGTACAGCTCAATAACTCAACTGTCACCTGCCAGTTCATCCTTCTTACACTCAACCTTACAGATTCCACAGATCCTGGCTATCTCGCCACCAGGCCCCTTGGGAATACTCGAAGGCCTCAGATGAAAGTTGCTGATAAGGGGCAGCCAGGACAGGGGTGAGTATCATGGCCCGATGACTTCTGGCAGCTTCTTTCTGCTCACCTTTAAGGGTTCGTCTAATCCATCCATGGTTCCTTTTGAACTGGCTCACAGACGAGTCCCACGCAATAGTTAGTATTTCTAGATCGCAGTGCTTTCCAATGCTTTGAGCAATGGGCTTGACTTGTGAGCTCATTCGCTATTATTTGAGAGAAATCAAGTTATACACAGATGTGAGTTAGGGAACAAGAAATAATCTTGGCCACAGTCTGTGCTTCCCAAACTGTCATAAGCTCCAGGGAAAGAATGAGATCCTGGGTTCACTTGAAGATACCCAGGGGAACTCAGCCAATGAACCAGATGTTAGGATAGTGTTTATTAAAGGCAGGGTCTAAGCGTATGAGTTTGGGTCTTTTATCTTCTATTACACTCATCTTACCAGTGACTATAGCCATGTGTCTTTGTGTGTGACTGGACAAGATGGTATTGAAAGCCTCGTGTTTTGACAGTTGCCATGACCATTCATGTGTAGCCCATGGGTACCCAGATAAACTGCCTCTTTTGAGGAAACCCCAATCCATCAAAACAAGGATATGGGTAGATCACAAGCAATGAAGTCCCCTGTGTGCAGGTAGTATGTAAATTAGCATTGTTTCGAAGGATTGCGTACATTAAGAGGCCGGAGTCACAGGGTTACTTTCTAGGAGATCTGGAAGCGTGGTATTTTATCTCTCTGGACTTGGTTCCATTACTCTTAAAGTGATGAGTTTCAAATTAGTGTCCCACAGGACACGGTCCCTAGGAAATTAAGTGTTAACACAGTGAAGAGATGTGAGATCTCATGATGTGGAAGGTGAGCCTCCAAGAGGAGACACAGCATGTTGGATCTCCCCAGATCTTTGACCTGGGTTCCCTCTCACTGTGCTAGGTCTATCTACATGCCCTGGAGCACTCTGGGAAATGCTGTTGTGGCTAGTCTCCAGGATGTGTGACAGGGCCGATCGTTTGTGGCTCTGTAATCTTGGAGGCAGCCCATGCTCCTCTTTGACTTCTTTGTTGGTAGGACCATGGAAAAGATCTTCCAAAGTATAGAAGTCATTTACATTTGGGGCCATGGCACACGGGGTCTCCCATGACTCTCTAATTGTATATTTAGGCAAAAGCAATTACCTTTTAGTTGAAAGTCAACCTTGAATGTAGGATAGGTTGACACATAACTTGACCTAATAGAAGAAAGCTGCTTTTTCATTACGATTCACTCTGAAATAAAACTTGTATAACATTTATACCTGTGGTTTAAAAGAAAATCATTTAGTAGAAAAGGGAAAAAATGCCTCTCCATCTATTATCAGACAGTTTCAAGTGTTTCTGGGGCATAGCTTCTAAAAACTCAGTCTTTTATCCCTTTTCTCTAAATAAATAATATGGTTGTGACAACCAATAAGCAGGCCTGTTTTGTTGGGAAAATATTAAAATTAGAAAATTGTGTGCCTGTGGCGTTTGTCCTAAAGCTTCGTAATTGAGTGTTAACACACAGGAACAACGTGTTCGTTCGCGATATAATGAGTTCTGCTAAAATGAATCATTATGGTATAGTATTTTAGATTATCAAGAATTCTGGGATCAAAAGAATTCCAGGTTAAAAAGATAGCAGAGTAAGTTTGGATTTTTTTTTATGGCTTCTCAGAAGTAGGCTAGAATTAAAAAGAAATAATAAATCCCCACGCTGATTTTAACATAAAATGATGCTATTTGCATCTTGGACTGCCATTTGCCCAGGACTCTCAAACTGCAAACCTATTGGCATAGTTTTTTCCTCCTTTTCGAAACCATCAGTAAACGTCTCTCCTTTTCAAATGACACATCCAGTTCATGTCTACTTTTGGAGAAAACTGCTAAGTTATTTAGCTTCGAAACGAGCTATATTCCAGCCTTTGTAAGGGCGGTTCCTGGAATCAGTCTAATTTTGAGTACGCGTTCCTGGCCACAGCTTATTATTACTAAAGAATACGTGCTGACAGGCAGAGACAAAAAGGTCATGGAGAAGGTCACTTTTAAACAGAAATGTGATTTATATACTATAAAGCACTCTATTATTATTAGATAGGAATGAAAGTTCAGAGAAAGAATATGGGAGTTGAAAAGTCTCTTATTTCTGAAAGTTCAGACAGATTTCAGGAGGAAATTGTGCTGTGAATTTCTATTTCACTGAGAATGAGGCTCCGTGGTGAGCGGTGTGGACAAAATTAAAGGCAGATATATGAACCCAGGTAATTTTATCACGTTTTCGGTTAAACTAACCAAAATATTTGATTTTGTCCGGGTGGCAAGCAATTGCATTTATACACACACAAAGTGAATGTTTGCTTAAGTTACTAATTATTCGTTTTGAAACACAAAATCTGTCAAACGTGGCGTTTCATGCAGCTGAGAGTCACTGCCTTTGCAGCAGTCAGCGTTCTGTGCATTTTCGGTATTGTTTTATTTTTCTGTTCCTTCCGGGGGTGGGAAAGAGAGGAGAGGGGCAGGAGAAGGGAGACGGAGGGGAAGGTGGTGAGAGAGAGAAGCCTTTGCTGTAGTTTTGAGTCAATGCTAGAATATAATAAATTTTCAAGAGTCAAAACCAGCTTTAGACATATACTAAACACTAAAAAACAAAAGAAGGCTAATAAATTACGATGACATCACAAACCACAAAACGGGCCCTGTTCTTTTTACTAAAGTTAAAGATGTCTTATTGGCACAGGCAAGGTTTTCTTGCCTGGAGCGGTGTCCCAAGTTCTCCAGTCATTTCATCTGCAACCGGTTGACTATGTTTCACGTTGGTGATGAATTATACTCTATTTCCTCAGTCTAATCCTTTTCATTTATTTATATTTTATGGAGGAAACATAAAAGGCTCCTTAGAAAAATCCAACTGTTTTTGATAAACCTTGTCATGTGCAAATAATGGAGCCTTGTCAGGGCCAAGCTTTTCTGGAAATTTATACCTTCTAATAATAATTAAAAGGAAAAAAAAAGAAAATCAGAAACAAATAAGAAATATATTGAATTGGATTCAAAGCATGTTTGTGGCTTTGAATCAGGGGCAATAAAGCATTTTCTATCAAAAAATGCTTAAACGTGGCAGTGTGACTAAACTCCATGTTCAGCTTGAATTTTGGATTTTGCAAATAGTGAACCCACGACTTCAATTTTTAAGCCGAAAGAAGAAAGAAAACATTTAGTTCTTAGTGAAGCATTATATTAATAGCCTGGATCAGAGGCAACAAGAAAGAGCTGGACAGTAGAATAGACTATAGCCTGATAGGTTGCAAAGAATCCTCAACAAGAGGTTTTTAGTTCTTTCTCTCTTTTTTTTAAAGTTTATTTATTTATTTTGAGAGACAGCCCAAGTGGAGGGGGGGCAGAAAGAGAAGGAGAGAGAGGATCCCAAGCAGGCTCCGCGCTGTGAGCACAGAGCCCAACGCGGGGCTCGAACTCATGAACCGTGGGATCATGACCCGAGCTAAGATCAAGACTCAGATGCTTAACCGTCTGAGCCACCCAGGTGCCCCTTTAGTTATTTCTAAAGAAGTAAAATTTATACAGAGACGTATATTTTCGCTATTCATAGAACACGGATAACTGGGTTTTTATTTTCTAAGCATTTTCTTCCAGTGGAAGAACCACCATGGCATCCCAGTAAATGGGTTTTTTTTATTATTATTGGTTACAATAATTAGTAATGTCTACAAATTAAATATTCAAGGAAACAAATGACCAAGTCTATGTTGATTTCTTTTACTTCCTTGGGGATTTCTATTAAATCAGTAGAACCTCTTTGGCTAATTATACAAATCCTCTTTAATAGATTTCATTTGCTTTGAATCCTAATGGAATATATTCCCTATTCTTATCCCCAACAATAGTGTAGAGTTTCTGTTTATGATAGTAGTTCTCAATACAGGCTGTTTATTAGAATATTCAAGGGAATTTCTAAACATACTGATGCCTGCTCACCTCGCGCCGGCTGAAACCCACTTTCGGGGGGGGGGGAGTGATCCTAGGCATCTGTGTGTTTAGAAATTCCTCAGGTGATTCTAGTGCACAGTAAGGTGGAGCCCCACTGATCTGGGGGATTTTATCAGAATTTTGTTAGAGTAAAAATTACCATGGGATCAAGAAACTTATGCTTACTTAAATGGCCAGAATTCTATCCACGTTTCACCCTCGTGGGTGGTGGAGGCAGGATAGGGGTTGGAAATTCCTAGAGTTCTGAGTTTGAATCTAGGCTCTGCTGTTTACTTAAAATATGACCTTGATCTTCCCTATAAAAGAGACTATACTATGGGCATTAAGGAGGGCGCTTGTGATGAGCTCTGGGTGTTGTGGGTAAGTGAAGAATCATTGACTTCTTCTCCTGAAATCAAAACAATATTGCACTGCATGTGAACTAAAATTTAAATTAAAGAAAAAAAAAGATGACGGGGCGGCTGGGTGGCTCAGTCGGTCGAGCCTCCGACTTCGGCTCAGGTCATGATCTCCCAGTCCCTGAGTTTGGGCCCCGCGTCGGGCTCTGCGCTGACAGCTCGGAGCCTGGAGCCTGCTTCAGATTCCGTGTCTCCCTCTCTCTCTCTGCCCCTCCCCTGCTCATGCTCTGTCTCTTTCTGTCTGAAAAATAAATAAAAACATTAAAAAAAAAAGATTATGAACACTAACTTTTTTAGAGTCCCATGGATAAAATGAAATAAGACAGGGTAAGGTTGCCAAGGATGCTGGAGATGGGTCCAGACTGTACTTCAACTACACATGGATTTGTCAGGCGGGCATCTAGTTTGCGTGGGCAAGGAAGGACATCGTCTGCCTTTTTTGTTGAAATGGCCTTTGGGGACAAACAAAACAGTCAATGGAGGGATTTCTCTGTGTCGGAAGAACAACATGATCATTTAATTACCGAAAAAGGAGAGCACCTCGAAGACACTCCCTGTATATCACAAAAGGCAAGCACGGCTTCAAGACCCGTCAGCCACTTGGAAGACGCTTCCGTACGGAAATCGCGATGGCTGCAGTGGTGAATACATGTTAAGCATTTCCCGCCCCACCCCAGGTCTCCCTCCTTCTCCAGGAAAGGAGACAGGTTATAACAAGGATTGCTGTACTTCAGTGGGGGTTAGAGGAGAGAGACTCTGTATTCACCGCTATTAGTGGGATGCCCTCACAATCACTGGCTGGCGTGTTCTACCCGGGGTCACTCATGTCAAGCAACTCGCAGAGGGCGGCCATCCATAGATATCCCACACAAGTTACTCCCCTTCCCTTCCCTACCCCGCCCCCATTTTTCCCTTCATTCCCTCATCTTCGTACATCAGTGCCGGGAATCCCCATCTCTGGAAGTTTTCTTTGCATTCCTTCTATAACAGAGAACCATATACCTTGAATGCAACTGATTGCCCAAGGCATTGTCAAGTGACTGTATTCATTTAATTAAATTTGTTTTCTTCCATGTCGAGAGGCTGGAAGTATGAGAGCAACATGTGAACAGGGATGGTTCCTTCTGAGGGCTGTGATGGAGAAGCCGGTCCGGGCTTCTCTCCTTGGCTTGTAAGTGGCCGTCTTGCCCCCTGTGTCTCACCCCACTGTCTTCTCCCTCCGCATGTCTGTGTCCAAATTTCCTCTTCTTATTAGGACATCGGTAATATTGGAATAAGGCCCATCCTAACGACCTTATTTTAACTTGATTACCTCTGTAAGGACGCTATGAAGTAAGGGAGGTTAGGACTTTGAAACAGATTTTTCATTGGGAGGGAGGGGGTGAACACATGGACAAGTACTTGATAGAGAGAGAGAGAGAGTGAGAGACGGAAGAAAGACAGAGACAGATGAAGGAAGGAGGGAGGGAGGAAGGGAGGGAGAGAGGGAGGGAGGGAAGAAGAGAGAGAGGGAGAAAGAAAGAAAGAAAAAGAAGAAAGAAGGAAAGAAAGAAAGAAAGAAAGAAAGAAAGAAAGAAAGAAAAGAAGGAAGGAAGAAAAGAAGGAAGGAAGGAAGGAAGGAAGGAAGGAAGGAAGGAAGGAAAGACCTACTTAAAAAGGTTAACAAAACTAGAGCCTTTTTTGAATTTTTATATGCAAATTCAATTAATTAAAATTTAAACTTAAAAAATTTAAATTAAAAAAAGGTTAAATTAAACCGTTGGTTTCAGAATAAACTTGTTTGCTTTTCTTTTTAGAATTTCTGGTAGTATCATTAAGACAAGCATATTCAGAAACCCTGAATTTTATACATAGATTTTTAAAAATTTTTTTTAACACTTATTTATTTTTTTTTAATTTTTTTTTCAACGTTTATTTATTTTTGGGACAGAGAGAGACAGAGCATGAACGAGGGAGGAGCAGAGAGAGAGGGAGACACAGAATCGGAAACAGGCTCCAGGCTCTGAGCCATCAGCCCAGAGCCTGATGCGGGGCTCGAACTCACGAACCGTGAGATCGTGACCTGGCTGAAGTCGGACGCTTAACCGACTGCGCCACCCAGGCGCCCCTAACACTTATTTATTTTTGAGACAGAGAGAGACAGAGCATGAACGGGGGAGGGTCAGAGAGAGAGGGAGACACGGAATCTGAAACAAGCTCCAGGCTCTGAGCCATCAGCACAGAGCCTGACGCGGGGCTTGAACTCACTAACCGCGAGATCATGACCTGAGCCGAAGTCAGACGCTGAACCGACTGAGCCACCCAGGCGCCCCTACATAGATTTTTAAAAATATAATTCTATTTTTTTTCCTGAAGTAACAAAAACAGGAATAAAAGATCAAACACAAATATTGTGGGTTGCTTTCCTCTTTGCTTAAATACTTTCCAACTAGGGAGGATAATGCCTTTGCCATTTTGAATCTCAGATATCTCCTTCCTACTCTTCTGTTACAAGTGATTTCACATTTAATTTTTTTTTTTAACACATTTTGGCCGTCAGTGTGAGCACTGTCAGTCCCTGTCCTGCGGGCAGCATACAACCAGAAGTGGCTAAACCAGGGAAAGGTAAAATGACCTCATGTCTACGTTCATCTGGGAGAGCCTTATGCAAGCCAGTACAACAGAAACAGCCAGATCAAGAATGAAAATACTAGCTAGCTCCTATTCATGTGCAAAGTGCCTGAGGAAATCAGTGGACTATCCTGATGTCTGGCAAAGACAGGGCGTTGAGTCCCTGATGCCTCCACCAGATGTGGGTAGTGAAGACAAATACAAAATAATCACACCATGAAAAATACTTTTTCTCTAGAATCAGAAGTACCATTGAAAACAATGGCTTCCTTCATACAGGGTGTGCAGATTAGATATCAGTAAAATTTTACATCTGAATCACTATGACTAATATTATAAGTAGGAACCATTCCCAAGCTTCACGGAGAAAATAAAAATAAGCAAAATTATCAGACCCCCAAAAGGCGTCTCTATTTGTCTTTGGACTATTTACCAGGACGGACAGTGGCAAATTTTCAAACATATATGTACAGCAGTTTTGTTTTATAAGCACAGCTAGTGAAATCTAAATAGTTGCTAGGTGCCAGCAAAAATAAATGAGATATCTATTATCCGTCTATTGTTAGCTTGCATTCTGATTTTCAGGCTTATTTCCTCATTTGCTCTGTATAATTATCATTGGGCTGTGGGACTTGTAGCAATGACACCTATATTGGACCTTTCAGTGACAGAGTGAAACTAGGTTTTATCACCATCAACACTGAATTTTACCAGAGATCCATCAATATGATCTTTTAAAATGTTAGCCATAATCATTTCAAACTAATTTTAAATCCTAATGATAGTTTTCGTTTCAGCCATATGCATGGCTCTGGATACAGATAAGCAGTAGCTGATCAGTAACATTCCCAAAGTTATTACAAGTGAAGAATATGTTTTAAAATAATGATGACAATGTCTCCAAATTGGGTATGAATCATTCTGAAGTACCCGAGTTTAAGCTAGATTTAGCAAGGCTTGGTAGAGGATAGAGGGGAAGGAAAAATGAAATTAGCCACTGTTCCTAAAATTTATTTAAAAAGACAGATTTTTAAATTGTATTAAATCTTCTGAAATTTTAGAACTCAACTTTTTCCACATGACACAGCACTTTGCTAGCAACTGCCCTGAAGTTCCCTCCAACGTGCAACAATTCATTCCATTTTCCATTCTTCTACTTTTAATCATAAAACTGCATTCATCCGCTCATGCTGGCACATAGACACGTCTCACTCCGTCACTGCCTCCTGCACACTGGTTAGTCTCTAACTGATATTGAAATCAGTGCATTGTCAAGTTCATTCACATTTGCTAAATTTTAATTCACGTGAGTCACTTGCACAACATATCTCAACGAGAAAGGAGACCGTAATGGAGAACAGGGGCACTTGCCATATACAGGGCGGGTTTGATACCTGAATGCTTTTGGTATTCATTTGGGGGAAAATAAAAATGGCATATTGAGACTTGGAGACATGCATTCTCCTTTCAGATACCTTAACACACACACACACACGCGCGCGCGCGCGCGCACACAAGATGGCCTTTAGACTTGGGCTTGAGTAGCAAACAAATGCCTCCAGATGAGAGAATTTCCAAACAGGTAAAATTCTCACCTGGAAATTTGGAAATCAGGGTTCTGAACAGCTAAATAATCAAATAGATCTGCAAACCTCTCAGTGAACCCTAGCCAACTCTTAGATGAATTTTTAGCAAACCTGGGCTGAGTTTGGAGAAATTCAAAGCAATTTTATGGTTGCAGATGGAAACCAGGCCCAACTCAGTAGTTTAAATGAACCTGAAACTCAAGGGCCATCTCAAGGGGTCTGAACCCAAGCAAACCAAAACATAGTAATGATTCCCAGGGAACACTGGAAGCCCTCGACGCATTCTCTTGGCAAAGGCTGAGCGCAGATTTGTTTTATACTATTTAAAAGTGGTAAGTGAGAAAATTAAAAAAGATTCCTTAGATGGAATCTGTGGAAGGTCTGTATTATTCAGCAGCCAAATGAAGGAACTTTTAGGCATTGCTCACTTGGCACAGTTTTTTTTTTCAGAAAATAATTGTGAATTTTAAACTACTACAACAGCTATATAAAGAGATTGACAGATGGGTGTGGACCAAAATAACTTTTTCTAAACTCAAAGAAGTACAGGTATCTGGCTATAGGACTTGAGGGCAGCAGTTATCTCTAGCCTTTGTGGCAGGAATAGAGAGTATCAGGACTGAATCATTTTGCCAATAGAGTCTGACATCTGGATTTGAACCTCATTCCAAGTGTTCTGGTTGACCACCAAGTTCCACATGATATTGGGTCAATGCCTTGCATGCTTGGTGTAGCTGAATATCCTTCTTATTTTGAGAACACCTGGAATCCAGGGAACAAGAAAAATAATTCCTTGACTTCTGGAAGACACTTTTGTTTTCTTCCTAAAGACAATAACAATGTCAACGGTTTTCAAGAGAGGACTCTGTGTGCGAGTGTGTGTGTGTGTGTGTGTGTGTGTGTGTGTGTGTGTGTATCAGTCTTTCAGTCATGTCTTTTCAAGAAACTGTAGGCTGGAAAATAATTTTTATAATTGGACCAGCTTTTAATTCCCAAGACCATTAATTTTGCATCTTGATGACTTTGGGTTTCAAAACTTATTAAACATCAAAGTATCCCAAAGTCTTTATAGAAGAGAGTGGGAATGAGTTTCAATGGCTGCTATGTGCTGGAAACTGGGTCTTCTCACTTGGTATCTATTTCCTAAAATTTCTGTGAGAATTTAATGAGGAAAAAAACACAGTTCCTACTATATAGTGGGGGCTTGAAAATGATTAATTCTCCTCATCACATTCATCATCATTATCATTATTGCTATTGTTTCTCTTCTATCAGGGATCATTGTCATGAATCCTCATGTCTCAACAGCTTTTGCCAAAAAAAAAAAAAAAAAATAAGAAGAAGAAGAAGAAGGAGGAGGAGGTTTAGAGAGTATGCTACCTCCCATTTCTCATTCTTGGCCCCATTTCTAGAAATTCTCTTTCCAACCCACCCACTGGCTGTTGGTAAATATTCTCATGCTCTTCTCACCAGCTTGTCTATTAAAATTCTTCCAGATAGTCTCTAATTCACACGTGTCAATCTCTTCTTTAGAGAAAATGGCTACTTGCCTTTCAAATATTCTGTGAAACGTGCCATAAAAAAGTTAGCTTATAATAGATTTATACAAATGGAATTAGAATTTTGGGGGGTTGGGACCCCACACGTTTTACCCCTGTGATTCTAAAATCTAGATTGGGTTGAAAATCACTGCCTCAGACAAATTAACATGATTCTATCTGCATTAGAGGCATCCAGAGACTCTCAATCGTTGAGTATCCACACATTCATTATTGTTTTGTCATAATACTTTTTCTCTCAGTGGGATTTCCAATAGGGAGAGAAGGTTCATAGTGAACAAGCCTCACACATTTTTATGTCAAGTTCCTGTGGGCAGCATCATTTGACAATATGGCTTACTGTGGGACATGACAAGCCCTCACCCAAGCAATGAATTGAATTTGGATTGCCAGTGGTCCATAGATCATGGTTTGTGAGTCGTTGACCTGGGAGTTTTAGTTTTATTATCATAAAAAGTAAACTGAATAGAAAGTTTTTCTCCCATTACCCAAATTTCTTAAAGAGATAGCTTTAAGAAGATTTATTCAGTTAGTGTTTATTTAATGTTTACAATAGTCAAGGCTTTTATATCTACTGCCAAAAATAGAGAGGAATTATAAACATTATTCTTTTTCTTATGTTCTTAGTAGAGAGGGAAACTTCAAACTCTCAGGATCTCAATCTCATTCAAATGATAGTCCTTTACTCAGAAATCAGAAAGATAAGTTTTCTGGAAGAGAAATATATGTTAATGAACATTTTCAGGAGATAAAAATATACTAATGAAGATGATTACGGGGCTTTCTCTTTCTGACCAGCCTCTCAGGCTTCCAGAAATATGGTCATATCTATGGAGTTCAAATGATAGCAAAAAGTATAATCGTCATTTTTGATAGGGAATCTAACGTGATTTGTAATCCCTGAAAACAGAGCCTGAGGCCAAATTCCCGTGCAATCCTAAGGCAGGAGGAGTGAGGGAAAAAGGTGAACAAGGCGGGGAAGTGTGGGAAGGAAATACAAGATGGAGTGTATCGAGATGGTCACAACTTGAAGAGTACAGAGCCAGTTTCTAGACAGACCATATGGAACCACTGCTCCTTGAGCATCCTTGTGCCTCATGGCAGAAGGCAGACAGAGGAATGTAGCTGACATCTTCTCATGCCTTGTCTCTCACTGGTCAACGTTCACACTGTCTTTGATCTCCTCAACCTCCAGGTTATATTTCTGGGGATCCTCCTGACGGTCACTAGGGAAGCGAGATCTCATGTCCTGCTGGGTGGTGCTTCCTCTAGGTCTAGAAATAATAGAAAGGTTCAGAGCTTTCGGAGGCCAAAATGGACACTGAGATGAAACACTGGCGGTAGTGGCCAGGCCTGTCCTTGAGCAAGCAGCTGAGGGCTCAGGATGAAGCCATGCAAATCTGAGGACACACCAAACTGGTTCTGATACAGATTTCAGGTCTCCCAGACAGGGATAAGGATAGTTACTGAGTAAGCGTGATGCGTGGTTAAGTTGTCTTTACCCACCATGAAACTCCTCCAACAGGGTAAAGTTAACCAGGAGTGATAGGGACAAGACCACTGTTGATTTCTGGACCCAGACCCCATCTGTCTCTTGGGACTTGGACCTTGCTTGCCTGAGGTCACTGAGGTTTGAATCAGAACCAACGGGGTCATAGTGGCTTCCCAGTCCAAGCCCTCATTCTTCTTCCATTTTTCCAACCACTTCTCAGTCTCTATCACAGACGTCCCCCCCCCCCCCCGGCCACCCACTAAATACTAATATTGTCCAGTGCCGACTTTCCTAAACTTCGTCCGAAAGAATCCTCATCCATGGATATGTTTTCCCTAACCGCCCCACACCCAATCGTTCTAGGGGAAGTCACTTCACACAGTGCTCTTTGCCCTCTTGTGTCTTTGTTTTGGAGTTTGCTTTCTCGAGCACTTCCCCTAAGCCCTTTCGGTCATCATCGCATTTAATTCTCCTGACAAGTCTAAGAGGCAGGTGTGATTATTACCTGCCTTTTACAGACAAGGAAACTGAAGAACGAAGAGAATGAATACCCTTGTGGGTAACAGGACGAGCATCGGAGCTTCTGCATTGTGTGTTCTCAAGCATTGCATTACAGCTTCTGGGCCCGTTATTCGAGGAGAGAATAAGGAGTCATGCAGTAAAGAAAACCGGTTAGCATTGTTCAAGCCCATATTTTCTAAACAGAGTGGACCAATTTATTTTATTGCATTTGCTGCTGAGACAAACGTACCGACCCCCTGAAGGGTAGTGTTCCTTGAAAACAGAGTTCGGGGCTTACTGCCCTAGTGCATGGCGCTTGGCTCTCTGTTCCTCCATGCCCTCCTCCTCGGTGATCCCTTGTACGTACTCTCGTGGCTTTAAACCGGATTCGAAAATACAGGAAGGTTCATGGCAATACGCTTCGGGTTTCTGGGTTTTCAGAATGCTGCAGTCAAAGCCCGGCAGGGCCATGTAGCGATAGAATGAATGCCACAACCATTGTGACAGATCTCAAATGGACAACAGCCTGCTTGCTCCTGGTAGCTATCCCAGTTAAGGGTCTATCCATCCACGCCGATGCCTTCTTTGTGCATCCCCTCTGCTTGTGTTAGTGCACCTGACAGTAAAATAAAGCAGCAGCAGCATGGCCAAAAGCGTGGCCCAAACTGCTTGCACGTCCCCACTCTGGAGAAATGCTGAGTCAGCTGGACGCAGGTGTCGTGTGGCCAGTCTCGCAAGCAAAGGAGCTGAGCGAATTTGCCAGGAGTTTCCAAATAGTGACGGCTCCGCATACACACACTTCCTCGATAAGCTACACATAGCAAAAGCATACCGGCCGTTAAAAGCATTCCAAATTTAGAACTGCTGTATTCCTTGGTTACTTCCCTTGCTCTGGGCATAAGAAAGCAGGAAGATGCTCTGGTCCTGAGAAATTGGAGGAAGAGGCCATTTCCGGACCAAAGGGCCCTGGAGAGGGAGAGGGAGAGGGAGAGGGGGTGGGAGTAGGACCAACTTCAACCCAAAGTAGTACACTGTTTACTGAGCTACAGTTCAATTTCAGAAAAGCCCTCTCTTAAGGTAAATTTTGCAAGGGCGAAAGAAATACAGTGTCAGTTTGAAGGGCGCCTGGAGAAAAAGGAATCTGATTTTAGAATTTGGGATCGGAGCATTCTGGCTTGCTGGATTGTCACTTTATTTATGCTCATACTTAACTCAACTGTAGCTTCTGGGTATTTCTCATGTCATTGCATACCAGTAGTGCAGCGAAGGGAATAGAAAGTGAGACGCTGCTTTGTTTACTTTTGTGCCATTCAGCATTTCATCTGGCAGCCCACAGGAGACCTCTGGCTGTATTCACAATGATGGTGACAGAAGTTTAACTAAATGCAGGAGGATCCCACTGGCTTGCAGTGTAGTGAATCTAAACGCGTGAATGGGAAGTCTCTAGGAGGGTTCTTTTTCATGGATGTGAAAGGAAGGCATTGATATTTTATTTTAGGCTTGTGGTGGGAACACGGTTAGGGAGAGAAAACTACAGACAAACGAAGATTCTTTCACTAGAACTTCAGCTAAGCTCTTAACCATTTTCCACCCATCCCGTCAGAAGCTGGAAGACACAGACTCTTAAACACAGCAAAATGCTACGCGTTCTCGGAGAAAATCCGTCAGAAGTTAGAGCTGTAAGGGGACTCACTGACTGCGTCTGACTTGCTTATTTTGTGAATCGTCTGACCTAGAGGAGTATCTTTCTCAAGGTCACACAGCCAGTGGGTGGCATCTGCGGGCCTAACTCCTTGCCCAGGTGACTTTAACACCACGCTCATGCCCTCCCCTCAACCCCCGGAGTTGAATTCTTTCCAGGAGTCCGGCAGGGGGTGGGGGGATATAGTGCGAGGTTGGAGAGCATATGCTGGCTAGATCGTATGCACGCACCCACCAAGAGATATGTACCAATGGATTATGACCTCAGGGATCATCATGTTTCCAGGGGAACCTGATATGGTCTCACAAATTGGTTTCTGCAGGAATGTATATGGCCTCTCCTTTCAGACAAATTGAGGACTGCAGTCAGGACCAGAAGCCGCAGGAGCCCTTAATGAATACTGAGGCAGGGGTCCCTGGTCTCTAGAATTTAATAACAAAAATTAAAGAGGGTGGGTAGATCTGGAGGCTAACTGGACGTTACTGAATTAAAGAAAGCGACACTATGCATTGTCAATCTGAAGCCAGGCTAAGTGGGAGCGTCCAGATACACAAGCAATGAGATGGAAATCCCATGACAGAGAAAGGTTAAGTGTTGATTCTCCGTGGAGTTGAAAAACCTACAAGGATGAATGGGCACCACAGCACCTCTTTATCTAGTTCCTCCAGGCATAGGCACATGCCCAGAGGTATCTCCTCCACACTACCAGCCTGACACAACCATTCCGACATTCTCTCTGCTTCAGCTCAGAGGGAATCAAATTCCTATTCTCTCCCACTCCCTGCACTCAACCATATGGGCTTCTGTCTTCATGTTTGTTTTTGCACGTTGGCCAAATGACATGGCAGGAACCAAGGGGTTTCCATCAGTATCCGTGACTTTACAAGGACCACTGTGAAAGGGACAGTTGATGACTCAGCATTCTCAGCTTTACCGAATGAGTTCACATGAAGCTACATTATTTTTCTCTTCTTTACGATCTGCTGTTCTCCTATAAAAGTAAATTGAAGTCATTTTCAGTGTCCTATTTTTTTATTTTTATAGCTCCATTCAATGGCACAGTTCTCTCCTCTACCTTCCCGAGAAACACGGTGAATTAAAAGTTTTAAATCGTACATATGATTGAAATCGTGTCATTTTAAGGTCGTGGATTCCATAAAACAAATATCACTCTAATTTTTTTGTGACCCTCATCCTTTAATTTCTTCCCTGAGACTCTGTATCTCTAAAAACCTTCTCACAATGCTATCTAATTTTGTTGATTTATTTATTTCTAAATAAAGTGGCTGGGCAATTCTGATTAGATGTCATTTTCAGGCACAATAAGGACAGCTCTGTGTCCTACCTTCTCTTTTGTGTGCCGACTTGTATATTCAGCCACATAACTTTGGGAATGACTGATCTAGTCTCACCTTCCATCTTATGAGTGCTGAGATACAGCCTGAGTGGTGCTCATAAACCCAATATTTTAGGGCTGACTGACAGGAGGGCTCCTTATTCCATGACTACAATCCCTCATAGAGTCATCTTGGGAGTGTGTAGTGTGGGTTATAAGAAGCATGATCCCACGAATCTCAAAACCTCATCATTTTGAGAAAAGTGATTCAACATCCTGGACCCTATTCATCACTGGACCCTCATAATGTTCAAGAAAGACCTAAGCAGGACTCTGGGTAGCTATGATTCAATATTAATTCATTGCTTGGTAATTTCCACTTTTTGTCTATGTTCATTTTCTTCATTGCTATATTATACTCGATTTCATCCTTTATTTCCCACACTGTTATTGTTAATGGAGTAATTGACGAAGTATGCTCTACCAAAGTGATGTGCATTTTTTATAGCTGTCTTCTCTAGGCACAGTAAAAACCTTAAACAGCCTTAAAATTAAATGTAATATATTTGCATCAGTACAGTTTTTGTTTTAGCATCTGGAAACCATTTAGGTAGTTATTTATTTGAAAACTGCTCTTAGCACGGTAAAAGACCATGTACTGAAGCTTGTCTAGAGTGAGCTACCGAATCAAACCCAGCTAGAGACTGTGATTGAATCCAGCCAGGCTGCTGACCCAGGGGAGAAGACCTGTTCCAACACAAATTGGAACCTTCACCAATCTGTGAAAGACAAGAACCATAATCTCCATTGCCTGAATTTCAGTTCTAGCTCCACGCAGCATTAGCATGTAAATCTGCAACCAGCAAATTTCTGGTTGGTTTTCATGATCACATTTGAATCTCAGTATCCCGGGAGGGAGTACATACTCCTAGTTAGGGAAGCAAAAATGTTGAATTTGCTCCCCAAGGCATATGTAATATGTTTTCTACAAAATTAATCTCAAAGGGTTGGAAAGAGTTGGTTGGCATGAGATGATAGTTGAAAATTTTGAGAAACTGTTAGAAACACACAATGCCAGAGTTCTTACAAGACAAGAAATGCACATGGAATATATGAGACAGCCTTTAAAAAAGCAGTTGCTCACATTTCAAAATAAAGTTATAGGGTCAAATGTCCCTTAGCATCCAGCCTGGCACACAGCAGTGTTCAGTAAGCATCAGTTACTTCTCCCCTACCTCTTGCCTCTTCTCCCTCACCTCTTTTTTCCCGTTTTGAACTTCTCTTCCTTTCTTTTACTTTGATTTTTGGGGGGTAGGCTTATTTTTGTGGTAAATTGTCATAATTAACAGAAACAATATTTGGTTTACAACTGTTGGGCTTCTGCTCTATTTTCAGAAATGCCCCGGCCGTATGTGCTGAGGTACATTTTGTAGGCTTTAGCAATCTTTTATGACCCCATTACACTCAAAAAGACCCTTTCTAGAAGAGTGGATACAATGTCAGTTTCCACAGTTAAAAAGGGACCCAGAGAACCGAGAAAGGCTTCAGTGACAGGTTTATGGAAACTCCTGAAGAGATGAAATCAAAGAACAAGATGGGACGTTAATCCAGGCCCCATTTTCCCATAGCTGCAGAAACTGAAGTAAAGAAGGGACAATTTTTCCTCCAACTACTGTATTATCCTTCCTGATTCCGTGCCTCTAAGGTGCATACAACTTAAGAGCTGAACCTCTGAATAAATGACTAGTACGTATTATAATTCCTAGTGAGGTACCCAGTAGATACCTGATAAAATGTTAGTGCCCTGGAGTGGACAGACTTTAAAATGACCCCCCAATGATCCCCATTTCCAGGTATTCATGACTCGTGGAATCTTCTTCCTCCTTCAGTGTGGGCTGGACCTGTGATTGCTTCTAACAGACAGGATTCAGTAAAAGTGATGAGATTCATTTCCATTTGTCGATTGTGTAAGATTTTAACTTGTAGCTTTCTAGAAGACATTCTTCCTTGCTGGCTTTGAGGAAGCAAGCTTCCATGTTCTGATTGCTATGGAAAGGCACACATGACAAGGAATTGAGGGCGCCCCCCTTCCATAGTCATCAAGGAGCTGAGACCCTTAATCCAAGAGCCTTCTAGAAACCAAAACCGGACAACCATAGAGTTCAGTAGCAGGTTCTTATAATTTGAAAACTCAGACGAGACTCCAGCCCTGACAACACTTTAATCGGTCTTGTGAGAGACTCTAAGTCAGAGGATCCTTTTGTCTATATTCTTGACCCCTTGAGACTATGAGATGATAAATGTGTATTATTTTATGCTACTAAGTTTTGTGGTCACTTGTTACTCAGCAATAGACAATTAATAGGCACTACCATTTCTTCATTCTTGTTCAATCTATGGGACAAGTTGTGCCTCTGGAGCTCTGTGAAGGTTTCTCAATCCCCTGCTACTACATTTCCACCCTCTGCCACCATTCTGTCTCTGGAAGAGACATTCTCTGTACCCCACACTCCACGGTTTCATGTTGTTTTGCCTGTGTCTTCTCCATTGAACCCCAGTCACCAAGCTGGGGTCCTGGAGTTTTTTCTCCTGTTACTTGACCACCCTTAAGAAAACATGATTTTCAGGGACTTCTGTTGTCTTTATTTGCTACAATATATGCCCAACTTTGCTTAAATATAAATCCCAGATCTTGGAACCTATATGAAAAATGTTACTTAGATCTTCCCTGCCCACATTAGTTAACTTTATATTTCAGGTCCCTGTCTGTGACTAGATCCATTGGTGGCCATGTTTCTAATCCAATATCCCCAGACTATACCTAGATTTTTTTCAGGTGCATCTGAACTCCTGATCTGATCCACAGTGTTATATCACTGCATGAAAATATTATCAGCAGGGTCTGTGATATCACTCAGTCAAAGCCTTGGAGGCAAAGCTAAAAGCAGACTTCAGATTTTCTTATCCCTTGCTAAATAATCTTTTAACAATCTTTTGCTGCTTCCCTCAAAAGGAAAGAGACCACAGACCATTTGTCCCCGACAATATAAAGATAATCAATGATAATTTCCAAGTATATTTACAGAGGTTGATGCATTTTTATTTCCACTGGGGATGGAAGAAGAGGAAATGTGCTTAAACTGTATGCCACAGACTGAAATTTATTTATTATGGCAGTGTATTCTTGAGAATGGCTATGGACATACATTCTAGAGTAAATTCCCTTCTACCTAGGATATATTCAGTATTGTGCCTGAAGGAGAAAATGGCCCAAGTGACCTCAAGCATCCAGCACGATGCCTCTTACCTTGTAGGAATTTAACAAACAGTTTAAAGCAAAAAGGTAAATCTAAACTTGAATTCTAAGATAAATGAGCCATTCACAGAAATGGAAACTACATAAATAAAACCCAAGAGACAGCACAATTGGTATTCGGGTATATAATAAAATCTATTATCTCTAAAGTTGGAAAATAGCATTTGAAATCCGACCTTAAGCTGTCTTACTTAAATGGTTTGTGTTGATATATCTACCTAACTCAAAACACAGGGGTACTTCCCCAAATAAGTCAGACATTTGGAAACACAATGTTAAAAGTGAAAAAATCAGGGTAAAGTTATGTCTACGTCTTATTAGACAATGATTAGCTTTGACAAGTCTGCCTTGGACAAGATCACAAACATTTTACAATAGCCACACGTATGTGTGAAGTTTGATTTCATCAACCATAATATGGTCGCTTTAGATGTTGGACCATCCTACTGTCCATTTCTCAAGTGACCAGAGATATTAATAGCTAATATATCTTGTGCATATAACAAGCGTTAGGTAGTATAATAACAGTTGTCCATGAATTAGCTCATTTAATTCTCATAACACAAAATTACACAGGAATTGTGATTATATCCATGTAACAGAGAAGATACACAAAAATCAGAGAGCTTAAGAATCTTGCCCAAAGTCACATAGTTAGTAAGTGATGGAGCCAGGTTATAACCTTGGTGGTCTGATTCCAGACAATGTGTTCCTCACCATAGCAACATACAATCGCAGAGCTAATCTCAAGTTAGTTCACAGCAAAGCAATTCAGCTCACTGATTATAAAACCACTGTTATGTATCTGTTGAGCACTTACCATCGGATCTTTGGAAGGTAGTAAACAAAATATCGATCTTGTTCTCAGGGAGCTTGCAAGTTACCATCATAACTTGCTTATAGTTTTATTAGCGAAATTACCAGGAGGAACAAAAATCCCATGATGAGATCTAGAGAGTTGAGATTCCCTTTCAGAATTAACTGTTGTGTGGTTCTCTTAATGGACATAGTCAGTACCCTGCACATATCTCCTTGGTACATAAATGTCCAGCACATGCCAAACTGTCTTACTGTGAGTACCCATGATTTGTCACCTGAGAGCTTTCTCGTGGTCCTCACGTGTGTGGAGAATGGGCAGGAAATGGCAGGAAGTCTGTGCTCCTTGGAGATGCCCTCAGCCAGTGACTATAGAACTGGTGGATAAATACTTCAGACTCCGCACCCTTCAGATGGACAATCTTGAAGTGGAATCGACAGTGTTTCTTAGAGTTCCCCCAGCAAGGCCAACCCTCTTGCCTGAATTTAATACTCTCTTGATAATACATAGTTTATGGATTTGTGTCCCTTCCCTGCTTCACTCTCCAATCCTCTTCCAGCACTTCCTGGAATCATCTGCCTAATAAACTACTTGTATTCAAATCTTCAATTCAGACTCAGCTTCCGGGGGAACCAAAATGTAGGATAATTTGTGAAGTAATATACTTTCAATAATATGGAAATTCAGTGTCTTCTAGTTCTTAGTGCTCTTGTTGAAAAAACAGTGTACCGCTCTAAGACTGGCAGGTTTGAAAACTTCAGGTTTACATAAAGTTTGTTCAATTGTTTTATGACAAAGAAAGTGAAATGCAATGGGGAATTCTTGATAGAAGAGAAGATTGAACTATCTTTGGTGTATTTCTCAAGCCTATTACACCTATTCAGAGGCAGCCTACAGTAGCTGTCAGAGCTGAAGTTTCTGTATCTTAACAGATCAGGTAGTGACTCCAACCTACAGAGAAGAAATTCTTCCTCCAATACCTTCAAAAGGGATACTGTCTAAAAGGAGCCAAGTAAGAAAAGAACATGAACTTTGACAGTAGGTCAAAGAGTAGAGGAAGCCTGGTGCCGTGAAAAAGGTTCCAAAAATGGAAGTCAAGAAAATTGGATTCTAATCTTTTTTGTCCTTAAAAAGCTTTATCACTGGGTGATCACTGGGTGATTTTCTTTTCTCATGACCTTATTTTCCTGAAAAATGATGTTTTATCAGGTGGATTTCTTTTTTAAAACTATTTTTTGTTTTTGAACAGAGCAATACCCTAGTAGGCTAGTGGTTGCCTGGGGAATGTGGGCAGGAAGGCATGGGCTATGAAGGATCACAAGGGACCTTCTTGATTTGCTCATCTTCATTGCAGCGAATATTTCCCTGGTGTATACATATGACAAAGTAACAAATTTTGCATTTTGTGTTTTTTTAAGTTGCTTTATTTATTTTGAGAGAGAGAGAGGGCACACAAGTGGAGGAGGGGCGGAGAGAAGGAGAGACAGAAACCCAAGCAGGCTCCGCCCCATCAGCGCAGAGCCCAACGTGGGGCTCAAACTCATAAACCTTGAGATCATGGCCTGAACCAAGATCAAGAGTCAGACACGTAACCAACTGCGCCACCCAGGTGCCTCTTTAATTTTGCATTTTAAATAGCATAAACTGTGCAAAGAACTGTATATGTTCACCGGAAGTTGTGCGATGGAGTGTGCAAGGATAAATCCCCTTCGTCTTCATACCCTGGTGTCCCCAGACCCACTCCCAAGAGATTTACTAGTTTTATGTAAATTTTTGAGTTGTTCAAGGTTGGGTTCAGGTTTCTCTTCCTCCACTACACTCTGTTTTTTATCAATCACCTCAATCTTGAGTTCTCTGTTTGTAAATGACTCCCAAGTACATAAACCCAGACTAGAACTAACTTCTACGTTGCAGACTTACAAGTACAATTTCCTGCTGAGTCTTCCATTTGGATGTCTCATAGACCATGCAAATATATCATGCCTCAAATTACTTTTAATATTTCTTTATTCACATCCTCCTACCAGACTTCTCCACCTCTCTGTACATGGCCCTGTCAAACACATTCTCAATTAAAAACCTTTCTGTCATCTCTTAAAAATGCAGATCAAATCACATCTTTCCCTAACTAAAATCTCATGAAGAGCTGCTCATTGTAACTGAAATAAAATCTAACTCCTTAGTTTGTAAGACGCTATTCAGCAGTTCTCAAACAACGATCTCAAATAATGATCTGTGGGTCCCCTTGGCCCATAGGAGTTACTTCGATATAAACTATTTTCTTAATGCTACTGAAATGCTATTGGCCCTTTTCACTCTAACACTTGCATGGGTGGCGCAGAAACAACGTTGAGTAAAACTCTTGGCACCTTGTGGGTATCAATGCTGCGGCACCAACTTACACAGTAATCGTTGCGTTTTTCCCTGTAATGTATTAGCAGTTAAAGAAAAATAAAGGGAAAAGCCCATTTCACATAAGAATGCTCTCGATGAAGGACCTGAAAATTATAATTATTATTTTTTAATTCACAGCTATTGACCATGTCTTCTTTTGTTTAAGTTTTTTATTTAATTGCAGTTTACTTACAGTGTTATATCAGTTTCAGGTGTAATATACAGTGTATACAGTGTAATATTGTTTCAGGTGTACAATATGGTGATTCAACACTTCCATACGTCACCTAGGTCTCATCACAAGTGCACTCCTTAATCCCCATCACCAATTTAACCCATCTGCCCACCCCCCTCCCTTCTGGTAACCATCAGTTTGTTCTCTATAGCTAAGAGTCTGTTTCTTGGTTTGCTTCTCTCTCTCTCTTCTTTTCCCCTTTGCCCATTTGTTTTCTTTCTTAAATTCCACACATGAGTGAAATCATATGGCGTTTGTCTTTCTTGGACTGACTTATTTCACTTAGCATAATACTCTCTAGCCCTATCCATGTCATTGCAAATGACAAGATTTCATGCTTTTTTTATAGCTGAGTAATATTCCATTACATATATATGCCAAATTTTCTTTATCCATTCACCAAGTATGCCTTCTTAATGTCTGTGTAATATCTATATAATGAGATGGGAGGTACACATAAAACTTTTGGGCAATTGTTAGAGCTGCGAACTAAACTAGCCACATTTTTCATGGAACACAATTTTTATTTGAAAAAAAACAGCGACAGATTATGCTTATTTCAATTTGGATGAGTCTGTTACTTCAAGGGAAACAATTGACCACACTTGTTGCCAATGTTAAACTCAAACTTTCCAACAAACATCAAAATTTTGGAAAACTCTTACCCACCGCTGTGAGCTTGGCAGCTTCTCAATACTTAAAAACTCTTCTGATGACGTCAGGAATGGTTTTAATGAATGTAGTTTTCTTTGATAACCTATCATGAAATTTGAAAAATGTACATTACTCAGTGAACCAGTATTTTCCCAATGACCAACACATGATGTAAAAAAAAAAAAAAATAAATCATGCTGGGTAAATGCAAAGGGCAAGGCAGACCAATGTATTTAATGTAAATGAGCATGAAAAATGCATCGATATGGCATAGGTTATTCCACTTTGCAACTACCCTCAAGAAGGTATCACTTGTCAAGTTTTGGTGTAGTATCCAACAGGAGTGTCCACAATTCATTGAAAATCTATTACAATAGTTCTTCATTTTCCAACTACAAATCTGTATGAAGCTGGATTTTCCTCACATACTTCAAACAAAACAATTTGAGTAAAGTAACCCATATAAGAATATAACTGTTTTCTATTAGCTAGACATCAAAGAGAGTTTCAAAAATATAGAACAACATCATTCTTCTCTTTCATTTATTTTTATTTTAGAAATTAGTTATTTTTCGTAAAACAATTGTCTTTACGTTGCCGTGTGTATTATTTGTGTGTATAGACTCACCAAGACAACCCGTAAGTCTTTGGAAACACAAATGAACTAGAGAACCAAAATGTGAATGAAGAGAAAGGAGATGTTGGTAACCCTAGAGGGGAGCCCTAGAGGAACAGAAACTAGAATAGAGCTCATATGCTGTCCAGCTGGAGATAGTTGGACACCACAAGACTGAGAAAAAGGCTGTCAGATGTCAGAAAACCAGACTAAAGGAATATTGAAGGTAATCATCCAGGAGAAAGGTTTGGGCCTTAGAGTTATATAGTTGTGTTCTGGTGTCTGCTCAGCTACTGACCATCTCCAGGCTCTAAAACAGCCAATAATCCTTCCTAGGCCTCACTACTACCACTAGCCTGCCAATTTCCAAAGCCTTTTCTAATCCAGAACTAAATTATATTATTGTATGACCCCATGTCGAGGTTTTGCCTAGAGCTGGTCATGGGCCCAGGCTTTTTTCAAGAAAGGGGGGAAACAATTCATTAAACAATAAAAATATAACTACTTTTATTAGTTTCTTATTATGGCTATAGCAAATTACCATACACTCAGTGCCTAAAAAAATAAAAAGAAAAAAAAAAGTATTCTTATTTAAAGCTCTAGAAATCAGAAGTCTGAAATAGGTCTCATTGGGCTAAAATAAAGGGTTGCATTTCTTACTGACTTCAGAGAAGAATTTGTTTTCTTTACCAGCTTCCAGAAACCACCTACCTACCTTGGCTTATGGTCCCCTTCTTCCACCTTCAAAGCCAGCAATGTAGCATATGCTTCTCTATGATTCTCTCTGATTCTGACCCTCCTGCCTTCTGTTTTACTTACCAGAACCCTTGTGATTACCTTGGGGCTCCACTTGGATAAACCAGTGTAATCTCCCCATCTTAAGAATTCTCGACTTAATCACAAAATCCATTTTACCATTTAAGATAACATGTTCACAGGTTGCAGAGATTAAGGTATGGGTGTCTTTGGGGAGCCATGGTTCTGCACAGAACTAAAGTAAAGAATGTACTTTCCCCTGGTGTCAAGGTGGAAGCTGGAATGTATGCTGTTTCCTCTTGAGAGCTTTCCCATTTATCAGTTGCTATGTAACAAATGATCCCCAAATAACAACCATTATTTACTTGTTTACATATTTGCAAATTGGGCAAGACTTGGCAGAGAACGTTGATCTCTGTTCCATGCAGCACTGAGTGCAGCAGCTCAAGGAGGGGCTGAAGAATCTATTTCCAGCAAGGCTCACTCATGTGGTAGGCACATGGGTTCTGGCTCTCCACTGGAGTTTGGTCAGAAGGCCCCCATTTCTCTTCACGTGGGCCTTTCCATGGACTGCTTGGTTCGCTTCATTCAATGGTGGGTGGGTCTCAAGATCAAGAGACCTGAGAAAACCAATGCCATCTTACATAATCTAGACTTAGGAATCACCAAGCTCTGTTTCTGCTGTAATTACAATGTCACCTTTATGGAAGGAGAAGGAACATGGTTCCCACATCTCTTTAAGAGGAGTGATAGAGTCACAATGAGAGAAAAACATATGGCATGGTGATAATGCTGCAGCCATCTTTTGAAAATAAATTTATCATTAGGGTACTCTAGAATCTTAATTCAAATGGTTTGTTTTTTTGGAAATACACATATAACCCAAAGCTACAGAACTACACAACTACAAAACAAGCAATTCAAAGAGGTTTGCCTCGACTACTCTTTGTACCCCAAATCTTTTCTTTTGTTATTAAACTTGCCCAGTGGAAACTTGACAAATTCTCATGCCGGTAATCAGAAGTGACATCAAATATCCTCTACTCAAAGAAAATCGTGTTTATATTTCCTTCTGTTTAACTATGTTGGCATTTTATCCTTCCTGGTAAATGTCTTCCTATATAAATTATAGGATAAGTAAGTGCAGAAGCTTTTATGTGCAACTCCAGACTCATAACATCACTGGTTGTGTCAAAACACGTAAGTGGCCAATAAAAAATTCAATCTGTCATCTAGATATTATGTCTATCAGCATGCCAAACATCTGGATTTGGGGGATGTACTTGGTGAGGAAAGGGATTTTTATTTCACCTGAATGTTTAACTTTGCTTATGCACCGTAATCGAGTGGATTATGAAACTGAACAATTTCCAGGTCTCAGCAAATCCACCTTATTTTTAAACCTGTTTTACCTGCTTACTTTTAGTTGGCAGGTATCTATTCCGAATTAATCAAAATTAGGTTTCTCATCTTCTAGTTTCCTTCTACATCTGTGGAAGGAAAACCGAATGATTCTCTGCTCTCCTTCCCATCCCACAGATGGTTATATTGGATGGAATAGCCATGCTTTTTCTTTATGGTATCTCTTCCTATCTTCCTTCTTGATTTTCCTACTTCTATCCTCCTTCTCTCCATCAAATATGTTACTGAGCACTTACCATGTGGAGGTCTGTTTTCCCACATCTAATAGCATGCTGGAAATGGCCTGTCCTCAAGTTGTTTATGTTATAGTAGAGAAATCGTGGAATAGACATAGGAGAAGGACAGGGTTCCAGAGTAATGCAGGTGGCAGAGTGGTTTTATCTCCTTACAATAGGAGAGAAGGCCAGAGAAGGCTTTGCAGAGCAAGTGATGTCTCTAATGAGCCTTGAAGGGATCAATAGGGCTGAGTTGGAAAAAGGATAGTGGATGACGTTTATTCCAGGCAGTGACCCAGGGTACAACGGGACTCAGAGCAGGAGGGTGTGAGAAAGACCCCCATCAGCTTAACAGAACAGTGGGGTGGGGGATATCAGGCTTTGGGGATGAGTCCAATAAAGGCTAAAAAGATACATTGAAAAAAAAATACTTTGTGCTTTATTCTCTTGGCAAGTAGCACTAGCATTTTGCAGAAGAGTGACAAAGTCAGCTTGGCGTTTTATGAAGTTGTCTTTGGGGGCCATGTGAAAGGCCACCTGACGAGAAAGAGGAGATGAGAAGCAGGAGGAAGGACACTTGGGTGTCAGTAAGATTCACGAGAAAACATGACTGCTGTAGCATTTTAATTTAATTTCAAGCCAGTTACCCAATGTCTTCATTTGTATAAACCATATTAAATGCGTGTCCATAAGTCCACAACAGAACACTTAATTTGCCCCAGAAATTTATACATTTTGCAGTTAAACACCACCCTGCCATTCTTTGAGATGCAGCTTCATAAAGGCAGGCCTTTCCCCGGGGTTATTTTAACTCACATTATTTTTGTGACATGTATGCGTTTACGAAAAGAAAAAGACTATTTAAATTTGCCCAGAGACAGTTTCACTACACAGGAGAAAGAGTCTGTTAATTCTAATTGGAGAGTATTTGTAGGTTTGCCTGGTGCGGCCTATTTAAACCAGATAGACTTCTGACCGTGGGCAATGACAAGTCTACATTTTAAATTCATTTTTTAAACAGTAACTTTCTGCAAATGTGTACTGAGTTCCAACTATGTGCCAGGCACCAAGACTGCAGAAGAGCAGCTTATGCAGGGTCCTGTGGTAGGAAAGCAGATGCTGCAATCCATTCAGGCTGCTGTAACAGAATACCATAGATGGGGTGGCTTAAAGAATTGTAGTTTCTTTCTCGCAGTTCTAGAGGCTGGAAGACCATGATCAAGGGACTGGTAGATTTCATTTCTTGGTAAGAGCCTGTTCCCTGGCTCACAGACAGCTGTCGTCTCGCGGGGGAGGGACAGAGAGGGAGACACAGAATCCAAAGCAGGCTCCCGGCTCTGGGATCTCAGCCCACAACCCCACGCAGGGCTCGAACCCACGGGCCACGAGATTATGACCTGCGCTGAAGCCGGACGCTCAAATGACGGAGCCACCCAGGCGCCCCAAAGACCTCTGTGATTTAGAATGAACTATATATGAGACTGTCTCCACCGGATGAAACTCCATGCATGTAGTCTCCTTTCATGCCCTCCATCCCTAAGGAAATTGTAAACATTTCAAGTTCAAAACAAAGCCACACAGCTCAGTGGAAGGCCCGCCAGACCTGGGATTGGGGAGACATGGCTAGAGTAATGTCAATTTCCTCATTCGTAAAATGGGGAGTGATCTCCCCTAGCCTGTGGGCTTGTTGTAAAGATAAAATAAAGAGCCTGGCACCTAGCAGGGCCAGGGGTTGACTGTTAGATCACCGGCCCTGGTGTCCTTTTGAATCATCCGAATCATCTGTCAGGGTGGGCGGCATCCCGCAGTAGAGCCCTGGGGCCCGGCTCCCCCATGCTCTCCAGCGGGGCTTGTGGGGCTTACTCGCACCCATGGCCGCCCGCCTTTCCTGCCCTGGAGCTGTTTACAGGTGTCACTTCTCAATTTTTCTCTCCCTTCACCTGTTGGCATTTGCACATTCCCGCACCGCAGTATACAGAAGATAAGGTAATATTTGCCATCTAAGTAAGAAAAAAAAAGATGAAATCGAACCCAAATCCAGCTCTGACAACACTAGACATGGCCCTTATTTCAACGTGTGGCCCTTTGTCGGCTGGTGGGCTATGTTCAGCTTTTGGAGGCTCTGATTTCTGCTCTTGGATGAACTCATGCATCATTTTTTCATCTACCTGTCGAGGTAATGGTTCTCTCCCTGGCGATGCTAAACTTTGACCTCAGGCTTTCTAGGCTTCTAAGCACCCTTGCTGATGTCTGAGTGGCACCAGGCCCTGTGGCTTGGATGCTGAAATGCTCATTTCGGACTTGCTGACCAACCGCTGCAATAACATTCTGGCCTCACACCTAGTATTCATCGTGACATTTCTTCATTCTGTTCTGAAATGTAGGTCCAGAAAGTCTTTCTGTCTTTTTCTTTCTCTTCAGTCTCCAGGGTTACCTTTAATCTCTGCGTGCTCCAGGGGACAGCTGGCCTTTACACCAGGTTTATGGGTAAGAAAGAATTACTTCCAGATCGGGTGTTATTTGAAAGGCAGGTATGCACGCACACACACACACACACACACACACACACAAACCAAAGTTTATTTTCCTTAAGTTTTTATTTATTGTTTTTCTTATTTATGACTTTGTGTACTTAGGTGCTTACTGAGCAATTTCTTGCCTCCTCTATCAGACTCATTTCTCTTCTCCCAAGTGTGGTGCAATATACCTTACATTTACTTGACAGCAGAAGTTTTTTATTTGGTACTTTTAAATATTCTAGAATCTCCACAGTCCATTATTTACGGATTATGCTTTCAAGAAGGGGGTTGAAAACAGACGTTGGTGCTGTAATATCTATTTTCTGAGAAAGTCAATGGAAGGGTAGTACTTTTTTTTTTTAACATTTATTTATCTTTGAGAGAGAGACGGACAGAGTGTGATCAGGGGAGAGGCAGAGAGAGAGGGAGACACAGAATCTGAAGCAGGCTCGCCTCTGAGCTGTCACACAGAGCCCGATGTGGGGCTCGAACTCACAAACCTTGAGATCAAGACCTGATGCCTAACTGACTGAGCCACCCAGGCGCCCCAGAAGAGTAGTACTCTTGAAAGATAATCTAGGTAATTCTTGCCAGATCTGATGGATGTAAACAGTACAATGTGGAACTTGCATGCCATGATTATTCAAAAAATCCTGGTTGGCATTTTCAGTGAAAGGAGTTCCTTTCCTATCATACTTTTACAAAATCAGAGTGATATCTGTCTGGCATCTACCACAATAATGGAAATGTTTGCCAAGTAAATTATCTTCTCTTTAACTCTCTACAACCCTGTTTTTTTTTCCCAAAAAGAGCCCTCTTTGTACCACTTTTAAATAAACCTACAATCCAATGGGTCGAGCTGATATATATATAAGCAAAATGTAGTATTTAACCTTGGAGTCACTAATTTTATGGAAATTCACATTGTGTTTAGAACATCAACTTTTTGGGGCCTTCCTTAACACTAATTTAACATTTTCAAATATTTGAAATATTATAACTAGCATATTTTAAAAAGGAAAAAATACATTTGGAAAGAAGGGAGGAAAAGAGCATAGGAAAAAGGGGAGAAGATAAGCAAGAAAGAAAGAAGAAAAGAAAATTTGCTCAGTGCAGGATAGGAGAGTTACAAATATGGAAAGATGGATTAGGATATACCTTGTGATATATAGTTATGTATTTATGTATATTATACTATATAAATATATGCTTAAATATTTCTATATTAAGCTTATATGAATATATGCTTATGTTTATATATTATACTTATAAATATGCGCTTATATTTATAAGTATAAATATATGCTTATGTTTATATATATTATACTTATATAAATATATGCTTAAATATTTCTATATTAAGCTTATATGAATATATGCTTATGTTTATATATTATACTTATAAATATGCGCTTATATTTATAAGTATAAATATATGCTTATGTTTATATATATTATACTTATATAAATATATGCTTAAATATTTCTATATTAAGCTTATATGAATATATGCTTATGTTTATATATTATACTTATAAATATGCGCTTATATTTATAAGTATAAATATATGCTTATGTTTATATATATTATACTTATATAAATATATGCTTATATTTATATATATACATATTATATATATATATATGTAGATATATATGAAAATAAAGAGGCAAATTTGTGCATTTTTCCAACTCTGTCTGCTGAGGATGCCTAGAAGAAATGTCATACCAGAACACGATCCACAAAAAGATACCAGGACTCTTTTGAGAAAAGCTCATTTAGGAACTGCAAGAAATGGGCCTGGAACTTACTTTTGACCCAGAAGGAAGAAAGTCTTCAAAGAATGAAGAAGATAAATAAATATACACGTGTGCGCGTGCACACACACACACACACACACACACACGAGACAGCTTGAGGGCACATCCAGATCTTGGATAAATTGCACATAAAAATAAATGATTATATGAAGTGTATTCTAACCCACTGATTAAAATAGGAATCCATGAGTCCATAATAACATAATTAAATACATTAACAAATGAACCTATAAATGGAAGAGATGGAACCCTTTTCCTACAGCAGAATATTCCAGTTCACCATTAAGGAAGGGGATGATGAAGCTAGAACTAATCTCCATTAGAATGGTAAAACCAATGGACAAAAGTTGAAGAAGACACCTGGGTACCTTAACCAAAGGATCGGAGTTAATATCAGCAACAAGCCAGCATTACGAGGATACAACATTGTTTCTATGGTGTTCCTGCCTTTTTGATGCATGATTTGAATTTAACCATGAAGAACAACAGACAAATCCAAATTGAGGGATATTCTGTAAACTAATTGGCTTTCACTATTTAAAAATATCACGGCCAAGGAGGACAAAAAGGGCTGATGGATTATTTGTTCTCTGGAAATAACCACTGAAATATTTAAGGATGAAGGGGAAGGGAAATGATATCTTCAACTTATTTTCAAATGGTCTACATGCGTACGCGCATACACACACACACGCGCACACACACACACACACACACAGAAGGAAAGAAGATAAAGTGAAAGAGAACATGGCAAGATGAGGGGGTTAAGTTTATTGTAAATAATGGGTAAATATGGGTATATGGGTCTATAGAAATTCCTTTTACTATTCCTGTAACTTGTCTGTGAGTCTGAAATTATATAAAAATAAAGAGATATTTTTAAAAGTTCTAGATGAAAAAGAAAAAAAAATCACCCAACACGAAGACATTCCTTCTCTTAAAAAATATCAGCAACCCGGTTAGAACTAAGAAGTGATATTCCAGATGTGTTAAGCAGTAAGTTCAATGTCTGGCTGCAAAAATATTTAACTTCTAGTGTGTAATAGCCCCCAAATGAGGTTGAGACAAGTTGCTTTTACCAAACACGCTGACATTTCTAAACTCAAGAATTTGTATGTTTGAGACAAACCAGCCTCATATATAATTTCTTTTATTTATGAGACCTGTTCAAGTCTAGGTAGTCTATAATATCAAGACTACTCTACTGGTAAATGCTTGGCATTGTTTAGATTTAATCAAGGTCTTTCTGTCTCAGATCCTTCACACAATATTCCCTTTGGAAAAGTAATACTGTGCAGAGCAAAACTGCTATGCTCTGATGCCTAACAGAAGGAGATCAGGGGCATTTGTTTTTTTGGAGAATGTCCTCATCATTGTCACAAGTTGAGACAAGTCATGTGATGTGCCCACTACATTCCTTAAGGTCCACAAATATCAGATTGAAGATATAGCAGTCCAAATTAGAATGTGGCACTTTCAGACATAAGTGACAAAAATGAGAGGCATATATCAGGCCAAAGCAAGAAGAAAATGTACAGACATCCATTTGAGCAGTGGAGATAAAAGCTGTGGAATGTGTAACACATTGGCAGTTTTTCCTAGTTTGGAGGAATAAAAAGCAACTTGTGTTGTTAGGAGTGGCTTGATACTTATTACTAAGTTTAGCTCAAGAGATACAGTTTTGCATTCATCTTTCTTCATTTTTTTATACCAGTGCATGGATTTTCACTGCAGTCACATAAAACATATTGGGAGTTCAGTTTCTATGGAATAAAATTCCCAAAATTTAGAAATATTCTACATATTCTTAGGGTATTATCAACATTGATAATTCTCAAAGTGTGTGGTGCTTTGCTGTTTGCAACGCTTTTGCAAACTTCATGTGTTACTTTGTATCTGTTTTTTTGTGCTAGACATTGTGAGATTAGTTCTGTTGTATATGGTTGTGGTTTGTTTTCCTTTTGAATGAATGTGATACAATTTATATACCTATGCTGCTGCATTTCCGATGTTTCTACTTTGAGGCTTTTCTGCCTGCCCTTTGGTGAACATATGAAGGTATTTCTTAAGTAGCTGGTGTTGACTCAAACAAATCTTTTAGAATGTCTAAAAAACAAAAACAAAAACAAAAAAAGAAAGAGGAAGAGAGTTTTACTGCAGTTCAAGTTAGGACAGCTGGGTGTAGTTTTCATAAGGAAGAGAATGCTCTAGTAAGGAAACACTTGATGTAGGGTTACATTTTTTACATGAAAAGTTACAAATTATTAGACAAAGAACATTTCAGAAAGTTGCAGCCCTTAAGTTTCTAGTATATGCAGAGCTGTTTGACTTTAATATTATGGGAACCAGAGAAGTTTCTTCCTTTTTCTTATTGTGTGTGTGTGTGTGTGTGTGTGCTCCAAATGCTCTTCTTTTGGTTATTTTCATTAATGAAGCAGATGTACAACGTGTGCTTGGGGCAGAAATTGAGCCCATGTTTTGAGATTCTGCCGGGTCATTTTGACCTTGGTAAATGTTGAAGTATAGCTTCCCTCCGAGCCCGGGAACGGGACCCACACACATTAAAACTTGAAACTGTTCTTGGGGTGCCTGGGTGGCTCCGTTGGTTGAGCAACTGACGTCGGCTCAGGTCATGATCTTGCAGTTCACGGGTTGGAGCCCTGTGTCTGGTTCTGTGCTGACAGCTCAGAGCCTGGAGCCTGTTTGGATTCTGTGTGTGTGTGTGTGCTTCTCTCTGCCCTCCCCCGCTTGTGTGCTCGCTCTCTCTCTCTCTCAAATAAATAAACATTGAAAAAAAATTATTTGTTTAAAAGTATCAGAGAGCCACTGAAACAACAGAAACCAGAAAGGCTAAGATTCCAGAGGGGGGAGAAGGCAGAAAATGCGAGTGTATCATGCGTGGCTGCTTTTGTTCCCAGAGGAACTGAAGGTTCTTGGTGTGGGCAAGAGGTTGAGAATCCAGGATCCATCCTGGGAAGAGAACTGGAAAATGACAAACAAGGAAGACCTTCTGTGGTTCTCTAAAGATGGAAAGACAAAAGTGGGGACTGGAAGGGTGGCCAACACACAGTCACGTTCTCCCTCGATGCATTTGCTAAATTCTGAAGTCGTGTGAGATGGGTCCCAGTCACCTGATCTGGAGGGCTCTGTGCCAAACACACAGGCAGCCAGAGGTTGGCTGAGCCTTAACTTTGCAAAAATGGCCTCAAATGGCTTCTTGATTGAAGAGAAATAATAAGCCTGCACCTTTGCTGACTAGTAGAGGGGAAGGGTGGCTGATTCCAAAGATGGTAATCTCATATGAAATAGCAAATACTTTCATAAGCAATTGTTCTGTTCGAGTTCTTACTTTTATCTATTTTGTCCATCTTTTCTGTAATTTCCTTGAAAATATGAATAGTTATTTAATGTCCTGTCTGCTACCTCGAACATCTGCACCACCCGAGCCTGTTTTATTGTCCTTGTTCCCCTTAGTTTCAGTCACATTATCCTATCTCTTGATTGGCCTGGACATTTTTTTTTTTATTATTGAATATTGAACACAGATCTCTGATCTCCTGAAATTTGCATTTCGCCATCTATTTTATTGAAGTGGTTAATTTAAATCAATTTCAGGTCTAGGTCTGAGCACCTGCCATCCAGTTCATTTGTGACTCCGTTGCCTTTTGATTTGGGGGTGCTGTTCATTGTTATTTACTGTGATTTCCATTGAATGGCAAGCATTGTTAATGGCGAGTATGATTGATTCTGCATGAGGCTTTCCTTGCGGTGAGGAGTCACCCCATCCTGCAGCTAGGTAAGGGGAGTTTCCCTCAATTCGACCGGAAAATGTGGGACCCAACCGAGGTTTGGAGTCTAGTCAAGTCTTGGTCTACTTTTCACCTCCAATTCCTGGAGGAGAGCTTGCCAACAGTCCCGACTGTTGTGCTTTCTAGAACCTCTTTTCCTTGGCAGTCCTAAATTCCAGTTTTTGTTTACCCAAATGCTGTGAGATTGCCAAAAACTCCCTTCTCCTCTTCAGCTGCTTTTTACTTAGCTTCTTAACCTCTGACACCGCTCAATAAGGAATTGGCAAATGCTGAATGGGGTGTACGAAGAATGTCAGGCTCATTTCTCTATGCTTCTTTATCTTCCGTGATCTTGTTTCCTCAAACCCTTGACACCTCATTGGCCTGAACTCCAGTTTTTGTCTTCTGGCCCTGTGATATTTTCAAAAGCTCCACTGCCCTCTCTGCCTCCTGGCAGCCATCTTCTGCCTGGCTTCAAAATCACTTCCATCGAAGATGAACAAATGCCCCACAAGGAAAAAGAAGAATGTGTACATTCAGCTCATCTTAATGGCTATCATTTCTTCCTGGGATCTTAGCCCCCAAATCCTAGGCACGTTTCCAATGTCTCCACACAGATTTGATTTATCTATCCTACCTGACTTTTCCAGTTATCCTTGGTGCTATATGGGTTTGTTATAAGCTGGCCAGTCATGGCCAGAAACACAAGTCCCTTCACATTTGTGTTGTATTAATCCTAAGTTAAATATATCTTACCTGCGTTTTACAAATGAGGTAAGATTTTATTTATGTGTTTCTCTCTTTATTTCAAAGTTTATGTATTTATTTATTGAGAGAGCGAGAGACAGCATGAGCAGGAGAGAGGCAGAGAGAGAGAGGGGAGAGAGAGGATCCTAAGCAGGCTCAGCACTGGCAGAGCAGAGCCTGACATGGGTCTTGAACTCACAAAGCGTGAGGTCAAGACCTGAGCCGAAACCAAGAGTCAGACCCTTAACAACTCAGCCACGCAGGTGCCCTAAATGAGGTAAAAATTTTAATGAGTACATGTGGTTTACCCCCAGTTAGCAAATGGTAGATCTTGAATCCTGAGTTCCAATTCCAAGTTCAGGGCTCTATACTCCATCATAGTGGCCCTTATTCTCTTAACTAAACTAACATCCGATCAGTTGATGAGTATATTGTCTGAGATGGTCATAACACCTAGTTTTTTGTATGCTAATGAAATACACACATATGTATGTTATTTTTCTTTTTTTCAACTGGACCATAATTCTTCTGGTCTGACACTCAACTGAAGTAAGTGATCATATTACTAATTCATTCTCCATATATTTCATAGATTTAAACTTCATGTCAATTAAAACTTCTTCAAAACCAACCCAAACACATTCATAACAACCTGACTTTTAGAAGTATATGCATTTTGTAGATTCTAATAAGTCCTAACATGTAATTTTAGGTTGTTTTTCAGTAATATAATAAAAAATAATGATTGATCACCTGAATGAAGTATCATTGCTTCCCCGATACTTATATACAATATGTTCTATAGAGGACATATATCATCCTCATTTGATAAAGGAGAGAGCCAAAGCTTAGACATCTGTTAAAAATTTGCTTAAGAGTAGGGGCTCCTGGGTGGCTCAGGCGGTTGAGTGTCCGACTTGGGCTCAGGTCACGATCTCGCAGTTTGTGAGTTGAGCCCCGCGTCGGGCTCTGTGCTGACGGCTCAGAGCCGGCTTCAGATTCTGTGTCTCCCTCTCTCTCTGCCCCTCCCCTGCTCATACTCTGTCTCTCTCTGTCTCTCAAAAATGAATAAACATTAAAAAAACATTTTTTTTTAATTTGCTTAAGAGCAGATATTTGTGAATACGATCAAGTTTAGGTCTGAACCACACAGCCTAATCTGGAGCCCACATCACTAAATACATGTAACACTATCCCCACACCCAGGGTAGAATACTCTTACTTCTTTCTTTGAAATTTTAATGTCTATTGATTGCCTACTTTTATCGATGGTGAAAGAAAGTGTTTATACAGCTGAGCGAATTGGGTGTGTATGTATTATAGTTGCCTTGGTAGATATACAAAAGTGACAGAAACTTCCAATTTAGTTGGTAAGTGAGAACGCCAGCCTAAGAAATGCCCGCTGCAAAGTGTCACTAAGAGCTGACTGACACAGATAAGAAACTTACGAATTTGGACAGTGGGAGGGCTGTGAGCCTATTCTTGGCAATAACTGCCCAGAGGAGGACAGCTCTGGGAGCTCATCTTGAAGGTCAGGGTCTAGAGCAGGGAAGACAAGAGCAAAGCAACTCGGGCAAAGGAACTTCAGAGGCCCAAATGTCCATGGTGTCTCGTTGTCAATGCATGGGCATCACAAGTCTTTTTACTGGGGGTACCTGGGTGGCTCAGTCGGTTGAACATCTGACTCTTGACTTTGGCTCAGGTCATGATCTCAGAGGCCTGGGATCAAATCCCACATCGGGCCCCATGCTGAGTGTGGAGCCTGCTTCAGATTCTCTCTCTCTCCCTCTGCCCCTTTCCCCCACTCGTGCTCTCTTTTTCTTGCTCTCTCTAAAATCCAGATGGAAGAGTCTTCTTATTGTTCTCCTTTATGAACTTAATATCTTTGAAAAAATTTAACATTTTATTATATGTACCTTTTAAAGAGAAAAACTAGGCAGAGCTGTTCCTGCGGTATAATTGGAATAGGATAACCGATGCAATATTCTGCCCACCGACATTGTCCCCTTGCTGGTGTTTGTATCCATCCACTTGTTCAAGTTCTCAGTAGCTCTAATAAATGCAGTTATCTTTGAAATGGGTGTGGCTCAAGATATTGTCATATGTTAACGGTTTACTTATTTATTTTATTTTTTCAGAACTTACTTAAATGACTTGCTCAGTTTCCCCCCACCCTTTTTTTTAATGTTTATTTTTGAGAGACAGCATGCACAACAGTGGCGGAGGGGCAGAGAGAGGGGGACAGAGGGTCCAAAGCAGGCTCCATGCTGACAGCAGAGAGCCTGATGCGGGGTTCGAACTCACAGGCTGTGAGATCATGACCTGAGCCAACGCAGGACGCATAACTGACTGAGCCACCCAGACGCCCCTATTAACAGTTTATTTTAAGCTAATTAATGTATTCTCTCCTTACTTTGTCTGAAACTGGAAGTTGTGTACTGGGTTAGTGATTGGTTCAGCACAATAGGACTTGGTCAGTGATTGCTAATCCCTACATTTTTTGCCCCGGCTTCTAATTCAGGGACAGCCAGGGAAAGCCAAATATACCTCCCAAACCAATCATTAAAAGCCCTGCTTTTAGAGAGCCTGCCTCCAGATTCCTCCTGCTAACAACCTTCAATAAGAGCATACTAGCATCTTCCTTTTTTTTTACCCTAAAACTTACCATATTCCCCTTACCGCATCACCCCACAAGTAATGGTGGCTGACTCCCCAGATGTAGCACAGTCTGAATAAATAGAATCTATTTGTTCTAATTTGGAGACGGGAGGTGGTCTCAGTTTATTTCCATGCATGCTACTGGAGGGCAAATAAAATTTTGTTTAATTAAAAAAAATTTAATGTTTATTTTGAGAGACATTCAGACAGACAGAGTGCGAGTGGGGGAGGGGCAGAGAGAGAGAAACAGAGAGAGACAGAGAATCCGAAGCAGGCTTCAGGCTCTGAGCCATCAGCAGAGGGGCTTGAACTCATGAGCTGTGAGATCATGACTTGAGCCCAAGTTGGACGCTCAACCTACTGAGCCACCCAGGAGCCCCATTTTTTTAATGTTTTATTTATTTTTGAGACACAGAGAGAGAGAGAGAGAGAGAGATTGAGTGGGGGAAGTGCAGAGAGAGAGAGGGATCCCACAGAATCCTAAGCAGGCTCCAGGCTCTGAGCTGTCAGCACAGAGTCCTACATGGGGCTGGAACCCACAAACTGTAAGATCGTGACCTGAGCCAAAGTCAGCCGCTCAACAGACTGAGCAACCCAGGCGCCCTGCAAACAAAATGTTTATTGAGACTTTCAGGTCTCAAGTACTCTGTCCTCTGCGAGGGTGTGGAAAGACTAGAAATAGTCCCTGGCCTCATGAATGGGACTGACAGTCTAGTAGGAGAGACAGAATAACACCTCCTCCCCACAAAAGTTAAAATAAAATAGATGCATAAAATGATAAAATGACATAAGATACTCACAAACTGTGCTCATGAAACAAAAGGACTGTTTTGAAGGAGAGGGGAGTAACTTCTCAAGTTGATATGGGCAGATCTCCCTAAAGATGCAGAATGAGGGAGACTGGCCTAGCATAGAATTTGCGAGGCAGAGGTAGGGATAAGCTAGGACGGACTGTGTGGAGTGCTCTGGGCGTGAGGGAACATTCTGAAGCAAGTGTTCTTCCATTTTACAGATGGGAAAAGTGAAGCTCAGAGTGAAAGAGTTGTCCAGAGTTTCACAGCCTGTGACTGGCAGTGAGAGAGAGTGTCTATCTCAGTTTCTCCTACATCCCTGCCCTCTAGGGCTTCTAGGGCAACTGGCCTAGGTGTAGGTTATTTGAATGAAGGAGTAAGGAGAGGGGGGAAAAAAGTATTAATGGAAGACAGTGTCTGAATTTGCAGGATAGAAAGGATTTTTGAGTTGGACACATCGGGAAATAAGATAAACTTAAAAAAAAAAAGTGAGGGGCGCCTGGGTGGCTCAGTCGGTTAAGTGTTGGACTTTGGCTCAGGTCATGATCTCCCAATTTATGGGTTTGAGCCCCATGGGGGCTTTGTGCTGTCAGCACAGACCCTGGAGCCCGTTTCGGATTCTGTGTCTCCCTCTCTCACTCTGTCCCTCTGCCACTCCTCTCTCTCTCTCTCTCTCTCTCTGTCTCTCTCTCTCAAAAATAAATAATAAACATTAAAAAAAAAGTGTTGGCAGGATCCATTAAGGGAGCAAACAAAAACTTTTGAGAGGATTCGTAGATTCCGTAGCAGATGTAGCCTCCAGGTTCCCTCACTGCAAATAGTCCTTCCACTCTATTTAGGGAGCTGGCTGGTTTTGGTTTTCCTTAGTTTGTTTCTGGAATTTGAGCCTGTATCATTTATTTAACCTTCCTCTTCTCCCGTCTCTACTGCCTAAACAAGAAGAAAAAGAAAAAGACACATGATACAAGTTCCCTCTCTCTTGTTTTACCTTGGTGTCATGTCTGGGACAAATCCACCCTCGGAGAATGGCTTGGTTGTCCATTAAGGGCCTGGTGCTGCCTGCTGGTCCCCCAGGTAGCCCTTTCCATCAGCCCGATGCTTCCACGTCACCTGTGACTCAGAAACCCAGGTCCCCAAACACCTCCTTGGCTGAGAGTCCACACTAGGAAAATAGCGCTCAGTCCACGCTGAAAGTGACCACGGTGCTCATCAAAACATGCTGTGTCTGGCAGGATCTTCCCGTGCTGCTCTGATTGTTGTGTTGCTGTCATTTTATGATTTCTTAGGGATTCGGTGACTCACTGATCTCAAGGCTTTTGTGACCGTCGTGTCTCCTGAAAATTACAGATACCTAGTGGGACCTGTTTAAGCATCACCGTGAAGCTTCAGGAGGAAGCATGCCGCCCTTTCTCTGTTTGGAAGGGCTGAGCATCAACCGTCACCAGAGCTCCCAGAAGTGGCCCCTGATGCAACCGAGGAGTTTGGGAGACAAGCTGGAGGGTCCCATCACTCCACACATAAAGAATACACACAAGAGCAACGTTTCTCCAATGTGTTGTCACATCGTGAGACTCTGGAGATGTGAGACTCAGGCTCTGGAGATGTGAGTGTGGGTGGAGAGAGAAGGTGGGACTTGAGGCTGAAAAGAACACAGCTTTCCTCTGGGTGGAGCACCACAGCTTTTATGTGGTCATCCTACCTTGTGTTACGTGAAGGGAAACAGAAACGAAATTATGGTGGGACTGATGATTATATTGCTTGTGTACAGTTCCATTTATGAGCTGTTCATCTCTAGCCAAGTCACATCGCATTATGTAATGATACTATTGCCTCTCTCCAGAAGATAGAGTTTAAGAAAATAATCTCCAAGTACTTTGAAATACTAATTCTGCAAAGAATTCGCTCTGATGGGTGCGCAACAATGCAAATGCTTCTTGGCATTCCTCGCTGGGAATCAGAAGAGGTGAGAAAAGCTTGGTCCTTTTAGATTTCAGAGTTAATGCAACTCCTGGGAGTATTAAAACCCGAGGCATAGCTTCAGACCTGGAATTGCTGGCCTCCATAATTTCTTTGTCTTGGATGAAAGCCTGCAAAATCAGAGGATTCCTCCCATTTTATAAGCTGGGAAATCCAAGTCCTAAGGGTTAAACATTTTGACCAAGTCCAAAAAATTAAATGGCATCTTTTTATATATGCAACAAAATTGGACAAAATCTATAGCTTGAGTATTGTGCCTTGTAAACTTTTTAGTTTTTCCTCTAAGAACTGTGGAACCAGTAGTTCTCTTGGCTTCCTGCTTTACCCTGGAAGTCACAATGACAGTCACATTTCCATGGAAAACAGGTTTTAGTGGCACATCCCTGACTCCAGACTTTAAATCTCAAGCTCTCTCTACATTTAACTATTGAGTCCTATTGTGTAAAGCTGGAGGAGACATATATTTTTACCTGCACAGACTCTCCTCTTTCTTTTGTGGTAACAAAGGGCCTCCCTTTTCCTTTTACAAGTCCCCCCCTCCATTTCCCAGTGGGACTCACGTTCTCACAGATGATTAATAACTGTTCCAGGCCCCATGACAGAGTTAGTGGGTCAAGGTAGGCATGTGATATGACGAAGATAAGGCCAATCAAAGTATTTTGAAAGAATCATTTTGGATGCTCAAATAAGGGAGATGTTCTCTCCTCTGACATGAGAGCTCAGGGGTATTTGAGTCTATTTCTTTTTTTTCACCACATGGAGGGATCCTGCTTGACAATAAAGCCAACTCACAGGAAGTGGGATAACGGAAAGAAAGAGACAGAGAGGATGGAGAGAAGGAGGAAGGTGATGAAGAGGAGAAGAGGGAGACGTCCTCATGACACTGTGTATTTTACAATCCAGCCAGTTGAAACCACTCTATATATCTATGTATCTATCAATCATATATTTATTTAATTTTTAGGATAATTTGAGTTGGGTTTGTTAATGTAAATACATGTGTCCTGAGTCACATAACGGACAAATATATGGGTCAATTCTCAGAATATCATACCTTAAATAGCATGTGTTGAATGTATATGATTCATATAACATGATGTTATATATGTTCTGTAATAGTAAACACAATGACACCTATCATTTATATAGTAGACACTCAATAAAGATGTGTTGAATGAATGAGTAGAGCCTAGAGGGTGCAGATGATTGTTATAAATTTCTTCAAAGTCTAGGAACGGAGCTAAGAAAGGTCCACCTCTGAAATAGAAACTACTAAAAACCAGCTCACAATGTGTACAATACAATGCAATGTCGAATCTCTAATATCACACACCCGAAACTAATATTACACTGTATGTTAACTAATGAATTTGAATAAAAACTCAAGAAAAATAAATCACATAGGTGAGAAATAAAAAAACGCAAGGCCCACCAACATATGTTTTGAAAGTATAGTTGATCCATTTTTAATTTTTTGAGGAACCTCCACACTGTTTTCCAGAACGGCTGCACCAGTTTGCATTCCCACCAACAGTGCAAGAGGGTTCCCGTTTCTCCACATCCTCGCCAGCATCTAGAGTCTCCTGATTTGTTCATTTTAGCCACTCTAACTGGCGTGCGGTGATATCTCAGTGTGGTTTTGATTTGTATTTCCCTGATGAGGAGTGATGCTGAGCATATTTTCATGTGCCTGTTGGCCATCCGGATGTCTTCTTTAGAGAAGTGTCTATTCATGTCTTCTGTCCATTTCCTCACTGGATTATATGTTTTTCAGGTGTGGAGTTTGGTGAGTTCTTTATAGATTTTGGATACTAGCCCTTTGTCCGATATGTCATTTGCAAATATCTTTTCCCATTCCGCCGGTTGCCTTTTAGTTTTGTTGATTGTTTCCTTTGCAGTGCAGAAGCTTTTTATCTTCATGAGGTCCCAATAGTTCATTTTTGCTTTCAATTTCCTTGCCTCTGGCGATGTGTTAAGTAAGAAACTGCTGCGGCTGAGGTCAAAGAGGTTTTTTCCTGCTTTCTCCTCTAGGATTTTGATGGTTTCCTGTCTCACATTCAGATCCTTTATCCATTTTGAGTTTATTTTTGTGAATGGTGTAAGAAAGCAGCCTAGTTTCATTCTTCTGCGTGGTGCCGTCCAGTTCTCCCAGCACCATTTGTTAAAGACACTGTCTTTTTTCCATTGGACACCCTATGACCCAGCAATAGCACTGCTAGGAATTGACCCAAGGGATGCAGGAGTGCTGATGCATAGGGGCACTTGTACCTCAATGTTCATAGCAGCACTGTCAACAATAGCCAAATTATGGAAAGAGCCTAAATGTCCATCAACTGACAAATGGATAAAGAAATTGTGGTTTATATACACAATGGAATACTACTTGGCAGTGCGAAAGAATGAAATATGGCCTTTTGTAACAACATGGATGGAACTGGAGAGTGTTATGCTAAGTGAAATAAGTCATACAGAGAAAGACAGGTACCATATGTCTTCACTCTTATGTGGATCCTGAGAAATTTAACAGAAGACCATGGGGGAGGGGAAGGGAAAAAAAAGTTAGAGAGGGAGGGACCCAAACCATAAGAGACTCTTGAAAACTGAGAATAAACTGAGGGTTGATGGGGGGTGGGAGGGAGGGGAAGGTGGGTGATGGGCATCGAGGAAGGCACCTGTTGGGCTGAGCACTGGATGTTGTATGGAAACCAATTTGACAATAAACTTCATATTAAAAATATAATTTTCAAACCCAATAACAGCAATGATTTTACAAATTAAAAAAAAAAAACGCAAGTATAGTTGATTCAACGAGGTCATCTACTAAATCCAATTAAACAGATAGGATATTTTGCAAAAACTCTTAGCAGCTCTACTGGACTATAACATGATGAAGAAAGCTCCTGTCTTACAACAAAAGAGCAATGAGCTAAATGAAGTTGAGTCAGCAGTAGGGAGTGCTAATGTGTTTCCATTCTACTTGGCTAAGTTTGGAAAGACCAATCCAGCCAGTGTTCTCAGGAATACAGGTGTGTGTCCAAATCCTTTCACTCTAATTCTGTACTTTCAAGCAATCTTTGGCAGATATATGAGTTTAATTAGGTCCAGCTTCATGGGCATGTGACCTGCGCAGTTATACCAGGTCTTTGCTCTTAGAAGAGCCTGGGGCTTCGTTTAATGCCCTGCCATTGCTGTCTTGAAATTCTTAATCATTCTGAGCAAAGGGGTCCTATATTTTCATTTTGTAATGGGCCCTCCCCGTTATGTAGCCAGTCCTGAGTCTAATTTGTGGTTATGTTTCTCATTCAAAATTAATAAAATGGGATTTTGCATTATCAATCAATCTTCAGTGGATCTGCTTGATTAAAGGCAGTTTTCCACCAAACATGAAAAGTCACAATAAGGTTTATAGAGTCAAATTTCTGAATCTTCCGAACTCAGAATCAGAACCCAGAATGAATGTGGCAATATTATGGACAGTTACTACTTAAAAAAGCCCTAAGAAGGTAAATCGTTAGTATCTATTTAGCCTCAAAGTATAAATACATGTGTACCAGTTTATGATGAGTAGAGAGATAAAAATGATCCCTTCAAAAAGGCACAGCTATAGCAAATAGATATGTTGTCTTCCATAGCTTTACATCAGTTAGTAATTGGGAGATTTGCAAATAGAGCCTATTTCTCACACTGTTAGATTATATCGAGATTACTTCCAATCACACGCACACAAACTTTCCTAGGGAGCTACTTCAGGAAATGTAACGTTTATACAGAATATTGTTGTGATTTTCTTCTACAAAATGAACTCACTGATAGAGAATCTGTATCAGAAAAATATTTTGACTCAACACCGATTAGGTTTTTACTGGCTAGCTTCTCCATAGTTTTATTCCGTTCCAAAAGAAAATCAGCACGTTATTAGTTCAAGATGAGAACCTGACAACCAACTATAATCTCAACTATTGAAATGCATTTTTAAAGATGTTTATGCATTATTCAGTAACCTACCTTGAATCAAACATGTAAAAGCCTAAGAAACAAAAAATATATAATATATAACCAATATTATCACCAGATGGTAGACTTTATTTGTTATCCTAATTCCATTTTACATTTAGAAAATAAATATCAGCATGAATATTTAATACATTTGCTATAACAGAGGCAAAAGGCCAATATTATTATTGTAGGAATGTGAGGCTCAGAACCATTTAACTTTAATGGCACTGTTGTTTTTATATTGCTGCACCATCTATTTTCATTGGAATAAGCTAAAACGTTAGTAGATTGTTGCCAAAAGAGTCTAAGAAGCAACTCTGTATCTTTTCTAAAAGAGCGTGCTTAAGGTCAATATATTTGTTTAAAAACTAGATCTCTACTTTTTATGCCTTGCTTGATGATCATGCCTTCTGCTCATTCTTTACAAGAGATTAATGAGTTCACGTATGAAAATATTTTACCTTGAGAGTTTTAAAGTAGAATACAAGCTTAAAACAAATATGCAACACAAGATTTACCTCGGATCACCTTCTAAGAGTTCATTTATCTGGCCTTATAATGTCTAAATTATTGATGAAAATTCATTGACTCTCAAAGTGTGAAAAAGAAGGGGGTATCAATGTATTTCACAGAGCTCTGGAAATGCATGTTTTTGTAAAAAGATGCACGGATGCTTCAAGTGTGTTTGTTTGCCGGTGTTCTTATTTGCATTGGAAAGGAGAATTTATGCTGTAAGATGCCCGGCTCTTTTGGGGTGCCCCTAGGAAAAGATGGTTTCTGTGGAGGGTGGAGTATTTTTAGCCATAGATTTCTAGCTCACTGGCTCCATGGCGAAGACTTTTGTTACCACGGGGTTACATTTGGGGAATCAAAAGAACCCTCAGAAATGGTATAGATTTCCCAGTTTGTTTTACCGGTTTTAATTGTAGGGTTTCAAGGGACATCAATTTCATTTGCTTGTTTTATGTGCTTGTGTTTAACCAAACATAATCATCCATTAATTCATGCAATATACAATCATTGAGTTCTTGTCCCAGAGGATGCCAGGGCTAATGGGAAGACATAACGGCACTGCTGACCAGGGTGGGAAAATCCAAAAACCATTCTGGAGAAATACGGCTTCAACAAGCTGTTGGAAACTCATGCCCACCAGAAGCACGAGTATGACATTATGTTCTACAGCACATCCGAGGACAAAATAGAATAAGTTAGTGTTCTCATTTGTCATGTGAGAACTTAAATACTTATCTCCGAGAGTTATTATAAAGATAATAAAGTCATCTATAAAAAAACAAAGCAGGCACATCAATCTAATAAATAAAGCATAGAATTACTTGTGATTACATGCATAGAATACATATGCATATACAACAATATATATACCATATGTACTATATATAATATCATATATAGTATATAATGTATACCCATTTATACACACCAATCAACAGAAAGTAAAATATTGGGCAATTTCTGAATAGCAGCATACTACAAGCTACATGTGCTTTGGAGACCTCATAATTGAAGCTCATAAAAATTTCATTCCTGCTGGGCCAATACATGCTCTTGAGAACACAATGAATTTCATGAGAGCAGAGCAACGAGTAGGTTTTCAAAACTGAGGGAACCAAGCGTTGTTTGGATTTAACCTTCGGTCCGTTCTCACTCAGCCTCGTAAATAGAAGAAAGCATTTTTTGTGTGTTTGTTTCACTTGCTAATGTCCCGAGCATGGTAAATCCTCTGTAGCACACTCAGAAAGACACTTAAATTCATCACATAATAGGGATACTAACAGAAACTTTATGCAGAAACACAGGCACCCTGAGCCAGGCCATAATATTAGCAACTGTAAATCATTCAAACAATAGAGGAGCTGGAACGTATTTTTCCCCAGCTTGATTGGGGTTTAATTGACAAATAAAATTGTAAGCTATTTAAAGTGTGCAGTGTGACGATTTGAGATATATATATACATATATATGTATATATATATATATTTACATATGCATACATTTTTTTTTATTTTTTTAATGTTTTTATTTATTTTTGAGACAGAGAGAGACAGAGCATGAGCAGGGGAGGGGCAGAGAGAGGGGGAGACACAGAATCTGAAGGGGGCTCCAGGCTCTGAGCTGTCAGCACAGAACCCGACGCGGGGCTCAAACTCACGGAGTATGAGATCATGACCTGAGCTGAAGTCGGACACTTAAACGACTGAGCCACCCAGGCACCCCTACATACACACACATTGTAAAAGGATTCCCACCATTGAGTTAGTTAATATATCTATCACCTCACATATTTACTCTTTTTGGTAAGAACATTTAAGTTATAGTTTAGGCAAATTTCAATTATATAATACCATGTTATCAACTATAGTCACATTGTTATGCATTAGATCCTCAGACTTTATTCATCTTATTACTAAAAGGTTGTACCTTTTTAACATCCCCTCTCTGTTCCCTCGACCCCTCCCCCCCCATCCTGACAACTAACTTTGTGTGTGTGTGTGTGTGTGTGTGTGTGTGTGTGTTCCGCAAATAAGTGATACCATGCCATATTAGTCTTTCACTGTCTGGCTTATTTCGTTTAGAGTTAATACCCTCCACGTTCATCCACATTGTTGCAAATCACAGAATTTCCTTCTCTTTTCAGGCTGATGATACTCCGTTATATACATACGCACACATCACGTTTTCCCCATCCACGCAACTATCCACAGACAACTATGTTGTTTCCATTTCTTGGCTGCTGTGAATGACCGTGCTATGCCAATGGAACCACAGGGATCTCTTGGCGATAATGTCATCCCCTTTGCATATATACCCAGAGATGGTAGTGCTGGGTCTTACTGTAGTTTTCTACTTTTCAATTCTTGAGAAAGCTCTCTAGTATTTTCCATAGCGGCTGCAGGAGTGTAGCTACCCACCAACGGTGTACAAGGGTTCCATTCCTCTACATCCTCTTTTGTCTTCCCGATAGGAGCAATCCTAACAGGTGTGAAGTAATAGCTCATCGTGGTTTTGATTTGCATTTCCCTGATGATTTGCGATGTTGAGCACCTTTCTACATACGTGTTGTCCACGCGTGTATCTTCTTTGGAAAAATGTCTATTCATCTCCTTTGTCCATTTTTTAATTGAATGGGTTGGATTTTGTTGCTATCGAATTGTATGTGTGTGTTTTCCTTTCTAATTTTTTAAATATTTATTTATTTTTGAGACGGAGACAGAGCACGAGTGGGGGAGGGGCAGAGAGAGAGAGAGAGAAAGAGAGGGAGACAGAATCGGAAGCAGGCTCCAGGCTCTGAGCTGTCAGCCCAGAGCCCGACCGAGGCTCCAACCCAGGCTCCTTGAGATCATGACCTGAGCTGACGTCGGACGATTAACCAACTGAGCCCCCCAGGCTCCCCGAATTATATGAGCTTTTTAAAATATATTTCAGACATTAACCTCTTATCAGATATGTGATTTGCAAATATTTTCTCCCATTCCATAGGTTGCCTTTTTTGTTGTTGTTGTCTTGTTTGCTGTGCAGAAGTTCCTCAGTTTGATGTAGTCCCAATTGTTTATTTTTGCTTTTGTTACTTGTGCTTTTGTTGTCATACCCAAAAAGTCATTGCGAAAACCAATGTCAAGAAGCTTGTTCCTTATGTTTTCCTCTAAGAGTTTTATGATTTCAGGTCTTCTGTTCAAATCTTTAGTCTGCTTTGAGTTTATTTTTGTCTATGGAGTAAGATAGGGGTCCAGTTTCATTCTTTTACATGTGGTTGTCCAGTTTTCTTAACACTTTATGAAAATGAAGAGATTGTCCTTTCCCCATTATACATTCTTGACTCCTTTGTCACAAATGAATTGACCATATACGTATGGATTTATTTCAGGGTTCTCTATTCTGTTCCACTGTTCCTATGTCTGTTTTTATGTCAGTACATGTTTTGATTACTGTTTTGATTACGATAGCTTTCTAATATAATTTGAAATCAGAAAGTGTGATGTCTCCAATTTTATTCATTTTTCTCAGGATTGCGTTGAATATTTGGGATCTTTGGTGGTTCCATACAAATTCTATTTATGTGAAAAAGGCCATTGGAATTTTAACAGAAATTGCATTGAATCTGCAGATTGTTTTTAGTAGTATGAATATTAATTCTTCCAATTATTGGAATTATTCCAGTATTCCCTGAACACAGAATATCTTACTGTTTATTTTTCTCCTCTCCAGTTTCTCCCATCAATGCATTATTACAACTTTTAGTGTAGAGATCTTTTGCTTCCTTGGTTAAACTTATTCTAAGTATTTTATTCTTTTTGGTGCTATAATAAATGGGAACTCTTTCTTAATTTCCTTTTCTTAGTTCTCTTTCTTTCTGAATTTCTCTTTGATATTCATTGTTGGTACATAGAAACACGACTGACTTTAGTACACTATATCCTGCAACTTTACTGAAACCATTTATTAGTTCTAGCAGCTTTTTGGTGGAGCCTATAGGATATTCTATATAATAACATCATATTTCTATATATAACATCATATCTTCTAAAAATGAGACAGTGTTACTTCTTCCTTTTGAATGTGGATGTCTTTTATTTCTTTTTTCTTGCTCTAGCTGGGGCTTCCAGTACTATGCTGGATAAGAGTGGTGAGCGAGCTTCCTTATCCTGTTCTTGAACTTAGAGGAAAAGCTTTCAGCATTTAACCACTGAGTATGATGTTAGTCATGGGCTTTTTATATATGGCCTTTGTTATGTTTTGTGGTATGTTTTCTCTATAGCCAGTGTGTTGAGAGCTTTTATTGTGAAAGGATGCTAAATTTTGTCAAATGCTTTATCTGCATCTATTAAAATAATCACATGATTTTTAACTTTCATTTTGTTAATGTGGTGTATCACATGGATTTGCAGATATTGGGGTGTACTTACATCCCTGGAAAAAGTTCCATTTGATCATGGTGTCTGTCCTTTGAATGTATTGTTGAATTCGGTTTGCTAGTATTTTGTTGAGGACTTTTGCATGTGTGTTCATCAAATAAGCTTGCAAGTGTTCCTGCCTCTTCTATTCTGGGGAAGGATTTTGAGAAGGATTGTTATTAAATCTTTAAATTTCTGTGAGAATTCACTGGTGAAGCTATTTGGTCCTGGACTTTTCTTTGTTGGGAAGTTTTTGATTAATGATTCAATCTTCTTACTAATAATTCCACTCTTCCATTCAGGTTTTTTTTTATTATTATTTCTTCACAATTCAGTCTCGATAGGTTGTATGTTTCTAGGAAATAATTTCTAGGTTGTCAAATTTGTTAGTGAAAAATTGGTCATAGTTACTAGTCTATCATGATCCTCTGTATTTCTGTGGTATCAGTTGTTAATGTCTCTTCTTTCATTTCTAATTTGATTTGTATCTTTTATTTTTCTTGGTAAATCTAGTTAAAGGTTTATCAATTATGTGTATCTTTTTAAAAAATAAGTCTTCTGGAACGCTTGGGTGGCTCAGTCAGTTAAGCGATGACTTCTTCTCAGGTCATGCTCTCACGGCTCATGAGCTAAAGCCCCACATCGGCCTCTGTGCTGACAGCTCAGAGCCTGGAAACTGCTTCGGATTCTGTGTCTCCCCCTCTCTCTGCCCCCCCCCACTCTCTCTCTCAAAAATAAAATAAACAGGGGCGCCTGGGTGGCTCAGTCGGTTGAGCGTCCGACTTCGGCTCAGGTCATGATCTCATGGTCTGTGAGTTCCAGCCCGCGTCAGGCTCTGTGCTGATGGCTCAGAGCCTGGAGCCTGTTTCAGATTCTCCCTGTCTCTCTGACCCTCCCCCGTTCATGCTCTGTCTCTCTCTGTCTCAAAAATAAATAAACGTTAAAAAAAATAAAAAAAAATAAAATAAATATTAAAAAATAAAAAAAAATGTCTTCCATTTTACTGATCTTTTTTATTGTATTTTTAGTCTACATTTCATTTATTTCTACTCAGACATTTATTTATTGTTTCCTTCCTTCTGTTTCCTTTTTTGAGCTTAGTGTGTCCTTTCCCTCGTACTTTGTGATGTAAAGGTAGGTTTCTTATTTGAGTTTTTTTTCTTAATGTAAGTATTTATTGCTATACACTTCCTTTTAGAATGATTTTTGCAGCATCCCACAAGCTTTGCTATGCTGTGTTTTCATTTTCATTTATCTCAAGATACTTTTTTATTTCTTTTTTATTTCTCTTTTCTTCTTTGACATATTGGTTGTGCAGAAACACGTTGTTTAATTTCTAGGTATTTGTGAGTTTCCCAGTTTTCTACTTGTAATTGATTTCTATTTTTATACTGCTATGATTGGAAAAGACTCTTTATTTGATTTCCATCTTATTATATCTATTAAGTCATGTGTTTTGGCCTAACATATAGTTTATCCTAACAATATTCCATGTACACTTGACAAGAGTGTATATTTTGTTGCCGTTGGTCAGAATTTTCTCTTTGTCTTTTAAGTCCATCTGGTATAATGTGTAGTTTAAGTCCTATGTTTCATTATTGATTTCCTGTCTGGATGATCTATCTGTTGTTGAAAGTGGATTATTGAAGATCCCTACCATTATTGTATTGCTGTCTATTTCTTGCTTTAGATTTGTTAATATTTGCTTTATGTACTTAGGTACTCCTATGTTGAAAGCATAAATAGTTACAATCATTATATTCTGTTGATGTTTGATCCTTCTATTGTTATATAATGACCCTCTTTGTCTCTTGTCACAGTCCTTGGCTAAAATCTTGTTTGTTTGTTTGTTTGTTTGTTTTGTTTTTTTGTTTTTATGCCTATAGATACCTCTGCTTTCATATGTTTTCCATTTTCATAGAATATCTTTTTCCATCCCTTCTCTTTCAGTCTTTCTATGCCCTTAAAGCTGAGGTGAGTTTCTTATAAGCAACATGTAGCTGGGCCTTGGTTTTTGATCCACTTAGCCACTCTATGTACTTGGGAGAATTTAGTCCATTTACAGTTAAGGTAATTATTGACAGGCAACTTACTGTTGCTATTTTGTTAATTGTTCTCTGGTTGTTTTGTAATTCTTTAATTCTTTTATTATTCTCTTCCTCTTTTCCTTTGTGATGTGATGATTTTCTATACTTGTATTCTTTGATTTTGTTATCTCACTTTATTTTATCTTTTGTGTATCTACTATAGACTTTTACCCTGTTGTTACAATGAGGCTTACATAAAGTATTTATATTTAATATTTATAACAGTCTATTGTAAGCTAATAAAAACTTCAAGTGCATAGCAAAGCTACCCCACCCCCATATTTTATGCTTTTGATGTCACAACTTACATCTTTTACATGTATGTCTGCCAATTACTGTCATTACAGTCACGTTAAATACTTTTGTCTTTTGGGGTGCCCTGGGTGGCTCAGTTGGTTAAGCATTCGACTTCAGCTCAGGTCATGATCTCACGGTTCATGAGTTCCAGCCCCACATTGGGCTCTGTGCTGACAGCTCAGAGTCTGGAGCCTGTTTCAGATTCTGTCTCTTCCTCTCTTTCTGCCCCTCCCTTGCTCTCTCTCTCAAATATAAACATTAAAAAAATTAAAAACACACAAACAAAACAAAACAAAAAAAACTTTCTTTTAACTTTCATACTAGGGCTATAAGTGATTCACTGCCAATTAGAACAGTATTCTGAATTTAAATAAATATTTGTGTTTACCTGTTGGTTTTAAACTTTAATGTGTTTTCATATTACTAATCAGTGTCTTTTTTCTTTCAGCTGGAAGGCATTTTTTAAAACATTTTTGTAAGGCCAGTCTAGTGGTGATGAGCAACTTCAGCTTTTGTCTGTCTAGAAAACTCTTCATCTCCTTCAATTCTTAAGAACACTTTTGCCATATGGAGTATGCTTGCTTGGTAGTTCTTTCTTTCAATACTTTGAATATGTCATGCTAAATATTTTCTGCTGAAAATATGCTGGTAGTCTTATGGGCATTCCTTTGCATGCAACAAGTTGTTTTTCTCTTACTACTTTTAAGATTCTCTTCTTGTCTTTAACTTTTGATAATTTAATTATAGTGTTTCTCAGGGCTTTTGGATCTGGATTCCTGTTCCTTTCCCCAAGGTAGAGAAGTTTTCAGTCATTATTTCTTTGGATAAGCTTTCTTTTTCTTTTCCTTTCTCTTTTCTCCTTCTGGGACCTGTATAATATATCTATATCTATATTTATATCTATATCTATATCTACCTGTATCTGTATATACATATCTATTATATATATTCATATTTCATAGGTCCACTTGATGGTATCCCATATATATATATATGGGATATCCCATATATATATATATATGTATATATATATATATATACACACACACACACATATCCCATACATATATACATATAATATTCATAATCATATTCACATTTTATATTCATATTCATATTTCATAAGTCATTACATATACATATGCATATACACACATCCCATATACATTTACATACAATATTCATATTCATATATCATAGGTCCATTTGATGGTATCCCATAGGTCCTCTAAGCTATCTTCACTGTATTTCATTTTTTCCCATTTTTATTCCTCTGATTGAATGAATTCCATTGCCCTCTCTGAGTCCACTGATCCCTACTTCCATTAATTTAGTCTGCTTTTGAGCCCTGCTATTGAATTTTTCATTTCAGTTATTGTATTCTTCAACTTCATGATTTCTGTTTGATACTTTTTAATATTTTCAATTTGTTGAAATTCTCACTTCGCTTATCCATTGCTCTCCTGACCTGCATGAACAGTTTTATGACCGCTATTTTGGACTCACTATTGGATGAAATATTTATCTCTGTTTGATTAAGATTAATTTCTGGGTATTTATCTTGTTCTTTTGTTTCAAACATATTCCTCTGTTTCTTCATTTTCCTTGACTCTCTGTATTGGTCTCTGTACGTTAGAAAAACAGATAACTCTTTCATTCTTGACCGAGTGGACTTCTGTAGAAAAGTAAGCCTATTGATCAGTAAAGCCTGAGATGCTAACTGTCTCTCAAACTTTTGTATTGTCTAAGCCTCCTTCTGTGTCCTCACTGGCTCCCAGAACTTGAGATTGTGCCAAGATCCATCAGTGTCCCAAAGAGGAAGATTGCAATTAGTATCTAGCAAGCTGATTAAAAACTAGAATCCCAGGCAGTTGCTGGGAAAGTATGTGGTTAAGGCGCTTCCAGGGAGAAAGTGAGAGAGAGACATTTTTGCTTGCTTTCTCTGTGTTGGGTCCAGGTCTCTGGTCACGGTGGTGGAGGGAGGGGTAATTTTGTGCTATTAAAAGCTGTTTCTTTGTTTGCTACAAGTTCTGTGGTACTTGTGAATGCAAGCCTGTTGGCTGTTAGAGTTAGATGATGTGAGGACCCATTCCTAGGATGAAAACTAAGATACTTATTTGTATTTAAATGATCAGAATGATACTATTTTCCCAGGGATGGAAAATAAATATTGCAACCTTAGATAGCATGACAAAAATAGATTATTTTCTGTTGAACATAATCTAAAGCTAATGGATTCTTTATATTTCGGAAGTATAAGGATTATAAAAAATAAAACACAGGTGATTTTAGTAGTTCATCATTATCATCTAAAGTTTATCATTATATTTGGGGAAGCTGAAATCCTCTTAATCATATAAAAAATTGATCAATAACTTCTTTATACTAAATGAACACGTGACACATCAGGGTAGAATTTGAATGAGAAATTAATTATGGTATAAATGATTGCTTTTATAAGAGAATCTTATGGGACTCTTCAAAAGAAAACTAACTCATTCTTCCTAAAAAAACACTCAAGGGGCAAACATATATGTTATCTCCTAGGTGATACTGACTCATTGGATAATTGGGTCTCATGTCATAATAAGAGAGAATAATTCCCCCCGGGCAATGATGCACTTAAACAAAATAGGTCAGAGGTATGAATAACAGAAGAGGCAGTTAGAAAAATTCAGAGTCAGCTCAGAGATTGTTTGAAAACAATTCCTGTCTCCGGGGACAGTTTTGTTTTCATTAGCGGCCAAATATTCCCAAACAAATGAAGGGAGAACGAAGTCAGATAAATGTATGAAGACTTACACGAGGGTACCGGAACTTTGTCCACATGCTACTGAGCGCATCAGCAGAACAGCATGATGCAGTCCGAATGTGTGGGCTAATGGCTAATTTGTATTGTCTTCTAGGTTTAAGAACAGCTAATTTTTCTTCCGTAAACCAAGTTTGCACTCGGCAGCACTCTAGGGCAATCGTATTTGTATTTTGCTAATCACAGTTTCGACATAATGCTATTTGCTCCTTGATGATCCACTAAGGCCACTCTCAGTCTTATCCCCAAACATGTCCTCAATGCTGACACGTATGCACAACTAGTGAAGACTGCTAAGAAGTAGTTCTGTGCTGTAGACATTGCCACGGGGAACCAAACACAGAGATGTCATTTCATTTACGCCTTCCTGCTCTTTCCTCTCTTGCGTCTACTTTATTGGATATTGATTCCATTCGGAAAGGCTTCTATCTCCTGTCTCTTGTTTGGAGGTATTAGGAGCTGACAGAGGGTCACATACAGGCTCCGAATTTATACGGATGTTCTAAAACGTCAAGCTTTTTAAAACAAAGATCGTTCATGCTCTTCCTGCCAGTTTGCTTAACTCATTTCGCCCTCTCCCTTGTTCTCTGGCCCTGAGAGTCAAACTGATGCTCCCCTTCTATTCCCTCGTGGGAAGAGTTTGATGTAAACGAGAAAGTTGGTAGAGAAATACAGACTCAGGTAATAAGGGCCTAATTATCAGCCTTTGCCACATTTTAGGAAAGACAAAAGGTCAAAGCTATAGAGGCATCATTCTGAACGCGGAGGTATTGATAAGCATGTTCTAGCTTGCAGGTTAAGTCTTTCGTTGTTTATCATTTCTCTTCCCTTCCCTCTCTCCCGGCTTACAAAATAGAATCTTTGTAAAAGTACCTTTGGAACTGTTTATATGACTACCTGCCACATTAAACAGAATTCTGACCCCCCAGTGTGAGACCAGATTTACTGGTTTGACTTAAATAAAAATGCAATAAAATTGTATCATCTATGGCTAACTAATAGGGACCTCTCAATCTGTGCTCTGGTGAGCATTAGGTTAGCAGGTAGTTAATGATTACTACTCATTTCCTAGAACTGTGTTGTCTACCATTGCATTTTGATTCAAAGAGCTGTAGAAATACAAATAATGGTGATAAAAATGTGATCGCATTCGACCAGAACGCTGAGATACAAACAATTAAAAAAATTATTGAAGCTCTGTTAATATTTACTATTTTAGGTCAAAAGTTCAAGGACATCAGTACGAGTGAATTGATACTCACTTACATGAAAAACATGAACAGAAGGGTTAGTTAAGGATGAATTTAATGTAAGCCAACAGCAATACTGCAATGCATTAATAGTTTTGACGAACTAGGAAAAGCTTTTTTTTTTTATTTAAAAAAAATTTTTTTTAACGTTTTATTTATTTTTGAGACAGAGAGAGACAGAGCATGAACAGGGGAGGGTCAGCGAGAGGGAGACACAGAATCTGAAACAGGCTCCAGGCTCTGAGCTGTCAGCACAGAGCCCAACGCGGGGCTTGAACTCACGGACCCTCGAACTCACGGACCGTGAGATCATGACCTGAGCCGAGATCGGCCGCTTAACCGACTGAGCCACCCAGGCGCCCCATTTTTTTATTTTTTTTTAACTAGGAAAAGCTTTGAATGGGGAGACAGAGTTTGAGCCCAGCCTCTGCCTCTCCTTCATTGGTCATCTGACCCCGGACAAGTCCTCGATGCTTAGATTTTCACATCAACACAATGAGGGATTTGAATTAAATGCCCTAAGTTTACACTAAAACCTGATGTAGGGTTATAAAGGCAAGATGAGCAAGAAGAAGAAATAAAAAGTTGATTGATTTAATGGAAGGAGAGATTTGTACTGAGAAGTCAATGTGATAACCTTGGATATAAGATTATGTGAAGCCTTGTTGATGTTAGAGTAAATCAGATAGTTATTAAAGAATCAAAAAATCGTAAGTAAGGTAATAAACAGGGTGTAAGTGTTGGTATAAGGGAATGTGACATATGAATTTAGAGAAAAATTAAATAAGATAACAACAATTAGAAGGATTTTTTTGCAGTAAATTCAATGGTGATATTCTGTACTATTGTAACCGCAACAATAGGAACAAACATGCATTTATTTCTTACTTTCTGGCTAACACTATATTAAGTATTATATAAGCACTGTGCCATTTAACATGCCATATAAGAGACATCTCCATAGAAAAAATTAAATCAGCAGGTCATGCTGGATAATACAAAAGTAATGTTAAAACTAGCCAATCGTGATAAAAAAGGTGTTTTTTTTATTGTTAATGTTTATTTATGTTTGAGAAAGAGAGACACAGCACAAGTGGGAGAGGGTCAGAGAGAGAGGGAGACACAGAATCGGAAGCAGCCTCCAGGCTCTGAGCTGTCTTCGCAGAGCCCAACGCGGGGCTCGAACTAAACAGACCACGAGATCATGGCCTGAGCCAAAGTTGGATGCTTAATGGACTGAGCCACCCAGGCACCCCGTGATAAAAAATTTTCAGTTTGAATTCTGCCACATGATGATGCCATTGAATTCAGAAAGCCAGTCAGTGTCAGGGGAAAGATTTGGTGATAACTTTTGGCCATGTTGAATTTGAAAGAATTTCCCTAAGGAAATATAAGACATACATTTCTAAGCTATGCTGTGTAGACCTAGGCATTCAGGCCCTAAAAGCAGATGATATTTACAAATGAGGAAACGTACACAGTGGAACAGGATCAAAGGGCTTGGATTTCAGGAGATAATCATAGATTGGTGAAGTGGAACCAAAGAAAGAAAAAAGGAGAATGGAGGAGAATGGTCACAAATACTAAGAGAAGGGAGAATTTCAAGAAAATTGAGGGGAATTGGAGGGGAACATCGGCAGTGAAAACTGCCATATAGCTCAAGGTGTGTTTCAGGTCTGGAGCAAACAGGTATATTTGGCTAGAAGGACTAAACTGAAGCTCCTGGGGTGCCTGAGTGGCTCAGTCCATTAAGCGTCCAACTCTCGACTTCGGCTCAGGTCATGATCTCACGGTTCCTGAGTTCAAGCCCGGCATCAGGCTCTGTGCTGATAAGGTAGAGCCTGCTTGGGATTCTTTCTTTCTCTCTCTCTAAATATAAGCTTTAAATAAATAAATAAATAAATAAATAAATAAATAAATAGAAACTCCTTCAACATCCACCAAGATACTGACAGTGGACGACACTGAACTTCGTTAGTAAGTGAATTAGGGCTGCGTCTTTATGATATTCAACAAAAACTGATAAAATAGCTCTAGAAGTTGGATCTCAAAACCTATCGGAGAAGAAATGAAACCTACTTCTGTTAAAGATAATTAGAACTATGGAACAGACCCTGGTAACTCCCAGTGCAACTCCTATTCCCCTCCCCTGCCTCCAACTACCCTCCCCTGCCTCTCGTTCACCCTGACAGAGCCCTGAAATTATTCAGGTTCCCATTCTCCTCTGCTCAAAATTTGGTTTCATTAGGCAGTTGGCCCTGAAATTATTCAGGTTCCCATTCTCCTCTGCTCAAAATTTGGTTTCATTAGGCAGTTGGCTCCATTGGCAGCCCCAGGGGAACTTCTCTAACATACTCATCATGATCCTGTTTTCTTTGGCTAGTCACTGTTCCAGGCGTGGATATCTGATACCAACCTAGCCAGGGAGAAATAAAGAGAAGTTGGCTAGGGGCCTTCTAGGAAAAGTTTTCCTGACTGATTTTAATACCTGCCCTCTGACCCCCCCACACATACAAGAAAAGAAACCTGACCTTTCCTTCGTAGATCTGGATGGGAGGCCTGGAAGTCCTGCAGCCAACTTGTAACCAAGAGGGACGTAACTTTGAGGACAAGAGATGGAACAGAGAAAGGAAGGAACCTGAGTCCTCGAGGATATTATTGAGATGTTTGCCATACCATGCCACATCTCTAGGATTTTCCTTTACTTAAACTATTGGAATTTTCTGTTGCTTGTAGCTGAATGTAATCTATAATGAAAAGTGAATATTACTTCTGCATTTTCCTCCCTCCCTCTTAATTTTCTATTGTTATCTTTTATTCAGCTTTTTGTATTTTCTTCCAGTGAAAGTCTTTTACAGAAAATATAACTACTCTATAAAAGTCCCAATTCTAACTCCTAATTTTGTAATTATTGTCACAAATGAATTCTTTGCTGACTAGATTGGGTGGTGTAGTGGTGAGGGGAGGTAAAGAGAGTGTGTGAATACAAGAAGAGTCTATTATTTCCCAATTTTCCTTTCCACAATCACGACACAGATTTAAAAGGAACTGTGTATAGCATTATTTCAGGGGGATTACAATAAAAACCAAAATCTTTATATAAATTTCTCCAGCCTTTTGTTTTGGGCTCCCATTTTATGACTCTTTTCAGGCATGGCACTTTCATTAACGAGTGCAAGCAAAGCTTCATTGTTCAATATGGCTCTCTAATGAGAAAGAATAAGACTAAGTATTGAGAATGAAAATTGTACATTTTTATGTGGTGGTTTATAGACTATTACTTCTAATTGAAATTTGAAGTTCGCCTTTACAGTTAAGGTGAAAGCAGAAAATCACACATTATGCCCCTCTCTGACATAACAGACTCCAGCCTGGAGTGAGAACTAGTCTTTGACAAAGGGTAGCACTTACATATCAAAAGAAACAGAGAGCTGGCATTGTCTTCAAAGGTGAAATTTGAATGAAGTCCAAAGTCTGTAAAGAAGGCATCTGTGGATGGTAAGGACTTAGGATTGTTGGAAAGGTTTTGAGATTGCTAAAAATGGAAGTTGAGGGGGAAAAAATCTATGAACGTGTCCAGGTGATGGAGATATGTCTGTGCTAGGGACCCAGTTTGCTGGTTTTGTTTTGTTTTGTTTCCCGCCAACCTAAGAACTTGCAGTGTAATCTGGAAGAATGCTGCAGAATAGACTTGGAGAGTTTATTTCAATTGGTTTAACTACATGGAATAAAACGTATGATAATGGAGGTTTCCAAAGCACTAATATACTTGAGTACTCTGAAATCTGCTCTTTCAATAATTACTCCCCATGCATTCCCAATGGGTCCAATATTGCCCTCAAGGGGCTGAAAATCCGTTCTTGAGAGAGGAGTGGAAAAATCTCAGTCCATGAAGAGTTATACAGTATGTCTGTGAAATTAAAATTTCACAGGGGAGAGAATAATTGGGAGAAAATAATCTACAAAAGCTGGAGGGAGTTAATAATGAATTTAAAAATGTTAGTCTACAAAAGGGATTTATTTACTCTGTAAAGAAAAAAGAAAAAATACGCTCTGTCATTAGGAGGTCCATCTGAAGCTTCCAGAATTACTTCAGTGACACAAGATCCATGATATAAAGGCTGCTTCAGCAGAACCTTGAAACGGTGCGTCAAAAATGTAAATCTTGTTACAATTTTTGAAAGTGGATATGAATGGAAACTTCTACCATTGGTTCAGAACTGTAGCTAAAGGTTTAAGGTAAAACAACACTCTTAACTACCTTCATAGGTCTATCCTGGGCCTTTGGTCACGTGGCCAGTCATCCCTACTACGTCCTTCTTCCTTTCCTAGAACCACATAATTAAATGACTCAGGAGAGAGAGGGAATTCTGAGACTGTTTTATGAACAGAGAATTTCCCCCCTGATTGGGGGAACAGCCCTCAGCAGGCAGCACTCAGGAGGATGAGAAATCACTGACACAATCGAGGGAGGCTGGCATCTCATTTCCTGGTTGGACTTCAGCTTGGACGGCACACTTGCTGTGGGAAGCAGGTGGGAAAGGCAATGAGAGAAAGAGAGAGAAGTGACAGACAGAAAATTCCTAGGGGAAAAACGTCCTGAACTACCGTCATCTGGCCTATGTGTTGCCTGCATTTTCCATCAATCGTTGAGATACTGTGGAAGACAGGCCAAGAGACCCTCATAACAAGAGGCTTAGAGTAGTTCCATAGAGGGGGAGGAAGCTAAGGAAATTCCAAAGGAGATCAAAACAGAATATGTCTCCAGTAGATAACTGTGAAGTAGAGAGATCCCGCCCAAGGTGCCTCTTACATTATTCACTTACGTCCCCCCAAGGCAGGTGGAACATAAGCTATGGTCACGTAGAAAGGCATTGATAGCCACGACCAACAACATCCACTTAATAAAAATAGTTGTGTTCCTTTTAATCTTCTCTACTCCCTTACTAACCCCAAGGAGCTAAAACATAAATAAATAAATAAATAAATAAATAAATAAATAAATAAATAACTGAGTGAAGGAAAAGCAAGGGAAGGGCAAACACAACCTCTTCCCCCTGCAAATCCAGAAGTTCAGAGTGGGTGTGCTTCAAATTGAACGTGTTATTCGAGTTTTAAGCTGTCAAGGACTTGACCAACCTCCTTAATGCCTGGACTTTACTACAAGCTCTCAGTAAGACGGAGGGACAGTTTTGACTCTACAAAAAAACTTATAAATTAAACACACAAACGACAACAACGACAGAATGCTTCATTAGGATTTGTTATTTTCCTCCGTATTTTTGTAGTTCTTCAACATACTCAAAACCTTAGCTTATTATCAAAATATTTTCCTAATGAATTTTCCCCTCATATTATCAACATGATTCAACCAAGGACCACAGGGCCTCTGTCTCCATATAGCCAGGAGGAGTTATCTTCACTGTTAAGTACTGCTTCCTTGACTTTCCCGGCTGTAAGAATTACTTAGGCACTTTAGATGTTGTTATTCATACAGTTTCTGAGGGTGTTATGGACTGAATTGTGTTTCCTCAAAGTTAATATGTTGAAGTTCTAACCCACAATGTGATTGTATTTGGAGATGGACCTTTCGGGAGGAAAGTAAGGTTAAATGAAGTAACAGTGAGGCTCTAATTTGATAGAACAGGTGTCCTTATAGGAAAAGAAAGAGACACCAAAGATCTCTCTTTCTGCACAGGCACTAGGAAGAGGCCACATGGGATACAGCAAGAAGATAGTCTTCTAGAAGCCAGAACAAAAGCCTTCACTAAAAACAGAATCAGCAGGCACTTTGATTTGGGACTTCCAGCCTCTGGAACTGTGAGAAAATAAGTTTCTGTTGTCCAAACTGTGGTGTCTTGTTATGATAGCCTAAGCAAACTAAGACAGGGGGCCTTCCTCTGGAGTTCCTAAGTTCCTATATCTGAGATGACTCTTAAGAATGTGTGTGTGTGTGTGTGTGTGTGTGTGTGTTAAACAACTGAAATGATTTTTATGATTTTGCGAATTTGGGAGCTACTAAATTGAAGGCATTATACTTATGAATATTTCTGCTTACACCTATTTCTTTCTTTTTTTGTGGGGATACACAGTTTTTATTATATTTTTATGTGGTTCAGAAATTACATAAGGAAATTTTTTTGAAACTGTCTAGATAATAAAGGAGGGATATACAGATAAATTTTAGCACATACAGCGGCTTGAAGCTATTTTATGCAATCATTCACTCTACTATCTAGTATAGAGAAGGTAGTCAGTTTAATAACATAAAACAAAACAAAACAGACAATCACCCTGATGCCCCTCTTGCTCGTCACAGTACTAATTTCACCCCAGCTCTTTGCCTGATCATCCAGGTTTTTACATATACACAGTCTTACACTTTTCAATGAGTATTTATTATTAGGTAAGCCATGATTCAGGGTCCCAGGGTGGGGACCACCATGCACCCAGGTCCCCCCTCACCACCTTTGGAGGAGGATGCAGGACAGAGGAGAGGTGGGTGAAGCCAGTTCAGATCTTCCCAGGAAACACACCATCTGACTACTAGGCTGACACCCAGGATATGGGGCAGAGAGATTTGTACGCACGCTGGTACCGTTCACGCATGGAAATGTCCACCCCTTTAGCAATCATTGACTTCTCACAGCGGTGAAAGTCCACTGCTAGAAACTGCTAGTTCTGCTAGCAGGTCTTTGTCTGGTGCTTGTTGGGGAAGTAGCTGTCAAAAGGGGAAGTCTTGTAGTTCTTTATTTTGGTCTTGACATCTTTCGCCATCACGTTGACTCCTAAGGACACCCCTGAAGCAGCTCGCAGCTCAATGTGACCCTCAGCAAAGACTTGCTTATACCTATCTCTTTCAGAATTCTCCTTCCTCCACTCTTCACCGACCTTCTCCATTTCAACAAATGTTTATTGATCCATTACCATTCTAGGTGCTAAGAATATAGAAATGAAGTTTTAAAAAAGAGAGGATAACTCCCTTCCACAAGTTGACATTCTAATGGAGATGGAGATAATATTATCTATTAGTTAATATGCAGTAGTGATAAATACTATAAAGAAAGTTAAAAAAAGGTAAAGTATTAGAAAGTGAGGTAAAGTGGAAGGGTGGCTCTTCCTATAAGGAAGTCAAGTAAAGCATCTGTGAGAAAATAACAACCAGGCCAAGATTTAGATGCAGTAAGAAAGCCATGCAGAAATGCTTGAGGAAGCACATTCCAGGCACTGGGAAAAGCAAGTGCAAAATATTGTGACATCTGTTAGGGACATCTCAAGGGCCAAGATGGCTGACCAGGGACTGAGGAGGAGGGGGATGGGAGATAACCTCAGAGAAGTGGGAAAGGGCCAGATCAGGTACTACAAGGCCAAGATAAGGAGGTCAGATGGTGTTGAGCAGGAACCAGTTTTGATCTGATTTATTTCCATGTGGAAAAACCATTGGAGTGAGAGGAAATATTGCAAAGCCAGTTAGAAGGCTATTGATATGCATAGCCTGGGTTAACTCCTAAACACAGAATTTCAATGAATTTTAGTATGATGTAACCAGTAGGTATAACCGGGTCCAAAAAAATCAGGGAACCAGAGGCCATTACCTAGAGAGTCTTATATTTTTTCCAGTCCGATTACAATCCAATGCATAGACTTTTAGCATTCCTTTTCCTTCAGTAGAGGACCCTAACTTTGTGGCCTTTCTTCAAACAGGAAGGTAGTTAAGTCTTCCAACACTGCCTCCTGCCTCCGCTATCACGGAAACATGCAAACAACTGATTTGATGTTCACAATATGTTTTACTAATAATGAGAGCAGGTATAGGAAACACATTCCCGTATGATTTACGTAGCGTCCTTCACCATTTTCTAGTTACCTGTTTAGGTGGGGTTAGAAACACCTTCATTTGCATGCAATGGAATTTCACCTTTAAAAAATGTACCTGTCTACCAGCAGAACTTATCAGTGACCTCAAACCCAGATTTTCCAAATATCTGCTCTTAAAGTGTTCATATCCTTTGCTCAGAACAAAATTATTTGATGAAAGTGCCATGTGCTTCAGATCGAGGTTTTAAAGTGATTTGATTATAGCCATAGAATGTTGGGTTTTCTGTATCATATTGACAAATCCAAAACCGTACTTCTGAATTTAACGTTCTCTAAGGAGGTGTGAAGAGCATACTGGCTGCTCTTTCTTTGGCAAAAGCTTCCTACTAGGTAGCAATGCTCCCAATGTTATTTTTGAACTATTCTGTTTTGACCCTAATCCTTTTCTTTGCTGTGGTTATGGCCCTGAGTCCCTAAATTATTGGCTGTCCTGCAGTTTCAAAAAGCTAATTCACACCACCATGCACATTAGGAAGGTGGTGTATATAATATTCCACTAAGGGAGACCCGGTGAACATTAAGCCCCCACTAGTAACTGGTCATGAGTCAGGCTACAACTGACGCTACTCATTTTTCTTCACTGACAAGTTTTCATTATGTGGCTTTCCCAGAACAATTTAGAAATTGATCTGCAGCTGATGGAGGCTGGGATGAATCGGGCCCGTAAATGAACCCAAAACATCAGAGCAAAGTCAAAACCAATGCCAAGACTCCAACACCTGGTACAAGGTGAGGAACACCCCCCTCCCAAGTTCCCCCTTTTCCCTTTCCCCCACCTCTTCTTCCATAGGCAGCACACAGAGATCTCAGACCCTCAAATGGACTTCTCACTCTGGGGACATCCCTATGGCCTGGAGGAGAAGCCGAAGACTTTTCTTTCATCTTCTGTTTACTTATCTTCTGCCTAAATAGGTCAGAGGTTCACATTCTTGAAAAAACAATTCCCTAGTTATGTGTCTACAGATATTAAAGAAAGGGCCTTTTGTTTTCTACAAGTTGTGTAAATCTGTTTGAAAATCTAGGGTGTTGATCTAAACTTGCTCCATGCAATTCTGGCATGCTTGGGAACAGTGGGATTACCTGACAGAGTATGCAAGGGTGAGGTTGTGCAACCCTGGGGATACTTTGGGAATGAGATGCTCTTTTTTTTTAAGTTTATTTATTTATCTTGAGAAAGAGAGAGGCAGATACAGACACAGAAAGAGCACAGAGGCGGGACAGAGAGACAGAATCTCAAGCAGACCCTGACGTGGGGCTCAAACTCACCAACTGTGAGATCATGACCTGAGCTGAGATCAAGAGTCAGATGCTTAATGGGCTGAGCCACCCAAGCTCCCTGGAATGTGATGCTCTTAAGACTATCCCAGGAGACTGAAAGAGTCTCCTCTTTCAGACATCCTCTGGTTCCAAGAAGAGTTAAGAGTGATAAATTTGACTTGAGCTGATAGAGTTTAGCCAGGTAAGTATTTGTGGTGGTGGTGGTGGTGGTGGTGCCGGTAGTGGTGTGTGTGTGTGTGTGTGTGTGTGTGTGTGTGCGTGTGTGTGGGAGGGAGGAAAGAGTAGATGTGTGTTATGGGATGAATGTAGCTGTAATGGGCAAAGGGACCACCTGAGAAAGGACTGAGACGTCAAAAATAAACCTATATCTATCCTACAAATTGGAATGTAGTTAAGCCAAAATAAATAGTCCCTTTTCCCCATTCCATCCACGTTTTATGAATTATACCCACCCAATTCCCCTGAAACCAGTGATTGATGTCCCAGTCTGTTTCTTCCCCTAACAACAGTCATGAGAACAGCGATCAGTTCAACAGCTATTGTGAGCAAGGCAAAATGCCAGAGGCTTTGTGATGTCATAGATTGACTACAACTGGTAAACTTTGACCCAGAAGTCACATTCTTACATTGTGAGATAAATCCAATTAATTGACAGGGAATTTCACTCTAAATTTTCTTGAGGGAAGGGGGTCATCTTCTCACACACTAAAAGTATCTTGGAAGAGCTTCAGGATAACCTTTTACCAATGAGCAAATCAATAGGACCCATCCTTCAGAACCATCTACTGAGGGTGGCCCCACCTCTCAGGTAGCTGCTCAGCCGTGTCTCTGTTGTGACAAGCCTTGTGCCCACACACATCCAAACTCCACACTCCTCTAGACACATGAGTGCAGGAGGCTGGTAGTGTGTAGGCAATAACCGAGAACCATCTGAGAGAGGAAATATCTTGGTATGAGGTCACCTACTTTGTAAATGCCATTTGAGGCTTATGCTTGTATCACCATATCCTTTTCATAAACCCTTTTGTGGTTTAATAATGAACTCTTGGTTTATTACTTTCTGTTACAGAGTCCAAAGGCAAATTTCCATATCTGGCTCCAGCAGAGTGATGGGTACACAATTGGTAATCATTCTGGGACTTACCTTTATAGCAATTATGTTAAGGAACTGAGGGCTGAATGGTTTCCACGATCAGCGGAAAATATAACAGACCAAGAAATTAATAAGAAATAAAGAAATTAGCTAAAGAGTGCATCTTCCTTGAGTTATTCTATGAAATACCCAGTTACAATATTTTATTTTAAATAGTAAACTATATTTGAAGCTTAAGGCCAATTACATTTTTTCCCTTTCACCTAAAAATCATGTTGGTAGTTGGCTAACTGTGTCATAGGACAAAAATGGCCTAGAGTACCTTCTCAGTGTGAGACTTGTAAGCATCTCCAGAATCCTCTTTTTGGAATGATCAAAAGGGAGGTGGAAGGTGAGTTGGAAAGAGCGTCTGTGACAGTGGTGTGAACCCAAACCCACCAACAAAGTTTCATCTTCAACAACACTTTCTGTGACTAGTTTCAGCCCAAGTCTGCTTCCTTCTCCAGGCTAGAGTTTGGATATGGGCAAGTAAGATGTCTCTAGAACAGGGCGGCTCCCTATAGACCTAGCTTTAGCCTGTACGAGTTACTTGAGGAAAGGTGGCTTTAGCAGGAGGGAATGCTACCCAATAAAGATTTCTTGAGAGAATGAGTAAATAAATGAATGAATCCACTGCTGTTTGCCCACAAAGAAGCAATCTTTTATAAATGTAGAAGGTAATTTTTAAAATGTAAATTCCGGTCAGTTAACATGGAGTGTAATATTAGTTTCAGCTGTGCAATTTAGTGATTCAACACTTCGGTACAATATCCGGTGATCATCAGAACAAGTGCACTTTCAATCTGAAGGAGAGGATATCCACATAACTCAGTTACATTAAAGAGTTATCACCGCCTACAGTTATTGGGAGTATGTCCCTTGATAGACTTGGAGGCAAAGATAACCTCAACCTGGTTATCTGTTACTCGGGAAGACTGATGTTAGTCACATGATGCCAAGTCGTCTGTGATAGTCCGTACTAACAACCTGGAGTAAGTTGTCTTTTCAAAGCTCTTTTTAACTTCCATCTAGTTAATCTTCAATGACACTACAAATGACCAAAGATGAAAAACAAACATGTTGATGTCATCAATAAAAATGATAAATTTCATCTCGCTTTTGATCAATTTCTGGTCAATTCAGTGTAATGGAAATGGAAATGATGCCCTGTTAGAATATAAAATTATGAAACTTTTGCTTAGTAGGGAAACTAACTATTATTTCTCCTTATTACTGGCTAAGCTGGTCAGTTTAGGTACCGATGTTTGTCTCTTCATTGAAGAGGGTATGGCTGGTTACATAGTTGAGATAAATAACACAGCATTCTTGCTAAAACCACCTCAACTCCTACCATATATCCATGTGTAACACATACGTGTAGATCAAAACGTTTATAACATTCACAAAGGTAAAAGCTGTAAGAGGAAGTTATGGACAACTCCCACCATCTTGCCTGGGACATTATCCTTTAATTGAAAAGGAAAACAAGTCAGTTCGGTTGAACACATTGTCCAAATTAGTCATCAAGTAAGATGATGGGCATTAAAGCATTTTGAAAATATGCAAAAGTTTAAAAAAATGTAATATGGTATTATAATTATTAGTTATTTTCTACTGGATGTTGAGCCCTTTGAGACTGGCTTAATTGCATAGTATTTGAGATCAGATATCTTGCTGGATTGTGTTTCTAAATGATTGTCCATTTTTATGCTTAGAGTTAATATAATTATGCGTGCAGTAATGTCAACATCAAACTATGGGTTCTGTGCCTACACAAGAGCACTGATACCACTGAAGCATGAGAAACATTTCTAGTTTTTTGTTGTTCTTAGTATTTATTTCTACCTTTGCATAACAAGAAGCAAACTTCTTAAACTGAAAATAAATCTCTGAACGTGTTGCCTATAATGAAAGTTCAACGTCCGTTTCATTGCCTTTCAGCCAAATTTATGTTGTCTGTAATCATATTCTAAACTTCCACATTTTCCTCAGTTTATAAAACTTCAAAAAATTTTAAAGCTATTGGTTCGCTCATTCTCACTACAATATTTCTCAGGTCTTCAACAATTATACATTAACAGGGATTAGACTAGATTAGTTCAATTAAATAAATAAATAGACTCAATTTCAGGACTTTATGTTTGAACAGAACTTCTTCCACTCCTTCCTGTGGTCACTTCTTCCATTGCACTTGTTGGTTAACCTGTGCGAGTGGACCCTCCCTGAACACCTGCAGGGCCTGGGCTAAGAATACAACTGGACACTCACACATTAGACACATTTTATCTTTTTTTAATTATTGTTATGAAATTTATTGTCAGGCTGGTTTCCATACAACACCCAGTGCTCATCCCAACAGGTGCCCTCCTCGATGCTCATCCCCCGCTTTCCCTTCCCTCCCACCCCCCATCAACCCTCAGTTTGTTCTGTTTTTTAAGAGTCTCTTATGCTTTGGCTCCCTCCCTCTCTAACCTTTTTTTTTCCTTCCCCTCCCCCATGGTCTTCTGTTAAGTTTCTCAGGATCCACATAGAAGTGAAAACATATGGAGTCTGTCCTTCTCTGTACGACTTATGTCACTTAGCATAACACTCTCCAGTTCCATCCCTGTTGCTACAAAAGGCCATATTTCATTCTTTCTCATTGCCACGTAGTATTCCATTGGAGACACATTTTAAAGTGATACAGTAATGGGGCGCCTGGATGGCTCAGTTGGTTAAGCGTCCGACTTCAGTCCAGGTCATGATCCCATACTTCGTGGGTTTGAGCCTCATGTCAGGTCCTGTGCTGACAGCTTGGGGACTGGAGCCTGCTTCAGATTCTGTGTCTCCTTCTCGCTCTGCCCCTCCCCTGCTTGCACTCTGTCTCTCTCTCTCTCCCCCAAATAAATAAATATTTAAAAGAATAAACTAGAGGCACCTGGGTGGCTCAGTCGGTTAAGCATCCAACTTTGGCTCAGGTCATGATCTCACAGCTCGTGAATTCGAGCCCTGCATCAGGCTCTGTGCTGACAGCTCGGAGCCTGGAGCCTGCTTCAGATTCTGTGCCTCCCTCTCTCTCTGTCCCTCCTCTGCTCATGCTCTATCTCCTTCTCTCTCTCTCTTAAAAATAAAGAAACATTAAAAAATAAACCAACATTGTAATGTAATAGATGATTAAATAAAATGTGTCAGGCACCTATCTTAACCAAGATACTTTCATAATGACAAATTTAAAAATATGTCTCTGCTACTGTTTTTACATATCTAAAAAATAAAATATCATTTCAACTTATTCTCAGTAATAAAAAAGGTTAAGAATACAAGGTAACTGTAATCAAAATATACCTTAATCAAAATATATTAAAGTAAATCATATATTTTATTGAGTATAGTTTCATTAAAAATATAAATTAAGGTAAATACGAATTAAAGTAAAGGGGTGTCTGGATGGCTCAGTGGGGTAAGTGTCTGACTTTTGGTTTGGGCTCAGGTCATGATCTCACAGTTCGTGGGTTCGAGCCCTGCATCGGGCTCCTGCTTGGGATTCTCTCTTTCTCTCCCTCTCTCTCTGCCCCTCCTGCACTCTCTCTCTCTCTTAAAATAAATAAATTAAAAAAAAAACAACAAACTAAAAGCAAGTTCTAAACTTTAAAAAGTAAATAATTTTATTATACATCCCGATTTTTTTTCTCTAAAATATTGAAAATATCTATCAAAATTAAGGGATAATAAATGAATTGTAGTTAACTTGGGCACGATTTTTAAATGAGTGGGTTTCAACAAAACTCACTTTTAGTTTTTGGAAGAGTTAAATCTTTCAGTATTTTCCTAAATAGGAAGCCATTCATTACCCTGTCATTCAATGTCCACCCAGTTGCCAATGTAAAGAATGTTTATCATGCTGCATTTATGGTTTGTCCCAACCTGAACATGAACGCATTTAAGAATAATTGAATTGCTGAATATTGCAAAAGATTTCTCGGCTACTGGGTTCCACTGTTGTAAATACTGTGCTGAATTCACGTGTTCTTGCAAAGCCAAGGATGGGAATATGGACGAGCGAGAAAACAGGCACTCAGCACCACCTCCAAAGGACATGGCGTGATGGGAGAAGCTCCTGCTCTCCGAGGGGATTTGACAAGTTAATGAATTTTTCTCCTCTCTTCTCTTGCCTAAGTACTCCCACTGCTCAGACAGTCCCCGTGCCCCAAAGCCTTGCCCGCTTCCTGTGTCAGCAGCCCCCTGGCGACCCACCGGCCTCACTGCCTTTGGAAGCAACTGCGGATTATTTTGAAGTGAGAGGGAAAAGCATTTCCCTGGGGTCTGAGGACACTGAGTCACAAGAGCAGATGTTGAGGTTACAGGTTGCACCGCCCAAGGGCGAAGTTCAGAACCGCCAGCAAGAGGGGCGCCTGAGTGGCTCAGTCCGTTGAGCGTCCGACCTGGGCTCAGGTCATGATCTCAGGGTCTGCGGTTCGGGCCCCTCATTGGGCTCTTGTGCTGGCAGCTCAGAGCCCGGAGCCTGCGTGCTTTGTGTTTTGTGTCTCCCTCTCTCTCTGCCCCTCCCCTGCTCATACTCTGTCTCTGTCTCTGTCTCTCTCTCCAAAAATAAACAAATATTAAAAAATTAAAGTGATAGGGGCGCCTGGGTGGCTTGGTCCATCAAGCGTCGGACTTTGGCTCAGGTCATGATCTCACCGTCCGTGAGTTTGAACCCCGCGTCTGGCTCTGTGCTGACAGCTCGGAGCCTGGAGCCTGCTTCGGATTCCGTGTCTCCCTCTCTCTCTGCTCCTCCCCTGTTCATGCTCTGTCTCTGTCTGTCTCAAAAAAATAAATAAACGTTAAAAAAAATTAAAAAAAAATTAAAGTGATAAAAGCTCCCTGTGTCTTTGATAAAGTTCGATTTCTCATGTCTGTGATATCTGGGCCCATGAAAGCACGCAGGCAAGACAGGAGCCCAAGCCTGCCTGGGTGGAAGGTGTATGGGACGTGAACCCGGAACGATTGACAACCTTCGTGTAAAGCTTGAAGATGAAGCCAGCACAGCAGGAGGGACAGCGAACTGATGGTGAGGAACTGATCCATGGTGGAAACGTCTGAATTCCACATTCCGTCACACCTGAGGCCAGGTATACATCTGGAGTTTTCATTTGGTGAGACCGTATCTCGTGTTTCTTTTCTTAAAGTCAGTTTTAGGTGGGATTCCGTCATTTGCAACAGAAAGAGCCACACCTAATATAGCAGGAAACCATTCTCTTTCCAGTACGCTAATCACCAGGAAGTGTCTTGCCAGCTTTGGCTTCATTTAGTAGAATGTGGATAGGAATTCTGGAGAACCTGCTGGATGTCTGCTTCGGATTCAAACCTTGGATCGTGTCTGGGTGGCCCCTCTTTTCACCAACACCACCCAACCACCCATCCCGACTTTCTCCTTCTGGTTTCAATTGGACTTTCTCTAGATGCCGAAGACCTCTTTGAACAGCTAATAGCGACCGAGACAAGAAGATCATGAAGAGGTTTGAATATGCAAAGAAAGCCTTGAAAGCGCTTTTCATAAGAGCATCATAACTACACCTCTGACGTGTTCATGTATGCCATGTGGATCTGGTTAAAAGGGGTAAATACCTAATTTCATAGCCCACTGTTGAAGAGAGGATTGCATTTCTTCAATCTAAACAACCGCCCATTAATGCTTAATTGCCATGATTTGAAAATCTTTTCTAATCTTATTTTTCTTTCCGCCTCCAGCCGAGCGATTTTTTTCTTCCATATATTTAATCGTTAACATAGCATCAGTGTCGTTTGTAAGGTAATACCACCAGGAAAACTGCCTGTGCACTAATGGCTTAGTTGGAGGCTGCACGTTCCCAATGATTATGCATTCGTTTAAAGGTTTCATTGCACAGTAGCAAAGTCGACTTGAAGTAAATCATAAACTTCACTTTAGTGAGTGTCTCACATATCAAGATTTTTATAAGTACACGTTGACTTTTTGGTAGAGGCCCAAGCCCCTAATCAGTCTTCCAAGAAAGCAAAAAAAAAAAAAAAAAAAAAAAAAAAAAAGGAAAGAAAAACTCACAGAAATACAGTGGGTGGAATCATGCCCTACACTAATAATCTGTTTCAAAGAATACCTTCTTTCAGACTACACAAAAATATGGTGCTTACATTTTTACAAACCCACAGTTTGTGTAGAAATTATTTTATGTTTAGATATCACTCGCTAGTAACTGGTACTAAGCCAGCCTGCAAGCTACATAAACACCAGATTTTACACATTACATAGCTCACACAACATTTCGCTCTAAGCTAGTCAGTTACTTGTAAATCTACATGCAGTTTATAGTGTAACCCCGCCCAGATAGTTCGCCTGCTCTCACGATTTTGGGTGCTTTGTCGTTTGGGGATTTTTTTTTTTTTTGTATTGTGTTGCACTGTTTTGTTTTGTGTGTATATGTGTGTGTGTCTGCATGTGTGTGTGTGTGTGTGTGTGTGTGTGCCGGTTAAGAAAAGCAGCAGGGGATTTATATACACACACCAAAAGAAATCAAATCATACATGTGCGCTTTTGTAAACTAGAAATTCCTGTTTCTGTTACTGTAAATCACTACCAGATGTCAAATAGCAAAATGTTCATTACTCCCCCAAATAATAGAGTTGATTAATGAGGCACGTTTACATTATGGAATCTTGGTCTCTGTCACAACCGGACAGGGTTTAAGAAGTTTCTGCTTTTTTTTTTTTTTTTTAAATCACACAGATGGAGAAATAACTTTAACTATTACGCTTCAAAGACAAAGTAAATATTAGGCATCTTGGGGCAGGGTTTGGTCATCTAAGGGGTAATAACTTCCAAATGAAATGAGGCTTTCTTCTTAAAGAACAGAAATGGTAGCCATGTCACAAGACAGAAAGATAGATATGTTTCTGGTCTATCTGTGGCTCATAACTGTTTTGTATAGGGAATATAGGGAATATATTCCAGAGAAATTTCAGTGTGATGCATAAACTTTTTTAAATTTTTTTTAAATTCTTTTTTTTTAATTTATTTTTGAGAGAGAGAGAGAGAGAGAAAGCAGGGAAGGGGCAGATAGAGAGAGACACACAGAATCAGAAGCAGGCTCCAGGCTCTGAACCTTCAGCACAGAGCCCGGTGCAGGGCTCAAACGCGTGAACTGCGAGATCATGACCTAAGTCGAAGTCAGACGCTTAACCGACTGAGCCACCCAGGTGCCCCAGTATGATGCCTAAACTTCTAAAGGCAGTCTAATTGCTCTAGTCCAGTTCCCTGAACAATCAAATCTTGGGCTCATAACTCTGCGATGATAGTATTCGTGCAGAAGTAGTAAAGAAAACCCCCATTTCTACTGAATAGGGAGTCTTCATTTGAAAAGGAGCTTCTACTTTTAGTGAAGTTAGCAGATTGTAAACAAAAGTGGTTACCAATCTGTATGCAACGCTCTCAAAGTGACACTTGTTACATTCTGACCCCCATGTTGCACCATGGTGTGGGTTCTCAGGCATGGAAAACATTTGCAAAAGGTACTATTGGCCGTGTTTCTCCCCACTTACTGTATGTGTGTGCTATTGCATGGAGGCAAAGGATGTTAACAAATAACACAAACTTGACACTGGCAGTTAATCAGAATTTTTTTGTTGACCAAGCTGACCTGGAATGACTCCTAAGCATCTGGAAACCGGCCTCTTGTCTGTGATACTTGGTTCAGACAATTTGGAACCAGTGTAGGTCTGTTCGCCTATAGGAACACATGCACCTGCATACATCTATACAATCCACTTCTCACTCAGGCACTTATTCACTCTTATGCAGACAAGTTGTATGTGTGTACGTATATGTGTGTGCGTGTGTGTGTGTGTGTGCATGCCATTCAATTTCTTAGCAGGCAATCTCTGGTAAGCATCAAGAACATCAACTTTGGAAGCAGTTACATACAAGTGTGAACCCTAGATCTATGACCCATTAGCAGTGTGCTTTGGTCGAGTAACCTAAATTCTCCGAACCTCAGTTCCTCCTATGTAAAATGGGAATATTAATGAGAACATCAGAGAGTTATCTGAAGAATTAAATGACATATGGTGGATGAAATATTTAGCTTTGTGTTCCACACAGTGTAAGTGCCACACCTCCAGCCATAATTAATAGCAATTAAGAGCTTTTTAACCAAAAGACCTTTCTACATCCTGGCAAACACTGCTCAGACTCCCTGGTTCTCCCTTTACTGCGCCAGCTGTAATTACATGGAGCAAACCCAGGACTCAGACACAATGAGAGATATTAATATTAATATTAATTTAAACATGAAATATAATCAGCGTTCTCTGAAATAATTTGAAAATCCAGGACCCAGAATTGAAATAATGCCACACTATCAGTTACAAAGAATCACACAGCTGGAAGGGAGTCCTGGATTATGGGAAGACACCTTCATTTTTTTAAAAAAATTTTTAATGTTTATTTTTGAGAGAGAGGTGGGGGGGAGGCATGGGCGGGGGAGGGGCAGAAAGCGAGAGGGAGACAGAGAATCCGAATCGGTCTCCAGGCTCTGAGATGTCAGCACAGAGCCAACGCGGGTCTTGAGCCCAACACGGGTCTTGAACCCATGAACTGTGAAGTCATGACCTGAGCCGAAGACAGACGCTTAACCAACTGAGCCACCCAGGCGTCCCAAGACACCTTCATTCTAATGCTGAGAAAACTAAACCCTGGAGAGAAGATTTCAGTTTCCCTCCACATCTCTCCAGAGGTGGTACTGGGAACAGAATCTGGGTCCAGTCCTAGCCCCAAGCCCTGCTGACCTCTGTCCTTAGCGTATGTTCTGCCGCTTCTCTTGGGGGGAAGACTGGAGCCAAATACCAACTTTTCTGAACATACCAAACTGAGGAAAATGTGACAGACAGAACCCGAGCCAGCTCGTGTCATTGAAAGCCAAGAATCACAGAGCATTACCTAATCAGCTGGGTTATAAGGCTTTGTGAGAATACAAATGTGATAATGTATGTGCAAGCAACCCTTAAGAGAAAAAATCTTACGTCATAACGAGGATTAATATTATGCATTTCTCTTATTATCGATTGCATGCTTGTCAAGTTTAATCAGATAACAATTTGCTGAAAATACCTGGTGTTACAAGACTTCCATTCTATGGTAGGAGAAAATTCCAGTATGAAAAGGAGAGAGAGAGCTGAGAAAAGCCATGTCTTGAGAACTCAACACAAAATGAATTACTGCCTCCCATCTTATTAGCAATTTCTGGCGTAAAGTCTCCCAGCATCTGGAGAAGACCAGGTTTAACCTTTGTTATTAGTGAAATAACTAAAGCCCAGGGTGATAGAGTGACCATCTCAGAACACATACTGGGTCTAGGTAAAAGTCACTTAAACCTAATGTTGATGAAGAACTCTTCCCAGTTAGGGGGAAAAAAACATATTAGCAACTGAATATTGGAAACTGAAGGCAATTTAGAAAAAAGGGAGGTTAGCTTGGCATGACTAGGCACTTTTAGCTGTCTAGAATACACTTAGGACTTTTAACTGAAATTCACCTTTGATTTTAAAAGAGGAGTTTTTAGTTCTATTTCTCCCTATAGAGAGACATACCCTTTGTTACACTTATGCCTAGTGTTCATTCCGTCTACGCTTCGTCTAACTTCTAAAAGTCTTCTCTGAGAAATATAGTCTTCCATTCAACACCCTGGAGTTCTTAAATAAGAGACGGTGAGTTGTATTTGAAGAACCTGTAGGTTTTCCCAATGGGAGGATAAAAGATACTCCAGTTTCCAGGCATAGTTCAAGGATGCCAAGGAGATCTTCCCTTTTTGACTAAATAAATAAAAGACAGATGATAGGTAGATGATAGATAGATAGATAGATAGATAATAGATCTAAAATCTCTGAGTGGTCTGACAATGGCTTCAGCAGGCTTCAAAATTTTAGAGGCTGGCATCTCACATAGACTCTTAGGAGTCAACTCTGAGTAATTTGTTCAGTGTGGACAATGGGACCACAGAAGAAGGGCAGTGGTTATGTATGTATGGAATGTAATTAGACTCAGGAATGTAGCCTGATAGAAAGGCAAGGATGAGGGCAAACTGGCATCTCGTATTGTCCTGTGGCATTTGGGATTTCCTGGACTCCCCCTTGGAGCTCATTTTCTTTTTTTTTTAATTTTTTAAATTAATGTTTATTTATTTTTGAGAGAGAGAGAGAGAGAGAGAGAGAGAGAGAGGACTCAACTGGCCCTCCTGGGATGCAGCTTTGAGCATCCAAATGCCTCAGATGTTGGAACATTGGCATTTTGCCATTCTCTCCATCTATCCACCCACCTCTCTCCCCCAAACTGTTCTTTGCACTAATTGAGGCACCCAGTTGCTAGAATGTTTGGTTTTGCTTTGTTTTTAATAGTCATTTGCTACTGTGGCATTCTATAATGGGAGAGTTAGAAGCTAGATGCTGCCAGTTGAATGAATTATTCTGTCCTAATATGGCCAGGTCAACATGTGTGAAATGGAAAGACAAAGGGGCATGCATGCAGGCCATTTTTGCCATCGTTACAATGAATATTGATCACCACACATCAGTGCAGCTGGAACAATTACTGGTAATCACGGAAATGGCCAAAATAAATTGATTGACTGTTGTTTCATCCAGTTTCCCAGCTGTGTAGCCAGCTGCATTGCCACAGTCTAGGATAAATCCTGTTTATTGGGTCCTAAGGCTTTTTGATCATGAGACCACTTGTGAAAGTTTATTAAATGGGTACTTGAGGATTCCACCGCAGTTAGAGTACCTTTGAGGATGTCTAACTCATGGAAAAAGTAACTATTCATCCACCGGGATCCCAGCCAAAGACATTGCCCCTATATGATATGCATCAAGCCAAAGTATTTTTAAAACAACTGAAAAATAAAGTAAGCATTTGAATTTTGGCATTGTTGATTTCCCAACGTGTGGTCAGGTGGGATTTACAAATAAATAAATTTTAATAATAATAATAATAATAATAATAATATATTTGAATGTATTTATTCATAGTAAGTTTATACCTGTTAGTTTCTAAATGGACTCAACACAGACACACACACACACACACACACACACACACACACACGTATTAAGAAAAACAGATGCCACAATTTTTCATGTTTAACTGATATTATATATGACATGTGGGTGGCTGAACAGTATTTAAAGTCATGTGAACTGCTAGATGAGACTCTTACCATTGACAAGTTCTGTTATTTATTAAAGAAGTTTTGTTAGTTTAACATTGGTTCCGCATGAACAATAGTTTTGTATTTTCTGAGTCATCTTTTTTGCTTGCATGAAAATAGGACACCCTTAGCCCAATGGCAACCGACTCTGACCTCTCTTATGCTTTCCATCTGCACTACATTCATCAAACAATAGAGTCTGGAATCTGCAGCCTTTTTATGCAATTTGAGTAAGAGAGGGGAGGGAGTGAAGCACTAATAAGCCTCCCCTAGGAGGACCCAAATGACTTCTAGCACCATCCCAGGGATTTGGGTCAGTGAAAGACCAAAGCTATACTGACAACTTAGCTTTGGACAAGGGCAAGCTTTGGTTTGAAAATGGCTCTGCGCCTGCTATTCTCACCCTGTGGAATTCTGAATCTCTGAGGTTGTTATAGTTTGAAATAGATGCCTCATATTTCCCCCACACAGACTGGAATGTTCAGGTTGTCCCCCAGACAGGCTGGGGGAAAGCATCTGAGTTTTGGAATAAACTCGGCTTGAGTGGTCTTCCAAGATGGGAGAATGGGAATGATGACCTATTATCAGAACTGCTTAAGTAGGTTCTTGGTGAATATTTTCCTCACCAAAAATTGTGAAAATTCATGGAACACGTGGCCTAATAACAGGAAGGGATATTGGCAGTCAGAACCGCCCTAGAAGACAGGACCTTTCTTGACAATCCAAAACATATGGCCCCAATAGTGATAATCCAAATTGATTTCCAAATGGTGCCATGATGATTGCAAAACACTTGCAATTACGACACCTGAAAATGTTAGATAAAAAAAAATTATTTGGGGCAGAAATAGTTTATAATACTATGTTTTAAAATTGAAGTTTCAAAATTTATTTATGTATGACCTTTTTAAAACACTTGGACTTAGATGTGCAAAAGATGAATATTTACATTCCTTTTTTGGTGAAATGTAATTGTGGCTTTCTATAATTCCTATTTTTCAATGAGTTAACATTCAAGTGTGCTCTTTGTTACGAAGGATGGAAAGAATTTATTTTGACATATGATGACTTTCCTTCAGCTAATTCCACCATTAGTCCTTCATCATTAGTGCTAATGAGTAGAAATAATGTGAGGATAATCCAAAAATAGTAGATAAGCCAAAAGGCATGTGTACTTGACTTAAAAATATTTTGTATTTATTTTTGGATATGGGTATGTCTGACATTATTGGCATTCTCACTATTGCGAATCCTATAATTAAGTCATATTACAAAGTAGCTTAGAATGAGTAATATAACATTTCAAAACCCATTTTACTTGGAATTTAATGGATCATCACACATCTAGACAATGCTAGTACTATTCCAAGATATGTCAGTGGACAATTTTGCCACCAACCCATCTCTTACTTAAGGCTCCAATTTCCTTTTCCATTACTGTGGACCTTTGTTGTTTCCTGAAACCCTAAATCTCCGATTCTCTAATGGCTCACTCAGCTCTGCTCTGACTTGCTAGTTATACCCAACTAATTAATGAATACCCCATGTCAGATACAATTTTATTTGAAGGAGGAAGGGAAATGAAAATAAACAAAACACAGTTTGAAAATCCAAAAGCCTTATACTTGAAAGAGCCACGATTTGGAATCAGAACTCCTGAGTCAAAGTCTTAGTTTGGGTAGCCACTCAATCTGTGATGTTGCTCAGATCAACTTGCTTCTTTGGATCACAGGTTCCTCATCAATACGATGAGTGGGTTGAAACACGTTGGGGCTTTCTCAAGGGTCCACATTCCCACAGGATTGTCTCAGTGTGCAAAATGTCTTTGATAGATGAGGATGAGGATGTTGAGGGTCAATACCAGACTTTTAGTCTTTTCTCCCCAGTTCAGAAAAAGCAATGAAATATTTATGTGTCAATACATTGATTGTATTGATATTCCACATAACATTGTGTCTAGGGAAGAAAAGAAATTTGAAAACTAGACAACTCTCTTCAGTTCTAACACACTTAAACCACAATCAGGTTAACTGGAACACTCATGAAATCCTTGAGAGTGTTTACAAAGCCATCTAGAGTAAGTTAAACGCCTCATATCAATTTTGGTTGGAGACCTAAGGTAGAGTAATATCAAACTTTATGGACAAATTAGGGTTGGGGGAGTTTGGTTAAACTGGAAACTTTGAAAATTCCTACAAATAGATAATAAATAGATGGATAAGTAGACATGAGGGATAATTTTTATATTCCAAATTTTAAAAATAACATTAAGATACTATCAGTGGCATTCTTTACATTTTAAATGGGTATTTAATGTAACACAACTGATTTTCACAGGTCTTTGTCTTGGGTATTATTACCGAGGAAAAGAGGCTCTCAAACTCCCCCTCTTCCAGCACATGGGTTTCCATGCTTTCTGAGACAGCCAAGTTTGATAATAAAATTGTATCACTATTGACTATATTTGAATGCTTCGCTTTCTTTCAAAGGATTTTTTTCTGTCCCTTTGAAAAGCACACGAAATGTAAACTGAACAGATATGTTTTGAATATCCGTTTCCACCTCCTTATATATTTGCCAGAGATCATTTTAGCCCTTTCTAAAGAGATTCATTTCCATCTTTTTACTAGCATATTTCAAAAATAGAGTAAGAAATGGCTCAAGGGTTAAGAGACAGCTTCATTTTTGGTCCCAAATCCTTCTGTCTCTCTTCATCATCCCAGAATGATCACAAGGTCTTCTGATAGAATATGAGAGCAAAAATAAAGCTGTTTGGCAATCACTTGACTCAATGTGTTTGAATCTCCCGGTAACCAAATGTTTTACAGATGCTTGGTGCATATATATATATATATATATATATATATATATATGATGTGTGTGTATCTTGAGAAGAAGAATAAGAGAGAATGAAAAACAAGTCAAAGCTGGAAGAGGAAATTCACTGGGGAATAAGGGCAGAATGCTTCCTTCTCTCTTGCTACCTTCTTTTATTTCTCTGCACTCTTTTATAGAGGACGTGAGCTCTTTCTCTCAGTTCTTTCTAGCAATAGCTCCCTTGGAGTTGTTTCTGGCAAAAAACCGAAGCGTGCTTGCCTCCCCATAGAAATCACTGGTTGAGCAGGAGTGGAAATGTAAAAACCAGGGTTGTGTTCTTCTCATTACGCACACACAACCTCACAGAAATATCTTTCTCTATTAGTTACGAATGAGTCTTTCCTTCGTTAACAGACCTCCTTGAGGCTTCCAGCCTTGCTAACATATGTCCATTTGGGGATCACCAATCTCTCTTACTTCTTGGCCTGAACAAAAGGGGTCTCCTTTACCTTGATCACCTGCCACGTGTCTCTCCCTAGTCTTGTATGGTTTCAACAAAGGTATACCTTCCCTAAAGAAGTTTTCTCTTCTGCCTCACAACCTCTTTACTCTGCCCCCAGTTAAAGTCGTGATGCATACTGTTGTGGTTATATGGTAGGGGATATAATATTTTCACAATTCACACACTCAGACAACAAAACTCTAATTTCAAAACAGATCCCTACAACTCACTTGAATTTCTCGCTCAGGTCTCTATGCCCTCCTAAGTACAGAAAATGACATTTGTTTTTTTTTCACTTCTAGGTAAAGTTAGTCAACATAGTTATTATTTTGTTATTCGGGGTTCTAATCTCAGCCAGTGATCTACTCAGCTCAGGTCTGTGTCCCTCCCCAGCTCTAGAGATTGTCTCAGTCTGGAGGGGGATTGGTGATAATAGACCAATTAGAAGAGCTAACTCTTCATAGGACCTATTAAAAGCTTTTACATACTTGTTTAGTCCCCACAGCAGCCCTCTGAGGTAGTACCGTTCTTTGCACAGCTACTGGTGGAGGCTGATCCTGGATTTGAACCTGACTACTCTAGATCTGGAGCTCTTATAGACTGCTGTATGGTCTCCATGAAATATGAGTTTCAAACCAACTGGACCAGAATTTCTCCTTCTCGAGAAGCATGGGAGGTGATCAATCAATCAATACTGAATGAATAGAAAGAAAGCAAATTGGAGAAAAAGAGGGCAGAAGGAAGAGGAGAAAGTAAACAAAGAGCCAGCAACCTGCTGTGAGAAGGACACTGGACATGCCCTTCCCCTTCCCCAATGTCCATCATCAAGCTGGCCATATGGTGGCTATCCGGTGGCTATCTATTGGGGCAATCTGCAGACTCAGGGAAGGACTGTCAAACATCACCTGCATGTTTTTGCTTGCTGGAAAGATGTGGGGGTATAAATCAATGCATGCTCCACTTCTGCATTTTTTAAAGGAATTACTTTGTCATCAAGTTCATAAATTCTCAGGTCTTGAGAGGTTGGCATAGATAAAAGCAGAAGCAGAGTGGGGTGGGACTGACCCAGAGGACTGCCTGCTGGAGATTTTCTGACTCAAATCTGGGAAAGTGTGAGGGGCCGTTAGAAGAGCAACCAGATAGAGAGTCAGCTGGAGAATTCAGGGTAGCTGCTGACTGCAGCACACGGTGGAGAATACTGGAAAGTGAAGGCGTTTCTACTTGCTGGCCGCTTTGACATTAACTTGCGTGTGACCTTGAGCAACTTTCTCGGTGTCCATTTTTTGCCCCACCTAAAATGGAGACCATGTTTTGAGTAATCGCTTGGTTCTTTACCAGGCCCTATGCTCTGAGCTTGCAATGTCCTGCTTTGTATTTCTACGTGCCTCCCTTTCTCGCCCTTTGTGAGGTTATAGTTCAGAGCTATTGCCGAATGTTTTCCCCATTCTCTTCCAGAAAACCGTACTGCCTACCAGGTGGGGATGGGGAGTGGAGGGAGGGTTTGACTTCCATGTTATCGGAATTTGCTCCTCCCCAATGAATTCCAGGCTTTCCTAGGAAGAACGATTTCCACACTCTCCATTATTCTGTGTTCTTAGGGATTCTCTTTAAAAGCTATTTTCAGGCCTGAATGCACAGTAGATAATTCCAAGATCTCAAAAAATTGGCAACTGTAAAAAATATTCTAGTTGCTTCTATTGTGTTGATATTTCAATTAATAAAAACACGCCAAACAGTTGAAGTAGGACGTTCTTTTTTTTCTGTTTCACATTGAGATGTACTCAAATAAATTTTTTAAAAGTTGAAGAAAAAAGTGTTGTATACAAAGAAGATAATAGTTCTCTTTTGTTCCTTGACTTTTTAAGATACTGCATCAAATGATCTCTCATGATTAATCACTGAAAATATTTGTGACACTGGAGTTTCTTCTATGCATCTTATTATCAGTGAGTATTTAGATTTCTACTAAATCATCAAGTGAAAGATTTGGGGGGAAAAAAAGCAGAAGTCATGCCTAACATTGAGACTGTTAAAATGTCTTCGTTGTGGATTTTTGCCCTCAACAATAATCAATAATAATTATGAACAAACCCAGGAACCTGTGTTAGCCTACATGACAGCCTTTTCATGATATTTGGGGTGCTAAGCCACATTTCCTTTATTCCTTTTGACTTCCAGATTGCAGTCAGCTCTTTCTGGTAAGGTATTACAATCAAAAACCAATTTCTTCTGCTTCCACGTTCTGAGTCTAAAGCATCCTCTGGTATGGCGGTCAACAACCCATTGACAAGGTCTGTCAGATGAAATGGTAAGCTAGGGTCAATATTCACTTCCAGATCTCTCTTTCTACTACGTGTTTTGAAATCTTATATCCCGTCTCTCGCACAGGGGATTGTGCCTACTCCCCAATGGAGAAAAGTATTGGGCTAATTTATATGTTGAAATTCCATGAAGATAGATACTTGATTGCTAGAAATGTCTAGAGTAAAATCTAAATTTTATTTCATGTTGTAAGCACTCAACTGTGGCGGGGATGGCCAGTGGCCTCTTTGGTCAATAATTTGCAAAGCTGGTTCCAGTGATTCCTTCCCAAAATTTCCCATTCTCTTAAATTTAGGTTTAACTTGTGATTTGCACTGCCCAGCAGAACGTGGCAAGAATGATATGTGACTATGGAACCCAGACCGCGACAGACCTGGTGGTTTTCTCTCTTGCTTTCTTGGCATCCGGCAACCATGCGGTGAAGGAGCCCAATCAACTGCCCTGAGAAAGAGTTCTTGGCTTGGCCAAGACCTGGAGTCAATTGCCAAGCGCATGAGTGAGCCTGTCTCGGACTGTCCGTGCTCATGTGCCTTTTGTTCCTCTCCTTCTGGCCAGCAGAGTTTATTATAATTGACCTGTCACTGTCTCACTACGTATATGAGCTGCATGAATCGCAACCAGTTTGTCTTTTTAGTTCACAAGTCTTTGGATTAAGAGCAACCAAACCTGAAGAGCTATCCCCAGGAGCTTCATGTGAAGCCAGATTTGGGGCAGTTAGCAAAATTGTGGACTTCATGCCTGATGCCATAATGATACGAGATTATGAGGAGTGGGGTCTTGAGAAAGGGTGAATATGTTTTGTATGTGGAAGACATATGACATATTGTGACTAGAGAAAAGAGTGTGGTAGATGGTCTAATGGCCAAAAAGCCTTCCCATCACCATCTGCACACCGATTTCAATGGAAATAGAGACATTTTCTCCACTCCTTGAAAGGCTGTATCCCTACCTGTTTCCCTCCCCCTCACCTCCTCTCTGTCCCTCTTTTTCTCTCCCGGGGTCATTCATGTTGAGGGAAGTGAACTGTCATGTTGTGAGAATCTTACAAGGCATGATGAGAATTGAGGCCCCAAGTCCATCTGAAGCCTGACAATGAACCACATTAGGGAGCTTGGAAGCAGATTCTTCAGCCTCATTTGAGTCTTCGATTGAATACAGCCTCAAAAGACAGCTTGACTGCAATGTCATCAGGGACCTTGAACCAGAGTCACCTAATTAAGCACCAGTTTGGTTTCCTGGCCCACAGATACTGTGTGTTAATGTTTGTTGTTTTAAGCTGCTAAATTTGGGGATAATTTGTTATGCAGCAATAGATAACTAATACATAGATATTATCATTTGTATACCCATTCATTCGGCAGATACTAAATTGAGCATTTGTTATGAGCTACTATGAAGAAAAATATAGATTCTTCTCTTTTTCATAACCTGTCCTCAAATCGAAGAATGGACATTTTTGGCATGAAAAACATCTTCACTAGGATTATGTTGGAAGGCAAGAAAGTGGATTTCCTCTTGAGTGGAGGGGGCCAGCAATGATAAGAACTCTTACTAATTTCTCTGTTTAGTAACTCTATGATGGCTAGCTTAATAGAGTAGCTTGTGGTATTACCTATACATTTGTGCTGAGTGAATTTTAATGAAACTCTCAGAGCTTGGCAGGAATAGATTGGCACAGAGAGCCAGACTGACTGTGGCTGGAGAAACACAGTCCTCCATACACACTTCAACAACTACAATCAACTGGAATAAATAAGACAGATGCATATATAACCATAAAATAAAATGCACTAGGGAGACTGTAGGAGAGAGAGATCCTTCTGCCAGGGGATATAAGTACCATTTTTTAAAAGAATTTTACTATTAATGGTATTGGGTTGCATGTTACTTACTCTCAGTGCTAAGCAGGGAGTAATAATGAAGCAGTGAACTTTGACTGCACATATGTGAGATCAGCTGTGTAGAGAGATGACTTTCCTCCTCTTGCCACCTTAATGAGATTTTTGGCAATGGTGGCTCCGCATGCAATTGGATTTTCGCTAAAGATTAAAATTTGATTTTTCAAATAAAATCGCTTTTAAAAATCATTATAGGATATAGAATCAAAATGAAAAGGCATTGTTCACACAGAAGGTTGTCTGCAATTAAAGACAGTAGGAATTGCCAAAACTCTTGGACAAAATCATACAATGTTCAAAGCTAGGAGAAGTTAATATCATCTGTTCCTGAGTATTGAAAGCTTAAAGGAGGTAACATCTGTCAGTATCTTCTGGCTTGACTTAAAAAAAAATTTTTTTTTTACATTTATTTATTTTTGATAGAGAGAGAGCACAAGTGGGCGAGGGGCAGAGAGAGAAGGAGACGCCGAATCCAAAGCAGGCTCCAGGCTCCGAGCTGTCAGCACAGAGCCCGACGCGGGGCTTGAACTCATGAACTGCAAGATCATGACCTGAGCCGAAGTTGGACGCTTAACAGACTGAGCCACCCAGGTGCCCCTTCTGGCTTGACTTTTAAGAGACCTTGCATGACTTCTAAAAACAAGTACTTTGGTTGAGAACAGAATATTTAAGACTATAATATAATTTACCAAACAGAAGTGCAGACTATATACTTCACTATTTTTCATCTATCTTGAAATTATATTATTAATCTTAAAAATGCTAAAAACATGAAAATGATGAGCATAGGTTAGGGGGGAAAGTGTTATTTTGAAGCATGCATAATGATAAAAACCAAAATGATTCACTAAATATTAACACGTTGAATATGAGCTCTGTTCAGACTCAAATTTTCTAATACAGAAGAAAATAGGGTATGTTCTATTTTTAAAAAGGGTGTGTTCTATTAATAAAAAGAATAAATATTTACTTTTATGGTTCTTATATTAAAAAGTGAATATGTAATACAATTTTTCCAGAAACATTGCTATTAAATTAATTATCTATTTTGCAACTGAAGATAAATATCCTTGAATATGCAATCTAGCACAAGTGAAGAAATTTTTTTTTAAAAAGCACAGAAAATTTTCTGACCAAATATAGGTGGCCAGAAATATTCCAAGGATATTGATGTTTTGTCACAGTTTTGCTTTGATGTTCCAGAACTGTTTCATATGAATATACTTTTTTTTAAGTGAATTACCTTTCAGTATCTGCAATGTATGAGGTAGAGATACGTATTAATAATCAAATCTACGTACTTTTGATTTCTTTTATGGAAGACTATTATAAAGGTGAATTAATAAAATGAATATAGTTAAGTACTCTTGATTCATCTTATGTAGGGGCGAGTTTTATTAATCTTTATTTTCTAAGGGTATTAGGCAAATCCTTAAAACCCAAGTTAAAAAAATCCTGGCTTCCAGCGAATCTGAGAAAACCCATTATAAGAGTAGAGAGCATTTATAAGGCCAACCACCAATAGTCAGCTAATGACCTAGGACTTAAGAGTGAATTCAGCATCACTGAATTCAATATAATTATAGTCTATCCTTCATCACCCACACAAATGAAGAAGAACCAAAATCTGGATAACCCAAAAACTTACACAGGTATATCATAGGATACTTAGGGCTATTTTTTTTTTCTCATTGTTTCTGCATTTCATCCCCTGTTATACTTGAAGCATTTGCAGTGATGTGTTTCTACTAAATACTAAGGTTTGATGGCGAGAAAAATTAGGTTTTTTTAAAATTTTTTAAAAATTTTATTTATTTATTTTGGGAGAGAGAGAGAGATTGCAGGCAGGGGAGGGACAGAGAGAGAGAGAGAATCCCAAGCAGGTTCTGAGCTATCAGCACAGAGCCCAACGGGGGACTCAACCTCATGAACTGTGAGATCATGACGTGAGCTGAAATCAAGAGTTAGATGCTTAACCAACTGAGCCACCCAGGCACCCCTAAAATCTTATTTTAGACGTCTTAAGTCCCATGTGTGTGAACTGTTTGGTCAAACAATACTCTTATTTAGATTCAGTTCAGGTTTGCTCATGTTTAAAATTTTGGCCGTTCTTAATGAAATGGAGAAATAGACTATGAACTTTGGAGTGTTTCTTCATATTTGAAAACTCTTTCAGTCCATAAACAATACGTAATGTGGGACTCTAGGTTGCTATTCCAAATTTAAAAATTTTTCCAAAACAGCCTGTTTCCATTTCCGAAGTAATGATTCTTCTTTTAAGACCTCTCTACCCTGTCACAGAACAATTAAAGGTAGCATTTAAAAAAAGCCTCAACGTGTCCTCATGTCTACACTTCCCCCATACGTAAGAAATGTCTATTAAAAATGTCATTATGAGCATCTTCACAAGCCTGTCTGTGTTTCTGGTCGTATCCAAGGGAGCCATGGTCGGAGCTGGGGCCCGATATGAAGGACCCTGCTAAGGCAAGTTAAAATGACCATTATATAAGCTCCTCTAAAGTTACTATTTTTACATAAAAGACATGAAAGTCGCAGGCATCTGTAATGTTATATTATTCTTAGCACATGGAAGTGACTTTATGGTTTTGAAAGAATTACATTCCCTTCATTTCTTTAGCACCTCTTTCATCGTCCCTTAAGATGTTCTCTGCCTGACCTTCCCCACAAAGGAAAAGTCAACCCAGTGTCTCTGGAAAATTAGGGTAAGGTCATAAAGGACACTCTAAAGCCTTTCTTAGACAAAGCCCTTTTCATAGCTGCCTATAAGCCAGAGCCCATTGGAAACGGACCGAGCACAGGACCACGCAAATCCGTATTGCTTGAAGGGAAGTATTTGAGATGCCCTTTGCCCTTTGCCTTATCAATGAACCCTCTGAAGGTTTGGAGAGTATTAGTGCAGACATGTCAACTAGGAATATGCCTTTCCAGGTTCCGTCTTTGCCTCTTGTATTTTCTGGACTTACCTAAATTTTCAAGTCACGTGAAATCATTATTGAAAATTCTGTTGAATACCTCGGATCCTGTGACACTGTGTAATGATCAAACAGCTTCCTGTAACATCTCTGGCAGTTAGGTTGCAAAAAGGGCTGATAATTTTCCCCCTCCATTCCTAAATTATAAAGATCTTAGGACTTCAGACCCTGCTAAATCAGCTTCTTAACAACTAGAGCTATTATAATCATAATTTCTACCCATCTGAATATCCGTGGAAAATAACTGTTTATAACACATTTCTATACGATAGCAAGTTTTTCTTAAAGTCAAGTCTCAGAGATGAAATCATGTTTAACCTTATATGTTAGGAAACTACATTCTAGAGACCATAGGATTCTAGAAAAATATGTATACCAGAGCTATTAGTAAATACTTGCCAGTCCAGGTATTACATTTTACTTAGGAGCTCATCTCCTGTATTTTCCTTACACATTAAGGTGAGACTGGGATCTGGAGACTTCCTACCTCTAGCAACTGTAGCACTTTGGATGTGGTACTGCCTGTCTATATGATTGAATGTTCTCATCTGTACAATGGGGATAACAATAGCGTCCATTTTATGGGGTTTGAGACAAGATTACGCCCTTTTGTACATATGTCCTCAACGAAAGTCAGCTCGTTCTCCAAGTGTCTTCTCCAAGTGTTTCTAGTCAATTCAGATATACATCCAGTCTCCTATTAGATTCCACTCCTTTGAAGTTCATTTTGGTTTTCTCACTAAAAGCATATTTAGATCTTTCATTTATTAAGATTTAAATGATTTACAACTTGCTTAAATTATTTCCCTTTCCAAAGATATTCACATTTAAATAAACTTACATTAAAGACCTTGAGTTTATGTTAAAAACCTACATTTTGGACTTAGACAGATTTCGCTCCTACGATGTACTAATTGTGTGGTCTCGGGTGAGTTATGTCACTTAGTTTTTCTCTGAAGCTTAGATTTTTAATCTGTTAAATGAAGATCATATTTGCCTTCTGACAAGATCAACAGGAAACTTCTAAATAGAGATGTATTCGTCAGTACACTTTCAGTTGCAAGAGACAAAATTGAACTCCAACTGGCTCAGGCAAAGAAAGGGATCTATCAACAGACTTTGCTGGAAAATCCAAGAAAGAACTGGCTTCTCAAATAATGTTTTCTGAGATTAGCTTTTCCCTGCTTTTAAACTCTGCTTTCTTCTAAGTTAGCTTCATTCTTGGGTGACCTCTCCTCTGAAGATGGCCCTCATCAGCAACAGGCATGTATCATCACAAATTCAAGATTAATGGGGGCAGGTTTCTTCTCTTCCCAAAGATTTGAAAAAGAGCTTGGACTACATCTCGTGGCCCTGGTTTAGTCCACATGTCCATCCCTGACCAAATAACTTCAGACAGTGGAGACCAAATGACCTGCTTAACCAGGTCTGGCTTCTGTGCACATCCGAGCCTGGGCTCGCAGCAGAGGACATGAGGTCAACTGAATTGAGCCACAGGTGATTTTTCTCCGAAGAATGGGTAATGTGTACTGATTGGGCAAACACCATGGATGCCTCTACAAAATCTGTTTCCTTCCAAGAGGAGCATATTGGGACAAACTACCAAAATAACTTTCAAGGACGTAGGGCTTTTGCAATCCCTTTAATATCTGACATGAAGTAAGTCAAATCAGAAATGAGAGAATCTCATTCGATTTCGTCAATAATTGAGCTAATTGTAATTATTTCATAGACATAAACACGCAGCATGTATAGTGAAATATACTGTATATATGATATCTGTTAACATACATGGTATATAATGAATACATGTGTGCTGCACGTGCCATGTACTATATACTGTTTTTTAACTTTTTTTTTTTTTTTTAAAGAAAGATGTCACCTTCATACATTGGTATTTGAGACCAGGAATCATGGATGGTTGAAATGCAGAGAAAGGCTGACAGGCTAATTTTACATCTGGCACCACGGGTTTATTGAATCCAATGCAAAACTCATTTGAATGTGGTTAATACTGGGTATTGCATTCGGTAATGCATTTCGTTCATTTTATGCCCCCTTTAAATGCATATCTGTGCGTGTCACTTTCAAACTAGCACCGTGGGCTTTATAAACATTATAGCACCACTGTACAAAGCTGCCAAATGAGTATTTTGAAATTTAACTACAATACAGCTGGCCACAGATCTAGAAGTGGAAAAAAAAGAAAGACAGAAAGAAAAGAAAAGAAAAGAAAAAGGAACAATAGGTCTGGGATCTTTATTAGTGGGGCCAGGTAGAAACATCTGTTCAGAGGGGCTGGCCTGATTATCATCAGTTGTTTGCTGAGTCTCTCCTTTTGTCTAGTACCACAGAACACATTAAAATCCACAGCTTTTCTCTTGGGCATCCTGTGGAAACACATTTTGTGTCTAAAGAAGGCCAGAAGGTTCTTATTAGCAATCATCCTTCAACTACCTAAGGAGAAAACAAAAAAAAAAAAAAAAACCCTGTCTTTCCCAGGGAGGACCCTGGATGTGGCCCAAATGGTCAGCACCTAATGGGTGTTACTAAGAATTCTATAGCCCAGGGGGGCAGGAAGCCAGCATTTCCTTATGAAAAGGCAGTTGAGACACATGCATTTGCAAGGAATAGATCTGTAGGGGAGTGCTCTAAAGCCATTCTTCTTAGTATTAATAATATTTCTCTTCTAACTCTTTTTTAAGTTTATTTTATTTGTTTGTTTATTTTTTAGAGAGAGCAAGCAGGGTAAGGGCGAAGAGGGAAAGGGAGAGAAAGAATCCCAAGGAGGCCCCACACTGTCAGCATGGAGGCCCACACTGGGCTGGAAGCCAAGAACGGTGCAATCATAAGCTGAGTTGAAATCAAGAGTTGGACATTTAACCAACTGAACTACCCAAGCGCCCCTCTCACTCCTCTTTTAAAAAATACTCTTTGAGGGGGGCCTTGGTGGCTCAGTCATGTGAGTGTCTAACTCTTGGTTTTAGCTCAGGTCATGATCTCATCATCGTGGGATTGAGCCTTGCATCAGGCTCTGCACTGAGCGTGAAGCCTGCTTGAGATTCTCGCTCTCTCTGTCCTCTCTCTCTCTCTCTCTCTCTGTCTCCCTCTGCCCTTCTCTCCTGTTTGTGCTCTCTCTCTCTCTCTAAAAAAATAAAAAAGAAGAAGAAGAAGAACTTAAAAAAATACTCTTTGACCTCTGAAATTTGACAGTGGTTTTGTTGTTGGAATGCAGAGACTTTTTTAAGGGATACCGGTCTATCTAGTTATATTTCCCAGAAAGGAGGAAACTGCTAGCTGCCCCATTGCAACCTACATTCTGAGAAATGTCCATGGCTCCACAGATTGTCACCTGAGGTCTGTAATGAGCAGGCTGAGAATTATTTGCTTGGCTGTTCACCTTGTAACACCAGGCACCCCCAAAGTCCCTGGCAGAAACCCATCACACTGTCACTGACTTCTTTCTCCTTTGGTGGTAGCTTGGGCACACAGACGCCTTTGATAATCTGATGTGTCTTTTCAAAGGGAAAGGAAAAGCAGAGGAAGGCACAGAGCTCATGCGGAAAGTGCCTTCTTTGTGGAAGTCAAGAGAATGGCTGAGACCAAACTTCAGTGAAACCAGCCTCCGGGCCTGGCCAGAGATCACCCTGATAGCTGGCAGGAAGTTCTCTGCAACCAAAATTTTCTCAGGATCTGGCTTTGAGGCAAAGTTGAGGCATTAACTTACCCCCCAAACAGATAAGCTTTTCATTATAGGGCTTCCTTGGAAAGCAAGTTTGACAAGTTTGATATTTATACCAGGACCGTGAAGTTTACTGGCAAGTTCAAAGGCATAATCCATTAGCTCAAGCAGCTGCAAGTGGAAAGATGTTTAGCTATATTTTTTACATGAGTGATGGAAGTGTTCAAGAAGGCATGATTTTTCCAAGGAAAAGGCCAAGGTTAGGTAGGCAGTATTTGGGTTATAACAACTACTATTATCTTGTGCAAAATTGCAAACTAAGGAAGCATGTGCTTTGGTTCTCTGCCTATTTTGTGCTGTATTTCTCCCACTCAGCTGCATGTCTACTGACAAACTCATAAACCTGGACCCACAAACATATATGTAGAAGTCTACACACACACACACACACACACACAAGAAAGCAATCATGTTCATTTCCAAAGCACCATTTTATTCTGCCTCTTCCTTTTGCTGTAAAAATAGTGAAGAGAAGGATAAGACATATCAGTCATCTCTACCCAAGATATCAATGTCTTATATCCTTACTGAGATTATTTGTATTGTAAGCCTTAAAAGAATATGAAGGATTGAACTTCATGTGGTTTATGTTATAATGAGGAAGAAAGAATAAATGATAGCAGAAGTGAGGGCCCTACATAGGAATCATAGCTAGCTTGGACACTGGTAATTGTTGACTTTGAACAAACAATGTACTCTCTCGTCATGTGAGGAAATTGACATAGGGCTTGCCATTGTTTCTAAACATATACCGTGGAAGACAGAAGAGAATGAACATATTGTCTAAGGCGTTGAGGAGGCAGAGCTCTAAGACCCTAATGCAAACAAGATTTTTTCTTTAGAATCTTATTTTTATTACAGAATCCGGTCAAATACCATATCCCTACTCCTTAATGTTTGGGGGTTAACATAAAAATGTATATTCCTTCATCAATTTTCAGGCAAATCTGGTGATGCCTAAGGTCACACCGTACTTAAATCCTTTGTACTTACAGACCCCCATGGCGCACCACCGGTTAGTCTTGGAGATATGATCCAGTTTGAGAAGTGATGGGTTGTTCTTGGATTTAGTGTTCTCGGAAGTCTCACAGGGCTGCGGTTATCAGTGATGGGTAGTTGAAATAGCACATGAACAGTTTGCAGACACAATTGGCCTAATTTGGGGAGGGGGCAGGTTAGTATGCAGCTGGAGATCCTGAGGTCTTGGCCATCCCAAGGCTCCACTCTGAGTTCAAGAAGACTCTGTTGTGGCTACTCAGAGGGCCCTAGAATCTGAAGAGCCTGGACAAAGGGTGAATCCATAGTACGTTTGGATTTGTGGCTTATTTTGGAAATGCACAGATTCTACAGCAAAGGAGTTCCCTTGGTGCCATGCCATCCTGCCCTAGGGAATCCCACACCACCTTGTACCTACAGTAAGTGTGGAGCCACTCCAGAACTGAGCGCTACTTGGGTCTGAAGCAAATTTATCAGGGCACCGGGGTGGCTCAGTCGATTACGCATCCGACTTTGGCTCAGGTCATGATCTCACGGTCTGTGGATTTGAGCCCCGCATCAGGCTCTCTGCTGACAGCTCAGAGCCTGGAGCCTGCTTTGGATTCTGTGTCTCCCTCTCTCCTCTGCCCCTCCCCTGCTCACACTCTGTCTCTGTCTCTGTCTCTCTCAAAAAATAAATAAAACATTTTTAAAAATAAAAAAAAAATAAAGCAGATTTACCATGGGCCCTGTTGTGGGGGTATCTGGATACCCAAATGGGCCTGAATTTCAGACACACAGAGCCATACCCAGCCTCTGTCTAAAACATGGGTCTGGAATTCATGCCAGTGTATGAAGACTGACCCAGAACCCTGCTTTAATTGCGGGCAGGCAATTTCACCAGAATAAGAGACCAACAACAAGCTGGAAAGCACTCCTTGGGGCAACATTTTATCAATTCATCACATTGACTATTGATGGGCCCTAAAAATGAATTAATTGTCCCATATGTCTCTGTTGCATGTTTAAGAGGCAGAAAGCCTCAACCTAAAAGTCTGCTCTCTATTCTTTTTTAGGAAATGAGATCTTGATGAATAGAAGCTTTTCTAATGTTCTATTTACATTGATACTCATTTTTGAAAAAAAAAGAAAGCCTGTGTGCCCTGTTGGGACTTTATCTCAAATTCACTTTAACTCTACGTGTTATGCAGCCTCCTGTATAATATCTTAGGAACTCCTGACGGGACTGTCCGACTCTATAAAGCACACAGAAATCAGCTTTTGGAGACAGCCAGAAATGGTTCACCCAGTAATCAATTCTGTAGGGACATAGAAAAGTAGTAAATAAAAACCTTACCTCAAGAGAAGCACATGATTAAGGAGATTAGGTTTCAAACATACAGTTTCTGGACTTTTGTCTGAGGAGGGAGAAATAAACTTCAGGTGATGTATTTTCAAGATGTTGTGGTTTTTATTTAACTCTGTAAGATAAATCACAAAGCAGTAGGTAGAACCGAAAATGCTTCTGGTCCTTGGAATCTCTATTACATGAGACCATCGAACCTAGGTTAATATCATAAATTGAGACAGGTCGGGGCATAGAGATAGTTTGGAGGCTGTTTAATATGTCACTAGTTTTCTAAAGTGATAGATATTTCAAATATTGTCTGGAAACCTATGCAAAAAAAAAATTCTGGTGTGTATTTACTAAAATGGAGATTTGGGGGCCTTATCTTTGACCAAGTGAATTTCCAGAAAGGCTGGAATTAAAACTTTTATCATATCTCCAGCCAACTTTTTCAACCCTAAATTTTGAGAACCACTTCATTAGGGAATGAAAGTTTTCTAGATTCACGTAGAATGATGATACTTGACTGCTTTCTTCAGAAGGACATTAGTTTGACGTCTTCCCAGTTGAATACTAAATCAAGAATGGACCAAAAGGATGGGCTTGGTTAGGATGACAACAGGATGGGGGCAGAATACATTAAACAGATTTTTAAAATCTGACTCAATCAACTATGTGGTTTCCAAAGCAGTCTTCCAAAGAAATTTTACCCTATAAATGAATGCTTGTGGAAACCAATGTAAAATAAAGACTCAAAGTGCAAGAAACAGGATTGTGCTTTGGGAATCTGTATCCTGGCTACATGCCAAATTAACCAGGTAATTGCTGTATCCTGAGTTTCTAAATGGAAAATTGTTCTTTGTGCTTCGGATGGTTTAGTGCTATGTTTAATTGACCTTCTTTAATTAGGTTGGCTTGGTGATTCTTTCATTAAAAATCCCAATATTGTGATTACTTCTTTTTACTCTTTTACAAGAAACCGAACCTGAAGCTGGCTACAGCAGTTTGTTTAGAGTCGGCAAATAAAGAAATGGGGGAACTAGTTTATAGAATAAGTGTTAGTTTTTCAAACACAGCAGAGCAAAAGATCATTTTGGAAATGGAAAAGAAAATAGGTTTGCATGATAGAGAGTATTAGAAGCCCTAGGGTATTCCCAGCCCTGGGGTTAATTGCTCTGTGACAAATCGCATATCACTTCTGTGTGTCAATTTCTTTCATATGTCATGAAAACGACTGTATCTATGACAAGGTTGACCTATCAGCATTAGGCCGGCAAGACCCCTTAGGAGACTACAGGAGACCAGTCAACTGAGAAGCTACTGCCGAGAGAAATTATTCTAGGTAGGCATGTTGATTTAGAAGCAGCATACTGATGGCTGATTAGGAATTGGTTTCAGGATTCAAGAGCAAAACGAGATGCCTGGGTGGTTCATTCGGTTAAACTTCCGACTTCGGCTCAGGTCACGATCTCACACTTTGTGAGTCCCAGCCCCACGTCAGGCTCTGTGCTGACAGCTCAGAGCCTGAAGCCTGCTTCGGATTCTGTGTCTCCCTCTCTCTCTGCCCCTCCCCTGCTCACACTCTGTCTCTCCCTCTCAAAAATAAATATTAAAAACAAATTAAAAAAAAAAAGATGCAAAGAGCAATGCTGACATGGAATTGAAATAGGGCTGCAGTTTAGAGACCCAGGGCTGAGTTGGTAAGATTTTCTTGCCATGGTCCTAGGCTACCTATACTTAAACACGGAGACCAACATTCTCAGTGTAGCTTAGTCCTTGAGCCAATCGGCGGCTAACTTGAGATGTATTAAGAAGCAGTTTCCTATAACCTTACGCCATTGACCTGCAGCTTCTCCTGTGAACACTTTGTCTTTGGGCATGATTTCCGTCAGCTTCAGTTGTGCTTCTGCACTGTTCTGAATGCCAAATAACCTTTGGTTGTTGTTAGCCCTTACCAGTAATCCCCCTCCTAGGATCTGTGTCTGGTATGATGGATCGCAGACCCCCTATCAGGGCCCTATTTCAGCCCAAATGGACCTCTTTGTAATGACAAAAGGACTCTTTGGTGTCCAAAGATTCCTGCTGCTGGGTCCCTGCCCATGTGGTCAGATCAAGCCTGTCTGGTCAGACTGGGTTGGGTAAAGCCTCAGATTTTGGACACAGTGATTGAGATCGTTGTTTCTTCTCTTCAGGGGCAATTTCTACTATATGGCTAGTTCTCTTGGCCCTGGCCCTGCCTTATTTACCTGCTCCGTGCCAGTTTGCCACCATGCTGGAGCTGTTCTCATGGCTGGAGCTTTTATGAACCATAACATTCAGACCCTAGGGCAGGGGAAGAGGCAGGATTTCATCAAGGTTGTGAGTCATTGGTTGTTTTGTTTCCACAATGCTGCCATGCCACACCTGATCAATCCAGTTGCATTTACCCCTTTAAAGGTCATGCACTGAGCCCCGAAGTCTGAATTTATTCTGGTCAGACGAGAAGAAAATTAAAGGTTTGCAAACACTTTATTGCCAAAATATGAAAAAGTCCTAAAAATAAATTTAACATTTATTGAATACCTACCACATGGAAAGCACTGGCGTATAAATACTGTACGTGCATTTAATTTAAAAACAAGTTTTTTTTGATGTTTATTTTTTGAGAGGGAGAGAGACAGCGTGTGAGTGGGGGAGGGGCAGAGAGAGAGAGGAAGACACAGAATCTGAAGCAGGGTCCAAGTTCTGAGCTGTCAGCGTAGAGCCCGACGCGGGGCTCAACCCCACGGACCGCGGGATCATGACCTGAGCCCAAGTCAGACGCTTAACCCACTGAGCCACCAAGGCACCCCATGCATTTCATTTCTATTGAGAGAAGATACCATATCTGCCCTAGTGAGATTCATATTCTAGCTGGGGGGTCACAGACATTTATTTTGACAATGTTTATGGATTATTGTGAACATCTAGAACAAAAAAGTTTCCTTGTTTATGAAAATACAGTGTATTGCATTTCATTTAAAAGCTGATTGACTCAACAAAGTTCATATTTACGAAAGCAGGCTATTCTACCTGTAACTCTGCTACCTGAAGTTATTAATAATGATCACCCTTCAAGGCTCTTGAAATAGAAACAATGCCGGGCAGGTCCACAGACAAATTTCAATTCATTTATTTAACCCACATGGGCATCGATACTCGTTTTCCCCTATGGCAGATGTCATGGAAAAACAGACATGTAAAATCATCAAGAAATTTATAATCCAATTGGGAAGATGAGGCATACACATAACGTTAGTATAAGAAAAAAATGACATGAGTATCATAATAAGTTAAGAGTTAATAGTAAGTGTGAGTTAATTACAGTGAGATTTCAAAAGCAGAGATAATTATGGGGTATTGTTGAAGAACTTCTGGCATCACTGCAAACTGCTTTCACTCAATGATCAGGGCAACGGCCATCTCAGGTCTTAGCAATTTCCCTTTGGAAATCTTGGACATTTCCTAGAATCTCAAAACATGCCCTACGCTGGATGGTGAAGAGCCATCGTGGAAAAAGCTACTCTATGCTACGCATCTGCTTCTAGAGCAAAGCTTTCAGGATTTTAGCCCAGGTATGTGTGGGGGGTCCACAAGTAAAAGAATCCGGTTCTTCACCGAAAAGGACATTCATTTTTCTTCTGTCTCGCTCATAGGAAAGTTCAGGTTCTTGAACGGATTTTTGCCTTTATGAGCATGTCCATGGGGTTACGGTCAATACAAGAAGGAAAAGTCAGGCCGTAGTTTAGATCTCTAGATCCAAAGTACCTCAGTTAATTTATTGGCATATTTACAGGTATCTCCTTTCAGTCTGATGAAAAGCACGTAGAACAGCTGGTGCCTAGGCGATCGGGGAGTGTTCAGTGTCCCTCCCGGAAGCTGATCAGAAGCTCAGGGGGTATATGTAAAGAGCAAATGTGAGACTGTTCCTTCTTCAGTGCTACAGAAGATGCATTGCTATGTCCTTCTGGAGTGGGAGAAGGAATTAGGTGGAGGAGAGCTCTGATAAACCAGTTCTGTAAGAGGTCTCAGAAGGGCATTTATTGAAGAATTGACAGAGGACAGGAAACGTCTTTGACTTTGACGAAGTTGGGAAATGATCAGAAATAAGGTATCAGGGTCCTACTTCAATTCATGCCTTTACTCTGGCCTCGCTCGATGACTTACAATAAACTACCCCATCTTGGTCAAGGAGCATGAGTCCAGTCAACCAGGGTAGCTCTATTTACTAGAACCAACTGCTTGCTAGAGTTAATTCATAGCATGGCTTGCTAGCTAGAGGTCCTTATGAGGCAGTGAGCTCTGAACCTTAGTTGGAGGGCAAGTTTTTTTAATGTCTCTTCTAGGGTCCTTTCAATAAAATAAAGTGTGGGATAAAACATGTGAGGGGCGCCTGAGTGACTCAGTGAGTTAAGCATCCAACTCTTGATTTCAGCTCAGGTCATAATCTCATGGTTTGTGAATTCAAGCCCCATGTAGGGCTCTGGGCTGACAATGTACAGCCTGCTTGGGATTTCTTCTCCCTCGTTCTCTTTCTGCCCTCCCTCCCCCCATATCTCAAAATAAATAAACATTTAAAAAATGTGATGGTTGGGGCGCCTGGGTGGCTCAGCGGCTTAAGCGTCTGGCTTTGGGTCAGGTCATGATCTCATGGTTGGTGGGTTCAAGCCCCGCGTGGGGCTCTGTGCCAACAGCTCGGAGCCTGGAGCCTGCTTGGGATTCTGTGTCTCTCTTTCTCTCTGCCCCTCCCCTGCTCACGCTCTGTTTCTCTCTGTCTCTCAAAAATAAATAAATGTAATTTTTTTTTTTAAATGTGATGCTCATCTGGCTATACTGTGTATCTTCATAAGTGGTAAAATAACAGAATTATTAACAAGCCTGTAAGAATTATTAACACGTATGTAAGATTTCTGTTGGAGGTAGCAGAGTACTCAAACTTACAGAAGGTTTATATTCAATGGATTTTAAAGCCAGATTTATCAAAATATAGCCTACTCCTTTTATCCTACTATCTTTTGTAGTTTATACTAAAAGGAGAAAGAACAAAGTTATAGCTCATATCCGAGGTATGTAGCGACTATGTCAGATGCATTCATTACCAAAGAAATCCTGACCATATATATGTGGAGGGAAAATGCAAATTGCATTGTTTCTCCATAAACACAGACCATAAATTGACGAATTTATGTCTAAATTACCAATGGACCAGTGTTTGCTACATTCTGCTGGCGTTTCCAACAAAGTGAGTAACACCCTTGGGAATATTTTGTGTTGGAGAATGTCACCCGTTATTTCTTTTCTCTTCTTAAAAAAATACGTTTTATTTGTTTTTGAGAAAGAGAGAGACAGAGTCTGAGCAGGGGAGGGGCAGAGAGAGAGGGAGACACAGAATCCGAAGCAGGCTCCGGGCTGGGGCTCGAACTTGTGAACCACGAGATCGTGACCTGAGCCAAAGTGGGACCCTTAACCGACTGAGCCCTCCACATGCCCCACTTCACCCGTTATTTCTAAAAGAACTCTGAGGGCAAAGAGCAATTTCTGCATGCGCACAGCACGGGCAAGACCTTTTGGTCTCCCACTGGTATTTTCCAACTGAATCAGTCACCACCAGCAAATTCACCTTCCAGTCTGACAGACAACCATGAGACTCTCGCTGCAAGTTCCTGGGTGTTACTGTTCTCCAAGCACTGGAATAAAATGCACGCATCCCCGAGGGGAAGGCACACGGCGTAAGCTGCACTGGAGCTGCTGTGCTTCAGAGCAGCTGGGAAAATTGTGAGGATCACAGGAGTCCTGTTTTAGGTTAAAAAGTGTGTGTGTGCGTGCGCGCGTGTGTGTTCAGTGGGGAGTGGTCCTCAACCTCAAGTCTTTTGCACTTGCTGTTTCTGCTCCATGCTTCTCAACAAGGATGCCACGGGGGGGGGGGAGGGGGGGAGGGGTGGGAATGGTTGGACCTGTCTTCATTGTCCCTGGCTGTTCTATGCATTACAGGACATTGGGCTTCTTGGCTCTGTCACCTAATTACCAGCAGCAGTGTCTCCTCCTCTAGTCACTCCCCACCTGGTCACTGTGATCATTAAACACACCCCCTGCGATTGCAAATGGCCCCCCGCGTGCAGGAGTGCCGTCCCAGGTGGAGAACCCTGTGTCCTTTGGTGCTCACAGTCCAGCTTTTTACATCAGCCGCCTCACCTCCTCCAGGCCTTTGTTCAATGAACGCCCCCCCTAGGAAGTCACTGGGGGCAGTGTGCTCGCCATGGGGTCTCCTCCCCACCTCTCTCTGTCTGCTTCCCCTTCACTCCACCTTTGTTTTTCCCCACAGCCCTCATCACCATCTGGTATGTAATTTTTGCTTGTTTATTTTGACCCCCATTTCCCACCCACCATAATAGGTGCTTAATTAATATTCGTCAAATCTAAAAAGCTAAACGGAGCAGGATGAATTGTTCTTGCACCTTTTGAATTTCGGCCTAAATCAGACCAAGATAACAGAAGGCGACGTACACTGTTCCCGAATATCCCATAGGCTCGTCATTCTGTGCACTGCCACACGTTCATCACCCTGAACAAGTCCACACCCTGAGGCAGACGACCGTGAAAACCTTCCTTCCCTCTTCCTCTGCTTCACCCAGGGGTCTCAGCCAATAGGGTACCAGGATGAGAATGAATGGCTGGCAATGGGGGCAACAGTGGCCCAACTGGAGGAAAAGGATACAAGGATAGTTGCGTAAAGGGATTGTTGCCGGGCAGGGCAGGGTGTGGTTGCTGGGACTCCGAAGGTGAGACTCCTACAGAGAAGGCTGGTGTGAGAACGCCTTGAACTTTGGTTGAGGACACACCAGCCAGAGGCGACTCTTTAAGGAGGGAGCTGCCAGGATAAATATTCTAGGCTCATTATCTTCCTGCCCTCCATCTCCTGCTTGGGCTTCCCATTGAATGTGGAAAAGGCAGAGCCAGAGGGCTAGTGTGCACACAGCTACTGTGCAGGCAGAGAGCAGGGTGGAAGAGGGTGGGGACACAAGTTCCTTCTCTAGTGATAGAAGCTGGAGGAGGAGAAGCCATGAAATGCACAGAGAAGCCTCTCCCACACCTCCAACCACGCTCACAAATTCTGTAGAGGACTTGATTATCCAAGTGGAACCCGAAATGAAAGACTATGTATAGGTTTTCGCAGACTGATATGTGCTTCTCAACCCCTAGCAAGGTCATTTTCGGAATGGATTGAACCATGCCCTTTCTTTCAAGACAGGGGTGTTGTGCTGGGGTTCTCCAGTGTAGATGGAAGAACTGTGAGGTATTCCTCCTTTTATGTTCATTTGTTATGGAATATGTGGGTGAGCGTTCGATAAAGTGAATGAGATTGTTCAGGAAATAATCTTACTCTCCATTGAGAATGGGCTGAAAAAGAATTTGCTTTATATGTAGTACAAATCAAGTGAATGTCACATATTCCAAAATTACAGGGAAAAAATAATTTAGCCCACTATATAGCAAGAATCATGGTCTACCCTGTGGAGTAGTGACCTATGTTGTATTTACAGAAGTTGTAGGAGAGGGGGTCTCATGCAGCTCATATTAATATATTATGTAACTGTTACATAAATACTATACTGTACAAGTTATATAAATCTATTATAAAAATATTATATGTACATATGTATTACTACATAATACATAATAATCTATTATTATATATTATATAATGATCTAATGATTATCTACTATATTTATAATAATCTATTATTATATATTCTATAAAAATACACATACATATACATACACATATACACATACATATATTAGGGGAACATTTCCATATTTTACAGCTTTGGGTAGACACAAGAAACTACAGCTGTGTGCTTGTGCATTCTTGGGAGAGGGGCTGCTAGATTAAAAGAAGACTAAAGTGGACTGCTTTTCTGGTTGTCAGAGAAATCGGAGTAGAACATATATGGTCACTGGCACACTAGCTAAAATTAGATTACCCAACAGTTTAAAACACCAGGATTTCTTGGGTCCTCTGCTGTGGTACATGGCAACCGGTCTCCTGGCTGGGCTTCAGCTGAGGGCATCCTAGCTCCTCTCCCAAGTAGCTCCTGTAGGTCTGGTGAGCCAGCTGGGTCCCAGCAGAAGACTGGGTGAAGCCATCATCCTCCAGAGCAAGGCAGACGAGCTTGCACTGACAACAAGATCTTAAGGACCGAGCGGGAAGACCTCTTCAACAGCCAGTTCTCTATTCCTATAAACATCTATGATTTGGTGTTGTGTCGTGTCTTTGGTTTTTACAAAAGAAGAGAAAAGCTATTTATTGGTGATTTCTTGAGGGCTTTTAAGAACAATGAGAGGTCAACTGGGAATACTTCTGAAGAGAAAAGAGAGCAGACGGAGAGATTTTTCCCAGAGAGATCTAGAGTGTGTCTTTCCCTTTTTCCTCTGGATGAAGGGGGTGTCAGCAGTCACTGTGATCGCTGGAGGCCAGCATCCATGCCCTGTCTTCTGAGCATCACATACATCTTTCATTTTCTTGCCTGAACTGGCCAGGAGACCAGGTCAAGGGAATGGGCACAGGAGTGCTGATATCTAAGATTGACTACCCCACCTTCCTACCAGGAAGGATACTTACAATTATTTCACTTGATTTAAAGAAGAGAAATGGACAGTTGTTGCCTGTCTTTTTAAAATGAACTTGAGATTCACACTGGCTAAATGTAGATGTTTCTAAAATAACTGCTGTATTTGCAAATGAAACGAAGTAAATTGTGTTACTATCTTCCATTAGATTTCACTTTCCCTCATCTCTAACTTGAGGGTCTGATGATAATACACAGAAACCTAGGCAACCTATTGCCTAGAGACAATACCAAGGTATTCATCATTCATCCAACAATATGGAAGGAGAAAAATTTGGGGAAGAACCTAACAGGACAGCAGGAAATGGAGCATGAAAATGGATATACCAGATACATGTTAACAGCATAAAGACACTTACAGGGTTCCTTAGAGAGACTCTCAATGTCCATTGACTGATGAATGGATAAAGAAGATATAGATAGATATAGATATAGATATAGATATAGATATAGATATAGATAGATGATATATAGATATAGATGATATGGATATAGATGATATAGATATAGATATATACACACACACCATGGGATACTACTTGGTGATGAGAAGGAATGAAATCTTGCCATTTGCAACAACATGGATGTAACTAGAGTACATTATGCAAATGAAATAAATCAATCAGAAATAATAATTTCACTCATGTGAAATTTAAGAAACACAACAGATGAACACAGGGGAAAGGAAGGAAAAATAGGATTAAAAACAGAGAGGGAAGCAAACCATAAGAGACTCTTCAATACAAAGAAAAAACTGAGGGTTGCTGGAGGGGAGGGGAGGTGAGTGGAGGGATGGGTTAAATGAGTGATGAACATTAAGGAGAGCACTTTCAGGGATGAGCACTGGGTGTCATATGTAAGAGACAAATCACTGAGTTCTACTCCTGAAACTAAGACCACACTGTATGTTAACTAACTTGAATTTAAATTTAAAGAGAGAGAGAGAGAGAGAGAAGAGAGATTCTGGAAAACAACCAAACTCAAGAGAGAAGTGACACGTATACAATATTTCTGTGAGGTTGCTTCCTAATTTTCTTTTGACCGCCCTGGTTTCAGGAAGACGTTCAGTGGACCTTAGAAGTAAGTACACTCTGAATGTACTTTGGTAGAAAGTCTCCTATCCTGTCCCATTCCTCTGTGCTGTTTGGGTTACTGCTTCACATGAAGGACATACCCCCACCTGGATCTAGGCCACCCTGTGGCTCCCTCTGGCTTCTGAAGTCCCTATGCCAAGATTCTGCACTTTTTTACTTCACTCCACCTCCTTGAGCTTGTCTTTCTGATCCTCCAGACTCCTGCAGAGCTGACAAGTCCCACGTGTGCCTATATACTCCCTGTACCCACCCCCCACCTCAGCCATTGATCCCTGACATTTAAAAAGTGTGTGGATCATTCTGGTGAGAAGGCTGACCTTTACAGGTATGTCCCAGATGAAGTAATCGAAAAATAAAGAAAGGGACAGAAGAAAATGCTAAATGAAACCTAGATTAAACAGTATCTCGAGGGGATCCCCAATTAGGAAACACTGAAATATGTATATTGCCTCCAAAATATGTTCTCCTCTACTTAATACTACTGAAGACTTTAAACCAACGTGTTCGTTTTTGTGTGTTGCTTTTTTTATTTTCTCCATGTCATCTTTCCTTCCCAGCAATACTTTCGTCCACCTCCTTCCCAATGTGAACTCTCAATTCCATCCTGGCTTTATTTAAACACTTTGATGCAAATTGAGTAAATCTGGCTGTAAATAATCCCAAGTGGCTTCCCCTATTGGTGTCTCTGTTTCTGGTGGTTGTACTGCCCGTGTAGTTAGCGTCCTGACACAAGCTTACAGAGGAGCCCATTTCATTAATTGCAGAGATTAAGAAGAGTTTCTTTTCTTTTCTGTCAGAGGCCAAGGCTAGTCATTAATTATCAAGAGAATTAAAGATACTCCTGGGGGAACAGTCCAAACATTATTTTTAATGCTGGCAGCAAGAATTGATAAAATGTCTATCATCCATGATAGCAACATCCTTTTTGATTTATGTACTTTATGGGGTAAAAATAAAAATGGCAAAAAGAAACACATATTCTGAAATAGTCCACGAGAGAATGTATAACATTAAGAAGTCCTCTCGAAAGGTGCAGAAAATGCCATCAGTCAATCATAAGCCTCTAGAGACGGTTCAAAGGGCTTAATAACCCAATCATTTCTAGATGAGCCAGCTTGTTTGAAAATGGTCTTTGATGAAGGTTTGATAAAATGATGCAAATAGGTTAGACACTTTTCCTTTCACATTTTTATTTTGGACAGGCCAGAAAGTCTTTCGCCGGCTATCACTGTGCCTATCGAATCTACACGCATTTGTCCATGAATATGCCCAATAAAGATTTATTGAGGGCTTACTGAGTTCCAGGCACAGTGCTGGCTCTAGCATTACAACAGTGGCAAGAAAGACCTAATCACTACTCTCATGGAGCGTCATGTCCAAGGAAGTAGATCACAAACCACGGAGAGTGACGAGTACTACAGAAAAGAGAATAGAAAAGAAAGTAACTAGGAATGGTCATATCATATAAGGCAGTTGGGGAAGACATTTCTGAGAAGGTAGGACCTGACTTATGAGAGGGAGCCAGGCTTGGAAGAATTTTGGAGAAACATTCTGGCAGAGTGAATAGCATGTATAATGGCCCTAAAATAGAAACAACTTTGGAGTATCTGAAGAAAAGGAAGCAGGTCAAGAAGGACACATCAGAGTGAAAAGGGAGGAGAGTGGTGTGAGACCAGAGCAGAGAAATGGACCCAGGTAGTGGCATGGGTTTTATTCCAGTGTATACGAATGTCACCGGAAGCCTGACCAGTGGACTGGTAGAGCGTGGTTTGCATTTTTTTAAATATCCTTCTAGGGGCGCCTGGGTGGCTCAGTCGGCTAAGCACCCGACTCTTGGTTTGGTTCAGGTTATGATCTTATGGTTCATGAAATGGAGCCCCACACTGGGCTCTGTTACTAACAGTGTGGAGCCTACTTGGGATTCTCTCTCCCTGTCTCTCTGCACCTCCTCTGCTCTCCCTCTCTCAAAATAAATAAATAAACTTAAAAATGTTTAAATAAAATAAAATATACTTCTGGCTTCTATGTGGAGAATAGACTTTAATGGGGCAAGACACATAGATGAGAACCCAGTTCAGAAGCAACTGCAGACTTCAAGTAAGAGAACATGATGATTTGGACTGAGATTCTGGTAAAGATAGGGAGAAGTGGATGAATTTGAGATAAAGTTTGGTAATTGAACTGGCAGAACGGGGTGATGGATTGGATTAAGGAGAGTCAAGGAAAGAAAAAGAGGAAGGACCTAACTCTTGGCTTTTGATTTGAACAACCTAGTAGATTATGCTTCTGTTTACTTCCATGGCTACCTAAACAAAGACTATCAAAATGGAACCAGATGTATCTTTTTAAATAGTTGAATGATATGAAGTGGAGTATTTTGACCCAAATTGTTCCACAGGTTGATTGGTTATTTGTTGAATCACCAACTTTGTAGTTAGTACTAAATTGTAACGATTTACTCTAAAGTATTTTCCCAATATAGTGATGACCTATTTTGAGTTGTAGCTGTGTCTGTGTTCAAAATGATGATGAATTCATTGCCTGTAGGTGTTAGGGATTAGGCATGATTCTTCCAAGGAAAAATTCCTGGGTGAGTAGGATAGAATACTTGACTTTTTGCCAAGATGTGTTTGGATTTCTCTAAAATCTTTTCATCTTTTTAAGGGTCAAGAGAATGCCATTTGGATGACATGGAACTTATGCCAAACGCAGATTCTTATCCAAGGTTAACATATCTTGAGATCCATTCAGCAAAGTGATTTCTCCTTGATATTTCACTTAAAAAGAAAAGTTTTATTGCATAATGAGGTATATTAATGCCCTGCAAATGTAATGTGCCTCTGTGATATACAGAGCATTTTAGTTTTTATACACTTAGCAAAGCATTTATTCTATTATCACATAATCACTTCCAGCCTAAATAAAGAATCTAGAGCTTAATGCACAATGAATCCTATCTTCTAGCAGCTTTATTACTGTATCAGTTATTAATTTAAATTTGTGTCATTTTTAGTTAAAAAGAAAGATGGCCTAAAGATTTGTTTGCATTAGAGTATATTGAATATCCTGTATGTTAGGGTATTTAACATTGCAAGAATACACTATGATATTATTATTGCAATCTAGACATTCTTAGACTGCATTTAATCCTCCCACATCCAAAAGTGCTTTAAAAATCATAAATATAAGGGACTCTTTTAACTTTCAAGTGGTAAAACAGTCTGGGAGATAGGTGTCTGAGTCACAGAAGTGGTGACGCTCCCAGTAGTTAATAACCCAACAGTTTACACTATACTTTAGTACATGTCACCTCTATAAGTATGGGGAAGATGAATTAGATCACACTTAGCAAGAACTTAAAGCTCCATGATCAAGACCTTGAAGACATACCAAGTAGGTCTGATCCTTCTTGTTTTTGTAACTCTACCTCCTGAAATGAGGACCTTTGCCCTTGACTTCATGTTTCCCTGAGCTTATGTCTTCATGGTAACAGTAATGGTTACCATTCCCAATCACCTATGGCATGCCAGATGTTCTGTGGATGTGGCCTTACGGATTCTTCATATACCTAATTAACCCCCTTAGGTACAACTGTTTGATTACATTTTATAGCTGAGGTGAGGGAGGAACTCAGATTTTCAGTAATCTTCCCCGATTATAATTTCAAAGTGATTTCATGTGTATGGAGGAGGGTAGAGGGATGTGTGAAATTCTCAGAGAATCATGACTTGGACACCGATTATGTGGCAAATTAGCCTATTATCTTCTTTTTCAGAGTTGACATCATTTCTTTTCCGCTCTATCCCCAACCAGGAAAGACACTTCCAGGCAGAAAACGGAGGGCTAGATTTGTGCCAGTTGGGGTATAGACTATGGATTAGGGCCCATGCATATGAACAGTCTTCATGTGTATTGAGATATTAAGAGGAAGCATTTAGAAATATTTATAACAATTTGATAGTAACTTTTTGTCTGCTGACTTTCATACAATAAAGAAAATAGGCTTGTCTTTTTTAGATTTCACTTTATTTCATTTTTGTTTATAAAAGTATTGATCCGTGATGAAGGGGGGGATGGGGAAACTGATGCTTCAACACAGCTAGTTGAGAGGCTCTGGACTAAATAGATAGTAGGCATGAAAAGAAAGCATGAATATTTAGTCAGACCCAGCTACTGGGCTCTGTGTCCTTTTTTGCGACAGAACATCATGGGGCCAAACAGACTCCAGGAAACTGGTGGCAGCACAGTAAATTGAGGTGGTTGGAATCCTAGATCAACTGGCACAGATTTCTATGCACCAACAAGTCATGGAAGGCACAGAATATCAGTCCCCAAGAAGAGGTGCGGCCATAGTTGAACGAGACATTGGCTGCACAAAGGTTGGTTGGGAAAAACCAAGGGTTATTTCAGCAGCCATCTTTATGGAACCCCAGAATATGACTGATATCTCAGAGACTCCCTGGAAAGAACATATAAAACCAGATTATGGCTGCCCTTCCCTCAAGCTTTTTTTTTGTTGTTTGTTTTTGTTTTTGTTTTTGGTCATTCCTTCAATCCTCAAACTCTGAATTTAGGTACAGTCCTAGGGAAAGAATTGTGGCTCAAACCCTGAGTTTAATACTTTGCTACCCTGACTTAAACAAGCTAAAGATAAAAATTAGGTTGAAATAGAGTTATATATTTCTTAGTTTGCCAACGAGTAATACATACCCAAAACAAACATGTACTCAAAACCAGCCGCCCAATGATCTAACGTATTAATAATCTGGAGGCTAAATTCCTTTATTTGCCTCAAGGGAAGATATCATCCTAAGTGCCAAGGGCATTAGCTTTCCCCAGAAGGCACTGAGCTCTCAGGTTGCCAGTATTTTCATAGTGATTCAGATTCCAGAAGGTCTGATGATATCACTGATTCTGATTTCTTTATCTACTCCTATTCTTAATCAGTTACAGGATTCTGCCAACTTTTTCTTTGACATGTTTCTCATACTTGTTCTTACTTATGTATTTCTACTGCAATCAAACCAATTTATCTTACCATTTCCTCAAACTTTAATTAGGAAAATACCTGATCTCCCAGACTCTGGTCTGTCCTATCTCCTATTCCTTCTCCATTTTTTTTTTTTTAATACCCTAAAACCAAAACATTCTTTAGGTCATGACAGAGCCTTGCTCAAAATTCATTGGTTCTTACTGTTAACTGAATAAAATCTAGACTCCTGGACATGACCACAACCAGCCTTTCCAGTTTTATCTCCTACTACCCCCTCCCCACTCAGTTGCCTTCCTTACCCCCCATCCCCCACCCTTGCCCCTGGCCATCAGCCAGTACTGCCTACTGTCCTCTGGACAGTTAGGTTTAATCTTGCCTGTTTCTTGGTCCTTGCTGAGCTTTCTGCTTGAAAGATCTCGTTCCTTCTACTTAGGCTTCCCATTCTTAAATTCCTGGAGTTCTCCATTCTCCAGGAGGTCTTTTCTGATCTGGATGTTTCCTCTTTATTCTCCAGTATTTTTGGTATTAATTCCTGTCTGAGGCTTATATTCAGCCTTGTTTGCCTGGGGTTCCTCGGGTTTTAGCACTAAAGGACCCTCATACTGAGAAATCCTTCAATTCTGGGGTACTATCATTATGTTTTGGGGGCCTCTTGTCCTCTGTTCTCAACTAAATTGGAGTCTTGGTAACAGTAGGAAATGCACCAGATTCTTGTTTTCTAGTGTTGCCTAAGTACTCATCCATGTGAAATGTCTTACTGCCTGGCTAGTCTGTACATTGAGGACATCATCTTAGTCTCACATTTACCTTACACGCATTCACCTGATATGTCACTTATGAAGAAATACTCAGTGGGAACCAAGCCATTAGTGAACTCTCTAATGAGCATTCATTCCACTTGGCTATTCCTAAAGACTTCCACCCCATATTTTAGACTGTGGTAGAGTTTTGGAGGTTAGAGAGTAAAACAGAAATGGCCAACCCCGTCAGGGCTCCTAAAAAGAAATGTGCAACTGATCTGCTGAAACCAGTCCCAGTTGGGAGAGTCCAGAGTATTTTGGAAGGTTTAAAATAAACTTGGATCGCCCCTTTCAGGTCGAAATGTTCTCTGCCTTCTCTGCACCAGAAAGCCCTCTCTTTTCTGCCTGTTAAATGGTAGTTAAATGGTGGTGGAAGACAGCATGGGGACAAGTACAGAAAGAGAGGACTTGTGATAGCCTGGATATCCTGGAAAACTCATGCAAGCAGCATGAGCAGAGATGCGCCCAGCGAGGTGTTTTCTCAGAAGTGAGAGGAAAGCTCACAGGAGATCCTCTTGCATGCCCCATGCTGTTCCCCCAATCCCACAGAAGCCTCTGTAGCCAACTTAAAAATGCTATCTAATATGCAAGCTTTGGGGTAAACAAGGTTCTATACACTTTGTAAAAATGTCTGAGACAGTTTACAGCCAATGATCCCATTATAATAAATGTCTCCCCTGAGCCATAGCGAAATTGCTTTTTGCATTTAGCATCTGGGCTATCTTTTGTTTTCTGTGATGCCTACTGTCCTGAAATGTACCAAGAACTTGTAATGTACAAAAAATAAAGTTAGCTATCCCTCGGGGGTCAGAATAAAAACTAAAGTATATTGGCTTTGGATTCATAAAGTATTTTAGAAGAAAGTTCCTTGAGAAATAGGATCTTAGGGGGGAAAATAGAAAAAAAGAGATAAAAGGGGCAGAGAAACAGAACTGATAGCACGTATACATATATACAGACAGAGATTCATTTTGAGAAATTGGCCCCCACCAGGGGTGGGGGACTTACAAGTCTAAAATCTGCAGGGCAGTCTGGAAATTCAGGAAGAGTTGAAGTTGTGTTCTTGTGTTCTTGAGTACAAAGGCTGGAAACTCAGGTGAAGTTTCTATGTTGAAATCTGGAGGCAGGATTTTTGTAAGAGACCCAGGCTTCTGAGGCCTTCAGCTGATTAGACAAAGCCCACCCACCTTATGGAGAGTAATCTGCTTTACTCAAAACCTACTGCTTTAAATATTAATTACACTGGGGCACCTGCTTGGCTCAGTCACTTAAGTTTTTGAATCTTGATTTCAGTTCAGGTCATGATTTCATGGTTGTGAGATCAATTCTCATGTTGGGCTCTGTGCTCAGCATGGAGCCTGCTTGGGATTCTCTCTCCCCCACTCTCTCTCCCTCTCTCTCTTTCTGCCCTTTCACCTCCCCCCCCCCAAAATAAGTAAGCATTAAAAAAATAAATATTAATCACATCTAAAAAATACCTTCACAGGGAACAGGACACCACACTCTGGCAAATTAATAAATAAAATTAATCATCACTGTGAGACATGATACTATTCCATGTTAAAGGAGAAGTTTTTATTAAGCTTAAGCAGGCTGTCAATTTAAGCTAACAGTTATGTTTTAAACCTAAAGTATTCCCTGGATGACAAAATCTCTGGAATGCCCTCACTGCATATCTTTAAAGTTGAGTCATGTCTAAACGTAAAGTAAGATTAATTTTAACATTTTTACCTCTCTCCCCAACTAAAAAAAAAAAAAAAAAAAAAAAAAAAAAAAAAAAAGATGCGACTGTAAAGTTCCCCACTCTTCTTGGTTTCACACAATAAGCCGAGAGAAAGCATGATTTGCAGCATTTGTAAAGCTAACAGAAAAACACTGCAGGGAAAGGTCCCGAAACCACAGAGTAAGGTAAATACTAGGTTGTAATCTAATTAGCAAATGATAATAGAAGCCAATGGAAAACAGGCCCCATGCCCAAGAACTACAATTCCCCTGGGAAATAAATGATTGATCGCTTGGAAACAGATAGGGGAAAGCGTGTTCTTGCCTGTGACCTGAAACATAGATCACGGCTTCCAACCCAAGTAAAAGCATTTGTGAAAAACCAAATGCTTTACATACCAGTGCTCTGTCATTTACGGGCAAGACTGGTGAAGTCCTCCTCCTGCAGAACACCGGTGACCCTTGCAATTAAAGTCCTAACTCACTTAAGAAAGGTTGCTAGATGCCGAATGACGTCAGTAAAGTGATAATTTCCTCAACTTGAAGATAAAAGGCATAGTTTCTCAGGCGCCACCCGTCTTATTGCCATCCACCACTCACACGGAGATGCACAAAACTCAAAAATTAAAGAGCAGCCACGGTTACCCATCTTCCTGTTGGCTGTTTGACAGGCTGTTCTTAACGGAAGTCCCCCTATGGAAGGTTAGAGTCGTTCTTGAGTTTCGGCGGCTGTGCCTCCAGGAAGGATCACCAGGCTAGGGTGTCAGCTAGAGAGCTAAGTTCTGCTTGCTGAGAAGAGCAAAGATAGGAAACTATGTCAGACTGGGAACAACACGTTAACACAGTCTAAAGGAATTTTACTGTAAGATTGTGGAAGGATGACATTGGACGACCTTCTGAGCATATAATCCTCAAGCCGCAGTTTGGATAAGGCTATTAACCTGAACCAACAAGTATCAGCCTGAAGTGTCTGTGTGAATCAGCTGGGAGAGTTGATAAAGGCAGCCAAAAATGGAATCTGAAGGACAGGGTAGGAGTGAAGCAAAACCACAAGAATATTTAGAAATCAGAGGGACAACTTGTCTTGTGTTACAGATCAAAGTGAACCAAATAGGAGGGAAGGAAGAAAGAAGAATGTTTCTCTTTGTTCAGACCACATAGATGTTTGCATCAGAACAAGGGAAGAGCCCCCTCTAAACTCATTTACAAAGGGAAAGAGAAAGTAGGCAAGCAGGATGCTGAAGATTGCTTTTGTAGCAAAACTAAAAAGGCTGGCCTGTTCCCTATGGTCAGAAAAGTCGAATTAAAACTCATGTATGATTTAATCAAGGATAAAAGTCACTCCTCAAAGTAGTCACTTCTAGAAAATTACTTCCCTCCTTTTAAATTCCTATTCAATTACCTTGCATTACCTTTAGTTAACAATTCTCATAAATAAATATTGATTACACATAGTCACAATAAGCCAGAGCTAGGTAGAATAAAAAAATCCGTTTTGAAAATGGGTGAGAGTCTTAGGTATCCGGAGTCATAAAAAATGCTTTTACTCTCCGATCTACTGATAATACATTAGTGATTCCATTCTACAAAAATGAATTAGTTAAAAAACATATACACACGTATTTTTCTATGTTCATCTTTCAAATGTATGCAATTCGCATCCTTGAAAATAGTATAAATGTCTCCCAATTAGGAAAATGTTTGAATAAATTATGCTATTGTCATTTAGTAGAGTAGCAGCCATTAAAGTGATATTTATCAAGAGTTTTTAATTAAATGCAAAATACCTATAATAAAATGCTGAGGAAAAGAAAGCGACATAGAAAAAATATACATTATAATTTCAATTCTCAAAAGGCAGAGAAGGCAAAGGACTGGCAAGAAGTATTAAAATGTCAACAGCCTCTGGGCGACGCTATTATGAGTAGTGTGATATTATGAGTTATTATTTTCATTAGACTTTTCCATATTTTTCCAAATATATTTAGGAAGCGCAACATTAACAAACTAGCAAAAGAATACAGGGAAGGAGAGGTAACGATGGTAATGAGGATACAGCTTTTCCCAAGTGTAAGAGGGAGGTCAAGATAGGTAACAACACCCAAATTTGGGGGATCACTAGAGTGCAAACAACTCGTATGTATTTCAGACTGAATCGCGCATTAGAAATGTCAAGGTTATAGCATAGCCAGCTGTCTAATACGTCTGTGACTCTGTAATCCTATTTTCTGATATCTCATGCCAGATAGCAAAGAGGAGGCTCTCAAAGAATACTGGCTTGGAAAGAAAAAAACAAAACAAAACAACAGAGCAAATTAAAGAATAAAGAGTCCCAAATATGACCCGGTGAGTATCATTACTATTAAAAACTTTGGGTGTTCCTTTTTCTAACTTACGGGCCAGATAAGAAAGCTGTGGGGTCTTGACCAAGGTGTCCTGAAGGCATTAGCTTTACCCATTTTTGAGGGCGGTATTTCCTCTCCTCATACAGAGGCGATATGCCCTAGCAAAACCACTCAGAACTGTCAGTACCCAATGCCCCAGAGGAATGTGACTGGGTGGCAGGGCAGGACTAGAACCTGTGAATGTGCAGACCTTTTGTTTCTCAAGAGTCTCAGAGTAAAGTTGCAGGTACATCAACAAAACAGATATTAATGAGAGCATCACTGGTTGCTAATCGGTTTTTCTTCCTTTTTCTCTTTCTTCTTACTCCACATGCGTAACTATGTAGAAATGTCATTAAATTGGGGGATAGCAACAAACGAGTCCCAATTATATGCTTGTGCTTTGCAAATAAACCATGTCCTGTATCCACTATTTGGAGCGATCCCTTCACCCTAAATTTTTAGGAGCAACTGTAGGCTTGGGGCTGACACGCGTAATATCCTCACCAAAATATTTCCATTTGAAAAATCAGATGACTTTTATGATACTGATTTGGGTCTGAAATGGAAAAATGTAGTCGTAAAGATACAGAGTAAAGATCAAGATGAAAGAAAAGCAAAATTGTGTAGAAGTTTGAATGAAATCAAAGTACTGAAATCTTGGTTAATCGTGCAACTTGGGTCTGGACCGCGTTGCACTTACCTTGAGGAAACTCTTCTGGAAATCCATACTCAGAAAGCACTACTTGCTAGAGCCGTCTCCTACAGAATGAGGCATCCGTGCATGGTGAAGGTAAGACGTGGGTCGATAATAATCTTCTGAAGATAGCTGAACTCACGCAGGACTGTTGTTACACTGGGAGGGAGAGGGCTGAGATCATTTTGTGGGTCGCGATGAATGACTCAGGCGCTGCAGCCATTGAATGGATAAGTTTTCCTCCCTCCTTTTTTTGTCCTTAAATGTATCCGCCTCCACATGTCTGTCGTATTAGGCAGTTCAGTGGTCCCCAAACCCAGATGTAAATCAAAATCATCTGAGGACTTTTTGTATTTTAATAGATATTCTGGAGGGCCCAGCATTGTAATTCTGCTTCAGTAGAACCAAGGGACCAAAGTTGAGGCTGAAAATCAATATAATTATAGAATTCGGACATGGGTTGTGCAGGGGCCACAATCTGGCAAACAGAGAATGACAGGAGGAGAGGAGCAACTATTGGGGTCACTTAGAAAAGTATTCTCTAACTACAAACTTCTACTGAAACCTTTCCATTATTCTCTCTGTTGGGATAGGAAAAAAAAAAAGCCATAGGAATCATGACTTGTCATCTAGAAGTTGAGGGTGATTTTTGAGAAATCTGGCGTGGGGAAAATAAAAATAGCCAATAAATTGTGAGGGAGTTGAGGCAGCTCATCTACATGCATTTATTATCTATTTATTCACTTAATGTTTTCATTTATTTGTTGGACAAATATTTAGTGAGCATGTCCTGTGTCTGGGCATTGTTTTAGATACAGGAAATACTAATGAACCACGGACACTGTTCCCACCCTCATGGATCTTTTAAGAGCACTTATTTGAAAAAAAAAAATGTTTTATTCTGATTCTGGCAGATTTACTGGGAGGTATAGTTCATTTTAAAATTCATTTTTCCCCCAAGTTTTTTTGGCGGTTTAATTGACATATAAAATTGTGTAACTTTGGGGTATATAATGTAAGGGTTTGATACATATATATGCATAACAATTACAAGTTTGGTGAACTTTAATCACCTCATATAGCTACAAATTTGTTTTTTGTGTGTGTGTGATGAGAAGTTTTCTTATGGACTCTCTTAGCAACTTTCATATATACAGCACAGTATTATTAACTGCAGTCATCATGCCGTATATTACATCCCCAGAACTTACATTTCTTATAACTGGAACTTTGTGCCTTTGACCACCTTCACCTTCACATGGGAGAGATTTGGGCATGATAAAAAGCAAGGAGAAAAGGCTTAGAAATAAAACCTAAACATTAAAAAAGAAAAAGAAAAAAAAAAAACACAGTCATGGAAGACAGAAGTCCCTTTGGAAGTAGAATGAGGTAGAACGGAGGAAGTAGAATGGAGGAACTAGGGGAAGGGAGTTTAGCCTTCCAAGGAGAGATGGTTCTTCTCTTCCTCTGGGCAGAAAGGAAGGAAATAAGAAACATGTTAGAAACAGAGTAGAGGTAAATAAAAGGCAAGGCACTGTAGTTATTTCAAATATACACTTCTTATTTATTTATTTAGTTTTTATTATATATATATTTATATATTTAAGATATATATATATTTATATATATCTATATTTATATATTATATATATAATATTTATAATATATATATTTAAGATATATATAATATATTATATATATAATATGTATATTATATATATAATATTTATATATATATCTATATATAGATATATAGATAGATATATATATATCTTTTCAAAGTTTATGTTTCATTTTTGAAAGAGAGAGAGAGAGAGAGAGAGAGAGAGCAAGCAAGTGGGGGAGGGGCAGAGATAGAGATAGAGAGAGAGAATCCTAAGCATGCTCCACATTGGCAGTGCAGAGCCCATATTCGGGGCTCCATCTCAGGACCCATGAGATCAGAACCTGAGCCAATATCAAGAATCAGATGCTTAACCAACTGAGCCAACAAAGTGCCGCTATATATTTTCATTATTTAAATTTTAGCTAGTTAACATACAGTTCGGCATTGGCTTCAGGAGTAGAGTTTAATGATTCATCACTTACATATAAACACCCAGTGCCCACCACAAGTGCCCTCCTTAATCCCATCACCTATCTAGCCTGCCCTCCACTCACCCACCTGCCTCCATCAACCCTCAGTTTGTTCATTATCAGTAAGAGTCTCTTATGGTTTGTCTCCCTCTCTTTTTATCCCCTGTCCTTATGTTCATCTGTTTCATCTCTTAAATCCCACATGAGTAAAATCATCTGGTGTTTGTCTTTCTCTGACTGACTTGTTTTGCTTAGCATAATACACTCTAGCTCCAGCCACATCATTGCAAATGGCAAGAGTTCATTCTTTTTGATGGCTGAGTAATATTCCATTGTGGATATCAACTCTATACTTCTTAAAAAACAAGCTTAGAGATACTACTGAAAGTGTAAACCATTTCAAAAGACAAAACTCAGATACATCAATGTAACAATGAAATCCCATTGTCTCACTTAACGAATACGCGATTATTACATAAATAAGAAACAGGTAAGGATTTGCCTGAATTTTTAAATTATTGTTGGTTACTAAATAGGTTTACTTAACTAATTACTGCCATTCTTTCTGGTGGCTTTTATGTCAGGATGGGATTTGAGGAACCTCCCAGAGTGACAAATCTTTGATTCCCCAGGTTAATATAAACTGAAAGAAACACTCTTGCAGTAAGCTTCAGGCTTACCTCAGAGGATGCTTTGTTAGGAACCTCTATGGATTACACCAGTCATCCAGGACCAAGAACTGCTGAGCTGTTCAAGCTTATACTTCAGGATGACGTCTTGTACCTCTTCAGAAGGGAGGTTCATTATCCTGGGAGGCATCTGACTTAGATGGGCTCTCAGACCCAGTCGAACTCTAGAAAGCTACAGTTCAATGGCTCTCTACCTGTTTTGTTACCATCCAACAAATCATGCTTGCTCAATCCAGTCTGGTTGTCCAGGTCTCTGAAATAATTGATGCGTCCAAGAGACAATAAGTTCAACGCTACCCTGGTTCATTTGATAGCTTGGCAAGCGACATTACAACCCTCTTAAAATCCATTTTATGCCCTCAGAAAAATAGCATCCATTTCAGTAGCTACAGCTGGCCTCTGTCTTTGTAACTCTCTTTGGCATTCAGCGAGGCGGCCATATTGTAGCTGCAAGCTATTACAACAACACCCTGACTTCCAGATTTACAACTGTGTGCTTGTCATTTCCAGATGTAGTTTTACTAAGACAGTTGTGCAGGAAACATTGTGAGAAGCAGCAGATTTCCAGTAAAACATGCCTATAAACACTATGGTTTCTGGCAAATGGCAGGGGCGGGGGGGGGGGAAGGTTTACACCCAGATGGCTTAGAAAAATAGAGTCTATTCTTTGTTCATATTTACCCTGAGGGTTTAAGTGTGATCTACAAGTTTTGTTTTTGTTTTGTTTGTCGCTCTTTGACACTGGAACAACCAACCCACATAGACCCTTGTGCCCAATAAATGTTTCAAGCACTGTGATATGTATTTTCTGCCTATTGTTCTGCTACCAATTTAGGAATTTTCTAATAGGAATTCAGGATCTTAATTACAAAGGCAGTTACTGCAGGTATTTTGGATTGATCTCCATAATCTGTAAACCTCTGAGCAGCGCCTGGACAGGTTAATTTGAAAGCAGAAACCAAAACTTCCTGTGGGAAGTCACAGACCCATGAGTTCATGAATATTCCTCTGCATCCCATCGAACATGCTGCCTGATTTCTCCCCTAGCACAGCCTACACGATTTAAAAGACATGTTTTGGCAGGAAACAAATTAGCACATATGGGTGTGGGTGGCAGTTTCTTAATGCCCCAAATGGGTCCACCCTTATTTTCAGAAATGACTGTATCTATATAATACTGAGTCAAGGAAGAAATGGGTTGTGCCAGACCCATCCCTCCCCCAGCAAAGTTGGTAAGTAGATGAGATGTATTCCTGATTCTATGTCTGTTACTTTTACAATTTTCTTAAACTAACTTCTTCTCTTTAGGGATCTGTTATAATGCTATTGGGATTTCAGTGCTCCCCTGAAGTGTAGCATTACCATCAACTCTACTCAGAACTCTAGAATGATCTATACCCATTCTTTCCTTCATCAATACTTATCTGCCTTCAGCAATCCATCCTTTCTATCACCCATCCACCCATTTCTATATATTTTTATTAATGAAATGAATAGTCACTATAGGTGTATATTACGTGGAATGGTTGAGCCTGAAGAGATCCAATAATGCAATGTCTTCATCTTGGAACTTTAAGCCTTTATTCTGAAGAGGCTTATGTTTTCATAGAATGATCTTGAGACTCACGTAGAGCAGAAGAGACTGGAAAATGAGGAGATCTAGCGGAAAAGACAGAGAGAGAACGAGGGGAGAGGGGACTTCTAGGTTGCTCCAACAGAGCAACTTCGCTTCCTTACAAAATGTATTTTTGGATTCATGTGAAATTGGTCACTATAAAGGGGTTATAAAAGAAACAGAGAAAAGAAAGAAATCAGTTTAGGACGATGCTGCGTCAGTGACAGTGATAGGTTGGAATGTCTTATAGAAGGTTTTTCATACCATATGTATGTGACATATCATTCCCAACTGTTGGTAAGCACATCATCCTCATGGTTTAAACCTGGGGCATCTGGGTGACCCAGTCGTTTCATTGTATAACTCTCGATTTCGGCTCAGGTCATGATTTCACGGTTCTTGGGATCAAGCCCCACACCGTGAACGTGCAACCTGCTTACAATTCTCTCTCGCCTTCTTCCTCTGCCCCTCTCCCACTCATGCCCTCGCTCTGTCTCTCAAAAATAAATAAATAAATAAACATTTGGGACCAAAAACACCTATGTTCCTGTAGCATGCTCCAACTTCCATGCCTCCTTGGTAATCTTGACCAGAGGTCATGCTCCATGGGGCCAAAGCTTTTTGAAAGAATGTAGACATCCAGTGAGTAAGGGTAGGGCAGGGCAGGGCAGATTCTAGGCTCCATAAGCGAGGAGCTGTACAGCCTCTCTCCCTAACTGTGCTCAGGGTAATGGAGTATTTTGATTGGCCAGACCTGTGTCACATAACCACCACATGTGTAAGCAGAATTACTATGGAGTGAGGAAGAGCAGTATTTTCCCAAAATGAAGGATGCTGGATAGACATGCACACACGTCAAGTACAGTAACAGGGCAGGACATTCACAGTGACTTCTGAAGGATGCACAGTATCCATTTCCCAAAGATTTTTTTTCCCTTAATTAATTAAAAACAGGATGTGGGTATGGTATTTTCTCTGGGTTTAAAATAATACGGCAGACCATGTTTTGACCCCTTTTTCAAAAAAGGGTCTCATTTCTCATGTCACGACTCCTGTCTCCTTGGTCAGCAACTTCAAAGCAATGAATGGGCCAGCAGCACAAACAAAGAATGGGCAAGTGGCCATATCAGGCTTGGAATTGGAATTCTTATTTTTAAAGCTTTGCTAAAGAAAGAGAATATCCATCAGGCAGAACTAATTAAATAAGAAGCATTATTATTAGAATTTTCATTTGCATTTCATAAGCCTCTAAAGTAAAATGATGCAAATATATTGACTAGAGTTGGCAGTTATTATGGAGAATTATTGCCCTGTGGATTGCAAAGTGATTGACAGTGACATATAATATTCAACATAATGGGCTCAGAGCAGTATCATTTGTTAATGGTGAGATCCCTTTCCCTAAAACTAAGAGAAAGAGACATTTATTTAGCAGCCTATGTGTAAACAGTTTTTTTCTCTGTTTCTTTTTTCCTAGAACCAGATTTTCATTCTGTGCTTATAGTTTCATGAATTGAGATTATTTACTCATAATGATTAGTTATAAAACAATACATTCTTCCAAAAGAAAAGGTCTTTAGATCAACATAACCAGTTGAGGAGAACAATACGTAACTCACGACGTCGAAGCAACAGCAAGAAAATAAACCTAACCCACTTGTGTGATCTCCCGGGAGCTTTAACCAACAAAATTGCCTCCAGAATGTAAAAGTGAATGGCTCACTAGGGGAGTCATTGGTGGAGAGAGCAAGGAAGAGGTAGAGAAGGAGAAAGGAGAGGAAGGGCAAGAGGAGGAAACCAAAAGGGAGGCTGGAGAAAGGGAAAAATAAAGGGTGCTGTGTTTTAAATATGTGGAGAGAGGGGACAATACAATCTGCATACCTTATTTTCATGTGTTCATGCTATGTCATCACACAGGAGAGGTATCATCAAGCATACCAGTGAATGGTTAGGTCACCCTAATGAATACAAATAAAATACCTCTTTCCTCTAAAGAGGTGGATGTCTTATTAACTAGCATTTGGAGAGTGCTATTGTTTGTTACACCTAAGATTTTATAGATCCTACTTTCCTGGGAGGCTGTGGGAGCAGCGACAAATGTTGCAGAGGCTAGCCTCCTATTTCGTGTTTCTAGAACAAAGCAAGGAATCCACAGAAGAGCAAAACAAATCAGTTAACCTGTGACCTTGTCTATGAAGTTTAGATATCAGCATACTTTGTAAAATCTGCCGCCCCCATCGTGAAAATAGCACTAAGGATACAAGGACTGTGTTCTATTAAATGACAGCACGTGGGCATCATGGATCTTTAAAATCATATGGCATTCACGAGCTTCCTGAATGTTGTGAGGACAAATGGAGTAATATGCATAAAAAATGAGCCCTTCGAATGGGGTGATATATAGATGGATGTGGAATTACAGAAGAAGTTAGAATGAGAGCTCAAAATCTCTAAAGGATTGGCTTTTTAGAAAAAGATGGAAATTGATATTCTAAGAACAATATTAAAAACATTTGACTTTATTTATAATGGTGGGAAATCATTTTATGCCTTAATTAATCAAAATACACAAAATTTCAATAAAATTGCATAAAGTTTATGTATGATAATCTAACAAATATATATGCAATTCTTATTTAATATTTACATCCACATATATAAATATATATGTAAACATATATAAATACTATACATACATCTAGGTAAATATGTTTTTTTTCTTTTTCGTAACTTCCTAATTTGTGTAAAAACACTACAGAGTCATAGAGATTAGAGTTTATGATATCATCAGTTTTAGTAAGAAAGGCATTCATATATTTAGTACAAATCTCAAAAATCTATAGAACATCAAACCTCTAAATGTGTTCTAACAGGAGAAATTTGTATTACTAGATGTAGAATCACGACATTCTAGATTTTCAATACAATTGTCAAACATTTAGGCAAAGTGATATCAAGTCCATTTTCTCCTTTTTTTTTTTTTAAATTTCCTATTAGGAAATTTATTAAATTTCCTATTTTCATTTTTTTAATTTAGAAAAAAATGGAGAAGGTCTTGTTGGCCTTCAGAATACAGTCAGACGATGGTGAGTGCTTACACTGAATCGAACTGCCTAATGTTACACCTTGTAAATATAACATTACGTTTCATTGGTGATGGAATTATTTCAATTCGCCATGGCACTATTTTTCTGAAACTATCCGAGGACCCATGTAGGTCAAGGGGAAGGAAAATTAAAGGTCATCCTAAGTTTATACCATATAGTGTTTTCATTTTCTATCCAGCTAAGTACATCCAGGCTCCCTGTTGGGCAACCCCGTTTTTCCTTGTCTGTTATTTTCAGAAAAAAAGACTGCGTATGACAGTCTCCGAATCTTACCAGCCTGCACACAGATGGTAAAGATTACACACGCTGAGTATTGACCTTTAGAAGCTGCCTTTCTTCTCAAGGTTCCTCTCTTTTGACAGTGAGACTGGCTTTTTCTCAATTAATTTCATTACCAAAACTTGTTTTGCCTTTTATTTTTCCTCTGGTGAGTGTTACGTAGAATTGTCAACAAAGTTCAGTTATATTCTAAGCAGTTCTCAGGTCAAACTATTACAAGGAGTGATATTCCACTCTGACGCTCTGGCCTCAAGAGCCTGGAGGTGATGTAGACATTGCTTAAATGCTGGTTTTCCTTTATCAACAGGTACCTGAGCTAATTAATTTCGACTGGTTGCCTGAGATGAGCAATGAATGGGGACCCAGGAGAAAGAGGTCAGGGACAGCAAGCAGGGCGTTCACCATAAATCACAAGACAAGAGGCATTTATGAGCTGGTTGTAAATTGTCAGCATAACGCTACAAAGTGAGACTATACTTTGATCACAAACAAAGACAAAAGCTGAAACAATATGAACTGGGGCGCCCCAACTAAATAGAGGATATGATTATACCCATTCATGGATCCAAAAATGCCGTTCAGGTCTTAGAGGTAAGAGATAGGGTTGGAAAATTGGAAGAGAGATTAGAGTACAAATATTTTCTTTATCACTGAGCTGAAGTAATAACCCTATTAACCTGGCAATCTCACACACGCACTGGATTTTTACAATCATCAAAATGTAACAGCAGGTACTATTTTACATCATAAAACTTGGAAGAGATATGAGACTGTCTCCCTTTTTCATTATGGGGAAGCTATTTGGCAGATTCCTTTCTGATGGAAAGTTTAAACCTATTAAGTTTTCAAGTTAAGAATCTGCTTCCTACCAAACTTCAAATACTGATAAAATCACCAAAATAATATCCTAGTACTATAAGACATGTTGAAATGCAGCACTAACCCATTATCTGCATTGTTTTATTTTGCTCAAATAAATTAAAGTCCAACCATTGATTTGAGATAAAAATTACCATTTTAATATGCACTTAAAATTTGGTATAATTTGAGAAGGCAGTACAGTGAGACTTTTGATCTCAAACGAGCAGGTGATAAAAGTGTCATGTAAGATTTGCTTATATTTTACAATTTCATTAAAAGGGGATTAACTTTTCAGGGAAAATATGAGAAAAAAACTAATTAAAATGGAAAGCCTCAATAAATTTACCTTAGCAGTGTCACATACCATTTTGCGAGTGCAACAGAATTGTGGTAGCAAAGTGAATCACTCTAGGAAGTCTTAAAACAAATATAGGAAAATCCATTCTTACACAAGTCAGAGCAATTGCTCTAATGTATCAGTTGCCCAGGGAGGCAGTCAGTAGAAGAGAAACATCAGCAGATGCTAGAAGGACCAGACGTACCCACGTTACCAAAGAAAAGTGGAAACATTCTTTAATTCCCTTTGACAATTTTGCCCAAGACCATAAATCAGATCGATTTCTCTAAATGCCTCTCAAAAAATAGGACTGAAAACAGCAGCTAAGACGCAAGTTATTTGGGAGATATAAATGTAAGGGATTCTAGGTTTGAACGGGATCTCAGCGATAAGATTACCTGCTTACCTTGTCCGACACTTCATTTTAACAATGGAAGTGACTTGTGCAGCCAAGGGCACCAAAGTAGTTGGCAGGATTTAAGTCGGAACCCAGCTGCACTGCTTTCTCCACGAACCCTTTGTTAGAAACTTACGTTGTACGTGTCTGTGATTTGTCTGCCTCATTCCTCCCTCTCTCTCTTTCTCTCTTGTTTCTTCCATTTTTGTTCCCCACTTCTGGGGACTCCTATGATTCCAGAAAGTCTACCCTACTACCAGACTCATGAATGAGCCCTGACTTGCTCAAGTCATTCTTACCAGCCAAGGTGATGGGTTCAGGGATCAACAAATTGGTTGAATGGAGGACAATAAAATTCTAGGGTCTGGGTGCTGGGGGAGGGGGTGAAAGTATAAAAGAGACTCTCCCGACTCTTGTAAGAGCACAGCCAGAAGGGAAAATGTCTTCTTGCCGCAGATGAAAAGGACCATCAGAGGGGACCCTGTATCTGCTGTTGCCCTTGGGCACCCTAAGGGAAGCTAGGCTGGGGACAAGGCCAGAACAGAAAAGAAGCCAGAACTTAGAGGACTACAGGGAAATTGAGGTGGGATCCGGTGCCCAAAGTGCAGCTAACATCTCCCTGACCTCTAGATTTTTCCATTTTATCTAAGCTTATATATCTTTATACTATTTAGCCTGTTTGAGTTGAATTTTGTTTCCAGGCACCCAAGCATATTAACATGTGCAGAGTTCCTTCCTGTCATCATGCTTCCTTAGTGCAAAGCTATTGCTTGATCATGAAGGCCAGCTGCTATTGGATATGCTAGCAAAAAGTTAAAAATTTTCTTTCGGAGGAATCCTGGCCGCCTACAGTGATTAAGATACTCTTTCAAGGGATAGATTTTTGTTTTTGTTTTTGTTTTTCTCTCTTTTCCATTTATGTTAACCGAGACTCAACTTTGTTGAAGAAAATGATGATAGGAAATTAATTTGGGTTTGTGTCTTTGGGTGAAAACAAAAAGGCCAATAAGCAAAGGCTCCTACATCTAGAGAAATCTCTTTGTGGCGCGATCATCGATTCCCCAATTCAAAGCAGAGTAAAAGAAAAAATAAAATAGATTAGGCAATTGGAATTGGTAGGGAGTGGACCTCTGTGGTAAAAATGAAAGAAATCAAAAAAGGCTCTTTCACATGGCGTTCTGCCATTTACTACATCATTTTTTCTTGCCTGTCTCCTACCTTTCAGGGTAGCGTGTGCTCTTACGGGGCACTCATTGTTTGCAGCTTTTGGATTACCCTGGGCCTAAATCAGTTGTTCTCGCCCTTGGCTATCTACTAGGATCACCTGGGGAGCTTTTAACTAACACTCAAGCCAGAAACCCAGGCCAATTAAATCAGAATCTCTGGAGGTTGGGTCCAGGCAGCTGTAGTTTTTAAGTCTGCCCAGGTGATTTCAATGCAAGCCGAGCAGGAGAATCAGTGGCCTAGATCATTTGGCCTCTCCAAGCCTAGAAAGGTCACGTGGGAAGCATGGCAAGGTCTATGGGAAAAGATCAGTGGAGAGGGCCACATCTGCTTTGAGTCTGAGTTAAAGGGCTCCCCGCAGCCATCTGCCCGTCGCCTCAGAGTTTATAGGGACCCAAAGGGACAGTGTCCAGGTGTTGGCCTGGGTAAAAGGAACAATGACAAAGACCACTGAAATCTGCCTGTGGACCACGACTTGCAGTAAAGAGGCCAGGAGAGCCTTGTGGCTAAGGAGGCTCATTTCAGCTTCTCAGGGGTAGGAGGCCCTTCTGTGATTTGAGAACAAAATGGTATCTGGTGATAGCTCATGTATGTCCTTTTCCCTTAGAGACTCCTCTGTGCACTGATCCTCCAGGGATCTAGCACAGGGATCAGGAGTAGCACGTGAATATCTGGTCCAGATCATCTCTACCACAACTGACCATGAGACCGTCCCCAAGTCCACTGTCCATGGCACGCTTCCCCTGTGAGCAACCCAGCCACGTTCTCCCTGAAGACACAAGGTTGCTGTGGTTTTAGCAGTTGTTTTCAGCTTTGCACTTCCCTCCTCATGCACACCTCACCGTCACCCCCCAGGTTCGCCTTACAAGCATCTTTGTACGCATGGACAGATTTATTTTCACAGGTACAAATATTATCATTCTTCTTTATATGCCTTCCTATCAGCTATTTTGTTTTCTTTTTGATAAGTGATTTAAAGACTCCAGGTTTCCTTTTTGCTTTGTTGGTTTTGTGTTGTTTTGTTCTTTGTCTTTGCATTTTCTCACTTATAGTTTTTACCCATGACCTAGGTTACTTAGACCTTCGCTGATCTGCCTCATGGTTATTTTCCATAATCACTAATAACTCCTGCATATTAAAAATTGTAGACCATTCAACATTGCCATCATGTTGAAATACATCTCTGTATGTCAATATAGCCAGCTGAGTAAACATTAAAGCATAATTGAATTTTTCAGCAATGACATTTTAATTAAGAAATGTTCTTGGGCTTTTAAGAGTTCAATGTATTTCTCTGTAAGAATTTGCCTCCTCAGAATTTGCCTGAAAAGTACAATTGGGCTCGCCATGGAAATAACTTTGCCATCGTTTTACCCTAGTTGTGTGGGTAAAACTTATCATTTGGTGTCAGTACAATTTTGTTGGCCGATACTTAATAGTACAAAATGGCAAGCATACAAATGGAAGCCATGAAATAAGCCAGTACGAGATATTCTACAAGATTATTTTAGTCTAGATTTACAAGTTAAATTTGTACATATCTAAAAGCAGGTGACTCTGGTTCTAGCCTGGGATAAAATAGCATATTTTTCCTTTACTTGTGCTTCTGGAAAGAGGGAAAAAAAACTGCATGTTATTAAGATAGTTAAATATAGTATTATAATTAGTAGATATCATAATTCCATTGAGTATGCTTTTAAAGAAATGAAACATGTCGGTTCAATTCTTAATCTTAAGTCGTTATGATTTCTAATGATGTTTTCCTTGGATTTCAAAGAAAGAAATCCATGAGTCTTTTTTAATACCTACTGGACTCAATGCCACCCTCTTTGAACTTGCCCATGGCTTGAGAGCCATAATTTCCTCCCCACCTGTGGGTTACTTCTGACATCCCAGCCTTTCTTCTTGCTCTTGAATCAATTAGTGCTCAAGGAGATATTGACAGAAAGGATCAATAAATCAATAGTTACTTATCAGGGACATATTCTGTACAACATCTTCTGTTTAAAGTTGTAGAGGATGCTAGATTTAGAAGATATTTTCTCTTTCCTATGGACCTTACACTACGGTTAAGACTAGATGTCATAGTAAACATATAAAAGAGACAAGAGGCATGAAAGATTTAAGCCAGATAAAGGAAGGGCTCCTCTCTCAAAGCCTGAGAGATCTTTGTTCTTTGTATGTATGTATGTGTGTATGTATGTATGTATGTATGTATGTATATATCTATATACCAATTGATTTCCTACCAACTAATCTAGCAGGAAATCGTGTTATAGTTTCCATAGCAGAAATTTGTCATCTTTTTTTTTTTTTTCTGCCAGGATCTAAAACTTGCCTGGCATTTGTGAGATATTCTATTGTGTCTCCAACTGTCCCAGATCCCTGGCATCTAGAACACAAATGAAAAGTCTATGCTTGACCACCCCAGTGCTCCCATCCTAAACTTTGAGTTTAGATGTTGTGATACAGAGATGCAGGGTCAGAAAACCCCTTGTTCTATACCCAGCAGTTTTGTGGCCGTGGCAGTGGCATTAGCAGTGGTGGCCAGCATCAGGTCGTGGCAGTGGCCGTGACGATATTAGTCGGTGTGTGTGAGCATTATTCTGGAGCAATGGCCAGGGCCTCCTTAACCCGTTTAACCCTCTTTAATGGTCTCTGCAGCGTTTCTGGTGACCTTTTGTTTCCACCAGTTTTTAGAACTGTGTTGTCCTGATACCTGCTGATGCTATGACTAGCCAATATATTCTTCCCTGGATTAAGTTAGTCAGAGTCAGATGTTTCCAGTCACAGTCGCTGATTGTTAGAGAGATTGGAAATGGGAATGGATTGTAGGTGACAAAATAAAAGTCAAGGAGATGGAAGACTGGTTCTCCGATCTGGTGGGAGGTGAAGGCACTGATCACCCACTGATTCGAGGGTTGGGATGGACGTGGCATGTGACAGTGAAACAACCATGTAAGTTATTGCCTAGATCATTTGGAATGAAATTCATACCAAAGCCAAACTTCCGGAAAGATGAGTTCCGGTTCCCACGCGAAACTGGGAAGGAAAGGGGCAACTGGTGGCTCAGTCGGCTGAGCGTCCGACTTGAGCTCAGGTCACGATCTTGCGGTTCGTGTGTTCGAGCCCCATGTCGGGCTCTGGGCTGACGGCTCAGAGCCCGGAGACTGCTTCGGATTCTGTGTCTCCCTCTCTCTCTGCTCCTCCCCTGCTCATGCTCTCTTTCACTTTCTCTCTCTCTCGCTCAAAAATAAAGAAACGTTTTTAAAAATTTTTAAAGGAAAATGAGAAGAAAAGAATTTAAGGGCTGTGTATAGTAAATCGGCATTTGTTTCTAATAGCAGTGACAATCTAAGGACTTCTTATCAAAGTCAACCTTGTTTTATTCTGATTCTGTGAGGTATTATAAATAATGATTATCACATACACAGCCTTATGCCTAGCAGGTATAAACCGCTACTCTTAAGTGACACAACTGGACATACTCCTTCATGATATGCAACCAGGAAATTAGATATACAGAAAAGGCCACAGATTGAAGTCATTGGAAAGGGCCATTTTTGTTCCTTTAGCAATTTCTCCGACTCCAGAGCATGCTTTCCATGAACCCATACTTCCCAGAATAAATGTGCCACAGATCTTACAACGCAGATATCCATTCTCACTGGAAATCTAGCTCTGAGGCTAGATCTGTGTTAAATGTGTTCACATTCCTCAAAATAGTTTCAGTCTAAAAGTTGAGAGTTGTACCACATATCCCCAGATCAAGAGTATGTTACCAGGTGTCGATAACTTCCTTCTAAGACCTTCAAATTCAAACCTTTGATGAAGACAACCGTCTTATATTTTCTTATTTTCTTTCTCATATGTCATTTCTTTGATTGCTTACTGTACTCTTTCCCTGGGTTGGTTCAATAAATTAAACAATTAAAATGACCATGTAGTTTTTTTGCCCTTTTCTCAATTATCTTACTTCTTCTGAACCTTGAGCCCCCAATTTTTCTTTCCCGAACATTCACAGCAATATCCAATCTTTCCAGCTGTGAGATTTGTCATCTGGTACCAGGACCCTCTAATAAGAGTTTCATAGCCAGATGTAGAAGCTCCAATGTAGCCCTGCACTAATAATCACATCTCCTGTTGTATTTAGTAGCAGAATAAATATCTTTAATTCCAGCAGAACTACATGTCTTAACTGGACTTATAGTTACATTTATTTTTTATATAAGTATGTTTAATAGAAATGATCACATGAGTTAGCTTTACCCAAAAGATCGGTTCCTCTGTGATAAGACCAGTTAAGTCCAGACAATGATTTGCAGCAACCAGTTACCAGAAGCAAAGTGTTTGTATCCCCTCATTTTGTACCCATGGGGCTATTCTTATGAAATCAGATGCCCTCTTGTGTTCATCACGTCAAAATCAGACTTGTGCCTTGCATCTGGCCATCTGGCTCATTTGCAATGCAAACTTCCAAGCTGCTTGCATTTTATCAAGATAAAACTATGCCCATATCTTAGAGGGGTTCTGAGACCCTGGGTTTGTACAAACTTCTCCCTTGGCTAGGAGTTCCCAAAATGAGCTATGTATTCTGCAATTTATCCCTGACTACGGCCCAGATAGTAAATAAACCAGCACAAGTGTGAGAGGGCGAATGGCTGTAGACATTAACCCATTAAAATAGTTTAGGCAATAAATTTGTCCTCAACCATTTACTGGCCATCAAAGGTAGAGTCTATACAATTACTAAAATATCTGGTTTTATCTTGGAGAGACAGTCAGGAAAAGTAAAACAAACAATTAATCAATTAAGATAATACATCACCTAGCTATCTAAGGTCGGTCATACGGATCCTTGAGAACATTTTGTTGGTTAGGCCTATAGGCCAGTAAGAAAGCCGGAAACAAAGTAAGTTATAACATTTTTTTAGGACACTTGTGATGTTCATCGTACGTCTTGCCTCTCTCTACTATCCGATTTGCAGGTGATTCGAGATGCCACACAGATGTTATGCTGAGCTGACATCTGGCTGATGACATCAGTTCAAAAAGAGAGGAAAGGCTTTATGGTCAAGTTAGTTCCTCTGGAAACTGAGATTGACCAGGAGATAGATTTGAGCATATAAAGATGCTATATTTAGATAGAGCAAGCTTTTTCTTGGTTTGAATTTTCTATGCTACGTTCAAAAAGTTTTTATTTCTAGGTCTATTATTTGTAATTTATTTTCTTCCACTTACTTTAATTTGCTACTTAATTTGCTTACTTTAATTTTTGTGGTAACATCTTGAAATGGAAACTTAATCATTTATTTTAGTTTTCTTATCTAATATGTACTTCAAGTATACATTTTCCCCCTAAGAATTGCTTTAGTTAGCTATATTCTAGATTTTCTGTACCACTCATTTAACAATATTTTCTTATTGTCATTTTCTTTTCTCCTTTAACTCATGTATTAATGTGAAATTTATTGTTTAATGTTCTGTTTAATGCTCAGGCTGTTGATGGAATTTCTAATTACTTGGTTCTAGCTTACTTTCAAACTTCTGGGAAAATATACCCTAAATTAGTTCAAGTTTTGAAAAAAAATTTTGAGGCTTTATTTATGGTCAACACTATGGTTAATTTTTATAAACACCCCATGCACTCATGAAAAGAAAACTTTAATCACATATATAAGAATTAGGTCAACTTTGATCATTTTCTGATCCTTGTTAATTACTCAGATCTTCGATATCCTTACTCATTTTATATCTCCCAGTTATGGTGTGTTGAAGATTTTCACCATTTTTGTATGTTCCTCTACTTACCTTTTTCGTTCTATCAGTTCCATTTACGTAGTTAGAAGCTCTGGCATCTGGTATATTCATATTAGGCCTGTAATATATTCCAAACGTCCCAGTTTACCTCTAGCAATTATGAAATATCCCTTCTTATTTCCAGTATTTCTTCTTGCCTCACAGTCAACTTTTAGATAGATTCGTATATGCACTTTAGCCCTATAAGAGCAGGGATGTCTGATTTTGCTCAGTGTCATATCCCCAGACACTACCGCAGTATCTGGTTCAGGGAAAGATTTACCAAATATTTGTGGAAGGGAGGAGTGTGTGAAAGAATGGAGAATATGCATGCCCTGCATTCTAGATCTGCAATCTTGTATTAGTGAGGGTTCTCCAGAAATACAAAACAAATAGGATATACGCGTGATACATAATTACCACCACACATGTATATAATTACTCTTTCATATGTATACAATTACTATCACATATGTGAATAGAGGATACTATCTCCTGTATATTTATAGATAAATAGATGGGTAGATACAGATATGATATATATGATCTCCCTCTCTACCAAGAAAGAAAGATCTGTTTTTAAAAATTGACTCCCATGGTTGTGGAGATGGGGGCAAGTCCAAATCTGCCGGGTAGAACAGGCCAGGGAAGAGTTGCACTTTGAGTGAGTCTGGAACAGTCTGCTGCTAGAATTTCCGCCTTCTGTTGGGAAGGTCTTTTTGTATTGAGGCCTTCAACTGATTAGGTGAGGCCCATCCACATTATAGCGAATAATCTTTTTTACTCAAAGTATACTGATTCCAATTTTAATCTCAACTTAAAAATACACAGAAGCATCTAGACTAATGTTTAACAGGCTACCCAGGTGCCATAACCAACTAAGTTGACACGTAAGATTAACTATCATAAGTCTATTGATAGCTATAATATTAATTATGTTCTCTGAAGGTTGCTAGTCACCAACGAGGCCAAAAATTAGCAGGGCCTTGACAGAGGAGGACATAATATTCCATAATTCTTAACTTACCCTAATTATCTTCAGTTATGAAATTATTTTCGTTCCTCAAGGTCTCCCAAAAGTTGAAATATCATGTCTCCCAAAGTTAATGTGTAAAGCATATTTAGAGAAGAAAAAAAAATATCTGCTCTTAACTATATTATTTTATCAATGGTGCATCTCCTAGTTTTCACAAACTTCTCTGATACCGTTTCCTATGTCTCTTTGCTTGTGCAGAAAGTGCTCTGCTGGATATTCAAGGAAGAGAAGGGATCTATCAGAGCTGTTTCTTCTCTTATCCAGAAACCTTTGTGGAAAGCAGAGATGGTGCCTATCCTCGTTGTATTTAAAACCCCATGGTTATAGGGACCACCTATAAAACTTGTCAGTTATTTTCAGTGAAGAATACCAACATAGATCTGAATCAGCTTTTTCCCCCCTCGTGACTAGTGTGTTCAATTTGTGACATATGACAAGTTTTTTTTTTTTTTAATTAGCAGATTTACCTCAATAAAGTAATCAACCATATTCTAGGTACCCAGAACATTATGAGCATTATCATAAAAACCCACTTAAAATTCATCAAAAGATGAATTAATTTTAAATAGTTTTCACTCAGTAGATACTAATCACTTTCTTCAACTCCTGTTTGTTGAAAACCCTCCGGAAATTGAATTAGCAATTAACCACTTTCTGTTTCACATTAACAAGGGCTACTGAATTGTTAGAATATTCTCTCAACTAACCCACAGTTTTCTTTTTCTTTAAACCCAGGTCAAAACTCACGTCTGGCCATTCCTAACTAATGAACCCCCTCCCTTCCACACACATACACACACCCCTAACTCAGATCACTTTGTGTCCTCTGAACTTTTAAGCTTGTTTATGTGTTTCTTTTTGAGCGCATTTATGTCTTTTTCACATGTGTTGGTTCTCTTAATGCTCAGTTGTAAATTAGGTACTTTTGAAAGTTCCATTAACGTTTTAAATACCCCAGGGCTGTATTTAATACACCAAAGTACTAACATACTGAATAGCTCCCTAGTGGCTTTAAACAGTTAAGGCAGCGTCAGAAGAAGTCTAATTTATTATTAGGAAGTAGTTTAGGCACAGAAGAAATGCATTATTTCAGAATTTTTCATGACCATGAATCAAAATTTCAAAGTGTCTTTAGCTGTTTGTGTGCTCTCTCTCAAACTGCATGATAATTTATCTTTGTACTTGTACCCCAGGGTTTCCCAACAGTGGCACTAACATACTTTGGACATACCTTGTGGTGTGAGATTGAACTGTTATGTGCATTATGTCTGATAGCATCTCTAGCCTCTACCTGTCCGATGCCAGAAGCACCCTTCCCTTCCGTTGTGACCAACCTCAAATGTCTCTAGACATTGTTAGGTGATCCCTGGGGTCAGGGGGCAAAATTGACCCCAGGCAAGAACCGCTTGAAGTACATATTATAGCTCTACCTTTAAAAAACATAATAACAATTAACTTTCTTACAGGAAAATTCTCATTAAAGATCAATGCCATTAGCATTAATTAAGTCAAATTTCTTGGCACTTAGAAGTTACCTGTTAAAAGATCTTTAGCTCATTCAAGGACACTGATTTGAATAATCCATGTACTTATTGGTTTAATATGATTAATACAGTCAAAGCAGCAATGTTAGGCTAATCCAAAATCTCTCAGGCACCGCTCTGATGCAGCTTAAGTAAAAACAGACACCAAAGGCTTGGCAGTGTGCATAAGAGACTTGAGATAAAAGAGTGATCTGTTCTTCCTGTCTTCTGGAGAACCACTCTCTGACCTCCATGGGTGAAGACCCTATTGCCAAGTGATGTTTCACAGGAGGATTTAGATTTTAATTCTACTGGAAATATTTTAAAATGCTAATTTCATCAAGAATTCCTGGAATGACCACTGTCCTTAATGACTTACTCCTTGTCTGTACCTGGGTCTCCTTGTCGTATCCCTGGCAGGAGGGCACTTTCCCCTTTAGAGCTACCTTAAAGTATTTCATTTATGTGACAGAAGTTTGTGCTATTTAAAGACTTGCTGCAACCCAGTTTATTTTTTATTTAACTTGACAAATATTTATGGAATGCTTCCCGTGTAATATCGTAGCTCCCACTGTCACCTTACATTGTCATATAAGTACTTAGTTGATATTCTTTATGGCGTTGGTTTCTATGTGTGTCTTTGGCACTAAGGAAGCTTAGAGGGTAAGTTTGAAAAGCATTTTCTACATTTGAAAGAATTGTTACACACAGTGTGGCAACTCTACCAGGCAAAAGTCGATTGAAGCGGTAATTCCAGGGACGCCTGGGTGGCTCAGTCGGTTAAGCGTCTGTCTGACCTTTCAGCTCAGGGCATGATCTCAAGGTTCATGAGTTCGAGCTCAGCTCGGATTCTGCGTCTCCCTCTCTCTCTGCCCCTCCCCAGATCCCACTCTGCCTCTCTCTCTCTCTCTCTCTCTCAAAAATAAATTAAAAAAACTATAATTCAGAAGATGATTTTTGTCATGATCATTTGATTATAACATGTTATGGGGCTATTTGGCTACTACTACATAAAGATACCCGTATTCTATCAAATCACCTTTCCCGGTGTTTATCAATTTATATTTCCATCTTTTTCTGAAAAGTAATTTAGGCAGAGCTGTCATAATACACAATATATACTTGGCAAAGGTAGTAGTGTATCTCTCTTCATTATGAAAGATTCTGGGGGTGTGACTAAGGAATAGAGTGAGCAGCATTTCAGGAATGTCATTTCCGTAGACCTGTAAAAACATAATGAGAATTCATTCTTCCACTGCCTTTGAGACTATTGGTCGGTTCGGTCACTCCTGTTCTCCTGGCCCTGTTTAGGCAAGTCGGTACACGTCACCAATTGAAAGGGCTTCAAAACACGCCTTGCTGTGGTATGGTATTCTGATCTGGTCCTCAGCTTCTGCCATCATTGCTTCCTGTGTCAGCTCTGCTGAGAGAGCTCACCGCTCGCGTGCGCTGCAGTTCAACGATCTGTCAGTCATCCTCTGTCTCCCGCAGCCCCCAGCCACCACCACTCCTAGTACCTCCCTCCCCAGCCATTCTTTCCTTATTGTCCTAACTCTGTTCCTCACGCTTAGGTTTCTCATATAGTAGGCTTCTACGGACATGGGTTGTTGAACGACTTTCTCCAATTCAACCTTGTTCCTCTCGGCTTGTAGACAGCTCTACCTGACCGAAATCAAAGGGCAGCATGAAGCATAGAAAGAGCTGGCCTTGTTTACTACCCACAAAATGACTCCTAACTAGATTTTGAATCACAGTCTAGCTTCAGGGCTCAGCCGACAGAGACTTGAAGAGAGTGGATGCTTATGGCCAGCGACACTTCACCGCCCCTCCCCCCAGGCCCCATCCAGAGATGGGGAGACTCAAGGATGGTAAGGAGAGGGAAGGAAGTCTAGCTCATAATAAACCTATCATTGCAATCTGTTAAAACGGTGTTTCTTGTATTGTTATACTGTTGGTACTCAGCCTACTAAGTATCATCATATTTCACATATTTCTACCTCTGAACTAAGAGGGGTAAGTTGAGCAAATAACTTATCATTCAGCCCAGGATGTCCCCTTAAGACTCCTGTTTTCAGAAAAAGACTGAGGAATCCTCTTTTACACATTCCTGGGGAGTATTATATGGCTTCCCCTTCCTGTTAGATCCATTTCTTCACCCGTTAGAGTAGGTAACCAGATGTGCCTGTCACATATGGATGGGGACAATTTGTAACCAAGAGAGAAGAAGGAGAATAAAGCACAGAAAACAGTTCCCCTATTAATTTGCACACATGCAGGTCTTGTCCAGATACCTTAAAAGTAATAGTTTCCCTTCCTGAAATCTCCAAGGCTATTGTGGTTGACCATGAGGTCAAGGGAAGGGCTAATTGCAAGAGCAGCTGTCATCGACCCAAAGAGTTAGCTGAAGAATCAAGTACAAAGGCCTACTGATTCTCAAAACATTCCTCGGGGCACTCCTGAGAGTCTCGCCACTCAGTGTTAAGGAGATTAGTGATGGGTGAACCACAAACATATTTAGGTACGTTTTCCTTCTTACATGTAACAATATGAATGATCATGTATGGTGGGTTTTCACATCCATTTAGACCTATCTAACATTCTTACTATCTGCCAGAAAGGTATCCCTAAATTTCAGATCGAGCATGGCAAAAAACAAAACCAATTTTAAACTACCTGGGCTGTTGGGACGCCTGGGTGGCTCAGTCAGTCGGGTGTCCAACTTCGGCTCAGGTCATGATCTCACAGTCTGTGAGTTTGAGCCCTGCATCGGGCTCTGTGCTGACAGCTCAGAGCCTGGAGCCTGCTTCAGATCCTCTCTCTCTCTTTCTCTCTCTCTCTCTCTCTCTCTCTCTGACCCTTCCCTGCTCACACTTTGGGTCTCTCTCTCCCTCTCAAAAATAAATAAACATTAAAAAAGAAAATCAAACTGCTCGGGCTGTCAAATCAAGAATGTAGCCTTCTTTAAAGTGATATAGCCCAAAATCTGTTGTTTCAATGTGCTCTTAGCAATGGACGTCCATAGCTTACATAGGTTACATACGTCCATAGATTACAGTTGTATTTATTCTCTCTCTGTAAATAAACACTATATAGTCTTTGTCTTAAATCAGGTAGGCAGATATTGTCAGTTTTAAACTATTAATTAGTAGCTGTTAAAATCATCAGTCTGAAAACTAAGTGAAAACAGAGAAGATTAGGAGGTAATGTGGGGAAGAAGTAGACTCTATGATGGCTGTTACTATGAAAATGTGTATTTATTTGGAAAATGATGAAGGACTATCTTGAAAAAAAGAAATACTTGGTATTCGAGGGTTGAGGCTGGGATTCTTATGCCAGAACTTTCTTCCATATGACTGGCACGTCATGATTTCTTTGAGAAAAATTAAAAGGTGGCGTCTAGAAATGTGGGAGTTTGAGTTTTATGCCCTCGTTTAGAGAGGATCTGGAAAAATTGACAGGGATAATAGATTGTAAAATACTCTTTCCGTATTCAGCTCAGTTCCAAGGATGAACAATGTAATTGTCTATTGTGAAACAGCATTCGTAAAGGTTACATCTGGTTCTAAGTACAACTGTACTTACCCTTCTCACACTGGTATGTGTGTGTAGGATAAATGGACAGTAATGTGTATGTTTGGCTGTTTTCATGTGTGTTCCACTGTGAGTGAGGCAGTGTATCTCTTAAGGCCAGTAAACTCCCTCCAGCAGTGAGAAATAAGGCCCTTGAGAAGAGTGAGAGTCACATGGCAGATACTTCTCCAGTTAGTACGTCTGGTCTGAATGCACAGTAATCAAAAAGAACCTACACTTTCACACTGACTGCTTAGATCTCTATGGCAGTGTTTCCAGAGGGTAGCGAGAACGATTTGTTCCACAATTTGCCATTTCTAGCTCTCCGAGCCCATAGATAGAAATTTGCCCAATGGTATTAACAAGAGTTAACCCTCGGTTAATCAGTGAATTAAAACCGGGGATCCATCCCTACAATATCTGGCTTAAAAAGAATGTTATAATTGAGGCAAGCTGGGAGAAAAAAAAAAAATCACAGGTAGTCAACCAGCCTAGTTTTATTCAAAATGATATTAATACTAGCATCTGCAATTAGCTCTCAGCGAATGTGTCTATTTGCTCTGGAATCCCAAATTTTTACTCTGATCCCTTCAGACTTGTGAACTTCGAGTTCTTCTGGCGTTCCATGCTCTTTCATACCTCCATTCTCGGCTGACTCAATTGGTCTTCATACTTTCTCTCCTTGTCACTCTAGACTTCAGCCACATGATGATGACCTGATCTCTATCCAAAAATGGGGTCCTTCAACAGCAGGACCACCATGGGGATGATATTGGGAAAGGAGCTAGTTTGTGAACGGAGATGAAACCACTCCAGTTCATGGAGTCCCATCTTCCTCTTGCTTCACTTCCTCTCCACTTCCCTGCCCTCAAATATTTCCACACTCTGCCTGCCAAAGTAAGCTGCAGACAGAGGTCACCAGAAGGATAGGTCACAGGTGACCAGCCTGAGCAGACCTTTGTGCCCAGTGGACTAGTTTCCCAGGACCTGAATAAGATCCTGGAATCTAGAGAGGGGTCCTTCAAGCCATTAAAAACATGTATTTCATTTGCAATAAAACAACATGAAGCATTCAGTCAATAGATTGCCCATGAATATTTAAAAATCTGCAAGGAACTAGTTTCTCAAGAAACACTGAGATTGCCCGTTGTCATCCGAGAGATGATAGGGACCTGAATTTTCTCCCGGGAACCATTTTGTGCTCTGGGTACCACCTTTCCTCTCCTCCCCCTCAGGTTCTCTACTTGTCACCCAGAATCTTGTCTACTCTTTTCTCCAAGGGGTACTTTCATTATTCTCCTCCTCTTTTTTTTTTAAAGCAATTAGTTATTTGTATTTATTATAAAATAAATCATCCACGTGGCACATTCTCTGTCTTTGCCCCAGAATTAAACTGTCGCCTTTACAATCAAGAGCTAGGCAGCAATTAGGATACTGGCCCACACCATAAAAGCATATGAGATTCTCAGAGGTCCCACATCTGTGGTGGTCTCTTAGCCACAGTTGTTTTCTGGAATTAAATCTCATAAAATGGGAGCGGGGGTGGGGCTGTGACTGGGTCCCCCTGGAGCTTCTAACTCTCAGAGTTTTCCCCACTGAACTTCCATCAACTTATCATTTATAGCTCGGGTTTTCCATCCCGGAGCTGGTTGGTTCCCGAGGCTGATTCCGCTCCTCCTGGGTCTTGCCTCCAGGAAGCCGTGTCTCCTGTATTCCTCCTCTGGCTTTCTAAATCTTGAAGACAGCGGTTCGGCCTGTGTCCTCCCTTCTCTTATGGATCCAAGAACAATTGTTGATTTTGTGTCTGTTCCGCTCTTTATTTATTGTTAGGACGGAGCGGTGATGTCTAAGCTCCTTACATACACAACTGGAAACCAGAAGTGCACGGTGACTTTCTGTGTAATGAGATCAACAATCTTTCAGGTAAAGTGGGTGACGGTCTCATCATTTTTACCCTTTTCTGCCATCTCTTCTCCCACTAAATTTGCACTCCCGGGACCAGCATTTCTTTTCACTGAAATTATATTTGAGGTATACCTGAACTTGTAATATGCCTTTATCAAGCACTGCATTCCTTTATGTTTCTCTTTTTTTGTGTGGGAAAATACTAGAATTTTTAGTATTTTTTAACTGCCAAAGTCAGCAGACCTTAAAGCATTTCATGAAGAATTCTACTAATGGGCAAATATGTTATAATAATTCCTCTATGTATAACAGATGAACATTGCTCTTAAACATACAGACACCATAAGCTATTATACTTCAGGTTGTTTAGTGTAACTTGAGGCAAGTTATGAACATAGTGGGGTATTTTGTTAGCATTGAACATTTGTTTTACATATAATGACCTCAAAATACCTCGAATGGAACCAACTCTTCACAGCTTCTTTATATGATGTTATATTTACAGAAGGATATCATTCATATTTAAATATTTATAGAAGACTTTAAATTAGTGTTTATAACTTCAGACCATTGGAATAGAGCAATTTTCAATAAACATACTCATGTATGCCGTTGGAAAAATCCTTGAAGTCCCAAACAGAGCATATATATCTTCATCTTTAAAACATGCCAAGGGCCGTTGTTAGCTGTACTCTCGTCAGGGCTGTGGCTTTCCCTAAGAGTTTCATTTTCTTTTCCAGAATGCCTCTTTCCTATGACCTGGGAGGTAAGGAACCTAGTTTTGGCCTCAGTCACGCCAAAACTCACTATAGACAAGTCACAGTGCATTGGGGGCCTCAGTTGCCTTTCTTACTAGGTTGTGGAAGATGTGCCAGAAGATTTCCACAAACTTCTGGAGATTCAGGTGACTCTTTGCTGGACTTTATCTGCCCCAGCAATTATAGTAGCGTGACACTTTTCTCTTGTCTTGCAGCGTATTTCGAAGAATTCCTTCACAGAAAACTAAGATGGCTTGCTGTAGCTGTTACAACAGGTTGCTCTTAAATCAGACGCTTTTTTTTTTAAATTTTTTTTAGCGTTTATTTATTTTTGAGACAGGGAGAGACAGAGCATGAACAGGGGAGGGGCAGAGAGAGAGGGAGACACAGAATCCGAAACAGGCTCCAGGCTCTGAGCGGTCAGCACAGAGCCCGATGCAGGGCTTGAACTCACGGACGGCGAGACCATGACCTGAGCCGAAGTCGGACGCTTAACCGACCGAGCCACCCAGGCGCCCCAATCAGACACTTTTTTAAAAAAATAATAATATAAGGAAATTTACACCATGACCCAGTAATTCCACTCCTGGGTGTTTACCCTAGAGAAATGAAAACTTAAGTTCCCATAATAACATGTTCGAGAACGTTTATAGCAGTTCTAGTCCCAATCGTGAAAACCTGAGAAAACATCCAAATGTCCATCCACTGGTAAGTGGATCAGCTAACTGGATTCCACATAACGGAAAACCACTCGACAAACTAGTGACATATGGAACACACTGGCTGGATCTCAAAGATGTTATGTTGAGTGAAAGAAGCCAGTCTCAAAAGATTACATACCTTACGATTCCATTTCGACTAGACACTCTCAAAAAAAAAAAAAAAAAAAGAAAAAAAAGAAAGAAAGCAAGCCACAATTATGGAGACCAGATCAGTGGTTGCCAGGGGTTAGAGTGTTGACCTACAAAGAGAGAGCGCCATGGAGCTTTCGGGGTGATCGGACTGGTACGTATCTTGATCATGGTGAGTGTTACACGAGCTTACACGTGTGTTAAAATTCACAGATCTGTACACTAACAGAGTCGATTTTACTGCATACTTATTTAAAAATGAAATTGAATCAAGCAAGGTATAAATGAATAAATAATGATATTAAGATAAATTAGTAGACCATGATTTACCACTGATTTCAGAAATAACCCTAAGGCAGGAAAAACATAATGATTAAGATCTGAGTTTTAGAGTCAGTCATTAGAATTTTTTCCCGCTAGTTAATAATTCTGTGATGTGGGGAGAGATGCTAAACTACGCCGAGACTCACATCCTCATCTATCAAACGTAGGTGGCAATAATTCCCACCTCAAAAAGCTGTTGTGAGGGTAAATGCTAAGGCACTGTGCTTAGTTGTTAATGCTTTTAGTAATACTGTGACGATTGCGGCGAACATGGTATATTTCTATACATGTTTAGTGGTTTTCTGATAAATAAATCTGGCTATTACATCCCACGCCCCGAAATACATGCATGCACCACCATCAGCCCCATCACCACTGCCATACACAACCACACTGGGGCGACACTAGAAGCTCCAGTCTCTAGAATAAGATGCTAACTACTGCTAAGCAACTACTGAGAACTCCTGCCCTTAGGATGCTACAAACCCTAATATCTTTTGGGAAAAACAAAAACAGAAAGACAAAAAACTGCAGTTGGTGAAGCAGCGACTGTTTAGAAATCCAACATCTTCACTCCGAAAAGAAAGACATTAGGGTCTTTGTCCTTGACTTGCCTTTTTCCCTGAGCAATCACTCCTGTAAACTCTCATCTAATCTGTCAGTTTCAGCGATTGCATCTAGGCAGCGGATGACTCTCGAATCTATATTTACCATCTTGGTCTCTCTCCTGGGTTTCGAGATTGGATTTTGAACTCCTGTTGGAGCTAGATTATCCGAATTGTGATCTCTAAGGCATTATCTGAGGCTGAGCTCATTCATTTTCCCTGCAAAGCTTCCCCTTCTGATTTCTCAATTCTGTTAATGGTGCCACCAGTTTCTCTGGGAAGTCGCCCCAAATGCTTGGTGTCCTTGTCTCTTCCTTTTGCCTAGGACCATGAAGCCTGTTATGACCCTAGTACCTCTAACTTAAACTATAGCAACGGTCTCCTCACCAACGGGACATATACTCATCTGCGATATTAATCCTAAACACAGTCCCTGTGTAACTTCCTTGTTTGGTAAGTAGATATATAAAACCTTCGCTAATAATTACCTGAAGAAGGAATTCTAAACAATTTTCCTGACATAGATTTTATCTTGATTCCTCTCTGTATCTCTTTAGCCAAGCAGATAGCTTCATATGCCCGTTTTATACTTTCGCAGTTTTACACACTTGTTAATTTTGTTTTATAATATAATAAATTTGTTCATATAATATCCCCTTTGTCTGGAATGCCCTGGGCCTCGACATGTCCTACATTTCTTTAATTCTGGCTTAAAAGCTTTACCAGGCTTCCCATATTGGGAGTGATTCTAGCCTCCTTTGAGCTGACATAGCACATTTGTTATTACACTTTTATGAAATGTATTACTTTCTGCCATTCATTAGGAGTATTTATGGGTATATATTATATCCAGTGAGAGTAAAATATATGTCCAAGTCGACGTGCTGAAGTGACTGGACTTACACCTTGTATTAGTGGGTACTCCATATGTATATTCATTCTGCTGAAGAAAAATGAATGAGCATTATTTTACCCGGATTAATCCGATCATTTTTCCCCAGCACCCTTGGCCCTGGGGCTTCCACTGCGACTTCCTTCTTGGCTACCAGTGGCCAGAGTGACCCAGGCTGGTACGATTGGCAGATAAATGACACCCCTAACATCTATTCTTTGAAAAGAGATTCAAAACTGTCCTGATATAGGGCTTCAGTTTAAGTCCCAGTCATGGACTAACTGTGAGTATTCTGTGGTGCTCCACTCACTTACTCAGAGCCCAGATATGTGAGGCTTGTGACTGTAGTGTTTTCATGGCGGAGTTATTTCACCTACAGAAGTGTTTGCCCTTGAAAGAGTTTTGTTGCTATAACAACAAAGGGAAGCCAAGGGAGAGCCAATGGCTAAAGTGTCTCTAGACTCACCAGGCTCTTCAGGCTGATGTCATTTCTTGGGGTCCTGGAATATGGGTCCCAGTTCCTGGAATTTGGGTCTGTATTCCTGTGGCAGTGAGATTTTAAATTCCTGTTCCCAGCGGAGGTTTGCCATGAGGAAATGTAATAATTAACGTATGTGTTCTTCACTCTGCAAGCTTCCAGAGTTGCGTAAATCAATCAGTGACTTCTGCTGCATTTATTTGGATATCCAAAACAGATTTGATATGTTTTCAAAAAACACTGGACCTCATTTTCAATGTTTCTTATTTGCAGACACGGCTGAGTCCCTAGATTTTAGGGTTCCTACCTCATCTCCTAAATGGAGGCCCAACATAATCTGGAAAAGAAAGAAATCAGGTGTATGTATATTTGGAGGCAGAGTCTGGGATTATTCCTTTGCTGAACCGCAAACAATCTGGGTATTAATGCACACACTATAAAGCTCTTGCATGGCTGAGTTCCATGCTAAACCCAGCCAGTCTGGCCCACATAGGGCCTGAAAGTCAAGCTTCATTTGCATTGTAAGAATTGTGCAAGACGAATCCCTTGTTAACCAAAATTTATCTGACCTTCAAGGGTACTCATCCCCCGCCCCCCCCCCCCCCAAAAGCTTACGAATGTGAGCAACACAATGAGCCAATGCGTCCAAGGGAACTCTCAGGGAAGGAGGCGTAATTGTTTCTCGCACGGGTGAGTCACCAAGCTGATGGAGTGAGGCAGGAGCTTCAGTAAACAGCCACCCCACCCACCGAGACCCCTGTCTCCTGCCGCCTCCTCCCTTCCCACCCGTTTCCATCATCTGCACCCTAAGGCTCTGCTGTCTGTGGGAGTCATTTCACCCTTCCTGGGGGAAGCAGATACATCTCTGAGCTATTTTAGGTTCATTCTCTCTTAATGAACACCACACACATGACTCTCCAATGTGCACGGTGCTCGCAATGCGCGGTTAAGACTTGTGGGAGGGAGACAACTCAGATAGAGGTAAATAGATCTGGCACAGAGACCGCGCTCAGGGGTTGCCTAGCTTTCCTCTGAGGGGCAGTGTGGTGCGGTCACCTGGAGCCTAAGGTTGTCCCGTGCAAGAACTGGCTCATCTCGCAGATGGCACTCGTACTGTTCCAAGTCTCAAATGTGTCACCCGTAGAAGGGAGTTAGTATTTTCAGGAAAATAGAACAGGGACAGCTGTGGTAAGAAGGTAAGGCGTCGCCATAATCGAGGTTGCTTCTAAAACGCGTCCCCCCTCCCCCCTTCTTCTTTTTCGTGTTTCAGGTTAAAGTCCCTTTACTCAACACCTGGCCTAAATATGCCACACAGGGAGCACCTAGATTTGGACTTGCATCATCCTAACAGATGTTTTTCTTGGAATCGAGCCATCAATAAAACTTAACTCCTTTCAACAAGTCTTTATTGAGCAACTACAATGTGCTGAGTACCTATTCAATCATTTAAAATGTGGGCTGTCTAAAGGCAGCATTTCATTTTTCTCAGTGGGGAATACCATAAAATCTGCAAAACGTTTCCTGCATTAAGAGGGAGCATAAAGGAAGCATTGCTAAGAGGCTTCCTTTCACAGCAAGAGTATGAAAAGAGCCACTGGACCCGTGTGCCACTTTACACGGAGCTCAGTCACTTTGGGGGGCCAAGGTCACTTCACTGAGACCATAAGGGACCAAACGCCAAGGCAGCTTTTCAGGATAACCAGTATTTTACTTTCCTGGAGTAAATGCTTAAATGTTTGAAACTTAAATGCGTACGTTGGTAGGGGTGCACCCAAACTTCCTAAATGGAGCTGGTCAGGGTGGGAGAGGGGACAAGTAACAGAAGAAATAATCTATCTTCTCAAGCTCAAAGCTTTTGTCCAACATTAGACTGTAGCAACTATTTGTAGGTAATACACTGATACGGAGTTTATCATGAGAGTGCTTGAAAAGATTTTAGAAGTGATTGGGGAAAAAAGATCGCATTTATTTCTTGCTTCCGGCCTCCCTTGAATCGCCTCTGCAGGACAGAAATACAACTTCGGTCTTCGAAAACTAAAAGAAACTTAGTGATGACTGTTTCTGAATGGAAGGTGTTCTTTCATATGCACAAAGACAGCGCTTAAAGCATCCATAAAATGGAAATGATGATAATAACCACCTCATAGGGTCCTTAAGTGATTCATTTGAAGGAAGAACATGAAGAACTTAAAAGCATGCTTGGCATATCACAGGTGCTTAATAAATGTTAGCTACTGTTACTTTAGGCAAATGTTTTAAGAAAGTGGTTTCAACATCAGACACCTAGACATTTGGAAATCAAGTGCCATTCACCAGATCTGATGTTACTTAGTCCAAATACTCTGTAATGTATGGATCAATCCATAGCACGATATTCAGTAAAATGTTTTGCTCCAAGAAACGAAGTGTTTACAAAAGTCCTGTCGCCACTCCTGAATTTCTTAATGTCATTTCTTCTTTTCTTTCTTTTTCTCACTCCCCTTTCCCTCCCTTCCTTTCTCTCTCTTCTCCTCTCCTCCTTTCCTCCCAACCCTTCTCCTCCTACTCCTTCCTATCTGTCTTCCCTTCCCTCCTTTTTAAGCTGATCCTTTTGTTTTTGGTTATCCAGACATTTGCCACAAAACCCTCAAGTCTGTTTCAAGATAATTCTGATCTGTTACTTTTGATACCCTTGACGTAATTTAACGAAATGGTAAATGTTAGAATGACTACATACAATTGCCAAGTTATCCTGATTTTCCTTTATCAAATCTTATTTTCAAGATTGTTTGCTAAACGAGTAAAAAAGCAACATCCACTCCGTCAGATTTGAGAACTTTGATGGTCTTGTTCCAAAGTTAAAACTCTTTACCCCAGAAATACTTTTACGCATATGTGTTCATTATTGCAGTGATATAATTGTTCCCTTTCTCTGGAGATTATAGATTCATAGTTATTTCTCTGTTTTTAATTAAAAATAAGCCCTTTCATTTATATTATATATGTAAGAATAGTAACTATAAAAAATTCACAGAGCCAATTAGTACAATCACATAGATCAAAAAAGTCCAGATTTTAATAATTTTATCTGCTCCTTTAAAAAAATAAGCACTTGACTTTGAAAAAGAAAGGCTATCATTATTTCTCAAAGCATTTGTTCCTTTTCCTCTTATAAAGTTACAAGGTTATGAATTATTATTGAATATAGAATTACATATTTGAAAGGTTCAGAAGCAGAATAAGGATTTGAATATACAGCAATTTTTAAATTCCTGTGCAAGACTTTTTTTTAAATGAAATTAATTTTTAGAGACATTTTACATATGTAAATGTGCACATACAGAAAAAAATAACATACTTCTAACGTTTTGCATGGAAAAGGTGAGTGTAACATGCAACAAGATACTAAGGGAAATCTGGAACAACATCTTGACCCGATGGAGTGCAGACATGATTTACAGTCTGCGAAACACAACTTGCTACTAACCCTCCTTCCTCTTCAGGCTCTGCTGAGTTAGAACAAGGATTCTAAGCTCTCTGCTTGGCCCCTGCCCCCGCTAGCCCCTCACTCTCTAACTTTCCTAACATCACTCCCTCCTACACCCTCATTTCCTTTTCTCACCTTCCTTAAAAAGATTTAAAGTTTAAGGCAAGACCATAGCCATCCAGGTTTCAAAAGTCAGGGATAACATCATCTAGGACTGGGGATATGGTGGTGTCACCTTTCCTGGAGAGCTCTAGGTGGTTTACATATTTCCACAGAGGCTTAATGAGCATATACCCAAGGGAATGTTTGTTGGAGTACCTCGGAACTTCCAGGTCTGAGAAGAGATATTTCCATGGAGACACCTGACCTTAGGCATACCTTCAGTCAATATGCTCTCATAGGTGTGGCACAAGTGGACTTCATAGAGGCAGGGTTAGGGCTCCCTGAGAAAAGGAAGCCCAGTTCTTTCTTTGAAGTTCAGAGAGAATTGGATTGCAAATAGGTGAAACTAGTTTTCTGAAGAAAGTTTCTTTGCCTCTATGCTTTGTTTCTAGGGGTAGACACTGCAGAAAGAGTCGTATCTACTGGCCTGGTTTGATCAATGAACATTTGGTAGCCATCTATGGAAGGCAAAGAATGAGCCAGAGTGTAAGAAGACAGGTGAAAAAAACTCAGAAGTGTCTTCCAGGAATTTAAACAGTGTAAGAACACAGGTTGCTCCCCTTTGTGTCACCAGAGTAATTCACAGTGCCCAACAGTGTGAACCCATTATGAAAGGGTTGGTTGAATGAATGAATGCATGAATGTATAAAGAAGGTATAATGTAAAAATAGCAGAGAAGTAAAAGTCAATGGCCACGGACGTGAAAATGAGCAGACAGTGAATTATTTATGGAATGAGAGTTCATCAGAACATGTCTAATGGTGGAAAAAGCTTTCGAGATGAACTTTAAAGTAGGGTTTGAACAGATAAAGGAAGAAGGAAAGAGGTCTTTAGACAAAGGAATATATATGAGTAAAGGTGTAGAAGATTTAAAAGAAGTATGTTGTTTAACATGATTAGAGCATAGAGTTGGTGGTGAGGAATCGGGCTGGAAGGAGAAATTGGTTCTTGATGGTCCAAGTCCTCGAGTACAGTGTTGATGGATGTGAACATTTTTCTGATGGCAATAGGAGCTAACAAATGCTATTGAGACATTGAGCAAGGAAACTAATGGAGGACATTGTCATAAACCAAGGCAGAAAAAAATGAGGTCCAGGGTGCCTGGGTGACTCAGTTGCTTAAGTATCCGATTCTTGGTTTTGGCTCAGATCAGGATATGGTACTGGGATTGAGCCCCACCTTGGGTTCCATACTGGGCATGGAACCTGGTGAAGATTCTCACTCTCTTTCCCTCTGCTCCCCCACCTGCTCACATGTGTGTATGTGTGTGTGTGTGTGTGCGCGCGTGTGTGTCTCAAAAAAAAAAAAAAAAGAAGAAAAGAAATAAAAAAGAAAAGGAAAGAAAAAAAAAAAGAAAACATGAGGTCCTTGTAGGAAGAGGGTAAAATAAGTAGACAATTTAGCAAAATAAGTGATGGCCTTTTAATCGCATGTTGTGGGAAGGGTAATCATGAGAAGAGAGAGAAAGAAATTCTTGCACAAAGTTTCCAGTCTCAGTGTCTGGGAAGATTATAAGAAAAACATTTTCACACCCTGCTGAGTTATATAAAGATATGGATAATGTATATAATATGTAAATACAATAGATATGATATAATATATAATGTATATTATATAAACTTACATATTCTGTAATATGTCATACATATTATATAAACATCACACATCAACCACTGAAGGAAATTATCATTATTAATATTTCCCTTTTGGATGTTAAATCTAAGATTCTGAGAGTTTTAACAACTTCCCGGTGACATAGCTGATAAATTTGAGGAATTGCTTTCCAACTCCATTTGACTGAAGATTATGTGAGCTCACCCCCTGGGAGATGACATAAGTAAGATATGAAACCAAGGATGGGGACAATGTTGTGAGAAGGGAAATTATGTGATCAGTATTTTATATATAGAATATAAATTACCCCTTGTATATTGATATGGAAGTCTCTGGAATACAATTGGAAATATAGTGCAGAAAATCATGAGAGAGACTACGATGCTGTTTATGACTCTTCTGCTAAAAAGGGTGACAGTGAGATTCCTGAGTACTGTTGAACTTGCTTAGGAAGAGAGAATACCTTAAAAAAATTTCTATTGATGCTTTTAATTAAAGAACCAAAAGAAAAGGATAAAATTAAAGAGAAAGAAGCATAATCAGAGAAGTAGGAGATGAAGCAAGAGAGTGTAATGTCAAAAAAGGCAAGAGTTTCAAAGAGGGACCATATGCTTAACTGTGTCAAATGCTACAGGAGGTCAAGTACAATCAAAACTTAAGTGGGATTGCTGAATTTAACAATTACTAGGTCACTGATGAGATTTATGAGTGTTGGTTCTCTGGAATGGTGGAACAGAAGTTGGGTTTCAGTAAGTTATCAAGTAAATGGAAGATGAAGAGTTGGAGAAGGTAAATGAGTATGCTCTTTCAGAATCAAAATAAAAAATAATACATGAAATATGCTTTTTGAAAAAATTAAAATACAGATGTACATAAAATAAATCTTAAACATCCCCATTCGCCAAGCACTCCATCCCACTTATTTCTCCATGGTTACCAGTTAATGATAGATTGTGAAACCTTCAGGTAGTTTTATGTATTTTTATGCCTATACCTAAATGAACACCCACATATATGTATGTACATATTTAAGTATATGCATAAATACTCTGGATGATGTTTTAGAGGAAAGCAGCAGAAAAAAAAATCAAGAACAAATGGAAAGCACGGGGCTAATATGGCACCATACGCGTATGTTGGGTTCTCTGAGCGTATATGGATATTTTGAAACCCAAACTCCTAAATCCAAAAACTTTAAGGGAGTTTTAGTTTGGTGCTTTTTCCTTGGATTGTGGTTTCTGAGTTTAATTTCCCTTAAAACAGATTTTGATCCATGTTAACCAACCTTTTCTACAGGAGAAGTAGCATCAGGTTATTGGAATTAGACTATTGAGGAGGTGGATTCTCGTGTTCTGGACTTCAGCCAATGAACTTGGGTCATTCTTGAAAGATAACTGAGGTCATTCTTGGCCTCAGGGTTACATAAGCCATTGGCATGTATGCAGACAGGTAGCTGGACTGGTTTTCTGAACCACTGAGTAGGGTAGTAACCACAGTTATCGCTACCATTTATTGAATTCTAACTAGGAAACATGTAATTCAGAATATTTATATTGTTTCATATTCAGCGTAACTTTTTAAGCTAGGATTTTTTGTCCACATTTTATAGTGAAGGCAACCGTAGCCTAGAGAATTCAAGCAATTCACCCAATGCCATTGTGACTAACTGCAGCAAAGCTAAGATTTGAATCATCGTTCAAGTCTGGCTCTGAGCCCCGATTCCTCGTCCTGCGCCATCAAAGCTGACCTTTCACGCTTGTCCTTCCAAATGGGAGAGGATGGAGCTCATGTGGCAGAATTCTGCTCGAAGGCAGAATTCTCTCTTTTTGTCCAGTATAGCTCCAGTAAATCTCCAGAGATGCAAATGTCTATGGACCTGTGCATATAGACTTTCCCTTCTGGTGCCATCTCCTCACCTCTCCAGCATCTTGTACCCTCCATGAGAGTAGCTTAACAGGCCACCATGCAACCATTGAGAAATGAGACCTTGTAAAGAATCGTGGGAAGTACACAAGCTGTTCTGTTCTCTCTGCAGGGAAGAAGGCACTGAGCCCTGAGAGACTGGAAGGATAAATGGCAGATTGACAAAGCCATCAGGGGAGCTGGGGAGAGGAGACTTGTAAAGAAGCAGGAACACGCATGTGGTCCCAGAATGCAATTAAACATGAACGGCTCTTTTGGAACTGATGCATGGACCGAGATGCTACATAGTAGAGTGCCAAGTCCATTTTAGATTTCTGGATACAGATTATAGCACCTAATCAATATCGTGGGAGGAGAAGACTCCAAATGAGCATTTTGACTTACTTAAACTATTTGAAGTACTGACTGTAGGTAGCCATTCATAGTTTACTGTACTGTTCTCTTTCCTTCATTCAAAACCAAATTCTTTTTTTTCTAAGTTTATTTATTTATTTTGAGAGAGAGAGAGAGAGAGCACAAACAGAGGAGGGACAGAGAGAGAGGATCCCAAGCAGGCTCAGTGCTGTCAGCACAGAGCCTGACACAGGGTTTGAACCCACAAACCATGAGATCATGGTCCGAGCTAAAATCAAGAGTTGGATGCTCAACCAGCTGAGCCACCCAGGCACCCCAAAACCAAATTGTTGAAGTGAAAAAAAAGACGATGCCTAAAAATTTACACTAAGGAGCTGCTATATTTACATAATACATTCTGGATCTGAGATTTTCAAGCTGTTTAATAAAATTGTACTAGGAAGTTTAACATATGTTGGTACACAACTGACTAACATAGTTAGTTCAGGATGGTAGGTAAGAAACATTTTTACTCTTAGTAAATCTTGTCAATGAACCAAAACTTCAGACCCAATTAGGTGCAGTTGACATTTGCATTTTAACAATTTTTCAAAGATTAGAGACATTAAGCCTTACAAGTATATCAAAATGACAACCTTACCCTAACTTAAACCATCTTGCCCATTTGCAATAAAATCTCCATCATCCTGAGCCTAGAAAATGTGTTGAACTCCTAGACTAAACATTCAACAGTTGTATGCACTCAGGAGCTTTATAACTTTTTTTTGGTGCCTTTGTGGAATCATCCTGGAATCAATTTATCTTCATGCTTCAAAGAATACTAATTCAGAAGTACTCCAAATGTTTGGGACTATTTTAAGATTATTTTTCTTCTGGAAGTTTAAACGTAAACTAAAACGAACGCTTTCCCGATAATTTTATACTGTTTTAACTAACTGTTAACGTTCACCTTATGTTCAAACTACAGCTTTCGGGCTTAAATGCATTTTTACCTCTATGATTGTTCTATTTTTGGAAACCTACCTTCGTAATAATATTCATTTTCCAACTCTTTCTCCTCCATGTTACGGTAAGTATGGTCAAGCTGTTAGATGTAGAATGAATTGAATTTCCCATCGGTTCCCACTGTAAAAATAAAGACCTGCTTTTGTGTTGTTCTAAAGAGAAACAAAATAAAAAGTGGACCAGGCTTAAAACTTAGGTGTGGTAGAAATATGTTAGGTGTTGATGATGATTTTTTTAACACTGGAACTGTTTCCTGGCTTATATTTTCAGACATGTCCAGCAAATTGTTCTTCCTTGTCTTCTGCAGCATTTGGTATCTCCAGGGTCTTTCTCGTGACTGGTAGTGATAGGCTCACAGCTCTCTCTGGACCATAAGAATGTCTCCCATGACATTTGCACAAGTAACTATGAGTATTTTGCTCCCGTGTTCTCATGTTTTGGGAGGCATTTCCTATCCCAGTGTCTCACAGTGTTTGGCTAACCAGCAATCAGGAGGGTCATTTATCTAATGGATCCAGTTTGAAAGTCTTATTTAAAATTTTGAATTATGTAGGATAAATTGGTCTCCCTCTACCATAGCAGTATTTTGAAACCCTTGAAGCTACAGTCACTGAAACTGAGGGATAACTACCTCTTCCTTCCCTTTTCTCCTCCTTCCCCCTCTCCTTCTTTCTCCCACTTCCCATGAAGTGTTTATTTTGGGAGAGTGAGTACCAACAATGAACCTTGCAGGGTGAACTAAAGATATTTTTCTTTTGATTGTAATATTTGTTAAAAGTCATAAAGTGGTAAAAATTATGTTGTGGATCGATAAAGAGGCCGGTGTTTCTTTGGGATGAAAGGTGAGGATTTTGAAGGAACTGCTTTTTCTTGGACACAGCCAACTGGAGCATTTGCAAGGGTGTCAAAGCAGGGAAAGTGCCAGCCAAAGAACAGTGAAGGTGCTAGAAGAGGGTGTGGGCTACTGGCTTCTTAGAGACTCAAGGGAAGTGACAGCCTGTCTTTGAACTGAAGCTGAGCCAAGTATTAACTTTATTTTCCTTCTCTGCCCCAATACCGCCATAGCCTCCTGGTGGTATCTGGGGCATTCAATAGAGTCAGGGTATATACGTTTAGGTATGTGAGAATGATAGAGAAGAAAAAGAGAAAAGATTTAGTTCATAAATTGTTTGTTGAACCTAGGAAGCAAACTATTTTTATGCATCACATACCTAGAACTAACTATCCTTGTCATGTACACGTGCACACACATACACACACACATATTATATAAAGAATCTAAGAGGAATTGTATTAAGTAGTGTACATTTCAATTTTTACCAACCAATACTGTTTGTATAAGTTGTTTATGTGAAAAACCTTTTACCTTACATTTAATAATACATTAGCATTTATGAGGACATAATTTTTAATATATTCTAGCATATGGACAGTCTGTAATGTCTCTAATCCTCTTTTGCTGGCCATGTAGTAGGTTTCTGTTACTTGCGATATTACACAAACCTGCCATGAACATAATTTGACAAAAGAAAGGGTGGTGAACTTGACCCTTAGCTTCCATAAGATAAATTTCTAGAAGCAAAATTACTAGATGATGTGAGTTTTCAAATTGCAAGATCACCTTCCCCAAAAAACTTTCCCCAAAGTTTGTAAAATAACTTAGTTCCCACAAGCATTTTAGAGTTTTTCTTAAACTTCATTTGTAACAATGTGTTAAAACGTGTAACCTAGGCTCACTTGAGATTTGAAAAAGTCTACATATTTTTCAATTTGCGATCGTCAGATTTCTAAGCATTTCACTTTTTTGCCATTTGTGTTTATTTTTCTACTATCTGTATCAATATTTCTTATCATATATAAGAACCTTTTTTACAGTAAGACCATTAACACTTCCTGATCATGTACTTTGCAAATATTTTTCAGCTTTTAAGTTGCATTTTAAATTTTATTTATGGCATACATCGCTCCAAAATGATTTATGTCTTTATTATTAAATATACCAATACATTTTCCAAGTCCATTTTTAATGTTTCAAAAGATTTCCTAGGTGGTATATTTAGAATCTAATTTTCATTATATTTTAAGGAGTTATATATTAGAATGCGATAAATTATTTTTAGAGACTACCCCTTCATGTCCTAAGAAAAAGTGCATACTATCTTCTATGGTCTACAATTTTAGTTTGCTAATAACAGTATCTGTGAAACCCAGAAAAAAAGCTATTGCTTTCCTTACTGAAAGGTAAGCTTCTGGTTCGGGAAGAAATGTCCTCATTCATTTACTAAATACGAGCGTAGATTTGTAAATATGAGATGATGTGACACTTCAGTAGAATATGTTAGGGAAATGTGTGTTTTCAGAAGCCCGGTCAGTTAAAAAAATGTTTTGGGGGACACGCTGAATTGCTGTTGTATACACCATATGCTGTCTCCCTGGAGCCACCTGAACCCTTTTCATGTTTGATGAGATGATGTGTGTGCTGACCAAGCCATGTCTGGGTGGCAGTCCACTCCTCCACAGAAGGGCTAGAAAATTAAACATGATTAAGGATGTAGGGGTCATTTATAAGTAGCTAATGCTAAAACACCCCAGGGCAGAGAGAAGGGAAGGAGAACATTAGGGAACTCAGTCACACTTTGGAAAGGTGCTCATCACAAGAACAGGTGCTTTGCTCTCTCTGCTCCCATCACTCCCTGCCTGCTTCTCTTTTTCACCCACCCACTCCACTCTTCCCTTTAATATCTGATTCAGACACATTATCCAGAGCTTTATGAGATAGTTGTTTTCCCAACTTATACTGTCATGTAGGACATTATTTCAAAGCCTTATGCTTCACGATAAAGTAGATGCCCCCAAAAAATAACCAGATTTTCACAAGAAAGAAGGGGACATTAAGGGCCCAGAAGAAACCAACTCTCAATTTGTCACTTTGCCCTAATGTTGCAGGCCAGCTACAACTTCTCAACATTCTTGACCTTGAGAAATCCACCAGCCATTAGCCATGTGCCTGAACATGGTGGGGGTCAATGGTGACAAGGAACACAGAGTTCTGTGAGAAGTCTTCTCCCTATTTGGCACTCAACCTGGGGCATACCTGCTTAAAAAGTGAAAAAGAATAAATCAAATGATTCCTTCTAGTTTCTTCAGCTTATACAATTTATGATCCTACTGCATCAATATTAAAATGCTAAGGAAGGCCTGGTTGGCTCAGTGGGTTGAGTGTCCGACTCTTGATTCCCACTCAGGTCATGATCTCATGGTCACTGGATCAAGGCCTGTGTTGGGCTCCTCACTGAGTGTGCAACCTGCTTGAGATTCTCCCTCTCTCTCTTTCCCTCTCTCTTTCTCTCCCTCTGTCACTCTCCCGCACTTGTGGTCTCTCTCTCAAAAAAAAAAAAAAAGAAAAGAAAACAAAAGCTGAATTCCTAAAAAATATAAAAATTTATGTTTCCTAGTCTTAAATAATAATAATAATAATAATAATAATAATAATAATAAAATGCTAAGGAAAAGATATGATCTACTTATGAAAGGGATATCTACTTGGTCATAGAATAATGGCCACTTTGTATAGATCATATGAACAAATTCTAATTATACCACATTTGAGCAGATGAATGCCTGATGAATTTGGAACTTGGTCTCTTTGGAATCAAGCTAGCAGTGACAATCTCATAAGGCCCCAATGACTCCCTGGAGTCAGGTTGCATCCCTCTGGCTACAACCAGTCAGAATCTATGGCACATTTATTACTCAGTTCCCAAGACCAAGCCATTGGCCAAGGAAATATGTTTCCAGAGGATGTATGGCATTTGGACACTCAATTGTTTAATAGTAGGGATATTTTGACTTTCCATACCTGGTCTATATAAGGCTTACAACCACAACTATTGCCCTTAGAATGTTATTTTGCTTAATCAAGTTAAGTCACCCTGTCTCTGAGCCCAACCATATTCCTGACAGCTACTTCTTCCAACTCTGGGATGAAGCTCAGGGAAGGGCTACATTTCAGAGGGGAGTAAGGATACAGGAGAATGTAAAGATACAAGAGAGTAAAGTTGAGGAGTATGGTGAGCATGACATAAGCTTCAAGGGTGAGCTCAAGCTCAGGTTGTAGTTGACATCAAGGGTCAAGAGAAGCTCTGAAAGGAAGGATCCCAGAATACCTACAATACCTGCTAGAGCCATACGTCCTGCCCTGTCATAAGTCACCGTGACTTTCACGACTTTGAATTTTTGGTTCAAGTGCTGGCATCATTAATCTCTAGGTTTACTTATGGAGTCTTGTGCAGATCCATTCAATCTTTGCTAGTGAATTGGATACCTCGACATGCCCTCTGAAATATCATAGAGAACAGAGAATATGAAAGCAACCACCATGTCTTAGTTTTCTTTGGAGTTTTTTTTTTAAATTTCGTTTCTGAGCTGAGTACAAATGAAGCACTAAGTTCTACAGTCCCCCATTCCTCTGAACTGGCTCTCTCCCCCAAAGTTCAATTAAATCCTCCCCGAATGTGATTATTACCAAAACCTAATTTACGCAATCGTTTGCACTATGCAGCACCTTCTTTCTAAGGACCCTTAATTCCTTTGTAAACTCCCTTCCCCCATTAGGAAGTTATGAAATGTTATGTAAATTTACTCAGATTCACCTCAGAATGTGGCTGCCAAAGAATATACTTCAACTTCCATAGTGCTGAAGGGAAATCAATCTTTCTAAATATACCAATGGCATTTGACTAATGAATAAAACTCATCTTACCTAACACCCTATTTAAACTATTGTCTCAAATATTCTTTACAGCCTGGTAACCTGAATGTCAAGTTTCAGACCACAGTGTACTGTTTTTTAACACAAAATAGAAACCTGTGGAAAAGTAGAGGTATAAGAGATTGGAGTAAAACATTTAAAATGTGTTTTTCTGTTAGTACTTTTGACTTTCTCTTCCCATTAATAACTTGTAGCAAGCTCCTTAAAGTTCTCTTGGTGAGTTAATGTAAAGTTATTGATTATGGTTAAATGACAGAAAGCGCCATTTTAAGGAACGAGAGTAGATTGTTCACCAACCAAAATGGATGAAAACAAGAGAAACAAAGCAGTAGACTTTAGGTTTGTATTATTAATTGTCATCAGTGTAATGGTAAATATATTATTTAGGTTAAAGCGTGTATTTTACGTAAACTCTTAGGTGATTTCACACAAAGGAGAAAAAAGTTATGAAACCTGATTTATTTTGACTTGCATTCCCTCATTGCCATTCATTGCACGTAACGTATTTTGAGTTCAGCTAGTGATTTTTTTCCCCATATAGGAGGATCATGTGATATAAGACGCCTTTGATGGACCAGCTTGTAAAGTACATCTTTTGACTTGATAGTTCTCAATTTTTGCCAACTGAAAGTAACTGAAGTGACCTCAAAGTTAAGTCTGAATCATTATTTTTTTTAATATTTTGAATGTTTTTTGATTCATTTTTGAGAGAGAGAGACAGAGACAGAGTACGAGCGGGAGTGGGGCAGAGAGAGAGGGAGACACAGAATCTGCAAAGCAGGCTCCAGGTTCTGAGCTGTTAGCCAAGAGCCAGACACGGGGCTCAAACCACAAGATCATGACCTAAGCCACAGTCAATGCTCAACCAACTGAGCCACACAAGCGCCCCAAGTCTGAATCATCCTTAATGTTTATTAACACAGGCCAACCCAACAAGGAAGGTGGCTTAATAGTTGGTTTCTATTTAATCCTTTTTTCTAAAAACAATGGCTAAAGATTTAAATATATCTTTTATAAAGATTCATGCTATGTCACAATAATTTCATATGTCATCATATAATATTTCACCTCGTGGCCTGATTCACAGACTATAGAAATGACGGAGTATGTGTGATGTAATGGTTTAATTGTCTTTCAATGGGAGGAGAGAGAGAATTGAAATGCTGACTTATTTTTAGTTGTTTTAGTGGCAGGGTGCTCAGTGGAAAAGTATTCGCACGATGGTAAGTAAAGAAGTATGTCCTTGGGCGCCTGAGCGGCTCAGTCAGTTGAGAGTTTGACTTGGGCTCAGGTCATGATCTCGTGGTTCATGAGTTTGGGCCCACATCCGGCTTGCTGTTGTCAGCGTGGGGGCCTCTTCAGATCCTATGTCCCCCCTCTCTTTCTGCCCCTCCCCCCTTGCACTCTCTCTCTCTCTCTCTCTCTCTCTCTCTCTCTCTTAAACGTACATAAACCTTTAAAAAAAAGGATGATGTCTTATCTCAGGAAATAGCTATTGGAGAAATAATAATGAAGCTGTTCCTTCTTTTTATCTCCAATTAATTGCAAAACAGATGCCATGTGGTATGTTTGCATTTCCTACAATACCGGCAATGACAAGTGTTTCTGAAAGATACTCCTTCTATGGTTACAAAGGCCAATAGAACAGGTATACCTGAGCCAAGTTAAAAAAAAAAAAAAAGGGAAAGGAAAATAAAAGAAACTGCAGTTCACCTAAGGACTACAAGATTATCCAGGAGACAGGAAATATAGCTGCTGCTAAGACAAACTGAAATTTAACAGTTTCAATGGTGTTCAAACATGTAAATATCACACACACACACACATATTAAAATAACATATATGATGTAGACAAACTGAAATTTAACAGTTTCAATGGTGTTCAAACATGTAAATATCACACACACACGCACATATTAAAATAACATATATGATGTAGACAAACTGAAATTTAACAGTTTCAATGGTGTTCAAACATGTAAATATCACACACACACGCACATATTAAAATAACATGTATGCTGTAGACAAGACGTTAGAGTAACTTCGCAGTGTAAGAGTAATGATAAAAGTGAGCCTCTACTTTTCTCCTAATGCACCTATTTCTTTCCCTCTGTTTCTATGTTGTCTAAACACTGTTCCTACAATGTTATAAAATTTAAACTGTGAGCTCAATTGCTTCTTATCATCTCGTTTTATGTAGGGCTGAACCAAAATACATATTTAGAACAATGAAACTATTCTTGCATGTAGAACATCCCAGTCTCCAGTCACCCGTAGCAAGGATTTAATTCCTATCTGAATTTTCCCCTTCCATATATTTTATATTTTCTTACCTCAGGCAGCCCTCAATTAAAGTTCACTTGAAACATGATAGATTTATCTTAATGTTTGAACCAAGTCAGAGATTCTTAGAAGGTAAACTTGAAATAAAAAGTACACTACTTAAAGCCTTCTACCCCAAGCAGAGCACCTTAGACTGTTTCTCTGCCCCTCCCCCACTTGTGCTCTGTCTGTCTGTCTCTCTCTCAAAAATAAATAAAATGAAAAAAAAATTAAATACTTAATAAAAATTCCAGAAATCAGGGGCGCCTGGGTGGCTCAGTCAGTTAAGGGTCCAACTTCAGCCAGATCTCACAGTTCATGCGTTCAATCCCCGGCCTTCGGCTCTGTGCTGACAGCTCAGAGCCTGAAGCCTACTTCTGATTCTGTGTCTCCCCCTCTCTCTCTACCCCTCCATTAGTCACGCTGTCTGTCTCTCTCTCTCAAAAGTAAATAAACATTGAAATAAATAAATAAATAAATAAATAAATAAATAAATAAATAAAATTCCAGAAATCAGATTAAGATAAATATACAAATAACTTTCTGTATGTTATAAATAACCAATTAGAAATAAAACATGAAAAAATCTATTAGCCTCAAATTAAACTACATCTGTATGAACTATATATAAAACCTTAAAAAATATATGAAAGATAATGAAATGGGAGAGAAGGGTCATATTCCCAAAGACAAACAGTGGATATTATAAACATTTCAAATCTTTTCAAAATAATGTATAAAATGAATTAAATTTCAACTGAATTTAAATGACCCTGGTGGTAAATGACAAGGAAGGGCCAAGATGACATAAGAAAAAATAAAATATAATTTATTTATATAAAGAGACAGGCAATTGCTATAAAATTGGAAAAGAATAAAGTGGAGGACTTTTCTTAGCAGATATTTTAAAAGTGCAAAATGAAACAAACTATTACAATGGCAAAAATAGATCAACAGATCAATGACCCCGAATGGATAGCCCAGAGAACTTACACACACATTCACACAACACAACACAGTTGTGACTAGAACACTATACAGCAAACACATATTAGCATATAATAGCTATCTATTATGCACTTCATACAGATAATTTAGATAGGTGTGAATCCAGGTATAAATAAGCTTTTTTAAATGTGAATATTACATGCAAACATGTATGTATGAGAAATTTATATAAACGATATTTAAACTTGGCATATATACAATAGTAAAATGAGAAACACTGGTGAAAAGTGGGCTACTTAAGAGATACTATTGAAAATTAAGTGAGACGAAAATTAAAACCCAGCGCAGGATTCGAACATCATTCTCTAGAGAAAATTTTAATTAAATGTAAATAACTAAACCATAAAATAGCACATTTAATCATGTATTTGTTTCATCTAAATAAAAAAAGTAAAGTATTTGATAAACATAAAAGAAGTAAAGTGAATTACTAGAGCCAAAAGGATAAATTTGATTTCTTAAGTGTTTATTTATTTTGAGAGAGAGAGTGAGAGCGAGTGCATGAGTCGGGGGAAGGGCAGAGAGAGAGAGGAGAGAGAGACAGTCCCAAACAGGCTGCTCAATCTCACCTGAGATCATGACCTGGGTCGAAATCAAGAGTTGGATGCTTAACTGACTGAGCCACTCAGGCACCCTAAATGTGCTTTTTTAAAAATTATATAAAAAGTCATAAACTTTTGAAAATTCAAATAATAAATGTTGATATCTTTAATTTTTAAAAAGTTCACTACCCAAACCCCAATAGACAAATAATCCAAACAAACCCGCCATAAACCTAGCATTGATGATTCACAGAGGAAGATACACAAATAACTATATATATTAAAAAGTTTCAATTTATTATGAAGGAAATCCCATTTTCAAAGTCACATGCTATTTTTTTCCAAGCATGTTAGCAGAGGTTTCAAAAATACTCATTAATATTAATGAGTAGCCACTGATGTTGATATTTTTTGTATGATAGAGGTATGAAACTTCTAGAAATCAATTAACCAAAAACAGTTAAGAAACTTAAATATTTTTAATATATTTTGAGGTGTGTACATTTTAGCTAGTAATGCTACTTTAAGCAATGTATCCTAAGCAATGTGGTCAACATTTATATATAGGGACATTTACCTTAACTTTCTATATACATAAAAATTGCAAAAAAAATTATAGAAGGGGTTAAATAAGTTATCAAAAGACATACATTTGAAGAGTTTTTAATGTTACGAATAGCTATTTATGATATGATACTGAGCTAAGAAAGGAAGATATAAAATCATATGTATTTACCAATGTGGAAATGGAATGTTATTTCCATATATCTGATAAAGAAAAACGCCAGGAAAAAAATTTATAAAATTGAAGAGCAATCATTCCTCTGAAGTGGAGTGTAGATAGTATGTTCTTCTCTATGTGTTTCTGGTTTCTAAACTTTCCACAGTAAAGGTTTATTACACTTCTAACAAAAAAGTATTAAAATAAACATGAAAACTTTCAGAGTAGCATTTATCCAGCCAACACTTCCTCACTTGAGGAGTTAGTCTAATGAAGAAACAGGCTTCAATCACGGGGCAAATGAAATGGCAGAGTCATGGGTCTGCCATCTTTTGAGGGATCTGAGGAGAGATGCTTCCTGGGAGGGGCAAGACTTCAACCAAGTTCACTACATGAAACATGAGGAAAAGGAATTCTAAGGAATGAGAATACTCATCACAAGGGTCCAGGGACGCAGACAGAGATGCTAACTGTGGATTGAGGGCAGATAAGCTTTCCCCTGAGAAAATGTACAGAGAAGGAAATGGTGAGCAGGACTTTGGAGACTCTCTAGGCAGAGATGGAAAGATGTAGGTGTTGTGACAGGCAGCTTCAGTTTCTCTCTTCATGGAAAGTTGGCTGAGGGTGGGACCGAAAGGACCTAGTGAGACTCGAAGGAAATGGAGAGAAGGTTGGCATGCTCATTCTGAGAAATGGGGACCGGAGCCTTACCAGGCACAAGTGAAGGGGGTACAGAGCAGCTGCAGAGACTGGGTATTCGAGGAAACACAATCTTGGCAGCTGGCTCTGCGAGTTCTGATGAGTCCTCATTGCTTACCCACTTCTATGATAACAGAGGAAACACAAGGTCTTTCATGAACATCTGGAAAGCACACCACACAATGTAGATTTATGGAGCTGTTGCCGAATGACAACATCGGTGCCATATCTTTCCACATCGGCTGACCTTTGTATCACAAGTATTCAAGAACATGAACTATTTTGAAGCCCCTGTTCAGAAAACATATCTTAAAAGCACCCTGTACTATGCACTGTTCACATCTACAATGACTGGACGAAAGAGAAAATATGAACAATGACTCAGAAGCCAGACTCTTCTTCTAGGGGCATCTGGGTGGCTCAGTTTATTGAGTGTCTGACTTTGGCTCAGGTCACGTAGGTTCGAGCCCTACATCGGGCTCCGTGCTCATGGTGCCGAGCCTGCTTGGGATTCTCTTCTCTCTCTCTCTCTCTCTCTCTCCCCCCTCCTCCACTTACACTTTCTCTCTCTCAAAATAGGTAAATAAACTTAAAAGCCAGCCATTTATTCTCAAGAAAGTAGTTCATGTTATTTTCACCGTGTTATAACTTTCTTATTCTGAGCCAAAGTGTATTCAAAAAGATATCCAGGAGTAATTAGGTGTGACAGTGGGCAGACAGGCAGTGCCACACAATTTGGTCATCAACTATATAATGTTGTATGGTAAATGGCTCATCTCGAGCATATTCATATTGCCCTGCCTATGGGCAAGCAGTTAATTTCATACCTGGAATGTATTTCATGTTTCTTTCCTATCTCTTAACACACTTGAAACAGGGCCAGTTCTTTGGAAATCATTGCGTTTCTCTCTCTCCACTTCCTTAAACCCAGACTAATTGGAAGGAGAAATGGAATTTGTTACTGTTTTAAATAATCCGTGTTGCTCCTCTTCTCCTTTCGGCTGGAAAATTATGCATTTCAATCTGCTTGGAGAAGAGTAAAGGCACTTTTCACAGCGTCAGATACCAAGGATCATGAAGATGATTTTCTCTTCTTAAGCTATTGGTGCTGATCTAATAGAATGGAATAAAGGCCAGAGAAATTGTGAGGGTAAATAATCCCAGAGCCTGTAGCAAAAAAAGAAAAAAAAAAAAAAAAGTCAAGCTGCCCATCACTGAAAAGCTGTCATTCTATAAAAAAATAGCTGTTGGAACACCCGACTCTCATGCCTCTGTTCCTGAGCATGTGCCATTCACATATAGCTACCGTTCTAATCTACCTTACGGATGTAACTCAGCATCACCTCCTCCATCCAATAAAGATGTAACTCAAAGTCACTTCCTTTAAGAGCCCCATAACAATTGCATATAAAGTCCTTCATTAGATCAAACCCCATAGAGGTTCGCTTGGTGAATATCTTCTCAATACACGCCACACCCAAGAGAGTGAAGAGGTCAGGAGAGGTTTCTGGTCAGAAATCTGGAGCCATTGCTGACTCCTTCACTTGCCCTTGTGTGTGATCAGTTTTCCTGCTTTGTGGCTGAAAAGGGAATTCCAAAGCATCGGGTCTTCACACTTGGGACTTCCATAGTTACCGGCATCGTGAAATTTGAGAACTACGTGGAATGTGAAACATAGGCTAATTGAATATATCATATTTTCAGATGAAGGAGTTCAAGTCCAGGAAGAAGAGTGTCTTATTCAAAGTCTAGGTGGTATCCAGAAATTGCTGTGGGAGGATGACCCAATAGCAGAGCCTTGTCTAGAAGGGCAGAGGAAAGTGACCAGGGAAGAGAAGGAGGTAGCTGATGGGAAAACAACAACAACAACAACAACAACAACAACAACAAAAACAGGACTAACTAAAGGGAATCATCAGAGGAGATTCAACCAGGAAATGGCATAAAAACAACAGAAAAATTCTGAGACTGACATTAAGTTTATTACCTCCAAAAGAAAAATAATACTTAAAAAAGAGGTTTATTTAAAACCTCAATCCAGGGGCGCCTGGGTGGCTCAGTCGGTTGGGCTTCCGACTTCGGCTCAGGTCGTGATCTCGCGGTCCGGGAGTTCAAGCCCCGCATCGGGCTCTGTGCTGACAGCTCAGAGCCTGGAGCCTGTTTCAGATTCTGTGTCTCCCTCTTTCTCTGACCCTCCCCTGTTCATGCTCTCTCTCTGTCTCAAAAATAAATAAATGTTAAAAAAAATAAATAAAACAAACAAAAAAATAAAACCTCAATCCATTTGTCTTCCCTGACTGGGCAATAAAATTGTGCCTACAATATGTATGTCCTAGACACTTGTATTTCCTAGGAATTTCATGCATATTTTTGGTCCTGCTGGAACCATTGCAGGGACAATCTAGTATTGGTTTCATAATGAAACTCCCAGCTCAAAAAAAAAAATTACTTCATCTGTATTTTTTAACACTTCCTTTGTTATTGCATTTTAACAAAAATAAAGAAAACAACACCACCACAATGATGAGGCTATGTCAAGGACCAGATGACAGAACTCCCAAGGGCCAAAGCTAGAAGAATGTGAGTAAAAAATAAATAAGGCAGTATTTGATTATAACCCAAGGATAAATAAATACCCATGACTCCATACTGATATAAATTACTGAATAAACAAAGGGGGGAGTACATATAGATCTCCCACGCAGAAAAAAAATTTCAAATTATTTATTATAGATATTCCTTTCTCCAGGAGGTGGAGAATAACACCACACTCCTTAACCGTGGACAGTACGTAGCAACGTTCTTTGAAAGAGAACAGAATGGAAAGGGAGGGGGAAAATGTGACTTTAACGTGGGGAAACCTGTCACACCCCATCTCAGCCAGCCGATAAAAATCAGCCTCTACAGTGATAAATCATATTGATATTACACACCGTTGATCTGATGTAATGGCACGTTAAGTCTGTGGTCTTCTTGCCCCAAATCCATAAGAACAGCTGATCATGAAAAAAAAAAATCAGACAAATGAAATCGAGACAGTTTACAAAATACCTGATAAGTACCCGCTCAAAACTGTCAAGGTCATCTAAAACAAGGAAAATCTGAGAAATCGCTCCTGCCAACAGGAGCCTAAAGAGACGTGATGACTAAAGCAAAAGTAATCCTAGAACCCAAGGAGGACATTAGGTAAAATCTAAGGAATCTAAATAAAGTACAGACCCTAGTTAATAATAATGTACAAATATTCATTCATTCATTGTGACAAATGCTTCATACTAATGCAACATGTTCATAACACAAGAAACTGGGTATAAGTCATAAGGGAACGGTCTTCCTTTTGCCACTTTCCTGTAAGCCTAAATCTATTCTAAAATCAAAGGTTTATTTAAAAAAAATGTTTAAGACATGACCTCATTTTGAAATTCATATTAAAGCCCTCTAAAAAACTAAACTTGTTTCTTGTCAAATTTCCGTCCCTGGGAGTTTCTTTAGAAGTTCTTAGGAATAGGTGTGTGGACTCAGGGAAAGAATCAATCCTATTTTTCATCTTTTGACTTGAGAGCAGGTTTGCTGACATTTCAACCAGCAAGTACATGTTCAAAAACAAAGCAAAATGACCAAATATTTTTGTACATTCTGAACCTCAGACAACATGAGCTGAATATGACCTGAGCCTATAAGTTTAATGCCTCCAGCAGGAGTTATCCTTCAGAGCACTATAAATATATATGACTGCAGACTGAACAGATTTTTTTTTCAAAAAACTGGTCAAACTACAAATCTAAAATAGACCATCAGATTGCAAGTACAAATGTAGCTTGACTACAGTCTCTAAGGCGCAGAAGACAGGAAAGACACTAAAAACCATAGAATAATGAGACACACTGAGATTACGTTCTTACCTAATAACTTTTCCTTTGGCCTGATACTTTCCCTCCTGGTATTTGAAGAATATAGAAAATAAAATTTAATTGAAAACAAGAATTCCTAATGTGATTTAAACTCTCAATAGGTGAGTGAATATACCAGGAAAATTGTACTGATCTTTTATGTTGCTAAACTTAAAAAAAAAAGTAAGTCCCTGTAGGTTATGTACATGTCTTTTATATTCTTAGGGAGCTTAAGCAACATATAACAAAAAGCAAAATGATGGAGAAGGAAGGGCTTTCCTCTACACCTCTTGGGCCATTTTCCGTGGACAGTCTATGACAGAGATTATAAACCTGATCATTTGACATTTATACAATAGAATAGATACTGGTTTTTTTTTTCCTTTTGTGGAATAGTTTAATTTATGAATATATTCTAAAGTTTTCTCTTTTTGAGTGGAGGTGAAGACTGATATGAGATTCCTGTATTCATCAAACAAATTAAATATTGAAGTTCTTCAATAAATTTTGAACATGGATAGTCCACTTAGTTAATTGTGGTTTCAAACTGCATTTTTTTGTTCAATTATCTAGAAATACAGCATTATAAAAAGTAACTCTATATTATCTGGATAATTTGGCCTAAACTGTTTTGAGACAGAAAGTATCCATCCATAAAAATCCCATTTAAATTTTAGTTACTGGGAATCCTTAGCAGTCCGAGGCATGTTCCTCATCTAGAAGCATCATCTATGATGGCCTTTCAGAGAAGGATATTCAAGGAATACAATGGTGTGTTCACACATGCTTGGGCCTTACCCACCGATTCCATGGCAATAGCTCCTGATCACAGCCTCCATGCTTCATAATTAAAAAACAGAGCATTTTGACTCCCCTGCTCTCTTTATTGCCTGACTCCACTTCAACTTTCAAGATCTTTACTTAAAATCAAGTGCTCCAGGAGGCATCCTTTGAACCTCTAAACTGTAGAGATGTACCCCTTGACTGACAAACACAAAAACACACATATGGTGCAGTATTTCTCTCTGAAATTCAAAAATTACGTATTCGATGTTTGACTCCTTAAAACTATAAAATGCAATAATTCTTCTACTTGCCATGATGACTAGTACCTAGTCTTCTCACCATAAACGGCCATAACATTGGACAAAATCAGAGCCCACTGTTTTTATACATCAGACAGCAGGCAACATAGGATCCTGATCTTTGAATAAAGGGGAAAACACAAGGTTAGTGCCATGTTTGTTTGCTCTGGCTTTCTTCTTGGGAAAACATTCCAGGCAGGTGCACGCAGAGGTGGATCCCAGCAGAGCAAGGTGGTCTTGCTGAGCTGAGAAATCTGTGATTGGGATATAGTGCTGCTGAAGGGAATGAAAATGGCCCAGAGTCTGCATGAGAGTTTCCAGTGGGTTCTTGGCCAAGGGTTGGGCTGTACCTATACAGTGATGGAATCCATGAGGCCAAGGAGAAAGTGCTTGCTGCAGAACTGAGAGCTGAACAGAGATGTGAAATTCTATGTAGGACTAGAAGATGATGAAGTCTGGCCCAAACAGTGTGTTCATGGATTGAAAGAGTCAATATTGTTAAGAAACCATTTCTCCCCAAACTAATCTGTAGATTCAATGCAACTCCAATCAAAATTTCAGCATTTTTTTTGAAACTGGCAAGTTAGTTATAAAAATTATATGGAAATATAAAAGATCTAGAAAAGCCAAAGAAATCCAGGAAAAAAAGAGGACTAATGCCACCTGGATTTCAAGGCTTCCCATAAAGTTTCAATGACAGTAGGCACTGGTGTGTAGATAGACACAGCGATCCATGGAGGAGAACAGAGCCCAGAAATAGATTCACAAATATGAAGTCAATGGATTTTCAACAAAGCTTCAAGGCAGTTTACTGTGGGAGAGTTGTTTGTTTGTTTTTGTTCAGTAAGTGGCACTGGAATGAGTAGATACATGAATGGAAAAGTGTGAACATTGATCTCTACCTCACATCAAATACGAAATTTATTTAAGGTACATCATAGACCTAAATATAAAAACTAATATCGCGAAGCTGCTGGCAAATATGAGACAATAGGTATACAATCTTATAGTAAGAAAAAAATTTAGGAGAAGACACAGAAATCACTAGCCATCCAAAAATTGAAAATTATAAACTATACTTCCTAAAAATTAAACAATTCTCTTTCTTAAAAATTTTTTTTGAGAACACATAAAAGATAAGCCCAAAACTTAGGGAAGTATTTGTAATATATTGATCTAAGACTTACAGTCAGAATGTGTCTTCATAAACTCCTAAAGCTCAGCACAACAGCCCAATTTTAAAAGCTGTAAATAAGACTTGAACAGAAGTTTCACAAAAGAATAAATACGTAGACACAGCTAATAACCACACGAAAAGGAAAATGTAACTTGAAAAACCACAACACAATAAGATGCTACTTCACTGTCAGCACCAAATGTTGATGAAGATAAGGACCAACAGAACGACGAAATATTTCTGGTTAAGTGTAAAATGCTATAACCACCTTGCTATAACACTGTTTAGGAATTTCCTTTAAAGTTAAACATACTTCAATCATATAATCCAGCCATTCTCTCCTAGGTATTTACTCAAGGGAAACAAAAAAGACATGTTCACCAAAAAGTCCATTATAGAATATTTATAACAGCATTATTATTAATTACATTATTTATTATTATAATTATAATTTATCATTATTATTAATTATAGTCAAAACAGGAACTCACCCAAACATGCAAAACACCACAAATAGCGACAGGTTCATGCAATGGAATACCATCTGAGTAATAAAAAAGAATGGACTGTTGGCACATAAAAAATAGATGAATCTCGAGAATTACACTAAGTGATGCTAGACACAAACAATACAAATTATAGGCGTCCATCTCTATGTAGTTCTGAGACAGGTCAAACTAATGTCTATACTAGAAATCAGGACAGTGGTTGCCCATCAGAGGTGGAGGTTAACTCGAAAGAGCTGCAGACACACTGTGAGGTGACAAAAATGACAGGTATTACGATTGGGCTGTTGGTTATACAGATAAATACCTTTGTCAATATTCATGCAATTGTGCATGTAACGCCTGGGCATTTCACTCTATGTACATTTTGCCTTAGTTAGAAAAACCAAACAAAATTTTAAGTTCCTGAAATTCTGAGAGTTATAGTGCGTGGTGTATGTTAAGGCCTCCATAAACACATGTGAATGAAATAGTTTGTTTAAAAAGGAAGACAAAGCCTAATCCCTATCAGTACATTGGATTCTACAGAGAAATCTGCTGGCTCTTCCTCTTTTGGGTTTATTCAGATGACCCGCCACTTCTTGGACTTTTGCTTAGTAGGATTCTCCTAGCTCCAGACGTGCAAGTGAGCACATGAACGCCACATTCAAAAGGGACATGCAGAAGTGGTTTAACTATCAAATTAACATAACCTTTATTAAATGGCACATAAAAGTTCATGATTAATGGCATTTATTTGGATTATTGACAAAGTAAATGGGATTCATGAGGAATAATTGGACTGGTAGAAAATGTTCTGATTGGTCAAAGGGTCACATTTATAATTAATGGAAAATTACAATAGTTGACAAAATGACATATTCCAGAATCAAAAGTGATCATGCTAATTATTTTGATGAGATTGTAAATGAAAGTCTAGGCAACCAGTAATGACAAAACATTTTTATACGAATCGTATGTACTTATGTACTTTAGAAGAAATGCTTAAAATTTGGTCCAATTTACATTAGTTTAATTTTTGAAAGGCTTGATCTTCAAATAATGCATTTTTTCTTTATTAAGGAAGCGATTCTAATCTTGATGGAATGTATTGTAAAAAAAAAAAAAACAACTACAAGAATATTTCATCAGTACTGAAGGCCTGAACTAAATGTCAGATTTTTATTACTTTGAATATTGATGGCATGTCCTATGAATTGTTTATCATGGGGATCAAGAATACCTTGATTATTTATGCTAATTTAAATTTTATTTTTCATGGGACCTTTACACACCCATTATGTCATAACCTTATGCATTAAATAAGAAAACTATAAAAATATCAATCTTATTTATGAAGGAACTGAATCACAAGGGTTATCAGAGCTATCTAAAGGTATAGAACTACCTGGTGACAAAAAGCAGGAATAAAACATGAATTTTTATGTGCCCAGATCCAACAAAACATAGTGCTTAGTGCTTCTAGGATAACAAAACCCTAAGCTGATACTAATTTCGGCAATATCGGTGACTCTGTAACTGAGATTAAAGTCATTCTGATTGAACACGTTCTTTGTTTTCTTTCAGTTCAAGATGACTTTAATCATCACATCATTTCAAAACATTTTTGGTGACAGCTGTTGCATTTATCTTTCGTCCTCTTCATTTTAATCATCTCAGAATAACAAAGACAAAAGCTACACCATGACCCAGCTCCTGTCCAGCTCTCTAGTCCTGTTTCTTACCATTCTCTGGCCAATTCTATTGTCTAACAAGCAAGAAGCGATAGATTGCAATTCTACAAGCTTGTAAATCTACAAGCTCCATGTTATCTCTGGTCAGTGTGCTTGAACACGGGTTTTCCCTTTATCTGGAGTGCACTCCTTAACTTTACCCATCTGTCTTCATATGACTGACTCCTGTTCCATTTACAATGTAGACACAATCTGTAAACAATGGTATAATAACCATGACCCATTACATGACAATTAATATCTATCGATCGATCTATCTACCATCTATCCATATAAATATTTATCAAAACCACAATGGTAGTAGGAGAATGTTGATATGAATTACAATTAATAAAAGGTGAGCCAAATAGGAAAAGAATAGTAGGATGTCTGAGGATATATTAAATAAAATTGAATAGATGCCTACCAATGATAAACATGGTCTGCGGAAAATTAAAAAACAGAAAAAGGAAAATTACAAGTGCTTCAAGGTGGGACTCCAAGTTCTTGGTAAAGGAGGGTGTTAGGTTTGCTTGCATGTTACTGTAGTCATTAACAAATATCCCTCAATGTCTTCCTTCTGGAACACAGTTGTACTACCCTGTCTTTGTGAAGTTAAGTGTGGGCATATGACACTTTGGCCCAAAGAAATACATTTCACTTTTGGGTGAACACTTGAAGACATTGGCCATGTTTCTTCTTGTTGCCTTTTCCTGCCTTGAGAGTCATGGAAACCTGGAAATAGAGTCATGTTATACCTGCGTTCCTGAGTGGACTGTGTTATGAGAAAGGAAACCTTGTTTTATCACTGAGACCTGGGGGTCCATTCTCTTCCATGGATTATCCCGACTAAAGCGGCAACACTTTAGTAGTCATTGAAACGAAGCTAAGAATAGGTTAGAAAATTCCATATAACATAATTAAAAAACATGCATGTTTTGCTTCTAGTGTCTTTATAATAACCACTGTGCACATACATCAGTTATATGGTGAAATTTAACAAAATGATGCCTTGACAGTCTAGAAGCATTCTTTTTATTTTTTAGAAGAAAGCATGCTTGATATCTAGCGATCTATTATTTAGTTATTTATTTATTTATTTATTTTAGAGAGAGAGTGCGTGAGAGAAAGGCACAGAGAGAAAGAACCTTAAGCAGATTCCATGCTCAGTGTGGAGCCCAACATAGGGCTTGATCCCATGACCCTGGAATCATGATCTGAGCCAAAATCAAGCATCTGACACTCAACGGACGACGGAGCTGCACAGGCTTCCTTTATTTTCTTTTTTGAACGTACCTCTTCTTGTAAGGGAAACCTAGTGGGTGGGAGAGTGAATGACCATGGTCTCGTCCGTTCTCCTCTACTGATTCCAGAGTGAATAGAATAGCAGTCATGTGGAAAAGAGACCTGAAGAAATTTGCTCACCTTCAGTGTTTTTGTTTATGAGAAATGTTTATGGGAAAGTATGTGCAAACCTCAACAGCACCACTTACTTTGTCTTTTCCTTTCCTTTTCTTTTTAAGCTTTTCTCTATCTTCTCTGCCTTCTAGCTGCCTAAAGAAAATAGGGAGAGGTAGGATTTCCTCAACAGAGGAAATCCCTGGACCAAACTGCAAACTCACACCTGTTGCGGTGGTAGGTCTTGCAGAGATATGGAAAACAAAACCAAAAACTCAAAACCTCCCTCTGCTTCCTGTCCCAGACTCGGTAGGAATGTACTCACTCATTTTGTGGCTATGGGCATTATTATTCTCTTCTTGGGCCGTGACTTCACACATGGAGAAAATTGACATGACAATGTCTGGGGGAAATATATTGGAAGTCTTCACCATCTCCGGGTGCTTGGTGGGTCATGGGGGAGGGTACAGAGAGCTGTTCTTTTTCTGTCTTTTAAGTTATGCATATAAACCTCAGAAGTTTGATCTCCATTGTTTATTGTACATTGATTTCTGCTGTTGAAAGGTTGGGGTCCAAAATTAGTGTATTTACACATCATCTGACCAGTTTGTGAAATTCCCTGGTCTCTCTCTAGGAGGGTCCATTTGTAGGTTTCAGATGCATCCTAGTAATCAACAATTTAACCAGTACCACCCTCGCTCCCAGAGAGCCTCCAAGACAGGTGATCTGAAAACAGCTCATTTGGAAAATTCTAGGTTAGAGAATTGGGTTTATTGTTTTACATATAAATTATTTTCATTATGCTTTATCATAAAGCTTGACTTGTTCCCAGAGGAAATATATAGACATGAAGCGAACAACATGTGTTCTCAACTGCTTTAATTAAAAGAGTGGCATGCAAATTTCAGTGCCATTAACAAAAACAAAATGGATTTGCTTTTCTGGATAATCGAATATGTTAAAACCTCAGTGCTTTCTTTCTTTGGCTTAACTCTATAAACTCTGCATCGTGTTCGTTTTATAGGTATAGAAATGTATTGTGAATTCCTTTACAACAAAAAGAATGTCTTGTGTTTTAGTTCTTTGGTTTTTTTTGAATTCTAACGCCAACCGTAAAAACTGGCATAAATAGGTACAAAACTAAAATGTTACAGATTAAACTAAATTGACATCAGTTTTTCCATAAAGGAAAGCATTCATTTTATGATGGTAGATAGCTCTGACAGAAACATTTCTAAGCACGCCATATTTCAAGGAATGAGCACCTGCCCCCACATAAATATGAAACATATTAAGAGAAATCAAATGCCAGAGGTAGGTCACCTTGTTTTTGCAATTACAGTAGTTTCCAAACAGGCACCTCTGCTCCTATTCTGAGCGCTATGAGTAAGATACCTGTGTCTGGATGATACCATTAAATGGGAGTACTGGTAGTCTCTGTGATGTGGCACCCTGGATTACCTATCGTCTGTTTTCTACTTATTCTCTCATGAAACACGAAGTATGGATCTATTGTATGAAAATTACATAACAGATTAAAAAAAAGATGAAAATCAGAGCCCCAAAATGAATTTCTGCCTAGATCTGTCATGGTATAAATAAAAGTAATCATAGTGCAGAAAATAAATGTAGTGCTCAGCTTTCAAGATGGTCCCCAGTGATCGTCACGCCCTGGTTTTAACACCTTCCTGTAACCCTCTTCCATGCTGAACTGTCATCATCTGTGTTACCGATACGATACAGAGGAAGTAAGTACGTGATTTCCGAGGCTTAGTGATAAAGGACAATGCAGCTTCTTCCTTGCTCTTTCCTGGACCACTTGCTTTAGAAGAAGTCAGTTGCATGTTGTGAAAACATTTAAGCCGCCCTATGGAAGGATCATGTAGAGAAAAACTGAGACCTCCTGCCAACAGCCGGCGTGGACTTACCAGCCATATGAGGGAACAAGTATAGAAGCCGATCTTCCAAATCCAGCAAAGCCCACTCCTTGACTACAGCTCCATATAGACCCTGCGGCAGAACCACTTTGCACCATTCCTGAACTCCTGACCCATTGATACTGAGATAACAGTGCTTGTGTCATTTTAAGTTTGCGATACGTTTGTAGCAATAGATAGCTAAATAATAACCGAAACTCTTCTAAGAAAAACCCAAAGTATTATGGAGGTTATGAGGAAGTATGTCATGGAAGAGAGAGCATATTAGTCAAACCTTGAAAAATGGTAGAATTTAGAAGCACAGAAATGAGAAAGGCTATTTCAGGGAGAGGAACAAATACATTCAAAGCCAGAGAGAGTGATGTGCAAAGATATTAGGCAAACATCAAAGTGTCTTGTTGGGTTGCCGCATCAGTCCCTCTATTTGTGTCAAGGTCTTTGGTTTTGTGGGGTTGAGTCTATATGTATGGCTCTCTTTTACTTGAAGCCATGAGAGTGTTGAACATGTGAGGTTGAGCATAAACTGAGCACAGTAAGTGTGGCAAGTCAGAGAAGGTAGATCCAAATAGGTCACCAAAGCAAGAGAGAAGCCAAGACATGGGAGAAACCCAGGACAAAGAAGCAAGGAATGTGGAAGTGGCTTCCGTTCAGAATATAAAGGCAGATGCTTATGGATGAGTTTCCCCAGAAGCCTACATGTGCCTTGATATATGTGCAGACTAGTCCCACTGAAAACATCAAGGGAGATTCTTACTACAGATTCAAAACTTACAAATAAAGGGGCACCCGGGTGAGTCAGTCAGCTGAGCATCTGACTTCTGCTCAGGTCATGTTTCGTGGTTCATGGGTTTGAGTCCCATGTCGAACTTGTGCTGACAGCACAGAGTCTGCTTTGGATTCTCTGTCTCCTTCTCTCTCTGCCCCTCCCTACCTCTCTCACTCTCTTTCTCAAAAAAAAATAAACATTTTTTTTTTAATTTTTAAGGTTTATTCATTTTTCAGAGACAGACAGAGCATGAGCAGGGAAGAGGCAGAGAGAGAGGGAGACAGAATCCGAAACAGGCTCCAGACTCTGAGCTGTCAGCACAGAGCCCGACACAGGGCCCGAACTCACGGACAGCAAGATCATGACCTGAGATGAAGTTGGACGCTTAACTGACTGAGCCACCCAGGCGCCCTTTTTTGTTTTTAATCACAAATAAAAACCAAATCCAATACTGTATATGAAACGAGTAGACTTTATTTAAGGAATGTGAGGGTAATCTAACGATGGAAAATCTGCAAATGAATTCCTCTATTGGGTAGCAGAAAAAAGTATAATTATATTAATTGCTGCAGGTAAAAAAAAAAAATCTCTTGATAAAATTCAACATGCATTTATGTTAAGAACTCTCAGAAGACCAGGAATAGAAAGAAACTTCCTTAATCTGAAGAAGAGACGCGATTATACAAACTCTAAAAACACATCATTTTTGTGGAATATTAGAATTATTTGTGGAATATGACATCAGCTAGAGAAATGCTTGCTGCTGTTAGCAGACAAATCCCAAATTTAACACAATAAAAGCTTATTCCTCACTTATATCACAGATCAGTGAAGTTATCTCTGTTTAGAATTAAGACCTTTTACCATGTTAAGTCTCCTGCCATCTTGAGACTTCGCTAGGTGATGTGTCTGGAATTTACTCCCGTCAAGTTGAAACAGAAGGGAGGATAACATGTGGAAAGTTCTTATGGAGCTTCCTGGAAGTGGCACATGTGCCTATTGCTTTTGCTAATGGGTCGCCTTGCCACCCAAACTACAAGAGGTTGGGGAAATGTAGACTTTCTTGGAGGACACCTCAGTAAGAAGAGAAAGTGGGTTTTTCTGCAGCTAGCAGTTGCTGACAGATTCCTCCTTTTTTCAGATACTAAAAGTCTATTCCACTGTTCTTACACAGAAAATATACTACCTTGTCCTATCTGGCGAGCAAATCGGTTCAAAGTCAAGATTCAAGGAGGTAGGCATGCCTCTGCATCAAGGTCTGGATGGGACTGTTTGTCATCCAGTGATTTATGAATTCAAAGGACAATTCATATGTCCCTTCCACTACAGGAATAGAACCACAATAAACACATCCGTTCAGAAAGAGAAAGTGGGGGGTACATACCCATCACTTGTTCCAAGCAATGATCAAATCCTACGGGGCACGTGTAATCAGGTCTCTCTGCACTGTGATTGAGTAGTTCCTTGGTTAGACCCCAATTCTGCTGTTTGGAAGGAACCTTCTTGTCCTTGGCACTATTAGGAATTCCTTTTTGTCCATTCTCCTCTGTACTGTACCCAAAACAATTGGGAGGTTTATAATCCTCAGGGACGATTTAGAAACTGGATCCTGCTTTCTGCTTATGCAACGCAGGAGACTTAAGGTTTACGTTAAACTTCAAATAGTCAGAGGCAGTTTTAGCCCAGTCTTGCAGTCTTTCAATTCGGTCATCTCGAAAAATTAGTAGGGGAAAAAACACAGCAGTACCTTACAAAGCGAAATGTGTGCATACCATCAAGACCTAGCAATTGCATTCTTAAGCATTTACCTTCAAGGAATGAGAACTTACGTTCACTCAAAAGCCTGTAGACACATTTCATAACAGGTTTGTTCATAATAGCTAAAAGCTGGAAATGGCCCAAATGTCCTTCAACAGGTGAATGATTAAACAAATCGTGTGCAGCCTTCCTACCTTGGAATACTACTCCTCAATAAAAAGGGATAAGTTATTGAATATGCACAACAAAGATAGATCTTGTATTCGTTTCCTGTTGCTTCTGTAACAAATCACCACAAACTTAGTGGCTTGAAGCGATACGAATGTATGGTTTCACAGTTCTGGTGATCTGAACTCTAAAATCCAAGTGTCAGGTAAGCCACGGTCCTTCCAGAGGCTTCAGACGGTTTCTTTTCGGTTTCCTGTTCTGTTTCCTTGTCTTTTTCAGCTTCTCAGTACTGCCTGCATCCGTTGGCTTACAATCCCTCTCTTGTACCACTCCAACCTCTAGCATCCATTGCCACGTCTCAACTTCTGTGCCTCCCTCTTTTAAGGATCCTTGTGATTATACTGGGCCCATTTGGATTATCCAAGATAATCTTCCCATCTAAAGATCTCTAATTTAATCATATCAGCAAAATCCCTTTTCCTTGGTGAGGTGTCATATTGATAGATTCAAGAGATTAGGACATGAACACCTTTCAAGGTGCCGGGAGCATTATTCTGTCTACCACAGGTCTCAAAGGAATTAAGCTGGGGGGGGAAAAAGCCATAAACAGAAGTTTATATATAGACTTTATATAGCAAAATACCATATTATCAATGAAGACTAAACTCAAAAATATAGCTCAGATATACTAAATGGATTCCAGAATTGGACAAATTCAGACACCTTGTCAAAGCATGGAATCTCAGACTCATATGCTCACTTTCTGCAGTCAGGTCCATTCCCAAGAGGAAAGACAGAGGAAACTGAGTTCAACATTCCCAGATTTTCTAACTTGCTGGTCACTCCATCCCTCCAAGTGAGTATCCCTTGCATGAAAAGAACAAAAGATGTAGGAAGGAATGGTTTTTCCTAACGTATGTAGTATTTATTTTAAAAAATCAGGAGAAGACGGGGGTGCCTGGGTGGCTCAGTCGGTTGAGTGTCCGACTTTGGCTCAGGTCACGATCTCGCGGTCCGTGAGTTCGAGCCCCACGTCGGGCTCTGTGCTGATGGCTCAGAGCCCGGAACCTGCTTCAGATTCTGTGTCTCCCTCTCTCTCTGCCCCTCTCCCACTCATGCTTTGTCTCTCTCTCTCTCTCTCTCTCTCTCTCTCTCTCTCTCTGTCAAAAATAAACATTAAAAAATCAGGAGAAGATGATAAGACTATAAGAAGTACATTATGGAGAACCTTAGTGACAATGCCTAGATTTTGGACTTCTGAGGGTGGGGAATAGGGAGCAATGTAGACTCTAATCAAGACAGGGACCAGTTCAGAAGTGCAAGAGGTGATATCCGCAATGACTACAGAAAAGAATGGGGGCAAGATGAGCAAGAAGATAATGACCACTGTCCAGCTCAAACTCGGTCAGTGACCACAGGGAGGGAGAGCATGGAAGCTTGGGCGTATACTCTGATGAAATTGTTATGGAATGTTAACTTTACACACTCTTACTCAAGCAGCCCCAGCCCCTAGCACAGTGCTCAGAAAGTTGTGTGGGGTGGAGAGGAGGCAATCGTTCGAGATGATGTGAAGATTTCAATGATTTAGGAAATGTTGGGGCCATTAATCTGAAGAAATTAGGAGATGCGTCGGTGGATAAGAAAACTGACAGGATTTTCGACAGTCTTTGTCAACCTCTCTTCATCCAGCCACACCTCCTGAAATAGATCTGTTCGCCAAACAGGGAAAAGTCCCCCCAAGCATGTGCATAGCTGAGGGTTGGCTCATGGCAGGGTTGCTCACAGTGTCACAAATGCATACTTTTAAAACATTTTTTAATATTTTATTTCCAGGCATACTTTACATGTAGATGAAGTATTCACATTGTTATTTGAAGGGCAATGAAACCCCTTCATGTCCCCCGAATATCTCCTCTTATTTTTTAAAACTTGCAGTAAATTTTCTATTTTTCTTTCATAGACATCTCTTATCTTTTTCAGAGGGAATTTTGCTCTCAAGTATTGTAATAGGTTCTGTTGAGATGATAAATATAATCCCTGTATTCATTATAAATGATAATCACTTATTTCCGGTCTTTAGAAAAGCCTTGGGTTTTATACTTTATGTTAAGCAGTACTCTGCTTTGTTGCTCCAAGAGTGTAGCTGGGCAGAGTGAGTTAAGTAGGGCAGAATGTGAATGGAGGCTGCACAGGCAGAGAGGGGCAGGTCAGGAGTATCTGAGAGGCTGATTTCGCTTTCTTAACTTTCATTATCCTTTTTTCATCATCTATTAGTAATCAGCAAGCATTAAAATATTGCCATAGATATACCTGAATATGTGAAAGACAGAAAGGGGCTTTTTTTTTTTTTTTTATGATTACGGGCCTCTGAAAATAAGAAAGGGTACTCCGAGGTGTAACCTTTGCAACCTGTGCTGATCTGTGTGGTCCCTTCTTGACAGGTCCTCAGCAAGCCTGACACCCTACAAAGGCAGTAAGTATAACGTGAGAGTGCTGTGGCCTCAGTTATCTTTAGAGTCCTCTGGCTTTGATCTCCCGGAGACCGATCACTTTGTAGAAATGAGCGCGTGTATTTTTTCTCCCTAACTGGACTGTGGCAGAATGGTTTCTAATTCATTGTCATCACTATCCCCATTGCCATCACCACCGCCACCATCATTGTCACCATCATCCCTCTCATTGCCATTATGACAGCCGCACTAAGCAGTACGGAACGAGGCTCTGTGTGCATTGCGTTCAGGGAGTATCTCCTTTAATTCTCACAAGGAGTCTTTGTTCCATGGGTTGTTACCATCTGCACCTTACAGATAACAATTGGAAATGTTAAGCACTTGCCTAACCTCTTATAGAAGGTTGGAGCTGGAATTTGAAACGGTCAGTCTGAATTCAGTGCCCAAGTGCTGAAACACTGATTACATAGCCTCAATAGAAATAGAAATAGTTTATTAAATGATAAAACCATTTAAATGTTCCTAGTATCATGCAGAGCATTTAGGAGACACTCAATGCATGTTAGTTTTCTCCCTGTTTCTCTCTCTCTCTCTCTCTCCCTATCTCTCTCTCTCAGGAAGGAAAACAATTACCATTAAAATGAACAAAAACTTGTGACAGTTGCACATTCCAGGGACATGTGAATTTCAGCAGCAGGTACTTAAGCATAGAAAAAGCTTTTCATGAGGCACCTGGGTGGCTCAGTCGGTTGGGTGTCTGACTTCAGCTCAGGTCATGATCTCACAGCTCGTGAGTTCGAGCCCTGCATCGGGCTCTGTGATGGCAGCTCAGAGCTGAGGAGCCTGCTTTGGATTCTGTGTCTCCCTCTGTCTCTGTCCCTCCCCCGCCTGTGCTCTACCTCTCTCTCTCTCTCTCAAAAATAAAAATAAACATTAAAAAAAAAAGAAAAGCTTTTCATGTGTAATTTAAATGTCCATAATAAGTACCGAGTCTCATCTGTGATGGAGATTCTGAATTAAATTTGTTTGCATGGGAAAGTGATGGATTTTGGAAGCTAGGGTCTCTGGATGGCAATCAAGGCGTGCGGGGTGCAGACCCTCACGGAGTATCCCGGAAGAGCTGTGTGTGGTATCTCTGAGGCAAAGAAGAGAGGACCGCAAAGGAAGCAGTGGCCACTAAGAAGAAAAGTGGGCAGAGAGAAAACCCAGGTAAGCAACGTGACCCAGGAATGTCTTAGGAGAGTTCATGGCTACTGTTCAAGATTACGTTGTCTCCAATTGTGGACTATTAGAAAGTGTCCTTGTTGTAACCTGCAACCTCTGGTGACACCCAAAGCTTTAGTAAAATCAGTCACGAGCAAAGCCCTTAGACGGTTAAAGCCCCCACCCCACTCCCCGGCCCCTGCCAAACATGAAAGACAAACATGAAAGACAATCCTACACACCATGTAGGATGAAAGGTGTTGAGGAAAATGATGCCCCAGAACGAAGAGGAAAAACTAGGGCCCGGTGACAGGAGAAAATTGGGCTATTCTTTGGACTTCTCTGGAGTAGACACAAAGGACTTCCTTTTCCCCTCAACCTAAAGAAGAGTGAGCTTTTATATCAGAGTGAAAGGATAACCCAATCCTATTGGTTCTCTGAAAGGAGCCCCTAGGAGGCAGCTTGCAGGATTAGCCTCATGCTGCCACTCACATTGCCTGACCAGGGGCCAACACGGGGCATTCACCATAAATACCAGAGGCCACCAAAGAGCACTCACCATAAACACTTGAGGGAGCTGACCGGCTTTGGTTTTCACTATCTTTCAAGGAGGATGGTAAGATTTTGTCAAGATGAGCACCCCAGGAATCAGGAACCTACCTCCACACTGTGTCTCAAGGGCTGTTTTCCTGTATACAGCGGCAGCTTTTTCCTTTCTCTTTTCCCCCTCATCCTGCAGGGCAGTGCATAAGTGGAACAGCTTTATGGAGGCTGAGGGGAACAGAACCATGAATATCAATAAGGCCCTTGATCCCTCCCAGCAAAGGCCAGTGTGCTGGGGCATTGCCCAGCTCTTTTGAGAGGCAAGGGGCTATTATGACCGTGCACTTTGTAACCTGTTCTGTAAAGCCAGCAATCGCACACTGCCATAATTCCATTGGTTAATGAATACTTTAAGAATTTGTCCGTCGTAAAAATACACTTAAAAATTAGCCAATCAATTATCTCTGCTGTTAATGCTTCACCCTGTTTTTCAGCCTCATCTTTCAACTGAGACCATACGGGAAAGATCGGATTAATTCTTGGATTTAAAATGATGTGACTCTACAGTTGGGTTGAGAAATGAAATAACTATTTCTAATTCTCAATAGGAAGTGAGTGTGTCACTTCTGTCCACGGTGGCCCACGACAGACCAATGACTGTTGTGGTCTTTCTTGCTGAACCTTGACTCAGCTTCAGAATCCTACTTGATGCTGGACCCCAGGAAAACACCAGCAACCAATTAGTTCCCATCAGTGGATGTAATTAAGTGACATCCATCTAATGAATGAAGAACCTGCTTTAGGATGGGGAGACGTGAATGACAAACTTATTTCTTTCAGGAGTTGGCTGTGACTTTAGGCAAATTATTTAACCTTGCTTGATCTCTATTTCACATCTTTAAGAGGAAAGACTTCAGTGGTTGTATGCCATAAGAACAATTAACTTGTGCAAATTGAAGTGTATAGATTCAGCAAATAACAACAACAACAACAGTAATAACAGTTTTCTTACAAGAAGTTGACATCTTTTCAATGTTGGATTGGCCTAATCAGGCAGGTAAAATAAATGCAAATCATTTATGCTACATTTTGTAATCTTTTAAGGAGATTTTTAAAGTGCAGTGTTGACCTTATACTATTTTCATCTAATGGAATGATTTTAGATGTAATTCCGTTTAAGGATGATCACACTCTAGTAAATGCCAGACTTAACAATTGGTTGTGAAGTTAAAGGAATGAGAAGGGAAAGACAACTTTTAAAAGTAGAAAGTACCACCCAAATACAGTGCTACATACAGTATGGCGGTGGTGGGGGTAAGAGGAAACCCTGGGCGCCGCGTGTGTCTGACCTTGACATTTCACTAATGAGAAGTCATTAACCATCCTCAACACCCATGAACTGTTGTGTTTGGTCCTCCTTTGTGGTAAGAAGTGATCTGTCTCCCTGTGGATTCTCTCACCTTCTCATACATCCGTGACATCCCGGAGAGCCTTTACGGAAGAGTCTCACCTGCATCCAATCAGTTCAGATCCTCCAGTTTCAGTTTAAAGGTGACCCTGAGGTAGTGCAGGAGGAGGGGTTAGAGGTGGGCCTGGATATCTGAAGACCTGGCCCCGGTGCTCACAGATAACCTGGAGATTCTGGAGATATTGTCAAGAGAGAAGATGCAGGCTAAGCCTATAGCATCTGCAGTGAGAAGAATGGACTAGCTTCATTATGCAAAGTCTGGGAGTTGTAGGGTGATTGGCAATGAATGAAGCTGTGTAAAATTCAGCCAGGGGCATAACTTAAGGGAGAGGGAGGTTCTCATTTGGACACTGAGGGTAAAACATCAGCCAGACCATCATATCACAGAAGAAATCTGAAGGTCGATTACCAAGGTGGTGAGATCTAGACAGGAAATTAGAAAAGGAGTCTAATCTTCAGCCGAAAGAAGCGATATTTTAAGAAGCAATGGCACAAAAGTAGAGGAGAAGGCTCAGAAGAGTCCCAGGGATAAAATTAAGAGATGCATTAGATTGTTGTAAGGTCCCATCTTGGAAACTTCAGGGGAGTTACCAGAAAACCATATGGATTAAGAAAGAAGTCCACTCTTGCTGTCAGGGTTTCCTAACGGAACCCAGCCAAAATAGACACTAGTCTAAAGTGCAAAAAGTTTGGGGGATGGAAATCAGAAAAGGGCAATCATTACTCACTACTTTCTACATTGCTGCATATAAAACAAAGGCCATAACAATCAACTTGTTGGTTACGTGGCAAACCACAAATCCGGTTCTGGGGGCCTAGAGAATAAATTTCTCAATAATCAAGGGTGAGGTGGACCGTGATGACAATGCCGGCCCCACTAAAAGCATCCCCACTGCACTGGTGACAAGGAGGAACTGAGATTGCCAGTCGTTTCAAAGCTTTTGTATTTCTAAAGTGCTGATTGACTGCCATCCAAATGCCTGTCCAAAGGCCAGAAAGCAATATTAGGAAGCGGAGAAACTGAGGAATATTAGACAAAGAAATTTACAGCATTTAGTCAGAGAAGGATAACATGAGATTTGAATATGAGAAAGCCGTCTCCAAGCCCCTAAAACTTGTGTCCTTTTTTTTGCATCCTGAGGATGTTCCTGTGTGTGTGCGTGTATGTGTGTAGAGTTTGTAGGGCTTGGTTTGTTTTGGCTTTGTTATGCTATTGATTTTTAAAATGATCAAAAAAAAAAAAAAAAAAGAGGTTAGAGTGGGAGAGAGCCAAAGCATAAGAGACTCTTAAAAAATGAGAACAAACTGAGGGTTGATGGGGGGTGGGAGGGAGAGGAGGGTGGGTGATGGGTATTGAAGAGGGCGTATTTTGGGATGAGCACTGGGTGTTGTATGGAAACCAATTTGACAATAAATTTCATATATTAAAAAAATAAATAAAATGCAAAAAAAGTAAAAAAAGAATCAATAAATAAATAAACAAATAAATAAATAAATGTTTGGTAGAATTCAAAAAAAATTTTAAATGATCTGGGTACTTTTTTTCTCTTTTCTTTTCCTTTCTTTCTTTCTTTTTTTTTTTTTTTAGTGCTAGGGCTCAAAAACCACAAAAAGGCACAAACTTATTTCCCAGTGATTCTTCATTTTCAAGACCTCGCTCAGTTCTGGTTTTTCATTACCATATTCGAGAATTTCAAGTAGACTTAAGTCACCTTAAAGGAGAGTTAATAGCATTTGAGTGTTTTACACACACACACACACACACACACACACACACTCCCTCTATCTCCTCTGCTTTTACGATTTCCGATTTCCACTGCAAAGAAATTAAAGTTTTGGCAGAAACCCCAATTACATCTCAGTGGTGATCTATTAAATTTATGCCCAGATGAAAATGTGTGAAATCATATTTTAGAAATTTAAATTTTACTAGGCCATTTTTTAATGTGTATTCTTCCCTTTTATCTTTTAGAAATCTAGTCTCTCTTTCTTTTCTAGCAAGGATTCTTCTAACACCACATTTGAAAATGCTACTCACAGATTTCACAGACCATATTTTCCGATTTGCATGAATAGGTCTATCGCAAAAGAGATACAGCCTATGGGGAGTGAAAAAAAATATCCTCCCTTTGAAGACTAGTTTTAACGTGTCATTTAATAATTCATTAAAAAAAATGTGCACAGAGAGAGCCAATGTTCTCCCTGTCTCATTCTGCCTGTTATCAGAGATTCCCACATGTATAGAGTGCTGCTTTTAGGGATTCTATAGACTGAGTAAAATGGGTTTCAATGAGAATGTCCTTGAGCTGTAAATGGACACACAATGAACAAGCAAACGACACACAGAGCACACAGATTCTGCACAAAAAGCCTGCTCCCACATGTGCCTACAGTTAATTGCACTCAACACTGAAAGCTGTCATGACTCATTTTTATTGTTTGGGTGTTACCAGCTATGAGGACCATACTCACCAATGTGGTAAAAACCAAATATGAATAACAATGGTAAAATAACTTGGCCATGATTGTCTTTCACTTAAAAATGATACTACCAAAAGAAGTGCCTTCCTCTAAAATATCCAAAGAAGGCTTTTATTTACTTTTACTTATTCTTATTTTTTTAGAGAGAGAGAGAGCACAAGCAGGGAAGATGGGCAGAGGCAGAGCAAGAGAGAGAATCTGAAGCAGGCTCCACACTGTCAGGGCAGAGCCCAATGTGGGGCTCCATCCCATAAAGCTGAGATCATGACCTGAGCCAAAATCAAGAGTCAGATGCTTGACTGACTAAACCATCCAGGTGCCCCTTTAGGAGGCATTTATTTTTCCAGTATTTACCACAGTGATTTTTTAAATAACATAAGGAGAGTATTTTTAAAATGTACCTTGTTGGGACACAATTCTGAATAAATGTGACCTTGTTAGAGTTTGGTAAATCTGCATTTTAACAAGTGCTGCAGGTGTTTATTCAAATAATCCTTGAATACCAATTTGAGAAATCTTGCCTCACTTGAATGCTTCATGAGGGACCTTTATGTTGCTTTCAGATTTAGTTTTCTAGAATATTTTCTTGCTACTTAGACTTCAGCATAGTCCAATTACCCCACCAGGCCAAAACTCCATGGAAACTTACTCCACAATAAATGAAAATGAAGGATAGGATATGGAATATCTTTCTAAAGACTATGCCCAGCTTTCTTTTGGCCTACCATCTGATATCTTTGAGATTTTGTTCTTTTTTAAGATTTCCATATTAGCATTTTTTAACATAAAATATTTCAAAGCACTTAGATTTAATAGAGTTCTCCAAGATAAAATTTTTTTAAATGCTCTCAGTGTTTCTATCTGTCAGAGAACTTGAAACCAATGTCAATTTTGCATAAAACTTTTAATTCATTTGTTATTTCCCCACAGTCATTAGCAGGTGGTCTCTACGCAAAGCTTATGAAAAAAGAAATATTTATGCTAATTTCATATCTATTCTATTGCACATAGAAAATTTCCATGCTTACATTTCGACTGCATTTTTGAAAAAAAATGTATGAAAAACAATTGTAGTAATACTAGGGTGTGGTGGTGGTAACTAATATTTTTTTGGAGCAATTACTACATTCATGACATACTGCTAGTCACTTTTCCTCTATCATTTAAAGAATTTATCACAATAATCTCATAGGGAAGATAAAGCTTCATTGCAACTTACAGATGAAGAAAACTGACATGTAGGGAGGTTAACTTGACCTGATCATAGAGATCATAAATGACACCACAGGCACATGAACCCGGGCCATGTGTTCTAATGCTCATTTTTTTAACCACACTGTGGTCCATCTGCCAGTGCTAAAATAATTGTTGGTGCAGCTACGCTCTGTTTCATATTGTATCTACACACATTACATCAAATGTCTATCGCTAATAAAATCTGCTAGAAACAGTTCGGGATTTTAATTCTACTCCAACTTTGATAACTCATGCAGCACCCAAAATTGTATGATAGAAATTTTGCACTCAGCTGCCTTTTATAAATATTTTTTTTAAATTTTCTTAATGTTCATCTATTTTTGAGAGGGAGACAGAGTCGAGCAGCGGAGGGACAGAGAGAGGGAGACACAGAATCTGAAGCAGGCTCCAGGCTCTGAGCTGTCAGCTGTTGTGGGGCTCGAACCCATGAACTGTGAGATCATGACCTGAGCCGAAGTCTGACATTTAACCAACTGAGCCATCCAGGTGCCCCTATAAATATATTTTTAAAGATGTTTCTGAGAAAACTACTTAATCAGTTTCAACATGGCAAATGTGTCCCTTACTTGTCTTCACGTCACTGGCTCAGGTGCCTCCTAACTGACATCACTGAATTCGTTACCTTGGATAGAAAGACAACTTGAGGAACAGCAACCGAAGAGGCTACTCATCCCCTGCTCAGAAGAATCTCCAAGACGAAACAACATCTCATTTCATATTGGAGGCAAATCTTAAAGTGCAAATATGACAGAAATCCCCCCAAATGGGCTCAAATCCTTGTCAAATCTCAATTTGCGTGTCTCAGTGTGTACAAGGGAGAACACGCTTCCATGTGTAGAAGGGAGGAGAATATGATTGGGTAGCAGGACAGAAAAATTAACATGAAAGGACACAGAAATAGAAGAATCACACATAGTTCACTAGATAACTAGGACTCTTTTGCTTGACCTCTCAGAGCAGCTTTTCACAAGTTACCTCCATAAAAATATTCAAGACCTGGACGTTGCTAGGTCAGCCCCTTGTATTTTTTGTTTTTATACACTTTGTATTTAGATCGATTTTTCAGGATGATAGGAATCTTGTAATGTTTTTTTTAATGTTTATTTCTTTTAATGTTTATTTATTTGTCTTGAGAGAGAGAGAGAGAGAGAGAGAGAAAGCAGGGGAGGGACAAAGAGACAGGGAGAGAACCATGAGATCATGACCTGAGCCAAAATCAAGAGTCAGACACTTAATTGCCTGAGCCACCCAGGCACCCCAGGAATCTTTTAAATCACAATATCAATGCCTTTATATAAGATACAACTCTGAATAATTCTGTCAACGAAGAATGAGGACGAATTGGTCTTTCAGAGTTTTGTTTGTCTGTTTGTTTGTTTGTTTTGTTTTTATCAAATGAGGACTATGTAATGATGCAATACATTCTTCTTTCTGCCCAGGCTGTTGGACTAGCAGAATATTTAAAGTATCTTATCTTCCTGGTGAAATTATCTTGCTCTAATACTTACCATCACGTTTTTGTTTTTGTTTTTGTTTTTTTACTTTAAGGGGCCTGTGCTAACTGTATCTGTTTTTCCTAAATTTTTTGGAATCCTTTAGAAAGTTGGGTACTTATGCATATGTACACTTATGTTTGTATGTGTGTCTATAATTTTCACATTAATACAATTTTGTGACCAGGCAGGTCCATGTATAAAATAAAACAAACATGTGAGGCAAATGGAAAATAGTCATCTAGGTAAATATGTGTCTAGAAGTTATCACGGAGATATTCTAGATCTGTTACTAAATAATGGGCAAGAAGAGACATAGGCTGGCATAAAGATAGTGGCACTTTACCAACAGAATTCCTGCATGTTTCTTCAGTGTGTCTAAGAATATGTACTATTTGGCACAATGTAGAATTTATACATGATTGCCAAGTAATTGTTATTGCATATTTGTATATCAAAATGCAGTGGTGGTGGTCATAATTTGAGGCAAACCTTTTAACTCTGTCCTTACCCATTACTTCCTCATCACTAGGTGTAATATGGATGATCAGAATTTGTGACGATGGTAATTTTTCTTGATAGAATATAATTTTACCAGGGTAACAATAAAGAGAAAACTCGCTCTGTAGGGCTGAAGATTTTCCTTTTTTCTTCCTTGTAGCTCGTTTGTAACTTTCCTATTAAGCTGTGGCATTTTATGCCTCAGAGAAGAATGAGAGTAGTGATATTTGGATGGTTTCATTTTCTATCATTTCATATAAATTGAACTCATTTTCACAATCTCCAAAGAATATGCTTTTAATATGTCTGTTATATTTTACTGGTATCCCAGTTCAAAAGAGATGCCTTAGAACCTACAGAGTAAATTAAATAAAATAATAAATAATATAAGATATAATAATAAGAGAAATAATAAAATTAAGCCTTGCTTATCTACATATCACTCCAAAGTTTGTGGTTGATTTTGCAGCCACAAAGATACTTGTTCTGAGTTTTATTCACCATAATCTAACTAATCAAGGCTTAATCTTTTGAGTAATATGACAAGTGTGTCTCACAATAATCTTAGCCTTGGTCTGAACGACCCCTGCCTTCTAATTTCTAGAACCCCAGCTCCATTGTGAGACCTATTCCAACCCATGGCAGAGTCCTCCTCAAGAAGGGATTTTGCTAAAGCTGCCGATACAGGGGTTCCCACATCACTGCGGCAGCCGATGCCCTGCTCATGACATTAGGTGAATTTCATATTGAAATGGAGAAATGGGGATTTTTCACTGCTTCATGGGGTCTCTTCTCTCTTACAACCAGTAACGTGGTCATTTCTTTATCTCCCAATGGTGAGGCCATTTCTTCCCCCACAGTTGGTTCCAGCTGCTTGTTTAAAACCTATGAAATACGTGGGGGCAAAAAGTATGGCGGTAGAAATGGGGACTGGCCCAATAGAGCACAAAATCCTGCTCTTACCAGAATTCCTGGCATTTCATTCAGTTCTCTGACTGACACTAAAATCATTTTTTTTCTCTTCTTTTGCTCTTTGACTGTAGGGAATGCATTTCTTTCCTCTGCCATTACCATAGTCTTCATTGTATCCGCCCACGGATCCATATATTACCATAGTCAGTGGCAGAATTTCCTTGCTGCTAAAAGGCAGTTTGAGGTACACCTAAAAAAGTGGCACCATTCTTAAAGGTTTGTGAAATGAGCTAAGAGCCAAATGGACTACTGCATGCTGCTTAAGGCCACAACATTTTAAGCAGGGCTATTCAAGAAATATTAAATAAATGCTGCCCATGATGAAATCAGTCCTTCAAAATGAAAAATTAAATGCGTTTTTTAAAATCTAGCCTGTTCTTTCAGAAGTCATCATCATTTTGGAAGAGCTGGCTAGACTGGAACAGGAATTTCGTAGGCCTTTATAAAGGGTCTATAAAGAAATATGTGCACAAAAACATGTAGCAACATGCAGCTGTAACAAAAGTTATGAATCTCTACTCTGCTACAACTACGGAAATGCAATGTGTATGTTTGTGTGTCTGTGTCATATGCGGAAGAGGTAGGGGAGGATAGTGAGGCAAACCTAAAGTTTTTTTCCCATAAGCTTTGATATATACTTCTGTTCCTTCTATAAAGGAAAGCTTATTGTTTACATAATTATTTGCAGACATGAGCAGCATGTATAGGAGAAGGAATATAGGATTCACATTCAGAAGTCAGATTCAAATTCTACCTCTCCCACTCCATATTGCTTTATTCTTGCCAGCTACCTTAAATTTTGAAGGTGACAATAAAACCTGTGTCACAAGATTACAGTAAAGATCAGAGGAGATGATATATGGGTAAGCCCTATAAACACTGAAATACTGTGTTTTTATTGTTACTGTAATAAACATTGTGTTGTTTTTCTCATGAATATCACCTTGATTTCTTCTATCAGATTCTGAAGAGTTAGGCTGTTTTGTGAAGTCATCTGTGTGCATATGCATGTGTGTGTGTGTGTGTGTGTGTGTGTGTGTGTGTGTGTGTATGCATGTAAAATTTTGATGTTGGGATATAAAATCTGTTTACCATTAAAATTAGTTTTGATGTTAAGGAGGAGATTATCAGTTCCTTCATAATTAGATGGAGAAAGAAAGGCTTGGAGGGAAAAAAGGAGGAAAAGAGGGAATGAGAAAGAGACAGGAAAAAAGAACTCATCCTACATTAACTAATTGAGCATATGTCAGGACATTTTTTAAATGTTAATTTATTTTTGAGAGTCGGGGGAGGACCAGAGAGAGAGGGAGACAGAGAATCCAAAGCAGGCTCCATGCTGTCCGCACAAACCCAAAGTGGGGTTGGAACTCACATGGTGGGACCATGACCTGAGCCGAAGTCGGACACTCAACCGACTGAGCCATCTAGGCGCCATCCCAGGACACTTTTAAATGTATCCTCAATAACCTGAAAGACTATCATGTTATCTCTTTTGACTCTTGTAGGGGGGGGAAAAAACGATTTTCCCTTTACCCTTTTGGGTTCTTAGCTGAGATCCCTGTAATAAAAGGCAGATGAACAAGTGAAAAACAAACAAGTTTATTCACATGTGTATCTCACATATACATGGGGATAGTCAGGAAAAAATGAGTAGCTCCCCAGCAGCTTAGAATGTAGAGTGAACTACCATCTTAATAGGGAAAAGGAAGGGAGATGTAGGCCTCTCAGGGGAAAGTGAATGGTTTTTAGGAAAGATAAATGAGCCCTTAGAAAAATAGATGGGAGGTATGATAGTTTGAGACAGTTTGTCTGGGTGTGGTGTCAACTTCTAGTCTCTTCTGTGACTAGATGACTCTGGTTGACGAAGCTACTGGCGAGGAGATTTATGACAGTCGCATTCCTTTTGAATGACCTGTGTTTAGGGAGACCAAGGAAATTCAGAGAAAGCCTCTTCTCCATTTGCTGTATTTCATGTGTCTACAGCTCAGAATAATCAATATACCAAAGTGAGATTTGGGGAGTTGGCATGTACTGAGCTTCTACAGTCCTATTTTAGGGTGCCATATTTTGTTACTCTTCACTAAGAAACTGAAACTAAGAAGGTCATCTTCTCAGGACAATGCCATAAATATAGCCCTATCTGACTGCTTCTTGAAGGTCTTTGTATCCCTGCAGCAGCTGGGGCATACTGAGTAAACACACAAAGGACTGAAGAATTCTTTGAAGGGGAGAAGGAATTTGGGCTTTCCTCTTTGTCCTCAGGAAATATATAAAATGTTGAGGAAACTACTAGGGTAAAAGAAACCCACCAAGTCCTCTCTCATTTTGATGGGTAGAAGGTGCCCAGTGTGATATTTTAAACCGAAAGAAGGCTTTCCTCCCTATGGTTTTCAGTGGTTCATTTCCCACTTCACCTTCCTTCCTACTTCCTTCTACTCTTCACTGACCAGTCAACATATAACTTAGATGGCCTCAAGTAATAGACGGTGGTTGCTGCGATATTGTCACTAGCCTCCAGAGTCCTGAATATAAATACCTATTTTATTTCTAAAGCATTCCTTTGTTAGCCATTTTAGCAAATTGAATGTATGTTAGCCTATGAAACACATTAGTAGACGTTACTTTTATTCAGATTGAGTTATCTTAAATACAATTCATAAATCGGTAATGAAGGTCCAAAAAAGTCTCATTCTGTGTGTCTTAATAGGTACTCATTGTTAGTCTATGAGCAAGGCAGCAAATGGACATGATGCATTGATACCTTCAAAAACGAGGCTCAGAGGAAGTGCTGAAGGCATCTTTACCTCTCAGTGAACATGCTAGATGTGCAAGAATTTCATTTGGTAGGGGAACATGTGTACTGTGTTACCCTAAGGATAGCGATTGGATATCAGTGGTGTGGGTACAGTCATTCCCAGAGAAGCTGATAACATTCAGGGAGGGTGTGTTGGTGGGGAAATACTAAACTGAAAAAACAAGTCACATGAAAATAAAAACCTACTAATGTGAGTTAATGAAAGAAAATTGCAAGACTGTAAACTCTATGAGGGAGAGACTATGTTTGCATGGCCACCATTATGTCCCCAATGCCAGGCATGGCACCAAAGCCATCAGAAGTTCTCATTACCATTTGTTGAATGAATGAATGAATGAATGAATGGATGGATGGATGGATAAAAGCCTGTCCTATGCCAAGACCCACAAAGTAATTTTACCAAGGATGGAAAGCGATTCCTTCCCCCTCTTCAGGACAGTAACTTTCCATGCGTTAGTACAGCTAGGACCACAACAAGGAAAGAAATACTAACCTTCAGAAAGCTGGAAAGGCAGTGAAGGAAGCAACAGAAGGATACCAAGCGTGCTCAAGGTGTATCAGCAAAGAACCATATGAGGGCAAAGAGAGAAATGATGAAGGCTCTCCAAGAATATGGGTCAACCATCAAAGGCACTCTGCCATCACAAGAGAGGGACTTGAGGTTTGAAGTCCAGAATTATAGTGGTGGGGCTATTGGCTATTCTTAGTGAGAAGTATGAACACAGTCTCTTGCATCTTTCAGGTTTGTGTGTCCTGGGAAACAAGTGCATACATATTTAATTCAGTTAAAAATTACTTCCAATTGGCAGATGTTAGGATATTAGCTTCAGAACAGAGAAGTATTAAAATATTCACTAAATACATCAATATGCTGAACCGTCTGTGGGCTTTAAAATTGTACGGCATATTCTATTATGGAAATATGCATGCGATATGTTAGGTGAGGAAAGCAAAACACAAAACCATATGCACACACTGTGTTTACAACCACGGTAAAATGTACAGTTATAGGATTTTAGAGAGGGAAAGACCATATGATCATTAATAAAGATGTAAATATTTGGCATTTTAAAGTCTGCAGACTATTTTCCCTCTAAATTTCTATACAGTAAACTTCATCTTAAAGAACCTGGTTGTCCCACCTACTTAGTCATAACACACATCGCATGATGTTGCCGGATGGCAGTATACTGCGCGTCGTCCCCACAATAACACAGAAGAATCATCATCTAGTTTATAATAGCTATCTCATTGAAAATGAGTGATTTACCAACAGGCACATGGGCTGAGGAAAATAGCATTTATAAAGTTTAAAATGAATTTCCCCAGACAAGCTTTATTGTTTTCTATGTAGGTTACATTAAGTATGCTGTCAACTAGACACGGAGGTTCAATTTAGCAATATTATTAATTAGGAAGACTATTTCATAATAATAGTTTCTTGTGTTTCATTCAGACTCCATGAATTTCACATCTTTACCTTGCTGGTCATTTTCTCTTTAATAAAAGAACCAGGAAAGTTTCTGAGCTTCCTGTCTGGAAGGAAAATGGAAGAGGTAGAGTGGAAACACAATTCACAGTAGTACTTATAGCTCACCACTTTCTGTGAACAGATGTTCTGTTAGCTGGCCAGACTACAAGAGTGTGAGTCATGAAGAACATAATTATTGAAAGGCTTCATGACAAATAAAATCTTGTCTTGCAAAGACTCTTCCAGAATCCTCACACATGCATGATATTCCCTTTCTTGTTTCTTTCTTTCTTTCTTTCTTTCTTTCTTTCTTTCTTTCTTTCTTTCTTTCTTTCTTTCATTATTTCCCTAATTCTTGGTCCCTTAGCCATGAACTCTCCTGTCTTCTTTGTCCCCCTGCCAGGAGTGGGAACAGTGTGGAGAAGAATACTGGAAGTAAAAGGGCTGGAAAACTGGGTCACTGGAGTATTTGTCCTGGAGGCCCCTCTAAGTTCTGTCTAGAAACTTCACATTTTAACACACTGGGGACATCTGCATATATATATATATATATATGTGTGTGTGTGTGTGTGTGTGTGTGTGTGTGTATGTGTATGTATGTATATATATACATACATACACATATACACACACACACACACACACACACATATATTTGCTTAAGATTTAGTAGAGAAGACAACATACTAATTTATAGACACCTGTCACTAGTAGATTCACCTTCACCTGTGACTGGTCTGACCACCATTTTGGACAGGGTGATCAGGATTTGAAATCAGAAAGAGAAGAAAAGAGAGGTCTTTTTTCTTTTCTCTGTTCTCATGCATGAAGCTAGGCACCCTAGGAGTGATGTTGGGAGAGGTGCCAAAGAAAGGGTGGAGGTATATAGAAATATCAATCAAACCTTGCCGAAGGCAAGTAGCATCAATTGCTTTCCACATCTCTTTCAATTAACTATGGATTGAAGAAATATAAATCAATCACAGCTTTCCTAGCCACCAACCACCGTGTGATACAAAGACCTCAGTAACTCGTCCCAATCTAAGAAACCTCATCCAACTTGATGTTTAGAATGCTTTCTATTATTACAGGGATTAGAAATTCTGTGGACTCATTCAAAAGTCATAGCTCTACACTTTTTATTTATCTCAGGCCTTCTGGGGGGATTCATTCCCCAAGAATAGCCTTATACATTTAGTTATTTCACCCTACATTCAGTCCCCAAAATTTTGCCTGGTATTGATGATACCTTAACCATCTGCCAGCAGAGCAGTCTCAGCACTACAACCTCCTCTCAAGTATCAGCATCAGAATACCCCAGCTTTCACTGATCGAATCACGTAAATTTCTTGCAAGTTTCCAGGCTGATTTTCTTTACCATGGATGGAGAGCTTGGTGAAGACTTTCCTGTAGGATGCCAGCTATTCACGAGCTAAGACCAAAGAATGGTGGTATCATCAAGAATGGTTGCAGTGAGGAAGTCCATTGTTAGTCCAAAAGGCCAGTGTTGCATCTTATTGGTATACCACATACAGCGCATTCAAGTCCTGTTAGCAAAGTGGTCTTGGCTAGAAGCTAGAGTACCTTGGAATTGAGAGCAGAATTAAAACCTTCACAGAAGTCAACGCACGCCTGGTAGCTTAGGCTCAGTATACAGTGAAACTACCGAAATCATGAATAATCTACATTGCATTTGTTGGAACATTAAGGAGAAAAGACTTCTCAATTTTGAGAGATTTCTCCAAAATGGCTTCCAATGCTTCTAGTTTTCCCTCAAACCATCTTCTACCTGCAGGCATCATAGCTCTGTGGCAAACACTTCATTCTTCTCCACTTAGGTTAAGAAATGAGATACCAGGATTCTTATCCAAGTCGTCTTATTATCATGTCTTGTTGTTCACAGCACATAGTTGAGCTAAATACATGGATCATCCTGTCAAGGAACTTACCTGATTTGATACTGCCTGCCCGCGCCCCCCCCCCCCAACGTTGGCTCTCTTTTTTACAGTTCTGGACTCCAGGTGTTACCTTAACCAGAGGCATCTCAGTGTAGGTCTTCATGCTCTCTACTATAAGCACCCCCCTCCCAACCCAAGCCTCACAATTTCAAAAGCAAATATGTTCAGGTTGAAAGCAAATGTGTCCACATAATATAACATTAAACGATTCTACAAATTTGTTTTATTTTTGCCATTATACTTATTATTATTATTTGCTATTCTACTACAGTCACTTCCGATTTATTCTCAGAAGAGTTGCCCTTCCATTCATAATTGTTCTTTAAAGTTGTGACATTTTTCTATGGCTGCTAAAAGAGGCATTTGAATTAAGGTTGGGAGGTATTTCCTAAAATGTTTTGCCCTTCATGTAGCTTAAAAGCAATGATAGAATGATGGTGACTGCATCTATTGCTGTGCTGTGAAGAATTCAAAGGACATTCTCAAGCTGGGGCAAAGGATTCCAGGATAGATGAGCTACTGTTGGCTCACGAGGGAAAACTTTAGGCAAACATGCCACATTTTGCCATCTTTACCTTAAATTTTTCACAAATTATTATTTTCCAATGTTTGATTCAGTGATATAATACAATTACAAGATCAGAGGTAAGCAAACTATAGTCTGCTCAAACTACCTGCTTTACTTCTTCCTCCACAGACCTTAGGGCTAAGGCCACTTAACCCCCTCCAGCTGGCTCAGCCTCATCTAGTCTTTAGTCAAATGAATTTTATTCAAAAGTTTAGATGAGTCAGCAGTCCCTGTCAAAATAACACCAGCATTCTTCACAGAGCTAGAACAAATAATCCTAAAATTTGTATAGAACCAGAAAAGACCCAGAATAGCCAAAGCAATCTTGAAAAAGAAAACCAAAGCAGGAGGCATCACAGTCTCGGACTTCAAGCTGCATTACAAAGCTGTAATCACCAAGACAGTATAGTACTGGCATAAAAACAGACACTGAGATCAATGGGACAGAATAGAGAACCTAGAAATGGACCCACCAACATACGGCCAACTAATTTTTGACAAAGCAGGAAAGAATATCCAATGGAATAAAGACAGTCTCTTCAGCAAGTGGTGCTGCGAAAACTGGACAGCAACATGCAGAAGAATGAACCTGGACCACTTTCTTACACCATACACAAAAATAAACTCAAAATGGATGAAAGACCTCAATGTAAGACAGGAAGCCATCAAAATCCTAGAGGAGAAAGCAGGTAAAAACCTCTTTGATCTTGGCTGCAGCAAATTCTTACTCAACACATCTCCATAAGCAAGGGAAACAAAAGCAAAAATGAACTATTGGGACCTCATCAAAATAAAAAGCTTCTGCACAGTGAAGGAAACAATCAGCAAAGCTAAAAGGTAACTGACGGAATGGGAGAAGATATTTGCAAATGACATATCAGATAAAGGGTTAGTATCCAAAATCTACAAAGAACTTATCAAACTCAACACCCAAAAAACAAATAAACAGTGAAGAAATTGGCAAAAGACATGAATAGACACTTCTTCAAAGAAGACATCCAGATGGCCAAGTGACACATGAAAAAAATGCTCAACATCACTCATCGTCCAGGAAATATAAATCAAAACCACAATGAGATGCCACCTCATACCTGTCAGAATGGCTAACATCAACAACTCAGGTAACAACAGATGTTGGTGAGGATGCGGAGAAAGAGGATCTCTTTTGCATTGTTGGTGGGAATGCAAGCTGGTGCAGCCACTCTGGAAAACACTATGGAGGTTCCACAAAAAATTAAAACTAGAACTACCCTATGACCCAGCAATTGCACTACCAGGCATTTATCCAGGGGATACAGGTGTGCTGTTTCGAAGGGACACATGCACCCCAATGTTTATAGCAGCACTATCAACAATAGCCAAAGTATGGAAAGATCTCAAATATCCACTGATGAATGCATGGACAAAGAAGATGTGTGTGTATATATATATATATATATATATATATATATGTGTGTGTGTGTGTACATATATATGTATATGTATACATACATATATATGTATATGTATACATACATATATATGTATATATACATACATATATACATACATATATATATATATATATATATATATAATGGAGTATTACTCAGAAATCAAAAAGAATGAAATCTTGCCATTTGCAATTACATGGATGGAACTAGTGGGTATTACGCTAAGCAAAATTAGTCAGAGAAAGACAAATATCATATGACTTCACTCATATGAGGACTTTAAGATACAAAACAGATGAACATAAGGGAAGGGAAGCAAAAATAATATAAAAACAGAGAGGGGGACAAACCACAAAAGACTGTTGAATATGGAGAAAAATAGTGGGTTGCTGGAGGAGTAGTGGGAGGGGAGATGGGCTAAATGGGTAAAGGGCATGAAAGAATCTACTCCTGAAATCATTGTTGCACTATATGCTAACTAACTTGGATGTAAATTAAAAAAATAAGAATTAAAAAAAAAAAAAGTTTAGATGACTCAGCATCAGGTTAATTCATGACTTCAAACCTCATCCCCTTGACTTTAATAATTGACATATGTCTATTTTCTGTAACCAGGTTTCCACTTTGTATTCTAATTCCTACAAGTCTGGAGTATTACTATCTCCCTCTCTCTACCGCCTGTCCATCCCATCAACCAGATACCAGCCACCTATCTGAAACCCAAAGATCACTCAACACAATTCTGATGGTTACCAGCTAGTGCTGTATATAAAACCATCTCAAAACCCACAGCTTCAAACAACAACCATTATTAGAATTCATGTATCCATGGAAAGCTGTTTTCGCCTGGTCTTACTTAGGGATCTGCAGGTCAGACAGGGACTGCGCTTCAGGCTGGACTTGGCTAGAGCATTTTAACTGGGAAACTCTGCTCCATTTCTCCCACCCTCCTCCTAGGATTAGTGGGCTACTGTGGGCGTGGTCTTGTCCTTGTAATGGCCTAAGGGCAAGAGAGCAAGCTCTACCACATAAGTGCTTTCCACATCTCTCCTTGCTTATATCTGCTAATAACCCATTGCTAAAAGCAAGCCACAAGGCCAAACCCAGAGTCAAGGGGTAGGAACGAAGCTCTATTCACAGACGGAGGTCTACAAAGTCATCCGGCAAAGAGCATGGATTAAGACCATTAGTACAATATACTGCAAGAACGCTCTCAGGAGAAGAAACAAAAGGCCCCTCTGTCCAATATCTCCATCAACCTGATCTCGAGCTGAATAAAACCACCATATACTGCATCATAGCGCACTCCTAGGAAATAAATGCAGGGTGACATTCCAGCTCCTTTTATCCCTAATTCCAAGCCTTGCATGAGCGTTGGAAGGAAATAGAATTATATCTTAACCCGAATTCTACCATCAGCAATGATGTGCTTGAAATATACAAGCCTTTTGGAAGGTGCTCTTCTATGGGAAGCCCACCCGCCTCTCCATCAGAGCCAGACCCTTTTCTCACAGTGCACGTAACTGCCATGATGACACTAAGCCATTAGGTTGCGGTGGCAATATTTTACACATCACTAAGTGCAGGTAGCAACTGCTTTTCTCTGACTGTTTACTTTAAGATAGCTGTGAATTGACATGCAGTTACAAAAAATAATACAGAAATCCTGTATGCTACCCTTCACCTGGTTTCCCCCCAATGATAACACCTTTAATAATCTACAGCATTATATCACAACCAGGATATTGACACTGATACAATCCATCTACTTCATTCAGATTTTACTAATTCGACACACACCCTTGTGTGTGTGTCTAATTTTATGCATTTTTATCACATGTGTAGATTTGTGTAACCATCATCACCGTCAAATGTCAAGCTATAGAACAGTTTTGTCAAGGCTCTATTTTTAACTAGTCTAAGATCAGTGAATTTTGTAAAGGAGCTCAGAGGTGATCTCAATGTTGGACTTTTTTTTTAACGGTCTCAAACATTTGGTTTATGTCATACGGGCATAGCCTCTGTCAGACACAGGATATTTGTCTCTTTTTTAAACAGGTAATTGCCTGTTAAATGAGTCACATAACTACTCTCTTCTCAAGTGACCATGGAGTGCTTATACAATGTGTATCTTCTTACAAATCTAATAAGAGCTGTGTAAAATGAATTAAAAAGTGTTTCACTGAAATGGTATCTCAAGGAAACCCAGCTCTACCCATTAGATTTGAAGCTGTGAGAGAATCTGAGACACACTGACAAGTGAGCCCCATTTAGGTATTTTTCTAAAATGAGATTGCTTCAGTCTTGCTCTTGCTGATCTCATCAGAAATTATTCTCTGGCCACACTTGTTGTCTGGGCTCTGAAATGCCAATTGATGAATTACTATAACAAATGACTTGGGTCTCCAATTCTTACCGACATTCGTAAATGGAAGACTTGACAGTCAACTTGAGGGGCATGGAGTTTCATGGTCCTCGTGACCAGAGAGGGCAGTGTTTCTTCCCACACGCTCCACTTGTGACTTTTGTGAGTAAAGAGGCCAGAAAAATGTGATCCTGACAGGCAGGATTTATGGATTTGTTGCTGTGTGCCCATTTAGCATGTTGTGTTAGGACTTGGGAGAACGTACAACACCCACAACTCTAAACAATACAGAGTTGGTACAAGGTATAATCGGAGAACAGTACACCAGGAAAGCTTTCAACCAGTCAAGAGGTTTATGATATTTTTTTAACACTAGAACTTTTTGTCCAAATGTATCCTTTTAAAATATATTTTAAAGGTGGTACATAGACACAATCTAAAGAGTCAAATAGTCCTACAAGGCTTCATGTAAAAATAGCAGGCTGACTTGGAATGAAGCATTCTGGAGTCTGCTAAACTCCCCAGTGTCTAATTTCTTTTTACGCCTGTGTTGTTTTTCATTCTCTTGGTCTTTATGTTTCTATGCCTTAAAGAAAAATTATTTTTCTTGTCACTTTAGAGTTCTGGTAAGAAGCAGACATGTAAGTATGTTTATTCTGCCATCATTTATCAGAAAGTCAGTGTAATCTTACTCTGAATCCCTAAATCCTAAACACTTCCTCAGTATTAGGCACCCATCTCATCCCTTCAGAATCCCCTTGAGTTATCTCCCCCCAATCCTAAAGCCCCTTGAAATATTGGATAAAAACAAACAAACAAAAAACACTAATCCAACCTCAGCATTTTATAGATGAGTAAACTAAGACTCAAGAAAATAAAAGGAATTGCCTAAGACCCCATATACGGTAGTAGGCAGATTTTGACTTACAACCCATTTCCCCTTCTAGATAGATGCTCTTTCTTTCTTTCTTTTTTTTTTATTTAATTTACTTATTTTGAGAGAGAGATTACAAGTAAGGGAGGGGCAGAGAGAGAGGGAGAGAGAGAATCCTGAGAAGGCTCTGCACTGTCAGCCCACACAGGGCTTGATCTCATGACGAGAACATGACCTGACCCCATATCAAGAGTCAGATGCTCAACCAACGGAACCACCCAGGCACCCAAGGATAAGGTGCTCTTTCTTTTCTTTTCTTTTAGGATTTTATTTTTAAGTAATTTTTATACCCAATATGGGGCTCAAACTCACAACCCTAAGATCAAGAGTCACATGCTCCACTGGCTGAGACAGCTGGGTGCCCCTGTATACATGATCTTTCTACTATACCACATTGTCTTTATTTAATTCAGCAACCAAAAACCTATGCAGACATTATGACAGTGGTCTCTTTGATCTATTGGTTCAGCATTTATTCTTTTATTAAACAAATTAAACCTGCTTTGTACTGGGTATTATGCTTGACATTGAAGATAAAATAATAAATACAACAAGCATAACCTTTTCCTTCCTGGGGTCCACACTCAAGGACATGGTGTCATTATTGGGCAGTTTTTAGGCCAGATTTGGCCAGCAGATGTGCTTTTTTGAGGCAGCCCATTATTTTATAGATGTATAAATTAATTGTCAATATCCAAAAGTTGAGAGAATTACATTAAAGTAATATGGAAGTCTAGCTTCTCTTGAGGATTACAGATGTGAACAGACTGAGCCTTTAGCACCCACCTGACGTCAGTGGACCAGAGAGAGATACAGCGGTCCCTTTTGACTAAGCCCTCTGTGCAGCCACTGGTCCATTTTCCTCCATGATTGTACCTTCTTCCCCCTGTAGAAATGGGGGTTTGCAACTTCTTTCCTAGTGGGTTTCCAGTTATGCTCTGGGAATCTTAGGAATTCCAACAAGAGTTTCACTAGGTCAAGTTACAGAGATTCATGTCAGGCCATATGGATTCTAACAGAAAGATTGTTGAACACTTCCCTGTTTTACATTGTAGACATCCATTTAAGGTTTTTCTTAACTAACTGCTGAAAAGAAATGCAGTTGAGTTCCACTCTTTTACAGTAAGTGTCTTAGTAGGTAGTATCATTAAGAAAACCCCACCCACTTTATTTACCATTATCGACTAGGCACAGAGACACTCAAATAGTTCTTTGAATAACTGCTTGGTTTTATATGTGAATACAATAAAAGACAAGCTCACTTTCTGAGGAGGTTGGTGAAAAGATGTGTGTATCTGGAAAAGGAAGCATGACTTTATTTCAGTGAAACACAAACTCAGTAAAGACTTGGTCAATAGTTGGTTGATTTTAATTAAAATGAATTTGTGAGTTAAGCCTAGCATATAACCACTCTTGTTAGAAGAAATAAGAGATCACTTGTATCTTTATATTTAAAAACATGTTTCTCAGATATTTTAAAGATGAGAGGTCATTTGGTTGACTATAGCCTTAAAATGTAAATATTATTTTTTGTTTTTGCACTTTTAGGATTTAAATTATGAGGTCTCATATAGACACAATTGCTTATCCCATTATAGACTTGATTTTTAACATTGCAACCTGCCTGCATTGTGGTTTGTCTTTTTAATCCTTATTTTCATTATTTCCTTAGCAGAGAACTATAAAAGATTGTAAATCTCTCTCAACTCAAAAAGTCCATCATCACAAGATACCTTCTTCTACTTCCCTCCCCAGGTAATGACAGAGAAATATATTGAAGACCTATTTCATGGATTCACATATTTTTATAGTACTATCTGCATTTAACAATCTACCAAGCAGTTCTCATGAAGAGGCTTATTTAATGATGAACGTCAAAACAAACTTCCAAGGTAAAACTAATGTCTTCATTTTATAAATACAAAATTCATTTTCACAGGGACTAAAAAATTTGTTCAAAGTTCATTTGCTGGCTCTGAGTTAGGGTCTTAACTCTCCTCAAGTGTTAAAAGTATACTGAAAGTGTAGCAACTCCACGGGGTTGTTAGAAGGACAAAGCAAAATAATATTAGTAAGGTTTAGTATAAAATTAGTACCTGGTAAGGGCTTAATAAATGCTCATATTAGAAATAGGAAAAGGATTTGAACTTGGTTATTCACGTATTACGTTCAATTATCTCTCCTTCCTATCCTTTGAAGTTGCAAATGTGTTATAGAATCTAGGATTATGGTCAGAATGAACATGACCCAAAGTTGCGGTCACTTGGGTCTTGTGGAGTTTTGCAGGGAAGCGATAGCTCAGAAATCAGACCCACAGGACACTTGAGGCATGTAATATGTTTTCCTTCACAAAAGTTCTCCAAATGTCTGCTCATTTGCAAGATGTGAAAAAATGGAAACATAGACTTCCAGCCTGTGAATGATCATCTTACCAAAATCCTTTGCATGTTTTTTTTTCTTTTTTAAGTTTATTCATTTTTGAGAGAGGGAGAGATGGAGCATGAGTAGGGGAGGGGCAGAGGGAAGGGTAGACACAGAACCCAAAGCAGGCTCCAGGCTCTGAGCTGTCAGCACAGAGCCCGACGCAGGGCTAGAACTCACTGACAGAGAGATCATGACCTGAACCTAAGTCAGACGCTCAACTGACTGAGCCACCCAAGCGCCCGCCCCCGTTTGCATGTTTGGATTCCTGCAATGCCATTGCTCCCCAGGGGTCAGGCGCTTTGGGCATGGTCCCCTGTGAGGATGGAATGCTCACTATCACCTGGACCAGTCTATCCTATCTCAGATGGTTCTATGGAGAGATGTTTATTCATTTAGGGGAAAACTCCATCACCAAGCTTCCACCCATTTGTGTGAGGAGGAATAAATTCCATTCCTCTTTCTAAAGACATTCTTTAAAATTTGAGACCCATTACACTGACTGAGTAGTCAAGCAAACCATCACCAAGCCTTTCAATCATTCTTTTTTAGATAAGGGGACATAAGAACCTTCTTTTCCTCTGACTGCCCTCTTGTGCCTCCTTATAATTTTTTTTATATTAAATGCCCCAAACGAAGGGTTGCCCCATAAGTGTGACCTGAACTATGACCTTGCTCATGCCGAGAACAGTTCTGTACTTTAAGACAGCCTAGTAGTGCGTACTGTTGATTCCCATCATACTTACATAAGTCAACTCACAAGTATATGCTCTAACCCTCCTCCCCTTTACAAACACTGACACTTCCATATGAAATCTATTCTGTTACTCAAACACCGAAGAAAGCGTTAGACACAAGGCATCATAGATACCAACTAGTCCAGAAGGTACAAAGTAGCACACGGACACAACAGATTCAACATGCACAGATTTGACATGTCTGATGTGTAAAACAAATGGAAGCCCATCTCCAGGGCTACATACATTGGCGACTACAATAGACCGGAAAGACCACTCATAATTCTGAACAGCTGCAGTCACCTATTTAGACAGCTCATGTTCGTTCCAGGTCCTCCCCCCTGACTCTCATCACTGACTTTCACTATCTGCCCGCTCCCTGAATGAGCAGACCAATAATGCTTTCATCTGATTTCCCTACACCTATTCAACTTTCTTCTCTTCATTCCCCATGCAGGTCTTTGTTTCTTGCTTCACTCCTCTAATTTTTTTCCTCCAACATCTCACCCAGTCCTATGGCTGAAACTTTACCCATACACTGATGATTCTTCACCTGGCCACTCTCTCCAACCCCAGGAAAGCCCTCCTACTTACTCCTCTTCCCTTGGCCATTTTTATGTCCGTCTCTCTTCTCTGTATGTCTGTCCCACCTCGCTCATGTCTTACTCTGTGCACTCAGAACAGTCTTTCAGATCATCAGCGTGCCATGTCATCTGCTCACCCCGAATAGTCCTCCGGGTCTCTCATCCATCCTACCATTTATGGTTTGGACTTCTGCTCGGCATCTCTTCTTGGACGGTCATGTAGAACCACCCTCCTGGTTTCACGCTGCCCTCGGCACTTCTGGGCCTGGGGCGCTGTTCTGCATTTCTTCCTTTCCAGGAGAGAAGTTCAACTTCCTTCTCCTACCTTCTTTCACATCACCCTTCTCGTCATTTGACACCAGCTTCTCTTTTTGTTCTCAAACCCAGTGGTTTTCAAGTTAGGTTCCCAGAGCAGCAGCCTCATCACCTGCTGGATACATGTTGGCCATGCACATTCTTGGGCCCCACGGCCAACAAACTGAATCAGAAACTCTGAAGGTAAGGCTCAGCCATCTGGATTTAACAGCCTCCCAGGTGGTTCTGATACACGCTCAAGTTTAAGAACCACAGCTCGCTAATTTACCTGTTCTCAGCTTTGGCTGTCATTTGAATCACCTGAGGAGGTTAAAAAAAAAAAAAAATCCTTGTCTGGGCATCACCCCAAACCTATTAAATTCAAGTTCTCTGGAGGTGAGGCCCAATTACAGATATACATTTTTTTTTTTAAAGTTCCCCAGGTAATTTCTAATACGCAATCCGAGTTGATTTCAATCTGCCAAAACGTTCCTGTTCTTAGGCATTTACTCAGCCCTTCTGTCTGGGAATCTCGTTCCTTGTTCCTTCTCAGTCTTCAGGTCACAGTAAAATTGTCACCTTCTCAGAGAGGCCTTCCCTGGCCATTCTTACTCTAAGGAGACTTTCTTCTTTAATATTTTCATAATCTTACTAATCTCTAGTTGAAACTATCTTGCTTACCCATTTTATGTTTATTGGTTCTACTAGAATATCAACTCCTAGGAGAACTAGTGACTTCTTTTCAAGGATGAATCCCCGGCTTCCTGGAACAGTGCCGGGCACAGAGGAGGGGCTCAGAAAATATCCGTTGCGTGAAGGCACAAACACAACATGCCGTTTGTTCCAAATCTGGGCGTTTTGAAAATCTTGTTTCCCTTGCCTAAAATTCTGTTTCTCCTTTCATTGTCTTTTATTTTATGATCAGCAACCTTCTCACAAAGGCCAGAACATCCATCTCAATCCTTTATCCCCAAGGGGCTCTTTCTTTCCTTCAGTCACCCATGACTTTGTAACATTATTTAACTATTCACTTTAGAAAAATGTACCAAGGATACTTGCCTCTAACATGAGTTGCAGAAGTACACAAACCAAGTTCAGGTCTCTTTCCGTCCTGTGGTGTGGATGAGGCATACCGCTGGGTCGACAGGCATAGATGCTTTCTGACGTGAATTGACTGGAGAAAGGAAAAAAGCTTTCAGTCAATAGTTTTAAAAGCCAAGAGACCATTGGAAAGAGACAGACAGACAGACGCGGGGTTGGGGGGGGGGGGGACATATAAGAAAGGACATCTGGTTCAATTCAGAGATTGAATCTTCAACAACAACAACAACAACAAACCAAAAACAAGGGCTAGGTGTCTGATGCACGTCTGTGTTTTGGGGATATTGTTGCCAGTGTTCCTTCTTTCTAGCCCAGCGCGTTTGAAGACCTATGTCTGTACAGAAATCTTCTGCACTCCTCAGTCATCCTTTCCTTTTCTCTCCGTGTGGAACACTGAAGCTGGCATTCACATCAGGGAATGCTGGCTAGCCACAGGCAGCCTTTCACTGCATGTAAGCCGCTACAGAAACTCCCCTTTTATGATGTTACATTATCTCTATGAGAGCAATCAGAGAGATCAGCTGGAAATCCCCCAACACTGAGAAGGAACTGAGGGGCTCACACACTGCTCCTTGAAATGGCTTGCTGGGAGACCAGTGGGGCTCTTCAGCACAAATTATCATCCCCGTCCTAAGAGATTGATCTGTTCTTCCTGGGGATGGAATGCCTGCTGGCTTCGGCCAGACAGAGCCTGAGAGAGGACAAGACCCTCAAATGATGATCTATTACATTGGCATTAGGATGTTTTCATCTTTCGTCGGTCCAGGCAAAGAGTCTTCATTTTCTATACCTTAGACTTCCTGATGAACCAGAGATAGAATTGCTTAGAGACATGTCCACTCAAAGGTGTGCGTTTTTATGCTTGAAGATCCAGGGTGGCCCCAACAGAACTATTGCAGGCGTGATACGGTTTTACCTCTCTTGACTGAAGATTCTTCGCAAAATGTGAAACTGCAGAGGGTGGTGTGATAATCCGGAATAGGAGACACATATTTACCTTCATTTCCCTTCGTCTTGTTTCTTGCACTAACTTTTCCCTCCCACCTTTAAAATTCATACCCCCATCCGAGGAACCAACACTCTCCAGTGCTCCCCACTAGATATTGACAACCTTTCCCCACCCCACCTGCCCTCACCTACAACTTCCTAAACTTCAGAACTTTCCTTTCACTACTTTCTTGGGTCAATTTCCTTAAAGCAGGGATACTTGCTAGAGTTAACTTGATAAACTACCTTGCACTCCACTGATCACGTGTTGCCTTTCCCCGGTAATAGATTTGCATTTAAAGACATGCTTCAAACTCCATAACTCAAAGACTAAAAGTCAGAATTTCTAGCAGCACTGGATTTCAGACCAGGAAGATTTGGGCCGTGGGGAAGGGCAAGCCATGTGGTGGTGGTGGTCACAGTCACAACCCAGGGAGCCACCTTCTTATGTCCTCTTTGAAAGCCTAATTAGCATAATCCAATTTACCATGCTTTGTGCACAGCACCAATGCACAATTCTTCACGTGCTCCTGGTGCTAAAGTCACTGCTCCAACTAGACATGTAGTGTTTGAAGACTGGCCATAAGGGATCTGGGAAAAGGATAGATCTTTCTAAACTCACAAAGAGAATTCATAAGAAGGGGAGATGAAGAAAACCACCAATTTAAAGATCTAGAAGATAAACTTGGTCTACCTTCTGGATGCATTAAAAACAAAACAAAAAAAATGCATTGAAATAATTCACAGGAAGTGACTTCTGGCAGAATTCAGCTCAGTTAACATATATTTGTTGATTGTCAATGCAAATTAATAATGATAATAATAAATGACTAATCAGTGGAACTGAATTAGCATTTACTTTGTATCATGCACTTCACTAAGCATTTTACATGGATTATTTAAATTAGAAATGTCATCAACCTTGTTGTTTGTCAGGCAATGGTATGCTAGGTAACCAGGGAGAAAAAAAAAATGCCCTTATTTGTAACATTTGCTAATTGCAATGGTGGAAACACCCTCAACATGGATGGTTCCAAGCTACCAACAGTTCACAAAATTTCTGAATATATAATAACTGCCCCACAGAAGTCCTTACTATAAAAATTGGCTGTCATGGAGAACAGAAACTGGTTCCAGCACACCAATGGTGGTGTATGCTTTATGTCAGCCTTTGTTAGGGTGACCAATTCTTCCCAGTTTGCCTTGGACACTGCAAGTTTTAGTATTGAAAGATCTGTTGGTAGGGAAACTTCTTGTTCCCTAACTGGGGCTGTTAGTCACCCTGTCCTTTGTGCATGTGGGGAAACTGAGGTTTAAAGAATTTAGAATATTTGTCCAGGATCCCAGATGTAGTAAGCAGTAGAACAACTGCCAGGACCCAGGAGTCCACTAACACAAAGCCCGTGAACTTCACGGCAGCGGAAGCGAGGTCTTCCGTTCTTCAGCAGAGAAGAGTAGCTCTGAGTGCAAAACATGACTATATATGAAAGCATGCATGTACACACGCATATAAACTTTTATGTCATAGAAAATGGAAAACCTAAAGTGCTCTGTGGCAGAATTAAGGTCTATTTTACGTATGTCAAAGAACTGATTACAGCTAATTCAAAGATTGAGCTCAATCTCCATTTATTGAGATCCCCTAAGAGGAGCTGTTCACAGCTTTCTAGAATCTGCACTAATGTAATTTATACAAATCCTCCACATTATTCAGCGGCCATCGATGAAGCCAAGCTCCACTTCTCCGCACACATCCACAGCTGTACGATCAGTGCTCCGTCTTTTAACAACGTAGGAAATTTTATGTGAACAAATTCGCCTTTTCTTCATGATGAATATAAGCTTCATTAACTACAGCACATTCCTTCAATTTAGGAAATCATTTAAGTGATTATTCCTAATGAGCATCAAGATATTTATATGAAAAGTAGAGCTTTTTCCCTCCTGAGTTGAAACTCATGAAACCTAGTAAGCTTTTTTGATGAGAATATCCTTCAAGAATGTCTCATGAATAATAATCTTAACGTTCGATTGTTTGTTAAGTAAAATAAAGTTTTGTTTAGAAGCTTCAGATTTTGTTTTTCCATTTCTGATATAGGTTATAATAAATACCATCTCTAAAAGCCAAGATTGTTAAAAAAAAAAAAAGTCAAGTGGATTTGTTTAAACTACAGTGAACATCACTTTTAACCTAATGGACACCTTTTACTGGGTAAAATGAATTATCTACTACATAGAGGTAAGTTATTCTGATTTTATAAAATGCCATACTATTCTAAAAGCCTTAGTAGAGTGCAAAATGACATTAATTCACAACAAGCAATGTTCCAGGAGATTTGGTTCAATAAGAATACATACATCTGAAAAATAGTGATTCTCAATACCCTTGAGAAATCTTCATTATCTTAAAAGCCTTCAAGAAACTCTTCTCAAATATTCTTTATTAAAAAAAATCCAAAAAAAAAAAACCCACAAACCCTCCCCTCATTAGCTTTGAAAATAAATATGTGCCAAATAGAGCTTGTGTGTGTGTGTGTGTGTGTGTGTGTGTGTGTGTATGTGTGAGTAGAACAGAAAATGAAGGAAACAGATATATTTAAATTGCAGGGCGGGGGGTGGGGGGTCACAAAATAGTAACGAGAAATAGATTCAAAGTTTCACAGAGGAACGTATGTCCCTGAAGTCTGTTTCATGCTAAAATTGCATGAGTGTAACAGTGCAAAAGGGACCCAGCAAAAATATTATAGAATGTTGGATCTAACCCTTGGGGAAAATGTCAACTGACTCAAGTGGGCAGCCAAAGACTATATGTGTGGGACATGAAGGTGAGGAAGCCTGGAAAGAAAAGAGTGTCTCTCCAGGATAAATCAGCAATTTTGTGGTTTGCACAAAGAAGCCAGTCATCTGCTATTTTTATTTGTTTGGCTCAGAGGCCCAGGATTTAAATTAGTATCCCTGAACTTACACATCTGATTTCAGAAAACATGGAAAGACTGGAAGGAGAACAAGATAAGATGACCTTAAAAAGAAACTTGACAGTTCTCTCTGTGATGGTTCAGGGTCAGCTTCACCTGTGTGCTACAAACAATCAGATGTTCTAGCATCAGAAATTATGACCTCAGCTCTGGTTTAGAATTTAGGCTCACAGCACCTCCACATTTTATGCCAATTTTTTCTAGGAAAAGTATTGAGATCTCTTATTAATTTCTTAAAGCAGTAAGAAAAAAAAAACTGATGGTTACCAGCGGGGAGGGGAATGGGGGGGATGGGTGAAATAGCGGATGAGGATTAAAGACTACCCTTATCATGCTGAAAAAAATAAAGTAAAATAAAAGAAGGAAAAAGAAATGAGTTAATATTTGTATAGCACTTAGCTCAGTGCCTGACACATAATAAATAAAAATAATATTAAAAAAATGCAAGTGATTATTCCACTTCCATTATTATTATTATTATTATTATTATTATTTTAAAAAAAGAATGAAAGGAGTAAGAAACTCTACAGTAGGGGGCGCCTAGCTGGCTTGGTCAGTAGAGGATGCAACTCTTGATCTTGGAGTTATGAGTTCGAGCTCCATATTTGGAGTGGAGATTACTTACAAAATAAAATCTGAAAGAAAGAGAAAGAAAGAAAGAAAGAAAGAAAGAAAGAAAGAAAGAAAGAAAGAGAAAGAAAGAGAGAGAAAGAAAGAAAGAAAGAAAGAAAGAAAGAAAGAAAGAAAGAAAGAAAGAAAAGAAAAGAACATTTGGTAGAATCTCTGGTCTGTGATTGCAACATATAATTCACTATTTACGTATCCTTGATTACTTAGAAGATGTACAATGAAGTTATAATAAGTTCTAGTCACCTTTTAAGTATCTTTTAAGCTTATACTGAAAAGCTCATAAATTAAAGCAGATGGAAATTAAATCATATTTCTCAAAATATGAGAAATTCCAAAATAATTATTTAAGTACACTTATTATACATTTTAATATTTTCAAACTGCACCAGTAACATGTTCTCAGAGACCATCTGTATTAAATGTGATTTTTATTGGTAGTAGAACTGGTCTTTGGTCAGGGACAATCATCGGTATAACACAATGTTAGGGAACTTACTGAAGTAAGCCTGAGCCTCCAAATGCCCTATTACTTTGCTGGGCTGAAAATTCTACCATGACAGATACATTCTTCCATACTGTCTCCCTCTGTTTCATCTAAGCTGTAAACATCCTGAGGAAAAAAGCATTGCTTTAACCCATCAGTAATTTACTAAAACCATGAACAAAACCATAGAAGCCTGCCGCAATCTCACGAATTTCAAAGGGAAAAGAAAAGGGGCTCTTGAACCAAGAAAGGGAAACGATGTTTCAACGGAAAAAAGAAGTAATTATGAAAATGAAAGACAGGAATGCTAAAGACGGTCTCACTCACAAGTCATCATTCACCAGCATATCATTTATAATTAACAGAAAAATGCGTCACAGATAAGAAGTATATAAAAAAAACTTTAAAGATATACTATGTATTTAAATAATTTAAAATCTATCATGTTTTTTCTAGTAATTGTACTTCCTTCAAAAATATCAAGATCACTTTTAGCTCTTAACTCAAATTAAAAAAAAATTTAATGTTTATTTTTGAGAGAGAGAGAGAGAGAGAGACAGAGTGCAACTGGGGGAGGGACAGAGAGAGAGAGACAGACAGAGAGTCCAAAACAGACTCTCGGCTCTGAGCTGTCAGCAGAGAGCCCCATGTGGACCTCGAATTCATGAGCTGTGAGATCATGACCTGAGCCGAAGTCAAATGCTTCACTGACTGAGCCACCCAGGCGCCCCTCAAATTTATAATGAATATAAATTGAGATATTACTATATTTTCCTATTTTTTTAATTCTGTTCTTGATTTTTAATATTGCAGTGCTCTGATTTTAGATTAATGGGGCAGGTTAAATAAAATAGAAACTACCTCAAATTCTCTTTCCAACACTTGCACTTTTCACTTTTTGCTTCCAAGAATAGAAATATTCTTAAGCCATCACCTTAAAAAAACCAAAGCCATCTTAACCAGAAAGGAAACTGTCCATATGCTAAACACAGGGAAGTAACTAAAATATCAGAGTCACTGGGGCACCTGGGTGGCTCAGTCCCTAAGCGTCTGACCCTTGATCTCTGCTCAGGTCATGATCCCACGGTTTGTGGGATAGAGCCCCGAATTGGGCTCAGCACTGAGTGTGAAGCCTGCTTGGGATTCTTTTTCCCTCCCTCTCCCTCTTTCCTTCCCTACTTCTGCTTCCTCTCTCTCTCAGGATAAACGAAGATTTCAAAACTAAATAAATAAAATATCAGTCAGAAACAGAAGCTAAAGCTGAGATGTTTGTGGGGAGAGTGACATCAGCTAGAGGCCTTAATGGTGTGATTCTGAATCTGGTGTTGGAAGGAGAATCCAGGTCCCAGGTCCAAAGCACACAGGAAGAGGAGACTGGGATTCCTGCAAGAATTTGGGAAGCACAGGAAGTAATCAACAAGATAACTGACATATGAGACAGAAGACACAACAGGGAAATTTAAATTTTGATGAATTTAATTGATAGAAGAATATGAGAAAGCTTTAAAAATAATTTGTATTTAAAAGGTTAAAAGCAATAAATGGAGAAATATAAGTATACATAAAGAAATGAACCACATATACAAAGGACAGGAGATTTTTTTTTTAATAACCAAATGAGGATTCTGAAAATCAAAATATATTCATTGAAATAAAAACTCAAGGACTCAAGAGATTGATTAAACTGTACCCTAAACACAGCTGAAAAAAGCATTTTGAATTGAAACCTAGAAGTGAGAAAATGACTCTGGATACAGCCCAAGATAAAAGGCGGGAGATGTGTAGGCATGGATATAAAGAAAGCACAAAATGCGTCAAGGGAGAAAGATAGATGTTTCAAGCCAACTGAGCCAAAACAAAACTACAACTCAAAATATAATAGTGAAATGATAGAAAAGAAAAAAAACAAAAGGAAGAGACTTAAAAGCATCTAACAAAAAAAAGACAGAATTAATTATAAAGAGACTAAAATTTGACAGTCTTCTCATAGCATCAGAAAATGCTAAAAACAGTGTCAACCCAGAAATCTATATGCAGGTAAGAGTATCATTCAAGATTAAAGAAAAAAAAAAGTTTTAAGATCCAAAAATATTAGCAAAAGTCACTGGACTGACACTATAAGATAAACTAAAAATACGAATGTCAAGAAAAAACTAAACCCGGGGGGGGGGGGGAGGAGGGGAAAAGGAATGAGATGTAAGAAATAAGAGATCTACTGAGGCTGCCAAATCCTCTTACTCATAGATACTCCTCACTAAAACAACCAAAACTCAGTAAGAAGAAAATTAAGCTAAGAAGAAAGCAGATATAAAAAATAATGGTGAGTAAAAAAACAGATTACCATATAAATCCAATAAACAGCGATCATAAAAATCATTGTAATAATAATGACCCCAAAAAATCGGTTGCCATGAGATTTAATAATAAGGTAGAACCAAGATATCAGCTAATCATAAACAAAGGACGAAAGAGGAATTTGGAGAACAAATTTTCCGAGGGCTCTCGGTTTGTTTGGCAGAAGCATAGAAATGTAAATTAACCTTAGAATTTACTAATTATGCAGGTTAAAAATTTTAAGTGTGCTCCTCCTCCTTCTCTTCTTAACCCCTTCCCCTTCCTCTGGTGAACAACAGAAGCATAAAGCCAATATGTGGAATAGAGCAAGGTAGGTGTCTACGCTGGAGTCAAGGCAGCCACAGTGACCTAGAGTATGATTTGGAGCCCAAAGAGGGTGACAAGGACAGGACATTCATGAACATGGTGCCTAGCAAGGCTGTACCTCTACACCAAGCTATAGAATAATGTGGCCTGGTAGGAGATATCAAAGAACGAGCAGTGTTGGAGGGTGTCCATATGGGTCAGGGATTGAGCGATGACATCGAAGTGGGTGTGGAAACCTGGGCAAGGTGTCAGACCTCAAGTGTGGTGAGGAGAATGTCAATGCAGGGGGGATATTCAGCCTGAGGAGTGGAGCCCAAGTGGACTGAAAGGGTGTCTGCATATGTGAGCAGCCGAGTGTGGAGGGCTGACCCCCAGCAAGTGAAGAGATCCTCCCCTCCATATAAGAGGGGCATTGCAGGATGGGTCATGAGCCCAAACAAACTAAAAGAGGTACCTATACTAATGGATGGTTTCAAGTGGAGTTTCAGATCCAGGAAAGGATGTCCTTTCCCAATGGGGTGTCCAGAATTGGGGGTTGGAGCCCCATCAGGGTAAAGAGAAGCCACTCACATGACGGTGGCAGGGGTGGCCTGGCACAAGATGTCAGAGCTTGGGAAGAGTGAGGAGGGTTCCCGTTCGGGGGACAGGGCAGCATTGCTGATGTGAGATTGGTCACAAACAAGGGGACTGGTTCAATGAGGAAACACATTAAGAATAGGAGGTAGCATTCTCACTGTTGGCGAAGGGAATTGGAAATACAGAAAGGGAGAAAGCTAGGCTGAGCCTGTGCCACTGGATTGGAATTAGAGGTATTTGTTTAAAGGTGTGGTTTTCAATTCATAGAATACATATAAACGTTTACATGTCTAAGTATATATGTATGTATATATGTGTGTGTATACTACGTGTATGTGTATATTATAGTTCTGCCCCAGGGTAGCAACACTCCAACTGTAATGAGCACTACAGACACTCTGATTTTGGCTTTTAAATATCATTTTCCACTAATAAAACCAGGGATCCTTGGAGAAATATTTCATTCCAGGAAGGAAAGCTATGCCCAAGGAAAGATGAAGACATGCCAGAAAGACAGGAGAACCAGCTTGAAAAGGATCTCATTTGCCAAACCTGAAGCAATTTGTGTACCAGAATAATGATAGAAGCAGAGCAATCTATAGCTGTAGCACAGAAAAAGAAATAATATGGATATATAGATAGTACAAATTACAAAAATAATACTAATAATAATAGGCATTAGGGAAGCCAAAAATGATTCTTAAAAAGCAAAGAAAAATATGCCTTAAGATATAGGCAGAGCTTTATGAAAAATAATGTAAGAAAGAAGAGAGAAGGCACAGAGAAGTAATGTCAATATTATGAAAAGTACCATAATCTCAAATACAGTGAAGTTTTAAACTCTTAAAATAATTCTATGAAAACACCTAATGCCAATACATTTTCAAGCTTAGATAACGGTACAATCTCCTAGAAAACCATAATTAGCTATAACTTGTTATATAATATGTAGTAATTGATTAGAGAAAGAACAACATTAGAAGAATTGAATTTATAGTAAATTGCCACCCCCCCACATAGCACATACTCTTTGTACACACGCTCATTAAAAACAAGAATAGTTTCAGACTGTCTTGTTAGGAAGTCTTCCTGAACTTTCAAGGAACACATAATTCGTATCTTATTCGAAGTGAGTCAAAGAAGAAAAAAAGATTGTGCAAGGAGTGTAAACTAATATTATTGTGGATACAGATACATAAATCTAAATACAATGGTAGGAAACCAAATTCGACATTTTGTGTTGAGAATAAGAACAGAATGAAAAGAATAATGTGTCGTGATCAAGTAGGAACATTCAAAAAATACAAAAGTGGCATTACATGGCAGGATACTAATGCACCTCACCACATTAACAGATTAGGAAGTAGAAAACATACCAACATCTCAACAGTTGCAGGAAAAGCAATCGTTCAATTCAATATTCATTCCTGATAAAGTCCTTAGCCAGTTATTAATAGAAAGACATTTCCTATCCCTCCGAAATTTTATCTACATAAAACACTGCTTACTGGTGGAAGTTCAGAAGTTGTTATAAACTCAGGAATAAGATAAGGATGACAAGTATCGCCTCCACTACTCAACATTTTCTGGCAGTCTTTACTGAGCTAGTAATAAGGAAAAGGAAATGAGCAAAAGAATTTTCATAGGCAAAGAGATAATTGTCTATAAAGACAATGCAAAAGGAACTAAAACCAAAGATTAAAATTTCATGAGACTTTTCATCAGGGCTGTTGGAATTAACGTGATCAGAGAAATACCAATATCATAACAATCATTTAAAACGTTTCAAAAACACTATTAAATAATCTCAATTAAATCTAGAAGCTATCCAAGAATAGGTCAAACAAAAGATGAACAAGAACAGAGAAATGTACAAAATATAACTGAAAGTCCCCAAAGAACTCTTGATTAGATAGGGAGGTGGACCACGTTTGTGGATATAGTTAATGTCGTCTCGGTTCTCCCCCCATATTAAGACTAACACGTAATACATACTATGGATTACGTAAAAATATCAAACACGTTTTTTCATAGGCAAACGATTATCAAAACTCACGTTAAAGAATAAAAATCTAACAGCAGCCAAGACAATTAAAAAGAATAAACAAGGATGTGAGGTTTACTCTACCAGAGAGCAAGAATTATTAAAAAAAAAAAAAAAAAAAGGAATTATTAACACACAACTAGATAAAGGACACGATGCCACAGAATTGAGAGCCCATAGAAAGACCAAACATGCAGGACAATCTGTTGTACGACAAACAGCATCACACGTCAGCAAAGGATGGTATTTACACAACTAGTTCTGCTTGTAGAAAAAATATTAAATTAAATTCCTACTTCATATTATGCCCCTGAATTAACTCGACGGTATTAAAAACCAAAATCTTTTTAAAAATTCCTGTCATTAGGGGCGCCTGGGTGGCGCAGTCGGTTAAGCGTCCGACTTCAGCTCAGGTCACGATCTCGCAGTCCGTGAGTTCGAGCCCCGCCTCGGGCTCTGGGCTGATGGCTCAGAGCCTGGAGCCTGTTTCCGATTCTGTGTCTCCCTCTCTCTCTGCCCCTCCCCCGTTCATGCTCTGTCTCTCTCTGTCCCAAAAATAAATAAACGTTGAAATTAAAAATAAAATAAAATAAAATAAAAATTCCTGTCATGAATAAAATATTTAACAGAAGGTCTTATAAACTCTGATGGAAGAGCATTTCTACCTAAAACCATAACTCAAAACACAGATAATTAGGACTACATTAAAATGTAAACATCTTTGTCACAAAAGGCACAACGGATAAAGGTGGACAAGCAAAAAACTGAAAGAAAATATTCACGATGAGGAAAACAAAGGAATAATACCAAATTTGAAAATACTCCTACACACGATAAGAACCACGTACACACGACCATGTAGGAAAATAGACAGAGACACTTATATAAGGAATTCACAGAAAAGGCAGTTCATAGGCAAACAATTGGTGAAAAGTAGCGTCATCTTACAAGGTGCTAGAAAATGCCAATTAACTCTTTTTTTGGCTGGGGGGGGGGGGGAATTTCATTTCATAATTTCCAGGTTGGCAAACTATTTTTTAAGCATAGAAATGTTAAAAGTTAGTGAATATGTGCAGTACCAGTGACTGCTTTTTCAAAAGTAAATTGTTATTCCTACTTTGGAGAACAATTTGGGAATACCCAGTAAGTTAAAAATGTGTTTGATCTAGGCCCACAACTACATATATATATATTATATATTATGTATATACATATTATATATATACTAAATAATATATTATATATATACTAAATAATATATTATATATTATATATATACTAAATAATATATTATATATTATATATACTAAATAATATATTATATATTATATATAATATATTATATATACTAAATAATATATTGTATATTATATATTATATATAATATATTATATATATTATATATATATAATATATATATAATATATATCAGGGAAATCCTTACAAATGTGCCTCAGAAGACTTGTCAAGAATGTCCCTTGAAGACTTGCTTATAACAACTATATGAATGGAAACAACTTAAGAATCCACCAGTAAGAAAATCTATACATACTTTGCAGAATATAACACTATACTACATGGTGGTTAAAATGAACAAGTAAGGACAAGTAAGTTTCCACATACAGATCTCAAAGGCATCACATTTCGTGAAATAAAAAAGAAAGATAAAAATTGCTGAATACAGTATGCTGTCATTTATATAAAACAAACACATAATTACGTAGACACGCACACACATATTATTGAACTGGAAACACACACAAGTATTTGAGAGTGGTAGTTTCTGGGGAAGTTTGGGGAAGAGGCTTAATAATATCATTTTTTTTCTTTAATGTTATATTTCCTTTAATATATATATCATAAGCAATAATGGCAATATTTTATAATTTTTAAACGCTGGTGACTGGGCATGTGAGAATTGTGACACTACTTTAATTTTTGTAGTTTACCATGTTTACTAAATTAAATGTATAAAAGTTGTTTCATCCTTCCATCTCCTTACATTGCTAAGTATTAAAATGATGCATATGGCTGAAGAGTCATGGTTAGCTCACTGGTATATTTCTTATGGAGATTCCTTATTAATTCACAACTAAACTTTCAGGTTTTCAAAACATGGTACGAAATCGATAAATGGCAGTTATCCAGAGACTACATGAAGTAATCCAGAAATTAGCGTCCCAAGAAAATGCCCCTGGTGGAAAGAAATCAATTTGAATCTCCAGCCTAACACTTTCAAATGATCTAAATATTGTCTTTTATAATGAAAGTCCTAAAGGAAAGTTACAAATTGCCACTATCAGGAAGGAGTGACAAAGTTTGAGAAATATGTCATTGGAAACCGTCACAAGGTTACATAATAAAGCAGATTTTGCTGATTCATAGCTCATTATTTTATTTAATTATGAGACATTGGAAGTTGTGGAGCAAATGGCAAACATTTGCTCTGGAGAAAATGCCTATTATTTTCTCCTTTCTTTAATCTGATCCTGTAGGTGGTCAGTTCCAATTGCTAAATTTGGCACTGGTAAGTTCGTTCTTTTTAAGCCAAGTGAAACAGGCATTGGATAGCTAAATGGACACACACACAATTTTTTTTTTTTTTTACTATGTTACGTTCACAAAATTTCACACTTTCCAAGTGTTATAATAGCTACGTTGTTCATTGAAAAGATTCATATGGACCCAGGGCAGGGAGAAACAAGGGACTTTTCACTTGAAACAAGGCATTGGGAATACAGTAACATCAAAACCAGGAGCAGAAGATGCTCCAGAAAAAAATAGGTTCGTGCAGCTGGTGGGTGCAATGAGTTTCCACGCTGGCATTACCTGATCGCTTCGTAATTCTAAATACTGTCAGGATTACAAATAGTTCAAAGGATTGGAATTCTCAGTCCTGGAAGATTTTGTGATAGAAGAGTTTTTCTTTTCTTCTTTTTTTTTTTTTGTTTGTTTTGTTTTGTTTTAATAAAAAAGGGAAGGGACCATAAGTAATCAGGAACGAGAAAAAAAGGGCACCTATGAGCAGTTATTAATTTGCCTTGTGGGGCTGTGGAAGCGTCTGTACGTCTCCATGCCCAAATATATTGTGAAAAGGATGTCTTCTACTTAAATTACTACAGCGCAATTTGCTGCAAAATCATTAGCGGTGGGCCCTCACAAGAACTAATCCAATCTTCAAGGCGCTATCTTAATGTGTTGCTCCCTCACTCAGTCATTGGTAATTTTACAACATTTCAATGGATATTGCCAGAGTCAGGGCCAATGGAATATTTGCTAGAAGTGCTGGGGAAAAGCACAGTAATTAAGGCAACCTAGCAGTTAACCTCAATTAAAAGGAACCTCCAGGACAAAGTTGGTTTTCTGATTTGCGGCAGCCAATTGCTTCTACCCTTTACGAGAGTTATTAGTCAAATTCGAATCGCCTGTGTCACTGGCGGCACCCCTCATGTAGCTCAGGATTTGTTTCTGAGCCTTCCTGTCCCTAATCAGTTATATAAACCTTTCTGGGTGCTTTGTTCCAGGCTATGAAAATCTCCATCTGGAAAGAAAATTTATTTTGGGTTATTTTATTTTGTTTCATTTTATTTTTTAAAACTATCTTATTATAGTCTCTAGGCTAAGTACATGTTTCAACTCTCCAAATTACTTTCTGGAGAATTTCAGTAAAAAGAGAAACAAAGAAACATGTTAACATTTCCATGCCATTACTTAACAAAGTTTCCACCAAGAAAGAAAATCATCGCTCCTAAACTGCTATTAAACCCGAATGCCCTGGAAAAAGCAAGAAACTTTTATACTGTTGTCATACAAGACAAGATCAAAGTCCCAACATAGCTGGGCGGGTCCACTAAGTCTTTGAAATTCTAAGTCACGTGCCCTCCGCTTTGGTACCCACCCCTAGGTGTGTTTCCATAGTGGAAGACAATCCCCAGGGAGGTTGATGGTCATGGGTAGGTGCAACTGAGACTAACAGGTGCTAGCTTGCATTAACAAGTAGATTACCATTTGGTTTTCCCAATTATATCCTGGAGTCAACCCAAAGAACTGGAGGAAACAAAGCCAGGTTAATTTAGTCTCCTAGTGATTTGGGACTGATTTGTGCTGCACAGATTTATTTGCCCCTCAACTGCCATCAAAGAGGTTTAGCAATCTCCATGGAACACCCTCTCCCTTTGCTCACCCAACCCTATCAACAAGTTTTGCTGTTGTTGTTGTTGTTGTTGTTTCGGTTTTTGGGGGTTTTTAAAAACCATTTATCTATAGAGAGGTGGTTTTCTCTCAGATGCTAATGAACAATTCATTCTGGCAAGAAAGACCAACACAAACAACCCTTAGGTAAGGTTCCTGCTTCCTAATGAACAGCGCCCTTGGGCTCCAGGCTGCAGAGCCAAATAAATGATTCCACAAGCCCAAAAGCTCATTATTGGCCTGAAATAGGCCCAGCCTCAGGCATCTGTGACTGTATTCAGATCGTTAAGAATCTTCTGGTGGTTATTGCTTTCTCCTTTTCGTGTTTAAGAAGCCAAGGAGGCACCTTTTCCAGCCTCCCCCACGCCTGTAAACCTATTTCTTATTCTGGATTTTGCCATCTCCCTACTCTCTGCCTTGTGTCCCCTACTTTTTTTTTTTAACCTATAGGTACAAAATTAAGACTTTCTCTCCAGTCAATGACCCTACTTTTGAGGTTCAGTAGTTGTCATGTGCACAGCTGGGGATTTACCCTTTTTATTGTCTCACAAAGCCCACCACAGAGGGTCACAACCTTCTCTGGAATTTGCTCCTTTCATGTGCCAGCACCTCCAAACCTGAGGGGAGTTTAATAAGAAAATGCAGAGCTGAGTCAAAATGATTTCAGGGAACCTGGGGGGCGGGGAGGGGGGTGGTGTTCATTTAAAATACTTCCCATCTCTAAGTCACACATATGTTACCGAACAAGTTCCTGGGAAGCAAGCACAGAATCCGGACCTCGGACGTGTCTTGTAAATTAGCAAGGAACTTAACTTGTATCTTACTTTTCTGACATAATGGAGATGGAAGATTTCAGAACCCCAAACATTTTCCAAACCCTACCCGCCCCACCGCCCCCCCCCCACCCCCGGGCTTTTTTTTTTTATTAGGTACTAATGAAATAATCTTTTATTTTAAGTAAGATATTCATCCACGAGTTATTCCACTGATCAATAAGTTTTTACACCCACAGACATCATGATAAACAAATCTGCATTTTTCACTTGCCAAAAAATTCTTGTTTCTGGAATTGAGATTACGGAAAAATAGTTCATGCTTAAGCTTTCTCATCAAGATGTTGCTTTCCCTACATTTGCTCTAGAGCTCATGACATTGAACTAAACATCTATTCAATACCCATGTTTAAGTCATATTTGGGATATTTTGTTTTGGTAAGGAAAGGTAATTCTTTGAGAAAATTATTTCAAAGAAATATTCGGCAATGGAAAGCCAACAGGAGGAGATAATTAGAGGGGAAAGCACAGGTTCAATGTTAGCATTTTGTCATCTAGCCAGGCTCAAAGATATTGACGGTACAGAATGAAGCTGAGACTAGAGAGAAAAAAGTTGAGCAATTCTTACAGTACCTGGGTGGCTTAGTCAGTTAAGAATCTGACCTCAGTTCAGGTCACGATCTCAGGGCTCCTGGGTTTGAGCCCCGCATAGGGCTCTGCGCTGACAGTGCAAAGCCACCTGTGATTCCGGGGTTCTCTCTCTCTGCCCCCACCCCCTACACGCTTACTCTCTCTCTCTCTCTCTCTCTCTCTCTCTCTCAAAATAAATAAACATTAAAAAAAGTGGGAGTGTTCTCTTTAGTAAAAACAATCGTAGAGCAGTGAGGAAATGGAAGTCAGATATTATACATAGCTTTCTACCTTTTTTTTATTTTAGCTACACATTTATCAATGCCTGTGATGACCCCGCCAGGGATTTTATTCGTTCATTCATTAAGTAAGGTTTTATTGAACAGTTTGAAGGTGAGTCATACAGTAAATATGAAAAGAATTAAGACATGATTCTCCTATCCTTAGTGAGTCCTTCTTTGATCTGTTTAAAGAAGGAACATGATCTTCTTGGGATAAGATAACTGGAAAGACCAACTCAAAACGTATAGGTGAGTTATTTCTAAAATTCAGAGAACCCAGCTGTTGAGAAACAGTTCTGACTGTAACTTCCTTCTGACCATCAGGAAGGGGCTTGGGGTACACTGGGGCAGAAATGAGGAATCCTCCTGCTAAAAGCACAGAATTAGACTCTACTTTGCTCTTGAAAAGTTTTTGCCAGCTGTCCTGAAAAACACCTGTTACATGTTTACTTCATCCATTTTTCTAACTAGTTCTGTTTTCACTTACAATTTTTAAGAAAGAGTAAAATATTCATGATTAAGTGAGGAGCCCCAGCAAGTAGGATTGAATGCTTCACTGCTGATCCCATTTTTGGAACAGTAGCTAGGATGGCAGGGGGCTGGGGGTGTTGAAATTGCAAAACTAAATAATGAAGTCGTAACACATGTCAAGTGGTGCCTAATGATGTGTTACTAGAAGAAATCAATATTTAGGGACAATTCCTCACTGAAAAAGTACTGACATATGCTTTTCTTCTTATCTTGGTTAAAAGCAGTGTTTGCAGATCTGTCTGGGTTTTTTGTCCCAGCTGTACCTCTTACTGATTTTACGAACTTGGGAAAGTTACTCGATTTCTCTGTGCCTCAATTTCCACATCTGTTATATAAAACAGAAGACTTATTTTGAGAATTAAAACAGAAAATGCCCATGAAGAACTGAGAAAAATACATGACACATAATAAATGTTTCATAAATGTCAGTGATGATGATGACGATAAAGGTGATGCTACCACTCATTTCTTCAATAAATATTTATTGGGTGCCTGTATATATATATATCACAGCCCAGATTTTTCAGGATGGATTGTATTACATTTAATGATATTCCTTTAAATAAAAGAGATTTGATGTATATAAAACTAATGATGACATTTTTATTACATTTTCATATAAATTAATTTACAAAAAAAAAAAAAAACACGCCGGAGCATAAGACACAAAAATTTATAGAATAGGGTTATAGACTTCGGAGTCAAAATGGTCATTTAATGCACTTTGGGTCACATTGGTAGATTTACCTGTTTTGTAACCTTAGGCAGGATACATAATATCTCTAACCTCTTACCAGTTTCCTCATCTGGAAAATGGAGCTAATAATGGATACATATTTCAGAATATTATTTGCTGATTAAATGAAGTAATTACTATCATATACCTGAAAAAAAGACTAACTCACTTAACAACGTTTGCAGTTAATAGGGATTCTGGCCACATAAGTAATAGCAATGACCTTTCTATGACAGATCCTGAATGCATAACTCTTCGGTTTAAATATTGAGGGTGCCAGGGTCGCTCTGTTGGTTAAGCGCCCTACTTGGGCTCAGGTCATGATCTCGTGGTTTGTGAGTTTGAGCCCACGTTGGGCTCTGTGCTAACAGCTCAGAGCCTGGAGCCTGCTTCAGATTCTGTGTCTCCCCCTCTCTCTGCCCCTCCCATGCTCATGCTCTGTCTCTCTCTGTCTCTCAATAATAAATAAACGTTAAAAAATTTTTAATAAAAAAAATAAATGAATATTGAGAAATGGGAGCATTCTAGACCAATGGAATTGGTCAGGATATATGGGTAAAAGCATGAGTTATACCATTAATCAGCTCTAGGCTCTCAAAGATATCACTTCATTTTATTTAATTTTTCTTCATTTTAAAATAATGGAAACCAACTGTGTGACTTGGCAGGACTCTTCTGATTCTAAGTGCCATAAGCCAATGGGAGGATGAAGACATTGCACACAATCAGATGAGGATATCACAGCACTGATTTTCTCTGCAGCTGTATATTTGTTCCAAGTGCCTAAAACTCTTATTCTGAGATCTTATGCAGAGTTGAATGATTTTTTTTTTGTTTTAATTGGGAAACTTCATCTTAAGAAAACAACAAAGGAAATGGCAGCAAAGCTCAAAAATGAGAATCACAAGCATATTATCGTAGAGTTAATTGAAGCCTAATCATATACAGCAAAAGTACAAATGACGTACAGAGGCATTTCAATGATAATTTCTCCTAAGACCTGGTAAAATCTCTTAACCCCAAAACGGATAATAAAATATAACCATTTAAGTCTGGAATAAAAATATCCAGGTGTTTTAGTTCCAGCATAGTGGTTCACTTGAATCCATGTATCCCGTTGATTATGGCTAAAAATTCTGGATAGAAAACAAACAAACAAAAAAATTATACAGGCTTGAAATGAATGAACAACCAGGAGTTATTAGCAGAGAAATAGAAAATCTAAAAAAGAACCCAATGGAAATGTTTGAAAAATGTAGTATGTGAAATGGAAAAGTCATTGAATGGTATGATTCAACAGAGATGACAAGAAAGAATCTGTCTACTTGAAGGTAGACTGATACAAGTTATTCAATCTGAAGAACAGAGAAAGAAATAGATATAATTTTTTTTAAAAAAGAACAAAAACCAGATTTAGGAATTTATGATATTATATAAAAGAAATTCTAACATATACATCACTGAAATAAAGGAAAGTAAAAGGAAAGCCAGAAGTAAAGAAAAAAGACTTTGGAACGTAATGAAGGTATGAAAAGCATGGTTAAACACTTTCCAAATTTGGTGAAAGACAACAGTTTATAAATTCAAAACGTTCACCTAATCCCATGCAAAGTAAACTCATTGAAACCGTGCCTATATACATTGTGGTCAAAATGTTGTTAAACCAAAGGCAAAGAAATGTATCTGGAACATATGGAGAGAAAAAGACTTTACATCCAGAGTAGCAATCATTTGATTGGTATTGGATTTCTTGTCAGCCAGTGTGGAAGTCAGAAGACATTGGAACAACTTCTTTAAAGTACTGAAAGGAAGGAAAGAAGGAAAAAAAAAAGGACAGATAGAATTTTATATGTAGTGAAAGTATTCTTCAGAAATGACATCATTCTCAGATACAAGGGAACTACGATTATTGCACCAGAGACCTGCTGCACAAATATGCTGAGGGAAATTATTTAAGCTCAAGGGAAATATCAGAGAAAAATGTGTTCCTTTGGGAATAAAGGAATAACAACAAACATGGCAAGTATATGATTAAATTTAACAGGCATATTATCCTTTTAAGTTCTTTAAAGTATGTATGAAATTATAAAATATGTGTATACAAACATTCATGTATGTATGTAAAAATTCATAAAGTATGTATGAAATATAAAATTATTAGGTAGAGGAATATGTGTGTGCATATATGTACAATATATATATGCAATATACACATTTTATAAGTATATGTAAACAAGCAATACATAATGACAAATGTAACATAAAGGTCCTCATTTATATGAGATAGTACAATATCAACTATCAGTAGACTTATTAGGTTAGGTGTGTATACTTTAACTCCTAGAGCAACCACACACAAAAAAAGAGATCTAGCCAAAAAGAGAAACTTAAAGTAGAATGCTAAAAATATATTCAGAGAATCCAAAGAAAGAAAGAAATGAAGGAACAGAGGAACAGATGAGAGAAACAGAAAACAAATAATAAAATGGTACACCTAAATCAAACAATATCAATAGTTATATTAAATGTAATTATTTAAAAGACTTTTATGAAAAGGCAGAAATTAATAGAGTAGATGACAAAGTAAGATCATTTTAGAAATTCCCTATCAGAGACGCACTTTAAATATAAAAACAAAAAATAGGTTGAAAATGAACAGATGGAAAAAGATATACCATGAAAACAGTTAACATTGAAAAGTTAGACTGACAGTTTTCTTTCTAAGAGAACTATTTTAATATGAAATGAATATACTTCAACACAAAGTACTACATCAGATACAGAGGACATTTTTTTTAAATAACGATAAAAGAGAAATAAGAATTATAACTCTTTATGTGCCTGATAACCGAGCCTGAAAATACATGAAGCAAAAATTGAGAAAATTAGAGGGAGAAATAGGCAAGTTTACAAAGACTCACTCTCAGCAACTAATAGGACACTGAACAAATTGCTGATTTTTTATGAGCAAAGGTACAAAAGATTTGAATGACATCAACCACCTTGATCTAATTGATGAATTGATCTGTGTAATTCTACTTATATACAATTGTAGAAAATGTAAAATAATCTAGTGACAGAAGATCAGTGGTTGTCTAGGGATGGGGTGGAGGGAGGAATCTATTTAAAGGGCTTGAAGGATCCTTTGAGTGGTAGCAAATATTTTTATCTTGACTGTGGTGATGGTTTCATGGATGTTTACATAGGTAAGACTAATCATATTGTACATTGTAAACAATGTGTTTACTTCAATTATGTCTCATTAAAGTTGCTTAAAAAATAACACTTTGTTCTAAGTATGTGCTCATTAGTTTCATCGGAGTGCCAGAGGGTTCCCTGGCACAAAAAACGAGGTTCAGAAATCTTGGATTGGGCAGTACATTTCTTATCACTGGCATCGTCCATGCTCAAGCCTTAGGTAGATTCAATTTATGGCTCTCATCAGGAGCCAAGTTCATTTTCATTCATTCATTCATTCACTGACATTTATTGAGCAACTGTTATGTAGCAGGCAATGTGAATAATGTTCACCAGAGTAATGCACATTTCACATCCCTTTCAACACTCACACTATTTCATTTTTTAACCTACTTTTAGGTGGCAACACATCCTTTGGACATCTCAAATCATGTCACACAGGCAGCTTTATATACTTCAGACACTTCATACGTTTGTTCTTAAGGATTGTCCTGAATATTTGTCATTTACACCCAGGAACTCATCATTAGGGAAACCTGATATTCTGGGATAGCTCCAGGATGTGACCATCCTGGCACTCGTTGGTCTGGAGCTGGCCAGAAGAAACTAGAATGTAATGAAAGACTGGCTCCCCCAACTTGGATGCATGAGCCATGGGGAGGGGCACCCAGAGACCCAAATTGCTCCCCTAAGATGGCATGTTGCTTTGTATCCCATCTTTTGCCAAAGGGTGCCATTCTAACATTTCTCAGACTGCCTTTGCTTAGTTGTAAAAATGCAAATATATCTCCACCTGTCAGAGGATCTGGTATTTAGGACTAGGGAATTTTGGTGGACCTCCAAAGAAAGGAGTTCATCTCTGATAACCTCTCTTTCCTTCAGAATTCCCTTACCCACCAGACTTCCTACAGACACGACACGGTTACTAATTTCTGATTTTAGCTCAGTGTTTCCTACCTCCGGAAAAATGCCCCCTAATAATAGCTGCATTGGCATGCACTCCATGATAGGCACTGTAACCCCACAAAAATAATCAGGTCCTGTTATTTTTCATTAGTGATGAAGAAATCAGAGCTCAGAGAGGTTAGGTAGATAGCCAAAGTCCTACAGATGGTAGGTATTGAAGGTGGACTTTGGACTCAGTAATTCAGCTCTGGAGTTCGTGTGTTTAATCACTATACTGTGCTATCTTACCACACACACTGGTGCTTTGTTAGTACCTTTTTCAGTCGAGTGAATAAGGCAGAAAGTAAGAAGCACAGAGCAGAGAAATTTGGCAAAGGGATTTCGGAGAGCCTGCCACATTACACCTGGTAGTCAGCCATCTCCATCCATGAGTAAAGCCAACAAGGGTATGAATAATCACGAATGCATGAGCTCTTTTTTTTTGTTGTTGGAAACGTTTCAAAATAACAACAGAAGTCTCTCAGCCCACTGACTGATAACAAGCATGATGGTCCACTTCTTACGATGTGGTTGCAAACACCAGAGAATATGCACACCATGACCACCATTCCTTGCCTCAGTTTACCGGTTAGCCCAGTGATCAGTGATGTCAACTTCATGGAATCATGACTTCCAAGCAGTTAACTTTAAATAGAAACATGAGGGGCGCCTGGGTGGCTCAGTCCGTTAAGCGGCCGACTTTGGCTCAGGTCATGATCTCGCGGTCCGCGAGTTCCAGCCCCGCGTCAGGCTCTGTGCTGACTGCTCAGAGCCTGGAGCCTGTTTCAGATTCTGTGTCTCCCTCTCTCTCTGACCCTTCCCCATTCATGCTCTGTCTCTCTCTGTCTCAAAAATAAATAAACGAAGAAAGAAAGAAAGAAAGAAAGAAAGAAAGAAAGAAAGAAAGAAAGAAAGAAAGAAAGAAAGAAAGAAATAGAAACATGAAAATAATACAACAGATGTTGATATCTACATGTTAAGAGATGGTATATGTATCTGAATAATATTTACTTCTTTATAAGTTAATTTTGGCAAGTGGTATATTTTTGCCCTTAAACATAATGAATCTCTTTATGGAAGCATTTCTTTTAAACTTTCTAGAATTAGTTATTTATTAAGCATGGCCGCTGGGCCATCCAGAGGAAAAGCAGAGATTGAACTGGGGATGGAAACAATGTTAACCCTCCCCCCATTATGTCAAAAGGTGTTTGTCCACAAAAAGACTACCTGCTAAACAAACTGAAACTGAGCAAAGATCACCCAATATATTTACCTTGCTTAGCAAAGGAGTCAACTGAGAGCAGCCATTTTGAGTTCCAAAACAAAAATCACAGTGCCAAAGCTGTGGATCATTATTTTACTTTCCATGCAATTTTGTTTGCATCCAGCTCCCATTTAAATCTTAGTTAAGACTGTATAGAGAACTGCATATCAATTAAATATCCGACTGTGAACAAAATTCTGTTGAGAATCGAAATACACACACTTGTTTTTTCAATGTTGCATAGTTTTGTTTAATACAAAGGTTTAAAGGGGTAAAAAAAAAAAAAAAAAACTGATGTCTTATCTCCTTAAGAACATAACTGTAGGTATGAGCAGAAGAATGGAGGCAAACATTGAGGAAAAGAGAAAAATCTCAACTCTGATAAGGGATTGAGTTGGAAAGGTGAGGGGTCCAGACAGGACTAGAAGTTTTGAACTTGGTAGGCCAGGTAGGAAGGAAGGAGTTAAATTTCAGATATCAGGAAGCATTGTTTGTGGCAATGAGTGTCCACAGGAAGAGGCACGCTACTCTAGAGATGAGATGGGGTGGTGTAGCAAAGAAGTTGTGTAGCAAGGAAGTTGAAATAACTGGGGTAGGAGTGAATAGGCCAGGGTTATAAATGATTCCGAACCCATCTACCTGTGGGTGCATATAATAAGGTAGTGAAAAAACCAAAAATTTCTTCAGTTACATATATAGTCAGACAGATGAGTTACAGGAACAGACATCCACACATATCCGTTATGCAAATTACTGCATGACATAGGTTTTCATTTATATAATACTTGCTCCATGCTAATAGGATATTCCACTGAGGCAAGTTTTATAAATGCCAGAAGTGTCAAATGGCAATCTACTAGAAACACATCCACCAATCCTCGAAGTAGGCAAAACATAATGTTGACACCCTCACCGGTTATGTCTATTCTTCTCCACAGGCTCCCTAGTTACCCTTATAGCTGAGCAACTGAGAACAGAAGTGTTGCTTTCTTTCCAGTTTCTGAGAGATGGAGTAGTGAGGCCAACATTTCAGAAGCAATCTGCCATTTTCTTTTCTTTTCGTTTCTTTTCGTTTCGTTTTTCTTTTCTTTTCTTTTCTTTTCTCTTTTCTTTTCTTTCTTTTCTTTTCTTCACTTCTCTCTTTTCTTTTCTTCTCTCTTTTCTCTTCTTTTCTTTTCTTTCTTTTTTTTCTTTACTTCTCTCTTTTCTTCTCTCTTTTCTCTTCTTTTCTTTTCTTTTCTTTTCTCTTTTCTTTTCTTCTCTCTTCTTCTCTCTTTTCTTTTCTCTTCTTTTCTTTTCTTTTCTCTTCTTTTCTTTTCTCTTCTTTTCTTTCTTTTCTTTTCTTCTCTCTTTTCTTTTCTTTTCTTTTCTCTTTTCTTTTCTTTTCTTCTCTCTTCTTTTCTTCTCTCTTTTCTTTTCTTTTCTTTTCTTTTCCCTTTAAGTTTATTTATCTGTTTTTGAGGGAAAGAGAGAAAGCACACATGGGAGGGGCAGAGAGAGAGGGAGAGACAGACTCCCAAAGCTGGCTCTGTGCTGTCAGCACAGAGCCCAACACGGAGCTCGAACTCATGAACCATGAGATCATGACCTGAGCCAAAACCAAGAGTTGGATCCTTAACTGACTGAGCCAACCAGGTGCCTTGCCATTTTACTTTCTGTGCCATTTTTATCTCTCTTGCTTCATATTTCCCACTTATGCCCACTCTCTAATTTGTGAACATCAACTGTGTTAGGTTAACATCCCTAAAATGGTTCTATGTTTACATGTGCAGTTGTAAGAAAGTTGCATTCTAAAAATCTTGGGTAAAAGACCTATCTTTTAAACGCTCAGAATGACAGTGACACAGATCTGTGTTGGATGATGTTTTAGAAAACCTGATTTCCTATCAAATACTGGAATTCTATCATAATATGGAATTTGGAAGAGCTAAGTTTGTTTAAAAATTGTACACAATTATTTTTCTCCATATCTTGCTCTAATTTGTAAGTAGAAGTTGCTGTTTTCCAAAATGTAAGCTATTTTAAGAAAAAAGTATTTTGAGTTTGGCTCTCCTTCTTTCTCTACACTCGAAGGAAGCCTAAGCAACACAACCATAGCACCCTCCATTGGCATCATAATCCCCCCATTGGCAAGCACTTCCTCACATGAGGGCTTCGTCTATAAGGGATATGTATATGCCTAAACAATTAATTGCTTAATTAATTTCTATTAAGCATTGTTACTTTCATAATAGAAGTATGATCTAGGAGAAACACACAGGGAACCAAAGCTTGCCAAAATTTGAAAAGGTTTTTGCCTGGCAAGTGGGATCTGCTGTTTAGGGAAGGAGCCATATGGTACATAAGAAAGAGTTTGGACAAGATGTAAAAGGATGTTTGTACAATTTCCTTGTCATATAATACAGATCCAGTCTCCACTGTCAGGCGTCTCTATCCCCACCTCCTCATCAAAGGAAATCGTTCAACTAGATGTTTTTAAGTGTCGTATTCAACTTTACATTTCTATGATATTGGGCAGGAAAAAAACAAGTTCTGTAATATAACCCTCCTTAGAGGAATTGATATTAGAGGTAAAAAAGCACTTCTGATGTTGTAATGTCTTTAGCACAGACAAGTATTATCCAGGGATGTTATAAAATTTCCTCTATTTCTGAAAAAAAAAATGACATAGGATTCTATGTTTTAGAGTTTAAATGAGTCCTTCTTGAATGCAGGGAATGACTTCAACGAAGGGCTTCTAGAATTTCAAAAACGAGCATAATTTACAAAAAAAAAAAAAAGAAGCAAAGGATGACTTTACATTTTGGTATTTTGGTCAAAGACGCTACAAACAACACCAACAATCAATAAAAATATTATGACTAAACTTCCTTTAAGGGAAGAACATTTCCACAGAAAATTAGGAAACACGCTAATTATATGATAAAGAGCAATAATTTATGTTGAATGCTTTATTAAAGAACTCATTCATTTCCCTAATTGATTTCCTTTGGCCATTAACTGCAAAAGCATTCTCTCAGACCAGGATAGATTAGAGGATTGGCTTTTGAAAAACTGGTGGATTAGATGACCTCTCAATTTCTGTCTCTTAATCCCATCATTTCCTTAAACCCATTTAATTATCCTGCAAAATTAGAACCACAGCAGTGGCTTTTGCAATCTCTTCTTCATTTGAACCTTTTCTCTATCCCTTAGCTTAAGTTTGTTCTATGTGACTGAACACTGTCATTGACTCACTATGAAGTTAATCGTTGAGAAATCTTCTGTTAAATACTTCTCAGGACTCATGATCGGCAAGCAGGCAGTAGCTGGCAGTACTATGTTACCGGTGTTTCTTTTTGCTGTACTTATTTGAGTCAATTTTTGTTTTTTTCTTTTCAACCAACCTTGTCCCTGCTGTTACTTGTGCCCCATAAGCTTTCAGCATATTTGGATAACAAGTATAAGCCACTTTTGCCCCTGCTCTGTCCTTGCTCTAAAGCTTAGGAGGAAAAAGGACATAATCTAAAACAAACAAAACAGAACAGAACAAAACAAAATAACCAAAAACACCCCGCAAAAACTGCTTGCTTCATTTGTGAGTTTAAGAATCTCATTAAAATTGCATATTGGTTACCACTAACTGTGAATGACCTTTAGAAAACCACCACTGTAGTCAGGATGTTCTTGAAGTTGAATCCTGACTCTGTTGATGAATTGGGAGTCTCAGCACATGACTGCCAAGTTTGTTAGGATGGTCTTGCAAAGGCTATCCAAAGGCTATCAGGGATGTCTCTGTAAAGGAATCAGAAGCCAGTCACATACAATTAATTGACTGGAAGCTATTTATAGACCTCTCAGCAGACATAGATGCCATGTGATAGCTCTTTGGATCCATCAGATTTGAAATGAATGCTTGGGAAGAGAAGACCTACACAGTGAAGATTTCCCTCCCATCATCGCAGAACAGAAAAGAAATGGAAGTGGCTTCCATTGAGAACCAAAAGGATATCTGATTATAAGAAAAGACACAAAGTCATATGCAATCTCCAAATGATTTTAATTTTTTTTTTTTTTTTTTTTTTTTTTTTTTTTTTTTACTGAAAGTTCAATTCACAGCTGGAATCAGGAATAGAGGGATCCAGGCTGACCAAACCTCGTTCAACACATGGTTCCAGAGATTTTCCTGGGAGACAACATTCCATTGGCACAGAGAAAGAGTGCAGATGATGGTATGCATGGTTTTGTTTGACACAGCCATGCTCAGAAGAGGCGATCACCGATTCTGCCTGTATTTCATTGACCAGAATTCAGTCACTTGGCCTTACTTAAATGCAAGGGGTAGGCCTGGGAAATGTAGCCTCTGCTAGGACAGTCATGTCTTGCAGCAACTCTTCATTAGGAAGGAGAGGTCTCCAGGGCAGCTGGCTGTTTTTACCACAGAGGGTTTGCAGAAACACTTGCCAGCTGCAAAAATATCAAACTGGAAAAGAAGAAGAAGAAGAAGAAGAAGAAGAAGAAGAAGAAGAAGAAGAAAGAAGAAGTTTTACAAAATATTTGACACATAGAATTGTGTAAATTTTAGAAAAAAAAATATCTTAAGACACCTGAAGAATAATATAAATGCTGATATACATCAACCAAAATTTCCAATTTCTTCAAACATTCATGGCCTGCTCACATTCACAAGAAAATAAAGGGAAAATATAAAGTACCGTGTGTCCAATTTTTCTAGACTTACTCTTAAGGGAGTGTTCCTTTTGTACACCAGTGTCCTCTCCTCCGTGTCCTTCTGTGCCTTTTAAGTTTTGACACTTTGCCCTGAATTTGTAAGGCCACAGAGATCCCTGTATACAACCCTACATAAGCCCTGCAGATACTTCCCCTACACTTTGCACTGATCTGAGGAAAACTGACTGAGGGCAGGGGTCAGAGCTCTCTGTTACTCACCTTAACCCTTGATAGAAGGGTGCAGCATTGACCTCCGTGGTCTTTCCACAGTCTCGCCTCTCAGTTAAACTTTTCAGTCAGATTACGTTCAGAGTAATTTAACTGTTAATAAGTAGAGGAATTAATACTTTCTTGTGTGAATCTTAACTGTAATTTGGTTAAAAGTCCTTCAACACAAGGGGTGGCTATTAGCTGAGACAGAATTGTAAAATGATTTTTTTGTAAGTGGAGTTTAAAGAATGACTCAGAAGTACCATCTGGAGGGCAGGGCTCTAGCCAACTTGACCCTGATAATGCTGGCACATGGAACTTATTTTTTATTTATTATTATTATTTTTTTAATGAAATAGGTTGTGTTGCCAACACTATATTCTTTTATATAGAGAGAAATAACTACAGGGGCACCTTGGTGACTTAGTTGGTTAAGTGTTCAAATGTTGGTTTTTGGCTTGGTTCATGATCTCACCGTTTCTGAGATCGAGCCCCGCATCAGGCTCTGCACTGACAGATTCTTGGGATTCTCTCTCTCTTCCTCTCTCTTCCCCTCCCCTGCTCACTCACTTTTTTTCTCTCTCTCAAAATAAATAAACAAAAAAAAATAGTAAATAAAAGAAAGGAATAACTACATATCTGAGTTTGTCTTTCTATGGCTCTAAAATGGTTATGTCTCCTCTCTACGATGTAAAAATCCTTCCTTGTTCTCCTGCCCCATTTGTGGATTTAATAATCCTGTTAACATTTTGGTACTGCTTTACAATTTACAAGGCACTTTTATTGTCCTAGGTTCCCGTGACACCTTATGTTCATATTATGAGCCATCATTCTCGATGGTACAAGCTTATGAGGAGTGAGGGAGGGACGAATAAGAGAAAATAGAATGATTATTTATGAAATAAGTGCTGATCAATTAGCTATGTTTAGACCCTGAAACCGACACTTCTGTTGCTATATCCAATAAGGCACAAACTTTTCTGCTTTCTTTTTTTTTTATGTGTTTTGCTTTTTAATATAATTTATGGTCAAACTGGTTTCCATACAACACCCAGTGCTCATCCTAATTTCCTGCTTTCTATCTGGGGCATTAGCAACTTGCTTTTGGTTGCTGGCCTTAGCCCCTCCCTCCTACAGAACTTCAAGCAGCTTTCAGCAAAATTGGTGCCTCGTGGTGTATTAAATGTGTTGGAATAGAAAAGCATGATAATGATTCTAATGTTTAGGAGACAGACTGACTCAGAACACCTTCTCTCCTATGAAGCTTCTTCCACGTTGAAAGCAGTGGATGAGTATGTCCACATAAAAATAGAGACAATTAAAACAATACGATGTAACTACATACCAGTGAGAATGGCCCACATCCAGAACACTGACAACACTAAATGCTGGCAAGGTTGTGAAGCAATTGGAATTCTCATACGTTGCTGGTGGGAATACAAAATGGCATAGCCACTTTGGAAGCCAGTGTGGCAGTTTCTTACAAAACAAAACATACTCTTATCATATGATCTAGCAATCACACTCCTTGGTATTTACCCAAAGGAGTTGAAAACTTATGTCCACACAAAAACCTGCACAAGGATGTTTATAAGAAGCTTTATTCATGATTGCCAAAACTTGGAAGCAACCAAGATGTTCCTCAGTAGGTGAATGGATAAATAAACTCTGCTGCATCCAGACAATAAAATATTACTCAGTGCTAAAAAGAAATGAGTTATCAGGATATGAAATGGTGTGGAAGAAACGTCAATACATATTACTACGTCAAAGAAGCCAACCTGAAAAGCCTCCAAACTGCACAATCCCAATTATATGGCATTCTGTAAGAGGTAAAACTAAGAAGAAAATAAAAAGATCAGTGGTTTCCAGGGGTCAGGAGGCAGGGAGACATGAAGAGGGAGAGCACATAGGATTTTTAGGGCAGTAAAAATACTCTGCATGATACAATGATGGATATATATCAGATATATGTTTCCAAAGCCATAGAATGTAAAACACCAAGAGTGACACCTAAGGTAAACTACAGACGTTGGGTGATTATAATGTGTAGACTAGGTTCATCCTCGGTAAATAAAACAAGACAAAGAGTGCAAAAAGGCTAGGAGACCAGGGAGGAGATTCTGAAGGGAAGAAAGGGTAGTGCTCCCAATTTCCATCTCTATTTTACCCCACCCCTGCCTTGATAGTTAAGATAGATACAGATCTCGGAAGAAAACGTTGATAAAAGGCTTAAAGGGGCGAGGAGGTAGCCTTTGTGGACAGGGGGAGGCAAATCTTCTGCTTCAACTTCAGACACAAAGGGCACGTGCTTGGATGGAGTTCTTGAGTGGGGGCAGGGGGTGAGGAACTTGGGGTAAGATTTATTACAAAAATAAGTGAATAAGGAGAAGTTTTACACTCTGCCCACTTGTCTCTTTGTTATGGAAACTAGGGAAGAATTAAAAAAGTTAAAGCTTCTCTAGGGCTGGAATTGTATTTTATCATTTAATCTTTTTGGTAACAATGCATGGTGTAAATGTTTGTTTGTAAACTCAGTAAATGTTTGTTTAATGAAAAACTAAATTCAACCTTGTACCTCTCTCCCCTCCTCCAACACAAATTATGTTGAAGTGGTGCATGCTTATTAAATATTTCAATGACTTTCTCGTCAACCTTTTACGTATCTCGCCCCTTCAGTACTCCCCAGCCCCTTAACTTTGGGTATGTATATTCTCTAACATGAGCGTTTTTTTTCTAATTTATTTGTGCAGCCAACTCTGCAAAAGAAGTGACTTAATATATTACCAGGTGATTTAATAAAATCAAGACTCAAGACTCTCTTTTCCTGAAAAGAGAGCAGCTCTGGATCTCAGATTATTCGTATTTAGGAATTCTGAAACTAGTTTGACTTCATCTGTATCAGGTGTATGCATCACTCAATAGCTTCTATCTTGACCCCATCTCAGTATCCAGCTATCTTCTCAAAGTCCTGATTTCTTCTGATCTCCCCCAGTGTAAAGGGAAAAGTTCTCCCTTCTTGTTTGCTAGCTTTATGTTTATCTGTATCCACAAGTGAAATAGACTGCAGCGTATTTTTGGTCTTTTGGGGTCAAGGTGAAGAGTAGAGTTAACGCAAAATGTTAATTAAATGACCTTTCAGAAAGCCTGATGGAGTGTACAATAAATTCTAGATTATTTTCACTTTGGCTGAAGATCAGTCAGTCCTTTGTTTATTAACCTGAACAGACATAAAACTTCATTTTTGCCACCTCATGATTTTTTTTTAGCCATTAGCTGTGGTCTGATTATTGGACTTACTTGACATTATGCCTTGTCTTGATATTTTCATTGATTTTTTTTTCAAAAAAACCAGAAGCTCTTTCTATATTTTCATTACAGAAGGGCTGAAGAATGAGCGCATACTTTTGAGAAATATCAATATTCATATAATGTTCTGATAGAGCATTGTTATCTCATTTTTTATTTCTATAGATAAAAAAAGGGAAGTCAAAGTAATAGAGTAATATTGAATTCAGGGAGATTTGTGGTATTTTAAAAAAACCAACCTCATAATCAATTAAGAAATAGTTTCAACCTGAGAAATAAAATTCACCAATGAGTAATCTTGAGATAAATTATTTTTAAAACACATGTCAGCATTATCCGTCACATAAATATATGACACAATAAAATATGATGAAGCTCCTGTTATTACACTGATGGCATAGGATAGGACAGTTACCATACTTTTGGAAAGTGTTATGAGACAAGGAAACAAATCACAATTTATATACATTACAGGTTGGCCTCTGAAGAAAAAAATAGATCATAAAATGCATGTATACAAGGGAGAGAACAGAGCTCAGTTCTTGGTCTTGGCAAATGTTGGGTGCTCAGGGATAGACTATAAATTTAAGACCCAAAGAAACATCTGGAAGGAGCTGTTCTGTACCCATCTGGCTGAATCCTTCGGTCCCTTTCAAAGCTTTTGGCGCCTATAGCAGCTGGATGGAGAGAACAGGGACTCTGGGAAATCTGACGTGCTAGATTCTAGGGCTAGCTGCCCTCGCTATTGACCTTTCCTTCATGATTCTGTCTGGATTTGTCGATTGATGAGCTAGTCCATGGAATTTTGGAATAGTAAAAAGGTAAAATTTGTTTCCTTGTACCTTGTCTCCCCACTTTTTCAATATTAATTATTATGTAGAAGATTTTCAAAACACACTCTTTTCCAAGAACTTTTCAGCAGTGCCATTATTTCTATTTGAAAATGTATAACATTTTTCTCTAAACCTTCATCTTTTCTTGTCTCCTACCCTGTTGTCCTCTTCCTCTTGGGATCTCTAACAGGACCTTGCCCACAATATCACGTATAGATCAATGGCAGCTACCCAGAAAAAATGGTGGCTGATGATTCTTAACAATGTTTTGGCAGAAGGCCACCTGGATGGTTCAGTCGGATTAGCGTCCGACTCTAGATTTCTGCTCAAGTCATGATCTCACAGTTTGTGAGATCAAGCCCCGCGTAGGACTCTGTGCTGACAGCGTAGCATTTGCTTGGGACTCCCCTTCTCCCTTTCTCTCTGCCCCTTGCCTGCTCACACTCTCTCTTTCTCTCGTGAAAACAAACAAAACAAACAACAACAAAAATGAAGTATTGGCAGAAAAGCTCACAGATACACAAGTTGTAGTACTTCCCCATATGCCTCCAACATATGTATTAGAATAAATAGTGCCTTTTTTTTTTTTTTTAGCACAAAGGGAGACAGCGGAGAAAGAAACAAAGGGAAAACAAATACCTTGAAGAAAAGAGTGACTTTTCAAATGTGTAAGTTACCTAACAGGATGCTGTCTTTGTATCCTTTCTTTAAAGATCACAGATGTGTGCATGTCTGCTTCGAAGGACATAGGGGATTCATTTAGTGAAATCATTTGTTCTCCCTTTTTAAAAGTCTATAGTAATTCCATATTTCATCTGAAAGCCTAGCTGCCTATTGATTTCAAGACTAGCTTCTAGGGGAGCCCTCTGTGCGATTTGAGGGCTGATGAAGAATCCATATGTTATGACAGTTCAGACACCAGAGGGAAAAAAAGAAAAGGAAAGAGACGCACTGTAATTCATTCTCTACTATAATTATCGGTGAGTTTACAGTTAGCACCCTAGACCAAGTGATATAATTTGTAAACGCGGTGAGTTATGGTTCTGAACCCATGCCCTGGGGCCAACCCAGTTTGTACTACAAGCTGACATTTCCAAATCCTTTAGAATTTAGCCTTTGATTGCCCCATAGAAGTCAAAAAATTGTAAACCTTTAGGAATCCATCGATTGGTCACACTGAGATAACTTTACGAAACAGAGGAAACTGTTTATTCAAAGGCACTTGATTATTTCCATTAAAAAAAAAATGGAGAACATTTCAAACTTCGGAGCATTTAAAAAGAGCACATGGTAGTGAGCATTGCAGTGATTTGTTGGGCCTGCATCAGATTCCTAGCTTTCAGACTCTTCTCCTCTCACCAAAAGTGAGGTAACCTGTTGGGGCTTCAAAGGGGACACAGCCCCGTGATTCTGTCCAGGAGGGGAACACGTCCTTATCTACACTACAATTCCATGTTCTAACTACATAGTGAAATGGAGCCCAAGCCCAGGCAAGGAAATCTTGTCCTCAAAGGGCCCTGGCTAGAACAAATATGGGGAATAGGGTTTTGCTAAATCTGGAAGGTAGATTGCAAAAATCAACAGCTTGACTACTTTAATATGCATAAGGACCACCTAAGAGCTTGCTAAAATGTAGATTCTAAACCCAACTCCTGAGATTCTGGTGCAGCAGGATTTGGATGGAGCCCATGGATACCCATTTGTTACAAGCTTTGTTAGTGATTCTGATGCTGGTGATTCATGAATCACACTTTGAAAAATACTCGAAAAGACCATTCTGTTAGGCACTGTTCAAAAACAGGCATATATGGAAGTTTCTATATGAAGATTTAATTTAATCATTTATTTATTTCTCACCTACTATGAGCCTACTCATATGCAAATTAGACAAAAAGCCTTGCTCAAATGATAGAGAATTCGTTCTTTTCTTAAAATAAACTTAAAATATTTTATAATGTTCAGAAAGTATTGAGCTAACCAAGCAAACAGAACCTAGTACAATTAAGAGAAATGTCACTATTACTTTAAAAAAGTTTTCCTGCCTAATTTTTTTTAATTTTTATTTCTTTTCAGCCTGATTTTTAAAATTTTTTTTTAGTTTATTTTTATTTTTTTTAGAGAGAGAGAGAGAGCAGGGGAGGTGCAGAGAGAGAGGAAGAGAGAGAATCCCAAGCAGGCTTCATGATGTCAGTGAAGAGCCCACTGTGGGGCTTGATCTCACAAAGCATGAGATCATGACCGGAGTCAAAATCAAGAGTTGGACACTTAACCAAATGAGCCACTCAGGCACCCCTAGCCTGATATGTGTATATATATATATATATATATATATATATATATATATATATTTTTTTTTTTTTTTTTTTAAATAAAATAGTAAATGATATTTGCTTAAATGTAGATTCTTTACAGGCTCAAATCAAGTTTTTTAAAACTGTTTTGCACATGAGAACATTTCACATGCTAAATTGCAGGTGAATAGGTCTATTTGACTATTAGCTTGTTTCTGTATATTGGGTATCAGTGCCTATGTGTCCTTAGGTTTGTGGATAACATATGACTGATAATGATTGCAATGTCTGCATTTCTTAATGAAAAAGGAGGAAGAAGAGGGAGAATAGAAAATGTGTGCCAAACTAATCTCCAGACGTTGAATTTATCCTTCAATTTTGTGGTGCCCAGCCTTCAAGATGATACCCAACGATCCCTGCCTCCGGATATTCATATTCTTGTTTCTTCTCATGTCTTGTTGGCCTTGGTGACCAACAATATGGCAGAGGTGATGAGGTGGTACTTCTAGACTATGGCCTCTGTCCTACTCTCTCTGTAAGACATCTCGGAAAAGCCAGCTGCAATGTCTTGAGAACACTCCGGCTGCCTTATGGAGGAGCCTGTGTGACAAAAATAGAGGCCTCCAGACAGCTGCCACGTGAGTTAATCTTCTTGATAGTGGGTGCCCCAGACCTAGTCAACTGTTCCAATGACTACAGGCTAACTTTACGGCAACCCTACGAGAAATCTCCAGCCAGACCAACCAACTAAGCTGTACTCAGTTTCTTGAACCTTAACCAATAAATGTTTCTTGTTTTAACCTGAGTTTGGGAGGTAATTTTTTATGCAGCAATAGAAAACTAATACAATTTCATCCACAGTTGTTATATATGTCTGTGATGGAACTCTCAAACCATCTGCCACTTGACCTTGTGATGCTCTCCGTCTAGAAAAGAGAATTGGGAAGGTAATTTATCTTCATATAGTTGACCATATTCATTCGTCACTAGTGGTTAGTAGCCTTTGAAGTGTTAAGAACAGAGATAATTAATAAAGAAATTCTCTTTTGTACCATATTACATAGAAAAGGTCAACATTTTCTTATTAAATGAGTATACTTATGTTATTTGAAATTGGAGGCAAAACCATAGTCTTTGATGCTATTTTGTCTTATTAATCACAAATTTAACTGTATGGAGTCTAAAAATCAAATGAACATATATTGGTTCCAATTTCAGTCCTAGACTTAATCATATAATAGTAAATGAGGAGAAAAGAAAGCAAAAAAAAGTTATCCCATCACAATTCAGTCTTAGAATTATACTCAAATTGATCACCAATAAGATCACTTTAAGAAACAGATTATATATATATATATATATATATATATATATATACACATAATTTGGGGAGAGAGAGAGAGACAGTGCACATACAGATGGAGAGATTCTTAAGCAGGCTCCATGCCCAGCAGGGTGTGATCTCATCAACCATGAGATCATGGCCTGAGAGGAAATCAAGAGTCAGACACTCAACCAACTGAGCCATCCAGGTGTCCCAAGAAATAGCTAACATTTTTTATATTGCTTTAGAATCTAACTTGAAAATAAAGAAGAGGTGACATCCCCAAACAGAAAAGATTATAAACTTTTGTTTTAATCTAATAACTTTTGGTTTCCAAGCCCAAATACTTAGTCATATCTCTAAATGAACTTAACTATTCTTACTATTATGTCTAAAAACATTTTTGATTTACAAAACATGTGGGAAAGTTTGCTATGATCTTGATTATTTTCACTGAATCTTCAAAATTAGTTTGAGGTGTCACCAACTGTAACTCATGAAAAAATATGGTTTTAATTTTGAAAGAAGTAGTATGTTGCTGATGGATAGCCATGACATGTATATAAAGATGTTTTGCAATATTGAAAATGCTGTTAGGAAATAATTGCACTTCATCAAGGCACTTGAATCCACAAAGGTACCTGGTAGCTAAAAAATTAAATGACCCCCTAAATATTATAAAAGGTTAGCCTAGATTTGGCAAAGCTGTGGAGTAGGCAGAATCACAACATGCCTTCTCTCCTCTCTTAACCACATACCTTGCAATCTTATTTTCCAAAGTCTCTCTCTTTAAAACATAAATTTCCTATTATCTCAGGGTCTTTTGCTCGACTAGAAGAAGATCTCTCAATAACTTAAGTAACTAGTGTTGTATTCTCACAAATAAACTTTAAGGTGCATGTTACCTCTAATTGGTCCAAATTAAGGTTATTTTGGGGAGCGAGATGTCTTTGTGGCTTCACCATTCATAACATATAAGAAGTTGCTTATTCCATCGGAATAAGTATAGGAATTTTCAAATGTGTTTGCCCAATTATATTTTCCAAGCTTGTAACATAAAATGAATATCTATTGTTCATATTGATATTATAGTCCAAATCTGGGAGGAATATTTCCATAAGAATGTTTTAAGGTTATCAGTAGACTTTTGATGATGGAGGTATTAACACCAATTTCTAAAATACTAGTATACAACTGGCTTGTTAAATGTTTAAGGAGAACATCTAATGAAATTAAAAAACCAAAAAGCTGGTGCATGTGTGTGCATGTATACTTTCAATAATTTCAATAGGTAGTAACAAACAACTTGTTTTAAAATTGCTTGTTATTTAATAGGTTCAACTCAATAAATAAGTAAATGAAGTAACTCATTGGTATTACTGAATTCTGTATAGCATAGATAATTTTATATAGCCTTGTATAATTTTAAGGGCAGCAGTCAAACTATCGAACTATTATTAAATTGTTTTATTAAAAAGTTTGGCCAAAGGGCACCTGGGTGGCTCAGTGGGTTGAGCCACCGAATTTGGCCTAGGTCATGATCTTGCAATTTGTGAGTTCGAGCCTTGCGTCTGGCTCTGGGCTGACCGTTTGGAGTCTGCTTCAGATTCTGTGTTTCCCTCTCTCTGCCCCTTCCCTGCTCATGCTCTGTTTCTCTCTGTCTCTCAAAAGTAAATAAATGTTAAAAAAAAAAATTTTTTTTAAATTGGCCAAGACATAAGGACGTATTCATGGGTCACAAATGATAGCACTGCCATTCTTAAAAGTCCGCAAAGACTTACCATCTTACTTGAGATAAAATTTAAACATTTTTCCATGGCTTACAATTTTCTGCCCGATTTCCCTCGGCAACCTCCTCTGATACCATTCTCTTCCCCTTTCATTATGATCGAGCCACATTGTTCTTTATTTCTGCTTTGATAACAAACCAGACACATTCTCCCCTGAGGGTATTTTGTATTTGCTGTTTTTAACAAGGTGTTACTGCTGCCTTTATTTACTGGATTTGCAGTATCTGACAGGACTTTGCTCAGAATCCCAGGCACCAGTCAAGTGGAGACTACTTTAAAAAACGTTTAAAGGAAGAACAAAGCTAGTGGGTTCTCAATATCTATTGGCAGAAAAGCAAATTTTCAGCACACTTTTGAATTCAAGTGATCGTGTACTCTACTAGTGAATTGCGTTACATATACACATGCACACATACACACACAGGCACATGCACACACACATATTCCGTTCCCAGCAGTAACCTGATATAAAGCCAACAAAGACATTAACACTACAGTATACACTAACATCCCTCAAAAACAGAGATGCAAAAAGTATAAGATGTTACAAGGGAGTTTGAAAATTTGAAAGCAGTTTATGTTTCCAAAAGAGTCAAATGAAATAAATCTGAAAACTTAGGGGCTGAAACCTAAGCAAAATTGCTATTCTCATAAAGCTCAATGTCTAAAATATAGTTTCGATGAAGTTTGCACTACCTAAGTTTATTTCATGGATGTTACCTTAATTTAATTATACATATTTCAGAATTTAAATAAAGACTATCTAAAGACAGTACAATACCTGTATTCAAGGGGACTTTACATATATTATCCCTAAATCTCAAAGAAGATAATACTGCCCTATTTCAGAGAAGAAATGTAGGTTCAAAGATACTGAAGCATTTGCTTAAGGGCATTCAATTAGTAGTTTTCAAATTTGGGTCCATCTGACTCAAAACACATTTTTTTTTTTTTTCTGTAATGAGTAAGTGGAAATTTCAGGAGCTATGAAAGCCAAGTTGTGGAGGGATGTTTGGGAGTGGACGGGGTCCCTTCAAATATACCAATAAGCAACTGTATTATAGAAGGTGCAGAGAGTAGTAAGAATGACTTTCAAAGAATGAGGCTAAAGTTAGGTCATAGAAAAATGTTAGTATCATTGGATAATAGAATTAAGTTCCCAGATGAAGGGACTAAGGTCCTTTTTTAGGCTTACCTGCCGTATTTGATGAAACTGATGATTCCCCCTTAATATCCAGTCTTCCCTTCTTCCTTTTAGGAAAAGAACCTCCTACTCCCAGCTGTGTTTTCTTCGCTCATTTGACTTACCAGAAACTATGTCAGTCAATAAAAATAGTTTATCCAATCATGTCAGTTGAAAAATGTCTATTAAGTTCTGAAATACCCTATGTCATTTTTCCTAGTACTTTAAACACTTGTCATGGCATTTGATGAAATGACGAAAAAAAAAAAAAACCTCACCAAAACTATAACAATTTTTAATTTAAACAAAAGTTATGAAATATTCTGAACAGAGACTGGGGATAAGAAAGAGGTAACAAAGGGGTTTGGAATGGGTTTATTGGGCCCAAATTCATGCTGTAGTCAGAATACTAGTCACAGCTGCAATTATAGGATAATTTACTTGGTATAGACTTGGAACCTGCTTCAACAAAAGCTTTTTATTTTATTTTTTTTAATTTAATTTTTGTTTTTGTTTTTCTGGTGTCCCGCTAAATCTGATCAGAGCAGTTTATTTAACTTCCACGGTCTCTCTGCTTATCCCAGTCTGGAGACCAACGGTTTACCTTTAATTCAACTGGTCCTAGATGGGACACTACTGAGGTTCAATAATGAATATGTCCCCCTTTTCCCGACGTGGTTAATAACATGCAAATTTATGAAAGTTTTGATAAATACTTATAATTCTTTTGAATCATGTACCAAATAGGTTACCAGATTATAATTAAATTTTCCTCACATTAATTAATGTCCTTTTGAGTTATTTGCAGTGTTATTCTTATGTGTTCAGGTTAATATTAGATATTTCAATTACATAGGAGAGATTTTCATGTCGTATTCATGTAACCACTAAATTTGGTTTCTTCAAGGTGAAACAGGTCAGTCAAAAAGATACCTGAAGGTCCTCTATTTTAGTCTCCTGCTAGTCTGTGAAAGGTTTTAAATGTCTGAGGAGTCTGGACTCAAAGTTAGTTAAAATATTTCATCTTGGATATACCCTTTCATCTTCCCTATACCCACCCATCTAACTTTTTCTCTATCTAGGATCCCTAGACCTGACTCCCTGAGAAGTTTTGTTTGTTTTGTTTTGCCTTTCTCAATCCAACCAAATTATTTTCATTTGGTTCCCTCCTTAACTGCGTTTCACAAGGATTAGATCTGCTCTTTCTGACTCTCAGCTTCTACTACACTAAAATTACTGTAGTGTTTTGATGTGGAGTCATATTGCAAAAACACCATTAAAGTAACTACATTAAAGTAACTACATTTATACACTTTTAAATTAGAGACATACCAATATGTTTGTGAGAGGCGTTACAGTATAGAGGAAACTGACACTGGTATTCTGAGCCTCTCTGTGCCTTAGGTTTTGTTTTTAAAAAATATTGAGAAGGGGTGCCTGGGTAGCCCAGTCGGTTAAGTGTAGGACTTTGGCTCAGGTCATGATCTCAAGGTTCATGAGTTCCAGCGCTGCGTCGGGCTCGATGCTGACAGCTCAGAGCCTGGAGCCTGCTTTGGATTCTATCTCTCTCTCTCTCTGTCTCTCCTCTGCTCATACTCTCTGTGTCTGTCTCAAAATAAGTAAATAAACTTTTTAAAAAAAAAGTAAAATAAAAAATATTGGGTAGATACAAAATAATATTTATAAATAATCAAAAGGCAAGAGAATGATAAGACATCCATACATGAACCTTCTTCTGATCTAGTGCGAGAAACAAAAGAACATGATCTGCGAAGCCCCTTGTGTCCTTGCACCAATTCTTTCTTCTCCCTCTTCCAGGAAATTACTTCATTCTTAATTTTATGGCCATTATTACCTTAGTATCTCAATTTGTTGCTTTTTTTTTAATGTGTGAAATGAATATAATAGCAGTGATCAACCTAATAGGGTTGTTAATACTAATGAATTAGTGGATACAGACAAAACATCTAGAATCCTGTTTGGCAGGCAAATCAATAAGCATAACCATTGTGATAATGATGATGATGGCAATGATGGATACACTTAACATTGTCATGCATATCATTGCTTTCATTTTGTTTAGAAAAACATTAGACTATTTCTTTGTGTCCTTTGAAGCAATATGAAAACACAGTACTTAGTCATTTTTTCTTAAAGTAAAGAACTTCTATATACTAGATGAAAGATTCCCATAAGTATGGACATATTCCTCGGGAAGTAGTCTTAAGAACCATAGAATTTGGGGAAATAATTTCCAGTGAGTATCAGAATATTGGAAAAACAACAGTTGGATCCTGAAGACAGTTTTCATTCATCACAAATTTGTTGCAAACATTTCAGAACTTATGAACCAAAGTTTCTACCTAAGGTGCTATTTTATTTTGTTTGTTTGTTTATGTATTTATTTATTTATTTTTAATATAACTTATTGTCCAGTTGGCTAACATACAGTGTGTAAAGTGTGCTTTTGGTTTTTTGGGTAGATTCCCGTGGTTCATCGCTTACATACAACACTCAGTGCTCATCCCAACAAGTGCCCTCCTCAATGCCCGTCACCCATTTTCCCCTCCTCCCACCCCCCCATCAACCCTCAGTTTGTTCTCTGTATTTAAGAGTCTCTTATGGTTTGCCTCCCTCTCTCTCTTTGTAACTCTTTTTTCCCCCTTTCCTTCTCCTGTGGTCTTCTGTTAAGTTTTTCAAGATCCCCATAGGAGTGAAAACATAGGATATCTGTCTTTCTCTGACTTACTTCACTCAGCATAATACCTTCCAGTTCCATCCATGTTGCTGGAAATGGCATGATTTCATTCTTTCTCATTGCCATGTAATATTCCATTGTATATATAAGCCACATCTTTATGCATTCATCAGTTGATGGACAATTCGGCTCTTTCCATAATTTGGCTATTGTTGAAAGCGCCACTATAAACATTGGGGTACATGTGCCCCCTAAGGTGTTATTTTAAATTTGTGGAAAATGTTAGTGTATTTGTGGTTGGGGATTTCCTTGTATTTACCTCTCCTCGGTGCTTAACCAGAAAACAATCCTTTTTAAGAATGAGGCCAAGTATCATGAACTAAACCATAATCCAAATATTCAGAATTTCCACCTTGTGTATTAATGTGACAAAACTGGGTCACCTGGGTGTCTCAGTCAGTTAAGCGTCCAAATTTTGGTTTTTGGCTCAGGTCGTGACCTCATTGTTTGTGAGACCGAGCTCTGTGTCTGGTTCTGCGTTGACAGCATGGAGTCTGCTTGGAATTCTCTCTCTCCTTCTCTCTCTGCCCCTCCCCACTTGTTCATTCTTTCTCGCTCTCTCTCAATAAATAAATAAACTTTAAAAAATATTTTTAATGTGACAAAGCTGAAGAAAATCATTTCAAGGGGCAATGTAGAGGAATGTATGAGGGCACAATTTTATTCAGTAACAAATCTTTGGGCTTGAAAAAGTCTATGCTTTGGGCACGAGTCAGAAAAGTTATGATAGAAGAGGCATCAAAATGTCTTTGCGATCAATTTTATTGCCTCTGAATAAAAATCACATAGACACATCTGAGAGGATACTGACTTAGAAAAAACTTGTTAAAAATCTCAGTATTTTTACTGCATGTAATCACACTCATAAAAACTGCACATATCATAAGTATGAAGTGCAGGGGCGCCCTAGTGGCTCAGTCAGTTGGGCGTCCGACTTTGACTCAGGTCATGATCTCGCAGTCGGTGAGTTCGAGCCCGCGTGGGGCTCCGTGCTGACAGCTCACAGCTTGGAGCCTGTTTCAGCTTCTGTGTCTCCCTCTCTCTCTCTGACCCTCTCCCATTCATGCTCTGTCTCTCTCTGTCTCAAAAATAAGTAAACGTTAAAAAGAAGTATGAAATGCAATGAATTTTCAGAAGGTGAATACACTCAAGTTACCATCCACCCAGATCAAGAAACAGACATCTTCAGCATTACTCTGACTGCCTTTTAATGTTTCTGATCATGCTTCCCTCACTGAGCAAGAAGGTGAAAATGAAAACTGATGTCTATAAAGCTGGGGCAAAGAAAGAAGATTTAATCAACCAATATCTTAGCCTACCACTTGATCAATTTTATCAACAGAATACATTTCACTGTGGGACCTTCTGCTAGGCCACCTCACATGGACACATCAACTTGGATCTCATCGTACACCGTGGTGACCAATTTTTTATTTTCGTTGATTTATGTCCACATGGGGCCGGCCAACAAGTGTCTTAGCACATCATCCTCACCAATGGCTTTTCCCTCTGTCTCTCTCTCTCAAATGAAAAGACTAGTTTTAATGAGCAAATGTATTTGAAGAGTCATCTCTTTCTCTTTTTCATCAAATTTAGGTACTAAAAAATAAAAAAAAAAAAAATGGTAATATCAACCCAACCAAGAATTTGAATATTCTCGATGTGTTTAATCTTAAAGAAAACTTTAAAAAATTCATTTGAAATAGTTGTTGCCACTGTCATTTTAGTGTGGCTTATGTTTTGTGTGGTACGTGAAATCTTTGGAAAATCAACTTTGGGACATTCTTTCACTAAGCCATCGTGAGTAGATGAAGTATTTGGATGTTATGTGGTAGGCGTTGCCAGCAGAAAAGGAACTAGTTGAGTAGAGGAACTAGTTGAGAAGAGGCCCAAATGAAAGGTGTATTTAAATGTCTATATATTCTAACTCCAATTTCAGAAAGCATAGACAGTTCTTCTACCTCTGTTCAAGAGAAGAATAATGATTAGTCCATTTTGACTGAGAAGGGATTTCACATTCAGTAGTATCCATGGAACTATAGCTTTTCTGTGCCTGTTGAATTCTAAAAAGACAGTAAAGGTAAGATCAGAAAACAACAAGGAAGCCTTTAAAAAAATTATTTAGACTATTGTATTGGGTGGGCAGGGATAGCAGTAGAGATAGAGAAATTTAAGACGAGCTAAAATAAATGTATTTCTTTGTAATCGATCTCCAGTCCTATTAAACAGCAGGCCATTTGTCCATTATTAAACATGTAACATGTGTTAATAAACTTTCCTTCCCATGACAGACATTAAAAACTCAACCATTAGTACAGAATTCAGATTCGTTGTGTGGTAATTGAATGAAAACCTTTAAAAAAAGATTATTTTAAATATTAAAATACTGATATATGCATACATTTATGCAATGTGACATATAAGCATGAGCATTATATAATATATACACATTAGTATATGGAGATCATTCTCAGTTTTTTTTATTTAGCACTAACACATGTACTTGGTTTGACTAAATTGAACACTACAAAAATCCTGCCAATAAACAGTGAGTCCTACCCCATCCTAGATCCTATGCCACTTCTCAGAGATAATTATTATCAAAAGTTTCAGACATGTTTTATAGAAACTTCACATCAAATTATATAGCACATACACACGCAATCCACACAGTGGTATAGGTCTCAGTCCACAACAGACGTATGTAAGAGATATTGTGTTTGTTTATTTTCCTAGAACCCACGAAATTTCAACTTGCTGCTAGGCTGCTATAAAATTCAGATTCATTCTCAAGTAGTAAGAACTGCCCTCCCCCCCCCCAACACCCACACACAAACCATTTTGCCTTTCAATGGTGCAATGATCTTCCCTAAAATCCCAGGCACTCGAGAACATCCTCTGTCAGTAAGTCGTCAATCTCTTCTGGCTACCACCAAGATAGCCATTCTTGCAGTTGATAGCTGCCAGTCCAACTTCTCTCTATACTTTGAGACGCATGTATATTTGATAAGGCTAATCACCTTTCTGAGCATTTTCCATCTCCCAACCTTCACTGTTTGGGTCACAGTATGGATTACCCATACTTAAGGACCAGAAAGCCTCTCCTCTTTCATAAGGGTCTTTAAAAACATTTTTTTAATGTGTATTTTATTTTTGAGAGAGAGAGAGAGAGAGAGACAGAGAGTGGGGGAGGGTCAGAGAGAGAGGGAGACACAGACTCTGAAGCAGGTTCCAGGCTCCAAGCTGTCAGCACAGAGCTTGACTCGGGGCTCAAACCCACAAACCGTGAGGTCGTGACCTGAGCTGGAGTCTGCCACTTCACCAACTGAGCCACCCAGGCACCCCCATAGGAGTCTTTTTTAAAATGTATGCTGATTTTATTACTGTTCTTACATTTTATTAATCATTTTCAAGATCAGCTATAGCACTGAGAAAATATTCTGTAGCCTTAGAATTTACTCCTTCTGCTGCTAATTGTCAACCTACTTCCTGGATACATTTCTGGAGTGCCACTTTTTCTCTCTTTTTGAGAAACAATAACACACAGCACGAAGTCAGTGTAAATGCAGCCGTTAGAGGCAAAAAGTGTTTACTCATTTTTTTTTTTTTAGAGCATTCACATATACGTGAAATGACTCATGTTGTTTTTTTTTTTTCTTGGTCTTGAAAATATATGAGGACTCTTACCGATCAGTGCTATTTGTGGTGATGCTGTGGCTATTTACCCCCATCCAGATAGAGTCGTCTTCATGTCCTGATTCCCTCTGGGGACAGCTAATGAACACTTTTTGGCATGTGTCCAGAAGCCTGAGCACCATTATAATTTATTTCTATCTAAATTACCCCAATTTGGGCAAGGATGCTGAATTCTGCTGATTTCCCATAAACTAGCTCATTTTGATGAATACTGGTTTATCTCTTGATGCAGGATATGAGAGCAACAGAAAATAAACACATATACACACAGATAAATTTCTCCAACCTTGTATTTTGAATCCAACAATTGCTTTTTCTTCTTTTCATTGATTCAGTTAGTAATTAACACTGTGCTCTACAATGAATGTCACTTGCATAATTTGAACATTCAACAATATTAATATTCCCTTTTTTAGACACAAAAACGAACCAAAGAACCATTTAGCCATTGTTTGAAGCATATTTTGTAATCAGATTGGGCATTCGTGATTGTAAACAATGAAATGGTGAATTATTCTTTAAATCTGCAGCTCTGTCAGGATTTTACAATCTGATCACTTACATTAGAAGAAAGGAGGCTACATAATAAACTGATTTCCTGAAGAATTTACCTTAATCTAGAACTCCACCAAACATTTCTTTTCTCAAACTCTTCCCCTGTTAATTATTATTGTATCTGAAATCTATAATTTAAAATAACTGTAAATAAAACTGACAGAAGCCATTTGGAAAAATAGTAGCCTTAGAAGCAAAATAGCCACCTAGGCTTATTATTTGCCAGCTATGAATGTAAATAAAAATATTAAGTTGAATTTATTTAGCACAGGAAAGCGGAGGCAATGTTTAAACATTACTTACACATTGAAAAACGATTTGGCGGGTATCTACTGAAAGGGGGCAAGGTGTGGAGGAAACGCTGAGAGGCACAATACAAAAATCTCCTCTCACATACTTTACACTCTAGCTGGAAAAATAAAACCTATAAATATCAAAGAGCTACAAAATCATTTTTAAAGTGCAAGAAGAATGAGATATAAATACGGAAACGTTTCTCAAAGATGTTGTTAAATGTCAAATGAATGGCTCAGATAATAAATTCAAAAAAGTTAGAGAAGGGTCAAGGTGCTGTGACTCAGAATTAATTCATGAGGGTCTCACTAAGCATCTATTTTCAAGGATCATAACAGGGCAGCTATAGCTTGATGTGCTGGGGCCACCCTGTACTGGCTCAAGACAGCCCATAACCAACTGCTCTTTCCTACTCTGTGTTCAGTGATGTTGCATAAACAGCATGAAATTGTCCACGTTGAGAGCATTTACACCACAGAAAGCGGCGGCCTCTACAAATTAGGGCTTTTTTTTTTTTCAGACAAACATTGATAAACATGTACCAGCATAAGGGACCTTATCAAAATCTAATTCAAGTATTTATTTGATTTCTATCGAAACACTTTTTTTTTTTTTTTTTTTTTTGCAGATGAGGAATTTGAGGCCAAAGAGTTGAAATGACGTGAGCTTAAAGTCACATTGTGAGCAAATGGCAGAGTCTGATAGTCAGGTTGGTATTCCTTCCACTTCGTAGGGCTGTTTGGGTGTTGACAAAATTCACTTTTACTGCTAATGAATTCCCTGAACTCCCAAGAGTTGATGGACCCTTGAACGGCCAAGGTATTGGAATCCCTAGAGTCCAATAAAAATCCCTAATGATGGAAAAAGCCCAGTGAAATATGCTTCTGTTATCTATTCCAACATAACAAATACCTCAAGATTTAGTGACTTAACTGTTTATTTTGTTCACAGTTTTGTGGGTCAGGAGTTTGGGAGGGTGAAGCTGGGTGGTTCTCAGTTGTGGTCCGTCATGTGAGTGCAGTCAGACTTTAGCTTGGACGGCAGCCATCGGAACTCTCAACTTTCTGGTTTTGCCCAGGATGCTTCGCTCGACTGGCAGTTGAGGCTGGCTGGTTGTCGAGAGCCTGCTGACACTGACCATGGAAGCTTCTGTGCATGGAGTCTTTAGTGTAGTCATTTCAAGTTAGTCAGACTTCCTCCATGGCAGCTGAGTACTCCAAGGACAAGTGTTGGATGAACAAGGCAGAAGCTACGTGGCCTTTCCTGACCTAGGCTTGTAAGTTACATAAGGCCACTTCCACCATACTCTCTAGTGGTTGAAACAGTTGTATGCCCAGGCAGGTTCTGGGGAAAGGAACACTGACTGATATCACCTCTTGACTGGAGACATCTCAAGGAATTATGTGGCTTTTTTTTTTTTTTTTTTTGGAAACCTGACTCAGAAGCCAAATTGATTTCCTCCCAATACTCTAATAAATAAACTTTTGGTTTCTACAGAGTATTATTCTATTTTATTTTCCTATCCGCTGATAGAAAGGAGAACAAATATTAAAAAAAAAATTTTTTTTTAATCTTTATTTTTGAGAGAGAGACAGAGTGTGAGCAGGGGAGGAGCAGAGAGAGAGGGAGACACAGAATGCAAAGCAGGTTCCAGGCTCTGGGCTGTCAGCATAGAGCCTGACGTGAGATTCACACTCAAGAATTGTGAGATCATGACCTGAGCCGAAGTCGGACGCTCAACTGACTGAGCCACCTGGGCGCCCCGGGAGAACAACGATTTTTAAATCTTAGTACAACCTAATAAAAACGCTGAGTGTGATTCTGTTTTCCTCATTCTCTCATGCTCTGTAAGAGCCATTTTGGTAATATTAAATAATATTTAAGGAAAGCATTCAATGAAATGTAACATTACCATTCTTGATCTTAAGAAACTTAAAATATAGTTGGGGAAATATAATATTCATTCATGAATTCATTCTGTCATTCAGGAATCAATTATTGAGCACCTCCCCTGAGCCACACTCAGACCAGGCACTTGAAAAACAAAGAAAACCAGATACTGCCACTGGCTTTAATAAGTTCACAATCTATTGGGAACACAAACCACACAGGTGCATGATGCAATGGGATAATCAATCGAATTATGAAGAAATCTCTGTAGAGTCCAAGAGAAGAGAGCCATGAGTTCTTCGTGATAACAGTGTGTAGAATTTCTAAGCTATTGGAAATTAAAAGTATGAAAAATTAAGTAATATATTTCAAGGCGTCTTTCCCTAGGTTTTCATATTTGTATTTAATACACACATACCTGAAACAGAGGCATTAACAACACAGAGAATAATCAAGTTTCATTTGCCTGATTTAAGAGATGTAACTCTATAGCCTCTGAATTATATCCACTCAATAAACTTCTCTTTGATTTTATGACTTTTTCGAGACTATGGGAAGGTCTAGAAATGCTTTTAGAACCAAGAAAGAATATAAATATATAGTTTGAAAGCAATTCTTCCAAAGGTTGGAGCCAAATTTAAGAGCAAAAATATTAAAAAGTAATTTAAGACAAAGTGGATGTCGGGGCGGGGGGGTGGGTGTGGGGAGAGAGAGAGGGGGGAAAGCATTGCTATGTAGGAATGACTGATACTTCTAGTATGATAACTGGGATCTGAATAAAATGGATCTGATGCTTCTTAAGCACATGCCAGATCACCTCAATTAGTATTAATATAAGATATAAAACCAAAGAATATAGGTAATTTAATGACTAAAAGAGTATAACAGTAGAGCAGAGCTTTAACACAAAGATGTCATTTCAGTGGGGTTCATCCATACTTGAGGTTACTAGGGTTAGGCTGACTAGTATCTGGGAAATTTAACAGAAGTGACTTTGTGAAGAATCCACATAACATGACCTTATAATTATACAGTCTGTCCAGGTGTGGTTCCTTTGTTCATGAAATTGGATTCTTTGCTGCTCTTCAGTTTTACTTTATAATAGATTCTCAAAGTGCAGAAATACAAACTTATTGAATTTTCAAACCTCAGAACTGATTTAGAAATCCATACAATTCACTTTATAAAACTATTTGCTTCCTTCTAACATGTATTCCAGTAAACCTGACCCCTCCTTCCATTTAGTCTCTCACATTGAATGACTGGGTTTGATTGTCTTCCCCCACGGGCCCCAGATCAATCTGTTCAGTGCTAAGACTTGGGAGGGTCCACAAAGTGCTAGGAAAGAGTTACCGTCACTAGGGAGATTTGCGCTTGCCTGATAGTAAAGTACTGAGAAGAGGTTAAGTGATTTTCAATCCAATATTCTCCCTGGCTAAGTTGCCGCTATTGGTTTCTCATCATACAATTCTGCCATTGCCCAAATATCTGTCAGAATGGGCTATGAGACGCTGCAGTAACGACAGTTCCTGAATCTGAGTAACTCACAAACAGCAAAAATGTATTTCTCAGTCTTCTATATCCGTCTCTTGGACTGGCAGTGGCTCTGTCCCATGTCACTCTTACTCAGGGACTCAGGGTGACAAAATCTGCACATTTAACATGTCCTTGTGGCAGGAAGGAAAGAACATGGCTGAGTGCACCCTCTTTCAACAGGGCTTCTTTCTGGAAGGGACGGCTTACTCCCACTCACTTTCTGTTTCACATTCCAGTGGCCAAAGCAAATCACTCTACAGAAGGAATGTACAATCCCATCAGGAGAATTGAAATGCTGGTAACAGCCCCAAAAATTGCCATGGTGCCTGGGTGGCTAAATCAGTTGAGCATCCGACTTCGGCTCAGGTCATGAGCTCATGATTTGTGGGTTTGAGCCCCACGTCGTCGGGCTCTGTGCTGACAGCTCAGAGCCTGGAACCTGCTTCAGGTTCTGAGTCTCCCTCTATCTCTGCCTCTCTGCCGCTCACACTCTGTCTCTCAAAAATAAATAAAACTGTTAAAAAGGTTTTTTTTAATTGCCGTATCTTACGTTCCTATTATTAATAATTAGACTTCTAACCCTAAGACAAAAAAAAAATTAGCTAAAATTTGCATCATAAAAATGATCCATAAATGATGTAATTGTCATGTGTCTCATATGTCTCTCAGTGAAATAGCATCGATATCTAATATAAAATTAGTACAAAACTATACATTCTTTTAACATCAGGAATATGATCATTTCAGAAGTGAAATGTATTGAAACTGTATCTCCAGGAGAAAACTTATCCATTTTACATAGTTTAAATTATCTTTGAGGCTCACTTGATTGTTACTGAACCTGGGGTGATACCCAGCCCATCACAAACAGAGCAGGCTAGGAGCTTTCTAAAGCTAATTTCTGCCTGGGGGCTCTGCGGTTTAATCATCTCACTTTCTCTCTTTTTGAGTTTCTATTAGTGCTGGATTCCTGGGGTATTGTTCAGTAGTGACTCTGAGGTGGCCTACCCTGAGTTATTTTAATTTTTTTTCTCCCTGTCTAAGAAACTGCTGGGGAAGGTCAACCTAATCTCCACCTTTCCTCAACATGACAGATTCTCTACAAATTGAGATTTGTAGACTTCAATGGCTCATGTTCTCCATTTCCTTCCAACTGAAATGCATTCCCTTTAGTGCTGATCAAGTCAGAGCAGAGAAGGACCTAACTGGGGTGAGGGGAAATTAGAACCATAATTCTAAGAAAAATGTCCATATTTCCTGGCTCCCAATACTCAGAGGTTTTCCTTTCACTGACCCTATTCAGTCACAATTTTTTTTTCAGTTTTGTTTGTTTGCTGTTTTGTATGCTTTTTGTTTGTTTGTCTAAGCTAGATGCTGTTTGGGTGACTAAGTCACATTCACAAACAAGTTACATGATGGCACTGCGTCCATCAAAAATCTCATATTTTACTACTGATAGAAATATGGATTATGCATCCATTCTACTTAATGCTGTTTGTAAGTATAGACAACTTGAAAATACGATTTTCCTTATTATTTATATAGGAAATAGTTTTAGAGACATTTCTTTCGGGAAATGTCTTAATTGGTGGTGTCTTTTCTGATTTAAGTGTTAATTTTCTGTTACTATTTAGATATGTTTTCTTAGTTAATGCTTTTGGACTCAAAGGAGAGGCCCACATGTTTTTAAAACTGAGAAACTTAATTCAGTTCATTCTTTCAATTTACCACCAGGAACATTAAGGTTCTGAAAGGTTTTTTGTTTTGTTTTGTTTTGTTTTTGTTTTGTTTTTTGTTTTTTTTTTGTTTTGTTTTTGCTAAGGGAAGAAGAATTTCTCAGAAATCTTTGTAAAACAAAAAACATGCTTTCAATAGACATAAAAAAGGAAAATCAAACCACTAATAATATGTAATATTAATAAGCTTTTAGTTTATGTTTGGAATTTCATGAGTCTGTTATTTTCAAGACACATAAAATAACTAAAGTATAGATTAGCTGAATATGTTTTACATTCATATGCATGATTGCTAGTTAGTGGCTACCTAGAGTCTGTGTTAAAGATTCTCATTGGGGCACCTGGGTGGCTCAGTCGGTTAAATGCACAATTTCGGCTCACGTCATGTTCTCATGGTTCATGGGTTCAAGACCCACGTCGGGCTCTGTGCTGACAGCTCAGAGCCTGAAGCCTCATTTGGATTCTCTGTCTCCCTCTCTGTCTGCTCCTCCCCCCTCACCTTGTCTCTATCTCTCAAAAATAAAAAAAAAATTATTATTTTTTTTAATTCTCAGTCTTCACAGTGGGGTTCTATGATTGATTTTTTAATGTCTTTCCTGGTTCAGAAAATGGAAGAAATGGCACCCATGCCATTCTTTGTGGAGACTTACGTGACACAAAATAAAAGCAAACAAAAGTGACTGGTAATGAACACTGTAGTTTAATTTTGATCACGACCCTCTACAAAGAGTATAAAACACTTTGGTTAGCTTTGTGCACTCCGTTTTTCCTGTCAATAGAGTGGATGGTTTGTTTTCAGGAAGTTTTAAAGCTAATTTTGAAAGTCATGGATAAAGAAATTGTGGTTTATATACACAATGGAGTACTACGTGGCAATGAGAAAGAATGAAATATGGCCTTTTGTAGCAACATGGATGGAACTGGAGAGTGTGATGCTAAGTGAAATAAGCCATACAGAGAAAGACAGATACCATATGGTTTCACTCTTATGTGGATCCTGAGAAACTTAACAGAAACCCATGGGGGAGGGGAAGGAAAAAAAAAAAAAAGAGATTAGAGTGGAAGAGAGCCAAAGCATAAGAGACTCTTAAAAACTGAGAACAAACTGAGGGTTGAGGGGGGGTGGGAGGGAGGGGAGGAGAGGTGATGGGTATTGAGGAGGGCACCTTTTGGGATGAGCACTGGGTGTTGTATGGAAACCAATTTGACAATAAACTTCATATATTGAAAAAAAAAGAAAGTCAAGATAACAGAAAATGTATGTGGCCATCTTGCTTAGATAAGGGGAGTGTAACGGAAGTGGCTGTTATCTGATGATTTCCTGAAATCTTTGGGGACTACCAAAGAAATGTATTGGTCAGAAACAGTTCTAAGGATGTTTCTGAGAGGAGCTAATCAGAGAATACACCCTTGCGATTTATTCTTGGAAGGTCTGCATTTCAACTTATATACCCAATAAAAAGAACATTGGAATTTACAGTGGAGGAAGACTCAAGGGAGGGTCTTTGACGATGGCTGTGAAGTGTGGCTATTTTTTCCCCCTTCTTGGTAAGCAATGAGGACACTGAAAATTACTGTAGAAAGCAAATAAAAAAAAGAATTTACAAAGTATGTGTTGTAAAATTGCCCTGAACATAGAAACAGTGAAAAGATAGTGAATTCTTGACAATTAAGGACACAGAAATTAACAAAGAACTCGGCCAAAATTTGCATAGAATGTATCGTAGGCAATTGCTACCAGAAAAATTTTCTTATACTCTGAAAAAACGAAAGAAATTTGAGTATACCATGTATTTTTTAAACATCATTTATCAATAAACGTTCAAGCAACTATTTGTCTCAAATCCTACATTTTCACGGCATGAGAATCAACAAGGTAGTTTAGACTTGGAATATAAGTCAGGAATTTCAAATCTAACTTCTAGATTTGTCACTGCCTAGATAGGTGATTTGGAGCAAGTCATGTAATGTGTCTAGACTTTATCTCTTAAAATGTTTTTGGATTAAATACTCTCTAAAATATAGTTTGATTCTAAAGTGCATTATGACATGATGTAAGGCAGGTGAACACCACCTCAGTACTGACACGACTGGTCATGGACAGCAGCTGGTGGGACAAGTTGAAGACAAGACTTGAAGACAAGACTAAGACAGATGTAAGCTTGCTGCTCTTCACTTCCATGGATTGGAAGTTTAGAGAAGACAGGGAAATTGCTCAGTCATTGTCCTGATCCAGCCTGACAGTTCTCAGGCACGCTCTTGGTTGGCATTGTGGAGAGGAGAGAATTGGATCAGGAAGGTCATGAGGAGCCAAGGAAGTGGACCCACAGGTCCTTTTTAAGTTCTTCCTGCATACAGCCAATTTTCTAGAAGGCGCACCAATATGGTTGTCTAGACTTGGAATGTAAGTCCAGAATCTCTGAGTAGATATGAAGTTGTGCTGTCCTAAGTAGATCTGAGGTGCCACTCTTCAAAGTGAGGGAGCCACTAAAGTATGACTGTTCCTGAGAATCTTAGAATCACCTGTGGGACTTCGGGCCCTGACCTTCGTCTTCAGATCTTATTTCTCAATCGCTGGTGAACGTGCTAAAATTCCAAGGGGCGGGGGATATATTGCATCCACCCAGACTATTAGGGCAGAAAATAATTAAAAAATCACTTCATATTGTTGTGAGAATCTTAACCTATGTGGCAAACTGATAAGTTACTATGGATTCCTCTCTATGTGGGTGTCTCTACAGGGTGGTTTGTGCATCCTCATAGTATGCTCTGTGGGTTCCAAAAGCCAAGTGTTCCAAGGGAAAACAAAACAAGTGAAACCAGAATAGCCTGTGTGTCCCAGCCTTGGAGATCACATGGTGTCACTACCACCACAGTTGTAAGTCTTTCCAGAGTCAAGGGCAGGGGATAGTTATCCCATGTCTCTGAGGTACATCAAAGTCACCTTCCAAGAGCTTGTGGAAGGAGAGACATTGTTTTACATATTTTTTTTTGTAAAATACTGTCTACCATATCAACCTAAAATTCCATACCCAAAGAAACCATTAAGTACAAGAGTTGAACAAGATTTTTGCAGACGTGTTAGATGTCAAACAACTTAACCTCCTGTGTACTAATTCCTAGGAAGCCATAGAAGAATGTGCTTTACCAAGACATAAATGAAATCCAACAAAGACACTGATGGAAATGTAGGAAGGGAGGGACCTGACACTTTAGAGAGATGAAGGACTCCAGGATGGTGAAGAGTGATTTCAGAGTGGCATCTGTGTACCACCCACAAAGACCAACCAGCCGAGATTAGAGCAGGTCAGAAGGCTCTGCAAGTGACGTCTTCAAGAAGATGAAACTTTACAATGCAATATGTTGGATATATTTAGAGGGAGACTCAATCAATTAGAAGAGAATTTGAAACTAAAGTAGATGAACACACAGAAAACTAAGTAAACAAAAAACATGACAGTTGACTTCGAGGAAAACAGAGTTTTACAAGAAAGGAAAAGTTGTTATCATGTGCTACATGATTTATTTGAGAATAATGTTTCTTATAAGGTCATGAAAACATCAATGTTAAATAATTATATAACTCAAATTGTGCTGTAATTCTATTGAGAGAATGAGGTATGTAGTTAGAACATGTAGTTATATCTGAGTGGACAGGGGGTGGGGGTGCAGATTAAAGATAACTAAATCTTTAACCTCTACAGTAGGAAATTAATCGGTATGTCTAAAATTTAAAAAAAAAATCAAGGGGTTGGGTGACGGGCATTGAAGAGGGCACCTGTTGCGATGAGCACTGGGTGTTGTATGGAAACAAATTTGACAATAAATTATATTTAATAAAAAATTTGAAAAAATCAAGGGGTTGTACAGATGCTTCTTAAAGATATTGATACAGGGGTGTCTTGGGTGGCTCAGTCGGTTGAGCATCTGACTCTTGATTTCGGCTCAGGATATGATCTCATGGCTTATGAGACTGAGCCCCACATTGGACTCCACACTGACAGCATGGAGCCTGCTTGGGATTCTTGCTCTCCCTCTCTCTCCATCCTTCCCCTTCTCATGCTCTTTCTCACTCTCAAAATAAATAAACAAACTGAAAAAATATAAATATATTGCTTCATAAATTTATAAAAAGAGCTTCAAGTGGTTGTGGGAAATGGGAATAGGCATGGAGGGGGGTTACAGGGGAACAAGGACATTTTTTTTTCACAAATCTTATAAAACTATGTAATTCATGAGAACAAAGAATAAGGAAACCCACTTTTTGGTTCGGACAGTACAGTGTGATCTTTATTTCCTGCGATCATGCCCATATATGTTTCTAAGGTCCTCTGCAAGGGAAAGGTGGAGGGATAGTGGCACCCCTCTGTCTCCCATACAGCAGCCAGGGCCTCTCCTTGACATTGCAGGTGCTCTGTCCACCTTCCTTGTGCACCCAGGGTTCGTAGAGGGAGGCGGGGCCTGCATCAAAGTATCCTCCTTGGCTTCCTCCTGGCTCCGTGGCCTTGGAGGAGAGACTTTCTTCTTTAAAAACAGCCTTTGATAAATGGGAGAGGAATAACTATCACATCCAGAAAACTAATCAAGCTTCCCAGGAAATATGAATGTAAATAAAATATTGATTAAAAGCTAAAAGGATTTTAATTAGGTTACTTAGTTTAATAGTTTAATTTGGCAGAAACAGACAACTTGGACAAGGTTCTTTGTGTAAGCACATTTTAAATCACTTATTAAAATTTCAGACGGCAATCTGAGATTAGCAAAAGGATCTTCAAAGGCAAGCAAGATGCCCATTTATTTTATTTTAAAACTCAAAGCAATACTAAGATGTTACTTTGTCCTCAATCTAAAATAACATGAAATCTTGAATATATTATAACCCACTTTGACCCGTACACCATTGGTAATTAATTTACATTGAACAAAAAAACATAATTTGATAGGCAAACATCACATACATTTTTATTGAAGATCATTCGTGTTTTTAATAGAATAGATATTTCTTTCAGAGATACAATGTTACAATGTAGAAAAAATGGATCCCTGAAAACATATGGATGAGTAAGGTATTATTTATTCAGTCCAATTCAGCTAGTACATAAACTATTTTGAAGTAAGACACCTAGAGAAGTTCTATTTTGAGTCTTTATTAGTAATTACATATCAATATACTAAATGGCACACTTCAAGGTCAAAGCTAAGTCTGTGCTGACCCTCAAGATGGTAAGGCCTGTGGAGTATATCAATTGAAAATAGTCGCTATCAGGACAGACTCTGAAGACACATGGCCTGGGGTCAAATTCTGTTTTGTCACTTGTTAGTCACAAGACTTTGAGCAATTTAGATAGCATTCCTATGCCTCAGTTTCCACATTTATAACACAGAAATTGTACTAATCATGCCTACTTTGCAGGGTTGTTGTGAGAATTAAAAAAGAATGAACTTCAAGCACTTAGCACATGAACCTATGGACTGTAGTCCGATAACAGTAAGTGCTGTTTCTATAAGTATAAAAAGCAGATGCATTTAAGGTGGTTAAATTGCAGAAGCTGAAAATCTATGTTTTGAATGGGAGATAAAGAAGGATAAACATCATGGGCTCTGCTTTCAGATAGATTTGGATTCAGATTCTCACTCTCACATTCACTAGCTGTGAATTAAGTTTCTTAATCTCTCTGTGCTTCATTTTCCTCTTGTATAAATGAGGATAACCACAGGTCAGAGTGTTGTTGAAGAGTCAATGATAAAATGATACTAAAACCATTTACAAAGCTTGACCCGTAAGAATTGTTCAAACGTGAAGTCACTATCCCTTCTCTTCTGAAATAAATATAAAAGTAGAGGATACAAAGCTGATGAAATGCCCTGTAGAAATGTATTGAAGCGATGACTCACAAGGTGGCTGTGTTCACGAATTTAAATTCTCTAAGAAGGACCTCAGTGCTACATCAGTTTTATAATAGTTATCCAAACACAGGCAGGCCTGAGTATGTCCTGATACAATAGAAGTCCATCAATTACCCCTCGCAGGAAAGAAGGCATTTCCACTCCTATGCAGACTAATCTCGCATATCAAAGATGCTGCTATTTACATAAAAGAAACCATGGCTTTTTGTAGAAGTTATGAAACAGTGAGGGTGACATTCACTCTCCCTTTGACAACTTCACAAAAAGTGCGGAGGGCACCATCCCCACTTCTTGGTTGTTTATGACCTCGGTCCAGACATTTGACTGACCACACATCAAGATATCAGTTTGAAATTTTTATGGTATGCCAACTTCCAGACAATTTCCCCAATGTGTTTCACTGATACTACAGGTACATGAGGGTGAGAACATAGTTTCCAGAAGAATATTTAACATATTTTCTACGACTAATGAAAGTAAATGAGGCAAACATACACCACTATCATTACTTTTTAAATAAATACTTATAGATAGGCCAACAATGATGGTGATTAAAAACAGTGCAGAGTGAGGGGGAAATGTGTCTATAAATGTTTCAAAGAACTGAATCTGGTCCTACATTATCTTGACCCATAATATCTTAAGGAGATTGAGTATGGTTCAACGACTGTATCTATTTTGGTATAGCTGAAGATTTCACTCCCTCTTTCAAAACTATCCATTTCTGTCTCGAAGCTCCTGGCTCAGCAGTGTTAGGGCAAGCTACACTCTCAGACTTTTATTTTTCCTTCCATTAAGTCACTTTCTAAGCAAGCCACCGTTTAATCCTTTGAAAGCTCTGTTTCTGTTGGAATCTTGCGATCTTTCTTCCAATCACTTCCTGCATCCACTGTCTTTGCCACTCACTCAATCAACATGTATTTTTTGACATTCGATATGTGCCCAGTTTTCTGTTAGTGTCACCATAGAGGAAGAGAAGTATTAGAAGGACCTAGGATCTCAAAGAATGGCTATTATAGTTGTGGAGTCAAGACCAATGTATTATAAATAATGAGAGAAAAATGTTAGGCAGAATGTATTAATGTATATGTTAACATACATTAACATTTCTTTCCATACAACATGGAAAGCTTAATTGTGTAGTTCAGGAGGTATATGAACAAGATGTCCCATTAAAATACACTTATGTGAATCCAGGTGGGGTTTCAGACTCTCTTTACTAGGATATGATTCAGGGTCACTTCATTCTGCCTCCTCCATGTACAATATATTCTACAGGAATGCAACAGAAATCACTTGTCAGACACACAAACCTTTGCCATTTAGTATAAACATGTGCATACTTCGAATTCCAGCTTCTGTTTTTGAGATTAAAAAAATACATATCTGATTATTATTTTTCCCATGGTTTGGTAAAGCAGATCCTGTGGGGCAAAACAATCGGTGGCCAGGCTTAATGACTCAAGGCAATCATTGACCACAAAGGCTTCTTCTCAGACAAAGCTGTGTCCTATTAGCATTCAGTAAATCCTTGAAAAAGCCACCAGGCAGCTCTTTATCTGTCATTATCGGCTGTTCTTTGATGAAACCACTATCTTGGAAAATGCATCTGTCTTCCTTGGGAGATTGTTAAGCACTGGAGAGTAAGGGAACCTGCAATTTCTGGGCTTTGTGGTTTTGCTCTGAATAGCAACCAATGTTGAAAGGTATGTATACCATCTCTGTTCAGCCTGTTCCAAAAATAAGAAGGTTACATAACCAATATCAAAGCCAGTTTTTGTTCACTGGTAAAAATGTACTAAATCCAATATATTTTCCAATGGACGCTACTCATTTTTCAATTTTTCTGTGAAACTGCAGAAGAAAAATAGCAATACGAAATAAACCCTTAATTTCAGTTAGGTAAGAAGATAATGGAATGTTACCTTCCGCTTCATCGTAGATCAACTAATTGGAATATTCTAGGTGATAAAATGGTGGTGTAGTGTTCCCCGGGGACTAAAGTTATTCTTCAGAGCTCTAATACACGTTTTTTAATGTTGTTCTTTCCATCCACTCTAAATGTCTTTTTTGGAGTTTCCTCTTGCTAGTGTCTGGGATCGTTGTGCCAAATAACAGTGATGGTGCCTCTGGCTTCCCTGATTTTGTGGATTCATGTTTCCGCTATGAGCTTCCGAAATGAAATTATCAAATCATATCAAAAAGAGCAAATACCCCTTTCCCATCTCCCCCAACCATATCTTCACTTTATTTTAAGCAATCATAGGATCAGACATACAAACATTGTCAGGACTATCGTTTCCAAGCCTGGATGGAAACACAACGGATGTCCCTTACATGATGTGTACTTAGGCGTTAATGTCAGATCAGGAAAACAGGGTTGACTCAAACACTCGGTTGAGAATTGCACAAGAAAGGCATGCAGACAGGCTTTCTACCAGGAGCCCCAAATTCTAGTAACAATCGCAGACACTCACTGAGCACTTACTATGTGCGAGCGATTCCTCCGAGGACTTTGCTTGTAGTGAATTCAGTTAATCTCTAGACACCCTTAGGACATGGTATCATTGTTACCATCATATCAGAGATGAGAAAATTAAAGCAAAAAAAAAAATTAAGTAATTTGCCCAACGTTACACCAACTGTAAATGATGGCAGAAGGATTGGCAGCTGGGGTGTGACCCTGAAGTTAACTTTATTAACCACTACTCTGCTCTCTGAGCCTCAAACTCTGTAGGGCCACCGCAGATCATAGAAACGGGCAAAGTGGACAATCCCAGATTATTGTTGCCATGGAGGAACACGGACCTGGTGCTGCCATGTTTCTCTTATACTGCAAGAGAAACCTGAAACCTGGATTATTTATGTGAAATCTCTTGCTTTTCAAGTGTTGGGTCTTAATTTTAAAATATTTTTAAACACCATTTTGGAAAAAATACTTCGCAAATTTTGCACCCTTTGCTTTGAACACATAGGTGGCCTATTGGAGGACAATACAAATTGCTTGAAAAGCTGTTCATTTATTTTAAGAACAAAATTGCAGAATTGCTGAGCTGAGGCCCACGGAGCTCATTTTGGCCAGTGTCCCATCCCAGGCGAGAATTTCCTGTAGTATAGGAGAGCTCATCATTGCATAACCACTAAAATTGTCTTTAAAAAAAAAAGCTTCCTTCTATTTTATCAAAATAGTGTTTTTTGATATTTTGGTGTTTGATTCCAGTGATCTTAGTTCTGCCCTCTGGAAATACACTGCAAAGACAAATCTTTCTTCTGCAAAATACTCTCCGATTTTTGAGGACAGCTCACATAATTCCTTTATCTTCGGTTTCGATTCCTGCAATCACAGATCCTTCAATAATTCCCATGCCATGGTTTCAGAAACTTTAACCACTCTTTAAACAAAGGGAACCAATAACCTTTATCAAGCATCCATTATGTGCTATTCTGATGGTGTCCAAAGTCTTGTTTTTATTCACAATAAGCTATCATAGAAGTATTTTGAGTATATAACATATTGTGCCATCATATGTTACCAGGTACACGTATATAACATACCTGTTACTTTATACCTATTACAGATGTAGCTCTATCATTTGATAATATCTTAAACAATACACATTTAATCAGGAATTCTCAACCTTAGGCACTATGGACATTTTGGGCCGGAGAATTCTATGTTGTAGGGGGCTGCCCTATACATTATAAGAGGTTTTAGACCATCATCCCCAGCCTCTACCCATTAGAGGCTGGTGGCATCTCCCATTTTTGACCAACACAAATGTCTCTAGACATTCCAAATATTCCTTCAGGGACAAAGTTGCCCTGAGTTAAGAACTGCCGATTTAGGGCAAGGTTTATCATCCAACGTTGTAGATATCCAATGTTCAGATATTCTTGTTGACAGTTGTGAATTTGTTGGCCAGCTTCTTGTGGATTTATTTAGATCGTTATTGCTCTTATCTTTTAATGGAACCAATGAGGAATTTGTGCAAGGAACACAAGCACATGCTCTTCCATTTGGGTTTCCTTGTTCCACCATTATTAATGCTACTTCTTGGGGTTTTAAGTTATTTATTTATTTCCTTACTTATGTATTTATTGTTTAATGTTTATTAAGTTTTGAGAGAGACAAAGACAGAGTGTGAATGGGTTAGGGGCAGAGAGAGAGGAAGACACAGAATCCAAAGCAGGCACCAGGCTCTGAGCTGTCAGCACACAGCCCGATGCGGGGCTCGAACCCACAAACGGTAAGATTGTGACCTGAGCTGAAGTCGGACACTTAACAGAGCCACCCAGGTGCCCCTATTAGTGCCACTTCTGATCTGGTGCTCCTTTGAGAAAACCTTCTCATGTTACTTCCAGAACCCACCTAACTGGATCCATTTAAACTGAATTATGCCACAGCCCATCAAAAGAACAGGAGAACCATCAGAACAGAATTGGTGCTCTAACCCCACGCATGGTGCATGGTGTGTGACACCCGACCACCTAACCTCTGCTCTCAGGGGGCACACCAGTGGCAGTGCGATCCGTAGAATACACAGAACTTCAGTTTAACGGATGTACTTCTCTATACGAAATGTAAATAAAAGCAGCTCAAATATTTTACCTTCACCCAAAAATGGTACTTTGCTACCCCCTGGTACGCACGGATCCTGTTTTGGAGATCACTGGACACGGTTACAGAACTTCCAGCAACCCTGCCTTATTTATTCCAGATTGGAAATATCCCACTACGATAAAGATCCAAAAGTAGAACATGAAGGCCTCCTAGTTAAGTGCTGACATCAGATGAAACTTTACCCCTGGACGTGTACTCCTATCTGCTCCCATTGGGGTATTCAGGCAGCTCATGGCACGTTGGTCACACTACGTTTACAGCTAGTTAGAACCTCTTAGCTTTTTTTTTTTTTTCTTTTTCCTTTATAAAGCAAACGTAACCTTGAAGCCAGACTTCCTATCATTAGAACCCTTCCTTAGTTTATTAAGGTCTTTCCAAGACTGTGTTTATGGCCACATTGGATTTCTGTTCCTTTTACCAGCCCAGTGTCTACGCCCCTTCCTTGTCATTACAGCCTCCCTCCCTGCTGTCTGCTCATGTGCTGGACTCCAGGGGGAATACATCACCCAGGCTGGACTAATGACTTGTTCATACTCCTTGGAACAAGAGTCTCGGAGGGGCCTAGAGATGAAAACTGTTGTAGGCTACACATCTCTGAGCTGCAAGCCACTTAGACTATCCATTCTTTCCTGCCACTTGGATCCCCAAAGTTTCCCTGACCCCATCCTTTCCAAGCCCCATTATTCTGGGTCTCCTTTGATCTTGTAAGCTTCCCCAAAGCTACCGTTGGTGTTTTTGTCCTTTAAAGAAACCCAGTGGATAAAAGCTGTAAATATATTGGCTCTCTCCCAGGCTCTATCTCAAAACCTGGTGCCTGCATCTTCTAAACCTTCACTCAAGAGACACCGCTTAGATCAGAATTAGTCTGTCTATATTAGAATCCTTACATTTCTACATAGAGACTGTAAAGAAACAAAGTGTTATAACATTACAATAACTCACATTTACTAATTCATTTCACGTGAGGCTTGCAAAAGTGATTTTTTTTAAAAATACACTTTATTTCAGAATAATGTGAGATTGATCGAAAAGGTACAAAGATAGTACAAAAAGTTTAACACACCCTTCACCCAGATCTCCCTAATGTTAAAACTGACATAACCATGTGCGTTTGTCAAACTCAGAAAATAACATTGAGGCATTGCTATTAACTAAACTACAGACTTTATTTGGAATTCACCAGTTTTTCCACCAATGTCTTTTTTCCTTTCCAGGACCAGGTTCCAGACGAGGTTCTATGCTGCATTTAGAAGTGCCTGACTGGGGCGCCTGCATGGCTCGGTTAGTTAAGTGTCCAATTCTTGATTTCGGCTCTGGTCATGATCTCAAGGTTCATGGGATCAAACCCCGCTTTGGGCTCTGCACTGACCTTCTTGGGACTCTTTCTCTCTCTCTCCCTCTTTCTCTCTCTCTCTTTCTCTCTGTCCTTCCCCCACATGTACTCTCTCTCTCTCTCTTTCTCTCCCTCAAAAATAAATAAAAAGATAATAATAAATTCAGAAGTGCTTGACTTTTACCAGCTTATGTCATTCTCGCTGGTATCTATGAAACACGCACTATCATTTTCCCCAGTTTACAGATGAGGAAACTGAGACACAGAGAAGTTAAGCAACCAGTTAAAGGCACACAGTAAGTGGCAAAACTAGGATCTGAACCCAGTATCCTGGCACCAGAGACTTTGGTCTTAACCCTTATGCTGCACTGCTGCTTACAAAAACAAAACAAACAAAAAACCAGAAAGTACACCTCTGTCTGCTATTCCACCCCAAATTTAGCTTTTAAATGGGTTTAGTTAGCCTTCTTTGTTCTTAAGGGATGCCTACAAGTACTAGAGTTTCCTACCTGCATCAACCACCTCTTGAAGAATTCCTTCTCCACTTCTGCTGAGCTTAGTGTCAAAACTCGGAACACTTTAGTTTACAGAATTGACATACGTTGAAAATCGAATTATGTGCCCATCTTCATTTTTCTAGATCAGAGCTTTTCGAACATTAGTCTGTACGCAGATCACAGGAGATCGGGTTAAAATGCAGATTCCACAGTTTGGAGGTGGAGACTGTGGATCTGTATTCCCATCAAGATCCCAGGTGATGTCCACACGGCACTCCGTAGAGCACACTTTGGAGAGTGAAACCCGAAACCTCTTCTTCTCCACCTGTCCTCACGTTGGCCATGTTTCTGTTCCCATGTAGTTCTCTGCCTGGGCTCAGAGAAGGAAGCAGGTTCCGGCTGGTATATCACACACTTTTTATCTAGTTCAGACACCAATTTGATTTAAATACAATTCATTAGCTCTTTAACATTTGGATGTCTTTTCACTGACAGGAATTCTTGAGGCAACACATCTGTTTACTAATCCTGTTATTTTGTTCTCTGTCGTTTGCTAATGATCCCTCTTAATGGTCTTCCCCATCCTTCATTATCCAAATTCATTCAAAGGCATTTTAATTGTCCCAAGCATTTCTGCAAGCCCCAGTTTATACGAAAACATTAACTTCCTTGCCACTCTACTTGCTGAGTGTGTTTGTTTGTTTGTTTGTTTGTTTGTTTTGGCGCACACTTCCTTCCTGCCATCTTTTATGTGCGGTGTTTTCAGATCCGTGTGGATCCGGAGTTTCATGCAGCCACATTAATTTCTTTCTCTACCACCTTCCACTCCAGGCTCCCCCAGATTTCTTCCTCTTTGGGAACATTTGCAGTTGCTGCAATGTGTCCTTTTCTGTTCCTTTGTTCCCAGTTTGCTTATTTTAAGAATTTTCATTTCCCGTTACTTTAGAATCTCTAGCTAATTGAGATATGTGTATATATATACATATATATATGTATATATATACACATATCTCAAAATATTGAATATATTATCTTGGAAACTTTTGAAATCTGCCTTTGTAGAGCCCGGGTTTGAATCTGACATACTCATTATGTTCTGATTCAATAATTAGCAACTCTAAGATGAGGTCATTTCTTTCTTCTAAGTTTCCTGTTATTCGGAGTCCTCGCCACCCCCCACCCGCACACTGTCCTTCCTTGTAGGTTAGAATTAAATCCAGACTAGCAGTTCTTACCACTGTTTCCTTTATGTTCCAGAAGATGAAAGTGACTGCTCTTCCTCTGGGCTAAGCATTTGCATACTTTAGATTTTTTTTTTTTTTAATGGAAGAAATGAAAAATCTCAGGCCACGTTCGGCAGAGCTGACCCGAGCACGGATGGGGACAAACCAGTGTGCTAGAAAAGCACTATCTCCCTGGAGGTGGGACTGAAGGGGACGGTGTCAGTGCTCTGGGAGTGTGAGACTCTCAGCAAATACGGCAGCGCCTCTGGGCAGCCATGATGTCACCTTCCCATGGTTGCAGAGCCTGCCGCTGTGTTATCTGTTCCAGTCACACTGTTCAGTTAGCAGTTGTTCACGGGAATCTGCCACCGGGAGTTTTGGGGCCAAGAATATACTGTTCATAAATACCCAAGCAACTTCTGAGGATGGAGACTTCTGGAAAGGAGTGGGTTTCAAACCAAGACGATCACGTGAAAAAGAAGTGACAGATGCATGATTGGGGGGGGGGGCAACTAATATCATTAACTCCTTGCACTCCCGCTGTACGTGCAGACTGCCAATGGATCTAGTGTAGGGGGGCTGTGGACGAGCGAGCAGATGTCTTGGTCCCAGCAGCACCTGTTACCGGGAGGAGGAGTGTCTATCTGGAAAAGTGGAAGAGAAAGGGCAACTGGGGAAAGCATGATCAATCAGTTGTAGACTCGTGCATTGGTTGCACTGTTTGGTTTTGTCCTGATACTCAAGTGAGGGGGGTGGCGATCGGCACGCTGGTGCGATGGTAGTGAAGAGTGAGGATACCGTGTGTAGAGGGAGTTGGAGAAGTTAAGAAAGAAATGTGACAAAAGGAGGGAGGGGAAAGGAAGAAGCAGCCCGCAAATGCACTGCTCTGTGTGCTGTGGGCAGATAGCTGGGAGTCTCGAGAGCCTAGAGTCCTGCCTTCTTCCATAGACCCTCTTGCCCATGTCTTCCACCAATACAGATAAATCAAGTCTCTTTCCCTTCCCATTTCCATCACGGTTTTCCACCCAACAATTTGGCCATAGGTATGTAAATAATCTAATTTCTTCCCAATGCCAAAACATATCCTAAAGTACCCTCAGACTTCTTCTGTTTGTCATTCCTGTTAATCTATATGGATTATATTAGCACAGTTTAAAAAGGTGTAGCTGCAGGAGCACCTGAGCGGCTCAGTTGGTTGAACATCTCACTCTTGATCTCAGCTCAGTTCATAATTCCAGAGTCGTAGGATTGAGCCCCACGTTTAACTCTGTGCTGAGCCCGGAGGCTTCTTAAGATTTTCTATCTCTCCCTCTGCCTGTTTCCCCTTCTCGTGCTCTAAAATAAAATAAAATAAAATAAAATAAAATAAGATAAAATAAAATAAGAATAATAAAATAATTGAAAAAGTTTTAGCTGCAAGTATACAGACCTAATTCTAATAGCCTCTGTTTTGGTTATCTCACGGTGCAATAAAAATACCCCAAAACATTATGGTTTAAAGCAACAACCATTTATTTTGTCACGATTTTGAGGGTCAGGAACTAAGGTAGGCCGCAGTGAGATTGTACTTCTGCCCCATGTGGTTAAGAGCTGCGGTCATCTTTATTCAGCTGAAGGCTAAGCCAGTCTGGAGAGTTCGAAAAGACTTTACTTGCGTATCTGCCTCTTTGTGTTTCTGCACATGACCTCTTTCCATCTCTGTGTGGCTAGGTTGTGTTTCCTCATTGCATGAAAGTCTCAGAGTAGTTAAACTTGGTTCCAGCTTTTCACTGCTGTGAAACAGGACAATAATTTATTGTTATTTCTCATGGCATCGGGGTCTGTCATGGAGTTGCCATCAAATATCAGATTGGGGTAGCTATCCTAAAATTTGACGGGGTTGGATGTCCAAAAAACTCAGGCCTGTGACTGGCAGTTGATCTGGCTGTTGTACAGGCCCAGCTGTGATTGTCTCCTGGGGTGAGTGCTCCATGTGTCCTCACCACGTGACCTTAACTTCTCACCTCATGGCGGCTAGGATTTCAGAAGGAGCATTCCGAGTGTGGGAGTTTCAAGAGGCCCAGGCAAAACGTCACTAGGCTTCTTATGACTGTACCTCAAAGGTATAGAGCAGTATTTTGGCCACTTTCCAGTGGTCAAGAGCAAATCACTGGGCCTTCCCAGATTCCAGCAAAGGGCAACCCATGAGGGCATGTGCGCTGAAAGTCAAGGCCCATGGTATAAAGGGCCATCTTCGGTGACCACACCACAGACGTCTTACACGGTGGGTCACATTCAAGAAGCAACATTCTGAGAAGAGCAGAAGCAGACGCTGCAGATGCCACAAGGTCAAGTTCCAAGGTTAGAGTGTCACTTCTGCTGTGTCTCACTGGACAGCCACTTTGATAGCTCATATTTGAGAGAGGGGACATAGACCTCCCCACACCCTGGGAGGAGCAGCAAGCCTTCAATCCCCCCCACACTCCGCTAAACACCACTAGATACAGGGTTGGGCGAAGTCATAGAATTATTTCAGGCAATCTTATATTAATTTTTTAACTGAAATAAAAATGGATATGTTATAAAAAGTATGTAATTTTTTTCTTATATCCAAAAACACGAATATTGACCAGAGACCCTGGACTTTCTTTGTCAAAGATTCAAGGTTACTAGAAATTGTCTGAACTTGGGGATTTGATGACAGTTTCGCACCTTATGATAAGCATAATTTTGTTGCTTATTTGACATTAAGTGAATTTTCCAAGTTTTGATTTTGAGGCATTTAGGGCCTAAATAAACAGAAACTCATTTTTAAGTCTTTGCTAATGGGATCATTGTATTGACCAAATGTGCCAAGTCCTCAGGTAAAAAAATAACCCTAAGAAACTTTGAGCACCAAAAGGCAAATCAAAGATATCATTTCCACAAAGATGGAAATGAGGAGGGATTGGGGGGAGGGGTGGCCATCAGGCCAATTATGAAAATCATTGAAAGAATTAAGGGGTGTCAGATGAAAAGTCTCACTAAGAACGTGGTATTTGTTAAATCCATTAAGTTGAGGAAAATGGCTCCAAAAAAGGACACAAAGTCTGTGGTTCTTCTACCAAATCTTGATGGTCTCAAGGCAGCTACAATTAAATGAGGAAAGGCATGGGGATAAGCAAGTCAAGGCATATTAGCACAGGAGAAAATTTTGTCTCAAAAGACCTGTAGGTATGGCTCTTAGAAAATAGAACTCACACAGAAGTGGATCAAAAACCAGCTAATGTTTCAAGGAAGTGGTACTCTCCAAAGGACCACCAACCTGGACTGAAAGGGACAGGCTGTTTACAACTGTCAATGGCCCGTGGACCTTCTGGTCGTGTGGGGAAGGACATGAGCTGAGGAAGGCTGCTGAGTCATCAGGGAGAGCATCTTCTTTGGATGCCTCCTTCACACGTGAAGGATGATGGAAGAGGAAGAATCTTCCGGAGGGCTGAACCAGAGGCCACAGAGAATAAAAGACAAGCAGCTGCTCCCAGGAAGTGAAACCAGTGCCTAATAAAAGTGAGTCCTCAAAATAGTTGAGTCGTAGGATTCTAGAACTGCTGCCACCAGCCAGAGCCATGTCTGCTGGGTGCTCTTCTCTGTTACATGCAGGTTTCCTACATCCAGGCACATACCTCCCCACTTCTTTGAGATCAGGCTTGTTCTTGGCTCTTAGGACGTGAACAAAAGCGATTGTCCCTTTTTGGCAGGAGCCTTTAAGAACCAGTGTGTTCCCCTTTGTCACCACCATCTGTAGTATGTCAGTGTGTCCGGTCTTGGGCAGGGTGAGTCCCTAAGTGAGGACAATGCAGAGCAGAGTCTCCTCAGGATGGAAATGTAGGGTGAATGAGAAATAAACATTTGTCGTCTTGAGCCCCTGTGATTTGAGAGCAGTTAGTTACTACATTTTAATAACAATCCATCCTAAGACACACACTAACACGCACTTCATCAGGTGTAGGCACTTGGCCTTCAACGTCTCATTAATAGACGGGAGCACATAACAAAAAAGAGAATATTGAATTTATAGACATAATTATCCACAATCATTCCTACGGTGGGGTCTACCTTTGAGCTATTCAGATAATGCAAGTAGATCTTATCAGAATAATGACATATGTACATGGTAATAACTTTCCGAAGTCTCCAATATCTGTCAACTCGGACATTTTATGATATTTGAGAGTCTTTAAAATTCCTCTCTCATAAAAGAATATCATTAAGGTAACAGGAATATTCTAATTGCTTCCCAATAAAGAAAATTAGTAAAGTTTAAAAGCCTTAGATCTAGTTAACCTGTTTAAACATAGTTAAATATATGCACAAGAAGAATGTGCCAACTTTATCTGCAATATTGTACGGTTATTTTAACTCTTCAGAGATCTTTAGTAAACCGCTTGCTGATAGTGATCTCAAACATAATGTGGGTTCCGAGGACAAACCAAAACACTACTTTGGCAAGATCACGTGTTACAGACTTGATGTCCTGTCGCTCAGGAAATCCTCTGAATTTCTGAAAACAGGCTGTTGTGTCTAAGATTCGGCACTTATCTGTGAAAAAGGAAAACGATTGTTGAGTTTGGGGAGGAAGTCTCCTGATCATAGCCCGGAGCGTGGCTGTTTAAATTGAGTGCTTTTTTATGAAGTCATGGGTATTTAGCAGAGTATATTATTTACAGATAGCTTTTTATATTCGTTTTTATTATACAGAAATTCCTTCTCTATGGGAGAATTGAAAATAGGATATTGACGAATTGTGGAAATAGTGTGAAGAATCCCTTACAGCATTTTTTGGGGGGTGAGGGCTAAGGAATAATCTCTGGTTTGTTATCTTGAAAAGTGGGTCAAAGCACAGGTTGAATCTATGATTCTTTTCACATTCTTTAGATCCCATGCCTTCTAGGAGGTTTAAGAAATTTTTTCTTTACATTCCAACTTTGCTATTTTAAGAGAGAAATGCTGAAGAAAAATGCTTATTTATATAACATTGCTCAAAAGCTTCATTCTCTGCTTCATAAGCTCTCATGTGCCTTTGTGTTTTATTGTGAATACACTTTTTAAACTCTCAATTTACCTGGAATATGCAGAGAACTGGCCTCTAACTTCCTCTGTGGTGCTGTGGTATTTGTGTTCAGAGATAAAATTGTATTTATTTTGAGAGAGAGAGAGAGAGAGAGAGCAGGGGAGGAGTAGGGAAAGAGGGAGACAGAGGATCCCACGTAGGTTCTGTGCTGTCAGCTCAGAGCCCAAAGAGGGGCTCAATCTCAGGAACTGTTAAGATCATAACTTAAGCCAAAACCAACAGTTGGAAGCTTAACTGACTGAGCTCCCCGGGTGCCCCCCCCGCCAGAGCTAAAAGTATAAAATGTAAAACACATATATGTGCTTTACACATAGGAAGTGTCCAATGAATATTATCTATTTATAACAATTACTATTCTAGCACAAGGTTCATGTATGTTAATACTCAAAGTGATGATAACAGGGCTTTGAAACATGGCTACTAATGCCTCCCATCCCCAAATCCTGCTCACTCACATACACTTCAAGGAAATTAATGGATGGAATAATCAGGACCAAATGCTTGATTAGTTAGTGAGTTCAGTCCTTAATGCTCTGCACATGCAAGGAAAACAGGGGACAGTTTTCAAGCTCTGTACATGCAAGGAAAACAGGGGACAGTTTTCAAATATGAAGCAGCAGCTTACCAGGTAGAAACAGAGAATACACGGGGCTTTGGTCTAGGAGAAGAGGAGGACTCTGTCTTAAGCAATTAGAAGCATGATACTGCATGGATGAGTCCAAGGTGAGAAGAGGTGATCACTAAGGTCAGGGTCAAGCTACTTTTGGGCTAATGATGGGTGTCAGACACACAAGCATCACATAATAAAAGATTCCAGGGACTGGGCAGATCTGTTTGGAACCCTGGATTGCTCTAGGACATTAGAGAAGGAGACCGCTGCAAAATCGCTCTAAATTCAAGGAGACAAATTATTGGGTTCCTATAAGAAAGGTGTTTCCATTCCAGGACGATTCTCTCAGTCTTGGAAGAAGAATGAACTCAAATCTAACAGCAGGTACCCCACGGACACCGATAACTTAGCCCCAAATGTTCTTTGTTTCGGTTTTAATTTTGGTTTTCCCCTTCGATTTCCATGACTTTTGGTGAGGCAGGCTTCTAAAGTTTTGGAATAATAATATAATAGTTACGTCAGGAGAAACCAAAGCCTTTCCACACCCCTCGCTAGTTCTTGTCCTGCCTCCATCTGGCTTTCCACTCTGCTTTTATTTTGCCCAGGGTGGAAGAGACAATACTTCATGTTCCAGTTTACTCACCATTTCCTTCAAATTGAGATGTCATTGAACACGTGGTGTCCTTCAGGAAGCCAGGACTATTGACTTGGGATAACTTGTACTTACTCTACTCATGTATAGGACCATGGCCAGATATGCCTCGTGGCTTTGTCTTAAAGTTTCAGAATCAATCCTCCAGCCTTGCTCTGGACACTGATCTCTTTGGGGACCTAATAGCCAGGGCTTAGTGTGGATCTCTTGGATGTTACCACTCAGGGTAACCTCGCAAATCTGCATTATAGTCCTGTGCTCAGACTGTTCCCCACAACTGTGCAATTCTGGTGTTAAAGCAGTTCTTAGGTATGTAGGTGATGTAAGTGAAGCCAACCAAAATGTTGATTTTAACGGACAGGTGAAAAAACAGGAACCACTCTTACAGGTCTAAATTAGTATTTTAATACCATGTAACATTTCATTTTATTGGGATAAAATCCAAATGCTTTGGCATAGCCTATAAAAAGCTCATTCAGGTACTGCCCACCTATTTCCCCCTGCATCATTCACAGCTGGCCTTTCTGGTGCAGGTGTTCTCGACTTTGCACCATTTCTTAGACACGAATGTCTCTTCACAAGCCACTCAGTGCATTAGTCGTGCTATTCTCTATGCCTAAAGCAGACTTTTCTCTCTTATTTTCTGGAAAATTTCCATTTCTTCTCTAGATTCAAGGCTAATATCTCCGTCCCTTTACAGACTTTTCTTCCTCTATTGTGAGTTGCCTCATTACCTGAGTTTTCACCGGTTTCTTCATAACCCGATTACATTATTTATAAAAATGTAACACAGGTATCTACCGTCATGAATGCCTATCCCACCACACCATATGCTCCTGGAGGGGAGGGTGTCATTCAGTTCTGTATCCTTAGCACCTAACACAGGGTTGCCTGCCCTAGAAAAGAAATACGGTAAGTGTTTGTGGAATGAATGACTAGAGAAAAATCATTAAAAAAAAAATAAAGGAGTCTTGATGATAGGAAACATTTGTCTTGACGTGTGGCATAAGGTACAACACAGGGGATGAGAAGGAAAAGAATGATTCTGCCATAAAATATCCTTGTTAAAAAAGTTACAGGGTATTAAAAACTATGAAACATTAGTAACATTCCATTTGAAAAACCACCTTTGCTACAAATTACTGCTTGCCTCTTGAATAAGAGACACAATCTCTAAAAGATGATTATCAGTTATTGAGCAATCAGAATTTTCAAATTACACTCAGCCCACAAGCTAGGAGGTGCCTGAGTAGGTGGAGTCTGTTGAGTTCTGAATAAAATTGGCATTTCCTTATTTTCTGACATTCAGGTGCTGAAATATGCTGTCAGGCATTAACATGTTTGCTGATGGTAACTTGGCTCGGCAGGACAGAAACTCTAGTGTGAGTTACACTTTTACGATTACATTTTCATTACTAAACACAGATCTCTATCTAAGGCAGTTTATTGCTTGGAGTTATTAGTCATACGCTAGTATGATGCATGAGTGCTGTTATCCTTGTTCAGTTCTAACGGTGGAGCCTTGCTTGAAAATCCACTGGGTGAACAGTCTTGTCTAAGTCCACAATCCCAAAATGAGGAGTGAGCATGCGTAACAGAGTTAGTTAAACTAGATGGTGGGTATTGTGGAATTAAAAAGCCCTTTGAATACAGTATAATTTTTGAAAGTATTTTAAGAGTATACATATATATGTATATATATACATATACATATATACATATACATATACACACACACACACACACACACACACACACATATACCTTCTAACTACCACATACAATATAGTTTACATCCAAGTAAAAAGTATGATTTTGCTATTCCTTATATGTTCAATTTACTAATCTTGCTCTTGTCAATGTGTTATGAAAGCTTTTTAAAAATCAATTATAATAAAAACTTAGGTCAATCCTGCAGATTTTGTGTAATAATTTTGGCTAAACGAGTATTTCAGTCACCTTGAATGTAATGAAAATACTTTGATCAATAATGAAAAGGTTGGAAAGCGGGATAAGTTCTCTCCTTACCCGGACCCCCTGAACATTTTTAAAAACCAGAGTGACTCTTTGCAAATTTGCAAATTATGGTAATGAATTTTTTTAAATTGGAGTAGAGGGGCTCCTGGGTGGCTCAGTCGGCTGAGCATCTGACTCTTGATTTTGGCTCACGTCATGATCTCAAGGTTTGTGAGTTCCAGCCTGTATCATGTTCTGCATTGCCAGCGTGGAGCCTGCGAGGGATTCTCTGTCTTCCTCTCTCTCTGCCCTTACCCTGCTCGTGCTCTCTCTTTCTCTCTCTCTCTCTCAAAAATAAACATTAAAAAAATTAAAAACATAAGAATTGTAGTAGATTTATAAGAACAGCATAAAGATTTCTTAAAACCTTTAGTGTCGCTAACAAATGCCTACAAATAGTCCCACAAATTGGCTTTTGAAGTGGTTTACTAGGAATACCCCTTCTCCATTTCTTGAAATGCATTTTAATAAAAGGATACATTCATCTTTCTCTGGTGGGATCACCGCACTATTTTCTGTTTGATGTCCAACTAGATCATGAAGCCCATTGGATTTTTACATCAAGATATTGACATCAGAATGGCTCAGAACATTGGAATGAACAATTTTCAATCCAGATGATTTTCCTGCAAACTGCAAAAATGCACTTCAGTGAAGAAAGACAGGTTCAATCAAACAATTTCTAATATAGAATTTCTCCTTAGTGTCTCGCTCTTCAATATGAAAAGAACCACCGCATAGACGATAGTTTTCTGTTTATAGAAAGGAGATGGAGAAAAAGAGAAAATAGAAATCCCTTCTCTTAAGCCAAAATTGAGTCGTAACCACCAATTAGGGGCCAAGTACATGGAGCAGTCCTCTGGGTCTGTTAGTGCCTCTCGACCACTGTTTGTTGCAATAGATTGTAATAATTAGTGCCGTAAGCATAAATAGGAAAATGAGGGGGTTGCACTAAATGATCTCTAAGGTCCCTTCCAGCATTAGAATTCTAGAAGTTGGTGAGCCTGAAATTGCTAATGTGTTTCTGAATGCACTAAATTTGTGCCCAGGGACAATTTATTCATTTGAAAGACTGGTGCTTTTTTTGTTACTTTGGATCAGAAATATAAGCTTAAATGAAAAGTAAGCACTAATTAAACGCTAATAATAATATGTGATTCTACAGCATTTTACTTTTTACAAAAAGCTGGTGCATCTACGTTATCACATGGAATATGCAATAACCTTGTGAAAAAGTTTTGTGACCAAGATTGTTTCACGCCTTTGGCAAATTTGTAGAAAATTTAGTATTACTGCATCATCCTTGGTTTTCTCGGTTTGTCAAAGATGCCAAGAACTCTACTGGGAGAACTAAATTCACGGAGTCCAGCAGCCCCCGAGGGCAAGGACCATGTCTACGTTATTTACCATTGTATCCTTAACACCTGACCCGGTGCCTTATTAAGGTTATGCTCCAGGGAAGGAAAATAAACCATACACAGGTAACTAATATGTCGGGCAGGGGTAAGCAGTCTGAAGAAAAATCAAGAAGATGAAGAGAGAAACAGTGGCAGGATATTTCAGATAAAGGAGGAATCCTTGAGGAGGTACCACTTGGGACAGCAAGTGGGGAGGGATATTTAAGGGAGAGTTTTCTAGATGCAGGGAAAAAATGGGTCAAGGACCCTGAGGTGAGTGTGTTGTATATGTTGGAAGGACAGGAAAGACTCTGGTAGCTGGAGTGGAGAGAGAGGCAAAGGGCCTTGAGTGGTAATAGCACAGCAGGAATGTTCGCAAGGGTAGATATAGCATTTAGGGCACTGGTTACGCAACAAAAGAGTAGTTAAATCCACCTTCACATATACCTGTGAAGAAGTGAAAACGGAGAAAACAGGTATGATTAGATATCTTGCCACTGGGTCAGCTTGGGAACTCTGCTCTAAATCTTTATGTATTGTTGTTGTTGTTGTTGTTGTTTTCCTTGCTATGAACTTGAGCTCAACCCATTTCCTAGTTCTCTAAGAAAACCCATACTACTTACTCGGAAGATAAGATTACAAAATCTTACAACCCACGTTTCTGTTTTCTTCCTTTTTCCTCATAAATGACTGACTTATCTTTAAATGTGCACCAAAGACCCCTGGATGTGAGTTAGCATTTTCCAAAACATGTGTCGTTGAATGTCTTTTTCAGAAGGGATACTAGGCGTTCCATAATCGACTAATGTACCTAGTCAAATGACATACATTCTATTCTTTCCCAAAAATTTCACGATGCACATAGACAAAGTACAGGCTCTGAGTCCTTCAGTTGATTAAAAAAAAAAAAAAAAAACACAAAATTCCCTAAACACGGTTTGCTCTGGAGCTATTTATCTACTTATTCACTGAAATCTATTAACAATCTATGCTACAGGTACCTCTGGATCCAAGTCAATACTGCCTTTAACCTCTTCTCCATGCACTTAGTCCCCCTTCTCCATGCACTCATCTACCCAACTCCATTCATTCATTCCTTTTAAGTGTATTTATTCATTTTGAGACAGACATAGACAACGGGGAAGGGCAAAAAGAGAAGGAGACAGAAGGGTTCTGCTGTCATCACAGAACCCAATGTGGGGCTTGAACTCATGAAATCACAAGATCATGACCTGAGCTGAAACAAAGAGTCTGATGCTAAACCAACACCGCCATCCAGGTGCCCCTATTTATTCATTTTTATAGTTGGACTAGATATTGGGAATAAAAATAATACAGTCATATTAGTCCTTCGTTCATGGTTCTACATTCTAATGGGGAAGATAATCACATAGAGAGATGATTCAAATTCAACGTGATAAATACAGTGACAGATAGATGCATGATTATAGAAATTCAAATAAGAGGGTACTTAATAATGAGCATGATTCTCTAAATGGCCCTTTATTTTGGAATTACATAACCAGACAAGGACTAAAAGAGTGTTCTAAAACAAAATACAGCAACAGGTTTTTCTATAATCATATTGGATTTTTACTTAAAAAAAATTAACCCTAGAAGAACTGAGTTTTAGTACTTTCTAGGAATTGCCTCTCATTGATAATCCTACTCCTAGTCAAAAGGAAAAATATGGTGTCAGTGTGCCCTTATAGAAATTCCAAAGTGACATTTAAAAGTATCTTTAAATACAACTTAAGAAAAGGAATTCTAGGGGCACCTGGGTGGCTCAGTCGGTTAAGCGTCCGACTTAGGCTCAGGTCATGATCTCGTGGTCCTTGGTTTTGAGCCCCGCGTCGGGCTCTGTGCTGACAGCTCAGAGTCTGGAGCCTGTTTCAGATTCTGTGTCTCCCTCTTTCTCTGACCCTCCCCTGTTCATGCTCTGTCTCTCTGTCTCAAAAATAAATAAATGTTAAAAAAACAATTAAAAAAAAAAGAAAAGGAATTCTGGGGGTGCCTAGGTGGCTCCGTCGGTTAAGTGTCCGACTTCAGTTCAGGTCATGATCTCATGGTTTGTGAGTTCGAGACTTGCGTCGGGCTCTGTGCTGACAGCTCAGAGCCTGTAGTCTGCTTCGAGTTCTGTGTCTCCCTCTCTCTCTCTGCCCCTTCCCAAATCTCTCCCTCTCTCTGTCTCTCTCTCAAAAAAAAAAAAAAAAAAAAAAAAGAATAACACTTTAAAAAAAGAAAAAAGTAAAAGACGTTCTGGTCAACATCCTGATTGCAACACAGCATACATCTGCAGGCTGCCTATGTGACTGATTGGTCTCCGTGCTAATTCCAAGAAGTTGGCTTATTTCAGTGTAGAATGCCTAACTCAGAGAATCACCTGCCCCCCACACCACCTTTTTTAAACCATTTTCTTCTATTATTGAGTTCATAAATATGCTTAAATATCTGACTTGTTGACATATGCTTTTGTCAATGATAAATGCAGTGTTTTGTTTGAATTTTGTTTTTGAACATCATAAATAATAACTGGAAAACAAGAAAGTCAGAATGAGGCAAAAATTAAGTGAAGCTTTGCTAAGAAGACAGATCATCTTTCTAATATAAACAGTGCATTTTTAGTTCATTGTGAGATGTGTGAATTGTCTCCTGCCTTATAAAGGCATAGATCTGTTGCCTTCTGCCAGAATTTGTTCTTTCCTGAAAATATCTTATAGGAGAGGGTTGTAACACACAATCTTTTCCTCAGCAAATAAAAGGGAGTGAAGACAATATTTTGGGGAGAAGCTGTTGGATAAGGGCTATTTCTTAAGATAGTCAGTGTCCTATACTTTTTGCCTAAATCTCAATGGACAAAGATAAAAGTTGGGACATTTGCTTTTGGGAGTCTATTCCAACAGAGAGTATCCTTTGTTATTCAGCAGAGCTTGAGTATATAGGCAAAAAGTTCACAGGGCACTTGAAAATATTTTTTGTTCAAAATCTGATAAGATTACCTACCTGCACATTTTCATTTTTGTTTTATCTATTCGTGGCCCAAGATGCAACTACAGTGATTTTAGCTCACATAGGCATGGTTTGAACCGTTAAAAGAAAAAAATAGGGTAATCCTTAATAATTGAGTAAAAATTCTTTTAGAATTTTGAATAAACAATTGGTCCAATTTTCCATCTCACTTTATAGTAGGTGCATATATGGCTGGAAATAAATAACCTGAAAAGTGCATTTTTATAATAGGTAGTGGGAAAAAGCAACAACGGCCTTCTTCTTAAGAAAAGAATACCCCAGTCCTTTAAGCAGAATTGCCCCACCCTCGTACTTCTAAGTTTGGAGACAGACAATTCTTTCTTTTTTGGGGGGTGGGGGCCTATCCCGTGCATTGTAGGCTATTTAACAGCATGCCTGTCCTCTACTCACAAATATCCGTAGCAAACCAGCCCCTTCTTCCTAGTTGTGCTGGCCAAAATGTCCCCAGACACTCAAATGTCCCCTAGGTGAAGGAAACTGCCCTTGGTTGAGAACCCACGCCTTAGGTACAGGTCATCTGTTTGAAACTGTGATGAGAGAAGGAAGGGGAGCTCAGCATCCTACTTCTACGTGAGGGATGGGGAGAAGAGAGAAGCTGTCTCTGCAGTCGATGCTGTGTGCTGCGGGACTCCAGGTGACGCCAGTCGCGGGGCTCAGACATAAACACACCCCTGGAGCTGAGTAAGACTCTGGCCCTGAAACCACAATCCTTTTTCCCAACTAGAGATGTGGCCACGGGCAAGCGGAAAATAGAAACATTGTCCTGTTGAAGGTCAAGGATGATCACACAAAGTCGCCACAGTGTGTAGCCACCTTCTGCGCTAACTCAGACAAGCGGTCGGTTGCTCACGCTGGCGACTATTTTAGGAACGCCGGGGTCTGCCGAAAAGGAACATTCTATCAAAGACAGATAACAACATCACTGAATGCGGTCATGGGTTTGGTGCCCACTTCGCATGCCCTCTTGAAGGTGCTCATTCTCGCTGGCTAGGATTTCACCAGCCTCTTGACTGATCTCCTCTCATAGGCTGGCTCTCATCCAATCTTTTTCTACACAGCTGTCAGAATGTTCTTTCTAAAACACAACCCTGAAATTATCTCTGTCCTGCCTAAAGTGCTTTGATGTTGCCTTTGAGATAAAGTTCAAGCTCCTTCGCCGGCCCTGGATGCTGACTGCATCTTTTGACACCTTCTTTCACACACATCAAGTCCCAAATCCAAATATGATTGTGTTCCTTGTAGCCTCCCTCTCCCTGCTCACGCAGCCCTTTACTGTCATCGTCACTCCAACATGTGCACCCAGCCTGCATTCTTCAGCGAAAAAAGTCAATAAAGAAGAAAGTCCATTTTTGCTGTTTCCTCTATCTCTCTCTGCCTTTTCTTTCTCGCTATCCACATAAGGTTTCTCCTGTGTCGTCACAACTCCGATTTAATAATTTTAGAGCTTCCAAATGCTCTTCTGAATCTCTTATAATTCCCCTCCTTTTCCCCAACTTAGTTCTCCTTCCCTCTCTTCTGGTGATAATACTTCTGCCCCCTTAAATGTCTGCATTCGCCGCTGTTCCAACATTGGCCCTCTTCTCTTTTCGCCCTCCAAATGCTTGCTGGGTTACCACTCTCACACAATAACTTGACTCTTTGGTGCTGGTAATGTTCACGTTTGTGTCTCTGGTCTCAGCCTGTCCCCTGAGCATCAGATCCCGGTAATCGAACACCTATAAAACAATTTCCTGGGATAGCTCACTCATATCCCTAATTCAACATGCCCTCAGCTTAGCTCACACTTTCCCACAGAAAATTCTCCACATTCCCACAGAATCGATTCTCCTGTTGTGTTCCCTGTCTGACTGAAACGCCAACCATCCTCATAAGAAACATGGACTTTCCCCTGGACTTCTTCCTCATCCTCCACATTCACTTGGTGACTAAATCCAGTTGATTTTATTTATTTGATATCTCACATAGCTTTCTTGTTACTGACTATATTCAGCCTGTGTTGGGCAGGATGTTTTAGGCATTTAAAATCAATGTTCTGTGCCCTCAGTCTCGCTCTATCCAATCTATTATCCACCTTGCTGCTGATAAAGAAATTTGGGTCACCTTCATTCTCTGTCTAAAGTCCTACAGGGGATTCCCACGCATCGCCCACGAGAAGCTCAAGCTCTTTGCTAAGGTAGACCAGGAAAACAAGAACGTCATTGTATCTTACCGACAAACACCAGAAATACCCACCAGAACAACCATCATCAAATGAACATATCTAGGGTTGAGCAACGACCATAAATAAATCCAGAGCAAACAACAGCCATGAATCACATATGGTCCCTAACTTCTTTCCAGCTGCATCGGTTGCCATAAGCTTTTTCTGCGAGCCTCCTATTCCAAGTGTGTGAATTCCTTGAAGATCCCTGAGTGTGCAATACTATCTCATGCTGCTGTGTCTTTTCCATCCCTTTGCCTCCCACCATCTTTCCAAACCCTTTTTCCATGAATGTTTTTTCCCTCTCTGTTTCCCTGGCATGCACATACCCTTCCTTTAATACTTTGCTTAAATATAACTTCCTTCATAAAGCCTTGCGTGACTTGTTTCATCAGGTACACTAGATTCCCCTCTCTCTTTTTCATCTGCACTGCATCCTGTAAAGACAGTCCCATTGCATTATAATTCTTCACTGCCATTGCATTATTTAATTTACTTCCTTACTCCCTAGATTGTTAGGAATCAATAAGATCTAGTTCTTCCTGAAAGTGATTTACCCTAACACCTATTATAACACCCAGAGCATGTAGACCTTCAAAAATATTTCTTAACAGAAGGAAAACACATGAATAAATGAATTATAAGAATATACCAGGCATTTTTAAGATCTGTTATAGTCTTCATTTGCTGATTCTAAATCAATGTTCAAAGCGTCTCTCCTAGTATTTATAGATAAGGAACAAAATTCAAGTCTCTCTCGAGAGATGACACATTAACTTTGATTTAAAATAAATTGTGTGAAAAATGTATAGCTCCAGTTTGATACGGACAACGTTTTAAGAACAAACTTCCATAGGGATAAAATACATAATGAATATGACATTACTGAGCAGCAAAGGGGAACAAATGTAAAAGAAAAGGGACACAATGAGGAAAAACACTGGGTTCGACTATTACATAATTTTGCCAAGGGAGGGCTAAGTGTGGTTGTTGTTCACGTCTCCATCACTCCATAATTATAGTCAGTGGAATAAGGAGCCTGTACATCTTACTCAGACCGGCTGTCCAAATTGACAGAATTAAGTGGAAAATGTCAAACTACCACTTTTCCTTAAGTTATATGCTTTGAGTTTTTGAAAAGGAGCAAAAGCATGAAATTAACAAAAAGCAAAACACGGGCTAATTCTCGCTGCCAGGGCAGTGCCACTAAAACATTACAAATTAAAGTTTCTATTCATACTTCTCTTGCAAGGATCACCATAAAGTCTGCTTCCATGAAATGCTGTGCCCTGATTATAGGTATGAAGTTATCAACAACTGTAATTAAGACCCAGACTTTATTGGAAGCAAATCAATGTTTAGAGTTGATAATAGAAGTTTTATCATGCCCTTAAAATTTCATCTCTTAGAATGATTGGCACTATAGGAGTCAACCACTCAGATGAATCAATGAATTTTTATGCAATTTAATAATTACCTATCATGTAGACACAAAAGAAAACTCTCAGATCACCAACTGGCAAAAATGATCAGTGAGTAGAATTGTAGAATTCCATCCTCGAAAAAACATCTTCAAGCCATAATATTGAGGTGCTGTCAGTGACTTCTGCTCTGACTTGCAGAGAAAGAGTGCCAGGGTGGTTCAGCCCATGCCTGGATTCTATGGTTTGAGCCATGCACACATGCCTGCATTGGCAAAGGGTAACAGCATGGTGACTGAGACAGACATGGTTTCCACGCAGAAGGTGGGAAAAAGATGGAGAAACAGAAGGACAGGGTCCAACTTTATTTGGGGCCAAATACTGCAAGGTTTTGGCAGAGTAATGTCTGCTTCGTTCTGCTTTTTGAGAACATGGGAGGCGAGGTCTCCCACCCTTCTGTACCACCACCTGCCTCCACTCTGCTATGGGAGCCATACGTGACAGTAATCTCTAAAATACTGCAGTATTTTGACTTCTGATATCTGCTATGTAATGGTATGGGGAAAATATTGCCAAAAATGTAACTGTTTGTACATGATTTTTTAAAGCCAGCTGGGGAATGAGCTTATAATGGGAATGTCATTAGTATAAATTGCAAGATTAAAAACAAAACACCACAATAACCCATCCATTAACTGGAAAGAGTTGAAATGTGTGGAGTTAGGCAGGGATGAGCAGTATCTACAAGACAAACCATATTCCTGTATTGCTTCAGAGAAAACAATACGTCCCAACTAATAGTTGCTGATTGCTTCTCTTTATAATAAGCCATGTTCAGGAGCTGATTAAGTGGTTGGTTTTTAACCACGGCTGCCAACAAAAATGTTCACAGAATTCTTAAACATTAAAAAAAAATTAAAAAATAAAAGTGGGGGGTGCCTGGGTGGCTCAGTCGGTTGAGCGTCTGACTTCGGCTCAGGTCATGATCTCACGGTCCATGAGTTCGAGCCCCGTGTCAGGCTCTGTGCTAACAGCTCGGAGCCTGGAGCCTGCTTTGGATTCTGTGTCTCCCTTTCTCTGACCCTCCCCCGTTCATGCTCTGTCTCTGTCTCAAAAATAAATAAACATTAAAAAAATTTTTTTTAAATGTTCATAGAATTCAGATGGCCTTTTAGGCATTAACTGCTGTTGTATCCTTATGTATACATTGTGTCATCCTACGGCAATTGACTTAACCCTCAGGCCTTTGAAGGTGACCATGGTGTCTGTTGTTCAGCAAAAAAAAAAAAATTATATATATATATATATATATGGCTCATATTAGTTCTCAGGACCAGGAAATCCCGACTCTAGGGTTTGCAATAATAAGAACACTGCTATTACAAGGTTAGCATTTATAAGTGCTGAATATTCTAACCAAATGTTTGTAACCTTCACATTCTGGTTGTCGGAAGAATGCACTTGTATTTCATTACCTGCCCCCAGAAGCCCCACAGTAAGGTTTGGAAATCAGGCACATGAGGAAGACAGAAAGTCTTTCGTTTTTTGTTTTTGTTTTTGTTTTCTATAGAAATCTTAAGTCTCTGATGGAAAGTACAAAGCATAAGGAATCCTTGCTCAGTCCCGCAAATCTCCAAAAATGATTGCTTCTGGACACATACACTCAGTGGTGGTAAATTCGGATGTGAAGACCCAGCCATCTAAAGGTCAGGAACAGGGTAGAGCTCTTCCTGCTTCTTCCTCAGGTGCCTCAGCAGCACCAATTCTTAGGTTTAGAAGAAAAGAAATTCTCCCTCCCTCTTTCTGGAAAAGCTGGATAGATACAAAAGCCCCAGTTTTTAAACTTTGGAATTTAACTTAACGTGGGTTCAAGTTCTATCCCTTTCACTTACTTAGAGGTTTTATGCGCTCCACTTGTCAGAATCTTTCAATCCTGATCTCAAATGAAAGTAGTGATATGCCCCACTTCGGTCCTGTGAGAATAGGTATGATGACATAAGTGAAAAATATTTAACTGTGGGTAAAAATATCTATCATCTATCTATCCATCTATCTATCTATCTATCATCTATTTATCCGGTTTAAACACTAGTGTTCATCAGTCTCCACTCTACAGCTAAGATGAAGTCCAGACACCAGTAGTGTTCATAATGATTCATAAAATATCTTCGTCTACAGTGCCAGTAAACATAACTGATTTACACCATCAAGATAACTGAGTCATCTGTTGGGGAAGGGGTAGAATCAGGGTGCGCCCGACCCAAACGGAGCCCTCTGTTTTTTTGGCGGTCCACACTTCTCGGGCAAAATCAGATGATCACGCTTCAACCAACATACTCCAAGCCCCTGCCCCCGGGGAAAGGAGCTTCCACATCCCTGATGCTACACCGTAAGGACTCTGTTGTATTCTCTGAACTTCTCTTTTCCCGGTGAAGGGAGGAAGAGCATGGAGGGCGAGAGACAGGAGAGGGAGAGAAGGCACTAACAGAGCTTATTTTAGTCACCAACCCTCCTTGTAAGACTTAGGCATAAGATGAGCTTTTGAATGCCTTCATTTAAACACTATTCAAAATGTTGGCAGACACAGGAACAACAGTTCCGACCTCAGTTCCTCTCCTGGAGGCCGGATACCTTTCCCAGACATTGAACCGCTAATGGGAAATTAAAGGCAATAAAACAACAGCTGGAATCCCATAACTGACAAGGTTTATATTGTACTCAGAGCAATTCACACTTAAAGAATTTCCTTTCCAATCATCAGGCATGTTTCTTTCTCTTCAGCGTTCAAGTTGATGGACCTTCTCCCGGTGACCTAGTTTTTCTCTTTGTGTAACTGAACAAAGCTGATTTCATCGTAGCCTCCATACACAGTTCTGCCTCAGGAAATCTGAAGAGCTCTGCCCTCTCCATGACCCCTGGCTGGCAGGTTTGGCCAGGGGAAGTCAGGGAGCATTTGAGTGCCTACTGTATGAAGGATATGTATTTGGTGCTCCAAGTAATGCCATTTGTCTGTATTGCCTGATGTCACGGGCATTATTTTTTCCTATTTCATGAGTAACGAAAGTTCAGAGAAGTCTCAGGGATAATTATTTTTGTAGATTCACAAAAGCACTCATGTGAAGTCAGAGTCTGAACTAGGAAAACAAGAGTCACTATCATCTGCTGGAGGAGTAATCGATCAACTCGTATCAAATGGTAATAAGAAGAAGAAGAAGAGCTAAGATTTACTGGGAATGCTTCGTGTACCCACTACCGTACGTGAATTAGTTCATTTAACTTGTCTTTTTTTTTTTTATCTACTCAAGTCATTTATGCTGTTATAATTATTGCTTCACACAGAAAGAAACTGGGGCTTCTCAAGGTTAAAGAATTCATTTTGGATTTGGGGCAGTAAGTGAAGAAACCAGGATTTCAATCTGGGCAGTCTGACTCCAGAGTGAGAGCTCTAAATGACTTTGAAAATATAACTAAATTCATATGTACGTGTGTGTGGACAGATCCAAGGTCATTATCGTCTGTTACTCTCACTCTTATTATAATATGCTTTCCTGACTGGGAGGGAAAAAAAAAAATGAGGGAGTTATAGCCACCTCATGGGGACACCGGTGAAAATGTGTCGTGCTATTGAATGTCATCTGTGAAATGTGTCACATCTGAAAAAAAAACGGTAAGATATCTGCCTAATGGGAAAAACGGGTGGGTAAACAGATGGTCACAATGCCGTCTGTCTGGTAAATGCTATGATAGGAGCATGTGCACAAGATCATGAGACAGCCAAGATAAGAGTTACCCACAGGAAAGTTTTCTTGGAAGAGGAAGTGCTTGAGTTGAATTTCAGAGGAAGACAGAGAATTCCCCAGGCAGTGAATGGGTGGAAAAAGCAATATGGCAGAAAGAGAAATACAAGGCAAGAAATGTGCTGTCGCAATGGTCTGGGAGGGGCGAGAGGTAGTAACGCGTGGAGTAAGATGGGCTGGAGGGAAATTAGAGATGCATGGCTGTTGTTTGTGTTTGCCCAGCTGAGCGGCTTGGAATTTAACCTACAGAGGGATCGGGAACCATTTAAACCTTTAGACCTGCTAGTGATGTGATTCTAATGGCATTTCTGCAAAAACGCTGCGGACAAAATGTGAAGGATGAATGGAAACAGGGGAAGACAGAAGACAGGAAAATCGTGAAGGAGGCGTGAGTCTGGGTGAGCTGCCGAAATTAGCGCAGGTGAGAGAAAACAGAGTTCTGAGCTAAAACCCTGATAGGAAATAAAGAAGAGATCTTTTTACGAAGAAAGCCTTAGAATGCGGAGTTGATAGAACTTGGTGACCACTTTGGTATGGTGGGTGAAAGAGAATGAAGAATCAAAGATGAACACAAGTTGGCTTGCTTAGGCCGCTATGTAGAGTAGAGAGCTATTTCTGCTGGGAAATGAATGCGAAAGAGAAGACTTTCTCTCGAGAAAACGTTTTCACTTTAAGAAGACAATGAGGTGCCCAGGTAGAGAATCTGAGAGGGGGCAGAGGAAGGGTAGGGGTAAAAGACAGAGTTCACTGTGTCACTGCTCTGTGACCCATGACTCACACCTAGGAAGGGCTAAATTCTCAGACAGCCTGTAGGGTGAGGGTGGAAGAGAGCTGATAATGTGTCCAGGATGCATGAAAACATAAGGGCTGGTGTGAGGGAAAGAAGCCAATAAGAGACTAGAAATGAGTAGTTTGAGAAAACCAGCCAAGAAAACCAAAGAATGAAGAGAACAATGAGGAATGATCTCTGCTCAGGCAAGAGAAGAGAGATTTTCAAGTTGAAATGGTCAGTGTGTCAGAGTCCGGAGAGGCCAACTGATAGAGTAGAAGAGACATATTGGGACTGAGCCGAGAGGAGGCCCATATGCCTCTGAGGAAAATGACTTCCCCAGGGTCCACGGAGGTAAAGGAAAAATGGCAGCAACTTAGCAGTGGAGGGAAGGGAAGGAATGGGAGTGGTAAATACACGGAGGGTACTTCTTCCACTCAGAAAACTGCAAGTAGTCTCATACGCCTCCATTCCCACAGGCTTTGCATTTAAAATGTTTCTCACGTGTCTGTCATAGGTAAGTGGACTACATTATTTATGTTGCCTTTCAGTAATTTCATCTCGTTAATATATTTTCATTGCAATCAATTAACTTATATTCAACTTTCAGCGCGTACGCTTTGAAATTTCCGACCTCCAAAACTAAACATACAGATAATTTAGGCAATACTTAAATTATTCTTTAAATTCTCTCATGGTCATCAATATCTGGATATTTACCTGACCTTAGTAGCCACTATTCTGCATTTAGGACGCTAAAAACTTTTATGGTTCTAACTTGTTTGTGAAATGTCACTGTTGCCATTGTCCAATCTTGCTTGATGCCCTTGCCCCCTGGGCTGGTTCTGGGCCCCAGTTTTAACACAATCCACATAACAATCCATTCCAGCCTTTGGATTACTTCTGCTCAGGACTTCTTGCTTCTGAACTTTTTTTTTTTAAGGACACTATAATATTCTAGTACATTATATATAATCAGCTTATTTAGGTAGTTAGGAAAAATAATATGTCTTCAAAATAAAAAAACACGTGTTGACATGGTAGAAACAGACAGTATTTTATTATTGTAAGTTTTCATTTTTAACCATGCACAGTAATAGGCTTGAAATGGCCTTTGTTGGGACTAGTCAGTTTCCCTTAGCCGATCAGATTACCAGCAGAGCAAGACAACATTATTTGCACCTATCTGCTTCAGACTCCAGTCTCATAATAACTTTGGAGTTCATTAACTTGAAATCTCATCAGAACAATAAAAGTATTACTGGAAAAGAATAGCTTCATACTATGGAATAAGCTGTGCACATACAGCTAAGTCAACCCAAACATAAATGGTTTTAGTAGCTTACGAAGAATATTCACACGTGAGCATGTCCTGACAGCACGGTTTACCATAGTGATTTGAAGGTGAAAACCCAGAGGCAGGAAGGCTTGGGGCTCCAGAGCTGCCCCTAGACTTTGCTTTCTTGATGTATCTGATCTCCAGTGTCCCAGTCAAGTCCAAGCCATACTAATTGCATTTGGAATTTAATGTGATATTCTCATGGTAGAGAGATCTCAGACCCTCCATATGCAAGCCTCAGAGTTTAAGCCTTGGTATATCAGCTACACGGAAGCCATCATACATACAATTAAAGAATTTGCTGTTTCTGATTCTTTTCCAAATTGCTAGTTCATTAATCCACACAGAATATCCGCTACTGCCTGACATCCTTTAAATCCCTCTAAGTGTCTTCTGTTCTGCACTTCAGCTACGGAAAAGGTTTTTATGGCTCTACGATTTCAAGTTAGAAAGAAAATGTTCTGAGCTTATCAGTGTGGAGATTGTTTTCCATTACTCAAAAGTCCTTTTCTCTGGGGCTATTTCCTGCCTCGTACTTTAAACGCACCCTATGACAAGTTAAACAATTTGCTCATTCATTCTTTCAACAAACATTTACTAAGCATGATTTTGGGGCATGAAGTCAAGTAAAATAACTTTCCTTTCCTGTAAGGAGCTACCTTCTAGCTGGGGAGAAACGCAAGGAGATCAATAATTACAGGACGAGTGTAAATGTTACTAATCAGGATTATGCAGGTTGAAATGCAAGCCCACAGAAGCACACTTATTTTAGAGAAGGGTGTCTCAGAGCAGCCAGTGTTCTATTTGAGTATGGGAGGATGAGATGGAGTCTTCACGAAGATATGGTCCACCTTGGATAGATATGGTCATCAATCAATCAAATAGGTATCAACCTTGGATAGAAAGAAGAGAGTATGTATAGATGCAGAGGCAGTGTGGGAAGGCAGTGGAGTAAAAGGTGTAAGATTTTGCATATTGTGCTTTCTACAGTTTAGGATGCTTCGATCTTGTACGATGAGAATGCACTCATATATATAAGTTGTGTAAGTCTTAAAAGGAAACATGAAACACAATCACACAAACATCAATTGCATGACACATTTGAGGAAGTTTATTATTACTGGAGTGACAAACATTTACCAGGGAGGTGTGGGGCTGAGTCTGGAACACCAGGCCAGGGCCACCTCATGCAAGGAGATCTTACATGCCAGCAAAGGAGTCTGAATTGTCCCTGAAAGGGTCAAAAAGACTGTGAAAGATTTTAAAGAGGAATTGGCATTGCTTGATGTGATTTTTACTAAAATCACTTTGAAGAAAACATGGGAAGAGCAGGAGGGGTTGATGTTGGAAGTGGAGAAACCAAAAGACAATAATCCGGGAGAATACTGCTAAGGACCTGAGATATTATGGAGGAAGGGGAGCTAGAGACAAAGGAGCAGACAAGAAGGGTAAAGATGTTAGGACCATGGAACTGATTGATGGATTCAATATGTCCCCCAGAGGTACAGTTGGGTGGGTGTAAGAGAGAAGACTTTCAAGTTTGTATATCCGACTGTTGTCGGCCACTAGGTAGAGGAAAATGGGGATGGAACGAGTTTGGAAAGAAAGAGCTTATTTTAGATGGGTTGAGTTTTTATGTCTTGTGGAATATCCAAAGGGGAGATGCCCAGTCTGGAGAGGAGTCTGGTGCTGAGGACAGAATGCTGAATGCCCCTCTCACCATTCATTAGCCTCACAATTCATTAGATTATATTTCTTAGAAGTCAGATTAGAGCCCCAAATTAAGAGATATAGGAAAGAGTATCTAAATGTAACAAATTCGTCTTCTTATCCTAAATATTCTTTTTTTAGCTAACACAGTGTATAAAAATCAGTTGCCTTCAGACTGAATTCCCTCCTACAACAAACAAAGAACTGTCAATATTTCTACAGAAGCCAAACCAATTGCCTTGGTATAATATAGCCAAAACAACCGGCTGATTGAAGTGTTTACTCAGTCAATAGTTGTTTTGGCACTGAGTGCGTGACCAATAACAGAGTCCCTACCCAGAAGCTTCTAAGTGAAAATAACAGTAACAGTGGATTTCTGAAGGACATGATCATAAACTGGCTAACATTAAACCAATCTGTATGTTAGGTAAATATTACTAGTATTTACAGTGTGTAAGAAGAGCTAAGTGCATTTGGTCCAGCAGAGATTAAACTGGTCCTTAAAGGCAAAGACACAGAGAAGTAACATCTGCTCTCAATCATGAGTCAGCGGTGAGCCATGATCCACAGGGCACAAAGCCTGTCATCAGTTCCTCTATTTGCAGAATGTCATGTTAAAGAAACACTGACCAAGAAAACAGTAAAAATCGGGCAATGGCCACATGGCGGATTTCAGCTAAAATAAATGTAGAAGCCTCTGAAACCGGTTTGGGTATTATGAATATTTTAATCACTTACCCAAGAGTCTTACAATGGCTTGCTATATGACGAAAAAGTCTACTACTAGAAAGGCTTTTTCTTTAGATAGGGAAGATTAAAGGTGAAATTGCCAGCTATTATTAACTGTCATTTACTTATTCAGTAATTGGGGGGGGGGGGGGCATGAGAGCCTCGGCAGCCACAGGAGTGAGTGACTCAGATTCACCTCCTGATATCTGATGTACACATCCATCCCACTTACTAGGTCTGGCCCAGCTTTGTTTTTAAAATCAAGTGAATTCAGAGAGTGACTCCAATTTTACAGAAAATAAAATTGAGACAGAGTTGTGAAGTGAACTGCCAACGTTATAAAGCTAATAACTATCAGAGTCAGGGCTGGACTCCAAGCCCAAGTCTTTTTGCAATATAACTGCCTGCTATAGCCAGAGTAGGTCTCATGGAACAATTTAAGGTATTAAAATAATGAAACTTCATTCAGAGTAGCTCCAAACTGGAAACAACCCAAATTTCCATCAACAGGATAGATTAAAATTTTTTGATGTCTTCACAAAATGGAATAGTACGCACCAACGAAAATAAACAAACTATAATCATATGCAAATAGAGGGCAGACAACAAAGGAGTAAATACTGTATGTTTCCATTCACAGAAACTAAAGAACAAGCAAAAGTGATAGTGATAAAAGTCAGAATAGTAACTACCTTTGGGGAGTGATATTGACTAGGAGGGGGCTTGAGGAGTCCTCTGATGTGCTAGAAATGTACTCTCTCATGATCAGTGTGATAGTTACAGCTGTGCCAATATATAAAATCCATTGAATTGTGTATTTAAGATCGATGCGCTTTATGTATGTAGTGGCCCAATTTAAAATAATAAACAATAGGTGGGAAAGAATTTGGTGAAACAGTGAAGTATACATCAGGCAGTGTCTTTAAACAGATTCAGAAAAGAATGGTCAAAAGTTCTTGATGATCTAACCTCCAGTGGTTCCTCGTGCTCCCTGCCCTGTGTCAGCTTAGAGCCGAACAAATTCACACCAGGGCAACTGCGTTAAGCATCAGACAGCTGGTCTGTCTGTTGCCTGGTCTACCCAGGCAATGCTGACCTCCCCCATTCACTTCTTTATGTAAACAGCTTTAGTGGTTCTCCATTTCCTATAAAGCCGAGTTCATGATCATTCGCGTGTATATGGGGTCTTTTGTAATATTTTCCCAGCCAACCTTGCTGGTATCATCTCCTGCCTATCACCCATGCTCCTTCCTCCCATCCTTCCTTCCTTCCAGAAATATTTGTTAAATGCCTATTTAGGTAAGACACTGTGCCAGGTGGCGGAGAAATAAAAATGAATAAGAAAGAATCTCATCATTACGTTGCAGACCAGAGAAGAAGCAAAGATATCCACACAATTACAAAGGTGGTGAGGGGCATAGGGACAAAAGGAGGGAGAGAAAAAACATCAGGTAATCCACAGGAGGAGTGTTAGACTCATCCCGAGAGGTTCCTTGCAGAGCTGATGGAAGATGTCAGCCTTGAAAGAGAAAGAGAAAGAGACCTAGTTGATAGTGTTAGACGTGTGGTGATAATGGCTTTCCAGACTGAAGGAACTGCCTGAGCAAAGGCATGTGGGCATGAAAGAGCATGGGATATCTAGGAAATAAAAGTTTTTTAGAAAGTTCAGAAAGATTGAATCTTATGGTTCAAGGGTGGAGATGAGGCGTGCCGAGAAATGAAGGTAGGCAACCAGCTCATCAAGGACCTTGTTTGTCGTGTTAAGGAATTTGGCCGCCATCCAATAGACAGCAGAGCTCCCGACACACCCTATGCCACAGTCAAGCCAAGCTCTGCCTGGCTCCACGGCCACCTCATGTCCTTTCACAACTGTGCCCTATTGTTCGTCTTGTTTCTTCAGTTCCAAATGCCAGCCCCACCTGGCAAAATTGCATTCATTGTTCCCCATTGTACGCATGGCAACATAGAACTGCTTTTACTGGACTTGGTGTGGCCATTATGCCTTCAGCCCCCATTAAGGGCCGTAATGACAATAAACCTGAGAACCTTGCTGTTCTGTGGACGGTAGTGACGTTGTCCAAAAGTATCGTTTGCCACATTTTACCAGGGTTCTCCTTACGAGGGCAGCGAGGAAATGTCTCTTAGAACCAAGACTAGCTGAGGTCTGCTGAGAGCTGGTTTGTGTTTATCCTAAGCTCACTCTTAATTCATTTTGGATGTTTCTTTCCTTCTCTTTAGCTCAGATCTGTGATCCACCTCCAGTAAGTTTAAAGACCATACTCCATTCCTCCTGTTGACCAATCTCACCTTGCATTTTATTTTCTTCTTCCAATTTTCTCAATACCCTGATTTTCTCACTTACTTTTATATGAATTGCCTGTAATTTTGAGAGCCATTCTGAAATCATTTTTGGAACCACTTGGAGTACATATGACTGGATGAATGAGTGAACAATTATTCTTTAAAATTCTATGATGCTGCCCAGGGGCTTCCAGTCAGAGTTACTCGGTGCCTGCTTGGAGTTCCCAGAACTCTTTGTTCATACCCTTATTCTAATGATTTTACAAGTAAGCTCCTACATGGTTGCACACCACCCTTTCACCCACTCATTTAAGTCAAGGACAAAGAAAATGTTAATTTCTTTGTTATTTTCCCAGAGTCTAGCCCTGTACACATGTGTAAGGACACACTTAACGCTTGGTGTGTGGACAAATAAATGAATAATGATAAAATGAAAGAAACTCAGGTTAACTTCGCTGTTAAGAGATCAGGGGATGGGGTGAAAAATTACTAAGAGAATAGTGGTCAGGAACCCTCAAGAAGGATGGCTCTGTGGAAGCATCTGGACATCTAGATTGTCTCCGAATCAAAGAGTGGACATTGCGCAGGATCAAAGTATCATTTCAGGACATGGAGTTGAGAAATCACAAGAAGAAGGGAGAGAAGGTGGTCAAACTTGTTTGGGCGGGAGATAAGCAGGCATAGACAAGGAGCACGTCTTCGAGACGTCTACGAGATTCGAGTCTACGAGAATTGTTTATTGAGCTCCCACTGAACTACTGCACTGGACGTTGTGCTTACATTTGTAAAAACAGAAGAACAACCTTGAAGGGACATGAACGCCTAATACTCTGGCTAAGGGCTGCTGTGTGAGTTGTTTTGTTTTTTTTTTTAAGCAGGATTTGTAAACTCACTTATTAAAAGAAAACGAAAGTATTTATTGACTGCTTTTATTCCTCAGTCGAGATGGTTTATATTAATAAGTGTTTCCTGCATTATTCAGTGTTTTATTTATCGAGGGCTTTCATGGGTGTGGTCCCCCTTCGGGCACACAATGGTCCTGTGGGGGCAAAAAGGCAGATGGTTTTCTCACTCTCCGGTAAGGTAGAGAGTCTCGGGCAAGCCAAGGCACTTGCACAAGCTGACACACGCAGTCAGTGGTTAGTGGAACCAGAGAGAAGGTCTTCTGAGTCACAGACCATAGCACAATATCCAACTTAGTTTGCTGTCTCAGCAAGCTTTAAACAATGCCGGATATCAACTTACAAAGAAGAGTGAAACCATTCAGCGAGTTTCACTGCATTGATTCACTATTGGTGACTTCCTGGAGCCTCTGGGATCAAGTCCAGATTCATCTGCGTAGCATTCAAGGCCCTTCCCAGGCCTACTCCACCTGCCCAAACAACACCATTCCCCACAAGCTTCTCCAGAATCATAGAATGTCATTCAGCTTCTTCCTTCTTGACTCTTGAACATTTTGAAATCTTACACAAATTTTGTCTCCATTCCATAAAATATCTATATTTGTTTTACCCACACAAATGTTTAAATAAACTATAAATTAATCTTCCCAAGAGCTTAGCCTTAGAGTGAATTTGAAGCCCCAGAAAGATGCTGTGTTTATCCTCTGGCTTTGGGAACTGCCCTATCTGAACCCATGGGAGTGAACCCTAAATTGAGAGACAGAGCATTTTATTACACTATGAAATCACTCAGGGCAGGAAGCATCTCATTCTTTGTGACCCTAGCACAGGCCTCAGATCATTATATATCAGCCAAATGAGTGGAAGGATGGACTGATGGTTGGAGGGATGGATGCATGAATTATATAAAAACTACGGAGCAAAAGATACAGAGCAAATAAAAAAATCTGTATTTGTCAATCATTTTTTATTTCTAAAAATACATCTGATAATTCACCTTATGGTCCCTTTACCTTTTGTACAATGCCGCAGCCTCTGTTGACATAGATAGGAAAATATCACATATAATGTGAAAATAAAGAGTGCATCCATATGACCCCTTTTGGCAAAGACCCGATAAAAAACTTCTAAAACTAAGTTACCTCATTAATCTCTTTCTGAGTATTAAAAGGAGACTTTATTTTTTCTTTTAACATGCATGATGTAGAAAATATTTTTGTTCTCAAAATCTCTGGGGCCTGTATTTACTGCTTATCGATTGTACTTATACTAAACTATGCCTTTGCTAAAATTCAAATTTCTTCCATTATCCAGTAGACAATAGATGGGTTCCAGCAAAGGTGGGTATAAAATAGATTACCATTGACTTCTGGTTTGGAGAAAAGGACAAAGGAGAAGAAATTGAAAACTATTTCTGAAAAGTGGAGAACACTCGGTGAGCAAGGAGTTAATGTGTGTCAAGGGAGGGTAAAAAAGGAGGGGGACTAAGAAGCTGGGGAGTTGGGGGATGGGGGGGGTCCTTGGGTGGCAAAGCAGAGCTATTATGTTACAGATCCCTAAGGAATCTTCCAGAAAATTTCAAGTGATAGTCTCTTTTCCTTTCTACAAAAATTATATGGAGAATTACCTAGATGAGCTAATCCTTGGTTATTGAAGTTTTCCTTATTAAAATGTATATATATTATGTTAAATGTGTATAATGTTTAAAGGAGAGAAAGCAGGGAAGAAGGCAATGGTTGTATTTGTCTGGTATCACTCTGCAAATTGCCATTAATAGCTTGCAACCTCAGTGAAATGAGCAAGCTCTTCCTCTGCCCTAGCTTTTAGTCTAAAGGACAGCAGAACGTTTGAAACTGAAAGTAGATGGGGAGAATAAAGATAAGATTAGAATTTATGGACATTTTATCAACGTTTTTTTTTTTTTTAATTTATTTTTGGGACAGAGAGAGACAGAGCATGAACGGGGGAGGGGCAGAGAGAGAGGGAGACACAGAATCGGAAACAGGCTCCAGGCTCCGAGCCATCAGCCCAGAGCCTGATGCGGGGCTCGAACTCACGGACCGCGAGATCGTGACCTGGCTGAAGTCGGACGCTTAACCGACTGCGCCACCCAGGCGCCCCTATGGACATTTTAAAATCTAGATTTTTGTTTTCTTTTTAGTGAGAATGTTAGTGAAATCAAGGACACCTACAGTAATTACAAATCAAGTCATTTGGTTAGCCTGAGACAATGAGAGCTTATATATAATCTTATATATAATATAGATTACCCATGAAGAGGAATATTTAGTGCATATATATATATATATATATATATATATATATATCTTTAAACAAATTGTTTGCTTATAAAGTGGAATATATAGTGGGTATAAATATATTTTAAAATAAATTGTTTTTAATTTATGTGTGTTTTTATTTGAATTCAACTTGTATTTAAAATGGTGAAAAAGAAAACAAACATTTTCAGGGACTGTGAAATGTTTTACCTCTCTTTTTTTTCTCTCTTCCCTTTCCCTCCTCTCTTCCTTCTCCCCGCCGTGAACTCTTCTCTCCCATTCTCTCCTTCTTTCATTTCCCCTGAACAATGTTTGACTAGAAGTCAAGATAGAGTCCTATGTTTTTAATAAACTTGCTGTGTAAACTTAGATGAATTGCTGACTCCTTCTATAAGTTAGAAGGCTGGCATTTGTCCAGATCTCTCATTATATGATATTTCTCTGTATGTGATCATTCTTTTCTTTTCAGATGCCCCTTTGTGTGAGTGTCCCCTGGTGGATGTGATAGATCTGTGTGGTAGACACAGATCTATATGAAAAAAGGAACTAAGGAATGTTGTCCAGAGGATATCAGATCTGATCTACTCAGCCATAAATATGTGTAGCAGTTTCTGAGCAAACAAAAGGATGAGGAATCCCAGCCCTGGAAGCCAGTGGAGACCATGTCCCATGTTGTTTCTTCGAAAAGAGATGGTTGTCTCTCACTCTTTCTATCTCCTCTTTTCAGTATTTTCCCCTCCCTAACTTCAACCATCATAGTCCGTTTTCTCTCCTTTACCACCCACCGAAATCCTCTCCTGTTTTGTCTAAACCTGGTGGACTTTCAAGTCTTCTTCCTTCAACTCAACCTTAGGTCTGCCCCAGTCAACCTTTCTGATGCTTCCATGATTGTTTTCCACTTCCAGTCATCCTCTGCCCCCGGGCAGTAGGAGTGAGTCTACTCTTTTTTGCCACACAGGTCGCACGTTATAATCATTTCACGCTGAGCCCTGCCCTGCCCCATGGTATCAATTCCTGAATTAAGTAGGAAGCATCCTCAAATTAAATCATCTCTCATTCCATGTATATGGCAGACTGAAAACGGCTCTATATAATTTATCTTTGTTTCCAATTCAAGAATTCTTGTACAGCGGATTATTCTTGTATCTCCCATTTGACGCTCCTTGCTTCGCTTCTTTATCACACCCTAACATTGCTTGTACTTTATTCAACTATCTTCTACCAATTACAGTTATGTCATTACACACTGAAGAGCAACATCATAATTTGCAGAGAGGAGTGAGTGTCTTGATTTCTTTGTTGCATATTAAATGGTCCTCATTTTAGCAAACCAGTGGTCTAACGAAAGGATAACTTTTATCTCACTCTAAGCTCAAGTCCTCTTATCTATGCTATTTGGTTTCAATAGTATATATAAACAAAATTGTCCTACATCTGTCTGGTGGTATAAAAACAAAATCCACCAGCAATTCTCATATTTTAAGCATGACTTGGTACCAAGTTAATACCAATGTGTTGCTGAGTCCAAAGAGTGTCACATAAATCTGATGGCGAACAATTCTCTCTTGCTACCGAGAGGGGAAAAAAAGGCATATTGATTTAAATTCCAGCAGGAACTAGAACAGTGGTCTATAAAATGACCCTGTGTGGTGTCTCAAAACTTATTTTTCTTCATATCTTTGTTCCTGGAAAATAATTTCCTCTACCTTTATTCGCCTCTGCAAAATTGCCCTTTCAAAGTTGGTCGGGAGAAATGCATCCATTTTCTTCATCAAAACCATTATAGCAGGCTGAAGTATTTAGGGAACGGTACTGCAATTCACTTTGAAATGCATCACAAAAATAAGACGGGTTGATGTACAGACAGAAGAATGGTTAGAGGGATAGACATGTGGAAAAGAAAATGTAGTAAAATGTTAATGGTAAAATCTGGGTGGACGGTATTTGGGTGTTCACTGAAAAATTCAAACTTTGCCGTGTGCTTGAAGATTTTCATAATAAAATGGGGAAAATGTTAAAATGGAAAGAGCCATTTCCCCAGTCTCTTAGTTCATTGGACAGCACCAACCCTCCAGTGCACTGCAGTATTTTCTCTCCACTGATGTACAAATGGACAAGCCTTCATGTTGCAAGGGTGTAATTAGGGCGCCAGCTTAGAAATTTGGCAGGCGGTGTTAAAAGGGAACATTTTCTACTTTGTGCTGTGCTCATCAAAAGACAAGATGAAACACACTCTTTTGTCATGATATTTTTGCATTGTAACCTGATGAAGTTGAAATTCAGCTAGCTCCAGCGTGCTTTTGCAGGCTGAATTCTGCTCTTAGAACCAGCAAAGCTCACCTTTGCAATAAGGAGAAACCAAAAAGGAGACAAATGCCTAGTATCTTTTTATATGTCTCTCTCTCTATATATATCTATATATCTATATCTATCTATATCTATAGAGAGAGGCCTTATATATCACACCCTAATATTATATATATATATATATGGCATATAAATCCTTGATAATAAAAGTGTAGCTAGAAACAAATAAATGACAGAGATCCCTCAAGAAATCATAACAAACAGGAATGAAAGATGGATGTTAAGGAACAAGAGATCAAACTGAGTGAATACTGTTTAGTCCATATAGATTCATATAATGGATTAAATTAGGTCATTATTCAAAATGCACATAGTATCTAATATAATAATGAATATGCAACATAGTCATATGATCTGTACCAATGCATCACCTTCATTAAAACCAGAATTATTCTCCTTTCCCTGAATTTCATTTATTACAGAGAAGCTGCTATCTAGTTTGATGCATAAGCCAGTTAGGGAAGGGGGAAAATGTCTACTTTTAATTCTGGGTCAATTATTGGTAATATAAGAACACATTACCTATCTCATTACCTTTCTGAAAGGGATATGCTTTCCCTGGCTCTCTGAAAATGCTTATTGTTATCAAAGACAGTGTCTAGACAAGAAACTGACCTTCTTATCATGACCTAGACTTGTCATTGCCATTTCTCTAACTTTACCGTGGGCAGAAATGTATATATAAAAAGCATGTCACATTAAAAAACATTTTTTTGAGGAGGATGTAGACCATTATTCCTTCTTTTCTCTAACTCCTCAAAACTATTTGAGATTGATTCATTTGTATTCTTTTAACATAGAATAATTTCTATTTTCATTTTCTCCAAATAAATACCACTAAAAAAAAAAGAAACACTTGGACAAAGATTCCAGAAACATCCTGCAAAACAAGAAGAAAAATATGAAAAAGAAAATTCAAACTTGGCCAGCTTCATGGTCATATGTTAAAATGTCAAAGACATTGTGTTTGATGGACAAAATTTTGGCCTAATTTTATTTCTCTGATAAACTTTAATGATTTGTCAGCCACAAGTGCCAGAATTGTTTTAGGATTTGGACTACGTAGTTTTAAAAAAGAATATAAATTTCTCTGTGTTGTAGGATTTTTCTGTTTTAAATGCTAATTTTAATACATCTTGAAGGTGATTTTAACAAATACATCTTTTTCTTAGAATTTTATTCTACGTATTACAGTCATTTATTATCATTTTTAGATATTTATTCGATTATCTGTACTAAGTGATTTTTTAAAAACTTAACTTCCAATTTATTACATCTTACATGGAATATTTCACATCTTCATCCGAAATATTTTAACCTCAGTTAGCTCTGTTCTCCTTCTTATGAAATCCCTTTGTGTTTTTTTCCCCTATGTGAGGTTCCAAAGACAGACTAAATTCTAGATGGTGAATGAGTTTCCTAGATCTTCATTTGTCATGAGCAAAGCTTTCATAAGGAGTATATATCCAATAGTAATATTAATAAAGCACTCTCAAATCCTTATGGTTCCTTTGGTGGTTTCTCAAAGGAGAACCAAAAATGGCAACACATTTTTGTTTTAATTGTTCTTTATAACATGTTCCTGAGTCTCTCTCTCTCTCTCTTTCCTCCTTTTTCTCTCTCTCTCTCCCCCACCCCGTTCTCTCCTTCTTTCTCCCTCTTTCTCTCTGCTTTTTTCCTCTTTTCTCTCTCTCCCTGTCTTATTCTGACTCTCTCACTTTCTCTGAATAATTTTAGAACCATCTAATAGAATTCATAGTTGAAATATAAGCCAGGATTGTTTTCTCAGGAGGAAACGATGCATGAAAGCATCCATTATTATCCAGTAATTATGCTATATTCTATATATGTATTTTCTCCAATTATCCAGAAAAATCAGACAGAGGCTTGAATCATTTGGACAATTGTATAAAATGTCTGCTGTGGTGCTAGTGAAGACACGCAAAGGGTATGACCTACAATTTGACAGAGACAGAGATTTTGGTTATACTCAACATCTAACAGTCAAATATTTATTTTCTCTTCTCTAAAATGTCAAAAAAAAATTGGGGGGCGGGGAAGTAGGTTGCAAAGGATAGTGTTGTTTGGCTTCCCCATGATTCTTCCAAAATACGCTCCTATTTTCTCAGGAAGAAAGAGGAAGAGGATGAAGAAGAGGGGGAGGTGGAGAAGGAGAACAACCATGATCATCAAGATAAAGAGTATTTGAATAACTCTTGATTATACTTAAAGGGCTTTCCAACAGTATGCCCCATGGACGTTCCAAGAAATTTTTGAGATTCACATGTGATGTAAAGGGGTAGAAGAAAAGTGATAGAAGATCTGATAACTCATTCATAGGACATACAGGTATAACATCAGCCTAGAAACATTACAGCCACTTTTATACATTTTAACTGAATTCAGCTTTGACATCATCTTAACAGCTTTTTCTATAGTATTAAGCTAGGCTAGACATCAATGATTGCAGCCTTGAACATTTGATAAACACGTATTTGCTGTGATAATTTCAGTACTTTAATTTTTTGCCACATATACAGGCTAGTTCCACTATTCGTATAGCCTGAGTCATAATTTGGAAATGGGGTTGGCACAATCAGGAGTTGCCCACGCCCTTGCACCATTGTATCCATGGCAATATAACATTGGCTGCTAAATGTGAGTGAACTGTGAACAGAAAGTCTCCATGGTTCCCTCTTCTCTTCTAAATGAGCTATTAGGAGATCATGACCAAGGCCACTGGCAGAGTAAACAAGGACTGAGGAACCGGCTGTAGGTGGCACCATCTGTGACAATTCAAAACCACCCTTTAACAATCTGCTAGGCAATTATGGAGCTGGATGGGGTACACTCGTAACAGTTCAAGTCATGAAAAATAGGATAGAGAAAAGTAATATCTGTTATTTAATCTGCTTGGCAGTGGCTTAAAGTAAATCTTTATTCCAAATAATTTTGGTACCATCGTAAGTTTGGATTGTCCTTTCAGAGCCCGAGACAAAGTACAATTTAAGCTGTTATAAATTGAAGGAGGTACAGAGCATATCAGCCCCATTAATGTTTGAATTTTCTTGCATTGGCAATGTAAAGACATGCCAAAATGTTGTTAATTTCTTGGGGTCCAGAGAGCTCTAGAGAGCCAAGATTTCTCTAGCTCCATTCACTCTTTCTTCTGGTACCCAATTGTGACTTCCCTTTTATGGAGAGGAGAGGCTTTCATCTTAGAACTTCTGAAGAATTTGTAACTCTGAGGGTGGATAAAAAAATGTATGCTTTTTTTTCCAAGCCCAAGGAGAGGAAATTTTTCACATACATCTTGGGCATATCTGTATGAACAGGAAGAATTTGTCATGAGTTGATGTGTCTTTTTACACAGTGGTACTGATATAATTTTTAACTATTATGTTTTAATAAAGTTGGACTAGTGATATGAGATCATAATAGAAAGCAACAGAAATTCTCCCAGGTCCATTGGAACAATGACTAACTATAGCTTAATCAGGCACATTTACAGATCTAAAAAAAAAAAAAAAAAATTAGGTACCATCAATGAGACAAGAAGAAAGCAGGGCTGGAACAGGAGATTCAAAACTATGTTGGGGAGTGATGGGCTGCTTCTGCTGAACACATCTTCCATGAAGTGCTGTAGGTCAGACAAGCACCAGGAGATTCATGCTACTGCAGAAATACTCTCCCTGGTGTCCTTACCGCTATGAAGTAACAGCGTATATTTTCTCTGTCAACTTTGAGATCTTAACCAAGAGAGTAGAAAGTCTTTGAGTTCCTGAGCTGTTCTGGGGACAGGCATCTACCAACAGGAGATGTGAAAGTGGCCCCAAGTCCTGGTCTGGTTAATGTAAGCAAGGTAGGAGGCGGGGAGCAAGAGTTGGCCAGGAGCTCAAATCTTGACTTTTCCTTTCCACTGAAGTGTAAACTCCTGGAGGACAAGACTGAATCTGGTTTCCTCAACACTTCATTCATTCATTCATTCATTCATTCATTCATTCATTCTACAAACATAATTGTTGGTATGTCATAGGTACTTAAAAACACATGATGAATGAACAAATTGAATAGTGAATTAATTGCCCCAACATTGAATGTGTGATCTGCAGCAACTCAACGGTCCTTGGTCCCCTCACCTGATGAATCACGGATTGGGCTCCTTGGATCTCTGAGGACCCTAAAGATCGCATATTCTGCGATTCTGTTTCTCTTGTAGACACTTGTAGGCCAAAAAGGATGGTGGAGTGCACAGGGGTGAAGGGCACTGAAAGAAAGAGAAAGGGAAGGAGAAAGATGAGCAGGTGTTTCCCATATGGACCACACCCCCCCCCCCAAGTACAAGACAGGGTAATTATATTTATACAGAAATTGTTACATTCCCTTCTGTATTGTCACTGCGGGAATGTGGCTTCTCCAATGCTATACTATTTACTGCAAAGTTGGTTCCCAGGCCTTCATTTCAACAACCCCACTACACAAGAGAAAAAAGCTGTGTCTCTTTCTTTAAGACATGAGCTAAGTCCTCTCTCCTCTATGAATTTTTCTGGGATTGACCCAGTTCTTTCGTGTCACCTTCCTTAAACATGAAGAAGTATCTACATGTCCGTCCCATTTAGAATCTGCTACATGTACCATTACCCAGTTTTTTTCAGCCTCTGATGCCCATTTTGAGCCCCTCCCAGCACCAATTCGACAGTGCTCCACCTGCCTTATTTTGGTTGATGACAAAGCTATAAAAATAAAATGCAATTAAGTGGGAGTGTTACTTAAAGAATCCCAATATTGTTAGTATCAATTAAATGTTTACTGGATTTTTTTTTTCTGATGAGAAAACGGAAAGGATGACTGATTGCCAACGTGGAAGGGGTTGTGTTGTGGCTGAAACCAACAGGAGGCAGAGCCAGTTAAAACCTGGTTTCAAATTCAGGACCTTCTATTTATCAGCCATGTAACCTAGGCAAGGTTTTCAATCCTCATGAGCTTTAGTTTGCTCCCTTGCAATGCAGGAGTAATAATAGCTTCTCCATCATTGCTCTGCAGAATTCTGTGCCTAGCATTAGTATGCATACTATGTGTACTAGACCCTACCATCACTTCTTCCCTACTAAAAAGAAAGAACAACTGTTCTTGAACTCTTTTCTTATGCTGTGGCCATACAGGGGTGAGCATAAAGCAGGGATGTTGAGAAGTAATGTAATGGAAAAGTCAGCCATGATAGCTATGGAACTAATACAGTGTTCAACAGGTGGAAAGATATATGAAATTAGATGATTTAACCCCTAAAAGCTCAAGATAATTTCTCATAGTCTTTAAGTATCTCCCTCAAAGCCAAGTCTCAACAGAGTCCATCCAGAGTGCACTAAACACTTTTACACAATCGCTTACATTCCACTAATGTTTTGCTCGTGTAGACGTTAGATATGATGTTTGGCACTTACCGGAGCCATTTCTTTTGAAGATAACTAAAAAATTATAATCCTTGCTCTAAAGAGTTCAAATGAAGAAACCTATGATGACACATATGCAATAAATCATGGTACCATGTATTAATGGCTATAATAAAAGTAGGAAAAAAGTGTCACAGAAGGTTGAATTAATTTAACCTTTCAAATTCTCAGTTAAAATGACAGCTGGAAGCATAGACGCATTATGACAAAAATAACTCATACCACCAATTTGCAGAAATGTATTTGGAAATGATAAAACCTGAGCCAGCCAATTAATGGCCATCAAGCTGGTCAATAATGTAGGGTCAATGCCAAATAAAAAGGATGCTAAAGATCAATGAGAAACATGGCTTGTGATTATGCTTAAGTCATTCTTCTTCAACATCCCCTTAACAACATCCACTAATTACTCTTTATGATATTGTGTTGAGTGATAAGTATCATTATGCAAAAGCAAGATTTTGAAATACCAGGGTTTTTAGGGCCTTTCACAGGAGATGTTCAATGTGAGACCTGCGTACTTCCTCAGAGACAGGATTGCTAATAAATTCTTGATATTATATCTTAGGAGACTCCTCTAGCTAAGAGCATAAATAGCAGAATCAGTAATGCATGACCTGGAGTCCCAGTTCCATTCTTTAGTAGCCGGGTGACCTTGGAAGAGTTACTGAACTTCTCTGAGATCCAATTTCCTCATTGAGTCAAAGGTGTTGATGCATTTTCCTAGAAGTATTATTTTAATGTTGGAATGAGTTAATGCTTATAAGCCCTTGGAAAACTATAAGGGTTCAATAAACAGCAACGATTGTTGTAGCTGTTACACTTATTTTTGGATATAATGGCCATGATCTGGTTAACTACCAAAGGATGGGACCAGCTGGAAAAGGCTCAGAGCAGAATTGGGAGCTGCCCCTTAAGACAGAAGGAAACTAACGTGAGTCCTTACTATGTGTGGCATTTTGCAAAATACTCCATGTTTTGAATTTTAAATTGTTTTTCCATGTATTCCTCACAATAACTTTGCAAGGGAGCAACCAGACCTAATGCCCAAGCCCAGGCTCTTTCCTCTAAAACATGGCAGCTTCCAGGCACTGCGACAGGCACTGCCGAGAGGGTGGTCCCTACTGCAGTGGTTTAATGTGTAGAAAAACCAGAGCAGTGGTTCTCAGGAACCCAACCCGGCAGCAGGAGGCCTACCTCCTGGAAGTCCTTCAGTGACGGTGAGATGTCAGATGTTGAGCTGGAGCTCAGGGGAGGCTCCAGGAGAGGACTGCAAAAACACAACAGAACAGGACCTTCCTCCCCAGACTAGAGGACTAGGAAGAAAGTTAAAACAGTCTCTCAGACCTAGGGAATGATATAGAAATCCAGGAAAAACAGCAAGATACAGGGCAGGGGCAATGCATCTTCTGGTAAGCACAGATATTGGAATTGAGAGCCCAGAATATTAGCAAGGGACATTAGCAAGCTAACTGGATACCACCAAGTAGGGTTTTTATTTTATTTTATTTTCAGCCACTGGAACTCCGCGTTATCACTTTATTGCCTCTCAACTCCAAATGCACCCTTTTACATGTGAGATAAACCTATTTAAATTCCTTTAAATAGGTCTTCTTTAAAGTGAACATGATGTTAATCTTGCTCAGTAAATGGTGCTGGGCACGGGAGAGGAAAAGGCTTTACGGTGCTGGCTGGAAGGCATGGCGTGTAGGTGGAAAAACGCCCAGTAGAGCCTGGTGCGCCAACAGATCCTCCGTGATCTTATGGTTATTCTTGGATCATAGTTAATAATATAACACCCAGGCTCTGCATTCTAATTTACAAAGCCCATGTGACCCTTCTGACATACACTTACCTTCCCCTGGTTCCTGAATACGCTAAGTTTCCTTTCTGGCTAGCCCTCTACAGTGGCCAGATGGTAGTGGTCTACTATCTACCTAGAAAATTCTCTTCTTGATCATTCTACCAGAGCCACTGCCCCTCCCCAGTATAGCACTGTAACTAAGGCAGTTTTCCAAGTCACTGTTTATAAATGTTTTATTAATATTTTCCCGTAATTACCACTTACTAAAATTATCTTGCTAATTATTTCCCCCACCCTCACCCTCCACCTGCACTCCCCAGTCCTTATCCAAAAGGACAGAGACCATGCCTGTCATCTCCAATATCTCCAGCATTTAGCACAGTCCTGGCATCTGGAGGGGCTCAGTAAACATTTGTCAGAGGAATGATAAATGTAGAGCTCTGATGGAAGCTTCCATACCTAGGTCTCAGTCCTAGGTCTCAGCCCCCCATACCACCCTTCTGTGGCCACTAAGGCATCTTAGTGGAATCCCAGGATTCTCAGAAACTGTCCTAGGTAGGGCCTATGAAGCAAGCTCCTTAATCTCATTCTCTTGAAATCATGACCGTTCCAGGCGCCTGGACAGGCAGCTGAGTCGGTTAAACATCTGACTCTTGATTTCAGCTCAGGTCATGGTCTCCTGATTCATGAGTTCAAGCCCCTCATCGGGCTCTGTGCTGATAGTGTAGAACCTGCTTGGGATTCTCTCCCTCTCTCTCTCTGCCCTTTCCTTGCTTGTGTGTGCATGCTCTCTTTCTCTCAAAATGAATAAATAAACTTAAAAAAAAAAGAAAAGAAAACATGAGACAAGTCTCCAACCTAACAGCCAGCTCTGGGGAACCAAAGAGGCAGAGCCTGGGGACTGGGCTGCACAAGACAGTTTGCCAGAGGCCATGTTGAAGCACTAGAGTCTAACTCTTGCTTCTCACTGTGGTAGACAGCCTGCTCACTGCTATAAACAAGAGATAGAGTATAGGTGCCATTTATCTTAATTTTAGTACTATTATTATTTTTTGTCAATGGGAGATTTTAGAGAAAAATACCTCTACACCCAGAATCATAAGTTCCTAGAGCAGAAGGACGTTGGCATTCCCTAGTGCTGCCTCCTGCTTGACTTGCCTTTTGACCATCCACTTCTGGGAACAATAATAATGACCTATTTCAAACAATAGTGGAACGGAGACCTTCTCCTGCCCTCTGGCCTAGCAAGGAGAAGGTGCTGATGGCTGTTCTGGGGTTGGGGGTAAAAGGGTCACTTCAATAGCAGAGGTAAGTCTGACCACAAAGAAAGTGAAAACCAGAACTGTCATGTTGTCAGAAAGAGAGAGAAGGAATGGAATGAAGCCATGCAGCCCTTTGGGCAAGCCCTGGAGGGAGGGCTTAAAGAACTTGTAAAATCAGGATCATCTCTGGCCACCCTCTCAACCCTCCAGGTGGGCTCTGAGGTCTGAACCCAGAGGCAAAGTAAAAATCACAGAAAAGGAGAGCCAAGGTTTGAAAGGCAGAGCGTGGAACCAGAGTTTTCTGAACTATAGCTATGATTGTACCTGTTACCTCTCAGGAGATGCTCTCTGTGAAACTCACCTTTTCAGAAACTGTCCTTCTCTGCAAAAGAAGGTCCAAGACAGTGAGCTCAGAAGTCTACGATGTACAGGGGCACCCGGGTGGCTCAGTCAATTATGCATCCTGCTCTTGATTTCAGCTCAGGTCATGATCTCATGGATTGTGAGAGCCTGCATGGGATTCTCTCTCTCCCTCTTGCTCTGCCTCCCCACCCCCCCACTCATACTGTCTCTCTCTCTCTCAAAATAAATAAACTTAAAAATAATTAAAAAAAAGAAATCTATGAGATATTAATCAAATATGTAACATCTAGCAGTTGATATTTTCTTGGTGACTGTAATTTCTCAGCCCTATCCATGGACATCCACAGAAGATGAACTATGGTATTTATAATCACACAGATTTGACTTCCAAATTAGATGATTATTTAAGGCAGAGTAGAGAAAAAGCATAGCTTTTTTTTTTTTTTTTTTTTTGCCATAGCTATCAAGTATAGCTTTAGGCGGTTCGTATGAGATGCAACATGATGTCCTTAATAGCTTTGTTTCGTTTGATCATAATGACATAATTATTCCTAATTATTAGCAATGGTAATAGCTAGCATTCATTGATCACCATGGGCCAGACACCATACTTCACAGTTTATGCACGTAAATCTCACAAGAATCCAAGGAGGCAGACCATGTTACTCTTACCATTTATCAGATGAGAAAACTGAGACTTGAGGAAACGGAGTAATGTGGCCAAGGTCCCACAGCTAACAGGTGGGAGCATTGCAATGCAGACCCTATGTTGCTGCCTGTACTCGGGAAACCCATTAATCTTCCTAACGTACCTCGCCCGCCATGCAGTCAGGAAATGGGAATTCTAGGCTCAGTACATGCCTGAGTTCAGAAGTGCATGAAAGCCCCGCGCAATAAGAAGAAATTCCATATGGCTAACGAGTAGTATCTGAGGAGGAGTCAGTGGGAAGCAGGGGCTGAAGAGGCGATCGGGAGCCAGATTTTGCAGATGTGTAAGCATGAAAGGTGTTTAATTTTTACCCTACAGGCAATCGGGATATTTTGCATTTTGCATTTTGAGCAAGGCAATGTGATATTTAAACTTTACATTCAGAAAAGTTGCTGTATTGGAAAGGAGGAACATTGAATGCCGGAAGTAGAGTAATAAGGGTGTTGAAATGGTCCGGCTAAGACATGGTGGGAGCCTGAACTGAGGCGATGGCTATGGGAATGGAGAAACAATAGACCAAACACATCTGAAAAAGGTAGACTCAACCAAACTTTGTGATTGACCTGATACAGGAGAGTGGAAAAGAAAAGAATCAAGGGTAACTGCCAGGTTTTCAACTACGACAGAAAGGGAAGCAGGAGAGGGATTTGAAGCGATGCCTTATTTTGCAGCAAAGTGGGAAGCTGATAGGTTCTATTTAGGACATAGGAGTTTGGGATGTTTATTTCCTCCAGGTCAGCGAAGACAGAAAAATGAGATCTAATATTGGTACAGCGAAAGCAGGGAGCCATTTATGTTCACATGAACAATTGTGATCTCAATAGGTATCATTTGCATTCTGTTTTCAAAAAATGCCTATGTCTCTAAAACCACATGTTGTTTTTAAAGACTGGATGAGAAAGTAAACTTATGAAGAGCAAAATACCCTCGTAATAGAGTAAACAACTTGTTCTGACTTAAATGAAAACAAGTAAAAGGTTAAAAATAACCACGCTGTGCACCCCTCGATGAGCCACAGCAAGCAAAATGCATTTTGTCATGGTGGGGTGGCAGTAAAGTGTTCAAAAGCGCCATAAAAGTAGAATTCTCCAAAAAGTAATGCAGGTGTCTAGGTCAAATGCAAATAAAGAAGTATGCAAATTGAGCTATACTTGACTACAAAATCAGATGCTTAAGAACATTTCAGGAAAGTGAAGTTTAGTCTCACAAAATTCACCCGGTCCTCATTATAATACGTTTCCCATTTGTGCCATTCATTCAATGCACTAAATGCATGATGGGGCTCCAGTTAAGTAGATTTAGAAGCTGATTATGCTGCATTAAATGTATTCACTTCAATTTTAGCAAGATTTTTTTCCTTTAAAAGGATTATTAAACCAAGAAAAGTAGGAGGTAAGATGGAAAATAAAATATCTTTTGGTGATTCGATAACACGATTAGAAAATAGAATGCCTTCATGATATCATGTAAGAACATACGTTCTCACACACTTGATTTAAATAACTAAAGAATACATTTCAGTTTCATTAAATAAAATTAAAACAATTGCTTGTATGCTGTACTTGAAACCTCTGTATACATTATTTCAACCCCTGAGACTGTATTTCTCTTGAAATACCAATTTTTGTTATAAAGTTATGTTTTTTGTTTCTTTTAGAAATGCACAGGACACTCAACAGCTAAGAAAAAAATATATCAGAAAGAATACTCTTGCAGGTGTTTAGAAGAGTTGGCTCTGCCATGAAGAATGAACGTCATCAACAAATGCCTTAATTAATACTCTGATCTCGAAAATGCAGATGTTGAATTACATTATATGATCTCTAAGTATCTCTTAGCTCTGAAAAATATAAGCTTCTGGGAAAAGCTAGTTGGATGCTACTATTTGATCTTGCCCTCAATCAGCTTCTATTTAAAGTTCGCGAAAACAAGGTGTAATGACCAGCATTATGAAATTATCTATCTAAACGTACTTGTGACTTTATCGCTTCAGATGAATTATATTGTACGCTTATCAGAGCTACCTAAAGTTCAGTAGTTTGTAATACAGCACATCTCATTTATTTCGAAGTGAGCCCCAAAGAGAAGTAGGCAAAGAAGAGAATGATTGACAAGAAAAGAGAATTTCAGCCATATATCAACTCTGTCATAATTGTATATGGCATGAATAACCTAGCCTATGTACTTGCAGAAGGCCCTTTTCATGGAGTGTTTTGTTTTGTTTTGTTTTGTTTTAAATTAGAAAGCACACTCCTTTAAATAGGACTTAGGACCATATGCGTGCATTTATGATGGGTAAAAGAGAATTTTTATGGGTAGCATACCGTTTTAAAAATTAATACTAATCACTATAGCAATGATAATATTTTATGGTATACTATGTCCTATTTTATAACATTTAAAAGGGCAGTTACAATAAATGCAAAAACATCTGTAAAATATACAGAACAAGCAACTTGCCTGAGCTCACATTGTTCCTGAACAATAAGGATTTGCTGATTTTTCCCATTTCTCAAATATCAGGGGACACATCCAGACACACGGATAGTTTCTCTTCTTCCTTTTTCTTCACTGTCTTCTTTTGGAACAATCTAACTAATCTTCAACTTATGGCTCACTTTTTCTCTCATGTTTTCTGACTCTTTATGTTCTACATTTGAAGATTTTTGTTTGTTTCTAAACATTTTCTTCCAAACCTTCTATTGACCTCTTTCTCTTTTGATAAATACATTTTAAATGTTCAGGAGCTCTTGCTTGCTTAAGAAGGACGACTCCTTCTTAATAGCATATTAAAATATGGTATGGTGTGCTTGCTCAGTTGGTTAGGCACGTGACTTTGTCTCAGGTCATGATCGCATAGTTTGTGAGTTTGAGCCCCGCGTCGGGTGGGTGAGTTTGAACCTGGCAGTAGGTTCTATGTTTAGAGCTAAGAGCCTAGAACTTGCTTCAGATTCTGTGTCTCCCTCTCTTTCTGTCCCCACCCCCTACACGTTCTGTCTGTCTGTCTCTCTCTCTCCCTCAAAAAATGAATAAACATTGAAAACATTTAAATATGGTAAACAAAAATAGTTGATTTTATTTAATAGGTATAAAATTTCCTTGAATTTTTATAAATATTGACTAGACTTTTATACCTTCCCTGTTCCTGAATCACCTCATTTTCCTTTTGATAAGTTTTTCCATTTGTGTGGATTATTTCCTCAAAAGCCTGACGATTCTTTGTTATCTTTTCACATTTAAAATCTAGGCGACAGAAAGGCTTACTGAGGAGTCTGTAGGCTTGGGTGGAGTTTTTTTGATGGATGCTTTAATTTAGCATAAATGGGTCCGAGTTCACCATTATACTGGAGGCACCCTCCCTTAGATGCTAAAATGTGAAGGGTTTTTCTCTAGGTCACTGGATTCACATTATTTATATTATTTCCTTCTAATAATACCTTCCAGTTCTATAGGAAAAATACAAAACCCGAAACTTCTGTATTTCATCCATTGTTGTTTTGACTGGGAAATAAACATTTTGCAGTTAGGGATTTTACAAACAGGTAAAGGAAAGAGGGCTGTCAGCCATTGTATATGCAGACCTCTTATTAACACCTCTGATTTTTGACCTATTTCTCAGTTGTGTCCACGGGTCGTGGTTCTCTGATAGGTGGGTCCTTTTTTTTTCCTGACCACAGCAATCTCACTGTTGATGCTGTGAGCTGATGCTCTTACCCTTTGTTTCTCATGTAATGTTCTTCCATCTGTGTTTTATCTTCCAGGAATTGGTTGAAATCTGTAGGTAGATGGTATCCACTGTTTGGCTTTAGAATTGTACCATTTTTATAAAATTTATATTTATTTTAATGAGCACCGGTTAGGCATTAAGACTGAATCTACTTTAAGTATAGCCTCCTTCTATAAGCCAACTTCCTGTAGGAAAAAGAGGCCATCATGTAGGAGCTGAATGTTGGAAATGAGCCCCAACACAAAGGATTGACATACCCTGAGACCAGTGTCAGATGAACTTTTCCAAGTGTTTTTTTATACTGTCTTCAAAATTAACTCTTCTATTTATAAATGAATAGATCTCCAGAAGTCTAATGTGCAATCCTACGATTTTTACTTAAAATATTCATTAGACAGTACACTTTTCTTTAAGATTCTATTTTATCTCTTTTGTTGGATTGTTAGCTATAACTTTTTAAGTTAGTGGTTGCAGGGCATCTGGCTGGGTCAGTTAGAAGAACATGAAACTCTTGATCTCAGGGTCATGAGCTTGAGCCCCACACTGGGTGTAGAGATCACATAAACAAACAAAAAAACAAATAAACTTTTTAAAAATGTATAAAATAATAAATACATAGATTAATTAAGTAATTCATTCATGGTTGCTTTAGAGTTTATAGTATATATTTTAACTTGTTGCAGTCTACCTTCACGTGATATTATACCACTTCACATGTTGTATAAGTACCTTATAATACATCCTTTTCTCCCTTCTGACCTTTATGCTATGATTTTCATATTTTTACTTTCACATATGCTATACAACTGAATTGCGTTGCTATTATTACTGTTTAAAGCATTAATTATCTTTAAAGATACTTAAATGATAAGAAATATTTACTATATTTTTTTCTATTAAATTACTGTTATTAGTTCTTTCCATTTCTTTGCAGAATCCATATTTCCATCTGGTAAAATCTTCTTTCTTTTCTAAGAACTTCTTTTAACACTTCTTATACTGCAGATCTGCTGGTGATAGAGGTTTTTCAACCTTTTATATATATGAATCTTTATTTCAGTGTTGTTTTTAAAGATATTTTAATTCAGTGTAGAATTCTAAATTGATGGTGTTTTTTTTTTTATTTTGGTACGTTAAAAGATGTTGCTCTACAATCTTCTCACTTTCACTCTTTCAGATGATAAACCTTCTGCAATACTTATCTTTGTTCCTCTGTACATCATGTGATTTTTTTTTCCCTCTGGCTACTTCTGAAGTTTTTCTCTTTATCATTGGTTTTGAACACCATTTGATTTGTAGGATGCAGACCTCTTATTTGTGCCTTTATACAGCTTTCTTCATGTATCTTGTGATTGGGATTTGCCAAGCTTCTTAGATCTGTGGGCTTATAATCTTTACAAAATTTGGAAAATTTTCAATCATCATTTCTTCAAGTGTATTTTCTACCTATCAGTCTTTTGGACACTCCAATTACATATATATTAAACCACTGGAAGTTTCCCCATGGCTTACTACTGTTCTTTTCATTTTCTTTTCTTTCTTTCTTTCTTTTTTTTGTAGTAGTTGTTGTTTGTTTTGTTTCATTTGAAATGGTTTCTAATGTTATGCCTTCAAGTTCATTGATCTTTCTTTTACAATGCCCAACCTGCCGCTAATACCATCCAGTATATTTTTCATCTCAGACATTACAGTTTTTAACAGAAAGTTTTATTTATTTGTTTTTCATATGTTAACTTTTTGCATTTATGGAATATAGATATAATAATTATTTTTATATTCTTATTTGCTAATTCTAACACCTGTGTCAATACTGAGGTGGTTTTGACTGGTTGACTGATATTCCTGCTTCTTCCATAAATAGTAATTTTTACTGAATGCCAAATATTGTGAATATTACCTTGTTAGAGCTAGATGATTTTTCTATTTGTATAAATATTCTGGAGCTTTGTTTCAGAATGCAGTTACATTATTTGGAAGTAGTTTGGCCCTTTTGTGTCATTCATTTAAGATTTCTTACATGGGATCAGAACCATTCCCAGTCTAGGACTGATATTTCTCACCACTAAGGCAAGATCTTTTTAAGAACTCTACCCAGTGTATATGAATCTTGAGGTTTTCCAGTATGGCTGATGGGAAACAACGCTAGTCCAGCTGTGTTTGTCTGCTGGGCACTTTTATGTCTAATCCTTTTAGATGATTCTTCTCCTAGCTTTGGATGGTTCCTCACATGCATGTGCATATCAGTATTCAGTTGGATTCTAGAGGAGAACCATCTACAGTTCTCTGGAGTATTTTTTCTGTACAGTTCTGCCTTCTCCAGTCCTCTGTCCTGTGAACCCTAGCTGGTTTTCCCAGACTCTCAGACCTATCTCCTGGACTCAGGGAATACACCAGACTCCGACTGGATCCTCTTTCCCTATGCTGTGGATGGCAGCATCTCTCCTGACAGTAAGCTGGGGCAATCATAGGACTTGTTTCCTCTTAGGGACCACTGAGCTCCATTGCCTGATGTCCAGTGTCCCACAAAGCATTGTTTTATATATTTTATCCATCTGTGTGCTGTTGTTTCAGGCAGGAAGATAAATGTGATATTGGTTACTATATCTTAAGCTATTAAGTTATGTTTCTCATGGTACCTGGAGGCCATGGAAGCCCCCAGAGGGAATGACATTGTGTATGTGGCACAAGAACAGCAGAAGTTGGTGACATAAAGAAATCAAAAGGACTGTGATAAAGGGAGCCTTTGAATTAAAGTCATATACATGTATGACTAGCGGCCTCAGGAGTCTCAAGAGTGGAAAAAACCACAAAATCTGAGATTTAAGAACATCTCAATAGTCTGGAATCCTAGAAGGATGGGACTTACAGTCGAAAACAGGTTTTTTTTTTTTTTTTGTGCAAAACCAGAACAAATGCTCCTTGATGATAGCACTTTTAGAGTATAAAGCATAATAGATACATGATAAATAGATATATAGGTAGATAGATAACAATAGTTAACATTTATAGAGTTCTTAGCCGGGCATTATTACTGTTTAATAAGTATTAATTCATGTGATCTTTATAACAACAGTATGATGTAGGAACTAATATTATTCCCATTGTGTATATGAGAAATAGAAAGTATAGAGAAGATTAAAATTTTGTCCACATTCACATGACTATTGAATAGAACTCGATTTGAACTCAAGTAGTTTCACTCCAGAGCCTACATTCTTAGCCTTCCCACATTCTTTCCACTCTCTAGCTACATAAGTAGAGAAACACACAGTTTCTATGTCTAGAAAAAGCAGCTAAATTTTCACATCACATCCTGGGTATTCTACAGTAGGATAAGATTATTCTGCTTTTTTTTTTTTTTAATTTTTTTTAACGTTTATTTTACTTTTGAGACAGAGACAGAGCATGAACGGGGGAGGGTCAGAGAGAGGGAGACACAGAATCGGAAGTAGGCTCCAGGCTCCGAGCCATCAGCCCAGAGCCCGACGCGGGGCTCGAACTCACGGACCATGACATCGTGACCTGGGCTGAAGTCAGACGCTTAACCGACTGAGCCACCCAGGCGCCCCAAGATTATTCTGCTTTTAATCTTAGCTTCTACTTCCTATCCCTTTGTGCAATCTTCACTTTTAAGAAACAGACATGTTGGGTTGCCTGGATGGCTCAGTTGGTTAAGCTTCTGACTTTGGCTCAGGTAGTTATCTCATGGTTCATGAGTTGGAGCCCCATATCAGGCTCTGTGCTGACAGTTTGGAGCCTGGAGCCTGCTTCAGATTCTGTGTCTCCCTCTCTCTCTCTGACCCTCCCCAGCTTGTGCTTTCTCTCTCTCTCTCTCTCTCTCTCTCTCTCTGTCTCTCTGTCTCTCAAAAATAAATACACATTTAAAAAATTTAATAATTTTTTTTAAAAAATGAAACAGACATGTTGATCAGGTTTGAAGTGAGAAAGAAACTCAGAAACCTCAGAAGAGATGGTTCAAAATACAGCAGCAAGTGGACATATAAGAAGCCTATTTTCTAGAAGACAAGATTGAGAGTTCTTGAAAATGTATGTATAGTGTGTGTTCAGAAACTCTATGTCACAGTGATTCCCACTATTTTAGAGTTGTAAGACCTTATCATTTTATTTGAATCTCAGAGCACCGTGAAACATTAAACAAATTAAGGTGATATAAAATTAAAATTTTTACTAAGAAATTAGGAGAAGGTAGCTTTTGAGATAATTGATGACACACTCCGGTATTGGGATCACTGGAATTTCAAATTATTCATAAAATTAGAAAATCTTTAAGAGTTCATTGCAATGCAATTTGTCTATTTAAATGATGACTCATATCTGTACATGGAGGAAAACACTTTAATTATGACTTCCTTGCACTGATTAACACACCTCTTGCTCTAACTACTTAGCTCAAGATAAACAGGAGTTTTACAGTTTATAATGGTGTTTCTCCTCCCAGAGAAGTCTACACCAGTGGGATGGGACTGCTAGCGAGTGTGTTACGGAGCAGCTATATCAGTGACTCTGCTCATGAACTCTGAGTGCCCTCAGGCTTGGTCCTCCAGCCTCTTCTTTATCTCTACTTATCCCATTGATGACACCATCCAATCTCATGGCACTAATACCAATTTTATATTGAAGATCTTCCAAGGTTTATCTTTTGCCATGGCTTCTTCCTGACCCTTCTATCAAACCGCCTCATTAATCTTCCATTTGGATGCCCAACACACATCTCAAATTTGACATGTACAAACTAAACTCTTGAGCTTCTGCCCAAATCCACTCTCTCTCCCGTCTTCTCCATTTCAGTGAATGACAGTTGAATCCTAATGGATTCTCAAGACAAACACTCTGAAGACTAATTCTCAGTTTCTCTCTCCATCTCACATTCCACTTTGAATACATCAGAAAATCCTCTGGTATCTGACCATTTCTCACCTTCTATGTTGCTACCCAAGCCAGGAACATCCCAATCCTGGATTATTGCAATGTCACCCCAGGGATCTCCTTGATTTCACCTTTGTTCTCTTAGAGCCTGTAAAAGAGCAGCCAGAGGGATCCTGTTACAAAAATGGCAGAGTATGCCCATTTTCTGCTCAAACCCTTTAATGGCTTCCCTCTCACTTAAAGCAAATGCAAATGTCCTTACAATGGCATACAAAGCATTAAAAAAATGGGCCTTCTATCACCTTTCATATCTCATCTTCTATAACAGCGCTTCCAGCAGAATATAATTAAGCCACATGAAAGCCACGAGTGCAATTTAAAATTTTCTGGAAAAAGGTAAAAGAAGCAGATGAAATTAATTTTAATAATATATTTTATTTGATACAATATATCCAAAATATTATCTCTTCAACAGGTAATCAATAAAAATTATGTAGGAGATATTTTACATTCCTTTTTTTTCACGCAGGCTCTGAAATTCAGTGTCTATTTTATGCTTGTAATTCATCTTAATGCAGACTAGCCACATTCCAAGTGTTTAACAGCCACATGTGGCCAGTGACTGCCATAATGGGCAGTGCAGTGCTCTGATTTTTTCTTCTCATTCACTGTGCTCCCATTCTACCAGCATGTTCCTAAAGCATTTGTCTCTCTCACTTCCCCTCAATATAAATTCTTAGTGGCTTTAATGTTAGGGAACAAAATCCTGACTGCCTGAAGGAGTACAAGGTTTGCACAGCGATCATCATAGTGGATGGTGGACAGGACTTCCAGGCAAATTTTACAAGAGAAACCCATGAGCCATAGCCTGATTATCCCCCTGGACTAGATGGAGAGAGGTGGGGGTAAAACTACCAAAAGAACAAGATCATTAGGGGTGCCTGGGAGGCTCGGTCGGTTAAGCGCCCAATTTTGGCTCAGGTTATGATCTCGCATTTTGTGAGTTCGAGCCCCGCGTCGGGCTCTGTGCTGACAGCTCGGAGCCTGGAGCCTGCTTCGGATTCTGGGTCTCCCTCTCGCTCCTCTGCGCCTCCCCCACTTGCGCTCTGTCTCTCTCCCTTTCTCTCTCTCTCTCCAAAAATAATATTCAAAAAAATATTTAGAACAAGATGATTAATGTAATGAAGTAGACACAATCATAATAAGAATTTGGGGAGATTCTAGGATATTTTCAACATTTCTGGGGGGTTTTTTTGGTTCATGTAATCAGGAAATTCTCTTCATTTCTAAGGCCTTATTTTTTTTTAACCTTCTTTATACTTAATGCTATGCTTGAGGAAGTCAATCAATAAACGTTAGTGAATAAATGAGAATAAAAGAACCCTGGTCCACAAGTATCTGCACATTTTATATCTTCTTTGTCCAAATTGCGAAATTTGACAGCAACGGCCTATAAACATAAGCGATATTCAGAACAAAAGGATGCACGGCAATTCAGGAAATCATGATCTCTTAAAGGCAATGTCCCCTTACAGGGTACTATGTGCTAATCAGCAAAGTGAAATCTGTGGGTTCTGAACAAATTGAACATATGCATGAAAAACATTTCTAATTTTTGCATTATTAAGATTTTATAAGACATGTAATGATTCTTTGGCGCACTTTGTTACAATGCTCATTATAAAATCTGCAAAAGAAAAGGATTAAAATAAATCTCAGATGTCAACACAATCTCCTGGGCAATTCTTCACTAGACCAAATGATGCCATCCACGACTGCATTATCTATGAAGCTGAGAATGCCTAATGAGGCCCATCTATTGTGATAGAACCTGGGCTGTGCTGAAAGGCTTTTTCTCTCATCCCAGCTAAAGGCTGTACCCACTCACACCTGTGAAGAGAGCCTGGCTTTGACAGGAGTTAAAGGCAAGAGTGAGAACAGCCACTGTGTTCTGGGACCAGAAGATGTGAAACTCAAAGCAGCCTCTAAGCTATATGGACAATTCTTAACTGGCCAATGTCAGCTTCATGAGGGCGGGGATCTTTGTCCTTTCTGTTCATTCATATTGTCCAGCCCAACACGCAGTAAGAGCTCAAAGAATATATATGCAAAACATACATAGTTGGATGCACACATGTACATATATATTCTAATACCATTAAAATACACATTAAAATTTTGTTTATGTCACCAAAACCCATCGCATGTATCTCCTAATCATGCTACCACCCGGGCATTGTGTTTGCAATTTCTTGGAAAACACTGAACAGTATGATTTTAAATCCCATTTTTAGCTCCTGTATTTAGTGCCTTGTTTCTTCTGCCGCTTTCAGACACCTACTATGGTTTCAGATGTCTCTAAATAGCATCCCAGTTATTTGTGTTTTCATCTGTAATTATTTTCTCGACAAGCATGTTTTAAATCCTCATGTAGTTTTTAAAGAGAACAACAGCATTTGAAAAATGTGACTTCTCTTTCCCTGACTGGAAAATTCTGTAATGTGTCCTTAGAAGCAAGTCAAGATGTGAATCTATCACTAGGAATATAGAGGCAGAATGGTTCAAAGACAGTGCAAAGGAGTGAGCATCAATTTCAGTTCTGCTGCTAACTCTTTGAGTGAATCTAGGCAAGATTTTTGTTGGTGGTGGTGGTGATGGTGGTGCTATATATTTTTTGTTTGTTGCTTCTTGGCCCTCAGTTTCTTATAAGTACATTTAGAGAATTGGGTTTGGGGTGGACGCCTAACATTTTTCAAACTCTGAACTTCTAGGATCCTAGGAAACTTACCCTAACCAAATATATGTTGGCATGATTGGCTTTAAGAAAACTCAGGCAGGAGGGACCTGGGTGGCTTCATCAGTTGAGCGTCTGACTTTGACTCAGGTCATGAGCTCATGGCTCGTGGGTTTGAGCCCCGCATCAGGCTCTGTGCTGACAGCTCAGAGCCTGGAACCTGCTTCGGATTCTGTGTCTCCTTCTCTCTCTGCCTCTCCCCCACTCATGCTCTGTCTGCCTCTCTCTCTCTCTCTCTCTCAAAATAAATAAACATTAAGATAAATAAATAAATAACTCAGCTAGGGATTCACAATGGGTCTGAGTTTAAGAAGACTGTCAAAGTGTGTGAGGCTCCACCTTTTCCTTAATGCATGAATACACCTGTATGATCAAGAGTACTGGTAGGTAAATCTTTCTTGTACCATAGAATATCTCTGGGGTCTAAAAGTCACTTTACCTTCTCACTCACCCATAGAATGGAGAAACAAGACCTATCCTCATAATACTGACAGTGTTAGATTGAAATAAGGTATTTACGACCATACCTAGAACATTGCAGAATATGACGGATAGCTTTTACTAGTGTTCTTATCAGAAAGCATCTAAAGTCAAATGATAGGACAGAGCCAACAAATAACCCATAATGGGAATAGAGATTTACCAAAAGGGGAGAACTGGTCCAGGTTGAACAAATGGCTATTCATGTTGTCTTCAGACTAAATTGCTGTTGAAGCGTGCTAAGACTTGCATCACTGTTCATAAGATCTGACCCCAGATAGTTGTTTTCAGGCTGTTCCAAGTGGTAGATAAATGGAGAACTCCAAAACAAACACATTGAGAGACAACCCCAGTGTTCTGTACCGTCCATGTTGTTCTTCTCTGTAAAATAGAGTGTTTGGGTACAAAGGGTACCCTTGATTCCATGTTAAGACAACTATCCACATTCCACCTTATTTCCTAGATAAAGAGCATGGTTACTTTTGCATAGTCATGGTCTCAAAGGCAAATCTTCTGTTTCAGGGGTTGAATGAGCTATTTCCTGACATGCCAGAGGACATGCTTTGCATATCTAAGCATATCGACAATTTCATTTTACTGAGCGCAATAATCCATATCAACAGCTCATCCCTGTTTTGAATTATAAGATGCAGTTATTTAAAAAGCCAGGTATAAGCAAACTTATCTGTTCTTAGTCCTTCAGGGATTGGACTAGGTCCAAAATTAGCCAAGATGCAGAGCAGCTTCTTAAATTTAAGCACTTCCTAAAATTGTCTTCTCACCAAAATGAGGCCATCTAAAATATTAAAAGCTCTCTCCTTTTCTTTGAAAGAAAGAAAGAACAAAAGAAAGAAAGAAAAAAGAAAGAAAGAAAAAGAAAACACACAATCACATTCTATTTTAAAACTCTAATTGAGTCCTTTTGTATTCGTAAGACATTCCACTTTCCTTTAGGGACAAGATTCTTATTAGTCACGCAAGCTGTCTAATCATTTAAGGGTAAGGTTTCTTCAAACCATATACCTTTGCTGCCAAGCAAATGAGGGTGCAATTCTGTCTTTTTTTCCTAAGTGTATCTCAATTATGTACTTACATAAGCAATTATCAAATACTCAGGCTGAAAAATGATACCTCCTTGACTGGAGCAAGTCTAAAGACAACTTAAGTTTGTCTGTATTTTATAAGTTAGCATTCCTCCAGATCTAAATCCAGAGATTGATAAAAATGAAAATAATAAACAAAAAACAAGAGCACTCTTGATGAAAGGTCCAATATACTTGGTTAGGGAAGTAGAAGGGCAAGTGATTGAACATGTTGGCTTTGGAACACAGGAGAGCCATGTTGGATCTTAGGTGAGTAACCTAATCTCTGGGCCTCTCTGTCTCTCAAATGGGGATAGTAACAGTATCTCTCTACAAGGTATGGAGTGTGGATTACATGAGACAATACATATAAGTGCTTCGAACTAGTCAGACAAAATAATCAATAGATATTCAATAGAATCAGCATCGGTATGAGCAGGGAATAATTTTGCAAGGATGAAACACACTACATTTAATCTGCTCTCCATTTCTCTGTCTATTCAAAGGCCTAATGAGAAAAAGGGAGGGAAAGCAGAATTTTCAGAGTCTCTGCCATGTTTCAGGTCTTCCACATAGATTATCTCAATTGGTGATCATAGCATCCACCTGGGGTAGCAGGTGTTATATCCATTTTAATAAGGAAACTGGCTTAGAGAGAAAGAAAATGAATGGAAAAACTCTGCTAAAAGTCATCTGAAGAGAAAGAGGTAGAGACAGCCCGATACCAAGTCTGTAACTGACCAGCCGATACTTTCCCACGGCAAAAAATTCATGTGTCCACACACACACACACACACACACACACACACCTATTTCTGAGACAACTTGGAGATTTGTTTGCGTGGGGGGGGTACTCAACTCACAGGCTTACACAATCTAAGTATGGTAGCTTCTTGATTTAATCCTTAAAACACCCTTGTGAGGTACTATCATTATCTCTATTTCACAAATGAGGAAAATGGAAAGTCAGGACATAAGTAATGCGAAAAGTCAAAAGCTAGCAAGTCGTAGATTAGGGATTAAGACTGGGGTCGGTTTGAGGCCAAGGCCTATATTATCTCTCCTACACGGGGGCACCTTCTGGCGAAACGCAAGGATTTTTTAAATAGAAATTCTTCATTAAAATGCATAAAAAACTTTACTTTTTAGTCTCTTAAGTTATGTCAGATTTTACTTTCTCTTGGAAAAATGAGCTGCCTCGTGGTGAAATTTTTCTTGTTCAATAAAAATGATGAGAACTGGTTCTCTTTGAGCCGGGTGAGACGGATGAGTAACTCAGACGTGGGCATCCTGCTGGCTTATTTCTTGTGTATTAAGGCATCCAACAAAGGGTAAAGGTCTCATTTGATTTTAGCAGAATGTGGGATCCATGCTGCTCATTTGTTAGCTTCCTTCCTGTAGCAGCTCTCTTCTATACAGCGAGGTCACAGTGTTGGCTATCCGAATGCTCACGACCTGCAAGGTGAACTTTAATATACCACATGTTTCAACTAGGAAATTTCAAATGAAGCCTGCTCTTGGCTTTGTGTTTCCAAGCAGTTCACAGATCTTTTTTTTTTTTTTTTTTTCTGAAAGCACTGGGTATAGAAGTGAGTTCACAATGGTATCTCGATAAATGGCCACAGAACCAAAGAGTAAAGCAGGAGGTTCTCTGATCGACATTCTAACAGAGTGAGCAATACTCTCTGAAAGGCTACCCTTTGGAACACCTTTAAGGAACCATAGCTGGGATTCTATTGCCTGCAAAAAGTATAATCATACATACCAACTCTCATCAGTTCTTGAACTAGCATCTTGGGGGCCAAGTGGGTTAGACTAAAGACATCTTACAGATTTTCACAACTCACAGTTTTTTTGGTTTTTTGTTTTTGTTAAAACAAGACTGTGGGAGAGGAAATTGAGATAAAACATGAATATTAGCATCAACCCATATAACTATTCTTTTTTAGATCAGAAGCTATCAATGAGGGGTATGAAGAGAAAAAAAGCCAAATTGAGATAAATATCCAGATACTAATTGGCTTTTTAAAGTTCTAGCCTCTTGAAGCTTTGTAGCTTCAAAGATTTTACACTGAAAATTATTTTGTGTTTTTTTAAATGCTGTGCTAAAGATATTAACTAAAAAGCATTATCTTGGTTCTGTATTTAAAGCTTGTCAGAGGAAACAAAGCTAATTATACGCAGTATGCTGAAAAGTATGTCTTAACCATGAATCTGTTGTTCAAGTGGAGGAAATACAAGTCTTCAACATGTCACTTTTCCCATTCTAAATCCCCATTAGAAATCTTAGCATTCCTGGATTCTATTTCCCAAAAAACACCAATAGAACTGATTAAACACACGTACAGGCACACACCATATCTAGGTATACCCGAGAGAACACAGATGTTCTTAAAGGTACAAATAAGAAGCCCAGTCGTATAGAAGAATATAAAGATATATAGAAAAACAAATGGCTCCTCTGACACACCATGATCATTCTAAATGGCAATGGTTTTGGTTTAACAGAATCTGGTTCAGTTTACATAGTGGGTCCCTACCCTGGTTCTGGTGCTCATCACTTGTTGACTTGGACAGTAGCAACAGCCTCTAGTCCCTCTTCCATCCAGCTGGTCCCCCAGCCTGCTGCAAGAGATAACCTCCTAAGATTCAAGTTACTTGTGGTGGTCCTCTCCTCAGAGGCTTCCCATGGGTTACCCCCATTTGCAGGATTATGTTCCGTCTCTGTTTCGTGGAATTTATGGACCTTGAAGAGACTAATATCTTAGTATCCATCAAATCACATATTACCTAGAAGATCCAGCAATACATCGTGATGAGCAGTCATTTTGTATCAAACCCAGAGATACTTCCAGCCATCCCTATTGCTGCTCTGGGGACATAGATTGTGCTTAGGTTGCTGAACGTGGGAGCCAAAGCTTACAGTCATGGTTGAAAGTATTCCATCTGTATTTCATTTTTTATAAGATTCATCTACAGGGCTATTAATATACGGATTCCCAGGTTCTGACCCCTCTCCCAAAGGTTCTGATTTGTTAAGTCTTGGATAAGTTCCAGGAACCCGCATTTTAGAGTTCCAGATCATCCTGATGCAACCCAGGAACAAGTTCACATTTGGAATCACCCAGGATTTATTCTCCTTGTTTGATAGATGTAAAGACTAAGACTGACAGTAGTAGAGTAACTCTCCTGCAGGAGTCTGCTGCAAATCAGAATTGGAACCCAGCTCTCCCAAATCCCAGTTCTCATCTGCCTGTGAGGCTGCCCAAACTACAGTAATAGGGGCTGGCACACAGCAGTCTCTGTGCAGTCTTCCCAAATCTCTTCGCCGACTCCACAAGGAATCAGTCACTGCGCATGCACCTTTTCACGAGGACGAAATTTCACAGAAAAGCCTATTACAGGCCAATGCAAGAAAGTCATGTCACAAAAGACATTTTTCTGGCTCATCTAACTCATCAATGTTCTCCGCCTCATTTATACTGTCTGCAGAGTGGGATTAGAACTGACTCTCATTCAATGGTCTGTTAGCATCACCAGAAGAATGGACAAAGATAAGAAATTCAGTCTCACCACTCAAACTACTTTGTGACAGATTTCCTGTAAATAACAATGTATGTGTGCCTTTCTGTTCCAAAATTAGCATCAAAGATGAAATTGAAAAATCAGATTGTCAGTTCATAATTTAGCACCCTCATGAGAGAAGTTTATGCATTTCATATAAATGTCTCACAAGTTGACATTTATGTTTTGGGCCAGCTGAGACACATTTACCCTTAACTTGAGCTGAAATGTATACCTGGAAATGAATGTGATGCACGGATGAGATTTTTTATTTTTTTCTCTGGCTAACCTTCTTGGGGGAAAAAAAAACACTTGACATGTTTGATAGACTCATTAATTCATTCTGGATGAAACTAGTTTTATGTGCTCAAACAGAAACTTCTTAAATACTCCTCTGCTTGACTTAACTAATTTTATATAGCTCCATTTACCTCCATGGAATAGTGTAAGTACCACGGGAATTGGATTCATGGTCTGGTTCACAATAAGAAAATGTGCTTGGTAGGGGAAAAAGTCTTTAAAGACATTTCCAGTGCTGGATTATAAAATTAGGGCTTTTCTCACAAATAGGTCAACTTATTCAAGTAAAAATTATTAATACATCCATTCAACAAATCTATATTGAGCGCTTACCACGGGCTCCAATGTGCTGGCACTGGCTCATAACAATGAGGAAAAACACATTTCCCTTGCTCAGTGGATATGCAGAGGCTTCCAAGGGGTTACACACATTAATCATATAATCACACAGAAAAGAAATCCATCGTACTAGGAGAGTATGGATTGAGTTGGTATTTGTGAAGGCAGAGAAAGCTTCTGAGAGGTACCAACGACCCAGCTAAGACAAGGAGGGAGAGAAAGTGTATGCATGACGTAGGAACATGACCAAGGAGCATACGGACCAGTTCTAAAGGAACGCAAACAGCTCCTCCGTCTAATAAGGAGGTTATTTTTTGAAAGCCAAACTTGAGGGTTGTACCAATTCTCTAGGTCCTTGGTCACATGACAGTTGTGGTTGAATGGACGCAGTACTTGAGAAGAAGACCTGGGAGGTTGTTTTAATCTCTCTGGTTCTGAGCCTCCACATCTGCAAAGTGAGGTTAATAAAGCCTAGGGTCATAGGAGGATTAAATGAGATCAGGTGTGTGCCAAGATTTATGAACTGAACGGTAATACACAAAAGTGAAGGATTATGAAAGATTCCAGTGACTAATTCTTCCAGTATATAAACTACTCTCTGGGAAAAATAGAACTGGTATCATTAAGGTAACTCTGCGATCTGTTACCCAACAAGCATATTATTTTCTCATGGTGCCATACCAACTAGGACTAGTTCTCTAAGCCTTAATATAAAGTCTGTCAAGGACTTAAGTGAAGGATAAGCCTCGTTCAAAACGCTGGCTTCAACACCAAGTGACTGTATAACATCTGTCTGGCCCTGAGAGTCACCATGTAAAGATCACAGAGCTGTGGAGAACACAGGTTGTGCTTAATACCACAGGGGTAACCACAAATATTTCCTGAAGCTTCTCACCCATAAGTCTTTGGACCGACTGGCAAAATTCTGTTGTTACCCTCACTCTTCCCCAGGCCACTGTAGGACCCAAGGAGAATTAGATTGCATACGAATGTTTTAACAAAGTCATAGCGTGGTTATAAAATTAATACCGAGGAAATTCTTCACTAATGAATCTAACTAGAGACTGAAAATTTCAAGAAGAGTAGTAGATGGAAGGTATGAGAAAGGAAAGTTGATATACCTAAAGAACAACATGTGGCTTGAGAGTTTTTTTTAGGGAAAGGGGGATGGTCACTCTGGTCAGAAATTCAATAAAGGGAAATTAGCAAATTATGGGTGCAGTTATGTTAGCTCAACCTAGATAGGGTGAATGGATCATTTGGTGAAAACATACTTAAAGTGGTACGGAGAGTGAGAAAGTCTTCTTTCTGGAAAGAATGCATTCCTGCCCTTGTTTATTTTTCTCTGGAAGCCACATTACTGGTCTGAGGAAGTAGGGCTTTTAGGAATCAGAGTGGCAAAGCTTGACTTCTATGGAAATTCCAGTCAGAAGAAGAGCCTCACTTGTCCTTGTTTTACCAAGCGCCATGCCTCTAGGAAGAACTAGTTATTGATTAGACAGGGTAGCCTTTTTCTGCTTGAGGAGCTTCTCTGTTCTACTGAGCAGGGTCAGCCATGGACGGTCACAGTACAGAAGCCCAGTAGGAGTCAGAACGGTGGACTGTCTATAATCGTTATTAAAGCACCCAAAGAAATTTGGTAGGTGTCTCTGTTTATCGTGAATGGATGGAAAAAAGAAACTTGGGGCTGCCTTTGCATAGTACAAACTTAACATAATCAGACACAGTTGCATCTCAACACCTTTTTTATTTTTTTATTTTTATTTTTGTAATGTTTATTTGTATTTCAGTGAGAGAGAGAGACAGACAGAGTAGAAGTGGGGGATGGTTAGAGAGAGAGGGAGACAGAATCCAAAGCAGGCTCTGGGCTCCAAGCGGTGAGCACAGAGCCCGGCATGGGGCTTGAACTCGGGAACTGAGAGATCGTGACCCGAGCCAAAGTTAGGCGCCCAACCGACTGAGCCATCCAGATGCCCCACCTCTCAACATCTTTTTCAAGCAGTAGTGATTCTAAGGCAAAGCAATTCCATGACTTTCAGTCCTGGGTTGAAGAACATCTAGCTTCTTAATAATTAAGTTTTTCCACCACACACGGCCTACTACAGGCGTGTGCACATGCATGTGCGTGTGTGTGTGTGTGCGTATGTGAGCGCACACCTTATCATCAGCTTTCCCCATCTTTGTTAGAGAGCCACCACTTCTAATCACATTCATTATCTGCGTGTCTACAGTATGGTTCCTTACCATAGCCTAGGTCAGTCTCTGAGCTAGTCTTCATCAAATCCCAGAACTTCCTAGATGTAGCACCACTAAAGAAGCTAGAACTCTACTTCGCATGGGAAAGTTTTTACTGTTCCAAAGAATAGGAAAGGTTTCCTCACCTGTGAGCAGAGAGGCTTTCAGTGGAACTTCCTGGCATTGTATGTGCCTCCGAGTAACCTATTATCTTACCTTATGACCTTCTGTTCACTTATTGTATTTCCTTACCCAGGGAATAACTCTACAGCCTTCTCTAAGTTACTCTCCTAGAAAATTTGATGTATTCCTCATTTCTGCATTTTTCTCAATCCTTATTTCCAATCAGTTTATGATTTCTATCGATTCTATATTCAGAGTGACTTTCACTGTCTCTTTTCTCCAATTATTACATCTGACGCCTTAGTTTGGACTTTTTTGATCTCTTTCTGAATTCTTGCAATGGCTTTTAGCAGGCCCCTGCCTCTGATCTGTCACTTTTTCAACCCATCCTTTACACTTTCCCCAGGTTTGTCTTTGTAAACCAGAGTTTTGATCATGTTACTATTTTTTACAAACTATTTGACAAGTCTAAATGTCTGTGCCCATGGTATAAAGACAAAAATCTCTCAAGGCTTTCATTGTCTGACCCCAATTCAACTTGGTAATACATGTACTTTTCCGTACATCTTAGAAAACAACCAGACAAGGTTATTTGCTATTTTCTAATGATCCCACTTTTTTTCCCACACTTCTGTTTTTTTTTTCTGTTCCTTTAATCAAGAGAATCACTGAAAGTCCATCATTGCTCTCCGTTATTAGCTTGGAAAATACATTTTCCGTCTTCGAATTCAAACTCAAATGGCAACAGCTCTGTAAGAGCCCACAGTTTTATTAATTGCTCAGTTTTCTCAGTTTTAATTAATTGCTTCCTTTTGTGATCCCATTTCCCATATACATCTATTTTCCACTTGCTTTGTTATAACTTTGTGGTTTAAACAGGTTCTCAATTATATGAGGAGCTTTATGGTAGTCTAGGATGTCTTCTGCTTATTTTTGTATTCTCTAAGAAGTATCTAGAACATTGCAAATATCCAATTAGTTCTGAAGAGTTTAAGAAAAATGGGAAGGAAATCTAATGATTTGGTATATCACATTAGTATGAAAAATAATAAAACAACATATTCCAAAAAACTTTCCAAAAGATGTTGAAATTTCTAATTTTAAAAACTTTTAGGGGCGCCGGGGTGGCTCAGTCAGTTAAGCATCTGACTTTACCTCAGGTTATGATCTGGTGGTTTATGGGTTCAAGCCATATGTCAGGCTCTGTGCTGACAGCTCAGAGCCTGGAGCCTGCTTTGGATTCTTTGTCTCCCCCTCTCTCTGACCTTCCCATGCTTGAGGTCTGTCTCTCTCAGTCTCTCAATAATGAATAAACATTAAAAAAGTTAAAAAAAATTTTAGCAAATTAGGAATAAAAGAACATTGTCACATCTTAAAAGATTCTCTCTGAAAGAGGCAACTAACAACATTCTTAATTAAAAAACATTAATACAATAGTCCTGGTTCCATATGATTCATTGCCTTACCTCCTGAGACCATACTGAAATGAAACCAATTTTTAAAAGAAAGTTTAAACCCATAAAGAGGGTTTTCTATAAATTAATATTTCTAGAAGAATGAAATCATGGCGATGGAGAAACAACATTTAAGAAGCAAAAGGATGTAAAGCTGAAAATACTAGAATTAGAAAGATACAGTGAGGAACTGTGATTCCACCCTCCAGAATCTCAGAAAGATTTGAGACTCAGAAATATTTGAGACAACGGAGGGAAGGAACAAGTCATGAGACTGACAGCAAGAGGGAGAAGTTGAAAATCTGCATAGTTAAATCCACGTGTACCCTTTATACAAAACTCCTAGAAGGCTGGCTAATGTTTCTAAGCAAAGTGATCAAAGAGAACAGAAAGCTGGTTAAATTGAAAGGCCCTAATTTCTGACATTCAAAGATCCCATAACATCATGAAAATTTCTCAACCCAATCACTCTACAGTAAAGCCCATCAATCAAAAAGCTTCAGCTATTTACAAAAAGTTGCCAAGGAGCTTTTTATTGCCACATTCCTAAAAACAGACAAATAAGGATCACTTGACAATAGGAAAGATACGCATATAAAAAAAGGGAAAGATAAACCAAAAGAAAAATTGTCCCCTCCCCCCCCAAAAAAACAAAGGTACTTTAGGAGAAAAAGAAAATCTTAACAATATGAGAAGAGCTCTCCTTTACTCGTTGGGAATAAAACTAAGATGCCTTCCCTAATTAATATTATTGAAATTTGTTTTTGAGGATCCAGCCAAACCAATAAGTAAAGAATTGGAAATAATGTACTTACCGAAAGGACGGTGAAAAGTAAAATTATTTATAGATTATAATATTTAGGAACATAAAAGATTTAACAAAAGAACATTTTGCTAAATGTTGAACGTTTAACAAAAGAACCAGTGCATTAAGATGCTAAATGCAAAATAAATGCACATGCCAGGAGGATTCATTAAGCACTTCCCACGTGCCGAGCATTCTGCTACAAATTTTATATCTATTACTTATCCCAGAATGTCTTATTTAAAAACACAACGTGAGAAAGAAATTCCAGCTTGTAATAGCAAACAAAAATATGAAACAATAAGAAATGAACTTTCAAATCATGCACAAGATTTGAAGAAACCTAGAAACACTTTACTGTGGTGGTGAATTTTATGTGCCAATATGGAGGCTGTGTTTGGGTGAGATTAACATTTACACTGGCGAACTCTGAGTAAGAAGATTGCCCTTCATCATGTGTGTGAGTCTCATCCGATCAGAAGAAATCTGGACCAGGACAAAAAGAATGGTCTTCCTGAGTAATAGAGATTTCTTCTGCAGACTGCCTTCAGACTTTACCTGCACCATGGGCCCCCTGGGTCTCCAGCCTGTTGGTCCACACTGCACATTTGAACTTGTTAGCCTCCATAATCTTGTAAGCCAGTTCATTATAGAAAATCTCTTTCTACATGTGCACACATCCTATTAATTCTGCTTCCCTGGAGAACTTTGGCTGATATATTTTACTAAGACACTTGAATAAATGAAGACAAATACTCACATGTACCAGAAGGAAAAGATGAAATTTTACAAGTGATCACTCTTTCTAACGCAATGGGTTTAACTTCGCTCTCAGTAGTTTCTTGATGTGATGGTTCTGAAAGCAAAACTATTCTAAATGCATATTTAAAAATCAACAGGTAAGGATATGTAGGGCCATCTGAATAGAGATTAAGAATTGGAAAATCTTACCAGTGATAAAAACTGACAAATAAAGTACTATAATGGAAACATGTGTCTCGGTGCACAATTTGAATGATGAGCAAATGGAAGATAACACACTTCCCTTGAGGACGAAAACTCCATTTGTCTTGTTTGTATAGGAGGCACTTCCAGGTTTGTTTGCGTTTTTTGTTTTTTGTTTTTTGTTTTTTTTAATAACAAGTGAACAGAACAGATAGTGTGGAAACCAGATCCGGCATCTAGGAGTTGTTAATTTATGGGGAAGGAACGAAGGGATTAATTACTCAAAAAATTGTTCCGACGAAGTGACGAAGCAGCTTTGTGTGTGTGTGGCTTTGTTTAGTTTTTATTGAGTGAGATGTCATCAGCCCATAGCAAAATGTTTCCAGTGGACTGAAAAAGCACTCCACCGGCTTTCCTCGTAAACTCAGGTGGTTTAAGAATATGGGGGGGGGGGGGCAGGGGGAGAAGTGGGGCATCAGTGGTGTCTGCCTCACCATTCCTAGAGAAAATGGAATCTGTATCTTTAAAAGCTCATTCAAAGACCAGTATGGAGATCATTACTACTCTACTAGACAAGCAAAAACACACAGACAAGAAATAGTTGAGCCCTGGTCCAAACTGTAGTTCAGATAAATATATTCATATTTGATAGACAACAGGGGAGAAGAGGAAGGGTTCCTGGGAGGATGGAGGGGATGGAAGTATGCAGAGACAGTCCTTTTCATCAGTAAGGCAGGAGCCTGGGATGAGGGCCAGAGTGGCACGAGGGCCTGAGGCCTTGCAGGGAAAGTTGTTCCAGGTCTCGGTCCAACTATGACTCCCCAGAGGGCCCTATGGAAGTAGAGGCTGTGGGTTTAACTGCATTACTAGAGATGCAAATAAACATCGGGTCTCTTCAACCCACTGCTGTCTCTCATCACAACAAAGAAGTGAGGTGTGCCTAGATAAGCAGGAGAGAAGTGTGATTGTCTGAAATTCGGACCCAAGTAACCACAGTGGAGAAATAAGATACCCCAAGAGGTGTCTCAGTCTTGTAGCTGCTGCTCATGGGTGGCACTGCAGGGGGGCATGGCTGTACATGGCTTCAGGTAGTGCACTGCCACACTAAAGAGAAGGCAGTTTGCTAAGAAGCCTTTATATTTTACAGGGAGGCACGGGAAAGAGGAAGGCCCAAATCTTACCATTTGAAAATCAAAAAACTGCTTATCCAACTCAGTGAGTAGCAATATTAATGACTCTTTAATTAGGCTCCAGAAAACGTGAGAGCCCAGAGGAACCTGGAGTTACAAAAAAGAAAAATAATGACTCAAGGGATGAAGGATGAGATAAAGCAGGCACTGCTTAGAAGATTTTCCATAGGCAGAGTTGTAAGGGAAGAACAGGAATAATTAACAAGCTTAGTTTTCTTGTTGTCTTGTTTCCTCCCTTAGTGAATGCAAGACTTCATTAGTCACACATATCATTTGCTTGAATCAGGTTAGTAGATTTACGCAGTAGCTTCTCACATAAATATTAGCAACCTTGGAGCTGTAGCTCAGGATAGCATGGCAGGCTCCTCCCCCTGCCAGAGCACAGTCCTGAAGAATGAGCAGTGTAGAACACTTAGACCAAATACTCACGCGAGTGCAGGCATTCTTAAGGTAATGTCCAATATGGCGTTGACTCCATCCAAAGGTGCTCTCATAGTTTCATCTCAACTGTCTGTCATGATCCTTTCTGCCTCAGCTTTTATGCAAGCCCAAAGGAGAAAAATGAAATTTAGGGAGGGATATTCCCCACTTTAAAAAAATCAACATTTTCTTTTCTTTTCATAGTGATCATGGAAAACAGTCCATTTTGAAAGAACATTCAATATGATCTGTTTGCTGAGTTGTGCTATTTTGTTGTTGTTATTTTGTTTGTATCTCAAGATTTCTCCGTAGACAATATGTTTTTAAATAAAATCCAAACTTGACAGCTGGCAAGCCATTTTATTTCAAAAAATTTCCCTTTTATAATAATTCAATGAGTATTGCCGAAATACATAAAAAATGACTCATCATTTTCTACTACTTATCAGTGGAATATATTATTTTCAAGTCCCGTTAACAACATATGTTTATTTAGTTTAAGAGGGGATATGCTAAAATATTATAATATTTTTTTCCATTTTTTTTCCCTTGGGTAGCCTAAGTAAAATTTTCAGCTCTAAGTCTGTAAGAATATTTCTATACATGCTCAAAAAAGTAGATCATCCTAAAACTAACCAGAAAGATTTCTGAAGTAATCAGTCTGAACTGTGTGATCTATCTGGCAGGATACGAAGCTTTATGAAGATGAAGGACTATGACAGCCCACGCTGCTCTGTCCTGCTGTACAGGGATGTATCTATTAGGCCCATATTTGTGGACCAGAACATCAGGGCTAGACAAGTCCTTAGATACTCTCTACCCTTCATTTTACAGAAGATGGGCCCACGACCTTGAAAGGGAAAGTGATTTTTCTAGGATCCATGATAAAGTTAGAGAAAGAGCCAGAACAAAATCACTGTTTCGGAGAGAAGGTATTTGTGGCATATATAACCGACAAAGGATTTGTGTCTAGAACATATTTTACAAAAAGAAAGAAACAAAAAAAAAAAAAACACCTCTTGGAAATCCATGAGAAAAAAACAAGCTAATTAAAAATGGGAAAAAGCTATTTTAACGGGCTGAAATTCTGTTATTTATTATAGAAATTTAGTTAGAGAGGATTCAGCCAACAGAGGCTGGTTTTCTTCCTAAAACCAGAAGTCTAGAAGGAGGTCATCTGGGTGGGCACAGCCACCTGAAGAAATCATCAAGGACTCAGCTCCTTTATTGTTCAATAGACTTACTTCTCACATATCACAGACTACTTCGCCATCTCCAGGCATAGCCTGCTTTCCAGACAAACACAGAAGGAAGTTCCAGGGACAAAGAATAAAAGGTACATTTTTTTAAAGTTTGTCTGGAAGCTTCAGTGACTTTCACCTGCTCCCTGTTGGCCAAAATTCGGTAACATGACCACCTCCAGTCTCACAGAAAAATTCAAAAATAAGCTTAACTGGATATGTCCAGACTCAAATCAAAGGCTATTGGTAAAGAAGTGAGATGGATAAGAAGGAGATGATTAGTGCTGGCAAAGAACAATTCAGGCACTACACAGAACAGAAAACTGAATGACCAGTGCATTTTTTTGAAAGTTGCCCCAATCTCACCAGTAATCAGCAATAATAATAATAATAAACAAGGGAGCATTCCATACTCAATCAAAATGATAATGTCATTTGTTCACCAAAATGGGGTAAAGGAGTACTTTCATACACTGAAAATCAAAAGATCCATTTATACTGTGTGTTGGAACATATCATGTACTACTATTTTGGAGGGCAGTTTGAGACTATCTCATAAATCTTCCAAGAACCAAAAAAGGCACTTCCAGGTACATTCTTCAGAGAAGCTCTTTGTGCTCAAGGAGACATGTATAGGTGTTCTTTGCAGCACTGATTATTCTGGAGAAATACTGGTAAGAACTGAGTTCCCTTCATGGGGGCATGGATAAGTAAGCTGACTGGCATATTCATGCAACGAAAGGATGAGAACTATAGGTATCACCATGGACTGATTCTTGGCTGACAGTCCATAGCTCTCCTAACTCAAGCTTTTTTTTTTGCATCTCTAAGCCCTATTCAGTTGTACCCCACATCTGTCGAGGTCCGTAACAATCTCTTTGGCCTCTCCACCAATTTCCACAAAAAGAATTTCCTCCACTAGGATTTGTGAGAGCTTACAGAATTTGCTGAAGATTCTCGAGAGATATGGAGAAGTCAAGCTGGAAGCCTTTGGCCTATTTATTCCCATTGGATATTCCCTTTTCAGTGTCTTTTCCTGCTTCTTCACTGTCCCCAGAATTGTCCCACCCAAAGCTCCAAATTCTTTTGTCTGTATGCAGAGCTTCATCAGTCCTCCATGCACAACCCCCAACACACACACACACACACACACACACACACACACACAGAGTCCACTTGAGAAGGTTCTGAGCCTTCTAAGACCCATGTAAGCTGGATTGTTGAGCAACAATTTGAAGTCCTCACCAAAATAGTTTATTAACCAAAACATCTCTCTCCCTTAGAAAAATTGTGGTACCAGGTCATAAGTGAGGAATGTATTTGCCACTTCATCACCAAGTAACATTACTCTTTTGAAATTGATCTCTTCTCAACCCTTATAAAGATTATTACTAAATTGGTGGTTCATCAAATAAAAAATGGCAGAGGGGCACCTGGGTGACTCGGTTGGTTAGGCATTCTACTTGGGCTCAGGTCATGATCTGACACTTTGCAAGCTGAAGGCCCACGTCAGGCTCTGTGCTGACAGCTCAGAGCCTGGACCCTGCTTTGGATTCTGCGTCTCCTTCTCTCTCTGCCCCTCTCCCACTCATGCTCTGTCTCTGCTCTCCAAAATAAGTAAACGTTAGAAAAAATTTAAACAATGGAGTCTTAGCACCCGGGAAGCATAAACAAATAAAAAATTCAGTCAAATGATACTTTGCTGAAAGTGAGAAAAAGAGGTGGCAACAAAAAAATATGATTTTTTTCACAGTAAATGATAGCTGTGGTATAAGGCTATCCTTATGAAGGTCCATTTTAATCCACTTTTGTAGGTTGTAATGACAAAAACGTAACAACAACAACAAAAGTATTTGGGAGAAATAATATGGTCCAGCTGGAAGTGCTTGCCCTTATGATAAAGAAGATATTTAAAACATCTAAATAGTAATGAATAACCCTCTCTCTTGTAGGCATAGATGTATTTACTTAAAATACATATTTTATAAGCAGAATGGCATATAACCACCATATGGCTAATAATTTACACAATCTGTAAATCATAGCTGAACCCAGGCATTTACTTTGTTATAAAGAAATATGGCAATTTATGTAATGATTGCAGAGAATTATGTGTTAAAGAAAAGAGAGCTTCATGTTTTGATTATGTAGGCAAGGAATGAAATTAAAGTGGTCCATGCTGATTTATGGCTAAGCATTCTGTGACTACATAGTCAGACCTAGGAAATGTATGTTTGCTTTATTTATACCCAAGCATTTCAAAGTGCCACCATCAGCTCTAAGAAAGGTGTACTATTGATTTTTGTATTTTAGACCCATCTCAAATCAGTAGAAACTGTATGAATGAATAATTTTAGATTCTTAACTACGAATGGAGCTGTCATAGTTCCCTAATGTCCCAAATGGTATGTAAAATGTTCCATGGTATCCAATCAAAACTGACATTGCTTTTCCCTGAAGCTCTCCCTGGTGCAGTTATGTCTCTCTTCCTACAGTTGTGTCCACTCTCGGTGGCCATGACACAAGTGGAGGCACAGAATCATTATACCTTTGTCATTTCCAGCACTATCTCCATGGTCCTCGGTAAGGCCTGTGCTTAGCATATTTATTATAGACGACATAGAAAATGAGACTGGATGGTGGGGGCTAAGAGTCATAATAATAGGTGAGCAGGGCCTATACAAATGTGATCAGATAAACCTAAAACACCTAAGAGGAGTTAAAATTTTTAAATCTTTTATAAGCCTTATAACTTATCCAGTCATCCCAATGGGTGTCAACATTATGAAAATTTATGATAGGATGATGATATATTATTAAAAGACAGATTTAATCACATCATGTGTAATGATCTAATTCTAAAAGTATAGAAGGTAGCATGCCATAAGTAGCTAGTCATCTAGATAGTTTAAGTTCACATTAAATATAAAGTTGTATGGCAGGCAGGAAATGTATAATCTGATGCATAATCTAGACCAGTACTGTCCAATAGAACTTGCCATAAGGATAGAAATGTTCTATGTCTGTACTTTTCAGTGTGGTAAACAATAGAGACACATGGTTAGTGTGACTAAAGGATGGAATTTTAAATTTTATTTAATCTTTATTAAGTTAAATTTAAAGAGCCACATGTGGGTACCATACTAGACAGAGCAGATCTAGACTATAAATATATTCATTGTTGAACACTAAATTTAGGTCTGCTTCCAAATAGCTTATGGGAAAAGGAAGATGCATTGAGCAAAAACTAACTGGTCAAAAAAAGTATCCTTGTTATTCAGGAGAAGCAGTCTCTTATTCAGTCCCAACATTTAATATGAATATATTTCATGGACCTCATCCATGCAGTGAATAATTCCTTGATGTGATGGTTTTATTGAGGACACAGCAATGTTATTCGTGTTTCTGTTTTTTAATGAAGAGTCCAATCATTGTTGCAGAGATAATACTAAACCATGATTCAGGAATGACACCTTCATGGGAAATTAAAATATGTGGTTTTATAATCTGACTTATTACAGGAATGAAACTGAGAAAATCTAGAAGAATAGGTAGGGAGCATTTATGTTTCTATCTCTCTTCTCTCTCTCTCTCTCACACACACACACACACACACACACACACAGCATCTCTGAAACAATGGAGAAAGAGCTGTATTTAATATTACATTGCATATCCATAAACTGGAAAACATACAGCTATTAAAATTATATTTTTGATTCTGATTAACAATGTCAAACAAAAATGTTAATTATGAAATTTTAAGTAAAGAAGGCATATAACTGTATTCATGGTAAAATCTATAATTTGTAAAAACTGCAATATGCATAATAGTTATCAATGTTATATATCTTACATAAAATTAGACTGGAAGCAAATATATCAATATGTAAAACTCAGTTCTTTCTTATAGTATAGTCATAACTGATATTGTTTCTTTACTGTGTTTTCAATGTTTTTAAATATTCTAAAGTAAATATTTTAAAGTGTTATCAATAAAAATAAATGAGTACAATAATAGAATAATAAATATTTGTCTCTACCAGGCTATAATTTTAGAGAACCACCATGAAACTTATACAGGATAAAGTAATTTAAATTATATCAGAAATCCTTGGTTAATCTAATATTTGAGGACAAGATTTTTTTTTATTTTTTTTTAAATAGTTATTTATTTTTGAGAGAGAGAGATGGACAGAGCATGAGTAGAGGAAGAGCAGAGAGAAAGGGAGACACAGAATCCATAACAGGCTCCAGGCTCTGAGCTGTCCACACAGAGCCCGAGGCGGGGCTCAAACTCACGAACCAAGAGATCATCATCACCTAGTTGAAGTCAGTTGCTTAACCGACTGAGCCACCCAGGCACCACAAGGACAGGATTTAATAGCAATGGCACAAGCATGGATGTCCTAACCAAACTTCTTACGTCTAAGACTGTGAGACGAGTTTCCATTGGCTTCCTATCCTACAAGGCTGTGACACAACATACCCCTTTGATAAAGGAGCAACGATAAATGAGAATAATCTACATCTCATGGCTTGCTGGGAGAGGGACTAAGTGAGACGAATTTAGTAAAGCATATAGTATGGTGATTAGCACATATGGAGAGGCTCAAATACATATTAATCACCCTTTTCTTCTTGCTTTTTTATACAAATGGGAAAGCGTTCCATAGAAATCCATGAGGCATATTTACAAATACTTGATTTGCTATGGAACGCTAGTATTCCTTAGAATATTATGAGGAATTACCTCTCTTTAAACATTTTATGACAACTGTTACATAATGGTTTATCTTTCCAATTTCTAATTTTGAATAAAAATAGCTCTGGCTCTACTGACTATTCCCTATAAAAATAGGCCCTATCCAATAGTTTTATTAAAAACAATAGTTAAGATGCCTCTTGGAACCATTTGACAGTTAGCATGTAGACCCAAACTTTGATGAAGCAGAGATACATTAAAGGGCTCTTCCTTCAAAAAATTATTAATTACTTGGACCTAAAAGCTTGTGTTAACTTTAAAAATAGGTAAACTAAGGGGGCGCCTGGGTGGCTCAGTCGGTTAAGCATCATCTGACTTCGGCTCAGGTCATGATCTCCCGGTTTGTGAGTTCGAGCGCCACGTCAGGCTCTGTGCTGACAGCTCAGAGCCTGAAGCCTGCTTCGGATTGTGTATCTCTTTCTCTGTCTGCCCCTCCCCAACTTGTGCTCTGTCTCTCTATGTCTCCCAAAAAATAAATAAATGTAATTAACAATTTTTTTTTTAATAGGTAAACTAGGGAAGACTGTGTGGTTAGTCAGTTAAGCATGGGAATCTTGATTTTGGCTCAGGTCATGATTGCACTGTTCATGAGATTGAGCCCTGCATTGGGCTCTGCACTAACACAGCAGGCTCCCAAGAGCTTGCTTGGGATTCTTTCCTCTCTCTCTGCACCCTTCTCTCTGTCAAAATAAATAAACTTTAAAAAAACTGGTAGACTATTTCCTAAATTAAATAATAATAACAATAATAATAAAGATAGGAAAATAAGGACCTCAAATTGGCAAACTTTAGGTACTGATTTAATTCTTTTTGTTTGCAAAATATGCAGGAATTTTAATGAAATTTACCTAAATGTTTTGCATATACCCAAACTGTTTGCACAGAATCTGATGAACAGATAATTGGAAGTTAGAAAGAGACAGGCAGAGAGAGTAAAAGGGGAAGCAAGAGATAAGAGATTAAAAGCAATCTGCAGGATGCTGTTTCTGTGTGCAATGTATCACATGGCTCCTTAATGAAATCTTGGAATCCAGAATTGCTGACTTAATTGTGGGAGAGAGTGAGAGACACTGAACTTGTCAGAAGAGTTGAAAAATACGTTCCATTAAAGATGTATAGACCCTCTGTTCTCACCAATTGTGACCAACTGCAAAATGCGAACTTGTTCTTCTCAGCGGGAATAATTTCATTATGGAACCATATGTATGCAGGGAAATAACCCACTTGATTTTCTGTCATTTTATTTTAAACGTATCGGTGGATATGTCAGCAGCAATCACATTCAAAAGGGTAAAGGAATCAGATGCAAAGTTATTACCAATTTTAAAGACTTAAAAATCTTTTCAAACTAAAATATGGCAAAACAAATATGTAGGAAAACAGGCTTTACTTTTAATGAGATTCAGCTTTGTTAAAAAAAAATATATTTTTATAATACTAATGACCACTCCCAAATGAGATAGGGACTTGTATCACAAGCTTAAGTTGTGTCTATTCTAAGCATGCTTATACTATAAATATAATATCCTAAACTTCATATACAAAGTGTGAAGAAAGAATTTGTCAAGTAGACATGTGGTCATGGTTGGGGCTGTTCGTAACATGTTCCTTGTCCTCCTCAAAGTAACCCCTTTATTTTTTTTAATGTAAATTTTTTTCAGTTTATTATTTATTTATTTATTTATTTATTTATTTATTTATTTTTGAGAGAGAGAGAGAGAGAGAGAGAGAGAGAGAGAGAACATGCACAAGAAGGGGAGGGGCAGAGAGGAGAGACATAATCCCAAGCAGGTTCCTCACCATCAGCACAGAGCCAGATGTGGGGCTTGAACTCACAAACTGTGAGATCATGGCCTGAGCCAAGATCAAGAGTCAGATGCTTCACCAACTGTGCCACTCAGGTGCTCCCAAAGCAATGCCTTTAAAATCAGGTGCAGTCTTGTGACTTGCTCTGACCAATAAAATCTAAGCAAAGCTGATGTATGGTACTTCCAGGTAGATGTTTTAAGAGCCAGCTAATGCTTTGCTACCTTTCCTCTTTCCCTGTGCCCTGGTGATCATTGTTGCTCCCCATAGAGAAGAATCTGTCAACATGGGTCCCAGAATAAGGACAACACAGGATCAAACCCCCAGCTAACCCACAGTGGTGATATAACATGATTGAGAAGTAATCCTTGTTTTAAACCAGAGTTATTATAACTTAACATAGATTAATACTTGTAATGAAACTTTATTTTTAACTTTACATGTGGTCATCTTACTATTGCACAGAGACAGCAAATATTTATGCACTCCATCACTCAATCATTCACTAACCAAATATTATTGAGCACTACTCTATGCTAAGTCCTTGGGAGACTGCAGTAGATAGGACAAACTCTGCTCTCAGATAGTTTGTATTCCAGGAGGAAGAGGTGAATAATACATAGGTAAATGCCCTTAAAAGATCATTGTAGATTATAAAATGCTCTTTAAGGAAAACAGGATAAAATGAAGGAAAATGATTAGGACCTGGGTGAAGGTCTAGGAAAGGAGGTGATTTCTAAGCTCAAGTTTGAATAGTTGGAAGGAGCTCACTATGGAAATAATCAGGGAAAGTATAATCCAAGGAAAGGGAACAGCATGTACAAAGGCAGTGAATTGCATCTGCTTGAGAGACAGAAGGAACATAGTTTAGTGGGGGCAGGAAGATAGGAATGGAGGTTAGAGAGTAAGCAAAGATTGGGGGACTAACGTCATCTTTAAGATTTGTGGGCCCAAGGGAAGACAACAATTGGGGATCTTTGGCCCCAACCAGCCCTCTATGCTTTTCTACCCCGTTCCACAAGCGACCTCAGGTATATGTACATGGACACCCCAGGTGGCACAGTCATCTCCCAAATATTTTACCCTTGGCATCCCTCAGGCCTAGGAATATTCACAGGAATATTCACCATTTTCCCCTCAAATGACAAACCCAAGAATAAAACTTCAATAGGCCTGAGAAGTAGGGTCTGGGTCACTGGGGCTAAGAATTCTAGGATCATAGTCTAGCATAGCAAAGATAGGTAGAATGTTTGCACTCTGTGTAGCCATGGTTCCTTGACCCTGGAAACCTCTTACCCAATGGTAAGAGCTCTGGCTTAGAGAAAGGCTAGTGTAGACCCTTTATGTCTGATCCAATCACGATACAGGTAAGGACCAGATCAGGTACCCTAGACCATGGTAAAAGTTTCTAAGAGCTTGTTATGTGCAAATAACAAATAACAATGGGGTTGGTTCTGAGAAAGAACTGGCAATTCTTTCTCTCCAATCAACATATTTCAATTGCAGAAATTCCCCTAAACAAGGAATATATTTTAATACCTAGGCCAAGCTGGGATGTTGCCAATAATCTCTTCTCTTTGGTATAAAGCAATGGAATGTTTAAAATCATGAAAGAGGGTGCTTATCAGGAGAATGGTTCAGATCTGAGTTCAGATGTGGGAATTCCCTATCAATAAGATATCAATAAGATCATAAATCCAAATGGCTTTTGGGTCTGGGCAGAGAACATGTATGAGTGAAAGATGAGTATTGAGAGAGTGTGTGCCCTTTAAAGGTATAATTGCCATTCAGTTCAAGATGCTTGAGCCTGTGGTGTGGGCAGATAGTCTCAATATTTTAGAAGAAGCCAGATATCTAAGTTTCTATGGAAAATTCCCCAAGTTCAAAAATATGGAAGAAAATAAAAGGAATTTTAAACCCTAGATGGTACAGACATACCTGACTATGGACCAGATTGCAACTGTAGGTGACTGCTTTGCAACCTTTGCAGAAGATCAAAATCTACATGAGCAAGTATTTGGGCATAAATTAGTGCGGAAATAAATAGATTTTAGTGTTCCTTTCAAGAGTGGGATTCAGAATAATCTACACTTATGTGCCATTTTGCTCTTCGCTCACCTATTTTCCATTATATTTCCTGACCACACCTTTCTAACAGTCAGGACCTCTGTAAACCTGGCTTGCCTTTGTCAGCCTTCACTCCTTGGGGTTCTAGGTCACGTGTTGCCCTTGACGTTTCTGCTACATGGAGTAAACTTATCCACAGGCAAAAACCATTTGTGTGAATTTGGAAGTTCTCCTGTCCCCAAAACTTGTCACCAGATGGCAAAAGTTTATAATTAGTAATGTGGATTAGGAAATCATCTTTAAGGGAAAAAAATGTGAACTTAGATCCACACAAAGGTGAGAAAGGTTTTTGCCTAAGAGTGTATCTTCAGAGAGGAAGTTAGAAGCAAACATAAGAGGTCTGAATGTGAATGCCTTATGAATTAACACCTTATGTTTGTATCATGTGTTATAAATTTCAAAGCATGTTCACGTATTTTCTATTTTTATCTCATTTGATCCTAAAATCATTATCACCTGGTCGTGAGATTTCAATGTCTTTCTTACAAGTATATCTTCAATTTTGTTTACAAAACTTAAGAGCAGAAATTTCATGGTATAGTATTTTTCTTACGTTTATTTAACATTTTGTTGGTTAGTAAGCTCCTGAGGAGTTTCCCAGGTGTGACCTAAAATTGGTCCCCATACTCAAGAGAACAGGGAGAGACTGGAAAAGGAGGCAGGCCACTCCAGATTAGTAGGCAGCAGGCTTAACAAGCAAGGGAACATGCATAGCAAGCATATCTCAGGTGGCCACAAGACAAATAAATAGATCTCAGCACCATCTGCCACATCTTAAAAGTTTATATAGAGGTCTTAACTGTATTCAGTCACATAGACCATCCAGATGTTCTCAATACCACATCACTATGTCAAGACTATGTCCTTGGAGCAGTCTCTGGGAATGGGGAAAGGCAAGCAGAACCCACATTCCAAGGATAAGGGAGGGAGTGAACAGCTTCCAATTGCTGGGCCCCGTTCATGGGTCAACGTGCAGTCATGTCTTCTCCATGATTTTGCCCTACGTGTGTACTCCTATGTATGTTTATACGGTAACATGGATATTGTGGACTGAATTATGTCCCCCTAAACATGCATATGTTGAAGCCTTAACTCCCATGCAAACTATATTTGGAGATGAGGCCTATAAGGAGGTAATTAAGGCTAAATGGGTCCTTGAGTGGGGAGCTCTAATTCAACGTGACTGGTGTCCTTATAAGAAGAAACAGAGAGATGCCAGGGATGTGCACGCACAAAGAAGAGGTCATGTGCGGACACAGTGAAAAGGCTGCAATCCAATGACAGAGGCCTCTGGAGAAACCAAACCTGCTGACACTGTGATTGGACTTCCAGCCTCCAGAACTGTGAAAAGCAAATTTTTGTTGTCTCAGCCATTCAGCCTATGGTATTTTATATGGCAGCCCTTGAAAGTTAATTCAAAGATACAATGTGTAACCTTGATTTTCCTGTTTTCTCATGTTTCTGAGTTCAGTCCTTTTGTAGGGTATGGGTTCAATCAATGTTTATTGAACAACCATCATTCAATGGAATTGACTACACAGTGACCCAAATATGCTATTAAGATGGCCTGAAACACTAGAGCAACTATTTCTGTATTTAGTGATCTATGAATTGTGATCATATCTACATATAACCAACCTTATCTCTTTATTCTGAAATATGGTCAAATTGTTTTAGACTCTGTTAGCAATTAAATCAAACAGTTCTTATGCCGAACCAATTAATTGTCAAGAAATCAACTACATCTATCTCAAAATAATTATTGAGTCTGTGCAGACTAGCATTAATCATATTCTATGGAACTTTACAATAAATCCTATTATAGCTTCATAAAATTATAAATTGTAAAGTATACTTTATTAAGCTTTCTCTGCAAGTTTTTATCAGCACAGCTCTTCTGTGAAAGTGCTAAAATCATAATGAGTTCTCCACATAGTTCCTAATGTGCTTATCATAATATAGTGAACATTTGAGGTCTCAAAAACCTGGGTGCGTGAAACAAGGCAAGTTCGTGTAAAAATTCATTGTGTGAGGGAGTAACTTGTGGCAGAATTACAGCATATACGGAAGATTTGATTGAAATAAGGAAAAGAACAAAAATTTCACAGATGCCACTTGAACTCGGCACAGTATTCAAAGATAATCCTAAAACTGTAGCAGAATGAGTAACAGGGAAAAGATTTAAAGAATATACAACTTGCTTCTTGCAGAAAACAACCATAAAATTTATCTTTCCTAAAAAAATAAAAAGCATATATTGGTACATTCCTGGTTCTGGGTTTGACAGAGAAAAAGGTATCACATTTGACCTCCCACTGTCAGTACTTACACAATTGGGTGAAAATACATGAAGCAATTGTTTTTATGGATTGAAAAACAAAGAATGCAGGTCTATAATCCTTGAGAGGATATATACATAATAGCTGAGTGTCACATTTATCTGAGCTTTCTGCCTGGGACCACATTCCAAAACAAGGAAGTAGGGCCACACAGGTAGTGAGAGTCTCACTATTCAGAGAAAAGTGAGGTCAGAGTTCCAAGTCTACTGATGCAGTTGGAATTTATGGATCAGGATATCTGAGAAGAAAAAGTTGTACAGAGAAGATATTTCAAGTATCCAAGTACAGGGTTCCCCTTCTACATTTGGCCACATACTAAGCTGGGCATACAGCGCAAGAGAATCTTGGAGCCTGCTGAGGACCGTGAGCAGAAGGGAGATTTTTAGAGCTCAGGTGGTACAGAGAAATATTAGAGTTCTTCCAGTCAAAGTGAAGTGGCCTTATTAAGATAACCATTGTTTAGTTAAAACACTAGAAAGACCATTCCTTAGGAGGAAAGTCCATGCCCCACAGTAAGGACTCCATCAGACCCAACCCAACAAAACCTAAAATCCAAGCCTTGATATGATCCTGCTGGTCAGACAGTAAATTAACTGCCTGAAAAATAAAACTTAACTCTCTAGAAAAAAGAATCAGAATTACCATGAAATATCATCAATTTCTAGCATTCAGAAATTTTAAAAAACATGTAAATAAGTATGAAAATATGACCCATAATTGGAAAAAATAATCACCCAGATGGTAATGTGAACATTATATTACTGTGTTGATATACGTATGTGCATATTGTGTGTATGTTTTAAAATGCAAATTTGAGCATTAGTGACATTAGTTAATGACACTAACTTGTCATTAGTTAATGACAAGGCCAACAGATCAGGAGACACCTGCCATTGTCATACTCACAGATCCCAAGAGAGGGGGTATGTCATGCCACGAGGAGTCACATGGGAAAGCAGCGGGATCCAACAGGAGGATGGAGAAGTTAAGCTATCTTTATTCACAGAGAGTGTGTTTGTTGATGTTGAAAATTCTAAAGAATCTTCCAAAATATTATTAAGTTAAAATATGAATGTAGATAGATGAAAGAATATAAGGTCAATTAATATCCAATTGCAAATCTACATAATAGTAATTAACAATTGGAGAACAGAATTTAAAACAACGTTATCTACAAAAGCATCATAAAATGAAAGCTATGTAAGGATAAATCTAAGGAAGTATAGATCAATATACTGAAAAGCACAAAATATTCCTAAGAGAAATTAGATACTAAATAAAAAATAAAGAAACATATCCAATTTATGGATTGGGATACTCAATATTATTAAGAGGTCCCTAAATGGATCTTAAGACTGACCACATTTCCCAATCAAAATCAAGCAGATCATTTTGTAGAAATCAGCTAGTTATTTTAAAATATATAGAATATAAAGATTTAAAGTATAAAGAAAACATCAAATAACCTAAAATGTGAAAAAAAATAAATATAAATTTGGAGGATCTATAATATCTGATTTCAACACTGCATATAAATCTACAGTAATTAAGGGAATTAGATATTGATGTAAGGAAAATTAATTAATTGAACAGAATAAAGAGTCCAAAATTAGACCCACACTCTCATGGTCAATTGTTTTTCAACAGAGCTATCAAAACAATTCGATGGAGTAAAGAAACTTGTTTTACAAATAACGCTGGAACAATTGGATACCTATGTGGAGTAAATTATATCTCAATTCCTAGTCTTCACCCTACACAAACATTAAATTAAGGGGCACCTGAATGGTTCATTTGGTTGAGCGCCTGACTCTTGATTTGGGCTCGGTTCATGGTCCCAGGATTGTGGGATCAAGCCCTGCACTGGGCTCCTCGCTGAGTGTGAACTGTGCTTGAAACTCAGTCTTTCCCTTCCTCTGCTCCTCTCCTCCCCTTGTTCTTTCTCCCCCCCTCTCTCTCTCTTTAAAAAAAAAAGTTATTTGAAAGAAACATTAAATTGAAATAATTAATGGACGTAAATATAAAATCTAAAGTAATAAAACTTCTAGAGAAAACATAATAAAATATTTATGTTAATTTGAAATAAGTAAAGATTTCTTGGGGCCCAGAAAGTACTACTAAAAAATTATTAATAGGACTTTTTCAAAAATTTTTGATTAGCAAAAAGTACCATATAAGTGATGCCCAAAGGCGGGGAGGTTGAGTGTGTAAAGGGACAGAAGTAACATAGTAAATCTGCATTTTTTTTCCAATTTTGCGGCGAACCTAAAAGTGCTCTAAAAATTAAATTTATTAATTTCAAAAAGGAGGAGCCATAAAGAAAAATAATGAAGCCACAACCCACACATAGTAAAAATCTGTCCCAGGTTGTGGCTTGATATATGGCAAAGATTTTATGTCAATAGTATATAAAGGACTTCTACAACTCAATAATAAACAGACGTACACACACAAAAAAATGGTCCTAAGACTTAAACGGACACTTCACAAAGGAAGATATGGAGGTAACCAATATGTGAAATACTGCTCATAACTCTTAGGCATAAGAGAGAACAGTGAAACATGACTTACATCAAAATGGCTAAAATTAAAAAGGTTGACAATGCCAAATATTGGCAAGGAATTGGAGCAACTAGACTACCTATACTTTGTTGTTGGGAGTGTAAAATGTTATAATACCTTTGAACAACTGTCAAGTCTATTTCATAAAGTTAAAGTTACATTTACACTTTAATTAAGTGATTCTACCAGATGGTATTTACCCAGGAGTGATAAAAATATAAGTTCACCCAAAGACTTACATAAGAATGTTCACGGGAGCTATAGTCATAACAATGCAAAAGTAGAAACAACTCACATGTTTATATCAAGAGTAGAGTTGATAAGCAAATTATGCTATATTCATACAATGCAAGATAACCAGTGCTATCCTTGACCCAGCTCATGCTGGGGTCACCAGAACTGACAGTTCAATTTTGGGGAATTTTACAAAATGACTTGAGAATGTGTTAATAGCCTAAAATTTGCTACTTTCATAGCATTTTGATGGTGAAGATTGGCAAGTGCTACCATTCAGTTGTTCTGTTTTGTTTTGTTTTGTTTTGTTTTGTTTTGAAGAGCCAGTTGTTAAACATTTATCAGCATAACACTGAATGCAACGCAAAAATAAAAAGGAACAGAGTACTTGTATCCTAATAGCATAGCTGAATCTCGAAAGTATTATGCTGAATAAATGAAGTCAGACACAAAAACGTACAAATTTTATTCATATTCTATTTATATCAGAAGCTCCAGAATAAGAAAAAGTAATCAATGGTCATAAAATGCAGAGCATTCATTGTCTACAGGGGTGGTTCAGGAACTTTCTGGGATGATGGAAATACGCTATTCTTGATGATATGTTACACACATGTATGCGTTTGTCAAAATGCACTGATTCACTTCCTCTCAATTATGATATGGAACTAAAACTCTTCTAAAATAATAAGGTCTTTTGTAAAAATGTGTGGAAAAAATAAATAAAATTTAAAATGCATGAACAATACAGTTAATTTTGGTGCAATTTGTTGTCTGTAAATTGTGCCTAAATAAAAATACAATGCAAAAATATACCTTGGAACTCTTAATAAAACATAACTGAAAAATAAATAGCCAACTGAATAAACAACAAATAGAGTGATTTATTCATGAAGCGGCACTCTACTACAACTCCCACTGCAGCTGCTACTATTGGGACCTACCGCTGTTAGTTTGCTATGCTGGACGTGATAAATCACCTTTAAATCACTTCGGCACAGATTTTCTCAAATAAATTAATAAGTTCATTGACCAATATGCCAATGGATCTACATTACTTTCTTATCAAAGTATCGACATGCTTTTGGATGGAGGTACTTTTTTCTTTTGTGTTTCACATTACTACCTTTTAGCCCAAACTTAGCACATTATTTATTATGTATATTATAGTAAAACTCCAAAGTCCTGTGAAATGAGAATGTGAAACAGTGGGAAAAATTCAGTAATTTTTTTTGTCATGTTGTTTATCAAATTGTTTGGAGTAGTTCTCACTAAAATTCATACCCAAATGAATTTTCCTTTCTCCTGTCTTAGAGAACACCGTTTACCTCAACCAAGCATTTTTTTTTCTGCATTGTTTTTTGTTTTTTGTTTTTTGTTTTTTTTTACTTTATACCTTGTTTTATATCTCCATGAAATCAGTTGCGCTGTCAGGGCAAGGACTATGCCCCGTTCATATTTGTGTCTCCAAGCACACACATAACATATGTATTTACACAGGATTCAGTTGTTATTAATGCCTTACAAATCATTTTATATAACATCAGTAACTTTCTTGCATATCAGAGGCTTTAGCCATCAGTTTATATGGTATCAACTCATGTAGGCTTATCAAATAGATCATAAACTTCTATTCCTTCCCAAATGTATTCTTCTAGATTTCCACCGTTCTTGAGTGTCAGAAAGAAAGAAACAAAGAAAGAAAGAAACAAAGAAAGAGAAAAGAGAGAAAGAAAGAAACAAAGAAACAAAGAAAGAAACAAAGAAACAAAGGGAAAGAAAGAAAGAAAGAAAGAAAGAAAGAAAGAAAGAAAGAAAGAAAGAAAGAAAGAAAAGAAAGAAGACAGACTATACCTTCAGAGGGGCCAGGGAAGGAAAGGAAAGAAAAGGAGAAAAGAGAAGAAACTACTGATCAACTTTAGTTGAGAAACTGCTAGGTGCTAGAGATTATGTTCTTTGCCATCATCTTATTTGATTTTCACAGCAAGCCTGTAAGTAGCCTAATTTGGATATAAAAGAAAATTGAGTTTCAGACAGATAGTAGACACTCAACATTACAAAGCTGTTAGGTCACAAAACCAATTCTAACTAAATTCATATTTTTGTTAAAGGAGGAAACTTCACAGAAATGTGCAGATAAAAGTCAATTCTACTGATCACAGTATACACAGTATGCTACCTAACGCTACTTGGGGGGAGGGGAGATAGATGGGGAATCCCAGGAAGCTCATTTGCCTGTTGTAATTGAAGAACCATATGCAGAAGCAGGGAGCAGCCTATACTCCATGAGAACATATTTCATCTGTGACCCATGCAAAATAACATCTAAGAAACTTAATTGTTTTCAATCACACAGTTCAACTTCTTGTCTTCATTGTCACTTAGAATCATTATTTATTTTTATGCATTTCTGTCCATTTCCATAGTAATTATGTGGTTAGTGAACAAAATGGCTTCATCAAATAGTCCCTGGAACTGTATACAAAATATCTGAACTCTCAAATAGTCAGCATAGCTCATGGGTACACATGAAGTTGAATTGAAAGAATAGAAAAATTACCTGACGTCAATCATAAAGCCATAATTTTTGAAATATTTTGCAAAAGCCACAAGAAAGATAGAATATCAGCATATCTAAAGGATAAGCAGGTTCTGTTTTTGACAAATAAAAGAGGATTACAAGGATTACTCAGCTTAAAAACCACATGAAAAAAATATTTACGATGGATTCACATTATGTAAGGAATGACCACCATATTTAAAAATGTTAACTGCTATTGGTTTTGTGCAAAATGCCCACAGTATCTGCCTTTGAATGAACCTTGTTCATAGAAACCTTTTCCCAAAGCTTTCCTATCAATTTTCACCTTCATCTTGTTCTTTGCAGTTTTATAAGAATCCTACTAGAGTTTCATAATATAATATTCAGGTTTAATTTCTGTGAATTCCAGTTGTGCCACATGCTTGCCTGAGTCTGGTAGTGTCAGTATGCTTTATTTTAGCTATTTTAATAAGTGCACAGTGAGATGTCATCGCGGTTTTCACTTACATTTCCCTAAGGACAAATGATGCTGCGCATCTTTCCTGTGCTTACTCGTCATCTGTGTGTCTTCTTTGGTGAACTCTCTGTTCAGATCTTTGCCTATTCATTTCCTTTTTGAGTTTCTTTTTTAATTTTTTAACGTTTATTTATTATATTATTGAGAGAGAGAGAGAGAGAGAGAGAGAGAGACAGAGCATGAGTGGGGGATGGGCAGAGAAAGAGGGAGATACAGAATCCAAAGCAGGCGCCAGGCTCTGAGCTGTCAGCACAGAGCCCAACGCGGGGCTCGAACTCACAAATCGGGAGATCATGACCTGAGCCTAAGTCGGACGCTTAGCTGACTGAGCCACCCGGGCACCCCATTTCCTTGTTGAGTTCTAAGTGTTCTCTATATACTCTGGATACCAGTCCTTTATTCGATATGTGACTTGCAAATATTTTCTCTCTGTGCTTTGTCTGCTCATTCTCTTTAATAGTATCATTCGTAGAGCATAAGGTTTTAATTTTGAGAAAGTATAATTTGTGGTTTTTCTTTATGGATCATACTTTCGCCGCCGTATCGAAAAAACTCCTTGACAAACCAAAGGTCATGCAGATTTTCTCCTCTGCTTTCTTCCAAAGGGTTTATTTACCTATTTTTTTAATTTTAATTTTAGTTAACATACAGTGTAATGTTGGTTTCAGGAGTAGAATTCAGTGATTCATCACTTACGTACAACACCAATGCTCATCACAGTAAGTGCCCTCCTTAATGCCCATCACCCATCTAGCCCATCCCCCACCCACCTCCCTCCATCAACCCTCAGTTTGTTCTCTATTGTTAAGAGTCTCTTGGGGGCACCTGGGTGGCTCAGTCGGTTAGGCGGCCGACTTCGGCTCAGGTCATGATCTTGCGGTCCGTGAGTTCTAGCCCCGCGTTGGGCTCTGTGCTGACAGCTCAGAGCCTGGAGCCTGTTTCAGATTCTGTGTCTCCCTCTCTCTGACCCTCCCCCGTTCATGCTCTGTCTCTCTCTGTCTCAAAAATAAATAAACATTAAAAAAATTAAAAAAAAAAAAAAAGAGTCTCTTGTGGTTTGTTTCACTCTCTTCTTCCCCCCCCCTTCCCATATGTTCATTTGTTTTGTTAAATTCCACCTATGATTGAAATCGTATGATATTTGTCCAGAAGGTTTATTTTTAATGATAGCATTTAGATCCATGGTCTTTTTTGAGTTAATTTTTGTATCGGGCATAAAGTAGGTATTGAGATTCACTTTTGCATGTAGGTGTTTAATTGTTCCAACACTATTTATTGAAAACAGTATCATTTCTTCATTGAATTGCCTTTGCGCCCTTGTCAAAAATCAGTTGATATATTTTTACAAGTTGATTTCTGGGGTAGCTATTTTATTTCATTGATCTATATGTCTATCCATTTTCCAATACCATATTGTCTTGATTACTGCAGCTTATAGTATATCTTGAAATTAAGTAATGTGAGTCCTCCAACTTTGTTCTTTTCTCAGACTTGTTTTGGCTATTCTAGTTCCTTTGTCTTTCTACATAAATTTTATTTTTTTAAATTGTTTTAATGTTTATTCATATTTTGAGAGACAGAGCATGAGTAGGGGAGGGGCAGAGAGAGAGGGAGACAGAATTCAAAGAAGGCTCTGGGCTCTGAACTGACAGCACAGAGCCCGACACAGGGCTCGAACCCACAGACTGTGAGATCATGACCTGAGCTGAAGTCAGACACTTAACTGACTGAGCCACCCAGGTGCCCCTCTATATAAATTTTAAAATCAGCTTATCTGTAAAATAAGCTTACTGGGATGTTCAATGAAAATGCCTAAATCTACAGATAAAATTGAGAAGAGTTAACCCTCTTGGCAATAGTAAGTCTTCTAACTCATGCACATGGTATTTGCCTATATTTATTTAGATATTCTTTGAATTATTTCATCAGTATTCTGTAGTCTTCAACCTACATATCTTGCACACATTTTGTTACATTCATACTTAAGCACTTCTTTTTAAAATGCTTTATAAAGTTTTTTTCAGTTTCAAATTCTAATACTCACTGCTGATATACAGGGACATACTTGACTTTTGCCTATTGACCTTGTGTCTTGCAAACCTGCTACTAGACTCACTTATTAAATCTAGAAGCTTTTATGTAGATTTTTGGGGATTTTCTAGTTTAAGCAATTAGTCTACAGATTGAGATTGTTGTGTTTCTTACTTTCTACTCTATGTGCTTATTTTGTTTTATTTTTGTCTTTCTTACTGCACACAATAATACCTCCAGGGTAATGTTGAGTAGGAGTAGTAAGAAAAGACATCCTTCATTTATCCCTAATTTATTTTATTTTATTCATTCCTAATTTTAAAGAGAAAAATTCAATCTTTCACCGTGAAGTATGATGTTGGCATAGATTTTTCACAGAGGCCTTTTAATTCGGTTTAGTGAGTTTCCTTCTATTCTTAGTTTGTGGCAAGTTTTTATTATGAATGGATTTCATATTGTGTCTAAATCTTTGTTCTGCATCAATGGAGATGATCATGTGGTTTTCTTTATTAGCTTACAAATAGGGTGAGTTACACTAAATGTCAAACTTTTTATATTCTGAGACAAACTCCACTTGTGTTATATTGTCTTTTTTATAATTACTGCGTTTGAATTGGACTGGAAATTTTTGTCTATGTTCATGATGGGATATCGGTGTTTAGTTTTAGCATCTGGTTTTTAAATTAGTTCACTGTATTCTTTCTCCTATTTTTTGGAAGAGATTGTATAGAAATGATATTATGTCTTCTTAAAGGTTGGGTAGAATCCAGCAATGGAAGCATCTCAGCCTGGAATTTTCATTTTTGGAAATTTTTTAAATCTATACATTCAATGCCTTAATAGATATAGAACTGCTGAAGTCACACACACACACACCTTTGTAAGTTTTGATAATGTGCATTTCAAAGAAGTGGTAAATTTCATCTTAGTTCTTATATAGGTATAGTATTATTTATAGTATGCTCTTATCTTCTGAGTGTCTATGGAATCAGTAGTGGTGTCATTTCATTCCTGATATTGGTAATTTTTGCCTTCGTTGTTTTTTGGGTTTTTTTCTTTGTCAATCTGTCTAGAGGTTTATTGATTTTATTGACCTTTCCAAAGAAACAGCTTTTGGTTTCAATGACTTTCTCTACTGTTTTTGTTTTCAACTTTATCGATTTCTATCTTATCTCTGTTATATCTTTTCTTTCTTTCCTTTGGGTTTAATTTGCTTTTTTTTCCCCCATGTCCTAAATATGGAAGCTTAGATTACTGAATTGGGAGTTTTTTCCTTTCTAATCTAAGCATTTAACTTAACATGTCCCTGTAACCATTAGTTTAGCTGCATCCCACAAGTTTTGATACATTTTTATCTTCACTCAGTTAATTTTCTTTGAGATTTTCTCTTCGACCTTACATTGTTTAGAAGTTTATGGGTCAATATTCCAGTATTGGGGGGACTTTCCAGATACATTTTTGTTGTTTATTTATTTTTTAATTGTATTATGGTCTGAGAATATATATATATATATATATATATATATATATATATATTTCTTTAATTTGTTAGGGTTTGTTTTAGGGTCTGTCTTGTTGAATATTTGCTGCTACCCACTTCTCTCATTTCTTGATAGAATTGTTCTGAAGTGAGGCTTGGATAATATTATTTCATTATAATATTATAAAAATAATTATTTTTAAAAGTTCCTCAGATTATTATTACATAGAGTATTGAGAACCACTAGTAGATATGAGGCTCTTCCAACCCTAAATCAGAGGGGTTGCTACATAAGGGAATTTTTTCTTTCTGGGTTTTTTTTTTTCCATTCTCATGTATTTTAATGAGTTGTAGAGTACAGTACGGCTCCTTAAACTACATTATAAACATCTTGAGGCTTGCAAAAATCATTAGGTCCAGACTACAAGAAAAAATTTGAGGCTTAAAAGCAAAGTTGAGGTCCCTATTACACTCATCCATGAATAATGAAGCAGTTGGAGAAAACGCACCAAGATACTCTCATTGTCTTCTATCTTTGGGCATTTGGGAATTACAAGATTTAGTAGAGTGACAAGCATTTGCTAAGTTCCTGTGTATGTATAGGTACTCAAAGCCATTTTCAAACTTGTGCTAAAGAAAAAAAAATAAAAAATATTTTTTGCCATATAAGAACTAATCACAGAAAACAAAAATATTGCACACATATTAAAACATGGATGGAAAGGAAAAAATTAAGTAGAAAGGAAAAATGAATACTCCCTGAATGATCAAAAATTTCAGATGCAAATTGAATAAATATCCAGATAAAATACTCATCTATATAATATTTATGATTCTACTTAAATGTACTGATAAATTTAAATTGCATATTTTATCAGACTTCTGCTTTTTTCCTAGAAAATAATTAAGTATTTGGTATTATTCTATATATGTATATACCATCCCCATTTTTGGAGAAATATAAAGCCATCTGGAAACTATTAAATGCTGAATGAAAAATTATTATTAAATTATACTTGATATTATTGATGACTTCATTTATTTTTACAGTTTATCTGAGAACAGAAGAGTTTGCTGTACTTATAAATTTCTTGGCTTGACAATTTGTATTCTGCATATGTTCCAAACCACTAGGAAATGATGTTTGTACCCTTAACTAAATGCATACACCATTAAAATTTCTCCATATATATATCCAATGTCAGTCACTATGTTTCAGAGAGGATACCTTCCTCATATTTAAGTTGGAAATACTCTGCATCTATTTCTCTTAGCAATTTATCACTTATATTGGAAAGAAAAGGAAAAAAAATCATATATTTGGTTTGCCATTTAGCTCATTTCAATTTCCCTCACCATATGTTATGCTGTGTTTTGCAGCAAATACAGAGGCTGCCGTCTTATAGGGCTGCATTGGAAATGGTGGAAGGTAGGAGAAATCCTACACTCTATTATCCTCCAGTTCAAGTGTTTGTCCTTGACCAGAGTATCTGCTTTCACTTGCTATGGCCTCAGTTGGCCTCCAATAAGACAATTTTACCAATCTTGTCCTTCATCACTCTCTCACTGCACGGTGATCTCATCGAGAGAAGGGAATTCTAGAGACAAAAAGTTGTCGGTAAACTACAATTGTTGACCTATGATTTCAGCACGAAGCTCTGTAGCCGACTTGCAGGTGGGCTTCCAGTTATGGGCACATTTGTTATAGAGCAGGAAACATTGTCCTATGCAGCTATGACATTTCTTCCATATTTCAGTTCTGCTTCCAAGGGAGTTCAGTCCACATCTCCCTTCAGTGTGAACCCAGGGCTTGGCTTGCCATTTCAGACTGTGCCATTTCAGACAGTACAGTTGGATTTGTGTATGAAGTCAACATCTTCAGTTTGGGAAAGCAGTACTACCTTCTTATATCATCTTCAGATGAAAACATAAAAAAAAGTGTGACATTGGCTTAATTATATATACATATATATCTTCATCTTTATAATTTTTTCCATGAGGTGCAAATAGGGGTATCCTCTTACACATTATTTTTCCCAACATTGAGAAGAGACTGTGGTTTGAAAGAAGAAGCTTCTATCAAAAGTTCTTCAACTCCTTAAGAGACAAAGCTGGGAATTCAAAACATAAGCTAATGCCATGTACATCATTCCTCAGCCTTTCTCTCTTTCTTCACTTACTTTTATTAATAAGGTGGATATAGATACAAAAATGTCATCACAAGACAAACTGTTACTGATGCTAGTTTCTTTTGGAGAGGAGGTATATTACTTTGAAAGTTACATGTAACTAAGCCTTTCGAGATGTGGCAAATGAAAATACAGAATGACCGGTTCAATTTGAATTTCAGATGAAGAGGAATAACTTGTTTTTTTAGTATATGCCCCAAATATTTCATGGACATACTTACACTAATTCTCACTGGAATTAAAATAGAGCTCTAGTTTTAGGAGCCAGGGATTGAGAAGCAGGATCTAGGAGCAAAATTTGGAAAGAATTTCTTGACCACAGGGAAATTTTTATAGAGCATTGCTATGTATAATGCTGGTAAGGAAATGGCAGCTAAGTCATCCAATGCAGCTTGAGGAGGGTCACATCTTTTGTGTTCAGGTAATACTGAACTGAAGTATGTCTGTGCCTCTGTCTGGTAAAACACTGAGTTGCTTCCCTATGTTTTGAGGTTGGTTTTGAGCAACTTACTGATCTAAAAGAACATATGCTATGATACAGGGGAAGACAAGGGACATTTATTTAATTATCCAGCCCTATTTGTATCCTTCAGAATCCAGGAAGACCCAGATAGAACACCAGTGAGAACCCCTGTGTCACAGAGAGTGAAACCACAAGGGGTGATCAAAAGTTAGCGACCTTATCCAAAGTTCCCTAACAGCTAAATGTGCTTTCAGGTCAGGTGCTTAATGGGGCAATGCAGAAGAGTGGGAACACAGTGGATAACAATCAGCACAGATGAGTTGAAAATGTGGGGCTATGGCAGTAACTTGTACCTGGAAAGACACAAACATGCACTTGTCATTCCTGTATATACTTTGATCACCAAAGCGGTAGATGAGGCTTGGTTTCTGCTGACACACTCATTGGTTACAAGATGATAATTGATTAATAAAACCTTAATGTATAAAACATTCGCTTTTGAATAGAGTCATCTTTTCCTAAAAGAAGAAGGTATTATCCTTGTACCTAAAGTGCGACTAGTTTAACCAAGTTCATCTAGTTCTCCTTAGATAAGGCTTTACCAAAGCTATAGCAGGGCCATGAAAGTTAAGTGAAGATGTTCAATAAAAGGGAGCCTGCAGGGGCACCTGGGTGGCTCAGTCAGTTAAGCGTCTGACTTTGGCTCAGGTCACGGTCTCCCAGTTTGTGGGTTCGAGCCCGGCATCGGGTTCTGTGCTGACAGCTCAGAGCCTAGAGCCTGCTTGGGATTCTGTGTCTCCGTCTCACTCTCTCTCTCTCTCTCTCAATAATAAATCAACTTAAGAAAAAGTTGGGGGGAGGGGAGCCTGCAGCCCTTGCCTAAGGGCGGTAGTGAAAGCAAGGCGTGTGAAAGAAAGTGTCATTTCTGTCTTTGCTTTCCCAAATGTTATCTCCTTTAGTCCTGTAACTCAACTCTGCCTCATTCCAAAGCCTGTGCCCTTTCTTCAGTGCCACGCCATGTGCACCATTCACTCATTTTGTTCGTTTAACCGTAATGTACAAGACAGTCTACTTTTCACATGGCGTTAAACATACACACACACAGACACATTCATCCACACATCTTTCGACTTCAGCCTTCTATAGTATCATAGTGACACTGATACTGGAGCGAGTCTTTCTCAGTAGCTCGTTTGGGACAAGAGCTGAAGTTTACTGGCCAAGGGAGGGCTTCCGGGCTCCCAGCTGCACACTCCCAAAGAAGATGATTAGTTCTTTGCATATGGTGTGGCCATGAATTTCCCTGTAAGATGTTAACCTCGCTTAACCTAAGTGGCATTCGAGGTCGATGCCATCCAGCACTGTCAGTTGCTAATTTATGGTGCAACGTGTGATCATACATTATATTGGCTCTAATGAGAAAACTGAATTTGGATAAGAATACTACATTTTATCAGCAGGTGCCATCATAGTGGTAGAAGACAGGGGGCGATCTATTTCTTCCCCCTCCCCCCCCAAGGACAGTAACGGGAAATAGCTTTTATCTTACCTGTTTTACAAGTTTGCTAGGGTTGCTGTGACAAATTACTGTAAAGCGGGTGGCTTAAACAATAGCAATTTAATGTCTCGGAGTTCTGGAGGCTAAAAGTCCAAGATCTGGGTGTTAGTCAAATTGCTTCCTTCTGAGAGCTGTGAGGGAGAATCTTCCACCCTTCCCTTCTAGCTTCAGGTGGTTTGTATCTTTTATATTCCTTCACTTTCCTGCCTTTCTCTTCACATGCCATTCTCTCTGTGTTCATGACTGTCTCCAAATTTCCCCTTTTGATAAAGAAACCAATCATATTGGATCAGAACCAACGCTAATGACCCCATGTTTCATGATTACTTCTAGCTCCAAGTAGGTTACATTCTCATGTAAGGGGGTGGGGGTGGTTAGGACTTCTACATATGAATTGATGGGGGGGACACAATACAACTCATAACACTTGCTAAGCTGGACTGATTTGAAAGAGCCGCAGCCTGGAGTGCTGTGTGGAGAAAGAAGGGTTCCCTGATGATGCCTGGGAGACTCAGAATAGAGGAGGGTGCGTGGTTAGAGATGACCACCACAAGACAGAGTTGTTTTGATGTATGTGACAATGATAACCGTCGCACCTGAAAAGGGGGAGTGGGGATATTCACATGGTAAGTTAATCAAACCATCATAACTTGTTCATCTATAATTGGAGGTGACCATTATTCTGGCTACACAACAAATATAAGCTTATATCATTGACTCCTTGACGATACCACAGAGGTATAAAACCAGGTTCGCGAAGAAGAAAGAAAGAATGTCTCTTGGCGTTGGGGTATAAAATGGACTTTGGAAAGGCACATGTACCCATGAATCTTGTCGTTGCTATTTACGAGTTCTACAACCTTTGGGAAATGACTTTACCTCTTGGAGCCTCACCCATGAAGGAAGACTGGCACGAGAGAGCCGATTCAATGACAACTGAAAGCTCTTAGCGTGCTGGCTGCTGACTCAAAAGTCCACGGGTGGTTAAACCGCTCATTTCACCCCACTAAATACCACTGGTTCCACACAGTGGGTGTGACAAACCTCTCTGATTGCATTTCTTTGTCTGTCTCTCTGTCCCCTGCATTAGAAAACACATACGTATAACCCGATACCTAACCCGTAACAGGGGCTCAAAAATTACAGGTGCAAAATAAATGAACTTGGGAGATATTTGCAATAGCGATGTCCCTACCCCTTAAGCCACGCAATTGTAACAGAGCAATTAAAAAAGGCACAGCTCACAGAAGAAGTTAACGTATAACTTCTTTTTTTTTTCTTTTTCTTTTTTTTTTTTTTTCAGTCTTGTAATGGCCACGATGTACAAGCTTAGGAGGGCAACAGGAAGTAAAGGAAAAGTCAGCAGGATAAATGACGCACAAGGGAAGAAACTGTCACTGAATAAATGGAAGTTGGCTTGACAGAGAGCAGATCTGACAGAGAGCTATGGCTCTGCCTGAAGGAATGATCCAGGAGCCGCTGCACGTGAGTCCAGTGCAACTGAAAAGGCACGAGGGCAGGTCGGGAAAAAGCAAGCTCGTTCCAGAACTGAACACACTGATTAGTATTTCCCCCGCACGTTTTCCAGCGACCGGCTGGACACAAGCTGGGCCACTGCTTACAACGGTGCACAGAAAACTTTCAAATGTATTCAGTCTGGGAATGTGTCTTCCTTGTCCGGCATCAGAAGGATAAGGGCTTTGACAGCAAAGGTGAGAGAGCGGGGAAGATTCAGCACAGCCTCAGGAGCCGGGAGAATCTGGGACTGGCAGAGGCCCAACTCTTCAATCACACAAGCCCTGGTAGACTCTTCCTTTACTCAAATGCGCGGATAATGCCCCTGATTTATGACACATCCCCTCTCCTGAATGTGGAGAGGAAAGTGGCGCTTGGACGTCGGATGGGGGAATCCAGCCAAAACATCTCTTCACCACCCCTTGATTTCCCTTGTGTTTTTCTCTGGGTCACGGCGAGTGACACCCTGGATGTTTAGGGCAGAGGCTGCTGCAGAAGGTCAGGTTTTTAATTTCGCAGTGTTCAGCCTGAGCGCTTGGCTGTGTAAACTCTGACTAAATACACTGTACGTTGTTACCGTTGAAAATCTATTGCTCACGGACGCACAACAGCGGACAATTCCCGTGTAAATTTCCTCTAGCTTGAAGTGCTGAAACCCTGGCCCCGTTTATCAAAAACACAGCTGCCTTCCTTGGGGTTTCGGGAGGCTCATAACACTTTTTTTCTTTATGAACTTGTGAGAACACCCTGAGGAAAACAGCTGCGTTATTGCAGAGATGAAGAATCTCAGATGAGTGTGAAGTATTGTAATTTAAATAAGAGCGCTCTTTTCAGGCCTTTTCACTTTAAGATCATTTCATTATTTGATTTCCCCCTAAATAAGTTATCCAGGAAAATAAGAGAGCAATTACTCTAGGGACGGCAGGCACTGTAGCAGGCAAATTAAGGGTTTTAATTGAGAATATCCAATGTTGTACTACATGATTAATAGCGATGTGATACCAGTATTTACATATGTGAAATATTTACCATAGTCACTGTGTTCTATTGAAATAGGAAGCCAAGAGCAAGAGAAAAATAACAGATTTTGTTGATTTTTTTTTTTTTTTTTAATTTTCTTGAACCGCACTGTCTATTGCAAGCTGCTCACTCATCGTAAACGCTAGTGATTTTTCTCAGGCTACTGTTTGTAAACCATACACATTTTACACATGAATATAAACATACCACTGTTCGCAGAATAAACCATAGAAAAAGAAAGGAGACTTGATGTTTGAAAAGTTTTAAAGAAGAAATTTCACCTGAAATTGAGTTGTCTGCTGAACGTGCCTTCCCCCGACCCAAAAAACTTAGTTGATCTGCCTATCTGTGTCTAAAAAGGGTTTTCTGAAAATGGTATATCTATTTTTTATGTTGCATGTCTTTTTTCTAATTAAAGATTTAAGTGCTAGTCCTTATACCTGGAATCTTAATGAGCTGATTCATACCCTCAAATTTTTATCCAGCAAATATTGGGGCATAAATGTGAGAAACCCAGCTTCAAGGGGTTCAATTTTAGTTGTGTGTTTTTTCATATAACTAAAAAATCAGGCAGGGATATGGCTTGAGAAATTTTGAATCCAGTTCTCAGAACTTGATATTTAATCACTCCCTAATTGTCTTTCCCAGCCTTGCTCTGCCTCTGTCTCTCTCCCTCTTGCTTTTAATCCTTCCTTTTTTTTTTTTTTTTTTTTTTTTTTTGCCTTGGAGTCTTTTCTCCTCTGCAAACAAATTCTTCCAAGGGACTGTACGAAAAAAGCCACAAGTAACCTCGGCATATACGGTTTTTTTGGTTTTTTTTTTTTTTTTTTTTGGTTTTTTTTAATCATAAAGGAAGAGAACCAGCCTCTTTCGCAGCTTTTATATGTCAAACATCTGACGAGTCTGATTGGGGACGATGCCAGCTCCACAGCGATCACCATGTCCAGGAAGCAGGGTTATTCTGCTTGGCCGGGTCCCTGCATGAGTCTTCACCAGGGGCTGGGGGAAGAGTGGAGAGGAAGAATCACGGCTTCTTAAACTATATAAAATGGGGGAAAGAAGGATCCAGAAATAAAGGAAGAAGTGGTACTGGAGAGAAAAAAGGCTGTTTGCTTTTGTTTTGATGATGTGATTACAAAGAAGGGGAGGGGCGCCTGGGTGGCTCAGTCGGTTAAGCGTCCGACTTCAGCCAGGTCACGATCTCGCGGTCCGTGAGTTCCAGCCCCGCCTAAGGCTCTGGGCTGATGGCTCAGAGCCTGGAGCCTGCTTCCGATTCTGTGTCTCCCTCTCTCTCTGCCCCTCCCCCGTTCATGCTGTGTCTCTCTCTGTCTCAAAAATAAATAAAATGTTAAAGAAGGGGAGAGGGAAAAATAGAATGAAAAGAAGAAGAAGGAGGAGGAAGAAGGGGAGAAAAAGGAGGAGGAGGACATAAAAAGGAGGAAGAGGAATTGTTGACATATTACCAGTCTATCTAATCGACGGAAACACATCTCAAAAGCAGGTTCTTAAAAGAAAAAGAAATTGAATATTGAACAATCTGTTGTGAGTTACTAAAGCCTGGCATGCGTTTGCCTGATGGGGGCATTTTTAGCTCCTGGTGCAGTCATGGAATGAGCGCTATACTTCAGAGGGACTGAAAGTTTTTATTCTGATTTATTTGCACTTATACAAATACAACTCTATGTAATCCTATATTGTAAATAGTGTCATTCTCCACTTACAGAGAAGAAAACTGAAGTCCAGAAAGATCAAGTAAGCAATTTCATAGTCTAATGTGCCACATGTACATTTTTAACAATCAGCTCCCCCAAGAAGAACAAGATAACAAATAAATCAAAAGGCCAAACAAAGAAACAGAACACTTCCCAGGGACCTTCTTAGTATCTTTTGGATCCAACACATATAAAAGAAATCACCTATATCTTTAATCACACTGCTTTGATATTGCAGTAACCTCATTCAGCTTTTGAACTCCTTTATCCGAGTTGTTTTTCATGAGGCTCCATTCTCTATTTTCTGTTCCATAAAGTACAAAAGTTCTCTTAAACTACAAAGAGAACCCTGATCCTCCGCCACCCCAAACATTAGCCCCATGTTCAGGAAACCTTATGACTTCTGCAACAACAAGGCCCCAAAAGATGCATATATAAAAATTTAATTTAAAAATGTAGCATTTAAATCTGAGTAAGAATCAATTATTGCAGATCAGGAAGCTAAAACTCAGAGATAAACTGAATTGCCAAAGATTGCCCATGTACTTAGTTGAACTGTCTGACCAAGAGCCTAGGTCTCCTGACTCCCTATCTGAGGCTATTTTCACTGTGACGTATTCATGCTTAGAAAATAGTGTATGAGGGGCGCCTGGATGGCTCAGTCGCTTGAGCGTCCAACTTCGGCTCAGGTCAAGATCTCACGGTTCGTGAGTTCAAGCCCTGCGTTGGGCTGTGCGCTGACAGCTCGGAGCCTGGAGCCTGCTTCGGATTCTTCTGTGTCTCCCTGTCTCTCTGCCCCTCCCCTACTCGTGCTCTGTCTCTCTCTCAAAAATAAATAAACATTAAAAAAAATTAAGACAGTAGTGTCTGAAGCATTTTTGCATAGTTCAAACACTAATAATAAAATGAGCAATCATGTATCTACCACCTATGCTAACAAACAGCCCCCTTGATTACATTTTCCACACTATACCCCAAAGGTAACCATTTTGGTTACCTGAACTTTGATTATTCGCTAGCATCATAGTTTTACCATCTATATGACTCTCCAAACAATGTATTATTAACCTTGTTTTTGGAGAATAGGTATGTATGTCTACACATAGACATAGCCTGTATATTTCATTTAATGTTCTCCCTAGTCAGTGAGTGTCCTTGTAAGTGAAATTCCGTGTTGCCAGTGCTGTTTGGGAAGACATGATACCAACATCTTTGTAAGATCTGTCCAGCTTTCCTCACCTTCCTTCCAGTCTTTCCCACCATTTCTCAGCATTAGCCTATGTCCTAGCCAGAGTGAAACTTCCACACATTTGTTTGTTCCTTTGAGAACAGTCACTTCTTCACTGGCATCTTTGATGGTCATTTGAAGCTCAGTGCTAATGTCCCTGGGCTGTAAGAACGGCTCCGGAGTGGCAAATGGGTGAATCAGGGGAAAGGTGGCGTTTATACAGATTCTAATACTTGGTTAGAATTTGGCATGTATAACTTTTTATGTGTATTATCATTAACCCATCTCTTATCTCTTCTACTAGACAGAATAAAATGGTCCAAGATATGGACACTCTCTGAAACACCGACAGCTGAGACATGAACTTCTGGGTACAGATGGGGTAGCTAGTTCTGGTAGGTGGATTAAGATGTTGAGAGCCAGTTTGACTTGTGAACCTCTCCTAGGCCCTATGGTATGCCCGAGTCAAAGGCTTCAGGCCCTATGAACGTAAAATATACTCGAGCTCTCAACTGATCTTTTCCCTCACCTCTGTGACTATTCGATTTTTAGGTAAGAACATGGATGCCCAGAACAAGAACTACATGTCCCAGCTTCCCTTGCAAAACACGTGCCATGTGACCATGTTGAGACAATTATAAGTGAGCACAAATAAGATGTAAGACTTCTGCAACACGTCCCTAACAACAAGGTGTGTGTCCTCCGTTTATCTTTTCCTTCTTCCAATGGCTAAAATCCAGATGTGCTCTGGCCAAGGATGAGGGGCATTTTAAAGGAGCTTGGAATTCTGTGGACTGCTTCAGCAGAGCTTCCCGACTAGCCTGGATTTTAAGGAGAAGAGTAAATTAATTTTTATCCTACTTAACTCATTGCTAATTTGGTCTTTCTCACAGTGCCAAATCTTTTATCCTAGCTAATGCAGGCCCCTCCGAGACTGAGCCACAGATCACTTTTCCTGAAACAAAAGCCTGTGATTACATGCATGTAAGTGTAGGGCTACTCTTGGGGCCTCCATTTACTGCAGTGTCTGTAATGTGACATTGTCACCCTGGAGTTTTGAGGAAAGGGGCCTCTTTATCCCCCAGCCAGTTCCAGAAGGACTAATTTTCACGTCACGGATATTGGGTGTTACATTACAAAAAGCCATTTAAAAAATAAACAGTGACCTTTGTGCTGTAATTCCTCTGGTTTGAAGTTATTAAGAACTCATTTATGATTAGAACAGATCCAACTAACTAGGGGAAAGCCACTAATGAATAGGATGCTAAATTCACTGACTGTGAAGATTGTATTTGGGTGGATAACCACAGCCGTGATATGGAGGTTTTATTGTATAATTACATCTAACTTCTTCAAGACTAAAGTAATTTCAGACCGTCCCTCCTCGCCCTTCCTCACGTCTTTTCCCTCAACTTGCGTACCTAGTTTAGGGGTTAGCACACACTTGATTTCTATCCATTCCGTCCTCCTACCCACATCTGGGAGTGGGGCTTGGGATATGCATCTGGGATATAAGGAGAGAAAAAAGGAAAAAAAAAAAAAAACACATATTTTCTTGCCACCCTGTGGTGACTTGCGATGGAAAGAAGGCTCTCTCCTCTTCAAGGCAAGATTGCAAGAAGACCTGATCTTTAAAGGAGACAAGCAGCCGTTGGCCCTAAGCGAGGAAAGCCTCAGATTATGCCCAAACCCATATCGCCACCCAGCCACACCCAACTTGGATGTGATTAGTCACGTCTACAGTAAGTTGGGTATAATGTAGTATGAAGGAATTTTCCCAAAGCCCTTTAAGCCAGCTTTTGCTCCTTATACCTATTAAATACAAAACTCCTGTTATATTAGGTGGGTTTTCGCCCTCATCCTTGACCTGAATATCATCTCAAATATAACAAGGCCCAGAGCAAGTGACCCTGTGCTGAGAGTGTGGTGAGAATAAAAGCTTATATTTGTTGAGGGTTCCAGTGTGCCAGGCAGTTGACATACATCATTTCCGCTAATCCTCAGAATGACCTGCTAAGATAGACATTATTTTCCAGTTAGTAAGGGAGAACCTGAGGCTGAGAGAAGGTAAGTAATTTTAAGTAACTTTCCTAAAGGCATGCACCTGACTACCGGAAGAGCCTATGGTTGATACCGATAGTCAGATGTCAACAAATAAACCATTAAACACTATCCTGTCTACTGTCGTTCATTCATTTTCATATAGCCAAGGCTTATAGAGGGCCCATATATACTCATATGGGCCCATATATACTCATATATACATACATGTACTCTACTAAGCTCTTTTACATATTCATTCATTCAATTATGTTAGCAACCCTAACTATGATTTTCCCTCTTTACAGATGAGGAAACTGAGCAGAGAGAAGTTGTATAGTGTTATTAGAGTTAGCTTTATGATAAATAACTAACATCTTCCCAAGGTATCCGGGCAACTGTCATAGACCCTGGCCATCCCAATATCTTGCTCACTCTTGCTTAAATCTTAGCTTGTCGTCCTCTCTATGGTGTGTCTGACATCTTAGTTCTGACCCTTCTTGGGTGGACAATGAATTAAACATTAGTCCTGCACAGCCAGCGGCCAGTTTTTACTTCTACAGTCCATCCAGTCTTAGCCAAACTCCCTAAGGCTTGTCAGGACCAACCACAACCGCTTCCCCTATATCATGTCATCTTCTGATCTAACACCACCATCTTTCCTGACACAGCCTTTTATCTTTAAAAAAAAAAAAAAAAAAAAAAAGCATACAATGAATTTTTCAAGTGTGTTACTACCAACACGGGACTTAAAACAGGAGGTAGTTTAAATATTAGAAAAAAGCATGAATTGAAACTTGTCAGGATGTCCCACAACCTGAGAAGGAAAAAATAAAGCCAGGCCAAGACAAGACAATTTTAAAGAATAAAGAAAGCAAACACAAGGACTGTAAGATATCAAAAGTCACAAGATTATCAACACTGAAATAAACAGAGAAACCACTGGCAGAAGACAGAGACCGGGCCCATGCCCACACGTTTATGGGGACTTGATACATGACAAAATTATGTTCTCTACATACTGAGAGGAGCAGCTTGTCAAAACTCATAGTAGCCACCTTGGATACCTATATTACATCATACACAAAATTAAATCCAAATTGGCCAAGTTCTGCATATAAAAAGTATATCTTTAAAACTTTTATAAGAAAAAGAAGACACTATTTTTATGAAGCTGAAAAATGAAAAAAAAAAATCCTAAGTAAGACACTAAGTGCAAACCCTGAAAAAGAAAATTATAGATCTGGCTGCATTGAAGTTGAAAACTTCTATCAACAAAGCAAAAAGACAAAGGCAACCTGATTAGTTACTTGCAACCCACATAAATAAAGGACTAGTAATAAGAACATGCAAAGAGCTCCCACAAATCAAAATGAAAAATCAATAGTCAAATGGAAATTTGGGAAATATTTATGATTCAACAGGTCACAGAGGAGAAAATAAGCATGGGACTCAATATAAGAAAATAGCTCAGTTCCACTATGACCAAGGAAATAAAAATTAAACAAAAATGAATTCTATCTCATACTCATTAAAATGGCAAAAACTTAAAAGTGCATGTTCTAAGTGCAGCAGGAATTTGTGAAAATGGGAAGCATTGTCAGTGGAGATATGAATTGAAATTACTATTTTGAGAACAATTTACCAATATTTAGTAACACGTGGATGTCTGTAACCAAGCATCGTGTGATTCTCTCCTAAGATATATATTCTGGAGAAATGGTTGTCATACACTTAAGGAAATACATGCAGATTTTTTCTATAGCATTAAGTACAATAATAGAGAACAAATAACAACAACATAAATGTCTGTCAATAAGAGAATGGAGAAATAGACTATTACATTCACACAATGGAATAATACAGAACAGTAGAGATAAATGAATGAAAGCCACAGACATCCACTGGAACTAATCTTGAAACAAAATACTGAGTGAAGATGTAAATTGCGGAATACTACATTCCTTTTTTAAAAAAATTCAAGGTATCAAAAATAATACTGTATACTATTTTTAGGAACATGTATTCATATAAGCATACTAATACCTGCATGGAAAGGTACATGCTAACTTCAGGATAATAGTTATTCTTGCAGAGGGAAGAGAGAAGAATATCTTGGAAGGATAAAATGTGGTGTTAAGTCTGTTGGTCTTTACAGAAAAAAGTGAAGACATGGGGCGCCCGGATGGCTCAGGCGGTTAAGCGACCAACTTCTGCTCAGGTCATGATCTCGCGGTCCGCGAGTTCGAGCCCCGCGTCGGGCTCTGGGCTGACAGCTCAGAGCCTGGAGCCTGTTTCGGATTCTGTGTCTCCCTCTCTCTGACCCTCCCCTGTTCATGCTCTGTCTCTCCCTGTCTCAAAAATAAACAATAAAAAAAAAAGAAGCAAAGACAGTAAATGACAACATTTCTTAAAATTAGGGTTGCTGATAATGACGTCATATATATGCATACATATGATGTATATATGTGCATATATATGAAATATTCTCTGGGTAGGCTTTGGGGTCAGCAAGTCCCTGGGTGGGGACTTTGACTCTGCTTCTTCCCTGTTGCATCTCAAGCAAATCTCAAGAATGACCTCAGCTCTTTCTTCCTTCATAATATATATTTCAAAAGGTTGTTCTAAAGATTAAATTTAAAATACACATATATAGCATAAAATATATACAGTGTATTAGTCTAATACCTGGCAGAGAGTAGACATCAATAAAACACTACTAGTTTTATTTCTTCAATAAATATCTACATCTTGTGTATTGCCAAGGTTGTAAAAATAAATTATCTGAAGTCAAGCATAACGTTTTATCAATATCTTTAACATCATGTGGAATGGAATTGAATGGTGTTCTTTTGACAATTTATAGATATGATTCCAAAGTGGCCTGAACCAGTTCTCATCTGGAAATTCCTTTACAAAGTTTTCTGGGGCAGTGATAGCCGATAAAACTTTACGCGATGATGGAAATGTTTTCTGCGCCGCTCAGTAAAGTAGCCACTAGCCACCAACGGGCTATTCAGCCCTTGAAATGGGACTACCGTGACTGAGAAACGGAATTTTCCATCTTATTTGATTTTGATTAATTTAATTTTAAATAGCCACGTTTGACTAGTGCCTACCATATAGGACAGCTCGGGTCTAAAATAATGAAATGTATTTTTCAACAAGAACTTACTGGACATCTACTGTATACGTGTTGGACCATGTCGGAGACACACAAGGCAGCTCGTGCCTTCAAATTTATGACCCGTGAAAGGAAAATCGTGGGACATGAGACATTTCAATGACAAGAGGCAGCAGTGATTGAACTTCTAGGTATGGCGAATATTTGTGAGATCATCCTGGGCGCCTGCCATAAGGGAAGGCTGCCCGGCTAGGGCAGGCTGCAGTCAGGACAGAAGGGATAGACACAGTAGTAGAGGACAGTGAGGGACAGACACTCTTGACACAGTTACAGCTGCGACAGAACAGAGGCTAGAATCGACTGAGCTGCTGGAGAGGTTTCTCGCAAGAAACAGACAATGGTGAATGAAGTTGGACTTAATATGACTTTCCTTGGTCTGCCCACATCTCCGGCTTCGTTTCCTTCTACCGCTTGCCCCAAACCTCCCTTCCAGCAGCTCTGAGCTATATTTAGTTCACCTGCATGTTCCCACTGGCGCTACCCTGTCTGCTCAGGGCTACTGCTTAAGTGACTTCTGCTTATCCTTTAAGACTCAACTCGAGCATTGTTGTGTTCTCTGAGAAGCCTCTCCTGATCTCCCGCTCCCACCGGGGGCATATTAGATGCCTCATCTGTGTTCCCAAAAGACCCCATGCATGTTTTTAGCATTGCTCTTATGACCTGCTCTTATAATTAAGTCCATCCTCTTACTGATCAAGAGGTCCTTGGAAGCAGAAATTACATCACATTTTTTTTTTTTTACCTCCAGCTCTTATTATACTCCTCATGAATAAATGAATGACTTTCTCATAGAAGAAATGAAGGTACCCTAAAGATTTTTGAGCATGGGCAAATGTGGCATGAATGTGGTATGATCTTTGTAGTACTTTAGGAAGCGTGATTTGATTGATCATCAGATTCAGTCTGGATGTATCTGCCCAAGACAAAGCATCGTCTTTTGGAACCAACAATTACCAGGTCACAGAGATATTTTGAAAAATATTAACATGCATTTCCATTTCTAATTCTTATATGGCCTTCTCTAGCATGACCTTCTCCTAGACGATCCATATGGCTTGGTCTTCAGCTTCCCTCAGGGGTTGTTCAAGTGTCACATTTAAAGTGAATCCCAGAATTCCATCTCCCGCACTTGCTCTCCCCTCTGACTTCATTTTTCCTTCATACCACATAGCGTCACTTCATGTGTTTCTTTTACTTACTCATTCATTTTATTACCTTCCACTAGAACAACAGCTCTTGGGAAACAGGAATTTTATCTGTTTCTTTTGCAATGGCATCTCTAGCACCTAGAAGAGTATCTGATACTGTGTGTGTGTGTGTGTGTGTGTGTGTGTGTGTGTCAAGGGGAGTGTATTTGAATTGTTACAATTGCAAGAGAAAGAAATAGCTAATTCTCTGTGTCTGGTATTCAGAATAAGATTTTACACCATGACAGTAGTCTCTGAATCCAGGCTTTGTTGAGAAATATTTATCTAAAGGTTAAAGCATTTTTGCATATCGAGAACCAAACCTAGGGTGCCTGGATGGCTCTATTAAGTGTTCGACTTCAGTTCAGGTCATGATCTCACAGTTTGTGGGTTTGAGCCCCACATCGGGCTCTGTGCTCACAGCTCAGAGCCAGGAGCCTGCTTTGGATTCTGTGTCTCCCTCTATCTCTGCCCCTCCCCTGCTCACACTCTGTGTGTGTGTCTCTCTCTCAAAAATAAATAAACATTAAAAAAATATATAAAAAAAGAACCAAAGCTGAAGGACTCAGATCTTGAAGTGTCTTTTATGGTTTATCTAAGATGCCTCTTTCATCCTTGACAACCAGGACATAGGCTTGTCCGTCAAGAATAGAAGAAAGTGCTATGAAGCAAAGATATATCAGCTAGTCTTTTACAGTTCCTGGGACTAAGGCAGTAGTGAGGCAAGAGGGTCTTCTCTCTCCAGATTTGGACTCAGAGATGAGTAGGTATTTTAGGTAAGCAGATGACAAGTTCAAGAGTAAAGCATTCCAAAAAAGATGCTATGGCAGATTACCACTGCATCAGCTCAGTAAGTAAGTGATGGAGGCTGTGCCATCACAAATAATTAACAATCCCAGCATGGTAACCAGAGGAATGGCTGGTATGACACTTTCTTGGACCCCTCTTGGTTCTGGTATGGGGCAGGCAGGACGTAGAATTTCTTGTTGGTTTGTGAAAGATGCAAGGCAGTTGAGTTAAGAAAAAAATAGCCCCCTCTGATAGTGAGGAGAGAGGGGACTCCATATCACAACTGGGCCAGGGGTAGAAGAGGACCACAAAGAACCAGAAGAGGTCAATTTGCAGAGAAGGGCTCCCAAACCCAACAGGGCAAGAGCAAACACATCACAACTTCTGGAGGACACCAGGTAAAGAAGGATGTCACTCAAAGAGCAGAGGAGCCATGGGTTTCTGCTTGGACCTTAGAACCCCACCATTCTTCCATTTCATGGTCATGTAAGCCACTTTGGGGGGGGTCTTAGGGAGTAAATTATGTAAATATGGAGACTTAGCATTTTTACCAATCGGCTGAGAAACCTAAAGAGATGGTTTTGATTATTGCATCAGACTCAGATAACCAAACTGTCATTTCCCCACAACTCAGCAGGAGAGTAAGAAAAGCAGATCAGTTATAGATGCAATGGAGAAACTGCATCTTCCTTGCACATCTGATCAGACTGTGAGTATGGACCCAACAAAAACAGCCAGCGCACACAGCCAGAGCTCCATGATTTCACTAGTAGGCCAAATCCAGAAAATGTTCACAAAGTTGGGTTCTTATTGGCCACTGGCGCACCCCCTAGGCATACCACCACGTTGTGAAACAACTGTTCTGCCTCATTCTAATAATGCATAAGAAAAGCTCTTGAGACAGTTTCCTTGGGCATTTTAGAATAGCACACTATGATTCACATTTACATTCCATTATCTGATTCACCAGCAGCTTCTCCAAATACGATCTTATTTCATTTTTACAGAACATCCTGTGGTTGTCATCAACCCCATTTGACAGATAAAGAAGCTGATCCACAGGCTTCTACATTGCAGGGCTATGTGTCTGGAATTCAGACTGTATAGATTCCCCAGACTATCCCATGCTGTGTTAGTTAACAGCTGTTCCCATTTCAGAAACTGGGGGGTTTCTCCCAATTCCTTACAAAGAATTCTTCTCCAGCTACTGATCTGGGAATCTCTCATTCAGTCCTACTGAGCCCCCAGTCAAGTGGGCAGGTACCAGCATGCCCCGCCCCTAGCAGGTGCAGTCCAATGAATGGCAGCATTGACTGCCACTTAATGAGTCGCCCCATGCTGGCATAGTTACACATTCTGGTTTGAATTTTTAATTCTATCTCATAAAATAGTGCCATAAATCATCCTGCACTCCATTTAGAGTTGCATTTTCCAAAACCATCTCTGAAGTAATTAAGGAGAAACTACACAGGACTTTAAATCAGTTCTCCAAGATACGGAAGAGCAATGAAAATTCTACAGCTCACTTTCCCTTTCTTCTATGTCTCACATCAATTCATTCTGGCTGTGACAAACTATCATCCCCAAACCTTCATTCACAAAATATTTATGAGCCATTTGTGAACCTTTAGCCACCGAGAAGTATAATGCTGCATGACAAAAATGAGTTATAGGAAAGTGTGCAGTCTTACTTTAATATAATCCATCCGGCCCCAGGTCCACAGATTAATATCCCAAACCTGACTCCAATATGAGATCCAGACCAAATGTGACATTCTAAAATCTCATGGCTGTGCCCAGAGACCCCACAACCTAACCTAATTCACCTATTGCCTACATTTTCAAAATCAAATAAATACATAAATAACAAGTAAGTCCAAAAGAGATTTCTCCAGCTCCGGGGAGTATCTTTATGGCATATACAAAGCAAAGCAATTTGAATGTTTCCCAAACATGCAGGTGCTAAATACTCGTGCTTGGCAGGAATAATTATTTGCTGTATTCCCTGGATCTTCTATTTTGCTGAATTTAATTTGTTTTCAATACTTAGATGGAGTAAAAATATAAAAGTACACCAAAACATTAGAAAAAACTGTGACAGTAAATGAGAGATTTACCACAGCGCTTGTTATGGGTATTGTTTAGGCAGCATAAAATTGAAAACTAGAAAGAGAGTATCTATCCTGATTCTCTCCTTCCCACTCTGCAGCTGGTAGAAATATGTGAAGCTGAAAGAATGGATTTTTCAATGAGGGTGGGAGCAGAGTCTCCATGAACTGCACTGGAGACAAGCCAAAGCCATTCTTGAGAAAGGAAGTTATTTGTGACTTCTTCATAGTCTCTGGTCACCAGAAAGGCTCTGGAATGATGACAAAAGCAGGTGTTTCTGGAAAAAGATCACACACAGCCCTGGGGGTGCCAAGGAAGTCAAAGGAGCGATGTGGGATGGTGCCATCCAGGGTGGAAATGGAAATATCTCCTTGAGACTGAAGTTCGCAAGCCTAGCTGCCCATTAGAATCACCTGTGGCGTTTTAAAAACCACCAACACCAGAGCCCAACTCATGATGGATTGTATCAGAACCTCTGCAAATGGGGCCCTGGCCCAGCTAGTTGCAACATATTCTCCAGATGAGCCTAATGCTTTGGCTGGGCTGAGAACCACTGAGTTGTAGTTGACTCTGTTGGTCAATTGCCATTGATGATTGCTCATGGGCCCCTGGTATAGATGAGAAGTTTCAAACCTGAAGCTTGAAGGCTTTATTTAGAATATATGTGCCAATTGGGGCATATATTATATTTCAAATCCAAAAACGTATTTTTAATACAGGATATTTCACATAAAGTTACTCCTTTGAAAAAGGAGCACTAGCATTCTATCTGGCACATTCAGCTGGATCTGAGTGGTACCTGCCCTCTTACACAAAGCAGGTTCTTTCCAATAGCCCCCATCACCTCCTTTCACGTATCATAACAGACCACCTCTTTCACTAATATTACCTGCATGGCTTTTATAGCTTTTTTTATTCCTTATGGCCACCAGCATAGATATATAAAACTGTTATGGATCATAGTCCCAAGATTCATTTTTTTTAAATAAGGAAGTGGAGGCCCAGATAATTCAAACTGCTTCTTAGTTCTATTATTTCTTAAGCTCTGTCATACTTGCACAAATTCCCATTTACCTAAGCCAAACTTCCAGTGAAATTTGTTTTTGCAGATTGGTCTATTAATATTTAATGATGTTTCTCTTTGAATTTTAAAGTAGTAATTAAATGGAACTGTTCAGAAAGAGCATATTAATTCCAATTTTTTAAATATGAAAGAGAATAAATCTTGCTCAAAACAAAAGCACAGTAAAAAGTGAACATTAATTCTGTAGGGTGAGCCTGAGTATCTTTTATTAAATATTCATTTCAGCAATGAGAAACATACTGGGAAAACAGCTACTATAGAAACACAAAATATACACTAGTAAGAAATATTTCCATTTTCTAAATGTCTTAACACCTTGACTGGCACATTTTAATGTCCGACTTAATTTATATGCGCTTATATTCTAATATATTATAGATTCATCCCAGATAAAGTGTTTGGGTTTTTTTAATCTTCTTAGTCTCCAATAGTCTCTAGCACAGAGCTTAATGTATAATTAGTATCCAATAAATATTGGGAAATATATAATAAAATATCTAAAAGAGATCCCAGAAGTATAAGAAAGCAATGTTCACAGCAAAGAAACTATTGCTAGATAGGGAAACCATATGGTACTGGCCATGTTCTCGGCATATAATTCAATAAACAATAGTGAACTTAAAAGCCCCAGAACATCAGTACTGTAGTGAGGACAATACTGTGAAAGCATCTAGAGAAGAAAACACAATGGTCTGTTCTACCCACTGTCATTCATCCATGGCTTCCATAATAAACTATCACACTCCAGGCACTGCAACCAGAAAGAAAGATCTCATTTAATTGTTACAACACCAAGTTTCACTGTTCCTGCTTTACAGATGAAGAAAATTTTGGTCTAGGAGTTAATTTCCTCACATTCATACAACCAGTAAGCAGTATAGCACAGAACTTTTCAAACTTCTCACATCACCTGGGGATCGCATTAAAATGCAGATTCTGATTCAGTAGTCTTGAGATGGGTCCTGAGATGCTGAATTTCTGACACAGCCCCCATTATGCTGAAACTGCTAGGCCATTTTCACCATTTAAATCGAAGAGGGAAGCCAGAACTGAAGGATGAGGACCCTAAAAGGCCCATCAGAGCCTGGGTTCTTTGAAGTTTTCCTAACACAATGAAATTATATAATGGTTGCTCAAAGCTGCTACATAATTCAAACACTCTCTCCCATTTTGCCTTAGAGTTTACAAGATCCTATCACACTATACAGCTTCACATCTCCTTCCCTTCACTCAGCAACCATTGCTCATTTTCCCAGCTGAAAGGGATTTGGGATTCCAGGCCCAACACCTTAGAATAGATCTCCTTGTATAGAGAGAGGGAAGTCTATATATATATTTGTATTTACACACACAGACACACACACACACACACACACACACACACACTATTTCCCTAAGGAACCCTGACTAATACACTGAGTAAAGGGCCAGTAGTCATGGAGAGCCTAGTACATTGGAAGAAATTCACGTAGAGTCCAGTCCTGCTGGGGTCTAGAATGATATGTGGGTAAAGGGAAGTTGTAAGGCTGGAAAGCTAAGTAGGACAGACCAGGTAGAATGAGATATAGCTTACCTAAAGGCTCTGTGGCTCAACTCCTCCATTTGCTCCTGCATCCCATGGAATGGAAAGAAGAAAAAAAAAGCTCATCCAAGATAATGAGCCAAATGTCGGAAATATAAGACAATAAAGGAATGATTTTTATTGATTTTATTAATCACTCATCCTGGTCAGGAACAGAAGCATACATCTTGTTTTCATTCATTCATTTAATAAATATATATCAAGTGCCTATTATGGGCATCATTCTGACTGCAAAGGAAAAACCAGAGAATCAAGTCCCTATCTTCAAGGATGGTGGTGAGAAAAGAAATGCAGATAATAAACAAGTAGGCAATACTATATGATCTTATTTCTAAGGAGGAAAATAAAGCAGAACATTTGGACAAGGAGTGCTCAGGTGTGTGTATGACTTCATGGAGGGTGTCACGGAAGGTCTCAGTGATGTGGAGAGAGTTGAGCAAGGTCCTTTAGGAGGGGGCACACTGGGTATGTTCAAGGAGCAGAAAGAAAGTCAGAGAGTCCAGGGTAGAGTGAGAAGGGAGAATGGAAAAATGTAAGACCTGGAGATGACAGAGGTCCAACCATGGAGAGCCTTGTGGGCTGGTGGGAGGATCTGGACTTTTACACTAAAAGAGAGGAGAAGCTCCTGGAGGGTATTAAGCAGAAGAAGGACATAATCTGGATTATCTGGATGCTAACAAAATTACTCTGGCTGTTGTGTGGAGAGTGAATTATAAGGGAGCAGAGTGTGCAAACAAGAACAGTCTTAAGGAGGTTACTACAATAATCCCCACGAGACATGATGGTGGACGGGACAGATGTGGTAATGGTAGAAATGATGAGAACGGGTTAAATCCTGGATATATGTATTTCAAATTGTTTTCACTGTGGTAAAATATACATATCATTCTGTTTCTCATCTTAATCATTTGTAAGCATACAATTGAGTTGCATTAAATACAATCACAATGTTGTATAACCATCACCACTATCTATACCCAAAACTTTTCCATCATTCCCAAAGATCTGGACCCATTAAGAAAGAACTCTCTCATTTCGGTTCCCCCCCCCCCCCCGCACCATGCCCTGTTAACCACCATTGTACTTTCTGTCTCCATGAATTTTCCTTGTCTAGGAATCTCACATAAGTGGAATCATACTTGCCCTTCTGGTTTATTTCACTAATCATAATGTTTTCAAGGTCTGTCCATGTTGTAGCATGTATCAAAACTGCATTACTTGTATGGTCAGATAATATACCATTTTATGTATATTCCACACTTCTAATCTATTTTTTTGTTGTTGTTGATAAACACTTGGATTGTTTCACCTTTTGACTATTTTCAATAATGATGCTATACACATTATAAACTGGCATCCAAATATCCATTCAAGTCCCTGATTTCAATTCCTTTGAATGTATACCTAGGAGTGGAATAGTTGTATCTTAAGGTAGTTCTATTTGTAACCTGTTGAGAAACTGCCAAACTGTTTGCCACTGCAGTTCCAGCATTTTACATGCCCACCAGCATACACAAAGGTTGCAGTTTCTCCACACTGGAGATAGAGATAGATAGATAGATAGATAGATAGAGATACAGATACAGATATAGATGATATAGATAGATATAGATATAGATATAGATATAGATATAGATACAGATAGAAGATATAGATATAGATATTTATATACTGACTCAATAGAATGTTCTTATCTATTGAATGTGGGATGTTAGAGACATAACCTTAAAATAACAAAAATCTACATCACTCCAAGATGTTTAACACGAGCTACCAGGGGCCAAGTTTGGGGTGGGGGGATATCAAGCATTTGACTTTGAATAGGTAAGGGTTTAGAAAGCCTATTAAACAACTAAGGGGAATAACAAGTGAACAAGTAGAGACAGTCTGGAATTCAATGGCAATACTATCTCTAATCTAGGAATAGTATTTACAGTCATGCGCTGCGAGGAGATGATCAAAGAAGAGAGTGAGCATGTGGGAAGGAGAGAAGGTCTGTATGAGTCAGCATACCAACGCAAAACAGATGGCGTGTTCAACTTTAGGATACATTGAAAAAGGGTTATTTACACAGGAATCGATTTAAAAAGAGTGGGAAGGTGGAGGGCAATCACCAAGTACACTGTGTCCCTCAGGGCCAGCAGCAGAGACAGGGAATCCAGTGTAAACTCACAACGAGGGAGCCAGGGGCCTCCAGGGCCAGACCTACTTTCCTTTCTTCCTCCAGCCTCCTACAAAATCCCCATAGACCCAATCCAGCCGGAAACAAGAGGCACTGCATTAATTTCCTAGGGCTACTGGGACAGTGTAACACAGACTGGCTTTAAGAAAACAACAATTTATTGTCTAACAGTTCTGGAAGCTAGAAGTCCGAGATCAAGAGCTTCCAAGCTCTTTCTAAGAGCTGAGAGAGAGAATCTACTCTTTGCCTCTTGCTTAGCTTCTGGTGGTTGCTGGCAATTTGGGTATGCTTTGGCCTGTAGATGCATTACCCTGATCTCTGCCTTCGTGTTCCCATGGTTTTCTTCCTCTGTGCATGTCTATGTCTAAATTTCCCCTTTCTCTAAGGACCTTAGTCACACTGGATTAGGAGTCCACCCCACCCCAGAGTGACTTCATTTTCACTACTTACATCTGCAGTAACCCTATTTCTAAGTAAGCTAATATTCTGAGATACTGGGGGTTAAGACATTAACGAATGGATTTGATGGGGACGCAATTCAACTCATAACTGGTACTGTAGACTATGTAATCTAGAAAGGTCAGCCTCCCAGAGCACAGAGCTGGTTGGAGAGGGGGGTAGTGGAGACAGAATCTGAAGGAGCAAATGGAAGATTTCTCCCAGCACAAAGCTAAGGGTTATTTCAGTGTTTGGTGATCTGGGCTGAAAGGAGACAGAAAACAAGGAACCTGGGAGACAGAAGAAAAGTCAGAACAAGATGCCCCAGCAAGTGAAGAAAGTGGTTTAAAGAGTGATCATGGTGTCATACATGGCTGGTGAGTGAAGTAAGATGATTTTAACATTATCACTTCTTCGAGGGACTCCAAGGTGGAGACGACTCTAAGACTCCTGCCAACGTCAGGTTGCACAGACCATGCTCTAGGGACTTTTTATCTGTCAGAAAAGCCTGTGCTTGGAATAATTTTCCAGTATCCAAAAACCCACATTTTGAAGAACACTGTTTGCTTCGACTGGACCATAAGCACCCATTGATGAGTTAGAGCAGCTAATACTACTCTAGTGCTATATTAAACACAGTATAAGCAGGGGTAGATTAACTATTAATCTTTCCACTGCAATTTGGCTCACTGCCACAATACCTATGAAATGAAAAATAAATGATGTGGTATTAAGGATTGTCAACTAATATATAATCCCAAAGGGTTAATTCTGCACTAAGCCTACTTGAATTTTTTTTTAAAGAATATAACTAAACCATAAAGAACAAAGAGGCATGTTCATGAAGAACTCTTGCTGACCCCAAAGGAAAGAATGCCCCAACCATTCTGCCTTCTCACAGGCAGGGGAAGGGAGCAGGACTCATGAGACGGAGAACAGCTCTCTTCAGGGTCCTTGACTAAAGGTCACTGACTGACATTGTTGGCAGTTAAACTGAATGAATCAAGGCAGGTGGAGAAGTTTCTACCAGACCCTGTTCTGTGCCCTTATGAGACCACTGATAGAGCAGGGCCAGTCTGGGGGGTTGGTAAATGGGCCGTATTTTCCCAATGTGCTGTGGGGCTTTGGTGGACAGGCCCCGGGCAGCTTAGGGTCACTGTTCTGGGCAAACGGCCAAAACTAGAACATATTCAACTGATGGAGAGGGCCACAAACAGAGTCAGCAGGCAGCCTGAGGGCAAATACAGACGTCATGGCATCGGGTCAGAGAGAGCGTAGAGACAAGAAGGCCACAGGGCACACACGCTATGAGGTCTGGCCCTCTGAGGGTCACCAAGGGGGTGGATGTGCAGGCCAGAGGGCAGGCAGCAACAGCAGGAAGTCAACTCAACAGACCCAGGTGTGGAGGTCAAGCACAAGGCCCTCAGGAAATTTCAGAGCGCGGTAAGGGACTCGGATTCTGCAGTCAAGACTCTAGTAAATGGAAACACATGCTCTTGTCAAGGAGGTGACCGCTGCAGCAGTTTCCTGACCTCACTTTCTGGTCTTTTCTATGCTGAGAGTGGTGTCAAATGCCAGTTCCAGATGGCCTCTTCTGAGGCCTGCAGGTGGGAACTGGCAACTGGCAGCCAGCTGAGGTGGGGTGTGCAACAGCTGAGGAGAGGCAGAGGTTCTCCTGGAGGGAAAGCAGTGGTGAGGGATGCTTCAGTGCTGCCAACCCAAACCCCGATTCCTGCCTCTCCCTTCTTGCTTGTACTATTAAAATCAACGTCATTTAACTATCATTAATTCATTGAATGTTTTCTGCACAATGCAACGTACTTGCATTCATTGTCTCATTTAATACTCTAAGAATGAGGTAGATGCTTTGATTACTGTGTGACAGATAAAGGAACTTGAGTTAAAGAATGTGAGATCCTCACCCAAAATGACACAACTGGCAAAAGGATTAGAGTTCATTTTGTGTTACTCCAGACCAGGGTTAGCTTCACGAAGGCATACGCGAAGGCTTAATATCTCCGCTGTCACCATCTCGAACATTTTAATAATTTTTGACAAAAGCCCCCATTTTCATTTCACATTCAGGGGCCTGGCAATCTCTGTAGCTGGTGCTACACAGACCCCGTGTTGTTTACTTCACCTCACTGCCCTCCCACTATGACCTACTCCCATCTATTCATAAAATTGTGGACAGTTGATTTTCCAAGGCAATTTAAAACCATTTCATCTATTGTTGACTTTTTCCTGAAGGAAAATGGGAGAAGATATTGGCTGGAGCCAGGGGTTGACTTCAGTTTTGCATAAGCAGTTTGGAAAGCTAAAGGCACTGCATAGGTGGAAGAAATTATGAATGTGATCTTCACCAAAGGTTCTTGCACTTCAGGATGTGTTTACCTGACATCTCTACAAATGTTTAAAAATTAACGGCATTCAGCCAACCCTGGATGCTTTGCCTGCATGACTAGGAAAGAATTTTAGCTTAAACAGGGAAGCAAATGCATCCAATAACCCTATCAAAATGGGTATCGTTTCCTCTCTTTTTTTTCTCCATGTTGGACCACCTCCTCGGCACCCCCAGCGTAAAACCCTCAAGGGCAGAGCTAATCCTTCTCCCAGCCAGCACTGGCCCCAAGAAAGAACATTAATTTGCTGACCCGGGCCACCCTGTCATGCAGACATCCTCTGCCTTTCTCCCACACTGCTGTTTATCAGGACTCAGATGAAGCTCTCTCTGAGCAAGGACACAGAGCCGTGTATATGAAATTAAGTATGACTCCAGGAGCAGGGTCACTTGAGAGCTGCAAACTAACTTTTCATCTTCTTTATCAAGTTGGTTAAGAGTGCCAACTTCAGCAATTCCTGCTTGAACCAAAAACACTTATTGTCTAGGAAATAAGTCACTGGCTGCAGACATGGTAACAGCAGAAGATAGCTTCTTACATGGATTGCAATGGCTACTTAGCATTGCCATCTACGTCTGTCCGTTGTTGATGCGAGTCCAACGAAACTCCTCTCTCTGCCTAAAGTCACGGAAAGTAGGTTGGTGCTCAGCCTTCTCTCACCTACCTGTTTCCCAAAATATTAAAAAAAGGCCGTTCTAATTCATTCAGCATATCAGACTAAGAGTATTTGTTGAGTGCTGAGTCAGCTCTTACAGAAAATTGGGGTATTCATCTCTCACGACCAGTATGGACTAAGCAAGGATCAGAGGAAATGTGTATTGAGTCATGAAGCTACCGATTCAAAACAAAACAAAAACTCTTACTGTTGTTGTAACGTATTATTCTTATTGTAGGAAGGATCCACGCAAAATATCTTCATTTTGCTCTTGTCCACGTACACCTAATGAAGCAGAAGACAGAGGCAATTATTGAGCTTATTTGTGACATAAATTCATTCACCTGAGCTACCCCGTGGCAGGGAAAGGGACATCTGTGTTAAGGAGAAGTAGGGTCTCTTCTATATTAATCAGCTGATCCTGAGTTTATTCTTCTCATTTGCTTTATTCCCTTATTGTAGCCATTTTCAATGGAGCTAATTTATTTAGAGCAGTTTTAGATTTATTGAAAAATTAAGATTGTTCAGAAAGTTCTTATCTATTCTCACACATAGTTGCTTCTATTATCAACATCTTACATGGGTATGATGCACCCGTTACAGTCAATGAACCAATACTGACACATTATCATTGGCTAAAGTCCACACCTTAGTTTTTACCAACGGACTGAAGTCCATTGCCTTAGTTCTTTTACGTAACATCCTTGTCGATTCCAGGATCTCATCCAGGAAACCACATTACATTTAATCCTAGGCTCCTCTTGTCTATGACAGTTTCTCACACTTCCCTTGCTTTTGATGACCTTAACAGTTTGGGGGAGTACTGGTCAGATATTTTGTAGGATGTCCTGCTATTGGAATTTGTCTGGTTTTTTTTTTCATGATTAGACTTGAGTTATGAATTTCAGAGAGGAAGATTGCAGAAGTAAAGTGCCGTCTTCACCATATCACATTAGAGGGGCACACTGTCAGTATGGTTTATCACTGTTAATGTTGACCTTGGTCACTTGGCTAAAGTAGTATTCATCAGGTTTCTCTACTGTAAAGTTATTCTGTTGTTCCCCTCCCTTTCCATATTCTGTGGAACTAAGTTTCTATGAAGAGCCCACCCTTAAAGAGTGGTGAGTTATGCCCCCTACTCCTTTACAGTGGAGTGTTTACCTAAATTCTTACACTCAGAAGAACTGTCTCTTTTACTCCATTAGTTAATTAATTAGTTAACTGATATCAATATAGACTCTTGCATATTTCTCTTACACTTTGAGTTGTAATCTGTTACTACTTTAATGATTTAGGGGGCCAAATTTTTCCAGCTCCTGGCCACTGGGAGCTCTTTCAGTTGGCTCTTGTGCCCCTCTGACATACTCCAATTGAGTGTGTGTATGTGTGTGTGTGTGTGCGTGTGTCTTAGCACTTACTTATTTTCATGCACTGCAAGATGCTTCAGACTCATCTTGTATATGTCCTGCCCCTGTCCTAGAATCAATCATTCCTCCAAGGAGCCCTGGCTCCCTTTTGAAAGACCATTTCCATCTTTCATAATATTAGGAATCAACATCTGGGTGTGCCCATTGATACTGGGCTATTTTTTCTTTCTGCCTCCTTAGTTGATCAAGCAAATATATGTGTACATATTAATCTGTGTATACACACATATCTATAAATATTTCTGTTTAGAACCGTCCGTAACTATATTAGCCATTTGTTTTTCTCGTGTTCAGACAAATGAAGAAAATGATTTGCAAAGCTCCTCCCATCCCAACACAAGGCTTAAAACACCTGAAAATCATATTTGGAGCTAGCACCTCCTTCTGTCAGGCAGTGGTATGACAATCCCTTTGAAGAGCTTCCAGTCTCCTGCAGAAAAGAGATTTATATGCACATAATTTCAATAAAATGCAGCAATTTAATAATCTCATGTGAAAAGCACAGATTGCTAAAAAAAAAAAGTACACAGGAAGCCACGTGGAAGAGGATGCTACCTATGAATACATGTAACATGAGGTTAAGGAGACTGGACTTCATTCTGTAGGTGAATGGAGAAAATTATAACATGTAATGCAAGACTAAGTCTGCAGAAACCCAAGGCAAGAAGACCATTTCCAGTTTCCTGGGCACAAAAGCATCAAGACCTAATGGAAAAGAGAAATAGAGGCCAAAAATTGTGAAGTCTTTTTCCCAGTATAGTGTTGGTGTGCATGCTGTAGGAATAAAGAGGATGACTCTGGTATGTGGTGGTAGTTATTTCTTTAGCACTTACTATGTGCAAGTGCTATCTCTTCCTGGGAGATAGGAATTTTGATTAATACCACTGAGCAGATAAATAAGTCACATGGATGAAAGGTACAGCATAGAGAATATAGTCGAAGATACTGTAATAGCATTATATGGTGACAGCTGGTAGGTACACTTGTGGTGAGCATAACATAACATATAGAGCTGTGAAATCACTACGTTGTACACCCAAAATTAGTATAGCATTGTGTGTCAACCCTACTTCCAAAAAAAAAAAAGTAGCACAAAAAAAGAAAGAAAGGCTTAGAAAATGTTGGTTGTTTTTCTTTTGTTTTTTGTTTGTTTGTTTTTCTTTCTCTTTTTTTTACTTTTCATTTCTAAGAAGAAAACAATATGTTGATGCAAGCCTGGTGGTTACATCTAGATTAAAGAACAATAGCTTTTGGAGAGCAATAAACAGAACAAAGACAGGAGTCTCTTCCCCTTGAAATCAGTTCCAAAAAAATGCCTCCATAAAATGTTTGAGCTAAACCATTTCCATCTTTCATAATGAGGGGAAATGGGCAAATAAATCAGTTGGGAGTCTGCAGCCCAGTCCTCAGAGGTGATATCTCAGCCTGGTCTCTCCCTCCTCTGCTTGCTGGGATTTATGATCCCATCATTCATCATGTGTCCCTTCAGTGGAATTCTGGGTAAGATTAAGTAAAGCCACTGGGGGTTCAGAACTACAGTCCCACTACTTTGTGCCCACAATATTAGGATGAAACAAGGAAACATCACGCAGAGGCATAAAAAAATCCAATCAAGTTCATCAGCGCTTCGTGGTGTAAGAGGATCAAATGTTCAGAAAATATTTGCTGTTTGGGATTTTGCTTTTACCTGGAACTGTGTGGCATCTTACAAACCTCTTCAGAAAGACTAGCATTACTCTCTTCTTCAACTAATTGTGTTACTTGGTGAATTCACAAGGACTGGGTTTGAGCTCAGTCAGTCTGAACAGCCCTAAGTAGAAGGAAGAATATAAAACACTTTTAGAATGCAGACTATAAACCTAGGTGCAAGGAATGTATATTCACTAATAAAACCAGTTTCGGCTGGCTAAGCATGTGCCTCCTTTGTGATTAATAAAAGCAGAAATGCAATCTCTCCGCCTGCATAGTATAGAGCTCCCTATGTAGAAGGACGGCTTGCGGGTTTCAAACTTGCCTCACATTTATTTATATGTATTTTAAGCCTCACCACATTCCCCACCCCCTAGAAAAGAATTTAAGATGGATATAACTCCTATAATTCCTGTCTGAGGCCACCATGATAAAGCAGGCCTGCTTCCCTTGACAAGTGAATTCTTACCGCACAGGGTGGCTGTAAGAAATGTGTGCAGGGCTTTGTGCGCTAATCATATACAAATGTTGAGTAATTTAAATCACCACTTATTTTAAATTAGCATGTTCTTAACCTCAGTATAAGAAAAGGGTGCTAAGGACTGTGGGAGAGAGATGTTCTCTTGATAAGAGAGCAATAGGGTGACCAGAGAAAGTGAACAAATTAAATGCTTCACCATTTGAACACAAACCAAACCAGGGATATCCAGTAAAATTCCCAAACACTACTTTGGGTCAAATATTTTAAGATGGTTTCTTTCTTTCTTTCTTTCTTTCTTTCTTTCTTTCTTTCTTCCTTCCTTCCTTCCTTCCTTCCTTCCTTCCCTCCTTCCTTCCTTTTTCTTTCTTTCTTTCTTTCTTTCTTTCTTTCTTTCTTTCTTTCTTCTTCCTTTCTTCCTTTCCTCCCTTTCTCTCTGTCTTTAATTTTCATGCAGTCATAATTAATGCAATGGACCCTAAAGCAAGGTCAGGGTCAGGAATCTAGCTAAGCAAGTTCAAGGTCAGAAACGTAGCTGTAAGTTCTGCCACACCTTCTAACCTGACTGGCCCTGATTTAATAAGGCCCAAAGTCACATCCTCCCCTGCACCCAACTTGCAATTGGCTGCTTTAAGAGACAAGGCAATTAGTGGTAGAGAATGGTGAGAGAAATACTGCATTCCAGACACATCTGGGGAAGAGGAAAGGTCTTCCATTCCAGGATGTAGCCAGACAGAGGGGTGCCCACCAGAGTGAAAAATGAAAAACAGTCGTGATTTATAGGCTTGCAGTAAACTCATTTGAAAAGTTAAGGCATGCCATCCGAAAAAGCTTTGTATTGCCTCATCTTTTAAGGTAAGATGGGAATTTTAGGAGAAACGTTTCTGGCAGCTTCCACTGAACTAAATCATAAGGTGTTTCATAATTCCGTGTCAGTCAATTGTGCAACTGAGCAGCTTTTATTTTCCTCAAACACATAAGGCACCTAACTCTGCCCTCTGATATGTTTCTCTGCTCTGCAGCTAGCATGAAAACTTAAGTGTAGAGCTGGATCCTAGAACCTTACAATTGCTGGTAAGAGGACTTCTCAGAGAAGAACTTGGGCCACGCGTCTACTTCAGACGATGGATTTCAATATTCTAGGCTGTGATGTTTTTATCTATATTCTCTCTCTCTCATGTCAACATATTCCGAAATATCAGCGCTCTGAGGGAATGCCAACTGCATCACTAAAATGGCATAGGGCTTTACTTGGCTCTCTTACAGTTACATATTTGTTAACAATGTTCAGGGCCATATGGATCGACTGACAGTGGATGCTGTTGGTTCATTTCCCAGGTATGAGAAAAAGAAGGAAGGACCTGTTGCTCTTTTCTACTGTATTGTTTCCCAAATCATAACCTACTTTTCGTTTCTCACCACCACCACCGCCCTCGCTTTTGTGCACTGCTGTAAGGAAGGCTGTGCATTGGATCAGTCCTTGAGCATCAGAACTGGCCCAAGATCTCCGTGTTCCCTTCCCACCTCTGGATGAAGCCATAATCATTGAGAATAGACCCTGCCTTGCCACACAGGAAATTCCTTCCTAGTGTCTGCTTTTTTGATTAGCCAAACCTGATGGCCATTCTAGACCCATTGCCACAGGTCAGGTAATTTGTTTTCGGTCTGCCTCTTCCAAGCTTAAGCACTGCCACCAGCTGTCATTTGCCTCACATTCTGAGGCTTCAAGCCAGCCTTTTTCCACTCAGATGTCTAGCACCAGTTTTCTGGCTCCCAGGATGAGTCAGAGATTTTATGGAAATATGGTCACAAATGACGGATATCCCTGCAACATGGTCAGGCAGAGTGGGAAATATATTGACTAGTATAATCCACAATTAGAATGCCAACCAGTGGAAAAACAAAGTGTAGCTGGACCCAGGATCAAATGTGACCTAAATTTTAACTCCACCTCTTTCCATCTCTTGTTTCTGATTGCTCTGGCTGTCAAGTTCAGTCTCTTTCACACTATTTCTCATTTTAATTTTTTTCATGGTGACTTATTTTGAGAGAGAGAGAAAAAACAGGGGAGGGGCAGAGAGAGAGGGAGAGAGAAAATCCTAAGCAGGTTCCGTGCTCTTATTCCAGATCCCAATGCAGGGCTTGATCTCGTGAACTGTGAGATCATGACCTGAGCCAAAATCAGGAGTTGGATGCTTAACCAACTGTGCCACTCAGGCGCCCCTTCCTTCTCTATTTTATAGGGAGCATGACAGCACACGGCATCTGAGTTTTGTATCTTATGGCCTCTGCCACTTAATGGGATTTGTTCCAACACTACAGACCCCAAGTTCAGAAATCTTTGTGAAACGATTCATTGGTGTAACCAGATTTTATATTACTCATATAATTTATTGTAGAGGAGAAAAAAGTGCCCAAGGTAGAAGAGAAATTCATATTGACAGCCATAATGTAGACACGTTTTTTCTCCACAGTAGAGCTCAGATATTAAAGACTAGTGCTTTGTTCCTAGGGAAAAAAATTCCAGACGTACCTGATGAAATCAGTGAAACTTGGAAGAGTATAACCATTTAAGAAACCCTCTTATTCTCTAGGAAAAAAAAAATCTTTACCTCCTGATACTTGGTTTATAAAATAATCTTCACCCTATAGCTAGGACATATAGAGTTTTGGAAGCTTGCCGCAGTTGGAAATTATTAGAGGTAAAATTTCAATTTGGATTCTTAAAACGGTATATAAAATAACCTTTAGTCTCAGGATAACCATATATAAGGAAGAGAGTTATGATGAATTGTACTTGTTCCAATGGTTTGGGTAGAAAAAGACCAAAGTACAACTGAAAGAAGGTTAAATAAAAAGGAAGGAATTTATTGTATTTGTTTTGTTTTAAATAATGGAGTGCTTTAAGGAACTCAAGATCAGGAATGTGTGGGTCTCTTTGAAATATGGTGACTTTCATTGTAGCCATGTAGATGTGTCTAAGGGGAAATGCCGTGTAGACAATGTCATGGGTAGCAACTAAACCAGTTCAATTTAGCCAATCTTTTTATTAAGTAGCTTTTTTTTTAATGTGCACAGCATTTCACCCCTCAACTTTTCATGCTTGTCAATCTACATGTTCTATCATAACACTTAAATGAATTAACTCTTTTAAAATTAAATTTGGTGTACCACTAAAAAAATACACGGATACATATTAAGTTTGATTTGCAGCTCACTCTGCTATCATGAAACAAAATGGTGAGTAATAAAAATGTTGAATGAGCACATCTCTTCCCACAATTTTTAGTAACTATCAATGACATTCACTAAAAAGAGAGGTCTAGAGTTCACAAAAATATGTAGTATTCAATAATGGAGCTGTCCCCACATAATATGGAGAAAATGGTTGTATCATTTTAAGTCAACTTAGGCTATGTTGAGGAAAAACTCTGAGTCTCCCCAGTCAAAAGATTTAAGTAAGTTCATGCACGACACATCCAATGAGACCAGTCTGGATACCATTTCCTGAGCATATCCTTGCTCTCACTGCCTCAAGGTCTTGGCTCAAAGTGTTGGCTCAGTGTAAAATGTCTTCCTTTCCCTCAAATAGGTAGACCTATCTGTTTAGGTCTTCTATATTGCCTTCAAAATTCAACTGAAATTCTGTCTCCCCTGGAAGCCCCACAACCTTCAAATTCCCCAGAGTAAAGTATTCTTTTCCTTGCACTTGCTTAACAAGATGTTTGTACATGTTTTGGTTTTGGTTTGGTTTTGTCTTGTTTTTTTGTCTTTTCAGAGTCAGCCTTGCATCATAGTGTGTGTGTGTGTGTGTGTGTGTGTGTGTGTACACACATGTGTGGATAGATGGATGGATAGATAGATGGTAGATGATAAATAGATAGATAGACAGATCGATAGACACATGATAGTCTCCACTAGATTTTGAGCTTCTGGAATAGAACTGCCATAACTTTTTTCCCCCTATCTATTTCTTTAATCATTAACTAAGTATGTCTGAGTGTCCATATTCAAAGTTAGGCATTGTGGAGCTACTAAGACAAAGCAGACTGTATTCGATTCTCTAAGAACATACAATGTAAGAAATAAAAGACAGGCAGAAAATCAATCTAGTACAAGGTAAACATAAGTGACTTAGAGACATAAAGATGAAATGTAAGAGAGTTCTGTGAACATGGAGATCATTTCCACATTGACAGAGAGAGGGGGCTGAGAAGGAGCCTCTAGAAAACGAGAAAAGACTTTGTGGAACAAGACAGGTTTTGAAAGTGTCCACTGAGGATGGGTAGGATGTGGATGTGGGGGTGTGTATATTCCCCAATGAAGGGAAGCAGCATGAGTAAAAGCAGAAGCAGGGAGAGCAGAAAGGTGGATTCAAGGGGACCATGAGATGCCACAAACAGTGAGAAACTGTTGGAATGGAAACCCATGTCATCCTGAGCAATCTGGACAGTATCTTCTCATTAATCTGGACCCACCAAAGAAGTGGACAAAAGCAGAAGAGTCTGCGTGTGTGTTGGGGGACGTCCATCAGGCTGCATCAAGAATATAAGCAAAAACTGATGAGGTCCAAGCCTGAAGTAGATACGATGGGACTGGAGTTCTTCCACGGAGACTTGACAAGGCTTGGCTTTTGGTTGCACCTGGAGGGCCAGGGAGGAGAAGAAGGGGGTCCTCAAGAGAGAGGGGGATGGTGCTGCCATTGACTAACGCAAGGAACATATGAGGGTTGAACAGATTGGATGGTGGCAAAACATGATTCCAGTAGAAATGTCAAGGAAATGTTTTTCTCTTTACATCTGCTTCCCAATTCAGCATCTGACAAAGTCACATAAAAATGAGTTAATAAATGTTTACTGAATTGATATGAATTTATAATAAACATTAAAACTCTATGGTAACAGTCGTGGAAATAAAATATTGTAGAGACATCATAAAACTTATGCCTGTCATCAAGGTAGACAATCGTGCCATTTTATAGACTCTTTCCTGGCCCATGTCCAGCTACCATCATGGAAAATTCTCATTAGTTGGAAAGCAAATGATTCTCTAGGTGGCTACCATAGGTAAAGCACTTAGGTATTTTTTAAATTATATCTTATAACATCGCCCAACTCTATTTCATTAAAGAGGTAATGGAGTTTGGTTATCCAAGAACTTTCAGATAGCAGGTAACAGCAAATCCTGCCCCAGGCACTGTTCCAAGCCCTTCACAAATATTACACCTTTTATTCCCTGTAACTCCTGTGGCCGGTATTATTATCTTCTCCATTTGAGGTATGAGGAAACCCTGGCATAGGAAGTTCAGTAGTTAGAGCAAGGTCACACAGCAAGCAAAAGTCAGATCCAGGACTTGAACCCAAGTGGGCTGGTGCTAGAATTCATGAGCTCAACGGTCACCTTACATACATACATGCAGCCTCTGCATACTTGAGTGGCATAGTGTGATTGGGAATCAAGTCTAGCCGGTGCCAGAGCTCATGTTTTCCCTTCCACTTTTTCTCAGAGAAAAGTTTGCTGAAGCTTCCCTCCAAGAAGGGAAGAAAAAAGTGTTATTGAATGATTGGCCCAGGATCGGATGGAAATGAATAGTGACACCCATTACTCATGATTCCTAACACCAATTTAGGTTCATGTTGCCTTGCTACCAAAGAGTTAACCCTGTACAGGCTATAATTATGCATTTTAGGAATATCTTTCAAAAAATATAGGTGTGTACTTTAGTTATTTATGTTATAGGAAACATTGTAGTTAAAAATCTTTGGGAGCAGAGGTGAATACTTGATAAATATAATTAGTGACTTTCTGTGGTTTTTACAAATCAAACTTCTATGATAAATTTCTCAAAAAAAGGTAATTTTGCTTATCCACATTCAGATTTCTAGGTGCAGCATATTATCATGAATCCCCCAATCATCCTTTAGAAACACTACAATATAGGGTTTTATTGTAGCTGTCTTTTGAGGTTGCAAATTGTTAACATCTGTCTCTTAGTATTTTTTTCCCACAATACTCTAAATACTCTAATCTCTGGTTATCCTACTAATAACTATAATTTTCTAGTCAGCTGCTATCTCTCAAGGTAGTTTAAAGGTCATTTTTTGCAATACATAAAGAAGCTTGTGAAGAAAGTGGACGTGATTTATTTTTTAGCAAGTTGAACTCCTGTTTGGATTTGGTTTTGTATCCAAGAAGAAAGAGTCTCTGTCTAGCGATTTTGCTTCAATCTCTTATTTAGTCCCAGCATGATTAATCTGGTCTCTTTCATTACATTTTACTTCTGTTACCTGATGTTATTCCTAATAGGGAAACAGATATTATTTTCAGAAACATAATTAAAAAATACATTTATATTGTACTTTTTATATTCAAAGTGCTGGTTAACCCATATGTTATCCCTACAAGATAAAAGCATGCTGCACTTTCCCCTAGAGAGACATGTTCCTGAAAACTCTCTTAATCAAGATTTGGAGAATTACATCCACTTCATTTTCTGCAGCACCACGGATGCTGCAGAAATTACAAAACTTGAATATATTTGTGTAAAATGCACACATTTTCATTTATTGAAGGTGCCGATCAAAATATAGAAGAGCTGCATACACATAAGCTATAGTGAACAGATGGTGAGTTATTTGGTTTTTGTTTGTTTGTTTTGCCTTGTCTGCATGCATTTCTTTCTCGTGATGAGGAAAAAAGCCTGGATTTCCTTTGGGTAAAATTAATCTTTACTCAACACGTTACCTACAGCTCCAGAGCATGACCATTAGATAGCTATAGTGACCCATTCAGGGACAAACATGTGACCCACCCTTAGCCAATGAGACGCAAAATGAGGAGTCTGCAAGAGCTCTTTTGGAAAGAAATATTCATCTTATTCCCAGTTGTGTTGCTCACCTGGTAGGATACCAGTATGGACTTGGCCATGTTAAAATGGCTACCATGGGGAAAAAGTCAGTCTGAAAGAATAGTCAAAGCAGGCAGAAATTAGATGTAAGAAACAAGGAGACACAGTATCCTGATGCCAGGCCTGAATCTAGCCCCACCCTATGATTACATGAAATGGGTTCTTTCCACTTAAAAATGAGTGGCACCCAATTAGTACAGAAGCACAATCAAGGTCTCTAGATATTAATAAAACTCCAATTTTATTGTAGCAGATAGTAAGTATGAAGGGAATTTTAATGGAACATTCTAAATGAAAATAACTGAGCAGGATTAAGTAAGAAAGGCTTCAGGCAAAGCATTATGAATGATGTTTTGACTAGAGCAAATAGTTATGAGGTGGTAGCTAATATCTCAGCATATGTTTGTATAAGGGTTTGTTACAGATTGACTTGTGTACCCTCAGAATTTATATATATTATATATATTTATATATATTATTTTTTATACTATAATATAAATAGATACACCATATGTGTAATTATATTATAGATTATAATCTATATTATATGTTTATAATATATATAATACATTAAGTACCTAAGAAGGTAACCTTGCTTGGAAATAGAGTTGTTGCAGATTTAATCACTTAAGATGGGTTCATACTGGAGTAGGGTGGGCCCCCTAGTCTAAGATGACTATTGTCCTCATAAGAAAAGGATATTTGGACAGAGACACATCCAGGGAGAACAGCATGTGGAAATAAATGCAGAGATGAGACAATGCTTCTACAAGCCAGGGGATGTCCAGGATTACCAGCAAAGCACCACAGCGTGAAACAGATTGTCCCTCAGAACCCTCAGAGAGAAACAGCCCTACTGACCCTTTGATCTTGGAGGTATAGCCCCTTGAACTATGGGACAACAAATTTATGTCTGTTAAGCCACCCAGTTGGTAAAGTACTTTGTTACAGCTGCCCTAGCAAACTAATACAAAGACTAAGAATAATTACAGATGAAGACAAAAACACATTCCATGGGATAGAAAAGAGTCAAATGAAATAGGCATTGACCAAAGTAAACTAACATTTGCTTTGAAGGTTCATAGTTTAAGGACTAAATTAGGATGACGATTTCATAATGGAGATAAAAAATATATATATGAGAAATAATATTAGAGGAAAACTTGAAAATTTATAGAGAATGGATTATCGGCATGTAGGTTTGGATGAAAACTATTTTGTTTTTTGTTCCTTGTTTTTTTGAGGACTTCAAAACTATGTGATTGGAAAATTAGAAACTGATAGGACATTTCCCATGAGAGAGTTGGGAAAGAATTGTGATATGGAGTGAGAAATTCTAGTATAGCCTGAGTCATACCACACTTTTAGCTTGTCATCATCTGGTAGACGTTTCGACCAAGGGAAACAGTGTCATACCAATAGTGGGACAGGTGACATTTTGTGTGTCCTGATGTGATGCTCTTAGTAAAACAAAATTCACCTATTGGTATTTTTCCAAAATTATTTAACCTGCATCAAGTTGTGAGGAAACAATCCAACAAATACAAACTCTTGAATGTTTTACCAAACCTGGTCTTCTCAAAACATATTAATTTCATAAAAGTCAAAAAGAGTTGGTGGAACTGATCTAGATTAGAGGAGTATACAGACATATGACAGCTAGAGGAGTATGTGATCCTTGAGTAGATCCTGAATCAGAAACAAACAAGCAGGAAAATAATAACAAAAACAAACAAAAAAACCACAGGGCTGAATAACTTATTGGGATCATTTGAATATGGACCCTATATTAGATTAACATTAGATCAGAGTTACATTTTTTTTTAATTTTTTAACGTTTATTTTTTTTGAGACAGAGAGAGACAGAGCATGAATGGGGGAAGGGCAGAGAGAGGGGGAGACACAGAATCCGAAGCAGGCTCCAGGATCTGAGCCATCAGCCCAGAGCCCGACGTGGGGCTCGAACTCACGGACCGTGAGATCGTGACCTGAGCTGAAGTCGGATGCTTAACCGACTGAGCCACCCAGGCGCCCCTTACATTTTTTGAATGTGGTCACACCATCATGGTGAGTTTATTTTACCCTTTCAACTTTTCTGTAGGTTTGGTATTGGGGAGGAGGCACTTAAAGCAGCTGGCCTGTGATCCATTTTTGTTTCCATTAATAAGGGATGTGATCCCAAGAAAAGAGAAAAGATGGGTGACCTGGTTTTATCTCCACATATACATTCTGATGACTGGAAATCTTGATAAATATGATACTCATATTTTCAAAAGAGAGAGTCCAAATCTATGGAACCTTCTTAGCTTTGGTTTGGGGTTGCTTAAGGTAAACACATCTCGGATCTACGGATTTATGGGGCTTGGATCCCTAGAAAATGTCATGTCAGGTAGGTGACCATCTGGGGTACAAAACTGAGATGTTTCATAACCAAAGTGCTGTCTGCTGTGTGAGCGAACCTGTGTACCTTAGTTAGAGACCTCATCTCATCAGGGTCAAAGTGTATGTGTGTGCGGGAATAAAGGAGTCAGGGAATCACCCTCAGCCTTCCACATCTGTCCCACACTTCACCTGTGACTTTCAGTTGTTAGTCTCTGAAATTACTAGGATAGGTTGGTTCTGGAAAGGATCCTTAGTTGTGAAACTCTGTTTTGACAATCTGATCCTTTGTATGAGCTCAGCTATTTTTCAAGTTAAAAAGTTCTTCAGAGAGCACAGGATGTCAGTTTTAAAATTTTTCACATATAAGATTTGGATTAGATCTGCAAATGATGGCAGAGGTTGGCCTCTTAAAAAAAGTAGAGTATGATTTTTTAATATAATTTATTATCAAATTGGCTTACATACAGTACCCAGTGCTCATCCCAACAAGTGCCCTCCTCAATGCCCATCACCCACTTTCCCCTCTCCCCCAACCCCCATCAACCCTCAGTTTGTTCTCAGTATTTAAGAGTTTCTTATGGTTTGCCTCCCTGCCTCTCTGTAACTTTTTTCCCCTTCCCCTCCCCCATGATCTTCTGTTAGGTTTCTCAAGATCCACTATGTTCAGAGTAGTATTAGGTTCACAGCAAAATTAAGCAGAATATACAGAGATTCCCTGTATCTCCCTGCCCCCACAGATGTATAGCTTCCCTCATTCTCAGTATCACTCACTGGAATGGCCCACTTGTTACAACTGATGAACCTACATTGACCTATCATTATCACCCAAATTCCATACTTTACATTACCGTTCACTCTTGGTGTTGTACGTTCTACGGGTTTGGATAAACGCATAATGATATGTATCCACCATTATGGTATCATACAGAGTAGTTTCACTGCCCTACAATCCTCTGTGCTCCTCCTGTTCACCCCACCCTTTCCCTTCTAACTCTTGACAATCACTTATTTTTTAACTGTCTCCATAATTACGCCTTTTCCAAAATGTCATAGAGTTGGAATCATATGGTATGTAGGCTTTTCAGATTGGCGTCTTTCACTTAGTAATGCGCACTTAACTTTCTTCCATGTCTTTTTCGGAGCTTGATAGCTCATTTCTTTTTAGCACTGAATAATATTTCATTGTCTAGATAGATCACAGTTTATCTATCCATCCACCTACTGAAGGACATCTTGGTTAGGTTGGGCTTTTAATGTGTGTATCACTGATACTATGGCCAAGTCTCACCAGTGTTGCTGTTTGTCCTGGTAACAGAGGCCATGAAGCTATGAGCAACAAGGCCCAGGGTTTAGTCACCAGCTTCTGAGGGTCAGGAATCCGTGATGCAGCTGCAAAAGCCTCTTGGTCCCTGACAGGCCTCCTCTGGAGTCTCAGTGGAGTCTCCTCCAGCTTTCCTGTCTTCTGGCCCTCAATTGCCTGCATCAAATCCCTTTCTGTTCAAAATATCTAAAGTGATTTCTGTTTCCTGCACTGAACTCTGAGTGATGTAAATAGTAAACCAAATACAGTGAAAACTTGTTCCGCCACGTTCCGCAAAACGGCAAATATTTCTGATAAATTTTAACTTGATAAATGAGTAGTATGCAATAGACTAGTATGTGATGCTGAATGTCACATGATCACAACTGAGCCAATGGTTCTCTCTCTCTCTCTCTCTGTGTCTGTCTGTCTCCGCAGGATTGTGGGTGATCATGTCTTATGCTCAGATGCTCAGTCTCAGGCTTCAGTGTTTGGCAGAAATTGGTGATTTTTCAAAACGTTGGAAGATGCCCACAACTGGCACTCATGTATTTTTTGTCACTACAAAACACCTCTGGACAGTCTTTTGCTTTTCCATGCAAGAGTGAGCTTAGGAATGCTTTGCTTCATTCTAGTCAGGCTGCCTGCAGATATAGAAACTTTTCTCTGCTGCCTTATTGTCAGTGACATTAAAGACAGTATATGACAAGAGTTTATTAATACTGGACTGTGGTCAACATTGCACACATGTATACAATGGCCCCCATGCAGAAAAAGATCCCATTGAGCCAATAGATCGCAGTGATTCTGTTAGTGATAGTGAAAGTCGTCCTACCCAATAACCCTCCTCTCTCTTGTCTCCCTCATAACAGCCATGAAGGTTTGCAAAGGTAAGTGCAGGTTTATTTTTCTTTATATTTTGTATTTTCTCTATTATCTTGTATTATATTTGTAATATGTTATATTCTATTTTGTATATGAATATTTGGGGATTGTGGAGCAAATCATCCGAGTTTCCATTATTTCTTATGGGGAAATTCACTTTGATATACAAGTGCTTTGGATTGCAAGCATGTTTCCAGAACGAATTATGCTCGCAAGCCAAAGTTTTACTGTAATTTTTCATTTGGAGATGTTTTTTTCTCAGCTTCTGGGTTTGTATACATCAACATTTTGTCTATCTCTAAGATCTTTAAAAATTTAAAATAAAAACAATAGACATATCATTTGACCAAGCAAAAATAAAAATAAAACAATAAAAAAACCACAGGGACAACCTGTCATGTTTTAGAATGTATAGGCTTTATTTAATGTATATATCTTTTAAGATAACTGTCCATGCAATTGCCAGGGCTTTTTCCCCCTCTGCATGCACGTTCAAGTATCTGAATTCTTATTAAGAAATATAACAAATGCACTGAATTTTTTTTCTGGATGCAAAAATGGTTTGAAGATTATTCGAATCTATTTTTTTTTTTTGATCAGCAGATATCACAGCAAACTAAATCAGAATCTAAAATTGTTAATGCCATATGTGTCATTGATTTCCATCTTGCCAATTAAATAAAGGTTACCGCCTGGGCGCTTCAAAGATTGCCTCTCTCCCTGGGCACTATCACAGTGATTCAAGTCAGCCAGGACACTCTCTTTGGCAGTCCCCAAGTTCCCTCCGCAAGAATGAAAGGCAGAACGGCTTCTGGGAAAGTCTTCACTTAGGGAATGGAAGGATTCCTGCTAACCAGAACTCCAATTTGCTGACCTTTCCTTGCTCATTAAAAAGGCTCATCTTTTCTGTTTTCCCCAAGAGACAAGAATTAATTCAACAAGCATTTATGAAGCACCCACGAGGTGCCAGGCATTGAGCCAGACTCTGGGATGCTAAGAAAAATAAAAGATGCGAAGCTGCGTTCCTGTCCCCCATAAGGTCTGACGTTGATTAGATGGTTACATAGTTAGCTTTAATGTCATGTGATCGGTTCTTTGAATTAAGTGCTCTTGGCTAGCATGGAGGCAGGAAGAGTCCAATCTCACTGAAAGGAGGGAACTGATTAGCCAAGTAGAGAAGGAGGTGACATTCGAACTCAGTTGTGAAGAATAGACAGGGCTTATCCAGGCCAGAGAGATGGAAGGATGAAAGAATTCCAAGGAAAATAAATCCAGCATGAGCCAAGGCAAGAAGGCAAAAGAGGGCCAGCCTTGGTTAGGAAACCACCAAGAGGGCAGCTCAGAACATGTGAGGGTGAATTTCATGTGTCAACTTGACCAGGCCATGGGGAGCCAGAGATTTGGGCCAGCTTTACTCTGGGTGTTTCTGTGAGAGGCTTTTTGGATGCGATTAACGCTTAATTTAGTAGACTGAGTAGAGCAGATTCTCTTTCCTAATGTGGGTGGGCCTCATCTAATCAGTTGAAGACCTGAATAGAACAAAAAGGCGGAGCTGCCCCTAAGTAAGAGAAAACTCCTGCCTGACTGCCTTTGAGCGAGGACATCGTTTTAGGGTTTTTGGACTCAAAACTGAAACATTTGCTCTTCCTGGTTCTCAAAGCATCCAGACTAGAACTACACCACTGGGTCTTCAGGGCTTGCCAACGGCACATCTTGGGACTTGTCAGCCTCCATAGTCTCATGAGGCAGTTCTACACACACACACACACACACACACACAGTGTGTTGGTTCTGTTCTCTAGAGAATTCTGGCTAATACAGCAAGGGAGGTATAAGATGAGGTTGGAACAATAAACAGAACAATAACGTAAAGAATCTGGCAGCCTGTTCCATGTATGTTAGAAACAGCGAAAGTTTCTTTCCAGTATTGTAATTGTCATTGTTGACAATTTTGCCATTTATTTCTTGGGTGGACAAGACACCCTTCTGAGTGCTCTACAGGTATCAACTCATGTATTTCGGACAGCCCATTTCTGAGGGACGCACTATCTGGATCCCCTGTCTCCAGAGGCAAACATGAGACACACAGAAGTAACCTGCCCTGAGCCTCCTGGCTGATGAGTGGCAAAGCCCGGGGTGGAACCCAGACAGTCACATCTCTGGAGTCTGCACTCTGTTACTGCTTTGGTGATGCTCTGATCTCAAACTTAATTCCATAGGTAGCTTTGATCACAGGGACACAGATCAAGTTTGCCATCTTTCTAGATGATAGTGTTGGTAAAACAGAGAGTGGGTCAGGGAATGGAAAGGACAGAATACTGCAGAAATTTGAGCTGAGACATGGTGATGTGGTAAGGGTCTGGCCTAGACCAGAAGTGCTGGGAGCCGAGAAGCCTGTCTCAAAACAGCGTCGCCAGGATTTGGTAACTTATGGGATGTTGACAGTGAGAAAAAAGAGGTAAGAATCAGCGTGGTCAGGAATCGCTGCATGATTACCTGAGCTGGCAAGCATGTCGGGGGAGGGGAGAAGACAGCCGAAGGTGATTTAGAATGGAAATTGAGACATCCACAGATAGAAATTTGGATTTCAGTTCAGAAGAGAGATCAGGAATAGAGAAATCTGGCAGTCGTATTAGTTTTCCTAGGCCTGTCCTGACAGAGTATCACAAACTTGGCGTCTTAAAGCAATAGAAATGTATTCTTTCACTGTTCTGCAGACCAGAAGTCCAAAATCAAGGCATGGACAGAGCCACACTCCCTTGGGAGGCTCCTGTGTATATGGGTTGAACCCCCTCTATTTCTTTCTCCCCCCTCTATCTCTTTTTTAAAGAACATCAGTGATGGCATTTGGGGGGCATGTAAATAACCCAGGATTATCTCTTTATCTCAGTATTCTTTTTTTAAAAAATTTTTTTTTGACATTTATTCATCTTTGAGAGACAGAGAGTGAGTGGGGGAGGAGCAGAGAGAGGGAGACACAGAATCTGAAGCAGGCTCCGGGCTCTGAGCTGTGTCAGCACAGAGCCCCATGTGGGACTCGAACTCACTGACTTCAAGATCGTGACCTGAGCCCAAGTCGGACGCTTAACCAACTGAGCCACCCAGGCGCCCCCTCCTTATCTCAGTATTCTTAATCATATTTGCAAAGATCCGTTTTCCGGGTTAAGTAACATCTATAGGTCTCAGGGATTAGGACCTGGTAAATTGGGGTGGCTAGTTTCTAGCCTCTAGCAGGAGTCATCCGGATGTGGAAGGTTAGAGGGGAGGTGACTCCCAAGGGTGAGAGATAAGAGGAAGCCACCCTGGGAGAGGGGAAGCAGCACCCCACCCCCACCCCCGCTTCAAGTCCCACTTTGCCCCAGCTCCCGAGCACCCCCACCAAGTGGCCTCAGAGCTTCAGATCTCGTGTTCTCCCCTGTCAAATGAGGCAGCTCGACTACTTGATTTTTCTCTCAAGAAGAAAATGTTAAGTGTGCATTTCATCTAAATAAGTGTGCGGAGTCATTTGGAGCCATGGCTGTTTCAAAATAATATTACTTTACCTCAATAACAGTATTAAAATGAGAGGATAAATCCAAAATTGTCCTTAATCCTTTCATTTGACCAAATCAATGTTTTTATTTGTATGACATTTTGGAGTCCTCGAGCACATATTCAATTTTTACATATTGGCCACACTTTTATAGGTAGAATTTTATCATCGGTTTTCGTTATTTAAAATGTCACCATGATGATTTTTCCATTCTGTTACCATCCCTTTTCTTCTAATCCCCCACGTTCCCTCCTTGCCCACGCTGCTACATTGTGCAGTTAAAAGAGATGCTTTCTGTATGAGTGGGGCCCCTGACGCTGTGCAGCGCCAGCCCTAGGGACAACAATGGGAAGCCACCTCCTGGAATGACGCAGACTTGCACCCCAAGGGCCCGCCGCTGCACCAATGCTGAACCCTTTCAGTTAAAGGTTCTTTTCTGTTCCGGGGCACCTGGGTGGCTCAGTCAGTTCAGCAGTCAACTCTGGATTTCAGCTCAGGTCATGATCTCACAGTTGGTGGGATCGAGACTCGTGTCCGATTCTCCATCTATTTGTCCTTCCCTCTCTCTCTTTCAAAATAAATAAATAAACGCTTTTTTTTTAAAGGTGTTTTTATTTTCCAAACTAGAAGTCTAATTCCTACCCAGGTGAAAATACATCCGAACGCAAATACTTGAAGTAACGTCTCAGAAAGCTTTCATTTTAGATGATGCTTGAGACAATACTTTAGAGAGTTAAGATATGTCCTATATTGAACTTGGTGAGATTTTCACTTAGGTGACACCTCCACTATCGCTGCTCAAAAAATTAAATCCCATTCAAGCATACCTGCTACAAGCTATATTGACACCATTTTTCAGGGCATAAAATAACCGCTACAACCAAGTCCCAACGTCAGTCATATCTACCCTGCATGGAAGTGTGGAGCATAATGTGAGACTGCCCCACTTTTCTGCAATAAATAGCAATCTGAATATAGCTGCAAAACTTCTGAGCCATTCTTGGAAATGTATTTATTCTATTTGGTCTTTTCTTTTTTCTTTTTTCTTTTTTTTTTTTCAGGAGGACTCTTCCCTTAAATAACCTCACAGTCCACAGGCACATGCTTATATACACACACTCTCTCTCTCTCTCTCTCTCTCTCTCTCTCTCTCACACACACACACACACATACACACACATACACATCCCATGGGGAAAAAATTTGCTTGAACTACCAAAGTCTGTTATAATCAATTTTTGTTCAGTACGTATTAAATTTTGAAATTGCACCAAAGAGCACAAAACTAAAAGAATCAATCATCCTTTCTCATGTCCTTCCAGGACAAAATTAGCTCGAAATGGTCATTCTTGTTTCTTTCCTCTGGAAGAGAAAAATAGGTAGCATATAGGTGAGAGTTAAAGTCTAGGATATCAAACACCTGCTATGGGGGAGTAAGGTTCTGAGTGTGGGGATTTAGTGATATTAAAGGGGTTACAGTTCACACAGGTGTGCAGAGAGCGGTGAAAAGACTGTGTGTAGCTCAGCACCCCGTCACACCAGACACAGATACTTTGGCTCATGGCTGCAATTAGCTGCCATTATGCTTCTTTGTTCTCTCTGGAGGAAGCTGCTGGATGTGTGTGCTTGGGCAAGTTATTTCACCCGTCAGAGCCTCAGTTCCTGCATCTGTTGGTGAAGATGAACTAATAGTGCCTTCCTTAAACAGATGCTGACAGGTTCGAATCAAATGATGTATGTGAAATAGAGGCCAGTGCCTGGTGCATAGTAAGTGTTCAATAAATCTTAGCTGCATTATCCAGCCCCTCGTTTTGTGGAATGGTTTAGTCACCCATCCTAATCATGTCATTTGGCCAGGGATTCCTTGGGGACAGTTTGTGTGAATCCCCATCAGTCTTTCCATCTCCCTGCTCTGACCTCCAGCCTCACCATGTTGTAGCCCTGTGAAAATTCCACAGCCACCCAGTGGGCCATGTTGTAATACACAAGCCTTTGGGACTGGAAGTCCAGTTACAGCCCAGCATCAGATGGTGAATTTACTTATTCACTTGAGTGTTAAACATGAAATCCTGGAGGACACAGAGTACCAAACAGTGGTAGGTACTGGCCTCCCAATGAGTTAAATGAAACCAACACATTTGAACCTCCAGATTGGCCTGTAATTGAAAAAAAGGTTGGCACCATGTGGTTTTCCAGCTTTCCAAATGACACTGTGACCTTTTGGTTTTCATTTTCTATTTATCTGTTATTGAGTATCTTTGGAAACTGTGATGCCAACACAACAGAACTCCGTGGCAGATTTTCATTTCATCGCAAAAGGGATCAAATGATAGGAATCAAAGCTGTGAAAATGTCTTACTTTAAATTACTTAAACAATAAATTTAAAAAAAAATAATCTCTGTCATCTGAGAACTCATTGCTGGAAAGGTCCTTAAATCCTCGAATGCAATGATTTATTTTCTCAAATGGAGAAACTGAGATCTAGAAAAGTCAAAGAGTTTCATCCAGGAAGCCTCTTAAAATTACCCATCTGTGGGTAATTCTTTTGGGGATTTGATTATATGACTCATTATCTACAATGATTCATTTAGCTACATAATTGATCAAGTTAACTGTATAATCTATGCAACTGACCAATCTTTACCAAATGAGAATTAGGTTTTACACTACATAATTCTCCATGGTTTTGATATGTCATCTAAATCATTCATACCAATACTCTGATAAAGGTATTATAACACACCTCTATTAAGATAACTATGGGTCACTTGAGTGGCTCAGTTGGTTAAGCAGCTGACTCTTGATTTAGGCTCAGGTCATGATCTCACCGGTTCATGAGTTCAAGCCCCACATTGGGCTCTGCACTGACAGTGCAGAGCCTGCTTGGGATTTTCTCTCCCTCTCTGTCCTTCCCCACTCTTTATACTCTCTCTCTCTCTCTCTCTCTCTCTCTCTGAAAATAAATAAACTTAGAAAGAAAGTTAAGTCTGTGTAGTGACAGGTGTTAAATAGACTCATTGTGGTCATTTCACAACATACAAAATATTGAATCATTCCATTTACACTGGAAACTAATATAATGTTGTACGTCAACTGTGCCTCAATTAAAATAATAAACTTCTACCTTTTTTGAGAAAAAGATGAGAAATTCAGACATGGAAACTGTCGTTCGTTTATCACCGGCTCCATAGCCGGCAAGTGGCAGAGGTGAAACTTGAACCCAAGTGTTTTGGTACTCTGTTCCATGCTCCTCCTAAGGAAATTTCTCTAAGAATAAAGAATAACTTGTCACAGGGAATTATTTTATTGCCTAAGAACTAGACCAACTGGAAATGGAGCACGTTTTGGAAACGTGGTGGAGGCAGGGCCACCGGGGATAAAGAAAGGATTTAGATAGATTTAATCATAAAATAAAGACTTTAACTACTTACCAATATTGTTGCAACTTAGGCCTGAATATGCAAAAGTTTGGTAGGAGAAAGGTATTTGATTTGGTTTTCTGGGATTCAACCCTATGTTCCCAAACTAGCCCCTATGTGTAAAGAAACATCTGAAGCTCAAACCAATCATAAAAGCTCCCTAAACCCCACCCCCCCCCCCGCAAAAATATTTTCAGTGGGTCCAAGAATTCCATCCTTACTTTTCCTGAAGTATCATTATCTTTTACAGGAGCCAAAAATACAAATATAAAGGAGGAAGACCTTTTTTATGAGAATAGCTAAACACTGATAGAGTCATTTCCTCAAATGACACTTACTTTTATTTTAAAAAATTTTTTTTAACATTTATTTATTTTTGAGAGACAGAGAGAGACAGAGCATGAGCAGGGGAGGGGGAGAGAGAGACAGGGAGACACAGAATCTGAAGCAGGCTCCAGGCTCTGGGCTGTTTGTTAGCACAGAGCCTGACGCGGGGCTTGAACTCATGAACTGCGAGACCATGACCTGAACCAAAGTTGGACGCTCAACCGACTGAGCCACCCAGGTGCCCCTCAAATGACACTTACTTTTAAGTAACAATGCCATAAGAAGTAGATTGAATGCACGCTTTTTGGGGGGGAATATTAAATTCCAGTACAGAATTAAATTCACTGTGCCTAGAAAACTGGCAGGGCTCCTCCCCCTTTCGTATTAACACATCATTTTAGACACAGCTTTAAAAAGATGCATAATTGTCCCTAGCTGCCACCCTACAATCTACATAATATTCTTGTCTATATGACAGCCCTTTTTTTTAAATCTAGAGAGATGTTCACTCTTTTATATTTTAATTAAGTTGGTTAGTTTAACCAACTGTATATACAAAAAGGTAATGACCAAGGATTTAGCACTGACACCATCTCTATTCTATGGCCGGAGACTATAAACCAACCAGTCTGACTGGGGCGTAACTAGCCACATGGGAACAGGTAAGAAAGTGAGGATAGCTGAGGGCCCTCTCCTCTCCCCTCCCCTCCCCCCGCCCCGGAACACCTGTATTAGAATAATTTCAAGTTCATATTCACAGGGCAATTCTTGGAGGAGGCTCGTTCTTCTCACTGGATTATGCACTCAATCCTAGGCAAATACTCTTGGAATGTCACCTTGAGTCCCAGGAGGCAAGGGAATGTGGCACTGGATGGAAAGAGGAGAAGATGAGGGCAAAACCTCCTTTATTATTCACTGTCTGGTGAATGGAGATTACAGAACACGATGGAAGCAGTTGGGTAGAAGTGTGCATGTCTGTGTGCATGTGTGTGCATTTGTATATGGTTGTGAGTCCGTGGTTGTGTCTGTGCATCTGCTAATCATCATAGCCTTAAAGAAAGAATCCAATACAATCTACCTCTGTATTTACAAATCCATTGATCTATAGTATGCGTGTGTGTGTGTGTGTGTGTGTGTGTGTGAAAGAGTGTATTCGTCTCAAAATACTCCGTAGTCCACTAGAGCAGATATAGACTATTTCCTTAACCTAGGGATGGAAATTCAGGATCTTAAACTACCTCTTTAACTGTTTCAGGACTGAGCTCCCTTTTTATCACACAGAGTCCCTTTCTCAAGGTGTTATTGTGTGACTAGCACCCATGACAATACCGATTTCCTAGTAAACAGGTTTCCAATCTGAGTGCATGGAGGTAGATCTTAAAAAGAAAGGCAAAAACTTCACATCTGTTTTCAGACTTAACAGGGATAGTCTCCCGATGACAGTAACAATAAATAACAATTTACCGAGGGTCTGTCACATGCTGGGAGCATGTCAGACCTTGACATACGTTATCTCTCATCCTAAAACAGTTCTGCAAGTCAGACGTTACCAACCCTATTTGGTAGATGAGGATAAGAACCCGTTGAGGTTAAGTGATTTATTCATGGTCACACAGAAAGGACCTGGGAATTGAACTGAGGTCTCTCAAGGTCCAAGCCCATGTGTTTCCTTTAGGCAGGGTCTCCACCTCTTACCAACATCCCCTGGAGGCTACTTTTTATCCATTTGTTATTATTTGTCTTCAATTTCACAAGAAACACATGGAAATCGTGGAGAAGCTAGAAGATATAGATTAACAAAAACCAAAAAAGAGAAATAAATATAATTAATATATTATGTAATATATATATATATATATATATATATATATAGCATATAAATATAATTAGTTGAATCCCCGATAAATTATCACCATTAACTTATTGGAGTATATTCCTTCAGTTTTTTCGTACCTCTATGTCTATCTATACAGATGTCTATGTCTTACTTCTATATCAATATATTCATACCTATAAAGATATCTAAAAATGTCCATATAGTAGTATCTACAGAGGTATCTACATACTCTATATTTGGTGTAATCTAATCTAGTTTAATATTCCATATTGAGGTGGGGGGGGGCTCTTGGGTGGCTCAGTCAGTTAAGTGTCCGGCTCTTGATTTCAGTTCAGGTCATGATCTCATGGTTCGTGAGATCGAGCATCACATCAGGCTCTGCACTAACAGCATGGGACCTGCTTGGGATTCTCTCCTTCTCTCTCTGATCCTCCCTTGCTTGTGTTCTCTCTCTCTCTCTCTTTCTCTCTCTCAAAATAAATAAACATTAAAAAATATTCTGTGTTATCTCTCTCTGTCTCTCAAAATTAAAAATATTCCATATTAGGAATACATTTTTAAACACATATTGGAAAGATATTATAAATATGCTTTGTGGATTTTTTATTGGTTTTTTTTTTGTACATAAACTCTAAACAAAGTGTATTCTTTTGGTAGCTGGATATCACCTGTGTTATACTAATTTGGTGTATAAATATCAGTTTGAATCACGTGGTGTGTTGCAATATATAAGGTCCCATTTATCAGGCATCATAGGAATAATTATCAGGGCTGCACAGAGTAACCTAGTATGGATGCAATATGATGTACTTTACCAATTTCCTGTTGTTGGATATTTAAATAGTTCCCAATTTTTTTTACTATCACTAACAATGTTATGATGAATATCACATGAATATATATATATATATATATATACACACAATCTTGTGCATTTCTAAAAGTCTTTAAAATATTTTTAGAATAAAATTTTACAGGAGTAGTGACTTGACTTAATACTCTTAAATATATATGAAAAATTTGCGTATTATGTTATTGAATTGCAGTATAATTGCAATCCAATAATACTTTATTGCTTTACTCTTCTACAGGTCAATGTGAATGAAACATTTTCACACTAGCGATAGTGGCCAAGTAACTGAAGCTGCATACGCCCCATATCCATGCCAGCGCAAGGGACGTTACTTGTCTCAGTTTTTGAAGTCCAAAGAAACAACAACAAAAAGGTATGTCGTTGCAATTTGTATTTCTCTGATTATTAGACAGGCTCACCACTTTTCATATACATATGGGTATACTCATCACATTTCACTGTGTGTGCATAAATTGCCCAAGAGCTACTTTTAGGTAAGATCTCAAAAATCAGCTCCAAACTATCTGCTAATCACTTGTGTGAGAACACTACGTCTCAGTGAGTCATTCAACCACCATTCATGGAGTGCTCTCCAGGACTGATATTCACATGAGCATGCTGATTACAGTCTTCTGACTGGTGGCTCTCCATGCTGAACGGTGACATATTGTAACTATCACCTGGTACTTACCAGATGCTAGGTTCCATTCTGACGCTGGGATACCTACAAATGTGTGCATAACATGTATGGTATCTGTAGTCCATATACTAAGGGCAAAATAAGGCTTACTATCCTTCCAGCTCACTTAGAGACACAGCACTTAAACATGAGCAACAATTAAAAGCAAAGGTTATACTGAGTTTTATACTAATTAATTACTTAGATATGAATTTTATTATAAGAATATGGATACACCCATGGATCCAGGCAGAACGCCGCCCCCGGGTCTGCCACACTTTCCGTTTTTTCCTGTTCTTTACCTGCGGCCTGAAATGCCGCATTTTCTTTCCCTGGATATGAGTCTTCCCTAATGAGTTTTTGGGTGGCATATTATGCCACCCCCAGTCCTGCTGGCGGCGGCGGAGGACATGGCATCTCCAATCTGCTCGCTTCTTCCAGGCGTCCTAATTGGAAGTCCTGCCTAGAACACATGGCCAGAGCAAGGAGCCAAGAGAAGAACAAAGGACACTGCTCACATGTGTTCCTTCCCAATCTGGTCCAGGCTTTCCGGCCGAGCAGAGAGTCGGCAGTGCAACCTGCTAAATGGCGAAGGGTCGGGGGCAACGAGTGGGCACATCCCCGGCGAGCCGTGGGCCAGCAAGAAGAATGATCCGTTAGGTTGATTTTAAAAAGGAACTGAAATGGAGATTGGGAGGTTGGATAAAATGGAAGAGGAAAAATTATAACACAGGAAAATCCACATTTCTGGACCTCTCTAGAATTAAAAATGCCAAAAGAAGTGAAGGCTTTCCTTTTCTTAACATTTAAAAAATAGGGGCGCCTGGGTGTCTCGGTTAAGCATCCGACTTCGGCTCAGATCATGATCTTGCAGTTCACGAGCTGGAGCCCCGTGTCAGGCTCTGTGCTGACAGCTCAGAGCCTGGAGTCTGCTTCAGTTTCTGTGTCTCCGTCTCTCTCTGCCCCTCCCCTGCTCGCACTCTGTCTCTGTCTCTGTCTCTGAAAAAAAAAAAAATAAAGATAAAACAATTAAAAATTAATCTATTGAGGACACATTATGCCAATATGATAGAGAGAACATTGAGGTAGAAATGGATAGACTTGGATTTTAAGCGAAGCTCTAACGCAAACTGTGTGGTTTCAACTCATAAACTCAGTTCTGTAGTACAAATCCTACTCAGCAACTTAGATGTGTCACTGACTCTTCTGAGACCAGGACAACAGGAGTTGGTGAGACATAATGTAAGATTTGGGGTAGGAATCTTTTCACGTAATTACTGAAGAATAAATTGGTCAAACATCTTGCCAGCAGATGATCCACATGTAAAAGACTGCTAGGTTAGGAATGCAATAGAAGTCTACTTGCAAATGCTTTGTGAAGAGGCAGGCTTTTTCCAAAGTGATCAATGCATACAAGTTTTATTCCATATTGACTTCGAGTTTGGACTCCAAAACCTTCATGGTCCTCATGAAAGACCCGGCTTTGCACAACCTCTATTCAAAGCACACGTGCATAGGCATGCAGACCCAAGTCACACGTAATTTTCAAAAAGCAAAAGAAAAGAAAACATTGAAAAGCCAGAGGAAATATCTGAAATTCTTGGAGCCAGATTTTCTGGGAATGCATGATTTTGTAGATTTTAGAAGGACAAGGTAATACAAGTTCCCTATATTATGGAACATCCTCACAAGAACTTCACAATTAAACACGTTCCTATCTGCAGTAAAACATGCGGGTGTCCACTCTACTCGAGATAAACAAAAATCATACATATCCTCACATCAGTACAGGTCACCTTTTACCAAATAAGTTTCAGTGACTGAGTTACCAAAAAAAATGGTTTCAACTGTTAGAGCTTTTTAGATTTCTGAATTGTGAATGAACTGGCTAATGAACTGTGTATCTCCAGACACTTTTCCTTTATTCAATTCTTCTAATGATTAGGATCTTAACTACATTATGACATAATTATCTTCACCTATAAATATTTATTGATTGCTAATTGAAGAAGATAGAGCACTTATTTAAGATGACAAAGCTTTTCTCGTTAGCTGCTTATGCCCTATAGACAGTGCAGAAATTTGAAATGCTATATGACTAGACCATAATAAAAGTTTTAGTCCTAGATTATATAGTTATAATGGTTTTGTTTTAATGTGAGTTCAGGTTTTTGGGGGGTTTTTTGTTTGTTTGTTTGTTTTAGGGGTGTTTTTTTTGGAGGAAAGATTAATTTGTTGCCTAATTTCTATTCTTTCATCTCAACACTGCTTCTCCTCCTCCCCTGCCTTCTCCTGCCTCAGCTCTGTCATCATTTCCTTAAGGCAGGCCTCCTTGCCTGTACAAAATAGGTACACTTGTCCTAGTAAAAGTTTTCATGCGCCATATACATCTCCTCCGTTGAAAATATGCAATTGTTTTATGGTTTTCAAAAATTAACATCTTACTCCCCACTAGACCATAAGTTCCCTAAGGCAGAGACTATGTCTGAGTTTTTGCCCCGCCATTATTTCCTCAGCAATTAGAAAAGTGTTAAGCACAGAGTAGGTACCAAGTAATACATATTGGATGGATAGGTGAATGGACGGATGAATGGGTGCATGGATAAATGGTTGGATGGATGAATGGATGGGTGGATGGATGGGTGAATGGGTGGATGGATGGATGGATGGATGGATGATTGATCTAATATAGGGAGATCCTTAGGGTCAAGTTCAGATTAAAGTGAAAATGAAGCTTTGTCTCCTTTTGTATAAAGTAGGAATAGGAGAATAAATACTTATTGGAGGGGAAATTCCAAGACAAAATTTACAGCAGTATTTACATCCAGTACCACAGTTGAGGTCTCCAGATGTGCTTATGTTATGAAGAATGATTTGGAAATCTTGACCTCTAGCTTGTGACAAAGGAGTTTAGAAACTCTGAAAAAGAAGAGGATCCACAAATTCAAACCTTAAAATAAAAATAGGATTAATGCAGAAATAGCCTCTTTACTCTCGGGTGCATTTTTATTTTGATGAAAACTGTAGGAAAACCGAGCTTGGGAAGAAATTCTTTGCAAGTGATGATAAGTGAAGATGTAGCCCAAATGAATTCATTCAACAGCTCTAAAAGGTGGCAATTTCCTAAAAGGACAAAAATCTTTTCTTCAGAAAGATTTTCTTTCCTTTCTCTCCTAGCCAATATCTTAAAAATAATTAAATGCATGCAAATAAGAAAAGGAAACCAATGAACTTCTAACTAATAGGAGTCATCCTGAGGGTACGAATAAAAAGAAACAGAGAAGAGGAGGGGATGGAATCCATTAAACTCTCCAAATATCTAAAACCTGCCAGCAATAGCAAAAATGAAAATAAAACCTTACCTTTTTGAAGTCCTTCCATTACTAATGGGAAGGTAAGAAGACTGGTTCTCTCTGCCTTAGGAAATGAAGACTTAACAGATGTCTTTATTGTAGACTCTGCTGTTCTAAAGGAAAGGAAGATGGATAGCTCTTCCTTTGCCCTTTTGTCATGTCACATCCAAGTTCTGTCACCTAAACCTGATACACAATTAAACAATTGGCTAGGGTGTTGTCTTGACAGATTATTTGCCATGCTGGAAATGAAGAGGTATTTGCTGCGCCATTCACCTCTCTTGCTGGAAATGTTCCTAATGAGCAACATTACCAGCAGGAATTAGTCTTGTGTTTGGGGACCTCTCTCTAAATGGGAAAAGAAAAGTCAAGTTTAAAGCCAAACTATACAAATTAAGGGAATAAAAAAAAAAAGGATGCTGAAATGAAAGAATGGCACAGAAAGGAGGCTAAATGACTTTGTCCTTTATCTGAAAATAATTTCAACTTCATCAGATCAGCCTAAAGCCCATTAGTGAACAACATGTTTCTTACTAATATTTGAACTCATTTGTTGATTTTGATATTTGAAGGCATTTTATTTTGTACCTTATAGTTTGAAACTTCAGTTCAAAGCAACCACCTCCAAAAGATGATACTCCTTTTATGTGATAAAGGACTTCATCAACACATATTAATGAGGGCTTAAAGCTTGGAAGAAATAACGTTTGCTTACCCTACACCCAACTTCAGCAGAGGTGATAGTGTCATTTGATGATTCCTACTTCATTCTATGTCGAAACATGTGCATGGTATGGAGGCAGTTATTATTTCAAATGATCCTGTGGATTTTCATCACCATTGTAAAGAGCTGCCAAAGAAAATTTTGCACATGTACTGGTGCATAGGCATGCAATGGTGCAACCATATGTATATACACATGGGGATGTTACGTGTACAAATCAGGATGCCCATGCATTTGTGCACCTATGGATTTTATGAAAACGTGAATGTGTAGATATTATCCAAAGGTGTTTATGCATGTAGTTTGGCTCATCCTTTAAAATCAAGATAGTGTCTGCTGTTCAGCTTTTCTTTTCTCACAAAGAAAAGGGGAGAAAAGACTACGTAAATTTTACAAATATAGTTTTAAAACTTTATGGTGCACACAACTGATCTGGATTACTGGTTAAATACTCTGATTTCTAAGGCCTAGGATTCTGCATTGCAACAATTCCTTCATGGTTCAAATGTCTTGTTATGTACTACAAAATACCTTGGCTTAGTGGCCAAGCCAATTTTGGACAAAGTTACTTACAATCAGGGTTGTTTGCCACTAGAAAAAGGGGTGACAAACCCCCATCCACTGCCTGTTTTGGTTCTGTCTGAGAGCTAAGAATCGTTTTTACATTTTTAAATGATTGAAAAAAATAATAGGAGAATAATATTTTATGGCACTTGAAAATGAAATGAAACTCAAGGTTCAGTGTCCATAATAACGTTTTATTGGAACGTAGGCATTTAGGTATTTTCTGTGGCTGTTTACATGTTACGACACCAGAGATGAGTAGTTGCAACAGAAACCATATGGCCCACAAAGCATAAAATATTTATTCTTTATTCTCTGACCCTTTGCCAAAAATGGTGCTGACCTCTGCCCAAGAGCCCCACCCCTATTCGGTGGCTTTTAAATCTATCCAGGACATACTTGTCCCTGAAGGAGGACCTGACATACACCTCTTCGTCTTCTCTAGTTTTACCATTGTAAGTCTTGGATCTTCTCATGAAATTCAAAAATTGCCCACTATTTAAAAAGAAAAAAACTAAAGCTCAATGAAGTCTTGGGAGAAAATAGGAAATCTCCATTGTTGTCCTTGAATTAATATGATGAGAATACTATAATACTCCAGGAACAAAATAATACAATGTGAGTGGGTGCTCTATGGTATAGGCATCTGCTCATCCCCAGTGTTATTCAAGGAAAGTTAGGGATTTCCAGAGTGTCAGGAAGGTTGCCGAGAAGAACTCATGATCCCTTGAAGTATTGATTTCCGAATTTGTTCAAAACTCAAAATCAGTGATTTGTTGATTCTAAATAATTCTCTAGTCTGCTAGATGAGTCTGTAGAGGTATCCTCCCCCATGGCTTCTACTAGTGAGATACATCTGAAGAACTCTTCCAAGTGTGATCCTAAAACAACATTCATAGAAAACAGGAAGGAAATCTGAGGCTCGGGATCCTTCTTTCATAACAACCACAATGGCAATTACAGTGATCTTCGTGTGATCGTGTCCTTAATGTCTACTTCTTTCCAGGCTTTCTTAATTAAGATCCCTCATCTGAATCACTGAACCCAGAAAATGTATTGCAAATTATTTTCTCAATTACCCCCAAGAAATTTGACCTTAGACAAGTGTGGGAGCTGGTTACTTAGTTAATGTCAGGCTGTTATTTGTACATCTGAAGTCTGCAGGGCAAGTAATCAGCCAGGGGAGATGGATACGAACTGGGAAGAGCAAGGTCAAACTAGAACTTAATAAGACTGACCTGTAACTCACCTTGTCTGTCGCCATTCCCAAGTCTTAAACCTTGAGGAGGGGGTGTCATGAAGGCAGAACTGACTTCATGTGCATGAGGCCTATGTAATCACTCAGGGGCTCCTCCTTAGAAAGATCTCATGCTTGATTTAATGTGCTGCTGGTACCATCTTGAAATTGTTAATATTTGAAGCAGGGGCCCCATGTTTTCATTTTACACTGGACCTTAGAAATTATGTGTCCCGGTGTGCCTGCTGGAGAGGCTGGTGCTCCTTATCGTGCACCTGGATCAGGAGCTGAAGAAACAGAAGCAGAAGATCCAGCAGGAGACCCTGAGAGGCCAGCTGATGCCCCGTGCCAACCAGACGAGCCAGCAGGTAATGGCAACATGTGTGAGCTGCTGTAGTGCCTCATGAATAGCACTGAGCTCCCCAGTGAACAGGAAGATGGCCACTCCTTCATTTACACCATCCAGGTCTCCCCAAAAATGCCTCCAGTGGACCAACACTAAGAACTATGCAGGGAAAGGAATTGTTGAAAATGTAGTATGAGCTTATTTAAGGTAGCACACACTAAACACTCACCATACAAGCCATCGTATGGAAAAACCATTTTGGCTAAATCCAGTAGGGTGCAAGCAAAGCAGAATGGAAAGATCCACAAGACTCGAGTTCAAAGCCCAGATCCATCGCTCATTGAACACAACCTTAGACAAGTTATTTCATCTTCGGGGTTCAATTTCCTCACGGATAAAATAAAGGTAACAATACGAACTTGCAAAATCACTGAGAGATTTTGATAAAACATCCTTACTATGCTTCCACCATTATAAACAAACAAACAAACAAATAAATAAATAAGCAAACAAACACCTGCATGCATGCATGCATACATACATACATACATATATCATCTGAAACTTTCTGCATTCCTGAGTAAAACACATAGACAAGCAAGCAATTTAAAAGAATGACCTCCGATACTTGGTTGAGGGGACTGGGGCTCTTTTTTTTTCCCATTGTGTTGTCCAGTGGCAGCACCTCCCCAAACCTCCCCTGGAAAACCCCAAGTGACAGAAGAAAGTAAATGTACTCCTTTGGGGGGTTCTCGCTACAAGTACAACCTTCTGTTGTCTCATTTTTTCTTGAAAAATCCATGGGATGTGTGTCTTCTCTCCTATAATAGGGCTGTATTTGTTAGAGGCTCAACATCACTCATCATCAGGGAAATACAAATCAAAACCACGATGAGATATCACCTCGTACCTGTCAGGATGGCTACCGTTAACAACTCAGCAGACTACAGATGTTGGTGAGGATGGGGAGAAAGGAGAACACTTTTGCACTATTGGTGGGAACGAAAACTGGTGCAGCCACTCTGGAGAACAGTATGGAGGTTCCTCAAAAAATTAAAGCTAGAGCTACCCTATGACCCAGCAATTGCACTACGAGGTGTCTATCCAAAGTATACAAAAATACTGATTTGAAGGGGCACGTGCACCCCAATGTTTCTAACAGCACTACCAACAATAGTCAAATTGTGGAAAGAGCTTAAATATCCATAAATATCCTAAATATCCTAAATACCAACTGATAAATGGATAAAGAAGATGTGGTATGTAGATATGCAATGGAATATTACATCGGCGGTCAAAAAGAACGAAATCTTGCCAGTTGCAACAACATGGATGGAACTAAAGCATATTATGCTAAGCAAAATAAGTCAGTCAGAGAAAGATAAATATCATATGATCTCACTCATATGTGAACATATGGGGAAGGGAAGGAAAAATAAGATAAAAACAGAGAGGAGGCAAACCACGAGACTCTAAAATACAGAGAACAAACTGAGAGTTGCTGACAGGGTGTTGGCGGGGGGATGGGCTAAATGGGTGATGAACATTAAGGAAGACACTTGTTGGGATGAGTACTGGGTGTTATATGTAAGTGATGAATCACTAAATTCTACTCCTGAAATCATTATTACACTATATGTTAACTACCTTGGATTTAAATTAAAAAAAAAAAATAATACTAAAAAAGAGATGACAGCCATCATCCTCCTGAAACGCTTATTTCTCTGTGCTTAGGACACTGTTAACTGCCAATAAATAATTATTATGAATTTCAAAAAAATGTAAAAATAACACCTTGTGTTACTTATGAGTGAAATCACCTAATTCCTCCCCTTAAATCCCCAAGCACAGTTGATGTTACAAAATGATACAACCTTCCACTTGGCAATGATGATGATTATGATGAGGGTGAAGAACGGCCAACTCTACTGAATACTTGGTATGTATCAGATGCTACACTAAACATTCTAAATGGATTATCTAATTTCATCTTCATAACATCTTCATTTTGTTAAGTGGAAATCAGGAAACTAAGGCTCAGAGCAGTTGGGTAGCTCTTCTAAGATCAAAAGACTGGGGTCACAAATGGTGCATGGGATCACAAGCCCGGGATCTCAAGTCTACATTTGTAATCACTATTCAATATCGTCTCCCCGAAAGGACTCAGCGCCAAGTTTAAGAAGCCCAGTAGAGTGATCTAAAATGCAACCCTCAATATTTACGTGAAGGAAAGCTGACCCACAAATAATTACTTAAAATACACATGCAGCAAATTTGAGAATCCGAAGCTTAGTAAGTTGGTACTCTGCAAAGCGTTATGAAAATGGCGGGTAGGAAGGTGAGAAAGAAAAAGGAAGAGAGGGAAGACGAGATGAAGGAAAAGAGAAAAGGAGAGATGAGAGAAATTCACTATGAATTTACAATGAGCATGTTAATTAAATTCTATAGGTCTGTGTGCCTTTCCTCAGTTGCAGAGTACAGGTGAGGCTAACAAGTAATTGCATCAAAATCCAGTATATATTGGTGGAAAAAAAAAAAAAGAGGTAACCACTCCCATATACCCAGGGAATGAGAAGTACAGAAATTCTGGAGGGCAGATTTCTGGAGCCTTGATTCTAGCTCCAGAAACCGACAAGGCTAACGCGAGAATACGAAGAACCGCTTTGGGCCTAACACCCTCAACAAGTGAGTGTGCCTCCTCCTAGAAGTCCTAGAAGATCCCAGGAGCCAGAACCAATGAATTCTGACCTATTCTAGTAGCAGGAATTACAGCAACTTCCTTCAGCATAATTTAGGTACTGACTCGTCACTTTTCCAGTCCACAGATCCTGGAGCCCGGAAAGCTAGGATAGTATTTTTGAAAGTAAAATGAACTGCTTGTAATTCTCATAACACCCAACACAGTGCCTTGCTCATAGAAAGCATGTTCAGTAAGTATATGTTAATCAGCAGACGATTACACTTCTGACACGAACAATTGAGGGAGGCAAAAACTACTCCAAACCAAAACTATGCTTAAAAACATTTCAAATGTAATAAATAAAAAAGTGGTTAGAAGCCTTTGCATTATGAGAAAAGATGTTTTTAGTGTAAAAGATAGCTTGCCAAGCATTCCAGGTTTATTTTAATTCAAAAACAGGATTAGGCATTTAAAAACATGATTTTTTTTTTCCTGATTTTTTTTTTCCTTGCTGTTCTGAACATCCCCAGGGGGGTAGGAACTGTTCGCTGTCATCTTCCTGTCTCTACTCAGTGTGTTTTATCAGTGTGACTCAGACAGAGAATGTCCTTTTAGAGATGGGATTACTTTGGTCTAAAAAGAGAAAATCTGCAAAAGTGTGACGTTTCTGACTGACTTGGAAGGATTTTTTTTCTTCTTTTCTTAAATTAACAATTAGTGACTCTGCATGTAGTTTTTATTTTTTATATTTATTTATTTATTTATTTATTTATTTATTTATTTATTTATTTTAGTGTACTTTTTCTCATTTGGTTATGCTGGGCCCAACATTCCTTCATGATTTTGTTTGTACTGAACCCCTTTGGCCCACCATTTTCGTTTGTTTGTTTTTGTTTTTTTCTTTGTTTTGTCTCATTTATTTATGTTGAGAGAGAGACAGAGAGAGCGAGCGGGGGGAGGGGTAGAGAGAGAGAGGGAGAAAGACAATCCCAACCAGGCTCCTCATTCTCAGTGCAGGGCTCCAACACACGAACTGTGAGATCATGACCTGAGCCTAAACCAAGAGTCGGTTGCTTAACCGACTGAGCCACCCAGGCACCCAGGCACCCAGGCCCATCATTTTTAGTGTAACTGCCAACCATCTTTCTTGATTCTGTAACACTCAGCAACAATACTCCACGTAAGACTGAGCTCCACAGTGGAAAGTTAGCATGAATAAATATTACAGATATCCTGATATGCTCTGCTGTACTAATATTTTCCCTAGACGAAGGAACATTCTTGCCACATTGGTCAACGGTAGTCACGTAAAGTGGCTTTGGTTGGATTCTGCCCTGTGTAATTTGACTACCCCACAAAAGCACTTCTTTATGCACTGTTCACTTTATTTTGAATGTTCTTGTTCCATTTCCCAGGATCCTGATTTTGCTGTCCTTTACCTCACAGCTTAAATGCCACCAGTCCCATGAATCTTAGATACCTCCTTTGCCAGATTGGCACAGTATGTGGTAGCTGGCATCATTAAAACTATATTACCGATGCGGATGTCTGCTTTGATTGCCCTGGAACAGAATTCTGAAACATTAGCCTAGGTACGCGGGGCCTTCTCACGTCCTCCTTTGAGCGTCCCCCTCTTACCATCTCCTGCCACCCACGGATGAGACCCATTCTGACTTTGTCTTCACGGGAAGGCGAACTGTCAGATGTCTGGGTGCCACTGGCCAGGCCTCTGAGAGCAGTGCTTTGCCACTTTTAACCTCCATGTGAATGTATCACCCACGCTAGAGGTTTGAGCAATGAATAATGCTGCTTTCATTTCATTTCTCTGTCATTCAGAGTCCTCACATTCAGTCCCCGGCCAGTGACCAAAACTGACTCTTGCTAAGTGATCAAACGTACCCTGAGGAGAAAATCCACAACTAAGATTTGAATGTCAGGTTAATAAACCTGCTGAGGATTATTTTTTAAATTCCATCGAGATGATGCAAGTTTGCCAACTAGAACCCACTTATAGTTATAGTCTTATCAAATATATTTTTCATAACTGAAATTACACGGTCGTTAGGCCACTACCTGAAATATTAATCCATGATCATTTTATATGGAAAACATGAATGAAAATGTAAGGAGACATTTCAGTTCTTTTCATTAAAAAAAGGAAAGTTATAGCGTGAACTGTTCTTAATGGCAAGGCTAACAATGATAAAATTCAATTTTATGGAACACCTTTTAAAGAAATCAGATTGCTTTCTACAAAAAAAAAAAAAACCAAGTATTTGTTTGAATAACATCTTTCTGTAATAGAAAAAGTTTAAAAGAAAAAAAAGCCCAAATTAATTACAAAATACACCCAAGTTTGGGGGGAAGGACAGGTAGAAGTAGAGGAAAAAGGAAAAAATAACCACAAAGGAGCATTAGTTCTAAAATCCAAGCACACAGATCTCCAGCTATTTCATCTTGATTTTATTCTCCATTTTCCACGTGGCCCTCAACATTACGCAACCACAGAAATCATTTTTTGGCACGAGTTATAACTAGTTGGCTCAAAAGTATTTCTAATCGATATAAATTTCACTGAACTTTTTAACATTTTTTTTACTTAAACCCCTTTGAAAAATAGATCAGTATAATTTGTTAAGCTGTGCATAGAAATACAATCTATAAGACATATTAAAACTTGGATTTTAGGGATTCTATTTTGTCTGCTAGGTTTTAAGTTCTGTGTTAATGAAGAAATTTCGTGTATCCTTCCACTGCTAAGAAAGTTTATGGCAAGTATTCATGGTTAAAATCATTTATCTACTCCCTGGATTATTTTGAGAAGCCTTGGGTTGTACTCTTGAACTAGTTATTAAACAATGCAACATCTTTAAATACTTAGTCATGGATAAACTGAATAGTTTTATCAACATCACCACTATAAATGTAACTTCCAAAACTATAACTAAATTTTTTTTCTTTTTTTTTTTAATGTTCAGTTTTTGTTTTTGAGACAGAGAGAGACAGAGTATGAGTGAGGGAGGGGCAGAGAGAGAGCAGGATACACAGAATCTGAAACAGGTTCCAGGCTCCGAGCTGTCAGGACAGAGCCCGACGCGGGCTCGAACTCATGAACTGCGAGATCATGACCTGGACCGAAGTTGGACAATTAACCAACTGAGCCACCCACGTGCCCCTAAAATTTATTTTTAAATATGCCCTTAAGTGTAGGCTTCTTATTATTTTCCCCTTTCTGTTAACATTGTCAAGAAAAATCTGTTTATTTGGATTCCGAGTGGGAGACCGTGAGCTTTCAGGCTGACCACGACCACATTTGATGTCCTCAATCCCTAGCCTAGCCCACTCGTTCAGACTAGAGTAGGTGTCAATAAATGTCCTCAGTTAAAAATAAAGATTGACGGCATATTATATTGTGTGTCTTTAGTTAAGAAAAAATAACTGTACGGGATGATAAATTTATATTATTTCTGAAACAACTTGGTGCTCTCATTTTCAACTTCAGCAAAGACCGAGAGGTATAACAGCAAACTGGTGTTTTTGCTTGCAGGGCAATCAGAATTGATGCTCATTGGAAAGTGGCTAAAGAATGGAGGGACTATTTCTATTGGAAATCGATGCCCCTTAAGAAAATAACGCAGCAATGTATAAAGCTAGATATTCTGCCAGCCGACTCAAATTCCCTTAAACTTCACACTCATACGAGAAAGGCCCGATTGAACAGTCCAGAGGAGGCTGCAAATTCTGTCCCCTGGCACCAAGTTGTAAAGGCACTCACTTTACATGTTTTCAGATGGTTACCTTCAGTGAGAGGAGAGAATGATAACGTAATGTCCTGCTCTGGCAAGAAAAATGCCTGGCTGCAAATGTTGGAGGTAGAAAATTCTCCCTGTGTAAGAGGCATGGTTACATAACATTCCTGAAACAGATGAGCCATGAATTCCAATGAAAGCTTCATTCTTTCAGAATGCCATAAGTACTAGAAGTTAATTTATGGACTCGCCTGAAATGCAGATGCTCAATCTGAGTCCTCTGACAGCCTTGCTATTTTAAAAGCGAGTTAGATCCCAGTGTTCCTGAAGACGGAGAGGCAGCAGAGAACCCCCTTCCCTGACTGATCAAGATTCCACATGAGTGGAGACACCACTTTACTGGTTATTGCGTCTAATGAGTAAATTTGCAAACCTCCCACTTTGAATGCATTGTATCCATTTATTTTCTACAAATGAAGCAATCTGGCAAAAGGCTTTCTAATTTAGCCTCATTTTTTACACATTCGTAGACAAAGCAAGGAAAAACAATCTTTGAAAACTGACTGATGGATTTTTTTTTTTTCTTCTCTTTTTGGCAGGAAGGTAAGTAGTGTAGTGCAGGGGGTTCTTTGCGAGGTTTCTCTGCCCGTTGACAATTATTTAACAAAGACACTCCTAATCTGCATTTCATATCTTTATGCTATTGACATCCATAGGAGCTGTCTAGCAGTTTGGGACTGGCTTTTATCTTTTCTTAGTATTTGGAGTCTAAACTGGACAATGACAGCCGTCCCAGCCTCACTGAAGCTCATCAAACTGTCTCATTCACAGTGATGACTGAGTTGGATTAAACCCAAGGACTCGGCCGCCGGTATTAACCCATCAGACGGCACAGCCCCTCAGCCACTTTAATCATTAGGGTGGGATTAATAGGCTTGCTCTGCCACAGGCTCCATGCCTAGGAAATCACGCCAGGAGAATGTGGACGCTTCAACGGGCCGAGCTTTAATCACACCAGGCAAAACATGACAGTTTGGAAATTAACTCAGGAGGATAAACTTGGAAAGGAGATTAAAATAGCCTGGGTGTTTATCAACAGATTGTACACTATTAGCCAAGCAGATTTCCCAAACTCCTAGCGAGAACCCCTGTAGCTGGTGCCCTCCATGTTCTTTCTTTGGAAATAAACAATGAAGAGTTTACACAGGCACATCAAAAGTAAGGCAGGTAAGTAGCTAATAGGGTTATAGGTAACAATCATACACATTTCAGGGGGAACAAACACTCAGATAAAGACAGCACTGGCAGGTTCTCCAACAGAATTTAAAATACTTTCTGCTCCAAGTCTGCACATGTCCAAATAAATCACGATGCACTTGAGCTCCGCTGGACTACTTTTTTTTTTCTTCCCCCCTCTTCCTGGCTGTAATAAGCATGCTTGATTGTCAGGCCCTGCTGTTCTTAGGGCCAAACCAAAAATACGATATGAACTTCTTTCAAAGATGCAGCCACCAAAGCAATAGAAGAATGCAAATAAATCAATTCTGCATGCTTAAACCCATCCCCTTTTCATGCAAGCCTGGCGATAGAGAGGGCTTCTTTTCCCCGGCTCTGCCTTATCATTTTGAGGTATGAAAAATAGATTGTGTCACAGTAATGAAGCACAGGAAAAGGGAGCTTGTTATAAGCTGATTACAGTTCAGATTGAAGGGCTGGTTCTCATTAGCTATTTCAGATTGGACAGCATCCTTGAGCTCTAGTAATTACTGAAAGTAATTTTTGAAAGGGAGGGTGGGGCAGCCGGTACGAAGAGAGGACTCAAACAGTTGCATGGGGATAGGGGCGAGGGGTGGGAGGAGAGACCCACAGCCTGCCAGGTTGTTATTTACCCCAACGCGAGGGCAAAATGAAGCAGCTGGGCCTGGCTACTTTCTTGTTAGGCTCTCCAGCAATGAGAGCGGGCTTTGCATGGAGGAATGAATACGGCATAAGCAGTAAGAGGCCCTATTGAAAGTTCAAGTGGGCAGGGTGACTCCCCGGAGCTATGCCATCAACACACAGAAGCTCAGTTTTCATCCCATAATACACGTGTTGAAGGCAGGTTTCATGGCCAGTCACAGAAGCAGACTTAAAAAGCAGACGTTAAATGATGGTCAAGGTAAAATGACCTATTTTCTTGCTTCATTAAGTGGATTTGAGAACTTGACCATTTCCCTGGTCCGAATAGCATAAAATATGCAACTTTCCCATCCCTGAAGGTATGCTGAGCAAATCTAGGCATGTGTTGTTCCAAATGCATATTTTCCATCCAGGATTGTCTTTGGTACAAGATAGAATGTGGCGGTGGGGGGCGGGTGGGGAGGGTAGGGAGAAAATATGCTGTGTGTGTGTGTGTGTGTGTGTGTGTGTGTGTTTCTTGACTTAGGGAGACCTGCAATTTGGAGGTTTGGCTTCTAGCTCTAGACCTGCCACTAAGTAGACCTCTTGAAACCCTAATAAATCATTAAACCCCTCAATGTGTCTGGGAAATAAAAGTAGCAACTTCAATGTTTCCTAACGTCCCTTAAAATGATTGACTTCTCTGATTCCAATTATTGTGTCTTTGACCTAATTTATTGGGACTGAGATAAAGAATACAGAAAGAAAAAAGGTCTTTTCTTTTAAACCAATGAACAAATTCTGCACCAGACTGAGATGAAACTTTCTTACTCCCCAGCACAGGAGATCTGAGTTGCACTTTGAAGGGAAAATAAGAAACATTTACTGAGACTCTAATATGTGGAAGGCTTTTTATGCACCGATCCCCCAATAACCCTATGGCAGGCAGGTAGAGACTTTGAGCTCTAAAAATGCCATGTTACATGCCCATGGTGACACAGCTCACAAGTCGAGAGACGCCAAGCATGTGCTGGCCACTCGCACGCACAAAATGGCCATGAAATAGTGGCACTGAGTCACGGTGAATGGCAGGAGGAATGGATAGCCACTTTCATGGAGTTATTTGAGCAGTATCCGAAGGCTCCTTTTCTCTAAATGTCTTTTAAACTCTCAGAATGTTGCTACATTCCCTCCACTAAAGCTTTTCCTCTCGGTTAACAAATGCACCATCACTAGAAAGCCCTGATTAAAATACAAATGTGTTACCTGGGAGGAATAAATTCATTAAGCCATTAGTAAAAATTAACAGCTTTATAAAATTAACAGCCTGGATGTATCTGATTAGCCAGCTGTCATTCAGTGGAAAGTAGATATTAAGGGGAGGATATGAAGTTGAAGTTTCTCCTTAGGCGAGGAGATCCAGGAAAGTCTGGGATTCGGAACACTGACAAGGGACAGATCCAAGCGTGTGTTCCTATTAAGGTTCTTGAGCAGCTATACAGCAGCGGGGACAAGAGGGACCTCGGACTGACTTGTCGGGCTGGCAAGGAACAGGTGGGAAATGGAAGATGAAAAACAGAGGGAGAGGGGCGCCTGGGTGACTTAGTTGGTTAAGCGCCCAACTTTGACTCAGGTCACGATCTGACATTTCGTGAGTTCGAGCCCCACATTGGGCTCTGTGCTAACAGCTGGAAGCCTGGAGCCTGCTTCGAAATTTTGTGTCTCCCTCTCTCTCTGCTTCTCCTCTGCTCACATTCTGTCTCTCTCTCAAAAATAAATAAACAGCTAAAAACATTTTAAAAACAGAAGGAGAGATTTCAGTGGTGGGGGGGATGTGGTGGGGAGCGGACTGTGAGAGGGGTGGGGGTACAGTGGGGGGGGGGGGGCACCATGTCACATTTTATCATTGGACTCTTGCCACAGACGAGAAAACAGCTCTCAAGATTCAAGGTTTTTACATACATCATTATTATTAGAGGATTTAAAAGATTATTTAGTGACTTTCAAATTGAAATAACTGAAAACTACCCCCACATCCAAACCTTTGAAATAGAGAAGGCCCACTTTTACCCATGTTTGAAGAATGGATTCAGATGTTAAGGAAAAAAGAAAAAAGTGTAAGAGGGAAAGAAGGAAGGGAGCAAGGAAGGAAGGAAGGAAGGAAGCAAGGGGGAGGAGGGAGGAGGGAGGAGGGAAGGAAGGACAAGGAAGAGATTGAAAAGAAAGGGAAAATCAATGATCTAATTCAGCAATTGGCAAACTTTCTCTCTGAAGAGCCAGATAGTAAATATTTTGGCATCTGCAGGCCACTAGTCTCTGTGGCCTGTGCAACTACATAATTCTGCATATACAAATGGATATGGCCGTGCCCCAGTAAAACTTTATTTACAAAGCCTGGCAATGGTTGGCCCCTGATTCCCGGCCAAGTTCTCTAGGGCCTTACAGCTGAAGAAAGCGAGGCCACAAATAGTTAAGAAATTGCCCAAAGCTACTCAGGCCTTCTTCTTCAAAGTCAGTATTTTTTCTATAGAATCTCAATACAGACTTAGTTGTGTTTAAAGGATTAGTTACACACTGAAAGGTGCTCACAGACTTGCAAATGGAGGTCTGAGTTCAGGCTGTCACTCGAGAGGAAGGTCAATCTGAACGTAAATTTTGGAGTCGTCACCCAAAGGTGAGAAGTTGCGCGCTAGAGGAAGCCACTGAGGAAAACAAGGAGGGAGGCCTGCACTGAGATACACGTGGGGAACGCCTAGTTCGAGAGTTTTCTCTCTCAGTGTGTCTTTTACTTTCATTCTGTCTTTCCCCTCACGTGTGTGGATGTGTGGTTGTCCTGGAAAACGAGCCTCACCTAGACAAATGCAGCAGCCCGCTGACTGGCCTCCCCAGACCCTCTCAGCTCCTTGTTTCCCCCGCAAGCACGGTCATCTCCTGTCAATGCTTTGCTGGCTTCCCGTTACAGTTAGCATAACTTCAGCATGGCCTCCAAGTGCTGCTACTGATGCCCCTCCTTGCGACCCTGGCCTCCTCTACCCAATTGTCCTTTCTCTCTACCCTCCGGTGACACAGGCTTTCAGTAACCCAACTGAGGCCTGCTTCCATTCTCCACAAGACTGTTAAACTGCGTCCCTGGCGATAAAGCTCTCCACACCTACTGGCTGGCCCACCTCCTCGGGTTCATCTCAATCCGGTACATTCTTCAGAACTCAAGACAAAGGAGGGGTCCCAGGGCCTCACTCCCTGGTTCCTCAGGCTAAGCCATTCCTCACTGGGATACAACACACAGCAACCAAGAGCACCGCCAAGACTTGAAATCACATGTGCTTTAGCATGATTATTTCTTTTGGGGCCTCCCATGAGACTGAAAGTTCCAGAAAGGCAAAGACCATGTTTGTTTTTCCTAATCCCAAATTCAATACAGGGTCTGACCTAAAGGAGGCAAACGAAAAACCATTTGTTAATTAAATAAATAACTGCCCCTCCCCTCACCCCCATCAGCTTATCCTCTGAATGCTCACCACTGCTGTCAAAAACGGCTTCACCAAGCTCTGAGCTAATTATAAAATACATTTTAAAATGCATCCTCCCTTCTTAATATCAAGGTGGATAGTATATAAAAGTAAACAGAAATATGACGATATGCTTCAGGCAAAATCGCCTTAAAGGCTTCTCTGTCATTTTTCATACAGTAGCAACAAAAACAAGAAGACGAAATTTAGCTTCTTGACATATTCCCAAGCTACTACAAAAAATTATATTGCCTGAGAGAGTTCACGTTTTCTTTTTTTCCTCTTCCTTACATGTCACTAGATGTTTCCTGGGGGAATTCAAATTCCTATGCACAAAAGCACTTTTTTACGGTGGAGTCTCTTGACGTGTACGAGAACACACAAAGCCAAAGTCCGAAATTGATCGGTGAACCTCAAACCAGACTTTTCTCCACCAACAGCCCCTGGAGCTATGGCCCAATCAGCCTTACTCCACCTTTTGCCCTGTCGGAAGGCAGGTCCTGAAGCTGTGTCTTAAATATCTGTGCCTGTTGGAACTTTCTACAGAGATCACTAGATGGAATTACTGTTCGGCATTGCCCAAGCGTACAGCTTGGCTTTATGAGTTTATGTAGCATGTCTTGATATGATTAATTTTAGTAACTGCCTTTTCTAAACACCTACACCTGAAATTAAAATACTAAAGATAGGACATACTGAAGTCACCCCCCAGTGAGCAGATGGGGCCCATCGTACACAACCACGGACAGTATGAAGCAACAGATTGTGTGCATCTTTTCACAAAGCCTCAAATTAGAAATTCCATAGCATCATGAATTTCAAGATGAAGTCTGTTTTCCTGAGGAGATTTTTGTGCTGACCCAATGCCAGCCTCCAAGCCTCCATTTCTAATGGGGCACTTTGCAAATAAAAAGTGTTTTACAATATATTAAATTAGTGATTGCTCACAACCATTCTAGCAATTTGGATGACTGTTATTTGTATTTTATGATTGTATTAACTTGCTCAAAACATGCCCTGGACAATTTCTTAGTGTCTGATTTCATCCCGGCTTCACGAGGCCAGAGACAGTGAGCAAGAGGAGGGACCGGTCTACAGCAATGCTTCCCACTTCTTCCTCGGACCACACCGCCCCGCCACAGTATTTGCAGTGGGCCAGGCATCTGGATGCCCTTTGGCATTTGCAAGGGAGGGATGCATGGGATCTCTGCTCTGGCCACCTGCTAATCGCATTGATTAACAAGCAGATAGCAGTTTAAGGGCACCTGTCCAGGAGCCTCTGTTCTGGCAAAGGAGGAGACGCACCTAGGCCAGCAGAGAATGGGGAACTTGCTGAATGGACTGGAAACCTCAGTTTCAGGGAGTAGCCTCTCTTAGGGCATGACTCAGTAGTCCTTGTGCAGGTGTCTTGAGTTGAGAGACAACCGGAGGATCTAGAACACTTGCCAATACATAGAAACGTGGCATTTTTATTCACTGGAATGGTATTCAGAAGTTAAAAGCAATGAATTAAGTGTACATGAGACAACATGGAAAATCTTGGAAACAAACTGTTGACCACAAATACAACTTATAGAATGACATGGATAGCTCGATACCATTTGTGTAAAAGGTGCCATAGGCACACACATGACAACCATAATATTTTCCTTATAGGTAAATACGCATGTAAACTATGAAAAGTGATTTTCGTGCACAGCAGTTTGGATTCCTTCAGGAAACATTTAGAACTGTTCTAAGGGGAAAAGGGATAAATATCTTAGGAAACCTATTTTGTCCTGGTAGTTTGAGAAGGGGTCAGCTGGCCAAATCTACCTTTTGTTTGGGACATATATATCCAAATAGATATAAAAACATAACATAATATATACATATATATATATTTTATATACCGTATTTATTAGATGTAGTATATACTTCTATGGCACACTTATATAATTATTTTAAGAGCTAAAAGGATATACACTAAACTCATCAGAGTGATTGCATCTGGGGGAAGGATTCAAATTGATGGTCAAAGAGGTCTATATAATTAATGACCGATGAAATCGTGAAAACAAAAAGAATAAAATAAAATAAAATAATAATAGTAGCTGACACGTAATGACGGCTTATTACAAGCCAGGTACTCTCCTAAATGTTTCGCATGTTTTAAATTCATTTAATCATTTCACAACCCCATCAGATAAACACTATCATTTTACCTATTTGTGGAAGAGGTGATCAAGGCCCAGGGGGTAAGTTTTCTGCCCCAGAGTAGACAAATAGCCAGTGGAAGAACCAAGATTAAGACCCAGGGAGACTGCTTTAAGCCCTGTGTTTAATTACTATGATCTGAATGGCCCCTAAAACTCTCATCTGACTTTTCAGAAACTCTGCCAGAAATCCCGGGAGAGAGACCCTTCCATCATCTGAGTGAGAGTTGCTGGAATATGTGCATCTTGACTCTACTTCTGGTGACAGACCAGAGGCCATTCACAGAAAGTTCCTCTCAACCTACGGCACCCACGTAGAAAGTCAGAATCCGAGCACAGCACTGCAAACAAGGCCAAGATAGACCAGCCTCCTAATATCAAGGAGGCACTAGCCTCTCCTTAAATAACTGATCAAGGTTCATGAACTATTGAATGTTTTCCAGATCAAAATAATAATAATAATAATAATAAAATTAAAATAGTACTTCCTTTCTTCTTTCAATGTATTTCAAAATTGACTCTAAGGCACCTGGGTGGCTCAGTCAGTTAAGTGTCCCAGTTTTTGATTTTGGCTTGGGACATGATGTCATAGTTCATAAGATTGGCCTCCCATATGGATCTGCACTAACACCACAGAGCCTCCTTGGGACTCTTTCTCTCCCTCTACCTCTCTGTCCCACTCTCTCTCTCTCTCAAAGTAAATAAACTTTTTTTTTTTTTAATGTGCTGGTAGCTGAGACTTTCTGTATCACTGGGTTCTCTACGTGAGCCCAAGTCAGCCAGACATTCTTTAAAAAAAAAAAAACAAAACTTAACTCTAAAGATACTGACTTGACGTGTGTGTGTGTGTGCGTGTGTGTGTGTGTTTTCTTTCTCAAAGTGAAATTTGAAACTGGTAAGATTCAGAGGTATAAATTTGATTGGTAATTTAAACTGTAGTTATCTGACTCAAAGATGTAAATAACATAGGATTTCTTTTTTTCCTTCTTTCTTTCTGTGGACAGGTTGCAGATCAAAAATCACCTAGCTGCGAACCATGCCAGATACAGATCTATTTTTGCCCCTCCCCAAACTCCAAAACACTGACATAATTCAACTTTTTTTTTTTTTAATAATCAAATCCGCAAAAAGAGAGAGAATAGGACAAATAACCACAGTAGGATGAGAGACTGTATTAAAGGTTTGGAGGAACAAAAGCAGATATAGGAGAGGAAACCACGGCTTGGAAAGGAAAATGCCAAGGAGTGTTCACCCTGCTAAGGAGGCACGGTTTCAACCAGAGGCTTACAAAGTCTGGTTGTAAGTCTGCATGGGTTTGGAACCATGGGACCCCTCTCCTGCTTTGCAAAGCCAGGTCCCCACAGATCCCAGTGATCTAACTGTGGTAGAAATAAAACCTGAGAGGCTCAAGATCCAGCACTGTGAGAGTGGGGTGGGGTGGAGGGTAATATACACATCAAAAGGGGAGACAAAAATGCTCGATGGTACGAACTCTCTGGTTCAACATCCTCAGGCATGAATTTTCCTGTGAATAAATGGAAGGGCCCCTGGACAAAGATCTCCAAGAGCTGGAGTGTAGGATGTGCTGGTGCATCGATGCCTGCAGCCTCCTGACCCTCCAGCGGCCGACGAGCTCCACCCAGGCATAGAGATCTCTCTGTAAACTTTTAGCCTCATACTTTGATGTGAACAGAAACCAAGGGCCATCAGACATTTGTGGAAAGCCTCTGATCTGACATAGGGAGACTAAATCAAATAAACAAGTATATGCACAAAACACAAGGCACTACCGAAAGGAGCCAGAATGGTGTAGGAAGCCAAAGAAAACTGAAAATGTAAACAAACATCCCCAGAGAGATAAAAGAAAGCACCGCACCCGTAAAACACAAACTGCTAAGAAGAAGGGCCAATCTGTGAAGAAGCAACAGTACTTAGAAGTTAAAAATAAAACAGCCAAAAGAAAAGGTTTGATAGAAAAGTTAGAAGTGAAGGGGGCCTGGGTGGCTCAGTAGGTTAAGTGTCTAACTTCAGCTCAGGTCAAGATCTCTCTGTTCCTGAGTTCAAGCCCCGCCTCAGTCTCTGTGCTGACAGCGCAGAGCCTGGAATCTGGTTCAGATTCTGTGTCTCCTTCTCTCTCTCTGCCTCTACCCTGCTCTCACTCTCTCTCTCTCTCAAAAATAAATAAACGTTAAACATTAAAATAAATAAAAGTTAGAAGTTAAGATTTCCAGAGTAAATGGCGAACACTGGGAGGGAACTCTCATGGAAAATGGAAGTGAAGTGTTGACGTGTTTTAAACTCATTCTGATGCATAAATGACAGGGATGTTGAAGGACCTGAAGCTCTGTACCCAGTAGAGCCGCTCCTCACATCCCAAACGCTCTGCCTCTCTGACCGGCCCCATTCAGACGTCCAACAAAAGGCAACCAGAAGGTATCAGCCAAACAGGGGCACTATTTGACCGTGCAAGGAAGCTGCAGAAAATTGTGTCATGACAACAGCATAAATTAAGACTGTTCTGGGCAACTACCATGCTGTTCCATCTTAAATTTGCTTGTTCTGAAATCTTACTCCCCTTTGTCAATAGAAAGCCCACAGCAGTGACCGCCCCCATTTCTAACGCACCCCACGTCCAATCTGTCAGTTAATTCTACCAGCCTGACCTTCAAAATAGTTCCCATGCCCCACCATTCCTCACGCTCAGTAAATGGCACCTTACTGCTTCCTCTCCATCCTGCCCTCCTCCTTCTAGTCTCATTCCAGCGACAGAGAGGTTCTTCCTCAATCTAGGTCTCATCCTGGGCCTTGTCACTCCCCAGCTCAAAACCCTCCAAGGCTCCCACTTCCCAGGGTGAAAGCCAAAGTCTCTGTACCATCTGTGGTCATGCACAGCTGTGTCCCCTCCTCCCACACGGTCAACTGCTCCCCCCTGCTTGCTCTGCTTCCTTGCTGTTCTTGTTTCTAGAATACATCCTTAGGGCTCCCATCCAAGGAGCTTTGCCTTTTGTGTTTTCTCAACCTGTGGTCTTCACCCTCAGATATCCTTAGGAGTCAGTCTGTGTATGTGTTCAGATTCAAACATCACATTCTTAATTTGAATGTTTTCCCTGGAACGCTATCGCATCTTATATGATTCATCTATTTATTTTGCTCGTTGTGTTCCTCCCCCGACGAAATGTCAGCTCTACGGGGACAGCAAATTTTTGACTATTTTGTTCACTGCTGGGTACCTGCAACTAGAACTGAACCTCATTAAAAATTCATTGAATGAATAAAATAAGAATCTAAACAATATTATTTAAAATATGAAGTTAATAGTAGAGGACACAGCCCGAAGACTTGAAGGTGGTTGCTAATGTTGGGGAGGATGAGGGGAGGGCAGGGGAGGGCTGTTTTTATCATAAGCATTCTAGTATTAGCTGACTTTAAAAAACCCTTTGTTAGTTTGCTTTTTTAAAAGTAAATTAACCTCATGAACAAAGGTGGATTAAGTCCTGGCGGCCCAAACTTCTGGACTTTGTGTCAGCCATGCTAAGATGGCCTCTTCAATTTCTCACAATGCCCTGAATCCACTGAGGCACGCACCCCCCCTCCCCCCCCATCCCTCACACCTATAGCAGTAATATGCTGTGAGTCTTCTTCCCTGACCTGCCTAACCTGCCTTAGTGTTTCCACCACAGACAAAGCTCTCTGGACCCAAACTACGAGTTTTCTGGAGCTGCCACAACAAAGCTCCACAGACTGGGTGGCTTAAACAACAGAAATTTATTTTCTTGCTGGTCCCAAAGGCTGGAAACCTGAGATCAAAGTTTCGGCAAGGTTGTTTTCTCCTGAGGCCTCTCTCCTTGGCTTGTCGATGGCCACCTTGTTCCTGTGTCTTCATGTGGTTTTTTTCCTCTGTAGCTGTGTTCTGATCTCCTCTTCTTATAGAGACACCAGTTATATTGGATTAGGTCCCACCCATTTGAGGAGCCTTCATTTTACCATAATTACCTCTTTGAAGTCCCCACCTCCAAATCCAGTCACATCCTGAGGTACTGGGGGTTGGGGCTTTACCATATGTATTTCATCCCCGGTAAACACGGAGCATTGAACTCCTCCAAGGTTCACAGTGCAGAGAGATAAAGAGAAGAAAGAGTGCAGCATAAGATTTCGTAGGGATTTCTTTTGTCTCAAAATGTGCTGAACCTACCAGAACCCCTAAAAGAGGCAGAGAAAGAATACATTGTTGCTAATTAGGAAATGTTCCTCCAGCGACCTGGAAACACTCTTGCTGAGAACTTCTGATCTAGAGGAGAAAAAGGGAAATATTATCTGTGCAGGATTTCTGACAAGATGAAAAATCCAATTTGCATGTTAAAATGATCACCCCTCTTGGGTGATAAGGCAGGCCCTGGGCCGCAGAGGAGGTAAATCTGTAATCAATTGAATGTAACCGCCGGGGTGCCACCTTACTGTGTGGCTTTTATTATTTGTAATTTTTGCAACTAACCCCTGGCCGAATAGCAGGTCTTCAAAATAAAAGTTCACGAGGGCCTAGGCAGTTAATTTCCTCCCCACCCTTTTGTTCACACTGAATCTTCCCCTCGGGCCATTTGGTTGGGTGCAGAACCAGGAAAGGCCAGTGAAAGGCATCCTCATACAGAACAGGGAACGAGGACAAGACGTAGGGGTGGGAAATAATGAAAATCAAACTTGCCCCCCCCCCCAAAAAAAATGGCTTTTCAGTATATTGAAAAGAGGATTGAATCCACCACGGACCTAGAAATCCCCTCATCAAATCCAATCTTGATTTTTACCTATGAACTGATTAGTCCCACCTGTCACTCAGCCGTTTTATCTTGCAGGTTCAGCGAATGAGCAATTTCGCTGTGGTTTGTCAATTTGGTGTCAGTCCACTGAGACCAGAATAGCGTTCAAGGTGGTAAGAATGAAAAAGAGAGCCACTTAAACGCATTTGCTATCGCTCTTGGAAAATATTTAAATCACGTTTTTTAAACGCGGCAACATTTTCGGGAAATCCTAGGTTACCCTACAGCAACAATGCAAAGGTAATTATGAAGTCCCGGCACTGACACCTAATTACCCTTTTAGTGTTATAGACCTCAAACAAGGGAAAACTGGATTTGAAAATATAGGTAACTTTAAGAGTCCAGAGCCAAAAGAGGAATATATCTTTGTTGTCCTTAAGTATCCTGAGAGTGAAGCAAATTTGGAAAGATTCTGCCTGAGCAAATAAATCACTTTGGAAAAAAAAAAAGAAAAGAATGGTTTTATGTTTTTCATTAGTATTGTACCTTTGAAAATATTCTTTCACGTCTCACTTACATTTTATCATAATATTTTTCTCTTGTTTGTTCTGCTGATACTGATTATCTTGATTTATGAACACAGCCAGAGAAGTTGGACAAGCCAAATACCTTTCCATATTAAAGACACTAAGTATGTAAAACCACTGGGTGAGGAAAATAGATTTTCCCAACCAAAGCACTGATTATAGTTTTGGTTTCATAAAACAGTAAGGAATATATGACCTCCCAGTTATCCTCTGTTGATGAGAGATATAATCAACATTGTTTTTTTTTTTTTCTTGTCTCCAGCGGAGCATTTATAAATGGTCACCCTATTTAAAATAAGTTATTATAAAACGAGAAATATTTATAGAACATTCCATTAGGAGAGAAAGTTATACCCATAACATTAAAGTTTGTTTTTTCTTGTATCGCGTAGGGCTATCTCAAGCCCAATGTCTTCCTTATGTTTTTCAGATATGGTGTGCTCTTCACACATGGATCTCTACATAATGCTCCCGGCTAAATCCATTTGTCAATGAAATAGAAAGTAGTTGTTCAAAAATGCTATCACTTGCCGTTCGCTAGTTTAACCGAATATTCAACCTCAAATTTAGAAGAGTATATTCTATTGACATGAATTCTCCCCCTTGGAAAGGTCGTTTGGAGGAAGAGACGTATCCTATTTTTAATTTGAAGTCGTGCAAAACGATTCACTATTAATCACTCACCTTTTTAAGCCATGACTACGTGCCAAGCACCCAGCATTGCTTGTACTTTACTAGACTTCATCATCGCCCCATTTTACAGTTGAGAAGCTGAGTGTAAACATTAAGAATGCTTTGGCTAAAAAGAGGAGAAAACTTGACTAATCTGGCGGACCAAATATATTTTATTTTTCTTCACAAAACTAAGAGTGAGGCTATGATGTGGTCTAGAGCTGGTCCGCTCGCTCAATAATGGCATACGGAACCTGGTATCTTTCCATCCCAGCGTCCTCGGGCATGCTGGAAGGCTGCTCCAGAGTTGCTTACCTGATGGCAGGTGTGGGACTTGGCATCGCATTTTCTGTTTGTATCAGTCAAGGCTGCTCAGGAAAACAGAAGACTGTAGGTATTTTAAACTGCAAAGGGATTTCCGTGAAGGGAATTTAGCGTTTACGGGGTTGTTGGGAGGACAGCCTGGAAGCATGGAGGTCTGCGTAGTTCACTGCTGGTTCTGAGTCCGCAGCCAGCTTACAGGTTAGGAAGCTGTAGGAACACCGAGGGTAACAGATCGTGATTGCAATGCTCAGCATCAAAGCAGGTGATTCGAAAGAAAATAAGCAAAAGTCTGTGCCCTGCTGGAGTCCGTGTATCTAGTCACTGCTGTCAAAGGACCAATAAAATGGCTTCTGCTTCTCTTCTGTTTTCCAAATCTTCTGCGAGTACTGACTCCACACTGCAACTCTGATTGCAGGAATTCTGAGAGAGGTAAATCCCGGGTTTCCAGGCCTTGCAATGTAAGCAGGGCGCGAAAGGAAGAAAACGGTACTGAGTTGCCAATGGACGATCTAGCACAAGGCCCCGAGGAGCAGGAAGGGCAAAGAGAATCCACCAAGACCTCCAATCCCTTTTACCAGGAAGGCAAAAGCTTCTGCTTATAGTTCATTGTCCAGGATGGGGTCACCTTCTGCCCTTTGGCTGCAAAGGAAGCAAGGAGAACATGCATTTAGCTGTTCTCACTCTGTGCTAGAGGTAAGAAAGGATCTCATGAACAACACTGAGAGATGGAAGATGGAGATGATATACATATGATTTTTCAATTAAAAAAGAAAGCAAAATCAGGTGTCGCAACAGAGAACCGGCAATACCTAAATGTCCATTGCAGGAGAGGAAGTCCACAATGGACACGGTAGCATTTGAAAGAAATCCTCAGTGTCATAAACAATCAGAATATTGTGAATTTAAATTCAGATATGTTGTAGTAAGCGTAGAAACTTGCATAGTTATTTTAGGTGGCAGTCTCACAGCACTTAGTTCAAGTAAGTATGGATTTCCCTTTTGACTCAGTAATTCTGCTCTCCGTGAAATTATCAAGCAGGTTCACAGGTGAACAGGTAGGTATATGGTCATTAGAGGTCTATTAATGATAGAGGACATTGGAGGCCATGGATAGGTAAAATGTGGTGGAGGAACACCACAGCAGATTGGGAAGCAGTTAGAAGTAACACAAATTGGTCCATCACATACAGCACCAAGTAAAAAAATCAGTGAGAGGCAGAATGAAATCTATAATCCAAGACCATTTGTAAACATTAAAATAACACGCAAGCAATAAACATAATACACATTTCATGATAATACATCAGAATGAATTCCCATGGTGAGGAAATAGGAAAGGAAGTGGAGACGATAAATAAATACATAAATAAATAAACAAACACACACACACATACATATAAGAAAAGGGTCTTGCTTGGACCCATCGTGATAATGCGCACTGAACATGATTGATTTAACCCTAGGAAAATTAGACTAAAGAAAAACACCAAAAAGTCAACTGATTTAGAAAAATAAATTGTGTATGTGAGCATGTGTGTCTTACAAACACAGACACCCACCAATGCCTTCATAGCAATGCATCACCAAAGGGGTTCTAATGCTGCATAGGTTCTGAAGGTTGTCTGTAACCAAATCTGTCTTGGGACTCCTTTAGAAGACGAGTCCCATTCCCAATAGTATGCCAGTAAACATGGGAGACTTGTTGTAATCCACCATGGAGTAGCTCCTAGGTCTGTGGGTGACAGATTAACACAATGAAAGACCAATGGACCAGGAGACAGAAGACACAAACACTCTGTGGGCCACATCCTCCTTTTAACTGGGAATAATTAAGTGGCTCTTCTCCTTCCCTTTCCCCTTCCCCTTCCCCTTCCCCTTCCCCTTCCCCGCCTCCTCCTCCTCCTCATCCTCCTCCTCCCTCTCTTCCTCTTCCTCCTCCTTCCCCTTCTTCTTCTTCTTCTTCTTCTTCCTCTTCTTCTTCCTCTTTTTAGTGTTCTTTTTATCAGGTTATAAGTGAAGTATTCAAAACTCCAAGGGGCATCCATAAGTCACAAGGAGTTTTTTACAAAGTTCTTTTAATATTCTGAGAATGTGTTAAGAAATAATCAAATATTACCTACATAGCTTTCTCAGCTCTTTGCCTGTGAGGATTCTTTCTTTTTGTTTCAAAAGACTCAACAGTGAAGTTTCCCCCTTGTCTTCAGCAGGAGAAGAAAGGGAAAAGTGTCAATTTCTGTGGACCAGCCACCTCACCACTTCCCTGGGGGTCAGCAGAAATGGACTCCTTCTTGTATTCCAGGGGTGATGGGCAGGGATGACATCCAAGAACAATTTTTTTTTCTCAGTTTGGATCCTGGAAGGTGGGTGTCCTATCTTCTCAAACAGAAAATTTCAATGAAGCCAGCATGCGTAATTTATCATGACACAAGACAAGATAGAAACGCATTGCTGAACGTGCCCTGCCTTTCTCTCCTCCCCTTCCTGATACATACAGGGCATCCCTGGAGAATCAGAGACCAATCCTGGTGGCACACTCTTTCCTGGTGGCAATTTATCAAGCTCATTTTTTTCCCAGATGACGGAATGATTGCCACCTGACAAAGGGGCAGCCGCAGCAGGATTTTCCAAAGGTATCCTAGCAAATCCTCAAAACGCAGTGCTGTACAATTTTGGACAAGCCACTTAATATCCTTAGATGTCCATTTACTCTAAAAAAGATTGAAATATTTCCAATCACAAAGAGCTGCTGAGACTTAACTCAGGCACCTGGGACAGAAAGTCTAGCAGACTATAGCATTTGTACTCCTGGAGCATTTGCTTCTGAGCCAATCCAGCCTTCACTTTCCCAGGCTGGACTAGTGTGGAAAATATATTTCCAAATCAAATTTAAAAAAATAAAATAAAATGATAACACGGAAAAAAAATAATAAAGCAAAAAAAAAAAAAAAAAGAAAGAAAGAAAATGTATTCCCTTGGAAAAAGAGGACATAAACCCACCCGAATAGAAGTTGTATACACACCCAGAAATTAAGATATGCTGTATTTTATGACAGTCTGATGGTACTTGAGGGTAATTTTGACTCTTCATGATGTTTGCCCATGTCCTGAATTCAGGACCTAATTCCTAGTTAACGGACGTTAACATCACTAGAGTATCAGTAGTCACGAGAATGAACTCGGAGTCTGATGGCCTGGGCTAGAATCATAATTCCACACCATCCTGTGGACTCTCAGGCAAGTCATTTAACCTCTCTGAGCCTGAGGCCCATCATGCACAAAAGTGATTAACACAGTGCCTCACGACTTACATGCAATAACTATAGCTGATGCTGCTACTACTGCTACGGTTACTATCGTGACTGCTCCTTTGTTATTGTTCACTGACGTGTAGCCATACTAAAATGACTCCCAACAGACTCTCGGGATCTCTGATCATGTCTCCCCGTAAGCACGTCGCCTTTCTGTTCCAGCTTGTCATCAGTAGCTAGTTTTCCCAAGTTCGGTAAGTACGAGAAATTTTACAATCAAAAGAATTGTTCTCTAAATACTCTGGCCTGTGCATTGAATTGGAAGACATCGCTGTCACTTCAGAAGGGAATAACAAAGAGTAAAACCCTCCCGTGTCCTCATTTTCACTTTGATGCGCCGCAAATAAAAAATGAGCTGACACTCCTAAAATATGAAGACACCATATTGTTGTCACTCTGAATCCTGGCACATCTGATCCCCCTCATGCTGCTCGGGCTGTGGGAGCCTTTGAAGTTAGAAAATACCATTGCCTGATCTCCCAGCACTGATAATTAAGACATAGTGTGGCAAATCAAACCAGACATGCCACCTACTATCTACATTCCCTTCCCAAGGGGGAGAGGGAGGGGAAAAGAAGAAGGAGGAGGAGGAAAGCAGGCTTATAGTTGCGATTCATAAATCAATTGGTTCTGCCTTTCGGTAGGAAAAGACCAGCAACTTCTATATTACAACTCAATCCCATCTTGCATCCCCAAATCAATTTTTCTTTCTTTTTTATTTTTATGGTTGATGATCTTTGAGTTTCTTTTCCTTAAGACTAATTTTTCTTCTAAGAAGGGAGAGGAATGCCATCTCTTAAAAAAAAAAAAATCTTATCATTTGTCTTCCTGTGGGAGAAAATGGATGCATTTTTATGTCGTTCTTCTTTGTCATAAGCAATTGCTGTTGTGTCATAAATTTAAAACAGGTTGTGCTTCTGAAGCCCTGTTCAAATCTGAGCAGGGGGCATGTGGGATATAAAGGTTTATTAGTATAAATGGATAAATAATGAATGTTGAGTCCCGGGAATCTTGTGTTCCAGCTAGTTGGCTCCAATAACATGTCATAATATATTAAAAAAAATTCAACTAGGCAATATCTTCACAAAGATAAATTGATGTAAACTCTAATTGGAAAGGCATAGAAAGCATATTGCCATGTTCATTTCTTGACAATAAATAATTTGGGTCTACAAATGCAACTGTGATTTATTTGTAAGTATATCATAATCATCAAAATGGGTGACAGACTTTTTTGAAAACTCACTGTTGAATACATTCAGAATTAAAACCTGTTAACTCCGTGGAAGATCTGCCTGAACATTATCTTAAGTGATATTTCCCTGTTGTTCTCCTTCTGGTCTCTGACCTTTCTCTTTCTACTGCAATGTCATTTAAATGGAAAGATTCACCACAAATTGCACAGTGCTACAAAAAAGACTGCGAATGATCTTTAGAGTCAAAGGATATTCTAACTTGATAAATAAAATTAAATCCCACCTTCCAATTTCCAAAGAAATGTTTCAAGAATGTCGAGATCACTGTTTTCAAATTTCAGATTACTCAGATTATGGAACGACTGACCGATTGTCAAAATTAAAAAAGAAGTACATTTTAAAACTAGGTAGTAGGGGCACCTGGGTGGCTCAGTCGGTTGAGCATCTGACTTTCGGCTCGGGTCATGATCTCACGGTTTGTGAGTCTGAGCCCCGCGTTAGGCTCTGTGTTGACAGCTCAGAGCCTGGAGCCTGCTTCCGATTCTGTGTCTCCCTCTTTCTCTCTCCCTTCCTTGCTCTCTGTCTCTGTCTCTGTCTCTCTCTCCAAAATAAATAAACGTTAAAAAATTTTTAAAAACAAAACTAGGTAGTAGGTGTTCATTGGGCCAGATTAAGAAATGAGCTCATTGTTTTCCTAATTTGTTTGTGAGGGCCTAGGATTGGCAAAAGAGAAAAAAACAAAAAAACAAAAAAACAAACAAAAAAAAACTCCTGCGACATAAAATGGGAAATCCTTCAGAGTCTTGAGATGCTGTTTTGAGCAAGGGAAAAGAAGAATGGGTAGGCGTGGGGGAGACAGGAGGGAGAAAGGGAAGCAATGTAGGAATTAATAAGCTCCCAGGAGTCGACATGTATGAAGACAAAAGCAGGGAGCTAACATGTGGCCTCACTGGTTTGTGGGTCATGAAATACTGGACTGTGTTTAACCATGAGAGGGAGATGGCTGAAGAACTCCAGACTTTAAATGGATTCCAGACCTTCGTTTTTATTTAGTAAAGGAGGGCATGTCAGAGATGGCTCTAGGGACACCTTAACCCAGAAAAGTCAGACGGTGGTGGCGGGCATGGACCTCCTACCACATGGGGGTGGGGGGTGGGGGTTGCGAGAGTGACTTAAAGACCAAGCCAGGTATGGAAAGTACATTTATTGTCACCGCTGCCACTATTTTTCACTTTGTGTGGCTCTAGCCTCTTAAAGCGTTATCATTTAGAAGCACACGCGCATATATATGTACTTATATATACATATATGTGTAATCTCTTTGGATCTTTCGAGAAGTCTCCAAAGATGGTGTTATTATTCCCAATCCCATTCAAAGTGACGTGGGGACCTGAGCATTGAGTGATATGCCAGAGATGACACGGGCCCCAGCGGCCGACCTTGAAACAGATCCCAGTCCTCTGGGGTCCGTTCCCGTCCTTTCAGACACACTGCACAGCCTTTGAAAAAACTGTCAGTCATTAGAGAAGAAGCACTTGGTTGGGTGGAAGGAATCTGGAGAAATTAGAAAGGGGAAATGAAACAACGTCCTCGACAGTCACTTAGATCGTGTGGTCTGTGCCAGGCTGTCTTCAGCTTCATATAAACACTGACTCATCAATGCTCATAACTGTGCAAGGTAGGTGCTGCTTATAATTGCATTTTGAAAAGGTAAAAACTGAGGCCCAAACAGGTTGAACAACCTGCCCCAGGACCTGACAACTTGGCTAGAGTCCATGGTTTTAACCAGAGAGGTTTGCTGCCTCTATGGGTAATGGGTTGGTTGTTGGAAGGGTTAAATGAAGTAAGTGTTTTTAGTAGAGCCCTTGGAAAATGGTGTTTAGAAGAACTGAAGAACACGGTCAACTGCACAGGATGGAAGTTGAACACGGTACGAGGAGGGATGTTAAAGAGCGTCCCTCACCCAGGAGTCTTCCTGGATGGGTTGGCCTCCATCCATGTCTTTTCTACATAGACTTTGAGCTTCGGTTGGGGTTGGCACAGTCCGGACCAAAATCAGATTGCCTCTGCGCTCTTTTCCCTCTTAATTCCCAGCCCATCCTTACTTTAGCCCAAATCTAGAGCTAGTTTTCCTGGTGCCTTGAACCAATGTCACAGCTTAAACTTTACCAAGTTGCCAGTCTCTGAAAATACAGAGATGAAGAGACTCCAGCCTCACCCCTCAAGCAACGGAACCCCCTCGAAAGTGACGACAGACATATAAACCAGTAATAGCCACACGTAAACGAAGGCAAAAAAATAAAAGTTCCCCCAAGGAGCAGAAGGAACACATCAGAGGAATGTTGCTTTTGTCTTGGGCAGACTTCCCAAGGAGGTGAACGGAAAACTTGGAAGGCAAAGAAGATAGGTGTGGAGCTGAGCATCTTGCAGAGTGTGGTGTGCTTTGGGAAACATGCATCACTTGTCATTGTTTGAAAATAAGTTTGAGTGGGAGGCATGAAGAAACAGGAAGCATGAGGGGGTGTGAAGAGGCTGGGCAGGTGTCTGTCATGAAGGCTGTGTGCACCATGTGAAGCCTCAGAGAAAAGGGGGAGAAATCATTAAGGAGATCGGATCTGCATTTTAGTATATAATTCTCATGAAAGTATGGATGGAAAACTTGAGGAGGAATAAATGGGATGCAGGAGTGTGTTTCCAGGTGAGAAATGTTGACATCCTGACCTAAGACAGTGTTGGTGGGGGGTGAGGGAAACAGAAGATGGGTTTGCAACCGATACTGGAAGACAGATTGAAAGGAATAAGGGAGCGACGTAGATCCCTGGCATGACTTTGTTAGTGGGGCCACTGAGGCAGGTGGCACATGCAAGAGGGAGAGAAGGTTTGGAGACGAAGGAGAAGTGATGGTAAGACTTCTGGCCAGGCTGAATTTCCAGTGCCTGTGAGGCATCCAAGGAGAGATGTCCAATGGGCAGTGGAAAATATGAGCACATGATAGGCATTCAAGATAAGTTTTTTCGTATGCATTTATTCCCCCTGAGATGACAGATGACCTTTGTTTTGGGTGTATTCATCCTACTGGAATACGCAGGATCCTGGAGATTCTTTTCTGTGTATATCACTCCTCACCCCATTGGGTCCATCCTGGATGAAGTTAGATTCTGAACGAATTTGGCCAATGGTAGGACATTGGAAGACGGAAGCAAAGAGAAGTTGGATGATCAGTTTTCTTGCTCACTCCCTTCAGTGTTGCTGTAGACTGGTATCTTTCAACCTGATGCCACAGTCCCTGTTAGATGACTCTTCCCTAAGCGCATTCTCTCCGTCTGTTCCCGTCTCTGTCTCTGTCTCTGACTCTCTGTGTCTGTATCTCTCTCCCTTCTTGTTCCCTTAGGCCTAGTTGTGGTAACCTCATTTTTAAACCCCTTGGATAACTCGACTCTTATCCTGGGCCTTCTCTACACCTTGATCACACTATTCTTTAAAAAAAGAAAAAAGAAAAAAAAAAACCTTTATTAAACTCTTTTCAAATACTCCAGTTTGACTGCACCACCTTTGTCTTGCCAAACTGACTGATAAACTTGGCTTTAAGGCATCACACTCTCCTAGTTTCCCTCTTACTTCACTGTCCATCTTACTATCTTTTGCTGGTTTCATCTCATCTTCACAACGTTTGAATTTTATTTTTTGATTTTTAAAAATTTTTTAATGTTTATTTATTTTTGGAGAGAGAGACAGAGCATGAGCAAGGGAGGGGCAGAGAGAGAGGGAGGCACAGAATCCAAAGCAGGCTCCAGGCTCCAGGTTCTGAGCTGTCGGCACAGAGCCCGACGCGGGGCTCCAACTCATGAACCATGAGATCGTGACCTGAGCTGGAGTTAGAAGCTTAACTGACTGAGCCACCTAGGCATCCCTTCACAACATTTAAATTTTAGAGTGCCCTGGAACTCACTTCTCAGCTTGGTGGTAACCGCCAAATACGTTTCCAGCCCTAACCTTTCCCACTAAATTCCAGACTCAACAATCCACTTGAAAGGCTGATAGGCAAATCAAACTTAATTTGTCCAAATCATATCCTGCGCCCACCCCCCCCACCCCCAAATCCCTTCTACCCTGGTCATTCCCATCTCAACAGTAGTACCACTGTCTATGTAATTACTCAGGCCAAAACCTCCTTGGTCTCCTCTTCGCTGCCTGCCCTGCAAACAATCCAAGTAGCAAGTGCTGTCTATTCTGCCTGGGGTTACAGCCTGAAACCGCCAACTTCTCACCCCTGCAGCACCGGTGTCCTAGCCCACACCACCTTTGTCCGTCTCCTACCTACCTCACGACCTCGCGTCTGGCCTCTATGCCTCCACTTTCACTCCTCGGGAAGCCAGAGTGGATCTTCTTTAAGCACAAATCACAGAACCATCACTCACTCGTTCACATACTTTCAAAGACTTCGTTTCACAAGCCAAATGAAACCCACACATTTTCCTGTGATTCCAGAGCTCTCTGTCCTCTGGCCTTTGTCTTGCTCTCCAAGGACTTTGTCCTTTTTCAGCCCCTCTGACCGTCTTACTACCCAATACAGTACCTATTAGCTACATGCACCTGCTGAGCACTTGAAATTGGCTAGGGAGACTGAGGAACTGAATCTATTCTATCTAATTGTCCTGAATTTAAATTTAAATTTAAATTTAAAAATAGGCACGAATTTCATTATCAGAAAACAGTTGGGTATGTTTGGATAACATGGATACATGAACCTACTTTATCAATTATAAACTTTATGAAATCAAAATGCAGATCAGTTATTTCCAATAAAACTCAGCTTCCAAGTTGAGACCTGCTTTAGGTCGAAAACAGCCACCAGACTTTGAAAACTTATGTGAGAAGGAGAATGAAAACTATTGCATGCAGAGTTTCTAAACTGATGACGTGTTTAAATGTAAAATATTAAGATCAGTTTCACTTTGTAGTTTTTATTTTTACTTTTTAATTTTATGTTTCTTTTTTTATTGTGGTTACTAAAAACTGTTGAATTATATATGTGGCTCTCATCATATTTCCACGGGCGGCACTGCTCTAAGACATCAAACTCAGTTCTGCCTCCAGGGTCTTTATATTTGTTATTCCCTCTGTCTAGAAATGCTCTTTCAGCCTCCCACTTCTGCACTGGCTCATCATCCCTCATCTGCAATTTTTGTTTGAGATCTCTGTTCAAATATCAACTACTCACACGGCCTTTATCCGACGACACTGTCCAAAATAGCCTTCACCCTGTCTCTCTTACCCTGTTTTAATTTGTCTACATAGCACTCATCACTACATCTATTTGCTCATCCTCTGAGTCCTGTACTAGAAAGAGAGCCTCATAAGGGCAGGTATTTTTTTTTCTTGTTCAGTGTCGTATTCCCAGGGCCTAAAAAAAAGAGTACACATGGGCACTCAAAGCTCACTCAATGAATGAAATAAACCGCTGACACAGCTGTGGCATAGTGTGAACAATTTCTTGGGTATGATCCTCTATGACGCTTACCCGAATTCAGCCTTGCAACATCTTCACCGCGTTGGAAGTTAAGTGAGCATGAAATATTTATCTCATGAGAATCTAGGACCCTGAGATGCTGATGTAAACAGGACAGCTGCTCAGGGCCAGCATCAGGTAATGGCAGAGGACGTGTGCGCGACAGAGGCCACTCTCCACATATCCCTTTGACAGACACAGCCAAGAGCCACAATTCTGTACCTAATACCGATGAATCATTCATTTTTAGGAATGCTATTCTTTTTCATTTATTCTCTTTCAAGGCAGGGATTCCAAAGGTGTCTGAAAGCTTTCAGAAGGGAAAATAATATGTGAAACATAGAAACTTGAAGGCTTCCACAATGTCTTTCCTTGAGCTTGAACTGGTTTGTGACACAGCCACGATTCCAAGCACATAATTATTCCTTCAACTTTCAAGAGTCAGTAGCAGATAATTCTAAGAAGGAAGGAAATTAGAGCAGCATAAACATATTCTAGGCGATCTCCAATGTAAAATATGTAGAGGGCTTATCGTCTGTAGGTTGCACTGTGAATTTTCTACTTAGATTTTCAATAGAAGTATCATTTCAGGTCCTGAGACAATCCTCTTTTTCTAAATGTGAAATTGGATATATATACACATATATACATACATACACATAGAGCATGGAAGCCAGGGAATTTAAAATTTTCCTCTCAAATAGCATCATTTTGCACCTCCTAAACAATAAAGACTGAGCTAACAATAGCATCCCCATAAATGTCAAAAAAACACGCTTTCACTCACAGTTTAGAAATTTCAAAGTTGAAGGTAAGGTGAATGCGTCAACATGGAAAAGTGGAAATAGGGTACATTTTTATCTTGCCTTCCAGAAGTTGCATCACTTTCTGTAATTGCAAGGTTATTATCATCAACAACTGCCACAGGTATGTTTTTTAAGATTTTATTTTTGGGGCGCCTGGGTGACTCAGTCGGTTAAGAGACTGACTTCGGCTCAGGTCATGAGCTCACGGTTTGTGGGTCTGAGCCCTGCATCAGGCTCTGTGCTGAAGGCTTCCTCTGAGCCAGGACCCTTCTTTGGATTCTGTGCCTCCTTCTCCCTCTGCCCCTCCCCCCTGGTGCTCTGTCTCACTCGGTCTCTCAAAAATAAATACATGTAAAAAAAATTTTTTTAATAACAAATTTAAAAAAAAATTTTATTTTTAAGGAATCTCTACACCCAACATGGGGCTCACACTCAACAACGCCAAAATCAAGAGTCACGTGCTCTGCCGACTGAACCAGCCAGGTTCAGTTCAGTTGTTAAACGTTTTTGGTAGACCCAGGCAATCAATCTTCAGTGATAGGAGGAAAAGAGGGGAGGGTACAAGGTATTCCTCTAGAAGGTCACAAAAGTGAGAGTGTGCGTGAGGACAGCTGCCAGCCTGACTGATGGCCAGAGTATAAAACCATGTCTGAATGCCTATTGCCTTCCTCGTTGTGGACATGTGGGTAATGAGCCCACGATGGGGGGGAGAGGGGAGGATCACGTCAACCATTTTTATTTGTCCCCATTCTGCCAGGCGTGGTGTTGCTGGCTTCTTCTCCTCATCCACTTCCTAATCAGCCAGGAGTTCACAAAGTGGATTAAACTTGTATGTGGCTAAGCAGAAAAATCTATTTTAAGTCAGGTTTTGGGGGGATATTTTGTCTGCAAATCTCTGAACATTAGAGCCTTATATTTGTGACCTTTGTCTGAAGACCTCAGTCACATGCAGGCTCCCTATTATATTAGAAGTGGAAGTGGTGGGTTTGGTGAATTTTAGGTGGGAGAGGTCAGCATGTTACCATTTACCCCAGTTTTCAGGCCTGTGGGGTTAGCAGGATCACAGAAGATATACTCCTGGAAGTCAGCTCACCGAGACTTGTCATGGTGTTTAGCAGGGACAACACCAATTCTGGGTTCGAGTTATGTTAGGCACAGGCCGCCAGTCTATGGAACATCCCTGAACTGTCTCATATCCTCTTGAAAACTGTACATTCTAGGGGTCTGCTCTCACTTGGTACAAACGTTCAGGAACATGAAGTACATTCAATCTCGAAACACGAGTAGATGCATGAATTTGCAGGATTCTGGCATGCTTCAAATTCCAGTCCCTTCTAGATAGTCTTTCCAACCAAAAGGCCATTTATTTGAAAAGGAGAAAGGAAAGAAAAAAAAAAAAGGACAAAATATTCAAAAATGTGTTTTGATCCCTCAAGCCTCATTTTCATTTTTTTTTCATTCTTTTCTCCCTGGAAATTGCTTTAACACTCATTTTCCACGATCACTCTGCTCCCATACTATGAGATCCTAAGCTGGGATGTGTACCTTATACAGGAACTGATATCACAGAGGTTAAATGTGACAACAGTTTCCACAAGAAAATACGCATAACTGTTCCCTATGCCGGTGATTCATTTCAATTCTGATATCAAATTTTTTTTTACTTTACAGCTCTGGCTGTCAAATGCATGGGCGGGTCTTTCCCTAAATTTAAAATCCAGTCAGGGGAATGAAGGAGATAACACCTCTTTTATTACAATTTGGGAAAACAATAAAAAAAATCATTTTGGATATGGAAAATATCCCATGAAGCACTAGGGCATATGTCATTCTGTGCTTGGAAAACAGCAGCCAATCTATTCCGAGACACAGATGTCAGCCAAATACAGTTAAAGCTATGATGCCTTCACGGTCACCAGCAAGTTTACAGATACTCAGTTGAATCAGCAAACCACAAATAAAGAAGCACAGAGAAAACCTAATTGTCTGGAAGAGAATGTTCCACTTGCTTTGTCATTAGCTGCTTGAAACTCTCTACGAGTACAGCTTATCTGAAATCCAAATTCTAGAAGACAGATCAGACACATACTGAAACCAGAGCCAAAGTTTTTGTCTGTCTTCTACGCACACACTTCAATCAGGGCAGCCAGGACTCCAAGAAAACGCACAGGTACAAAGCAAACGTATCGGCGCTTTGCAGTTCATTTCAGAGAGCTGTCCTTCAAAATAGAGAGGTCTGGTTCAAGGTTACTCAAACTTTAATGTGCATGTGAATCACCTGGGATCTTGACAAAAATGTAAAGTGCTGATTCAGTAGGTCTGGGCAGAGCCTGAGAAATTGCATTTCTAACCAGTTCCCAGATGATGCCCATGCTGCTGGTCCAGGAGTAGCATATTTGTAAGTGGGAGCTCACCAGGGTAATAATTTCTCTTGGAAATCGGAATACCTGTTGCAATTTTCACTCCTCCAGTAATTCACTGTATGTTCTTAGGGAGTTATCTGACCTATCAGTGCCTCTGCTTCTCATCTGTGAAGAAGACGTACTAAGGTTAAAGAGATCATGTTAATACAAAATCCTTTTTTTTTTTCTTTTTCCTTTTAGAGAGAGCACGCACGTGAGCGGGGGAGAGGAAGAGAATCTCCAGCAAGCTCCATGGCCAGCTCAGAGGCTCGATCCCTTGACCCTGGAATCATGACCTGAGCCAAAATCGACAGTTGGATGCTCAAATGACTAAGCCACCCAGGCATCCGTTAATGTGAAATCTTGAAGAGAGTTAAAGATGCTTTGTGAACAGGTTGGCTGAACAAACATGTTTGGATGAGATCCATCTGTAAAGATCCATCAGAAGAGGAAGGAAAGGAGCCTTAAAGGCTGAGAATCAGAAGTAAACAGGGGCGCCATGGGTGCCTCAGTCGGTTGAGCCTCCCACTTCGGTCCAGGTCATGATCTCACGGTCTGTGAGTTGGAGCCCCGCGTGGGGCTCTGTGCTGACAGCTCAGAGCCTGGAGCTTGTTTCAGATTCCGTGTCTCCCTCTCTCTCTCTGCCCCTCCCCCACTCATGCTCTCTCTCTCTCTCTCTCTCTCTCTCTCTGTCAAAAATAAATAAACTTTAAAAAAAAATAAAAGAAGTAAACAAACTACAGGTCCTACCGAAAGGAAGAAGCTTCTAAAGAAAGTATAAATAGGGGCACCTGGGTGGCTCAGTCAGTTAAGCGTCCAATTTCATTCAGCTCAGGTCATGATCTTGCAGTTCATTGGTTCGGGCCCTGCATCAGGCTCTTTCCTGATAGCTCAGAGCCTGGAGCCTGTTTGGGATTCTGTGTCTCCCTCTCTCTTTGCCCCTCCCTGTTCTCACTCTGTATCTCTCTCTCTCTCTCTCTCAAAAATAAATACACATTAAAAAAAGTAATTAAAAAAAAGAAAGTATAGGTAAAAGAAAAAAAAAAAAAAAAAAGCAAAGTGCCACAAAAAGAAGCCATGGGAGGAAAGTCGGACTTCAGGACAGAGGAATAGAGGAGATTGTGGGACTACTATATTCTTTAATATCTGAAGACCGATGACCACAGCCATTTACAAATGGCAGATCCTTGGAAAGAGGTGGGAGAAAAGATGATGCAGGGTATACAGAAAAAAGGAAAGATAGAGGTGCCTGGGTGGCTTAGTCAGTTGGGCCCCTGACCCTTGATATCCTCTGAGGTCATGACCTCAGCGTCATGAGTTCAAGCCCCGCATGAAGCTCTGCGCTGACAGCATGGAGCCTGCTTGGGATTCTCTCTCTCTCTCTCTCTCTCTCTCTCTGCCCCTTCCCCACTCATGCACACATGTGCACACTCTCTCTATCTCTCTCAAAGTAAATAAATAAACATTAAAAAGAAATAAAAAGAAAAGAGAAGAGAGCCTTGGATAAACTACGACAACAGATTATTTATAGTCGATAATAAAAGAAACAAATGTAGTCACCTCTTTCCCCAAAATTCTGGGTGAATTCTTAGTGCAATTTTTTTCCCTTGGCCTTTTGATATTTTTTTAAGCACCTGGGACGCACATAAGTAACACACTTCCAGTCATTGCTCAGCCGCAGACTTGAGATGGAGCCTGTTGCCAAGAATTTCCAAACGCACAAAAGGTTAACATCAAGGCTCTCTGCATTGGGCCCTTCCAAGAAAGACCATTTTGTATTTTTATACTCAAACCCTCCCTGTGACAGGAGTACCTGGCAGAAAACTGGGGGACAGAAAAGATGGAGAAAAAAAAAAAACCAACACTTTTTATTTATTCTCTTTATAAGTCACCAATGAATTGAGCTACTCTATCAGCAAAGCTGGAAGATCCTGCCTGTCCGGATTGTCACTTATATCAGTAGCATTCTTGACCTTCTCCAAGGCTAGAACTACTGATGATTAACTTCCGGGAATACCCATAGTAACTATTTCAGACCCGTGAACTCTCACGCCTTCTCAATGTCAGCAGACACCCACATCAAGCAAATATCTTCTCAGAAGGCTGTAAGATTACATTTCATTTTTGGAAGTGACCATTCCAGCTACCAAATGGTAAGACTCTCTCTGAGCCTGCCGAGGACCCTGGCTGACTTCCTTCCAGATAAAGGCACTATCTGCATAAGACTAGCATTGCCCGTGTATCAGCAGTTTCTGCACCGGAGACTGTATCTGAAATCTAACTGCCAATTTCCACACATCTACAGAGGGAAACAAAGGGTCACATTTCAAAGGCTTCCAACCCAAGGAGACCCAGTTAGAGCCTCTGCAACACAATCAGTTGTACGACAGGGCAGGGGAGGTGTGGTATGACTCACAAATACAGACAGCAGTCCGGGAAGAGTATCCTGGCCGTCTAAATTTACCAAGATCCACTCAAGATTCTACTGCAGGACTCACAGGGTTTTTTCTCTCTGACAACCAAACCCAAGAGGTTTGCCAAAATAGAATTCTAGTGTAGGGGGAAAGAAGCTAAAGAATTCTGCATTAATAACACCTTTACCCACAGGCGGAACATATTTTCATCTGCACACATCACGAACCGGAGATCTTAGGTTATTAAAGGTGAAAGAGGCTAATAGTCTTTGGGATGGCTCTCTTGGGATGCTTATTTGCATAATGAAGTTAATACAGGGCATCCCAACTCAGCATTTCTTTGGAATCAGGTACTTGTAGTCACTCACAATATTTTAAATTCGCTAACTAAATTACGTTGCAGAAGAACCGTTGGTAGCTAATCTCAAAACCATGTCTACAAATAATTCATGACCAGATCTACCAATGAAGAAGAAGCCTAATTGGTAAAGATGTATGGTTTAATTGATCTGTCTTTTGGAAAATATGAAATTAATGCCTGCCTAAAGGTCACCATTGATAAAGATTTAAGTACCGCCGAAGTCGTCTGCATAATCTAACCTCAGAATTGAGGCCCCTGCCCTGCTTTGGATTCCTAAAGCCCAAACACCTAGATCAGGGAGCTCTTTCTGCCTGGTGCTATTCTGTATCCAGTGAAAGAAAACCAAAACTTTCAGCCAGGGTCTCATTTTCACAGTGAGTCATTGCACAGCCATTATACTTAAAATTATGGAACTCAAACTGCAGGAAAAAGTTTAGCATGAAAGATTAGGTTGGAGTAAATTGATAACTTTGTTTTAAAAGAGAGAGATGGGGTTCATCTACCACAAAGGAACAATTTAATATTTGTGGATATCTTTCTCTGTTGTTTTGACTATAAATGGTCTTACTTTAAAGAGCAGCTCATGTTGGGGGCTTGAACAGGTAGAGTGCAGAGGATTTTTAGGGCAGTGAAAGTATTCTGTACGATAATGTAATGATATCCGTCATAACACATTTGTCCAAAACCATAAAATGTACAACACCAAAGGTGAACCCGAAGGTAAACTATAGATTTGGAGAGATAATGATGTGTCAGTGTAGGTTCCTCAGTGGAAACAAATGTACCACTCTGGTGGGGTTTGCTGATAAAGGGGGAGACTGTGCATGTGGGGGGGGGGCAAGGAGTATTTGGGAAATCTCTGTATCTTCCTCTCAATTTAGCTATGAACCTAAAACTGCCCTAAGAGTCTATAAATAAATAAACCCAAGCCTTCATGAATAGTAACAGTAATGAAAATTAATATTGACTGATTATTTCTTATGTGCCAGGGACTCAGCTAAGTGCTTTACATGGATTAATTCACTTCTTTCTCACAGCTTCTCTGTATCATGGGTGCTAATAATATACCCATTTTTAAAGATCATCACAGAAATGGTAAATAATTTGCCAATGATCCCACAACCAGTAAGTGGCTGAGCTGGGATTCACACCCAGTCACTGAATTTGTGCCTCTGTTGGGAGGTCAGGCTGCAAAAGTAGTGCTTTGATTCTCTTAGTGCTTTGCTTTTTCTATGTGTGCTTGCTATGTTGAAATTGGTATGTGCTTATATCCACATCTATGTATCTCCTCTCTGTAAATATACATGTATTGGGTATGTATGTAGTGCCATTTAATGTGTTAGGAGGTAAGCGTAAGATCAATAAAGAGGGCCTTCTTCCCCAGGGATTTCTGCATCTCCTTGGATATTCCTTGAAATCCTTAGATGACAACATTTACTGCTATCCCACCAGTTGTTAACTTGTGAAGAGAGTCATGTTAACTCTTTATCTGTTAAGGCTAAATTTAGCTTCTTTTTCCTTCATGAATAACCTTCTAATCCAAACCACCTCATCTTTTGACTCAGAATTTCCAGAACCAGGCAGAGATAAGCAGCTGCAGGATGCCATGCTAAGTTTCAGGTGAAGACAAGGAAAGCCAGATCGGTGCCGCAGAGAAGAGAAAAAGGGTGTATGAAAATGGGGAAGTTTTGGGGAGCTGGTCACCAGAGAAGGAAAGTGTTTAGAAAGGGGGAAGGAAACTTAGAATAAGTGTGGTCCACCTAGTGGTGGAGCTGCTTAGAATCTGAAATGAAGGAACTTGACGGGCCGAGATGTAATAGGTTAAAAGATTAGAGGTTGTCTCTTTCCCCTTGAGTGGGCTGGACTTTGTGCCTCACTTCCGATGAGTAGAGCATATGCCGAGGGAAAAATAGTAACTTTGCGGTGGAAAGACCTGGCAAATGCCATCTTAGCAAAGGATTAAGCTCAATATCACCTGTGATAAACCATGTTGATAATGTGCAGCCTCAATATGATGTGATGAGAAGGGCACTCACCTCTGTGATATTTTCCCTGAAAGCCCACAACCTAGTCTCATCATGAGAAAAAAATGTCAGGTAAACCCAAATTGGGTAACATACAACAAAACGCTTGACCAGCAGTCTTCCAAACTGTCAAGATCGTGAAAAATAAGAAGACTTTGATTTTCGTCACAGATCAGAGGAGACCAAGATGTCATGACTGAATGCAGTGTGGAACCACAGATAAGATCTTGATGTGGAAAAGGGACAAAGTTAGTGGCCAGACTGGTGAAATCCAAATAAAGTCTACATTGTGAATCGCAGTGTACCAATGTTAATTTCTTAGTTTTATCAAAAAGCACTTTGGTTATGTAAGATGTTCATATTAGAGAATAATGGGATGAAGACGTCGGGAACTCTCTGTGCTTTCTTTGCAACACTTTTTTGTTTGTTTTCTATAGTTTATACTTATCCCCAAATAAAAAGTTAACTTAAAACTAATTGTGGGTTACGGCTTCATCTCATTAAAACAAGCTTCAGAGCATAAGATTTTATTTCTTTTTTTTAATGCTCGTTTATTTATTTTGAGAGAGAGAGAGAGCACAGGCAGAGGAGGGGTAGAGACAGAGAAGAAGAAAGAGAATCCCAAGCAGACTTCACACTGTCAGTGCAGAGCCCAACACGGGGCTCGATCCCAGGAACCATGAGATCATTACCTGAGCTGAAATAAAAAACCAGACACTCAACCAACTGAGCCACCCATGCACCCCACAGAGCCTAAGTCTTTTTTCCAAAGGATTTAAAGCATTTAAGAAGATATGTAAGTTTTTAGGGTGTAAGGAAAATGGGGGAAAATGCAGACCTCAAGGGGCTGTGCCTTAACAGCACACTGTGTTCAAAAAGCTTAGTGATTACTGGCTATGTAGAGGCTTTATGATAAACAGAAATAAGGCACATAATCAACAAAGTTAAAGGCCATGAATAAAAGTAGGCAGATAGGAAGAGACAAAGGGAAAATCATTTCAGGGTGAAGGCGCCATGTCAACCATGTTACTTTTGTCGGCAAATTAGGTCAATGCTCTAGACAGTCATGAAGCGTAAATGAGGCAAGAGTTACATAAATTAAAAATGCATGCACATAAATTAAACCTGTACGGTCAGGAGAATGAAGATAGGAAGAGCAAGGCATGGATTAGGGGCCAACTCTGGGCACTAATGAGCAAGAATGAAAGTATGAAAGCCAGGGACCCCAATGTTGGTCATTGGTAAGCTCCTCAGATTTCAGGATGGCCAAAGAGGAACAAGGGAGGAGATACTTTACAAAGTTGTTTCAAGCCTGTTTCCTCCAGATGTGGCATAAGGAGGCTGGATTATTAACAACTCTTGCCTTTATAACTTTGTCTCCTCCCCTCCTCTTTAACAGCCTAGAGTGGAGAATGAGGCTATAGATCCCAAGTGATGGGGATCCCGACTCTGCTACTAACTGGGGTTTTGAGATCAGCAAATTCTCTTTATCTCTATGTATCTCAATTGCTCCAAGTGAAAAATGAAGAGGTTATACCTGATCAAAAGTCTCTTCCAGGTTGTAAACATCATGTGATATGAATTGGTGAACTACTTTTGGCAAACAATCCCAGAATTTACAATCCCTGTTTATGATATCCAATGATGCACAGGTAAGAATGGTTGGAGTCCACACTGATATAACTGGGCCCTGTGTGAAATTTGCCTCTGTCAACCCAGTGAGGGTTCCATCATTTTGTTAGCATTTGGGGATATAAGCTTCAAGACCATGCCGCTACATCTAAGATTTGCCGTGCTGGTTACTTCAGACCTTTAAAAGAACGTCATAAAACTTATCTTCCTCTCTCATTGCTTCAGTTTGGGTTCCAGAACACAAAATATAGGTGATTGGCATAAACGTAACATGAATTTCCCAATGAAAAGAGAGATACAAATTAACTGGAGGTATTAATGATCATTTCATAGTCTCTAAATACTATGGAAACGTTAAAGGTAAACTCTTTGCATTAGATGTTCTCTCATGGGGGAAGAAAGCAAGAAAGAGGGGCTGGGGAGAGAAAAAAATAAGGGAGTATGGTTTTAAGAAGGAAAGAAGAGTCTGTAGAATAGCCAGAAACAGCATCTGAAAGCTTGGAAAAATGAAATTTGCCAAAAAGAAAAACACACAACAACAACAAAAACAAACAAACAAAAAAACCAAGAAAATAACCTGATTATATTAGAATTGAAAAATTGTCAACCATCTTAGGTTTAAAATGGGCAGGAAAGGGCACCTGGGGAGAATTAAGAGAATGATAAAATGACCAACTCAGCCCAGTGGGCCCAGAACTTTCCCAGTTTGGGCATTGAAAGTTCTGCATTTTGGGAAATCCTCCCAGTCTTGGACAAATGGGGATGTTGGGTCACCCTAGAAAAAACTACATTCAAATATTGCGTTGTTTTATTTTAAGATGATTCTCACATAGAAATGGTTGGATTTTTCTCTTTATATTTAGTTAAAGGCCAATTAGTTTTATTCTAAATTTATTTTATGCTATGTAGAAACTGTGGAAACTCCCAGGAGTACAGAGTATGGATATATACACATATGCATATACATAAGGACATGCATACACATATAGATATACATATTTCTTATTCTTAAGAAAATGTATCTCTACCTTGTTATCACCACCTGGCATTGCATAGGCCAGAAAGTCACTTAGACTTGGGACCCATCTAATCTTATGACTGGGTCTAGTTTTTAACAAGAAAAGGTACAAAATGCTTTGAAAACTTAAAAGCAGCCCATGCTACTACTGATCTGTTCAAATATAAATACCGCCAGAGCTAAACTATTTTTTCAGTAATCTAAGTTGTTTGACAGGTACAATCAGCTGTGATAAGGACGCTTCCTTTTATATATGAAGACAAGACCTACATTAAAACACAGATGTGGCAAAGTGTTAAGAACAATAAACTGGGTGATTAACACTATGTCCATAATATGAAGAGTGAGAAAGGCTTAAATCTACAAATTGAGATGAATAACATATTATTAACAAATAGTGCCAAAGCACATATCCTTGACTCCTACTTAAGATCATACTCTATCCTTCCCCTTTTCTCTCTGTCTCTCTCTCTCTTTCCTTTTTTGTAGCACTTTCTTTGCAAAATATAATATGTATATAACCAAAAAAAAAAAAAAAAAGATCATCCTCTACATCAAGAAAAATGACTTTCAAATTGGAAAATGTAGATAATGAGCACAGCTATCAGATAACCGGAGTTCAAGGTGCTAGAAGATATCTAAAAAAAATCTCTTTGCTCAAAATAAATTAGAAGTCGTAAGACTCAAATAAGTTATACACCAGGCCATTTGGAGAAAAAGCAAAACAAAACAAACAAAAACCACTTAATTTGCCATGAAAACAAGGTATCCCAGTAGATGATATATGGACACATACACCAATGTTTCAAAATAGACAAATGAAGTTATAAACTAGGAAGTACATCAATCTCAGCTTGCTATTGACCCAGCCCGTATTCTGGAATACAGATGAAATCAAGGAATCAATATGAACAATCAACCAGTCGTGCCAAACTAATTTTCATTAAAAAAAAAAAAAAAAAGGAAAAAAGAAATCTTATCAGGGAAGTCAAGGAAACACCATGCAAAGAATATATTTTGATTTCAGCCAGTTTAAAATTTCTTTGTGGTTTGTTTCACAGTGTTTTCCTCTATATCCTTAGGAACAGAAATTTTCTCTCTCTCTCTCTCTCTCTCTCTCTCTGTCTCTGTTTCTGTCTCTCTCTCTCTCTCTCACACACACACACACACACACACACTGAATGAACAAGTAGCATGCTTTCACTAAGTGTTGTACCTAGAGTCTGTTGGTCGATGGATGAATGACAGATTGTTAGGGTGTGGCAACTGATATCACCTACTTTTTTTTCTTAATTACTATAGGTCAAGAGATAGCCTTATCGAGTTGTAGAAGATAGACATCTGGTGATGAAATCACTTTTGAAAAAGAACTTGACAAACTAGAATTAATGATTGCATTGATTTCTATGAAAGTTGCACTCTGTGCCTCTGAAAACAACTTCATCCAGTGAAATGCAGATGATGCCTGATATGACCACAAGATTGTTTACAAAAGTGATTGGGAACTTGGATTGATATCAATCTCTTTATGAACCAATGATGTGGCATGGTTTATGAACAATGTTTATGAACAACGATGTGGCAAAAATAGCTACTGCCTGCCAGGCTTGCACCAGTTAGAAGTATCCTGTTTGGAACAAAGAAGGCAGTGTTCTTGCCGTGACAGTCCTTGGTTTAATCTTTTCCACCACATTTTAAGAGAAGGGCTGATTAACTGAGGCTTATCTAGAACAGGGAGGCCAGAACTGTGGAGAGTCCAGAAAGTGGGTTATAGCAGTAATTATTGAAGGAAAGAAAGATAACTGGGAACAGAGAACAGTGGAGGCATGATCATTATTTTTTAAATATTTGAAGTTCCATCTTAAAGAAAAGGCATTGAATTGACTCGACAAAGATCCAGAAGACAAAAGTCAGATCAATAGGTTGAAAATTTGAATAGGCAAAATGGAGCTCACTGCAAGAAAAAAACTTTCTAGTAGTAATTATGGCTTTTTAATAATAAAAAAAAATGAAATACCAGTATTGCCAAGGGTATAAAAACATGAATATTCTCATATAATTGAAATGGGGATGGAAATTGGATCATTGTTTCTGGAAAGGCAATTTGGCAATGTATTTCAAAAGATTTAAAAGCCTATATCATTTAATACAGAAATTCCACTTATAGACACTTACCTACATAATTAGAAATGCTGAAAAAAGTTTATAAAAAAATTAATGGCAGCATTTTTCATAATAATGAACACTTTGAAATAAACTATAGCCATAAGAAACATATATTGCATATGTATATACATACATATGCTATATATATTACATATATAAAATGGAATACTAAGTTGCTATTTTGAATTTTTTAATGTTTTATTCATTTTGAGACAGACAGAGACAGAGAACATGAGCAGGGGAGGGGCAGAGAGAGAGGGAGAGAGAATCCGAAGCAGGCCCTGGGCTCTCAGCACAGAGCGCAATGTGGGGCTTGAACCCACAAACCGTGAGATCATGACCTGAGCCGAAGTTGCCTTATCACAGCTTAGGCACCCCACCAAGCTGTTCATTTAAAAGACGTAATAGAAAAATATTTTGTAGAAGCAAATATTCATTATACATTTTAGTTGAAATAAGACAGTTCAATCTTTACGACATAGAAAAATTAAAAAAAAAAACAATTAAATCCACTAAAATACTAATATTGCTACCTGTAAGATGAAGAACAATTTTCCTTCTGTGTGTTTTACTGTTTTTTCCAATGTCTAAAATGAAAATATAGACATTTTGCGATCAGAAACAAACAAAAGACGACGAAGGCACAGAACATGTGTTCTCATATCCCCAATACCTGCTTCACAGTCGGAAAGCTACACATTTTTTTGAATAAATGAATAAATTAATTAAACGTTATAAATATTTTATGGAGTGAACTCTCTAAAAGAGTTAATAGCTTCCCATTACTGGAAATGTTCAAGCAGGGGCTGGATGACTCTCAGTATATTTAGAGGGCATTCTTACTTTGATTTAGAGCCGTGGTTCCTAAAAAGAGACACCTGGGAAACCTAAAATGTTTCCCCATTTCATGAAATACAAATCTCCAGTCCCCATCCCAGCTTCACTGGATCACAATCTTCAGGGGTTGTTAGAATTTGCCTGGTTTCAGCAGGTGGACTTTGGAGATTGTTTCCATACGTCTGGACACCAAACTGTGCTCCTAAGCTGAGGACCAAGGCAGAAGGCTATAGAGGTTACTCAGGGCCTTCTAATCGGCTGTTCACTGGCCTGAAACAGTCTCCCCGCAGAGAGGCAGAGATCACTCCCTCACTTCTTCCACGACTTCATTCAGATGTCACCTCCTCAGACAAGCTCTCCATGACTCCCACAAGTTGTAGCCCTTTCCAAAGGCTCCCACCCACGTACACCTGCTCTGGTCTTTGCCTCAGCATCTAAACCAATTTCTACAATAGAATCCACTTGTCATATTTATTATTTACGGTCTGTCTCCCCCTACCAGAAAGGAAGCTCCATGAAAAAAGGAATTTTTCTTCTCTATTTTTGTCCCTTTAAGTATCCCAGAATAATGCCTGGCACATAGTAGGTATTCAACGACTGTAAGCGAACAAACAATGAATGGAAGACTATCTAAGGTTCTAGTCGAAGAGGCTTGGCTGCTGCTTTGTGACAAGTGATGTCTTGGGTGAATCTATTCCGGAGGTCAGCAAACTTTTTCTAGAAAGGGCCAGATAGAAATATTTTCAGCTTTGTGGGTCATATCCTCTGTTGCACCTACTCACCTCAGCCATTGTAACACAAAGAGAGCCAGAGACAATACATAAATAAATGAGTATGGTTACGTCCCAGACTTGGCCCTCGGGCCATAGTTTGCTGACCCCTTGCTTTATTTACATTTCTGGAAACTTCATCAAGTCAGAATTCTACAAAGGAATTGCTTATCTGGCTTTGCCAACTCTAAGTCCAAAGCCCCTTGATCTAAAGGATGGGGATCTTGGGGGAGACGTGTCTTTTTGCTGAGACCAGAAGGGGTTCTTCAGCTGGGTCTTTATGAAGACATCAAAAGGTTTTGTTGATGATGGCAAATTCCACACACCATGGGAAACAGATGAAGCTTTGTATAATTAAAGAGTACAGTGGATTTTGCTACGAACTTCCAATTTTTCCTCACTAGTTACAGAGGTAAACATCCTAGCTGACATTTTGTGGTGCTGCCTGCCCTCCACAGTCTATATTTTTTGCCTCATATCTTGGGCTTCTTCTTCTTCTATTACTTTGAGGTCACAACGTCTCAAACCAACCTTTGAAAAATGATTTTGCCTCAGTGAGTTTCTACAGAGACTTTTAATTCCCTTCAATATGCCCTACTCATTATAGGTACATAAGGCCGCAGCACTCTGTGGAATCATCTCAGGGATTCTATCATTCCCCATGGAGCTCTGCGGGTTCAGCATTTTCTACACAGAATAGAAAGATGAGGAGGGGACATGTGGCAGGGCACATAGTTTAAACTATAGCATGAAGAGCATCTCTCTGCTTTGCCTGATCTTGAAAACACTCCCCCCATACAAAACAAAATTCAAAAATAAAAAAATAAAAACACCACCCCATTTGGAAGGAATGTTCTGGTGTACTGTAGGACACAGACTTCTTGCAAAAAGTAGCACAGAATGCTGCTGTTACATTGCCTTACACCCAATACCAACATGGCACCCATCTCTTTGGACCAACCAAACTGAAATATTTAGGTCAGTCTTCATTTCAAATATCACACTCCATTATCAGAACAAATCTACTGATTTTGTCACAGAAAATATTGTTCTTGTTATTGTGGAGCCAAAATGAAGAACAGCAGACCTCAGAAAAACACATTCCTATTTTCCGCAAAATGCCAACATTGTCCACTCAGAGTGTCCTCCAATTTCTCTTAAAGACTTTGATTTAAAGCTTATACATGCCAAAGACATTTTTCTTAGATGTTGTTTTTTAGAACCTATGGGACTATTTTTTGTCTTCATTCTCTGCAAAAAAAAAAATCAACACGTGGTGTCTTTTTTCATAGGCCATTTAGCTTCTTCAACGCAGGACCATTTTGTAAGCATTTCTGTCTCTTCTGGAGCACTCAGCTCTGGGCCCTGGCTCAGGGAAAATTCTGCTGTCCTTCTGCATCCCCTCAGTGGGCACTGGCCTGAACCTGGGCCTGTCTCTGGCTCTGTACCCTTGCTCAATCCTCCCCAAGGGAGAAGTGGCTGATCTTGCCGGTGTTGGTCTGACCACCACTGAGCTCCTTCGCTGGTATCCAAGGTCACTGCTCCACACAGCCCCTCTCCTCTGCTTCCTTTCCACCTATGATAAACCCAAAGGCACAGGACGAGTGTGATATCATGAAATATATAGTTGGTCTTTGTCCCTTATTCTGGCACAGGGCTCCTGAAATCCTAGGCATTTCCTAAGTGATGAAAGTAAAGGTACATTTTGTTATGCTAATGAGGTGACTTTTGGACCCTATCTAAAGATGGAGGCTGGCTACAAGAGGTATCAATCAGCTTTGTGACTAGAGGGTTAGAACCTTAAGTCCCACTCCCAGACCTCTAGGGTTTTGGGTGGGAGAAGGGTTGGAGATGGAGTTCAGTCAATGGCCAATGATTTAGTCAGTCGGGCCTATGTAATGAAGCCTCCATAAAAACCTACAAGTATGGAGTTCATAGAGCTTCTAGGTTGGGGACCAGAACACTTTCACATGCTGCTGTGCTAGACCCAACCCATGGGGACAGAAGCACCTTTGTTTGGGACCCTCACCTCTTCATCCGGCTGTCAAAACACGTCTTTTTATATCCTTTGTAATAAGCCAGTAATCTGGTGAGTAAACTAGTTTCCCAAGGTCTGTGAGCCACTCTAGCAAATTCATTGAACCCAAGGAGGGAGTCATGGGAACTGTGATTTATAGCCAGTTGGTCAGAAGCATAGGTAACAACCTAGACTTCCTATTGGCATCTGAAGTGGAGGGCATTTTTATAAGACTGAGCCTTTAACTTGTGAAATTCAATGTTATCTCTGAATAAATGTTGTCTGACATTAGTTGAATTGTAGGACACTCGGCCAGTATCCAAGAATTGCTTGGTGGTGCAGGAAAAAAACCCCACAAATCAGAATTGGGGTCCAAATTGTAGCCAGCCTCACAACGTCTCTGCTATTCCATGGTTTCTGCTGGTTACTGAGTGGGTAAGTGAAGAGAAGCCTTCAGTATAGAGCCAGGTCCCAAAGTATAGATCAGGCAGACATCAGTGGATTCTCCTTCACATCAGTTCTTTGTGTGAAGCCTTCTCTGCTCAGAACCCTAAAGGAGAGCTCCCTAACCTCCAACACCTTAAATAATAGTATTGAATGAATGAAAGTTTTAGCTGCCCGAATCCCTACCTCTTAGCTTGTTCCCCAACTGTTATTCATTAGAAAATACTGCACAGGCTTTAAGCAGACAGGGTACTCTTACTGACTATCGAGTCAACACAATCAAATATGTCTTCTGTCTTATGTGTGTTCTTTTACTTGCTCTTCTAAAGACTCATTAATTAATTAATGTCAGAGTAGGTATTAATTTGTCTAAGTACTATATCCATATGCTGACTTGTCTCCTAAGCATATGGAATCATTTATTTAGTTTTGAGAAATATTATACATATTTCTGCGGTGATAAATTGGAATATATTCAGCCAATTCATTTCCCTTCCTGTTTTCTTCAGGTAAGACTGATATAGGAAAGCAAATAGCCTTTTATCCCTATTAGATAGCAGCATTTTATACCTATTCATAGAGGACCTAAAAATACCCCCAAATAATACTTGTAATTGCAGGCAAAGGAACTCTCTTAGTACATATTTCTTGTACACACGCACACACACACACACACACACACACACACACTGTAGGCATTCATGATAGAATACACGTGAATACTACTGCTGACATCAAAAACTCCAATTACCCCAGGATTTGAGTGCTGACTGGGTCCTGATTTATTTTAAGCACATTAGGCAGTATAATGAGTAAAACAAATACTTTGAGGATCAGATTTAAATGGAGAAATGTAAAGGAATTCAGGTGTAAGTCTGATTTCCATGGTTATTTCTTCAATTGTGGTAAAGTCTTGGCTGCCACCAGCATCAATTAATGGTCTAGATTTCCAACAAAAACAAGGAGTCCAGCTCAGAATGGATTTACAGAAAATGTGGTCAATCTGATCCAAAGCTACCAAATTGGCACATTTACTAGACGTAAATGGAGCAGACCATACTTCACAAGACAATGATGACAAAAGAATCTGGTGCATAGAAAATGATTGTCTTGGGGGGGGCGGTCAGGAAAGAAAAATATATTGGCCATTGCTTGTCCAACTGGTTATAATAACCCACATGTCCATTGTGCCTAACAGTTTAAAATATGTCTTCATAAGCATCATCTTATAAAGTCTCACAACAACCCTGTGAAGCTGATATGCTTGTTTTAGCAGGTGAATAGATGGAAACTCTGAACAATTAAATAACTTCCTCTAATGTCACATAGAAACAGTTCAGACAAACGACCGTACAAACGGCTGAAACTACTAAATAAATAAATAAATACATACATACATACATACATACATACAAACAACCATTCATTGTAAACCTCCAGAGTGTGGCACTGTGTCTTTCTTTGTGACCCAAGTAGAAAACCTCATTCACCGGCAGCATTTTCCTTATTGGGGGTGAACCATTGGTGGCCTGTGGGATACGGCAGACCGTGAGGTGATGGAGGGGACTCTATGGACAGGACACTCTTGGATAACAAGTGTTAACACATACTTCCTTGAAGCCCACTGGTAATGAATTCATCTGCAGCCGGTTCTGAGACATATATAACACATTCCTCCTTGGGTTTCCAGGGACTCAAGGATGTGATTTCAACAAAGCAAAACAATCTTACTCATAAATCACTGATATTGTTCAATTCTGAATCTTGCCCCTTTCCTCACTTCTCTCCATTTCTAGACACATACGTCTAAGGCATGAAACAAAGCAAATTCCAAAAAAATATCCAAACCATATCTTACAATTAAAAAGTGCAGTTTTGAATTTGAACAGAAGGATCCACTGTACAAGTTATTCTTAGAACACCAAGCCGTTCAAAGACCTAGTAGCCAGTTTCCTTGGGATTACAGCACTTCAGAGGTGGACTTATGGAACCATATATGTTCAAGTTGGAAGGGGATATAGGCCCTCTAATCCAACCTCTGATTTCCCCAATGAAGAAGTCCCAGGGACAAGAAGTAGTGATTCATAGATGATGCAATGAATTAAACTCTGGGCAAAACTTAAAAACAAAACCTCCCTGACCTCTGTCTAGGGTTTCTCTGCTATGATTTCATAGTAAGAAGGTAAGAAGTAAGATTTGTTGGCTCTAAGCTACATGGATGTTTTCCCCTTCATGTGAACATGAGCCAAAAAATTTCTTTTCACCTCTTACTTCCGAACTTTCTCAGGAGAAAATAAACTAGTCAAAGTAAAGGCAAGGAGGGAAGTATATACATATTTTGCAAGCTCCGTCTTGGGCATTAAATTGTTTTATATTGAGGTCAAGCCTCTTTAAATGTGATCCTACCCAGCACTAGAATCTTGGCGCACTGGAGACATTAGGACATGAATTGCCCAATTAGCCCCTATATGATATTGGGGATCAAATAAAAATGGTGAGTGGTAAGGGCATTGGTATAAGCAAGGAGTGACTTGGGGGGGTGGTCTAATTTGTAAAGTTTGTTTGAAGGCACAAGACTAGTTATAATATGGTAATACCAGTATAATGTACTAAAGAAACAAAGCTAGGGATTTCATTAATTCTATCTCAAGAAGTTGGAGAAAGTGTGCCAGGGGGTGGCTAACTAACGTTTGTGATAGTCCTTGAAATATGAATATCCATGAAGAGAGAAACCATGGTAGAAGGAACACCACAAAAAGAAAAGAAAGCAGAAAACGATGTCTCAGTGGGAAACCGCGAATAGCCTCGTATGACTGAGAAATCAAGTTCTACTGCAGAAAGTGAAAGGAGAGAGTGAAAGTGCAGGGCTAGGCCAGATTAGGAAGTGTGTGAAACACCACGCTAAGAAATAATGAAGTTTGGAAGAATTATACGGGGAGATCTGTGTTTCTAAACTAATGAAGGCACAGTGTAATGAGTAGTTCAAAAGTTATGGAAACAAAGTACACTGAGATTATGGGCAAGAGAGTGGTTAATTCCAATTCAGTATCTAATTCTTGGCAGAAACTGAAATCCAAGATGCAATAAAAAACTGCTCTTACTGCTAGGCATAACATTCTAATTTGGTCAGCTTGCAATGCTAAAAGTAGAGGGCAGGTCACCAGATTGATGAAAAGTAAACATTGGCCTTTTCTGGGGTACTTCCCAGTAGTACTGGACTATACGTGCCCATGGCTGCCATCCAGTCACTGGAAGTCCCTTGGAAACTCGCAAGGCGCATGTCTAGGATAAAATTGGAATTCTCTAAGCACCACTGAAGACCTTTGAATTTTTCAAGATGACCTGAAACTGAATGAACTGACTTGGTTTTCTCCACTTGAGTAGAAGCCCTGCCCCCTCTCTCAGGACCCACATAGACCCTCAGTGGCAATGGCAACACTCCAAATAACTGGGGAACTGATTCATTTGGGCAGAATGAGTATTTGCTGCTCCAAAATTATTGACCTGTGATGATCTTACTTGTGATTCTCCATTTTGCCACAAAGAAGCATTTATCTGACTCGCTGAAATCAAAGTCAAAGACTTAACTTGATGTAATTCTGTTCTTACCTTTTGTATCTGTACCCTTACACACAAAACGGAATTCTTCACCTTTACAGTGTGTGTGTCAGAATATAAGCCTATGAGATTGATACTACTGACTGGATTAGAATTCAGTTCAAACATTTACACTATGTTTTATTTGACAGTTTAATTAATAAACAAAACAAATGTTTTGATTGAACAGGATCAACTTTAACGTCTTTGATGTTTAATGTTTGATTAATTCAATTACCTCCTGTCGATATCCTTCAGTGACTCTGGAAAAGAACAGAGTGAATGTCGGTTGCAACTCATTTTTGTGATAGGATTGAAATTTCCTGTGTCAGTTTTTTTTTTCCTTGAAAATATAGATGTCCCTGTTCTCATGGCTTCAGCTGTTAATACTTATTCCCCTACTAGGAAGTGTATTATGATACCCCTAAGGGATCTCTCACATTTAGCCTGAGATGACCTCATGAATCACTGGGAACTAATTTGTAACTATACAATACAAATACATCTACTGCAGACGTAGAAACGCTTATTTTGCCTTACAACGTCAAACGTGAACTGGATGTTCCATATAAATTACAAAATGGCTGCAGAAATGATATTGCCATTTTCAGTTCACATCACTAATGGCATTAATATTGTTTTGAGAAATATATTGTGTCTATATTTCTGTTGGCATCAATAGTACATTTTGGCTTGGATGAATCAATCACTACGGTACATATGCATGTGGATTTCTTTAAATCAATTTTGTTTCCATGAAACCTGTCAAGGATTCTGCACATTTTCTCATGTTGTATCTCGCAGGCACTATTTCTTTCGGGGTGAGCCTCAATTATGTGTATCTTGAATTACATTTAATTGCAACTTGGCGTTCGATCATAGAGAACGACCCAGCACAAGTGACTTGAAGATTCCATAGGGACTTACGTGTTTGCCGTTGGCCTGAAAATTTAGACAATTCAGCTATGAAGGTCTTTTGGACCCTTCTGGTGTCCGTCTTTGGACATTTAGCACATTTCCATGCATACTGGTTTGTGGGAAATACAGAAGTGTGTTCTCCCATCAGGCCACAGGGCAGTTCTTCAGCTGTCACAATGTGGCACGCCTGATGATCGTTGTCTGCCTGAAGTGCCAACGCATGTCTGCTTTATCTCCAATCCATCTCAGTATAAATGGACGCTTGCAAGGCCTTGAGACCATACGAGCCACCTTAGGTGGAAGAATAATTATTCCCGTAGCAGCAGCTAGCCTATTTCATGGACATATTGGGTTGGCAGAAAAGTGACTCCATTTTAAGAGTGTGTAGCATTAGATAAAGCCCAAGTCCCTGTGGTCTTATCTGATGGTTTACTTTGTTTTTTCAAAAGTGTGGTGCCCAGAGGTATTGGTGCTCTATTTTAAGCAGACCAAGAGTTTAACGGGAAGGTGGTGACAAGCAGCTGAAAGGTCATCACTAGACACTACGGAGCATCTAACTGAATTGCAAGTTTGCACCACACAACTGCACCTCGCGTAAATAAGGTTATTGTCTCAGAGGATTCCAGAACAGAACGCCAGCTCTGCTTTCCCGAGGTTATGCATCTATTGTAAGCAGGAAGCTGATAGTGAAATCTCTCTTACCATATATTTTTTTTTTTCTTTTTTGAGCATAAACATAGCACTCACCCTTGGAGTTTGGGCACTAAACTGAGAACACATAGCACAGACTGGAAGAAAGGAGAGATGGCGATTCTCTGAAGCAATATTCTGGTGGTGGTCAGCCGCTATGGCAGTGGAGGCTTATAAATAAAACATAAAATGTATGATCGAGTTTGTCTTTGAAGACATACCTGGGCGTCAGGTGAAACCAATAGGCCTAGTAGATAGAGGAAGATTAAAAAGTCCCAGGGGAGCCTCATCAAGGATTATCAATGGAAGTTGCATGGAAAACGTACTTCTATTACATAAAAAGAAACTGAACCAGGGAAACTGAAACAAATAAAAAATGAGTGGTGGAACTCCATTTCCTAATTGGTCTTTCTGCTTTGATCGTCTCTGCTCCAATTCCTCCTCCTTACCATTCCCAAAGTTAGCTCCCTGAAACAGAGCTGAACGTATTACTATCTTCTATAAAATTCATTGACTCATAACTTGAGATTCAAAACTCTCCACTATTTGTCTCCAATCTACTGTGCCAACCTTATCTCCCTCTCTGCTCCAATAAAACCAGTCTTCACACTTCTCCCTTATACAGCTGTAACTTCCTGTTCAAATCTCTCCCCCTTCAAAAGCCCCCATTGTTTCTGCTCCACATGGAGAGATTGAAGAAAGCAGAGAATGTGTATAAATTCTGGACGATGTCTATAAGCCTTATTGGGTGCAAAACACTGGGCTAAAAGATTTACTTCCCTTGTCTTATTTAATATTGACAGCAACCCTACGGGGAAGTCTATTTTATACACAGGAAAAGTACAGTAGAGAGAGTGTAACTAACTTGTCCAAGGTCACACCACTGGTAAATGATGGAGCTGAAGTCAGATTATCTTAATTCAAGAGCCTGTGTTCTGAATCTCTTTCAATGAACTGGATTACATCTATTCTTGTAACCTTAGCTTTCCACCAACAGGCACAATTTTAGAAACAACAGATCAAATAATCATCCATAAAATGCGGTTAAACCAAAGCCTCAGTAGGTAATATAAAGACTAGTATAAAATGGTTTAAAGAGGGAGAAAAAGGGGGGCACCTGGGTGGCTCAGTCGGTTAAGTGTCAGACTTCAGCTCAGGTCATGATCCCACGGCTCGTGGGTTCGAGCCCCGTGTCGGGCTCTGTGCTGACAGCTCAGAGCCTGGAGCCTGCTTCAGATTCTGTCTCCCCCTCTCTCTGCCCCTCCCCTGCTCATGCTCTGTCTCTCTCTCTCTCAAAAATAAATAAATGTAAGAAAAAAAACATCTTTTAGGAAAAGAGGCAGAAAAAAATATTATCAAGAAACGGAACGAAATGCTGACTTCAGAGAAAATAAATGTAATTAAAAAGGAAGTACACTCTCCTCAACAAATCCAAATTGGTGGAGAGCAGATACTGTCCTGTGGGAAAGACATTGGAAGGAAGGAACTGGACTCACGACTAGCAGCACCGGTTCTGGAAGAAACGGAGGCGGGGGTGGGGGGAAGGTGGTAGGTGAGGCTTCACAGTTAGATGCAGGGAAAGCCAAGTTCCAGTTTAAGATTTGAACTATTTACTAAACCTACATCCTATTAGGTCTTGAGCAAGCAAGGTAGATCCAAAGGGAAGGGTTGCCATGCTGCAGATTTATTATGTAAAATAAAATCAAAACAGACAAGTTGAGCGTGAGCAGAAATCTCGAAAAACATGGCAATGCCAACACAAAAAGTCCAGGCAACAAACGACACGAGGCAGGTGACATGCGGCCCCTGAATTGAGAGGGACGACCTGGGAAGCAAGCATTGGCTTCTGGACAGAGGACTGGAGTCGAGTGGAGCAGAATGCATAGAACTTGAGTAAAGAGAGAAAAGTGAGAGGAATTTCTTTATTAGACGTTGAAGAGGAGCCAGGATCACATAGGGTTAGGGCGGTCACCATATTTCCCAAACGCCACTACGCAGAGACTTTTTTCCATGGACCTCCTACATGCAATGTTCTTTAGGAGGCAGGTGTATTACTACTCCCATGTGACAGCTAAGAAAACTACGGCTTGGATGATAAAGAAATCACCCAATGGAGTGTAGATACAAAATGGTAGGCCTTGTATTCTAAAGCAAGCACTCTGACCTCCAGGTTTATGCTCTAAATGCGTCACCGTTACTGCATGGCATGAAGCATTCCTGTTTAACTTTTTTTTTTTTTCAAAGCCTTTTGAACGATAACCTGTCCGGCTTCTTTCTCATCATTTCCTGTCATTTCTCTTTGATTCAATAAACCTTCTATTCAATCAGCTTTCTGCATGAAAACTGTGCAGCGAGGGGGCCCTATCTGGCTGCTGTGTTGGCTTGGGACTTGGGTCTTAGGTCTCTTCTTAGCTGACAAGCCTTCCATCCTGATTTACTTACTAAGCAACATCCTACAAATTTGAGAAATATCATGCTGGAGAAGGACCTGATTTTCACTCACATGGCAGATCAGCAGAAGATTTTTTCTTCTCCTGGCCCCTTCCCACTAACTTCCATGCCCTCTGGCTAAAACAAAATGCAAAATATCCTTGGTTCCTATTGAGATTGTAATATTCCTACCCTAAGTACTATAATCCTATTTTGTCTTCCTGCCAGAAATCCTCTTAACTTAGCTAAAGAAAATACCTATGGCGTTGTCTTACCCATTTTTGGGGTAGGTATGTTACATTTCACCATTTACAAGCTGTATCTATAGTATAAAAATACCCCTTTGTGCTGACCAAGTGGGTATGCTTTTGAAAGTCCTTCCAGGAAAATGCTGACCCTTAGGCAATCTAACACCACGCTGATAATATTGGGGGCTTAAAGAACAAAGACCTTGTGAATCCCAAGGTTGATGAAAAATATGTGTAGAAACAAGATCAGCGCCATCCCATGGAGTATGCACTTGGCATTTGCATTACACATCTGAAATGAATAATAATTCAGAAAAGGTTTTGTTTTTGTTATTTTTTGGTTTTTGGGGTTTTTTTTGTTTGTTTGTTTTTTTCCAGGAGAGGCTGGAAGGTTCAGGCAGCAATGGAAGAGAGTGAATTTCTGTAATAATTTTGCCTGTGACCCTGCCAGGTAACTCCTGAGGGTAAAACTCAGTGTCGGTCACCAGAAGATAGATGAATGTCTTCATGGAGGCAGGTCATGAGGGGAGACTGTTGAAACTGCAGTCTGAGAGGAGAGAACCCAGGGTTTCCCCAGCCCTACCTGCCTGCCCCAAACCTATCCCTACACTGTATGCTCCTTCAGCAACCGCCTTAAGGTTTCTTTCCTTCCCTGAATCTTGACCTGGTTGGGTAATTTGGGGAAAAAAAAACACCCCAATCAGCTTCATAATTGATTCCCAATTGATGGAAGCTGCTGCCTTTCTGCATTTGCCCAACACGTTACTAAAAAATCAAGCAGTGAATTTTCAAGGCCTGCCAAAAGAATGATTAAGTTGGTGAGCCTTCTGAGTTTCTCTTTCCTGTTGACAGCTGGTTTTCTTAAACAAGTTAGTACCTGCTGAGGTGGGTTGGGCTTTATCTGATCCACCCGAGCTGATGTCTTTAAAAACAACAAAACAGCCCCACGCTTTGATTATTTGTAAACCACCACCATGTAGTTAAATAGGTGCTCCGTGAGTAAATAAAGGAAGGAATTGCAGCTCTGTGCAAGGAGCATGAAATACAACTTGCTAAGTTGCGGTCTGTTTTTCCCCGGCAAGACACACGGTGTAATTTTTTCCTTTTGATTACATGATGTCAGCGCATACTCCATCGCTCCTGTATAAACTGACACTTGACAGGCCTATTTCAATGTATTCCGAGCCTGCACCAGCACAGTTATTGTTTCCGAGCTTCTAAGAGCAGTCTCAGAATGGGAGTGAGTTGGTTTGATTACCAGGCTGGAAAGCTTTGAAGGAGCCGGAGCTGTTCGCTTTGCATAAGTCTTCACATCAAAAGCCTGCACTTAATTGCCTTTAGAAATGTCCCACCTTCAGGGGAAGTAACCAGGGTTCTTAATGGTTTCAAAAAAGAAATATGTATTCAATCACCGTGGATCCAGAGCATAACGGACACATGCTGGTTTCAACAGATCACATTTCCAAATATGAAATTGATAGAGATGAGTCTGTGACAAAGAGACCTCCGTTCCTGCCCAAGGGTTTGAGAGGGCTTTTAAGAAATGTAAGAGTCTTAATGCTGTTGGATCCCAGGTACCTTTTTTGTTACTGTCTATGAGGAATGTGTGTGTGTGTGTGTGTGTGAGAGAGAGAGAGAGAGAGAGAGAGAGAGAGAGAGAGAGAGAGAGAAAAGTAGTGGAAGGGGTTGGGGGAATGGCCGAGAAGAAAAGGCTTAGCCACTGTGAAAAAGCAGGATTTCTTTATTAAAGAGCTCTATTCTGAGTTCGAATCTTTTTGTCTCTCTGCTTAGCAATACGATCTCTTCTTCCCACGCAATACCCATGACTGGTGATCCCCAGGGCAGATAACTATTACTCTGAGAATCCAGTCTGTTTGGAAGTTCACAAAATGTGCTCTTCAGTGTCAGAATGAGAGCATGCTCTGGAACATATCCCTACAAGAAGTGAATGGAACCACTTTATGGTTATTTACTGCCCCAAAACTGCAAAATTGTTTCTTGTTAAGTTGACCTCTGTCCAGGACAGGACCTTACAGAGCAAATATTTACATTCCAGCGACCAGCTGTCAGACCAGAAGGGAGAGCACAGCCCTCCGTGGCGAAGAGTGTCTGGGTCATCTTCCCAAGAGGAGGAGTGTGGTTTTGGCTGGCTGACAGCTTGTCCACGCAACCACTTGATGAGACCAAGCCAACTACAGAGACTCAAGTAAGGCCGCAGCTCCTAAGCACTCTTCAGGTGGCGTGGGTGAGCCGAGTGCCAACTTCGGGGCTAGTCACATTCACACTTAACTCCACATTCCCTTGCCGATTCTGTGATGTTGATCAAGTCAACAGCTGCAAATTGAGATTGCAAATACTGGCAGGGCAGTTATGAGGATCCCATGATATCCCATGGCTGTCTGCACCACACAACTGTCCCCACCTAGGGAATTCACACCTGGGAGTAATCGTGTTTACATCACAGAGGTCACCTTATCAGGGAGACTCCGTTGGGGACAACACCTTGAATTCCTGTTAACAACCTCCAGTCATCAGCAGACAGCAATCTCTTGCTTCTACCCACTCTAGGTTCTAGGGAAAACCTCACTACCTCCCTCGGAAAGGCAGCCCCGCCTGCACAAATGACAGCTCTTCTAGAAATCATCAGGGCAACCCACGAGAAGCCACATTCCTTTCCCCCGGAACATTAGCACACCCAGAAGGCGATTTGCCATGAAGGGAGTAAAGCTTAAGTTTCAGGGCCCTTTCATTGCAATGGCCCGCTCCAATGCCTTATCCCCAACATGGAATTTATAATATTTATATTATTTTCCTGAAAGAGGGCCTCTCAAACGTGTACGTTCTGGACCCTCAAAATATGTATCTGTCCCTGGGCTCACCGTTACAATATCGTCTTCATTATTGTCCACAAGTGGAAAATAGGAGGTACAACAGGGATATGATCTGAGCTTCTGAGCTCCAGCCCCAAGCTTCTGCTGAAGACACATGTTGGGGCACCTGGGTGGCTCAGTCAGTTGTGTCCAATTCTTGATTTTGGCTCAGGTCATGATCTCAGGATTTGTGAGATCAAGCCCCGCATTGGGCTCTGCGCAGGCAACACGGAGCCTCCTTGGGATCCTCTCTCTCTCCCTCTCTCTGCCCCCCCCTCATGTGCTCCTCCCCCTAAAAAACAAAAACAAAAACAAAAACAAAAGACGCATGCCTTCAGCAGGCACCATTTCCACGCTGGCCAATCTGTCTCCTCTGCCCAGCACTGCACTCCCTAGCCAAACTAAGAATAAGCAAGCTAGGGATTCTGAAACCCCACATCTTACCAATAACCACAACGAACAGGCTCCTATTTTTGTCAGGATAAGTGGTAGATCATTTTCATTGAAGTATAAATATGAAATTTTGCCCCAGACTAAAGCAAACCCTGATAATTACACAGTTGCAAATTAGGGTGTTAACAAAAAAGGTCTAAATTATCCCCTTCCAGCATTTAATGAATTCAGCCACTTAATGAATTCCCAAAATGCACTGCCTTTCCAACCATTCCACTTTTCCCCTTGCAACAGTGAAATTGAGTAGCTGTTGGAAAAAAAAAAAAAAAGTGATTCCCATGCCATCCTTACAGAATACTATTTACTTGCCAAAGAGAAAAATTGAAGAGAGAGAGGGGCTAAATTGTCTTTGATCAGTGGGAATTAGTTGCAAATGCTCGATAAAAATAAAAGCTGGATTTGACTCTTAGCATGTTTAGGACCTTAATGATGCAATCGCCCAAATTTAGAATTTATAAGGTTACTTTGTTCAAGCTCCTTCAGCTCCGTTCCCATGTAAATGTTTGCTCTCAGGGCAAAAAACATGAAGCATCTGGATGGAATCTATTCTGGCTTCAGGAAGACAAAATGCCAACCCTGTAGAAAAACTGTCCATCTTTAAATTAAATTCAAATCTGAGTGGCTTGCACCCTAACCAAAGTCTGTTTCTCTACATCTTTATAAGCTACATGATTTAAGTCATCTGTGTGCTGGGTTGTTTCCCCCTATTCTTCACAATCTTTGGGAGTAAATGTGGTGCTTGTTAACATGAGGAATTGATAGTTTGTCGCCATTTTCCATGGTCTTGACATTTGGGAACATTTGCAATCAATAAAGGCAGACACAAGGAAACAAATTTGGTAACTGTTTTTAAGGAATAAAGATAGAATATTAAGACAGGATTCAAAAGAAGTTCACTTGCCCCAAATCTAATAAATCTATAGCTTGAAATTTTTGATTAACTATCCGTCGCGTTCACCCAACCTCCTTCTGCGTATTTAGGAGAGTTTCTTCTCACTCTTGCTTGCCCACGTTACACACACAATATCATACTTTTCAGGGACCAGTAACAAATCCATTCACTGATTTCCATTAATCCCATTTGCCACTTAGAAATGATGGTCAGCCAGTCCTCAGCAAAATCATAACAGACTCAGAGCCTGGTTTATAAGCCACCATATTGCTTTTCTTTTTTTTCTTTTTTTTCTTTTTGTTTATATTTATTTTATTTTTGAAAGAGAGAGAGAGAGCGAGAGAGAGAGAGACAGAATCCGGAGCAGGCGCCAGGCTCTGAGCTGTCAGCACAGAGCCCCATGCAGAGCCACCTGGGTACCCCAACCATCTTTCTTTTCTTTATGCCAGTTGTCTTTCATTTCTTCACTAGTAGAAATGCTGGATTCTTCTTTTGCCATATGGTTACCCAGAGCTGCAGAGTCTGCTGCATTGACAATATCTCCTCTCTCAGCCATGTCCTCATGCCTCTCGACTCGACATCTCTCTCTCTGTCCAATGTCTGACCTCACAAAGTCATAACCTAAAACGGGCTTTTCATCTACACTCAGCTTTGCTGGTGGAACTGGTTTATCCCAGCTCTGTATCCTTATGGAAAAATCCCCAGTCAGCATTTAATGATGGATTCCAGAGGACCATGGTGATCATCTCAGAGAAAGTTTTTGTTTTGTGTTGTTTTGTTTCCTTTCAGGGCCTCGGGAATAATGCTGTAGCCCAAAGAAGTGATTCCAAGGTGGAAATGCCAAATAACAATAGGCAGAAGGGTACAAATGCAGGTTCTTGGAGCAACAAATTGTTGGCACTTCCCACATCACGCTCCCCAGAGACTCCTTGTGTCCAAACTTCTCACAGTTATTAGGACCACAAACATATGATATTATTTCTTAGAATAGAATTTTCCAAATAATTCTTTACAGTACCCATCATTCTTCAGGGTCAAGAATCTTGAGGAGCAGTGTCAGAAGCCTAAAGAGGAAGAAGATAGAAAGTTGCAGGGTGGGGCTCTGAGCACCCCACCCCGCGATTACTCTGGAAGGAATTACACTTCTACCTTACTTACAATTGGGGAGGTGGTCATATAATTCATTTGCCAAGAAGTATCCTCATAACGACCACCTAGATTATCCCACTAAGCTAAGCTAATGAAATTAACAAAAAAATAGAAGGAAAACTTGATTTCTCCCTCCCTCTCTCTCTAGTCAGTATAGCCCTTCTGATTTTACCTATTTTGCGTTGGTTCTAGAAGTGGACTTATACTGGAGAGCTAGTCTTCCTTCTCGAGGCTAAGAGGGGCAGGGCTGTGAAAATTCTTTACATGCAAGGCATTCCTGTTCTCCAGAAAGCTGCAGGAACTGTAGTGTCAGCTGTAGATGTGTTTAACCATACTCCTTAGCTTGGGATAGAAAAAATCAGACACACAGACCAATTAGAACATCAAATGTTAAAATTTAACCAGGATAGACATGGAATGATTCTGATCATCATAGGGTGTATGCTAGCCTCAGAAAGGCAGAAGTATCATTTTAAAATCAATTTTTAAAACTAATCCTCATAGGGTTGATGGGGGGTGGGAGGGCGGGGAGGGGAGGTGATGGGTATTGAAGAGGGCATCTTTTGGGATGAGCACTGGGTGTTGTATGGAAACCAATTTGACAATAAATTTCATATATTAAAAAAAAAAAAAAAAAAACAACTAATCCTCGTAGAGGTCCTGTGAGGTTATTGTTGCCCCTATGGCATCCAGAAAAGTGAAAGCAGCTTTCACATGGTGTCTCTAGTGCTCACACAAAGTGGAGTCTACATGGCATAACCTAGATCATTGTTCGCTATATTTATCCTCAGCCTACTTTTGAATATAGAAACCAAAGAAAGAAGGAAGTCAACTGACAATATTGGTGTCTAAGTTCCCAGGGTTAGATGTCATCGTTAAATTTGAAAGTAACCTGGGGCGCCTGGGTGGCTCAGTCAATAAAGCGTCTGACTCTTGGTGTCGGCTCAGGTCATGATCCCACGGTTTCATGAGTTCCAGCCCCGTAAGTTCGAGCCTCGTGTCGGGCTCTGCGCTGGCAGCACGGAGCCCGCTTGGGATTTTCTCTCCCCTTCTCTCTCTGCCCCTCCCCCACTCACACTGTCTCTGTCTCTCTCAAAAATAAATAAAAACTTTAAAAAAAAAGTAAACGTAGCCTGACTCTACGTGATCCATATTTAAAGAGTCGCAAACCCGATTTTCTCAGTTGTGAAACTTTGAAACACGGAGGCAGAGTAGATCAAGATAGAGCTGTGCTATAGCTGCTTCTGTGGTAGAGAACCTTCGTTCCATTCCCGTTTGTGTGGGTGAAACACACTCTGGAACATGTTTCTTAGCACATTCTGCCTACTCCCCATCCTTGCCTCCTTCTTTAGGAAATAGACTCTTCTAGTGGTCCCTAATGTGATGAGAAGGCAGGCTTGGGTATGTGCGTTACTTCCCAGTATTAGGCAACACACGAAGAAACTGTAGAAAATGTTTTAAAGAAGCTGTAGCATCTCTACACAGACAATCAAATACAGCGAATTACCATTTAGCCGGCTTGCAAACAATTACAGAAACAGAAACCAAAAGCATTTTGCACATTTTGCATTCTTTTTTGAGAGACAAATGACAAATAAACAAGCTGTCATCAGGGATGTATTCAATGTCCGGAGAAAGCCTCAGGCTCTACGGCAATCCAGCCCCATCTTCTGAGTCGTCCGGCTTCTTAATATTCTAGGATGAGTCTGTGTTCAGAGTCCTGGACCTCAGGTTCTTATAGACCTCAGATTTATGACTTCGGATGCACAACAATTTTAGTGTTCATTTTTCTTTAAGTGTTTCAAATCTGGAAGTCCACACAGGGAAGCATAGGTGACTATAACCTCCCTGTATATATATATGTTGCTCTCTGTCATGGGTTATGCCATCAACCGAGTATCAAAGTGCTAAGTTTTTCCCTTCCTACAGAAGGATCTGCTGGAAGCATTGGGAGGCATGTGATTGGGAACCTCTCTCCTTCCTAGAATCCCCAGTGGCAGAGGGTCATTACCCACAGAGAAATCCTGGCGTTTAGGGGGAGGGGACAAATGCTGGCCAAGCTCTGGGTATCCTGGGACCGACCACACCTTACCTATCAGAACTCTTTCAGTCTCCCTTCTCTAGACTTCTCTCCTGGTGGGTGGAGCTCTTTAATAGTCGTTCAACTCTCATTTTCAAGAGGGAGAGCTGGGTTTCCATTTCTAACAATCATATTCTTTTTTCTTTACGATAAAACGATGGTGTTTTCCTGAAATTAACAAATGACTTTAACTTTGTTTGGAATTACATTTTAAATGTCACAGTTTTTCCCTTACTTCATCCAGTTCTTCCTTTAACTGGAAGGGATTAGTCACTGACACCCATGTAGGATAGAAGTAAGTAACAGGGGTATACTTCCAAAGACTTCTTCCAAACGCATCTAAAAGTTTCTTTTACTAGCCATCACAGGCTGGGTTACCTGGGAAACAGACTGAGACTTGCATGCAGAAGGCTCATCAGGGAGGGAGGAATAGCACTGGTGAGGAGGGCCGTGGGATGCAAGACCAGCACTGGGAAAAGAACTATGATCTGGTTGCAGGACAGACCTCAGCCATCCCTATGAGGAGCTCTGGAGGTGGAATGGCCCTTCAGAATTGTTCCATCTAAGGCAGAGGTCCTGGTGTTTGGACCCCTCCCATCAACCAATCTATGGATGTGAGCTGCCTCCATGGAGGGAGCGTAACCTTGGACAGATCAACTTCCCTTGAATGAAGAACAATTTCTGAAGAGGGTCTCAGCTGTGCCCTGTGAATGGCTAAACTTCCTGCCAGCTGGGGAAGGAGTCCTCTGTCCTGAAGGGGAATCCAGATGGCATAACACAGCACCCACTATATTTACTCTTTGCATGTCATTGGCCTCTTATAGAGAGCTCATCCCCTCTGAAAAGGACTTTTCCAGATTGGGTTGTTCTCTTTTCCTACACGAATTTACAAGTGAAAGGTTAATGAGACAAACTATAGGCCCCACGCTGAAGCTGTTTTTTAAATGCAACTGGTACTACTCCTTACTTGACCACCCATTCCAGATTTCTGTTATCCTTGAGTAGTACCTCTTTTGGTCTTGGTAACTGACCTGGTGCGGTAACCAAGATTCTCATCCTTGAGGAGCCTGAGCTCCTGTTAACATGCCCTTCTCATGCCTTTGTCCAAATACCATCAAAATGGGTAAAGGTGTGTCAAGTTCATGCCCCAGTGGGTTGTCCAGCACCAAAAAATTTTTCCCGGCCCTTACTGTATAACAGTAGTTCGACCTTTTCCGGATGATCACCAAGGCTGGTGACTCTGTTCCTTGCCTAATGGTCCTTGTGCCCAAGGACCTCAAAGTGATTCATAGGCAGCCATAGTGTAAAGTTTCATGGGATGCTCACTGTCCCTGGTGGAACTGCTCCCCTTTCATAACTCAAGAATTCCAAAACCTACAAAGCCTAGAGTTGTAAAGCAACAAATTCCCCAAGGGATCGCTTACTGAGTGTGGTGGTAGCAAGGCCACTCTGACTTCCACCCCTTGGGTCCTGGACCAAATATTCCTCATCTTCGGGACACAGCACTATGTAACAGTCAATGATTCAGAGTGTATATTGCAGCCTAAAGGAGAGTTCCCTTTCCCTTGTAGAGAATCATCTCCAATCTGGTACCTATCTTGGCCATCAAAAGATCATTTAATCACTGTATAAGGTCATCAGTTTTGGAGGGCCATAGTTTATAATAGGATCAACGGATTTCATGGTCATGTGCTTACTGCCACATTTCTTTCACTACAGAGCAGGTCTCTTGGCCTGATGCAAGATTATGCAAGACTCCATGCCACTGGATCTGTCTAACCCTTAACGGTGCTGTCTGAAACCCTCTGGGCAGAAAGGCAAACCCATACCCAAAATACCAATCTATTTCCAACAAAATAAATATCTGCCATTTCCAGAGCGGAAGAGGTTAATCTAATCAAATTCTTTCCAAGTAACTTGTTATTTTCCTCAAGGAATGATGCTTCTTCCCAAGATCCCTTGTCTCCGATCTCTCCCTTTCTGGCTCTGGACCAATTAGCCAAGAATGACAAGTGCTCTTTCCCATGACATATACCTCTAATACCATAAAATCTGCATATACCTTGATCACAAGCTAGACCTGCTGCAGTTCCTTGTCCTGACTGCTCACAACTGGTAGCTTTTCATTTGGTTTGATCAGTCAATCAGAAAACATGGTAAGAAACCAAAGTGGAAGTTCTTCAAACTACCAAGTATATCTATGCCAATCACCCATTTAGAAGCCAAAGGTAAATGACTCCCCGATCATGGATCCAGAAGACCTGTGAGCCAGAAAACCTGAGTCAAAATTCCCTTTATTACTTGATTTTCACATGTCCCTCCCCTATCCTGTCAACTCAGAATCTATGCCCGAAAGTCATCAAAATATCTTCGCATTTTTCTACTCTCATTATATGAGGTTTGAATAAGCGATTATAGTTGTCTTTGGGAAGACTTAGAGTAACCATTACGAAACATACTTGCCATGGTGTTATAGGGTTCTTCTCTGTGAGGACCCAACATCTCCCTCTTTTTAATGGGTCCTGGATGTAGGAGCTGCCTCAGTTTGGAGAACTGGTCAACAGACCATGACTTCTGACTGGAGCAGTTGTCTGCTCTCTGCCGATGCTCCATTCTTGTTTTCTTTTGTTCACAAATTGGGCAGTACCCTTGCTGGCTGACAATGTATCTTGCCCCAGAGAACACCAACTTATATTCACCATCTCCATAGCTCAAGTCAGGCCCCCTAGTTTCACTTGACTCTGGCCCCTCATTATAATAAATACACTCACTTTGCTTCTGACAGGTAAGCACCATCAGCTGATCTATTTTTATAGAACCATATCCATATTGTTATCAGGGAGCCCAGTTCTGTAACATTCTCTTCCTAAATCAGTGTTGGTCTACAAAGGACAGCCCCCGAAGAATGTGATTGCCCTTATCATTAGGACCTTGCTTATTGTTTTAGTAATTGAAGTGTCCTGAGGCTCTCCCACTGAATATGATCAATTAGTGGGGTTTTGGCCATATGTAGTAACTCCGTTAGAGTGGGTCCAATTACCTGAGGCTTTTGATCTCTTCCTCCACACAAAAGTTCTGGCACTTCTACTTTACTTACTGTGGGCCAACACTTTTCCACGCTTTTAAGGGCCAACCCAGTGTTAGATTAGCAGCATCTCTGGAGACCTTGCCAGTATTAAATCCTGGATCATAGGAGCATGTTCGCATGGCAATCAACTCTGTCTTCTTTAACTTTAAACTCTTTCATCCTTGATCCAACACCCTTGAGATCCAGTTCTATCTATGTTCTTTCGAGCAGTGTGTTCACACTCTCTCTGGGTATCTTAGTTTGGGCTGCCATAACAAAATTCCACAGACTGTGCAGCTTAAATAGCAGAAATGTATTTTCTCACTCTTCTGGAGGCTAGAAAGTTCAAGACCAGGTGCCAGCAAATTCAGTTTCAGGTGAGAGCTCTCTTCCTGGTTTGCAGATGGCTGCCTTCTCGCTGTATCCCCACATGGTGGAGATAAAGATCCCTGGCTTTGTTTCCTTCTGAGGGCACCACCCCCCCCCCCCATCAGAGCAGAGGCCACCCTCATGACCTCATTTAACATTTTTTACCTCCTCAAGGCCCTATCTCCAAAAACATTCACATTAGGGGTTAAGGTTTCAACATATGGATTTTAGGGAGACTCATTCAGTGTGCAACACTGTGTTCTTGCCCAAGGATTAAATACAGCATTCGGGAAAGTGTTGCCCTATCAATGACTGTTATTCAAATTTATGTTCTAGTCCTGCTGTAACATAGTATAAAACATATTTGCTCTTTGTGTCTGGTTCCTAGCGCAGAGCTCCTAAAGCCCTTGTAATTTCTGAGTGATAGGAATATCTTTGGTTATTAATGAACAACCCTTTTTGAAGACACCCGAATTTATGCTAATAAGGTGACGTAGGGTGGGACTCCCAGATAGCCTCAACATGGGGCTGTTCACCAGACTGACCAAATGACTAAAGGGATAGAACTCTCAGCCCCACCCACTGACCTCCGGGAAGAAGAGGGTGTGGGGGCTGATGATTAAGCTCTATAAAATCTCTTGAACATGAGATTTAATGAGCTTCTGGGTTGATGAACACTTTGGGTTGCTGGGAGGGTGACGTGCCCAGAGAAGGCATGAAAGCTTCACTCATTCCTTCCAGCCCCATACCTTGCCCCAGGCATCTCTTTCGTTTGGCTGTTGCTGAGTTGTATCCTTCTACAGAAAACTGGTAAATGCAAGTTAATGTTTCCCCAAGGTCTGTGAACCATTTTCGCAAATTATCAAACCCAATAGGGGGTTTGGGGAACCTCCAGTTTACAGCTGGTCAGTTAGAAGTGCAGACAGCAACCAGAACTTACGATTGGCGTCTTAAAGGGGGAGCATCTGATGGAACTGAGCCATTAACCTGTGGGCTCTGTTAACTCCAGACTGTTAGTGTGAGAATTGAGTTAAATTCGTAGGACACCCAAATGGAGACTTGCTTGGCATGAGAAAAACTCCACACGTCTGGTGCCAGAAGTATTGAGGGTAGAGGAGAAACATAGAGTTTCCCTTCTGCTAATTTTCTTCACCAATGCAGTGCTATGCATTCTTTCCTGGTCCTGCCAGTGTGTTTTAACTAGTTTCTACAGCTCCTTGGAGTATAGACCCTTTCCCCTTTGGCAGGCTCAGCATGTTTCCAGCTGGCCTATGTAGTTATTGGTCAGATAGCCAGAAGAGGAAGTAAAATAAGGGGTTGCTTATCATCTTGCAGACAGAACCCTCTGTATCATACTCAGGCAAGTGGGGAGAACTAGCCTTCACCAAAGAGGAATGGTCCACTTTTACAAGCCCACCGTATTAATAGGAAATCTGAGATTTTTTAAATATGTCAACTCAGATGTATTCACTCTGAGTCACACTCCTTCAAATCAGAGCACTGAGGCTGATGTAGGTCAGCCACAGCTTAGAAGCCAAACTTCTCTGGATCTCTGCTACTCTTAGAATAGCTGCTGAGCCTAATATTCAGGTTTTAATGCCCTTGGCTATAGGAGATGAGACTCTTTTTATGTGTAGCCAAGAAAGTGCTTATGGGTTGACTTGTGTCCCCTCGAAATTCATGTACTGAAGTCCTAAACCCCTGTTTCTCAGAATATGACTGAACTTGGAGATAGGATCTTTAAAGAGGTAATTAAGTTAAAGTGAGATCATTAGAGTGGGCCTTAATCCATTATGACTGCTGCTCTTACAAGAAGAGGAAATTTGGACACAGACTTGTATAGAGAGAGAATGCCATCTGAGTAGCCATTTACATGTCAAGGAGAGAGGCCAGGAACAATCCTTACCTCACCGAAGGGATCCACTCTGCCTGCCAACACCTTGATTTTGGACATCTGGCCTTTAGAACTGTGAGAAAATAAAATTCTGATGTTTAAGCTATCCAGTCTGTGGGATTTTGTTATAGTCTCCCTAGCGAACTAATACAGAGGTCCTATGGTTTTCTCACTTCACCTTCTATTTGCCATTAATCATGTTTAGCCTTTAATCATCCCTCTCCAATGCATCAGTGGCCCCCAGCAACAGTCATCCAATACCATAATCCCTATAATTACTATTTTCCCTAAAACTTACAAATGCAATTGCTCCTGTTGGTGAGTGACCAAGCTCCAAAATCCCATTTCACAGTCTTCCTAGGACTACTTCTGTTGTCAACTGCCATACATCAAGCTCAACAGGAAAAAAAAATTATAAAATTCTAAGATTTTTGCATGCGCGAAGTTGATCCCTTCGGTGAGGCAAGGATTGTTCCTGGCCTCTCTCCTTGACATGTAGATAGATGGTTACTCAGATGGCATTCTCTCTCTAGACAAGTGGTCTTGGGATGCACACCTGTGAGACGTGAGGAAAGACAAGGGGGCAGAGAAAAACAAAAGTTGAACTGTGATGCCGTTACAGAAGGAACTTCTAAATTGAAGAGTTGCCTTAATTAAGACAAAGAAACCAGACCTTTGTATGCCTGCATTGACCAGGCATCGGACACATGTTCCAAAGAGAAGTGTAACCTTGAAAGAAGCAGCTTCATTCAGTCAAGTACTTCCTGGAGAGTGAATCAACTGTGATCAATCAGTGGCTCTGGTCCTGGGGTGGGAGTGGGGGCTCTGGGTGCTTACTTAGTGGCGCATTACTGTATCCATCCAACTAACTCATGGGTCAATCCATTCTTCGTATCCCATCTCCAAACAAAAATTCTCCATTCCACTGTGCTTTCACATAATAGAGTTTTATGGATCTTAAAAAAATGCTTGATGGTCCTGGGTATTAGGATCACAAAGGCCTGTGCTTTCTTCTAGGAAAAGGGAAGGAAATACCACTACCTAAGGAGTCTACTCCTACCTAAGAAGACACACTGCCAACTCCAAGCTTCTAAAGATGGTCATTGGGAATCTTGCTACAGGAGACAGAGGTGGGAGTGTGGTATGGGCAGGAAGGAAAGAAGGAGGAGGAGACTTAAATTTTCTTTGTGTCATACCACTATCCTGTATAAATTATCATGGGGAGACACAGCACCACATTTCTGATTTTCTTTCAATAATACTGTAGTGTGCCTAGAAGACTGGTATTTTGAACCGTTGTCTGGCTTACCCATCCTATCCTAGATCTGGATTCTCCCACACAGGGAGTGGTTGTTCTGCTGAGTTTGGCTTCTGATTTCTGACACTTCCTATACCTAGTGTTACTTACTTTTGTCCTTTACCATAGACATCAAGAAAGCAACAAGGAGGGGTACCTGGGTGGCTCAGTCGGTTAAGCGTCCGACTTTGGCTCAGGTCTCGATCTCGTGGCTAGTGAGTTCGAGCCCTGGATAGGGCTCTGTGCTGACAGCTCAGAGCCTGGAGCCTGCTTCAGATTCTGTCTCTCTCTCTCTCTCTCTCTCTCTCTGCCCCTCCCCTGCTCATGCTCTGTCTCTCAAAAATAAATAAACATTAAAAAAATTTAAGAAAGCAACAAGTAGAAGTGAACAATATCAAAGCTTGTTTCTACTTTTAAGAATTTAGAGGGATCAGGGTTTTTTTAAGCACTCTACATTTTTACTTCATTCCCAAGACAGGACACAATTCTCTTAATACTTAATAGAATTAGTATACTCTCCCCAATTCTATTCCCCAAAGTTATTTCAAGATAAAGTCACTCATTTCTTCCAAGACTTGACAATATGCTAAATCTCTTCACATTGCATACCTTTCTTAGACATAAAAGAATATAGAAAAATTAAAATCCAGTCATGGTGCTGGAATCCCAAAGTCTGCTAGCCCTTGACCCAGTTCCGTTATTTTTTAATTCATTTTTAACTCAGTTTACCTCTAGTAAACGGCATGTTAAGTCTGTCTCAATATTTCAATTCTTCTGAAGAATTAGAATTTATTTATACATTTCAATAGGAAAAAAATGTAACACAAATACTTGCAATAGATTCCTAGACCCTAGAATGAGGGTCCATTTTAATAATTTAAGTAGAAACAATAAGAAGTGCACAATTTTTAATAGGCTAAAGATAATTGACTATTATAAACATTATATTTTTATGTCTTTGTGTTCCTAATAGCATAGGCTTAGTGTAAAAATAGTTCATTCCAGCCCTTTTGGAGGCTGTGGCAAAGTACAAAATGTTTCGTACAGTTATTCATTTGATCCATAATTTGTCAGGCGAAATATTTTATCCTATCTATTAGCGTTGGAAGCAAAGATTATCTTTTTTTTTTTTTAATTTTTTTCAACGTTTTTTATTTATTTTTGGGACAGAGAGAGACAGAGCATGAACGGCGGAGGGGCAGAGAGAGAGGGAGACACAGAATCGGAAACAGGCTCCAGGCTCCGAGCCATCAGCCCAGAGCCTGACGCGGGGCTCGAACTCACGGACCGCGAGATCGTGACCTGGCTGAAGTCGGACGCTTAACCGACTGCGCCACCCAGGCGCCCCAAAGATTATCTTTTTAAAGTCCTGTTGAAAATGTGTTTCTTCTTCTGAAATGGTACACATATCACTATGAAATAAAACTGCACCAAGTACAGTAGGATGCCCTGAATTATTTCATCCAACATTTAATACCAACACTGTGCCAGGCACTGAGGGGAAAGACATACAAAGGTGTCAATAACTCATCTGCTGACTTCCAGAAGTTCACCATCTAGTGCAGGGAAAAGGTACACTTGACTTTACAAGGGAGTGACTGATAGACATTAATAGTTTTAATTTTGAACCTCTGGACAAGGACCAAAAAAAGTAAATACTATTACTACATCTTAAAGATCTTCTCACTTAAGTTTCCAACCGGTCCTACAAGCAAACCCGAGAAATAGGCATCGTTCTTTTTATTAAGTTTACCCGAGATCATGTAGCTCGTAAGTGAATTAAATGTAATTCTGTCTCCAAAACATCTGTTCTTTCTACTATACCAGTGGTTGGCAAACTGAAACCCATTGCTCAAGCATGGTTTGCTGCCTGGTTTTGTAAACAAGGTTTTATTGGAATTCAGCCATGTCTTTTTTTTTTTTTTTTTTTTTTACATATTGTTTGTGGCTGCTTTCCCTCCACAACAGCAGAGATTATATCACCTCAAAAGCTGAAAATATTTATTATCTGGCCCTTTACAGAACATGTTTGTCAGCCCCTACGGTACACCATACCTCTGGTTCTCAATCAGAGGCAGTGTTGCTCCCAAGGATGCCTTTGGCAATGTCCGGGGACATTTTGGTTGTCTCAATTTGGTACTAATGACATCCCATTGGGTGGCTGCCACGGAAGCCACTAAACATTCTTCAATGCACACAACAATCTTCCACAACAAAGAATTAATTATTTGGCCCAAAATGTCAGTGGTACTGAGGTTGAGAAACACTGTCATCCCAATTCCTCTATTTAATGAAATTCCCATAGTCCCATTAAATAACTTAATGAAATGTACAATTTTAATTCTGAGAGACTGTCTAAACATTTGCATTTTTTAAATGTTTGGACATTTGAACAAGTTTAATTACCTGCGACACCATCCATATGGAAATATGTGGTAAACAGATGGAAACAAGGTTCATAAACTTAGGAGACAGGCAGGCATTTTTAGGCCACTTCAGGTTTAGACATCGAGTATTTGCATTTTTAATATATGTTATTGTGTCAGAGAGTACAATCGACTAGAATTTCAAAATATGTTTTTCTTCCAAAAAGTAAATCTGTAGGCTATATATTTGATGTTATTGTGTTATGCGAATATAATTCATAAAATAGGGGCGCCTGGGTGACTCAGTCGGTTAAGCCTCTGATTTTGGCTCGGGTCATGATTTCCCAATTCGCGAGTTTGCGCCCCGCGTCGGGCTCTGTGCTGACAGCTCAGAGCCTGAAACCTGCTTCAGATTCTGTGTCTTCCTCTCTCTCTTCCCCTCCCCTGCTCACCCTCTCTCTCAATCTCTCTCACACACACACTCTCTCTCTCTCTCTCTCTCAAAAAATAAACATTAAAATTATTAAAATTGAATTTCCTTATTAAAAAATCCATAAAATAGACCATCTAAAGACTTCTGTGTAAAGATGGCTGATTGAACATAATCATCTACTTTTACACACTCTCAAAAGCCAACTAAATTACAGCCATCTTTTTTGGAAGATATAACCCTACAAGAATGGGGATGATGGTAGGGGAGATTGTTGCAATTCTTTGGAAGCCGGGGGAGCAAATGGAACAGTGTGGTAAATGTTAGCAGACCAAAAAACAAAAGCAAAACTTAAAATAGCTGTGAGAAAAGCCGAGAACCAACCTGATTTTCACCAAAGAATTCTCTAAAGCCTCGGGAATGGGCAAGTTCCCCTGGAAAAAGGGCTGAACTTAATGCAGAAGGTACAGACTTGGTTGAAAGTTTGCTCAGGGAGCAATCACAGGCTGAGATCCCGTGCTTCGTTCCAGGTAAATGGGTCCCTGTGTCTCTCCCTCTGCAGACAGAAAAGCAGAGGTTCTTTGGAAGGGGCTACACCGAACTATCGCTAGCAAGACTTCCAATAACCACCCTTCCTTCTTCTTCAGAGGAGTGTTAGCCTTATCTTTTTTTTCCTAATATTTATTTCTTTATTTTTGAGAAAGAGAGCACAAGTGGGGAGGAACAGAGAGAGAGGGAGGCACAGAATCAGAAGCAGTCTCCAGGTTGCGAGTCGTCCATACAGGACCTGATGTGGGGCTCCCACCCACAAACTGTGGGCCTAAGTCAGATGCTTAACTGACTGAACCACCCAGGCACCCCTCACCTTATCTTTTAGAGGCACACAACTGGAAGGGCTCCAGAAGGCCTGGACGAGTTTGATCTCCAACTTCACACCTGTGCATATGGACGATGGAGTGACCGCTTCTCCCTGAGAGTGTTAGAATTTCCACCCAGCGAGGGGCCCAGACTTCATTAGCATAACATACAATGTATAGGCGGTTTGCTTAAGACACAAGCTTGGCCTTATGCCCACCTCTACATACTCTGACAAAACTCCCCTTTCTGAATATTTATCCTAACCCTAATAAAAGAAACCAACTCGTCCATATTTGGGGAGTCCTGGCTTTGGAAATTATTCCCTGCAATCTCCTTATTGGCCACAAATAGTTTCCTTTGTGTGACAACTCTAACTGTTGTAGTCTCTCCCTGTAATTCACCCAAGAGCAAACTCACATTAGTTCAGTTACAAGACCATGATCAGGAGGGAAATTCTGAACTGAGAACAAGGGTGTCAAAGGAACAGATGCATACAGGATGCTGACATCTCACCCACAACTCCATACGTCAATCCCACTCACCCCTCAGAATGCTGGTAAAGATAAGAAAAAAACATGACAAACAATAGATACGAACAGACATATTTTTTATTAATTCAAGGAAAAAGAGGTTTTGAGAAACTTTAAATTTGAAAAGAGAAACTAAAAAGTCACTGGAATGTTTGCAAGATAAAGTTGAAGAAATCTCCCAGCATATAGAGCAAAGGAAAAAAGACACACAAGTAATAAGCAAATTAGAAGACAAGTTTAGAAGATTCAGTATGTGAACATTAAGGCTTCCAGAGAGAGAAAACACAAAACGGGGGGGTGGGGTGGGGGGAGCAGGAATCAGCGATAAAATAACCCAAGGGTACTGAATTCTGAGCACATTGGATGATAGGACCACCAAAGCACAGAGTCCTACATTTCAGACTGGGATAAAGAGATGCTCCAGAAAGCCTCCAGGAAGGATGCACACAACAATCAAGTTGCGTGAGGGTCAGAAATGTTTTTTTAGATTTCTCATCAGCTGGAAACGAGTAGATAGAATCATGCCTACAGGACTACAAAGGAAAACTGTTCCCAACCTTGAATTCCATACAAAAGCAAATTCTTATCAATTGTTGTTAAAATATTTTCAGACATCACAAGGTTCCAAAAAACCTCTATCCCCCCCAAAAAGCCCTCTCTTTGGAAGCACCTTTTCTCTAACGAAACAAGATAGAAACCCAAGAAAGTGGAAGGCAGGTTATCTTAGCCTGGTTCAGCTAGAAAGCAGAACTTGAGGCAAACAGTGTGCTATTAGGAAGTGTGGTCCTAGGAGCGGGAATGAGTGGTGTGGGAAGCAAATTAGGAAAAGATCCAGAGGTATTTCTCAGGACATCTACCCAAGAGAAGAAATGGCAAAGTGTTTGTTACTTTGTTCCTGCCCAATATGGGTCAAAGTTTCTGCTAGGGTGACAATTCTACTGCCCATGTAAGGGACACATACATGAGAACCGAATGGTTACTGAGGTGGCAGAGAAGCTCAAGACCAAAAGCCATTGGTCTCATAATGAATTAAAGACTCTTAAAGAAAAAAAACAAGGGAGATTAGTTAATTAATTAATTTACAATCAGGATAGTGAAAAATCATTCAAAGAGCATACGTGGGTAGGTGCAGGGCAAAGTAACTGGGATTTTCTGTCACTACCTCCAAAGCGTGTCCTAATTCATCCCTAAAGCCTTTTAAGTACCTGTGAGGCACCAGACACTGAGGATCAAAGATACATATGCCTGGTCTTCAGCCTTCCTGCTGCCTCATTCTCTGCAGCTCTTACCACAATTGCAATTTTATATTTATTGATATAGCTCTTTGTTTATTACCAGGAATGGCATCTGTCTTTACCCACGACTATATTTCCTGTATCCAGCAAGGTACTTGAAATACAGTAGTGGACAATTCATATTTAGTTAATGGATGAACAGATGAATGACTAAACTAGAAGATAAATGGTCAGCAGTGAACTTGGGTCAGATGGACAATGGGTAGGATTGGGAGAGTGCCAGTCAAACTACTTCCCATATTTCTCATCTCCAGCTCTTTCATGAAATGGTTTTCTACTTATTCCAAAAGTCATTCTGTGTTCCCTATGGCTAAGTGATTAGCTCTGGGGAGTAGTGACCATGTGTCAACCTACTGAATCTCTCAAAGTACCTATCCGAAGACTGGGCAGAGACCAGACACAAAACTCATCGACTACTCCATGATGGGTGCAGCCAATGCTTCAGCCATTGTAGGTAAGAGACAAGGATGTTAATGACTTCCCTCTGACCCTCTACACCCTCTGACCTCAGAAGAAAACCTTAAAAAGAGGAAAGATCTAAAACTAATTCTGCCACACTCATTGAGAAAGGATGCGGGATACGAAGAACTCTCCTAAATTCATTAATTCACTCATCCATCTCTGTGAACCCAATAAATACCTATTGAGCACCTAGGACTGTAATGTCAAGTGCTATCTATGAGGTAGTCAGGACTGGAGTTGTGTATTTTCACAATACTATAACAAAGCAGATGGGTAATATTGTACTTAGAAGAACATCTATTGAGAGGAGTTAAGATGGCAGCGCAACATGGAGCCTCTTAGCTTGTCTTGTCCCTGAAACGCAGCTAGATAAGCACCAAACCATTTTGAACACCTAGGAAATTGATCTGAGGATTAATTCAACAATCGGCATAACTTGAGCCACAGAACTTGGCAGGTATGCAGTGCGGAGAGGTGAACTGGGGGAGAGAAAAGCCACGGAGGGTAGGGAGCTGTTTTTGCACAGAGAGGACAAAGAGAAAGGGGGAGAGTGCAGCAAATTGAGATTGTGCAATAAATGCAATCCCTGGAAAGTAGCTGCAGAGAAAGAAAGAAAAAGCGCGAAAACACTTGCAGGGGATGGAACAAGAAATCTGTTCCCCAAAACCATTAATGGGGAGAAAGGAGAAGGTTTCAATACAACCAGGATTCTACAAACAGTGGAGCACAGTCTGACATTTCAGAGCTCAGTGCCTGGCGGCATTCTGGTAAGGAAGGAGGGCAAATCCCCAAGAGCAGGCATCAGGGTCTGAGGGGGTCCGTGTGCCATATGGGGAGAAGAGATTCTCCTGCTTGGAGTGCATTTGGTAAAGGCCGTAGGTCTCCCCACAGGCAGTGGTCCCAGTGGACCCTGGAGAGCAGCCACATTTGCTGGTATTGGGACAAAGTCGCCAGAGTGCAGCAAAACCTGGTGCCAGCTGTGTGTTGTGATTTGCCATGATCTCTGAACCTCTGCTGCTGCGCCACCACACAAACATTTTCTGGGTCAAGCCAGCACTGAGCCGTTGTTCACCAAGACTCTCCCCCCGCCCCCAGAGAGTCCACACTGGCCCAAGCCACAGGGGTATCTGAAGTGTGGGGTTTTGAAACACAACCCTATCTGAGATAAAACTCTGGAGGAAGGAGCCCCCTGGAAGGTAGACAGCCTGGACACAGAGTGGAAGCAGGGAGTGGACAGAGGCCTGAGACAAAGGAAGGGTGCTTGATCCTGTATCTGTGAGAGCACAACTGTGTCAGAGACTAGGGAGATGGGTGAAGCCATTTCCATCTTTCCCACACATGAATGCGCAACCACACCTATCCACACCAGTAAGCTAAGCGGCACCACCTAGTGGAGAACAGAGCCCTTACACCAAGCCTTTCTCAACTGCACCACCCTCCAAGCACATCCCCTAGACGGCCAGCACAAGCCACTCCACCTGCTTAGTGTTTAGACTATCAAGAGCTTCAAAGTTTCAGTTCCAGGGGAAACCGGATATAACTTCATTCAGGTTTCATTCTGTTCTCTGATTCATTTATTTGTCCATTTTCTTTGTTTCTGTTTTTGCTTACATTGCTTTCTTTTTTCTTCATTTTTTTGATACAGAAAGAGAAAATTTTGTGTTTTTTCACTTTGTTTTTTATTTTTTAAATTTTTTATTCTATTTCATTTTCTTCATTTTATTTTATTTTATCCTATTATATATATGTTTTAATTTTTAAATTTTTTCTTACCATTATTTTTCTTTTCTTTCCATTTTTTCTCTATTCTATCAAGCTTCTTACAACAAGCAGACCAAAACACACTTAGGATCTAGCTGCCTTTATTTGTTTTGGGGTTTTTTTAAGCTTTTTAGTTTATTGGTTTTATTTTATTAATTTTTTCTTCCTCCCAAATGACAAAATGAAAGAATTCACCCCAAAAGAATGAACAGGAAGAAATTACAGCCAAGGGCTTAATCAACACAGATATAAGCAAATATAGATAGATGATAGATAGATAGATACAGATATAGATAGATATAGATGATATAGATATAGATGATATAGATATAGATACAGATATATACAGATATAAGTCTGAACTAGAATTTAGAAGCATAGTAATAAGAATACTAGCTGGGGTTGAAAAAAAGCATAGAATCTCTTTCTGCAGAAATGCAAGAAATAAAATCCAGTCAGGATGAAATTAAAAATTCTATAACCAAGATGCAATCTCGAATGGATGTCATGACAGCAAGGATGGACAAAGAGCAGTGAATCAGTGAAATAGAAGATAAAATTATGGAGAATAATGAAGCAGAAAAAAAGAGAAACAAAGGCAAAAGATCACAAGACTTAAGGAACTCAGTGACTTATTAAAAAGGAATAACATCTGAATTATAGGAGTCCCAGAAGATGAAGAGAAAAAGGGACAGAAGGTTTATATGAGCAACTTATAACGGATTTCCTAATCTGGGGAAGGACACAGACACCAAAGTCCAAGAAGCACAGAGAATTCCCACTGAATTGAACAAAAACCAACAATCACCAAGGCATATCATAGTCAAATTCACAAAATACACGGACAAGGAAAGAGTTGTGAAAGCAGCAAGGGAAAAAAAAGTCCTTAACCTATAAGGGAAGATAGATCAGGTCTGCAGCAGACCTAACCACAGAACCTTGGCAGGCCAGAAAGGAGTGGCAGGACATATTCAACGTGCTAAGTCAGAAAAATATGCAGCCAAGAATTCGTTATCCAGCAAGGCTATCATTGCAAATAGAAGGAGAGATAGAGTTTCCTAGAGAAATGAAAACTAAAGGAGTTCATGAGCACTAAACCAGCCCTGCAAGAAATTTTAAGGGGGACTCTTGGAGTGGAGAAAAGACAAAACAAAAAGACCCAAAGCAACAAAGACTAAAAAGGACCAGAGAACATCACCAGAAAGACCAAGTCTGCAGGTAACACAATGGCACTAAATTCGTATCTTTCAGTGATCACTCTAAATGTCAACGGACTAAATCCTCCAGTCAAAAGACGCAGGGTATCAGAATGGATAAGAAAACAAGATCCATCTATATGCTGCTTACAAGAGACTCATTTTAAACCTAAAGACATTTGTAGATTGAAAGTAAGGGGATGGAGAACCATCTATCACATTAATGGTCATCAAAAAAAAAAAACTGGAGTAGCCATACTTATATCAGATAAACCAGATTTTAAAGACTGTAACAAAAGATGAAGAAGGGCATTATATCATAATTAAGCATTCTGTCCACCAAGAATATCTAACAATTGTAAATATTTATGCCCCCAACATAAAACTCCCAAATATGTAAATCAATTAACCACAAACATAAAGAGACTCATTGATAATAATACCATAATAGTAGGGGACTTCCACACCCCACTTATAGCAACGGACAGTTCATCTAAGCAGAAAATCAACAAGTGAACAATGGCTCTGAATGACACACTGGACCGGATGGACTTAACAGATATATTCAGAACATTTTATCCTAAAGCAGCAGAAGACACTTTCTTCTCAAGTGTACATGGAACATTCTCCAGAATAGATCACATACTGAGTCACAAATCAGCCTTCAACAAGTACAAAAAGATCGAGATCATACCTAGCATATTTTCAGACCACAACGTTATGAAACTCAAAATCAACCACAAGAAAAGATTTGGAAATACCATGAATACTTGCAAATTAAAGAACATCCTACTAAAAAATGAATGGGTTAACCAAGAAATTAAAAAGGAAATTAAAAAGTACATGGAAGCCAACAAAAATGATAACACCACAAAACCCAAACCTCGGGGATGCAGCAAAGGCAGTCATAAGAGGGAAGTATATAGCAATCAGGCCTTCCTAAAGAATGAAGAAAGGTCACAGGTACACAACCTAACCTTACACCTACAAGAGCTGGAAAACAAACAGCAAAACCAGCAGAAGGGAAATATTAAAGATTAGAGCAAAAATCAATGATGTCACAATCAAAAAAAAAAACAAAAACAAACAGTAGAACAGATCAATGAAATCAGGAGCTGGTTTTTTGAAAGAATTAACAAAATTGATAACACCCCCCCATCCAGATGGATAAAAAACTAAAAGGAAAAGATCCCCCCAAATAAAATGATGAATGAAAGGGGAGACATCACAAATAATATGGCAGAAATACAAACAATAAAGAATATTATGAACAATTATATGCCAACAAATTGGGCAATCTGGAAGAAATGGACAAATTCCTAGAAACATATAAAATACTAAAACTGAAACAGGAAGAAATAGAAAATTTGAACAGATCCATAACCAGTAAAGAAATTGAATCAGTAATCAAAAATCTCCCAACAAACAAGAGTCCAGGGCCAGATGGTTTTCCAGAATTCTACCAAATATTTAAAGAAGAGTTAACACCTATTCTTTTGAAGCTGTTCCAAAAAAAAATAGAAATGGAAGGGAAACTTCCAAACTCATTCTACAAGACCGGCATTACCTTGATTCCAAAACCAGACAAAGACTCCACTAAAAAGAACTACAGACCAATTTCCCTGATGAACATGGATGCAAAATTTCTCAACAAGATACTAGCGAACCAGATCCAAGAATACATTAGAAGATCAAGTGGGATTTATTCCTGGGATTCAGAGCTGGTTCAATATCCATAAATTAATCACTGTGGCACATCACATGAATAAAGGGAAGGATAAGAACCACAAGATTCTTCCAGTAGATGCAGAAAAAGCATTTGACAAAATACAGCATCCTTTCTTTGTAAAAAACCCTCAAGAAAGTAGGGATAGAAGAATCACACCTCAAGATAATAAAGGCCATTTGTGAAAGACCCACAGTTAATATCATCCTCGATGGGGAAACACTGAGAGCTTTCCTCCTAAGGTCAGGAACATGACAAGGATGTCCACTCTCACCACTGTTATTCAACATAGTGTTGGAAGCCCTAACTTCAGCATTAGACAATACAAAGAAATAAAAGGTTATCTAAATTGGCCAGGAGTTAGTCAAACTTTCACTCTTCATAGACGAAATGATACTCCATGTGGAAAACCCAAAAGACTTCACCAAAAAAAAAAAAAAAAAACTGCTAGAACTGATACACGAATTCAACAAAGTCGCGGTATATAAAATCAACGTGCAGAAATCAGTTGCACTTCTATACACCAAAATGAAGCAGCAGAAAGAGAAAACAAGGAATTTATCCCATTTATGATTGCACCTAAAACCATAAAATACCTAGGAATAAACTTAACCAAAGACATGAAAGATCTGTATGCTGAAACTATAGAAAATTTATGAAAGAAATTGAAGAAGACACAACAAATAGAAAAACATTCCCTGCTCATGGGTTGAAAGAACAAGTATTGTTAACATGTTGACACTACCAAAGCAATCTACATATTCGATGCAATCTCTATCAAAATAATGTTATCATTCTTCACAGAGCTAGAACAAACAATCCTAAAATTTGTACGGAACCAAATAAGACCCCAAATAGCCAAAACAATCCTGAAAAAGAAAACCAGAGCTGGAGACATCATAATTCTGGACTTCAAGCCGCATTACAAAGCTGTAATCATCTAGACAATATGGTACTGTCGCAAAGACGCAAAGATCAACGGAACAGAATAGAGAACCCAGAAATGGACTGGCAAACATACGGCCAACTAATCTTTGACAAAGCAGGAAAGAATATACGATGGAAAAGAAGACAGTGTCTTCAGCAAATGGTGTTGGGGAAGACTCGATAGCAACATGCATAAGAATGAACCTGGACCACCTTCTTACACCATACACAAAAATAAACCCAAAATGGATGAAAGACATAAACATAGACAGGAAGCCACCAAAATCCTAAAGTAGAAAATAGGCAACAACCTCTTTGACCTCGGCTATAGCAACTTCTTATTTGTCATGTCTCCAGAGGCAAGGGAAACAAGCAAAAATGAACTATGCTACTTCATCAAGGTACAAATCTTCTACACAGTGAAGGAAACAATCAGCAAAACTAAAAGGCAACTGATGGAATGGGAGAAGATATTTACAAATGATATATCAGATAAAGGGTTAAAGATAAAGGGTCAAAAGTTATCAAACTCAAACCCAAAAAAACAAATAATCCAAGGAAGAAATGGGCAAAAGACATGAATAGACACTTCTCCAAAGAAGACATCCAGATGGCTAACAGACACATAACTCATCATTACATTAACAACACATTATGCTTCACATAACTCATCATTAGGGAAATACAAATCAAAACCACAATGAGATACCACTTCACACCTGTAAGAATGGCTAAAATTAGCAACTCAGGGAACAACAGATGTTGGTGAGGATGTGGATAAAGAGGAAACTTTTGCACTGCTGGTGGGAATGCAAACTGGTCAGCCACTCTGGAAAGCAGTATGGAAGTTTCAAAAATTTAAAAATAGAACTATCCTATAACCCAACAATTTCACTACTAGGTATTTATCCAAAGGATGCAGTTGAAGGGGTACATGCACTCCAATGTTTACAGCAATGCTATGGACAATAGAATAATAGAACATTGACAATAGAAAGAGTCCAAATGTCCATCAACTGATGAATGGATAAAGATGTGGTGTGTGTATATATATATATATATATATATATATATATACACCAAAGATATATATAGATATAGATATAGATATAGATAGTGGAATATATATATATATGGAATATATATATGGAATATATATATATATATATATATATATATATGATGGAATATTACTCAGGGATCAAAAAGAATGAAATCTTGCCATTTGCAACAACATGGATGGAACTAAAGTGTATTATGCTTTGCAAAATAAGTCAGTCAGAGTAAGACAAATATCACGTGATTTCACTCATATGTGGAATTTAAGAAATAAAACAGATGAACATAAAGGAAGGGAAGAAAAAATAATATAGAAACGGAGGAGACAAACCAGAAGCAACTCTTAAATACAGAGAACAAACTGAGGGTTGCTGGCAGGGTATTGGTGGGGGGATGGGCTAAATGGGTGAGGGGCATTAAAGAGGACATTTGTTGGGATGAGCAACAAATGTTGGGTGTTATATGTAAGTGATGAATCTATAAATTACATCACTTGTAATGTTAAAATTACATCACTTGTAATTGTTGAATTGTTGGGTGTTATATGTAAGTGATGAATCTATAAATTCTATTCCTGAAATCATTATTACACTATATGTTAACTAACTTGGATTTAAATTTAAAAAAAAAAGAAAAAGAAAAAGAAAAAAAGATTCATAAATACTGAGTACAAACTGGTAGATGCTAGAAGGAATGAGTGGGGGGATAAATGAAATATGTACATTCAAGGGATTAAGAGGTACAATCTATCATTATAAAATAGTCATGGGATGAAATGTAAAGCATAGAGAATATAATTAATAACATTGTAATAATGCTGTGTAGTGACAGATAGTAACTACACTTATGGTGACCACTGTGTAATGTATAGAGTTGTCAAATTACTATGTTGTACACCTGAAACTAATATGCTATTGTATGTCAATTATACCTCAATTAAAAAAATAAAATTAAAAAAAAATTTAAATATTAAAAAATTAAAAAATTAGGCCAAAAAATAATATCTATTAACAATAAAAGGATTCATCAAGAAGGAATTTTCTCCCATATTTACTTCCCCTCCAAAAAATTTTATTTATTTATTTAATCAGGTCACCAATACACATAGTCTCTACAGAAAGGTTTTCATTTGCAGTATTTATTTATTTATTTATTTAATCTATCTTTTAAGATTGCCCAACAAAAAAAAATCTGGCGTATCTTGCATGTAACTTGGCATCCATGCACAACTGACTAGCATCTGTTGAACAACTGGCAGAATTGCTTTTTAAGTCTATCCTCTTTTCTCCAGTAATATAAAAATATAAAATATAAAAAAGTAGGTAATCATTGGAAGGATTTTGTTTCTGTGGTGACTTGCTGTCATGAAGTTTCATGAGCTGAGAGCACATGACGTTTCTCTCACAACACGTAGGAATTGCCAGAGATATTTCTACTAACTGTAATTTTTCAACAAGCATTTATTGCGCAACTACTACGAATCAAATGTACTAGATATTGGAAAGACAAAAAATGGGAAAAAAAATCCCCCACCCCCCTCTTTAAGAGCTTCCTCTCCAAGACAAAAGATTGACAGGTAAACAATTACCATGGAAGGTTATCAGAGATATATAAGATGTAGGGGTAAGTTCTATACTGAAGTGTCTACTCTGGTCTGAAGTGGTCACTGAAATGGGTCTTAAAGGATAAGTAGGACTTCCCAGAAGAAGAAAAAGTCTGGATGGAAAGAGATTTCAAGCAGCAAAACTAGTATATGCAAAAGCCCAAAGTTTAACTGAAAACTTTGGCTATTACCAAATACGTGTAAGGAGAGTGGAAATGGAGTTAATAATGTTGGGAAGGAAAGTTACAGCCAAATATGGAAGAGTTTCTTTTACCATGAAAAGCAGTTTGGGACCGCATGCAGAACTTATAGCAATCTTCCTTTTGTCAAAAAAAAAAAAAATACCTTGAAGTCCAACTCTCAAATAATTACTGTATTGTAATGTTACCATTTCTTTATGATTGTTCTAAAAGAAAAGATACTAGAGTGAATTACTTAGTTCCTCTCTAATAATTACTTTAAAAGCCAAAGTGATTCAAATCTTGAGAACACAGATGACATTATCTATGGTCTTAACTCATGTGATCGTATTACAGTTGAATTATTAGGAAAAAAAAATTCACTTAAGAAGGGACAAGACAAAGTGTCGTTTATATATTCACCACTGGGGACTTACATAGTTGTCACACTGAGTTTCAATTGTAAGTTTTAACAAAAACTTCTGTTCTTCGTGTACTTGAAAATATAATGTACGTTTCTGAAGGAGACGAACAGGAACAAGTATGGGTGGTAACACATTGCCATTCTTTCCCAGACCCTCAAAGTCAGGAGCTTCCTCCATTGAAAGGTCATCCCACTCCACTCATGATACTGAAAAACAATCACTTTTAATTAAAATTTTTAAATTACTGCTCTACAAAAGACACTCGTAAGACAATCAAAAGACAAGTCACACACTGTGACAAAATATTTTCAAAAGATACATCTGATAAAGGACAATTATTCAGAATATATGAACAACCTTTAAAACTCAACAGTAAGAAAATGAACAACTGGATTTAAATGCAGGCAAAAGATCTCAATAGACACCTCATCGAAGAAGATAGATGACAAACATATGGAAAAATGTTCAACATTATGTGTCATTAAGGAACTGCAAATTAAAATAACAATGAGATATCACTACATACCTATTAGAATGGCCCAAATCTGAAATACTGACAACACAAAATGCTGATGAGGGTGGGGAGCAACAGGAACTCTCACGTATTGCAGCTGGGAATGCAAAATGGTACGGCCACTTTGGAAGACAGTTTGGCAGTTTCTTCCAAAACTAAAATAGTCTTACCACAAAATCCAGAAATCAAATTTGTAGATATTTCCTTGATTGTGTTGAAAACATGGCCACACAGAAACATGCACATGCTTTCTTCATAACTACCCTGAACTGGAGGCAAAATGTCCCTCAGTAGGTGAACGGATAAACAAGCCGTGCTACATTTTTACAATGGAATATTATTCAGCAATAAAAACCATGAGCTATCAAGCCATAAAAAGACCTGGTGGAACCACAATGCATATTGCCAAACAAATGAAGCCAGTCCGAAAAGGCTACGTGCTGTATGATTCTAACCACATGACATTCCGAAAAAGGCAAAACTTCAGAGGCAGTACAAAGATTAGTGGTTGTCACAGGTTTGGGAAAGGTGAGGGATGCATAGGTGGAACACAGGGAATTTTTAAGGTGCTGGAACTACTGTGTGTGATACCATGATGGTGGATACATGACATTGTACTTTGCTTAAGAAATAGCTAATAATAATAATATATCAATGTTGACTTATCAATTGTAACATATGTGCCACATTAACGCAAGATGTTAATGATAGAGGAAACTATGGGGGGGGGATGGTTATGGGAGTTCTCTGGGCTATTTGCTCAGTTCTTCTATAAAGCTGAATCTGTTATAAAAAATTAAGTCTATTGATTTTTCTAATGTTTACTTATTTTGAGATAGAGTGAGTGTGCCTGCATGAGAGGGAGGGGCAGAAAGAGAGGAAGAGAGAGAAAATCCAAAGCAGGCCCATGCTATCAGCATGGAGCCTGATTCAGGGCTTGATCCCACAAACCATGAGATCATAACCTGAGTCAAAACTGAGTCAGATGCTCAAATGACTGCCACCCAGGCACCCCTCTATTGCTTTATTTTAAAGGCTATAGGAACTAAAAGAATGATCTAACAAAAAATTATTTTTAGCTCCAACACAACTCCAAGATAACTCTTTACTATGAAGTAGAATTTGGCCTAAAGATAGTTTGAATCAAACTAAGGTGGGTCTTTCAAGCCCACCTTAAAGGTCAATCCCTACAAGAAGACTGAGAGGACATAGCAAAGAAGGTTGTAGACTGCTGGACCCATTGCCAAATATGAGTCCCTCTTACATGCTGGTGATTATACTATATTAGTTACCTATGATTATGTAACAAATTACCACAAAGGTAGTGACTGAAAACCACACACATTTACTGTGTTACAGTTTCTGTGGGTCAGAATTCAGGCTTGGCATGAGTGGGTCCTCTGTTCAGGGTCTTATAGGCTACAGTCAAGATGCCAGTTGGGCTGCATTTCATCTGAAGTCTGGACAGGGGAAGAATCTGCTTCCAAGATTGGTCAGTTGTCACAGGACTGAAGGCCCTGGCTGGTTGCTGGCTACTGGCTGGAGGCCACTTCGGGTCCTAGAAGGAGTCCCATGCTTGTTGCATGGCTTTCTCAACATGACCATTTATTCCACCAAGCCAGCCAGGAGAATCTCCTTCCTTGCAGTCTGCCAAAATGGAGTCATGTAGCACCATTTAATAACAGGAGTGATATTCCATCACCTTTGTCATACTCTATTGGTTAGAAACAAGTCACAGTTCCCACACACACTCAGAAAAGGGGATTCATGGCACAAAGGTGGCAGGACCTCACAGGAAACCCCTTAGGGTCTGTCTGCCACACGCACTAACTGGAAAACAAAACCAAAACACATTAGAACTCACAGCCTTGAGGAGGAACTTCAGATCTATGAAAAATAGTATTCGCCCCCTTGGCTATAGTTTTTACTGAGTGGATGGGATCTCTCAGTCTGCACCCTCAGGTTTTACTGAAGCATAATGAATATGCAAAGTATGTGAGTGTTTGCATTTGCAAGCAAAACCACAGGCTTACTATTTTTATTCTTTTCATTGAAGGATAATAAAAGCATCAAACATGTGTGTATCACTTATTATGTGTCAGACACTGTTCTATGGCTCAATTAATCATTGTTTAAATAATATATTTATCATCCTTATTTTATAACATTTAATGGAAGCACAGAGCAATTTGGGGGCCAGTAAGTGATGGCACCAGGATTTAAACCAGGGAGGCCACCGTGTCCTTTCATTATTTATGGATGATGTGAAATAATAAAGTGAAAGATGGAAGAAACCCTCTGAAAGGTCACAGCATTTGAAAAGGTCACAAAATTTGAAAAGGAAAAAAAAAAGTTATCAGAAAATTATTGTTCTATTGCATCTAAAGCCCACTCTCCCCAGTACAACTCTTTACCATCTGGTTCATTCACAGATTTTAATGAATGTTACCAGATCAAATTTTAGAGTGCTATAGTCCATCTGCTATAACTGGGGCTGTGGAAATATAACTTTTGCATTCTGCTAGTCAATAACCAAGACTTAATGACCAATTCCTGCCTCTAATATACAAGTCATAATCATTGCTGTCTCCGTGACAACACAACTAATTTTATAAAGAGAGAGATTGGCAGTGCATATGCAGATCTGTATATAGTAAATTTCTGACATGTGAATTTACTAAGTATGTGATACTAGAAGGCCTGGTACTGGATGTAAATGTGATGGGAGGAATAAAAATGAATATGGATTCTTTCTGCCCCCACGGAGTTTATAATCCAGTTGGAGAGGCAGCCGTATAACAAATATAATGAAAGACAGAACAAAAGAAGCACTACTAATAGACGAATAAGCAATATGGTATGGGAGCCCAGAGGAAGCAGGGATGGGTATTTCAGAATGAGTCAGATGTCAAACCCGCTCCCAATCCTTACCTAACTGAGACCTTCTCCGCGATCTAAAACTGCAAACTTTTAAGAGTTCTGTCGTCAACTTAGACACCAAAGAAAAAAGCACTAGGGAGGCCACGAAAACCATTGGCAATCAGTTGCTGGAGCCACAGGAAGAAAGACCACAGAACACTCCTTTCACTGGATTTGTTTGTTTGGAATCCCGAACAAGGATTCCTGACACCAAATTTCCTTCTTCATGTTGAAAACTGGGGAAAAAGGAGAGAAGACTAGCATTTCAAGGGGAAAGAAAATGAGTCAGAGTTCACAAAGTTTTCAATTTAATATAACAACCATAATAGGTCCAGATTTCTGGGATAAATTTTACCCTGTGCTCCAACAGTAAGATTGCCACTTTTATATAAATTAAAAGAACTAATTAATTTCCAAATACTCTTTGCCCCTCAAAAATGCAGCAGGCATTTAGAAAAATGCTTAATGTGTGTAAGAAACCCCTGGAAATCTTGTTATAATGCAGATTCTGAGTCAGTAGGTCTGAGGCGGGAGGTTCTGAATTTTTCATGGATTCCCAGGCAATGCTGATGTTACTGATTCATGGACCACACTTTGAGTAGTAGGGATTTAAAGAAAACCTTAAGTATATCTATGTGCACCAACTGTTCACTATAAAGGTATGATTGTGGCCCAGCTTGCAGACCAAATGACTACAGCATGGATTAGGAAGATGGGAAGAATTTTAAAAGTAGGTTTTAATTGGTGACTTACATACAGAGGACTATACTCTGATCCATTGCATGACATAAAATATCTTTACATGATTTAAAACATTCTTCAAGAAATATGTATACATTTGTGTTCACTTTTTCAGCATATTTCAAAAACTATTTAGTTTTAATTCTATCTGTGCTAACATGAACCTTCACCATCAGTGCTTTAATATTAAAATAAAAATCCTAGTTCTTGGTTTAATTAGAGCAGATCCAGATTCTGAGGAGTGTGGAATCTTATAAAAAATTTGGAGAACTCTTCAAGAAAAAGAATATCCAATTGTGAACACAAACTTAGGTATGAAAGTGAATATTTATTTAGAAAAAAAATAATGTTCAAGGCCTCCCCAAAGTCATTGGCCATGAGGAGACATGTCATGAAAGGAATGTCAGAGTGGATGGGGCAGTGGTCTATATTTTAACTGTAGTTAAAACATCCTTCACTCACTTTACGCTCCTAGGGTCTTGGACAGGCCCTGAAGCTGAAGCATTAATAGCTTCACAGTAAAGTTGTCCCTGGTTTTAACTTAATCCTTGATTGGCTAGATTATGTCTATTAATATTTTTTCAAGATAAGAAAATTGGCAATATAATCATGGATCTCAAATATTTAAGTAACGAAGAAAGAAAAATGCTATTTTTCCTAAGAAATATACAGAGAAAACATATTGAAAAATATAATAATTTATATTATCTTTTTAAAATGTATTATGTTGCCTATCACGGACAACCTCTGATTTAAAAGTGGTTCCTTTCTGGAAAGCCAGCTGTTTAGAACTCAGAACAGTGCATCTGTTACATAATTAGTTTCTCAGGGAAGCCCACGAAAAGTCTGTTTATTCTACAGCATGTGTTCCATAATAATATTGGATGTAAATCTATATTAACAACTTTCTGATACCACAATCTATGAGAATTTCTCTGCTCTGGAATGTTCAGAATGCTTCCAGTGGGATAGGGGGTTTCCAGGTGCCCGGAGACATCCCAACCCTCATGTTCCCTGCAAAGAAGGGATAGCAACCACTCTGGCCCAAGTCCGTAGCAGCAGCAATCCCAGACGAAGGCAAGGAAGAAAGTAAAGGATAGGTAGTGAGACCTTCCTGAATCTCCCTCAGATTATCCTCAGTTCAAGCTCAACTCCCCAAGTGTCCTTCTCTTTAAGAACGTCCCAGAATGCAGTCTGTCTCTTTCCCATCTCGTCATCAACTACTTCCAGCTCAGGCCCCCTTCCTTCTGTGGCCAATGGGAGGCAAGACATCTGTTGCCAGCATCTCTCTGTTTTGCTCATTTGCGGCATATTAGCAATCTTTGCAATTTTCAAATGTGGTAGTTCTGGAACTTGCAAAGGAAAAGGATTCGAAGGGGAAGTCTCTTTCCCATGCGCACCCTGGGTAGGGTATATAAGGACCGCAGTAAGGTTTTTCTCATTTTATAAGAAAAAGGCAGTCTTAGACCTAGCTTGCCACGTATATAATCATCGATGTAAAGGCCAGGTGCTAGGATGGGCATGGATAGGGTTTCTCAAATATGAGCATAAGGGATGAATTGATGGGATAGGACCGGGAAAGCTACTGAGAATGCTAAGCATAGGGGTGGGGTAGTGATAGCAAAGGGTAAGAAGGGTCCTGCCCCCTCCACCCCCCCCCCCGCCCTTCCTTAGCTCCTCACCTCTAACCAGTTCTACCACCCTGGACACTTCCAGATCCTTGTGGATCAGCAAGGAGAAGAGGTGGAGAATGAGGGTCAAGAGAAGGGTAACAGAAAGCCCTCCAGGGTATCAACAATAGAAATCAGAAACAGGGAACAGACAAAGCAGTAGCAACAGAAAAGAAGAGGAGTCTTTGCAACTACGTAATGAAGGCTTTCGCCAGTGGCTAGTCCAGCTTTGGGAACGTAGATGGCAATTGTGTAGAAAGCCACATCAGACAAGGCTGGAGCAAGAAAGTTGGAAGGATAAGCCCCTCCTCCTTAACATGAGGTTCGGAATGCCCTTGTAAATATTTCTTTTTCCCCATGAAATATGATACCTTTGACATCTTTATCTTCTCTCCTGACTCAATCCCCTTGTGCATAGAACGAGACGTTACTACCTTCCACAAACACAATTGCCCAGTTACATAAAGTTCTTGACTCCCGGTCAGATTCCAGTCTGAGGAAAACTTTTGCCAAGAAGACAAGTGTCCAAACAGCCTTGGTCTACCAAGCAAGGTGTGTTTGTGTTTTTAGAGAACACCAAGTGAGAACCCCAGGGAAAGCGCAATCCTCACAGGCTCTAGAACTCACACCCTGACCCCGTGATCCAACACCTTGGTTTCATTTCCTGTGCACCCTCCTACTCACTTTAATTAAAGGAAAGCAATTTCTCAACTTTTATTAAAAGATAAACTTGATGTATTTCCCAGAACTATAGTTGTGTCAATTAAATTCTCTTTCATTGCAGGCTACTTAGGTGTGTAGCCAGTAAGTCACATGACCTAAGTATCCCTTTCACTGCCTCCATGTTTCCATCATAGCACACATAGACATGAAACACAAACACATGTTTCCAAAACCCAAGGCTCTCTGGCTTCAGGGTGAGGAAATTATTATTATTTTTGTTTAATTTTGTGTCCTTGCCACCTCCAAACACACACCCTACCCTACATAATTCTGTAAATTCCTTTTCTTCCTCCGATTCCATCTTCCTGCCCAAATGCCCACCAACAAAGTCTCCAGGCCCAGAAAGTATAGTGAAAGTTCCTCCTCCATCCAGGAATCCTGGGAAGGACCACAATCCCAGAGCCATGCCTCGTTACCATGTCACCTGCACCAGTGAGGTCTTGACCCCATTTGTGCAGCAACACTGGGATTTCATTCAATAGTCTAGTAACAGTCCTGAGAGGATATGCTGTTGCCCTTGCTTCTGGTGCCAATATGGTGGTCTTGAGTCCCTCTGGTGTCAGCGTCAGCTGTCCCCAGAGGGACCATAATAACCACAGTACCCAAGAGGCTGCATGTACCTTTTGACTTCTTCTCCATCTTGGCATCACCCATAGTTACATCAAGAAGCTTGAAGTAGCAACCCAACCCCCACCCCGGCTCCCCAAGTTTCGAATTTCTCCTGCTTTTTTTTTCATATATCTCACTTTGCAGGGCCCAAGCACAGATGTGCAGCACAGAACCGCCTAAAGACAATTTCAACCAGAGAAACAACGCTTTCGTTTTTGATCTGTTTGTTCATTTGGCACTCACTAAGAGCCCACGATCTGCCCACCCCAGTTCCTTGCACCGGATTTACAGGGGTGTACAGGACAAGACCCTGCCTGCAGACCTGTTAATCTGGTGGCAACACAGCTGAATAATGACGGCAGTGTGAAGAGTGTTAGGGTCAGGGAGAGCCAGAGGCAGGTGAAGGTCCAGCATGGGGCTATGAGCAGGGCTCTGAACTCTGGCCCTATCATTCACTAGCTCTGTGGTCCGGATAATTTACTTAATCTCCCTGTACCTCAGTTTTCTCATCTGAAAAATTCTACTGACATCTGGACTTTTGGAAGTAGTGACTAGGGTAAAAATGCATAAGAATCAATTCTGTTTTACTAACTTTGTGAAGTGACTTTAGCTAATCTACTTATAACAGTATACTTTTAACTGCTACTATAAATACATTAGCAAGTAATTATTATTAATGTGTTATTTTCAAAATATGTAGGATTGTCTTTAGTTGCTGGAAATCATGAAAAACAAAGTATTATAAAATAAGCATTAAAACCATAACCCTATTTGAGAGGTGATTAGATATGCAGGAAAAAGAATATTATCTTTAAAAAAATGATACACACCCCCCAGGAAAGCTTAGTGTAAAGAGAGTCTGTCTGACCTCGGCCCTCTGTTATTTCTACATGGTAACAAGGACTCTGATAGGTTTGAGACAGTGGGTGGAGAATATTCAACCTGATCTTTTTGTCTTGTGCATATCAACACAACTGTTTGGTAGCCTGCTTTTTTGGCTGTCCAGACAGCTGCGGTCCTATTGGGTAGACCTAGGAGGTCTGTGATGACAAAGTAATTACAACTCCTGTAACAGCAGAAATACATGTTTTATAGCAACTCATTTACTCCACACCAGTGATTTATTACATTTGTATGTGCACACATTTAAGTTTGCCATGACACGATGATGCTCAGTAATTAATTTGCCAACATAGTTTTGTGTAATGTAATCCAGCCATGCTAAACGCACCACATTTAATAAAGGAAAGCGCTTAGACAGAACTCTGTTCTGCAAAGCCATTTGGTGTGATGGTGAAACGTCAGAAAACCAAAGCAGAAATGTGAAGCAGGAAGCTGAAATCTAAAACAGTGCTACAAATCCCAAAGAGCCCGCCTGTTTGAGCCGTGAAGACTTCCCACCCCAAATGTCAGTGTTCTTGCGTTACATAAAACTGAGTGGCCTCCTGGGAGCCTGAAGAGAAATAAAGGAACGTGATTTCTTGTTCTTTCAGCTGACCTACAAATTCATACACGAACTATTAGAGGAGATCACTTGGAATGGAGACATTTGAAGTTCTGGGAGTGCTTCTATTTTGAGCTTCGCTTCTCAGAAGTGACATCATTGTTGGTAGAGCTTATCTCTCCGTGAGAGCTGACAGTTGCCATCTCAGTTCATGAGTGAAATTATTTTTGTTTAGTTTGTTTAGAAAGAAAAAGGGATTCCCATTTTTGTCTTTCTAAATAATACTAGTGATATGCTCTTCTGAGTGGAACATCTCAGAGCAGACCATTTTTCCTCCCTGTAATTAATTGCTGCTGAATTTTTTGTTACCTAGATAAGTTCTTTTTTTTTTTAATGATATTTGCGATCAAAAAGAATCAGATCACTGTCTGTATATGAAACAAATAGTTGCAGGGATGATAATCTAAAATAGTGCTGCCTGGGGGCACTTGCGTGGCTCAGTCGGTTGAGTACCTGACTTCAGCTCAGGTATGATCGGCTTATGGGTTCGAGCCCCACTTTGAGGTCTGTGCTGACAGCTCGGAGCCTGGAGCCTGCTTCAGATCCCGTGTCTCCCTCTCTTTCTGCCCCTCCCCTGCTCACGCTCTGTCTCTCTCACTCTGGAAAATAAATACTTAAATAAATAAATAAATAAATAAATAAATAAATAAATAAATAAATAAAATAGTGCTGCCTGAATATCCCCTCATGGTTAAAAGTGCTTCAGATAAAGATAGACAGATGCTCACCTCTTCTTCCACACCGTCCACCTACACACACAGTCCCTACACACTTCATCCCACCCTCTGTCCACACGTCCTCCCTCTGCATGTGCGGAAAATGACCGCCATCCCTTCCAATATTTGGCACCTATTTCACCAGGGTTGTCCAGAGACTAGCCTATGTAAATTAGTCTGGGAAAAGAGCAACAAATTCCACCTCCTTACAAATGCCATTGCATATCTCCTAGAGAAGTCTTTCATGATTTATGTCCCTCCCCTGCCCTTATTGACTTCTCTTGTCCTTTGCTAATTGGAATTCCTTCTTGTGTTGATCCAAAAATACTTGTTTTCTGTATTCATTGCCTCCAAATCACTCTGCACATTCTTCAAAAGGCCACATGTCCAGTGTCCCATCTATAATGCTGACCAAGATACTCCCACCCTTCATTACGCCATACCGTCATTGCAGAAATCTAAAATCTGGAAAGGTATGCAGATTCTTACATTCCACTGCTGCCAAAAACATGCTTTTGTAATCAGAAAAAACATCAAATAGCAGGTAAATATGTTTACAGCAGCAAATTTGAGACTTAAAGGTGTTGGGAGAGTGTCATTGTAAAGATATTGGTGTGTTTCCAGTCCTTATTTCTGAAGGAGGTGGATAAACACATCACGTTGTCAAGTTCCTACACCAACTAAATACAGCCCCATGCAATGAATAAGAATTGCAACCATTCTTCAATGACATTTAGAAGCATTTTGTATACTTAAAATACTCAATCTTTCCACCTAGAAATATGTCCCTATGTTTATTTGTTTAAGTCCCTCAGAGAAATTCTATCATTTTCTGAATAAAACTGAAAAGTTCCCATACTCTTCAAAATCTTTTTTCTGAGCATTTTTATATCTTTGCTCTCGTGAATGGAATCCAGTCTTCCTATTTTCCACACAGGTTATGGCTGGTGTATTTGAGAGATATTATGCTTTATCTATTAATTTTTTTACTGAACTGTAATTAGTCCTAATGGTTCTTCAGTCAAGCCCACATCTTTGCCAGGTGAGAACAAAGATGGAGACATGAATGCAAAACAACTAAAAATGCAAGAGAAGACAGAAGCAAAGAAAAGATAACATTCGAGATGTTGGGAGGGCCTCCTTGGTCTATGTGTACGTATAGATAGAGACAAGGAGAAGTTGAATGATATTTTTGGCCTTCTGTTTTGGCACGTCTTTGGATGCCTAGCTTACATTGTTAGTGTATGCCACGTAATAAGTTCCCAATTAATGTTTGTTAAAAGAATGAATATAAATTATAAAGCAGAATTTGAATAAATGAGAAGTCATATCCACCTTGTATTCACAAAAGCACTAGCTTCCTCTGTATACAAAAGAGCGATGATGGGGAATCTACCCCCATAAAAGGCAAAAGAATGCTGAATTGCTCAAACAGGGGCACTAATCCATGAATTCTGTTTGGTGCTGACAGATCTGGGATCTTAAATGGTGACATACATCAATTATGGACTCAAAGGTAAGTAAAATTCACATTTTGAATCAAGAATTTCAACAGAAACGAATCTGCCAAAGAGGTGTGTTCTGGGATGAGTGGCTACTAGGAAATGAGGTAAAGGTCTTTGACATGATCACAGCAGCAGCGGGACACAGAGTAGGCACCACTCAGGTCAGAGCCCACTCCCCTTATTTTAGGTGAAAGGCTAATCAAACTAGCCTTTTAAAGATCAGGGTGGCTGGGTGGCTCAGTCGGTTAAACGTCCAACTCTCAATCTCGGCTCAGGTCATGATCTCACCTTTTGTGAGTTTGAGCCCCGCATCAGCTTCTGCGCTGACAGGGAAGAGTCCACTTGGGATTCTCTCTCTCCCTCTCTCTCTGTCCCTCCCCCTCTCGTGTTTTCCTCCCCCCCCCCTCATAAATAAATAGGCATTTAAAAAATATATAGTGAAAACTACTAATTTGTTAACATAAAACTACATTCCTCTGGGTGAGGGTTACACCTTAAATGGCAATATGAGCATTTTCAGGTATTTTAAGATAATAAATAAACATGGGTTGAAAAGATATAATTATTATAATCAGTCATTAATTTAATTAAGCCACTCTAGTCTGTTCATTCTACAGAAGTTTGTCACCCAAGGAAGTAAAGTTTTTAATAAACTCTCAGCTGTTAATCCTTCTAAATACCATAAGAAAGTGAAAACCTCTCAAATTCAACCAAAATATTTTGTTTTCTTGGGAAAACTTCCTAATTCCTAGGTTCATTAAGCTTGTTCATTTCTGGGCAATCTGTGCCCGCATGCACACACAGGTGTGCATGCGTGTGTGTGTGTGTGCGCGTGCGTGTGTGTGTGTTTCGCAAGCTCAAAGAAAAGTCTCCATGAACCTGTTTCAAATTAATTTGTGCATCAATCTGTGCAGGAAGATTTCTCTATTTGATAAAAGAAGAGTGGGGGAAAGACATCACATTGACTTAAAAGTTTTGACTAATTTCTAACTGTGCCTGAGGAGTTTCCACTCTGTCATCCAATCAACAAAGGATTTGTGACTCTTTTCAGTGTGCCTGAGATTACACAGACAAATTACTTAAGAGCCCAAGGAGATTATCTCTAATTGGCATAAAAAGGATTTGGCATTAAAAACAAAACTCTCTGAAACTCTGACAGCGTTTGGTGCCCAAAGGGTAAGGCAGTGCCCCATGTGGAAACACTGTGGAAATAAATACATCAGCTATGATAGGTGGCCTTTTGAGGTCTTATTTAGAGTTGAGATTTACTTTGCTTTCACTGCTTCACAGCACCGTGTCATACTTGCTGAATGAGGGCAAATGATAGACACATCTTGGCAGTCCCCCATCGTAATGCTTGCCTTTGTTATAGCTAATTAATTCTCATTATTTATGAAATACAAATACCAATGCCCACTACAAGACAATATGAAATACTTGTTGTTTGGATAATGAAGAGGCCACAGATTGAAGACATTTGGGGAGGCAGGGAGAGGGGCAGAGAGATGTGGTTCACACTAGCAGATAGGTAGGAATACGTAGCAGTGAATTTCACCAAGTATTTAGCTAATGCTTATAATCACAAGTCACTGGATTAGGTAATGGGCTGCTATCAGAATCACTGTTCTCAATGGGTTTAAAATCCCAAGAAGAAAATAGGATAGGCTTGTCATAAAACTGAATAAAATCACATGGAAAATGTAATAGAAAAATCCTACGACAAAATTAACAAAGTTGGGTAAGCCATTAGAAATCATTTAATGCAAATCATTTGTTTTGTGGTTGAGGAAACTGAGGCCCAGAAAGACAAAGTGTCTTACTTATGGCCACATGGACAGCCAGATAGTCTGGGCAAGAACACGGATTTTAAATTTTTTTTTATGTGTATTTATTTTTGACAGAGAGAGAGAGACAGAGCATGAGTGGGGGAGGGGCAAAGAGAGAGAGGGAGACACAAAATCTGAAACAGGCTCCAGGCTCTGAGCTGTCAGCATAGAGCCCGATGCGGGGCTCGAACTCACAGACCGCGAGATCATTACCTGAGCGAAGTCGGACGCTCAACCGACTGAGCCACCCAGGCGCCCCAAGAACACAGACTTTATATTCTTACCAGTATACCACACTGCCTTACAGGACATACGTACTAGCAAATAATAATATAAAAGATAAGTATATGAGTTTAGGAGAGAGAGTAATGTCTATAACAGTGTGCTCAGAAAGAATTACTGAAGGGATAACTTTAAATATATAAAAGGCAAGCAAGTAAACAACAAAAATCAGACCTTGAAGAAAAGGTCCACCTTCAAAGAGCGAAATGGAAGGAAAGGGAGTGGGCCAGGGGAAGAACATGAGAATGGGCTTAGATGCGGGGGACAGAGCCATGCTTAGGACACAGTGGAGACTCGAGAGAAAGGGGGCACAGGGTTAAAGGAGCCCCATGTAAGGGCAGTGGGAGTGAAAAGATGCAGCAAACATCTCCCCCTTCGAATCCTCCAGGGCAAACTTTGGTTTTGGAATTCTCTGTTGAGGCCAACGGTGCTCAATCAATCCAGTCCCCTCATTAGCCCCTACACACCCATGTTCCTTCCTAAACTTTTGCCTTTGCTCATGCAGATCTTTTCTTTAAGTTCAAGGGCAGATAGAAAGCCTTAAAGCCTTAAAAGGTCCCGGATCCTAGGACCCACATAAGGCTCTGTTTCCTGAACCATGTTGAGTACTGGCTGAACTACAATCATATAGACTGTAAGCTTTTAACAGATAGATGTCATATCTTGCACTTACTGTGTGTCGTTGTGCATGGTCACAGCAATAGTAGGCATGCTGTGGGCCCTTAATTGCTTCTTGGCCAAATAATGAAAAAAAGCAGCTTTTCCAACGGACCTGTTCTCAAGTCCTTGTCGCATGCTCACAGGTTGTCACCTTAGCGGCAAAATGATGATGGTGATGATGATAATGGTCAGGATGAGGATGCCAGTGGTGGTAGTGGTGGTGGTGACCGTAATCACACTAATGACAATAGCAGCTAACATTTCTTGGGGACTTTCAATATGCCAGTCACTCTTCAGAGCACTAACATGTACAACTCCATTTAACACTTGACAGAATCTTGAGATGCATACTGTTATAATCACTTTACAGTAGAAGAAAATTAGGTGCCAAATTCTGATCACAAAAAAAGCCCCCCAAAACTTTTATGCAGAAAGTTCCCTTTCATGGCTGTGACATATAGACTAGTGTTTATTTTAAATTCTGATTTCCATAAGATAATTGGGGTTAAATATTCTTTTCTTTAAAGAGTACTCCAGGGGCACCCGGGTGGCTCAGTCGGTTAAGCGTCCGACTGACTTCAGCTCAAGTCATGATCTCACGTTTTCCTGAGTTCGAGCCCCGCATCAGGCTCTGTGCTGACAGCTGGGAGCCTGAAACCTGCTTCGGATTCTGTGTCTCCCTCTCTCTGTTCCTCCCCCGCTCGCACTCTGTCTCTCTCTCTCTCTCAAAATAAATAAAGATGAAAATAAAAAGAATATTCTATGCATACATTGTTTCTCTCCTTCCACATGAAGCAGGTAGGATAGTTAAAAAATGTTAACCACCCATAAGGCAGGAATATCAGCCTTTAACTATAGATTTTTGACTCTCAGCTCTGTGCGGAAGGGCATCCTATTAGATTATGGCTCTGTCTTATCCCTTACCACCACTCTTGCCCCTAGAGTAGGAAGAGTAACGTATCTTACCGGAAGGTTTAGGAGAAGGATCTGAGCAAGTGTGGTTCGGCGCCTTCCTCTTCCTTTTCATAACAGCGCATCTGGAAACTTGGATCACCTCTTCCAACCTCAGTTTAACAGAGTGGACCCAGCTGACGAGCTGGAGGAGAGCCACAGTTGGAGGTGTGTAATTCTAAAGTTCAGTATTAAGTAGTACAGTGTTGCCACATACCCAAACCAAGATTTCAACAGCTCCACTGGATACGCAACTGACATTTTGGTCCCTATGTGCTAGACTCCTTGTATAGCTCTCATTGGTTCTGAAATTGCTCATGGCAGATGGGTGCTTCCTAAAAACTGAGCCATGAACCAAAAGATGTCTCTACATAGAAGAGAATTTGCAATAAGAATGCAAACTTAAACTTAAGTACAAAGCTTTAATTCTGTATTTAGCGCATAATTTTGCTAAGCGATATTTTATTTAATCCTTGAATTCCAGGAATGGGACTACCCTCGAATCTATTACATCAAATGCTTTCATACAAATTATATCGTTGAAGAAATAGTTTGGACTCTCTGGCAATGTATCCACACCTGTTGGTACAGTTCTTTCTTTCCCAGTAGGATGCGTGTACCACTAAGAAGATTATACCAGATAAATACTTTGCTTTGTTTGCTTGTTTTCAAAGCGTATTTATGTATTTTGAGAAAGGGAGAGCGCAAGCGAGCAGGGGAGGGACAGAAAGAGGGGGAGAGAGAATCCCAAGCAGGCTCCGCACTGTCAGCGCATCAGCACGGGGGGCAGGGGTGGGGGGGAGGGGGAGTGTGCTCAAAATCACAAACCCTGAAATCATGACCTGAGCCAAAAATGAAAAGTCAGAAGTTTAACCAACTGAGTCACCCATTCACCCCCCAAATACTTATTAGCAACATGAAATGGCAAACCTAACCTAAGAAAAGACTCTTAACGAGTAAATGTCATTCTCAAATGTTTCTGTATTAAGAGACCACACTAGAATTTACTATAATAGTACCTATTATAATGTTATGCTATGTCAACCATACCTATATCGCCACAGTTAAGGGGGCGATTTTTTTAATTTGTTTTTTTTAATAAAAAAATGATAATTCCTAGTTCTTTCATTTAAGAGAGACATTAGCAAAATGTAACAATGTTATGTTTGGGGATTCTTTTAACATTTTTAAGCCCCAGACTGGCAAGAACAAAGAATCACTTTGCTAACTAATGTATTAAATATGTTGTCTATTTATATAGTAATTGTTTGATGGAAAATTCATCTCTTTTGTTCCTTCTTATCTTTTCTTTCCTCTTGTCCATGCAGTATATTTATGAATTATGCATGTGAACATAATTAAAGTAACAATTGGTGAATTGTACTCCATGGACATTGTTCCATGTTTCAAGTCTTATTTAGACTGAATCAAATTTATGCAAAGAGAAGAGCTTATAATTAAATTCATAGCCATCTTTCCTGGGAAGGTTTCTTTTATGTAAAATGCATTGCTTGCTAGAGGCTGTTTTTCTGACCAAAGGCTTTGCTTGGCATCTTTAAAAAAAAATCAGTGGATAATTGAACAGCGCCCCCCATCCCGTTCTCCAGATGAAAGTTTCATGTAACTGGTTATCCATCATCCTTGATCCTCTACAGTTTGGTTAGTCTGAAGACTGTGTAGAACTTTTAAGAATCCACTCCCACTGTGGTTCTGTTATTTGCAAATGAGGAACAGATACAATATGGCAAATGGTCAAATGAGATCAATTCTTAAAATGTTCTCCTTTGATTACTCTCAGGAGCTCCCGCAGTCACTTTTCACCTTTTGTTTGCTTGTTTGTTTTCGTGTTTTAGTCCAAGAATCCTGGAAAAGGAAAGAGACAACCGAGACCCTTAGAAAGACCATCCACAGGAATATTTTATTCTATAAGGAAAGAAAAAAAAAATAAAAAGGATTACTGCAAACATTAGCCCGACTCCACACTTCTTTCTTCCCCATTCACATTTCTCAAAGTATTCTTTCTTTAGGAAAATACTTTTTATTAAGTGATTCTGTTATTTTAAGCTACGATCCAAACCCCCAGTTTAGTGTCGCGAGCACACTTACCGAGAATCATCTACACTCCACCATCTATTAAAGCTGAGAATATTCCTTGCAGAGCCTGTTCCCATATTTTACTAGCACATACCTGGATAGTCTTTCTCTGTGTTGACCTAGGTCATCCTTAGCAATTTCCTTCTCTACCCTTATGATTTTCCTGAAACAGAAAATCCCTCTGTAAAGATACCACATGATGAATTTGTAGGAAGGAACTGACTATTCCCTTTCACTGTCAACAAACAGTCATTTCTGATTCAAAGTCAATTTCTCTGCAGTGTGACAATGTCATGGGATGGATAGATCTGAAGAAACGTCAGATTTGCTCTTAGGCTCAGGGAAGAATGTGAGGTGCAAGCACTGTAGCTTGGCCTGCTGTTTTTAAACGTAGTTTGATATTCTCTTCCCTTCCTCCCTCTGCTCTTCTCTTCTCCCATGACTTGAAAAATGTCACATTTAAAAGCTTTGGCTGGCCCACAGTGTCACCCCCGGATCCATCATCATCTTCTCAGCTCATCTTTCTCTCTATTAAATAGACGATATTTATATTTCTAGATGAAATGGGAGAAACCTAGGCCTGATGAACAGCTTCCTGTTGTCATTATTACCGGGTAGGATATGATTGGAGGGAGTTCAGCCATGATCTAGTGTTATTGCCTTCTGTTGTGCTGACTGGAAACAATCACTCCTAACCACATACTGTACAGTTCATTTTTAAGAATTAAACTGTTAATTAAAGAGACGGATAATGAAGACAGGAAGCATACCCTGAAAGGTGGTAACAGATGTCACAGGCTGCAGGTGCTAACGTCTGTTGAGAAGATACATGAATTTCTTAAATTATCTCATATCTCCAAATAGTTGAATGGAGTCAATTATTGTAGATCTTGGGGGACAGAACCAGTTGTTTGAAACAAGCACTGCCTCTATTTACAACAGAACCTCCTTGGAGATGGGAAAGGCAGCAATTTTCCACCAGATTCTGGAGCGTGGCCATATTGTGGCCTTTGAAATGTCCCAACAAGTTCCGGAGATGACCTTAGGAGATACCCAAACATGGCATTAAATACTCTGAATCACGTAGTGAGAAAAACGTTATTTTATTTTTAGTCTTTCTTCTTATATCCAAGAGTCAGTCTCGGGTAGTCGGAGTATTTCTTTAACATCACCCATCATGGGCTAATCTTCCTTTTTCATAGAGAGAAAAGACTCTGAACCTTCTGATTGTACCCGGGTACAATTTAGGAATATCAGTTTACATTTTATTTGCTTTGTCATTATCTTCCATTTATTATAAGCAAAACTTATTTCATTTGTGGTAATCATATGAAGTTTCCTTTTAAAATAAACTAGTTTAAGAGAAGGGAGGAAAGAAGACAGAAAGAGGAGAGAAAGAAAGAAAGAGAGAGAAAGAGGAAAGAAAGAAAGAAAGAAAGAAAGAAAGAAAGAAAGAAAGAAAGAAAGAAAGAGAAAGAGAGAGAGAGAGAGATGTCAATTTAAATAAATATATAGGTAGTAGTAGACATGATATGCATATATAACAAAATAATTGAAGAAGAAAAGACCTAATGTGAGCACGTGGAAAAAAATTGTTAAGGTTTTATACAAACGACTGAAGTTTGGCAAAGGCTGGTCTAGCAAGGATTTGTGTCAAAACCACACAAAGGACTCAAGTAAGTCCCAAGTGCGATGATAAAGATATCAGAGAAAAATATGGACATGAAATCGGTATTAAGCCTACAAGGAAAATTGCCTGATGTTTCAAGAGCTATTTTTAGAGTGTCTAAGACCTGTTGTTTATTAAAGACATTGGTTTTCTTTATTCCAAAGAAAAAAGAAAGAACAAAAGGTGTTCAACAAAAGTAAAACAGGAGTTAACAAAATTTGATCCCTTGCCTCTCATACACTCTATTCAAAGTGACCCATCCTGAAACTTACAAAAACAAGTGAATTTTGACTGGAAATAGAAGGTCAAAAGTCAGGGATTTATTTTCAGTTCATTGGACACTTGGTAGAGAGATGGATAAGGCTGTCTGATAGAGAGGACTAGAGCCTGCTTTGAAAGACCCTGATCTGGGGAAGAGGATTTTCTCTTCTTTTTTGGAGCCATCACCACCCTAGGCTCTCCAGCCTCTAAGACCTCAGAGGTTGTGTTAACCGCTGTATCTCCAGGGTCTAATTCATGTCTTGCCTATAGCGGGCACTCGGAAGTCTTGAATGAGGGAATAAATGAATGAACAAAGGCACTGGGTCTCCATATAGGACCCATTCGAGTGAAATGTAATGAGAGGGAAGAAAAAAGCACTTCCTCCCTCAGAAAAGAGTAACCAAACTCCTGAAGTCGACAATTTGTTTTTTCTTCCCACTGTTAACCTTAAAAGTGAAGGTCATAATCAATGCAGTTCAGCCATCCGCTTTACACTCAGTGCACGAGTTTTGTTCATCTCTCTGTGAAGCTGAAAAGATTATAATGAAAATGCCCAAAGAAAGAAGGGAGGGACAATTGTAAAGTTTTCTCTGACAACTGGTATCAGCATTTTCTCATAGCCTTGCATTTATTCAGATGAACATGACAAATGTATTACAATGAATAGATGAGATCTTTCTGTCTGGATATGGCATAAAAATAAAACAATACTGTACTGATTTTTCTCTCTGAGTATTGTCTTCCCCGTACAATTGCTGAACATTGGCAGAGCTGTTAACACCATTGATAGGAAACAAAGCAAAACTTGGGAGAGATTCTGCAGCCCGGGGCTTGTGAATGTCTGGGATTTACAGCTCAGCTTGATAACGCTGTCAGACTCTTCTGGCTTCAATATCCTGCCAGCTACCATGGGGGCTTTTTTCTCTTCATGAAAGCGCACCTTTCCCTGAAGGTCACACATTTACAGTTTCTTAAAGAGATCCCTACTGGTCATGGGACTCCTTTAGGTTTGAGGAGCCTCCTGGGTGCTTTGAAGTATGGCTTCTTGCACGCTGCCCTGCAGCCCCCAGGCATGGAGCTAAAAACCAGAGAAATGGACTGTTCCGAATTGAAAGGACCCCCGGCATTCCACCACGGAGTCCCTTCCACCTTCTTCCCAGAGTCCCCCGGTCTAGCTGCCACTGAAAACTTCTCACCAGCTTTCGGGAAGACATCACCCACCTTCGTGAAAGTTTTATGCATGCTTAAATATATCCTAAGCAGGCATGAGGGCAATTAAATCAGGTCTGTATCATACAGCACTCTGGATAGATAACCAACTTAAAATATTCCCCAGCCTGTGCCCTACATTTGAGTTTTTAATATGAGCACGGTAACTTTTCCCATTCTGGAAGTGATCGGCAAGAGTCCAATCATCCCCCACTGCTCCCCAAACCACTGGCAGGAGGGAGCTTCATTTCCTGATGAATCATCCAAACCGACCCTGGAGAGCTTTCCAGGCCAAATGAGCCAAGGCCAAGTTCTCTCAGCACTCGGTGCCTGCAATCATTCACATCATGAAAAAGGAAGTGAGAGCCTTGTTCTGTGGATGATTTGGGGATGTGCTTCTGTTACCTTTCTCCTGGTTTTCCTTGGTCTCTTGTTTTATCCTCTTTGGCCCATCGTGCAAGGAGACTGCAACTTTTAAGCCCTGCGATACCTTTTCAAAGGAGCCTGAGTAAGAGGACTCTTCAGGGATGGTGACCTGGCTGAGATACCCACGGAAAATCACCCAATATTGCAAGATTCCCATCAGAGGCAGCAGAGTGTCCTGAGAAGAACACAGGCATTGGAATCAAACAGATGCGGATGTGATTCCAAGCTGTCCTCACCTTAGCTACACAGCATACTTTGGAACTCTATTTTCTCATTCGTAAGTGGGAAGAAGGGACATGATATACATAAAGTATCTCGTATATAGATGCCAACTGTGATCATGGTACTGTCTCAGTCCTTTATCCGTGAGAAAGAATATTTTTTGAAGTATATTTTGTCCTACTCTGTTTCCAAACTTTCTTCTGCTTGATTCTGCCTTGAACATACAAGGTTTTTCTAGCTTTTCAATTAATTCCCCTGGAATTAAAGTTTATGAGAACAAGTCATTCTTTTCCTAATTGCTGTGTTACCAGCTACTAGACCATTACTTCGCACACAGTTGTAGCTCAAAATAGCTGTTGGTAGGTCCACTTAATACTCAACGTTTTGAGCAATACTAAGAACACAAACACTGTTCCTTCAGGTAGAATCAGAATTCCTTCCCAGAATCCCAGAGGCTCACATTTGAGACTGCTGATCTCTTTAAGGCTGTGTCTGCTATCTCCAACCAGATTGGAGTCTTTGCACAGCAAGAATGCCTCGCGTTTCTTTAGTTACCTCCTGGCCAGCACATCAGACACAGTCAGGATAGGTTAATATTGACCCTGACAAATTCTTCTTATAAGAAACTGCTGTGGCTTTGGGAGATATCTCCTCCAAGTCTTATTCCTGCCAAGGCACTTGGTTTTTCTTATTTGCAATTAATTACAGACTCTACATTGTCATTCTAACCTCTCCGCTTCTTGGATACTATAAAAAATTTCCAATTCAGTCGATACACACACACACACACACACACACACACACACCCATAAAACTAAAATGGACTTTTTAATTGGGATTCCTTTTAAAAAGGCAAATATAAGTCTACTTTTTACTCCCTGTTTAGTTTTTTGGAGTTACTAGCAGTATTTTTATTTTTTGCAAGGTGTATCAATTATCCTCACGATAGAAGATGCATCCTGAAGAAACGTCAGAGCTTCTGAAAACTCCACTCCCATCCTTCTGACTTCATCAGGAAACCTCTGAGGAATCAGAATTGCTATTTAAAGTGTACATACTCCCATAATTCATCTTTCTCCTACTGCTGCAGAGTAAAGCTGTGATGATCAATCACTTAGAGATGAATCCACCTTTTCCCTCCTTGACTGAATATGAGGAAATAGCAATGAGCGTGCATCAAATATTGACTACAGAGATAAGAACTGTGTTCTGTGGGGGAAAAAATGCTTTTTCAGTATTATGCTTATGGCATATTTAGGACATCTATTTTATCATTTTTTGGCCATACAAATTCCCTTCTAAAACATGCTTGGAATATCAAAGAATGATTTTATGTATCTATCACATAAGTATATCTGGATAATCAATTCATACCCATTTCCCATGGCTTTTGCAACAGTCTGTCATGTGAAGGAGTCAGCATTTCTATCATCTTTCTTCCCATAGGGATGAATATGAAGCCAGAAGAATCTTGTCAGAATATCCGCAGGTTTCTTCCACACATTTCCCTTCCTACCCCAGCCCCTTTCAAGCCTAATTCAAGGACAAACACACACTCCTCAGAAACATGTGGAGGACACACAGCAAGGATACTGCTTTGAATGGAAGTTTCCGTTGGATAGACCAAAGGGGCAATTGTTCTTACCACCCTTAAGAAGTGTTCTCATTCCTCTTCTATGGCTGGAAAAGACAAAGCTTCTGCTGTATTTCACTTCGATAAAGGACAGTTTCAACTCACAAAAGGCAAGTGGGACCAGGACAGGATAAAGTAAGAGTGACCCACTAACACAGGGTCAGAAATTGGCAAACTCCTCAAAAATCAAAAACGCAAAGTTAATAGCGGTTATATTCAAATAAAAGTCTGTAGAGTACTTCTGCTTCTGGACAAAATTAAAAAGATGGGATTGACTTTATCTCCCACCTGAAACTTCTAAGGAAACTGGACAAAATATATGAAAGAATGTTCTTCAAGACCCTGAGTATTAGCCAACAAAGGATAGTAATTCCTGAGAAACAGGATACAAATAAAGTGAGCCCTAAGACTGCCTTAGCTCACCGCCTTAAAGAGTTTCCAGGCTGTGGTATAGAGAAGGAAAACCCAAGTGATCCCAGGAGACTCTCTAAGTTGAGAAAATGGAGCTGAGAGTTTCGGGACACCAATGTTGCCAGCATTCACATGCTAGAGAAGAGAGAGTTGCAGAGAGAGAACTCTGGAGATCTGCAAAGATTCTCCTTGGCAATTCAGAAAAGTAATGATCAGTGCAATACACATGAAAAGCTACCAAAAGTCAGGGAAAGAACCACTTAAAACAATCAGAAGTAATGGTACCCTGTGTTCATAAAAGCCTGGGAACAGTCCATTTTCACCAGCCAGCCTGGAAACCCCATAGTTCACAGATCATTGCATAGAGTACCCAGGAGATTTTTTTGGCTCTGTAGGGGGAATAATTAGTCCCAGACTAAATAATACACTTGCACTACCTAGCAAGTCTAAAATGCAAGAATCAAACTATTACCGAGTAACTTACCTATGCCCCATAACAAAGTTGAAAAACAATTATAAGTAGGGGCACCTGGGTGGCTCAGTAGGCTGAGCGTCCTACTGCATCTCAGGTCATGATCTCACAGCTCGTGAGTCTGAGCCCTGCGACGGGCTCTGTGCTGACAGCTTGGAGCCTGGAGCCTGAAGCCTGCTTCAGATTCTGTGTCTCCCTCTCTCTCTGCCCCTAACCCACTCATATTCTGTCTCTGTCTCTCTCGAAAATAAATTAACATTAAAAAAAATTATAAGTACACAAAAGTATCCAGCATTGCAGCAAGGTAAAATTTGCAATATCATCATCCAATAAAAAATAAATAAAATAAAAATAAAGAAGGTAAAACAGACCAGGCACACAAAGAAGCAGGAAAAACAAGGCCCACGATAGAAGAAAAATTAACCAAAACAAAGCCCAAATGATAAGGATGTTAAAATAGGGGACAAGCCCTTCTGAGGAAGCCAAGGCTTGTGTTGGGGTGAGGCCCTCCTTTCATCCAGTGACTTGGAACCAGCGCCCGCTCAGCACACGCCAACACCGCGATCTCCATGTCTGAGCTCGCCTGCATCTACTTGACCCTCATCCTGCATGACATGAGGTGATGGTCCTGGAGGATAAGATCAATGCCCTCATTAAAGCAGCGGGTGTAAATGTTGAAACTTTCTGGCAGGTCAGGCTTGTTTGCATAGGCCCTGGCCAATGTCAACATGGGGAGCCATATGCAGTATAGGGGTTGGTGGACCCACCCCAGCAGCTGGTTCTGCATCAGCAGGAGGTCCTTCCCCCTCCACCACTGTTGCACCAACTGAGGAGAAGAAAGTGGAAACAAAGAAAGACGAATCAGAGGAGTCTGATGATGACATGAGCTTTGTTCTTTTTGACTAAGTCTCTTCCATAACATGTTCAATAGAAAACTGAACTCTTAAAACAAAAATTAGCAGACAAGGATGTTAAAATAGCTATTATAACAATATGTCTCATGTTCCAAAAAGTAAGCAGAAAAAGGGAGATTTTTTTTAAAAGATCCACATTGAACTTCCAGAGGTGAAAATTACAATGCCTGAGATGAAAAATATACTGGATGAGATTTATGGCAGACTGGATATTGAAGAAGAGATTAGTGACTTCGAAGACACAGCAATAGAGAAAAAAAAGTTTAATAAAACAAAGAAAAAAACAATTTTCATTTTTTAATGTTTATTTATTCTCTCTTTGAGAGAGAGAGAGTGAGACAGGGCATGAGCAGGGGAGGGTCAGATAGAGAGGGAGACACAGAATCCAAAACAGGATCCAGGCTCCAAGCTGTCAGCACAGAGCCTGATGCAGAGCTCGAACTCACAAATGGTGAGATCATGACCTGAGCTGAAGTCGGATACTTACCCAACTGATCCACCCAGGTGCCTCAAGAAAAAGACAATTTTTGAAATAAATAACCTTTCAATGAACTTGGGACAATTTTTAAGCAATCCATCTAATATATGTTTAACTGGATTCATCGAAGGAAAAGAGAGATACATGGGGATAGAAGAAATACTTGAATGAGTAATAGCCAAAATTTCCTCAAATATGAAAATATAAACCCACAGATCCAAGAAACTCAATAAACTCTAAGTACAAAAACATGAAGAAAACTGTGCTAAGATACATAATATTTAAGTTGCTCAAGCCAAATGATAAAGAAAAAAAATTTAAAACCAACTAGGGAAAAGAGACACATTACATGCAGAGGAACAAATATGAGAATGAGAGCAGATTTCTTATTAAACATAATTGGGGAGATAATGGAGAAACATCCTTAAAACAATGAAAGGAAATGTCAGTCTAGAATCCTATATCCAGCAATATCATTTCAAAAATCAAAGTAAAATAAAAATATTTCCAGAGGTAGCTGGATGGCTCATTCAGTTGAGTGTCCAACTTTGGCTCAGGTCACGATCTCATGGTTCATGAGTTCGAGCCCCACACCGGGCTTGTTGCTGTCAGCACAGGGTCTTCTTTGGATCCTCTGTCTCCCTCTCTTTACCCTTCCCCTGACCCAGCTCTCTCTCTCTCTCAAAAATAAACAAACATTTAAAAAAAAAAAGTAAAGAGGCTTTGGGATGAAAATGGTTCCCTTAACCTAAATATATATATATATACACACGTGTATATATGTGTATATATATATGTATATATATACATATATATATGTATATATATGTATATATATGTATATATATACATATATATATACATATATATATATATATTTCCAGACATACAGAAGCTGAAAGAATTCATCTGTAGCAGGCCTTCAATATAAGAAATATTAAGTGAAGGGGTGCCTGTGTGGTTCAGTGGGTTAAGCGTTCAACTCTTGGTTTTGGTTCAGGTCATGATCTCATGGTTTATAAGTCTGAACCCTGCATCAGGCTCCACTCTGATAGCAGAGAGCCTACTTGGGATTCTCTCTCTCTTTCTCTCTGTCCTTTTTCTGCTCACTTGCTCCCTCAAAATAAATAAATAAACTTTAAAAAAAAAAAAAAAGAAATATTAAAGGAAGTCCTCCAGGAAGAAGGTAAGGTATACCAGGTGGAAATATGGATCTACACAAAGAAAGAGCAATGGAAATGGTAAAGGCATGGGTAAACATATAAAAATTGTTTCTTCATACTTTAAATCTCTTTACGAGATAATTGAATTTTTAACCAAAAATTATAAAAATGTAGTGTCACATATAGAAAGAAAATATATGACAACAAAAACATAAAGACCAAGAATAGAAGAATGAAAGTACAGTTAACCCTTGAGCTTCATGGGTCCACTTATACATAGATTTTTTTTACAAATACAGGACAGTACTATAAATATATTTTCTCTTCCTTATCATTTTCTTAACAACATTTTCTTTTCCCTAGCTTAATTTATTGTAAGAATGCAGCATATAATACATATAATATACAAAATATGTGTTAATTGGTTATTTATATTATCAGTAAGTCATCTGGCCAACAGTAGGTTATTAGTAGTTAAGTTCTTGAGGAGTCAAAAGTTATACACAGATTTTCAACTGCATGGGAGGTTGGCATCCCGGACCCCTGTGCTGTTCAAGGGTCAACAGTATATGAATGTAAGGTTTTCATACTCTATGTGAAATGGCTTAATATAAGTTGAAGTTTGACTGTGATAAGATGTATACGATAAACCAAGGAGGCCTCTAAAATAACAAAACAAGGATTATAGCTAATAATTATAACTGAAAAGATGAATCAAATCATAAAAGCCTCAATAATTCAAAAGAAGGCAGAAAAAAGGAACAAGGAAAAGATGATAAAAATGGAAAATCAAAACAAAGATCATAAACTTAACCTTTGCCATATTAAAAATCACATTAAATGTAAATGACCTAAATGAACCAAACAAAAGGAAGAGATTGTCAGATCTGATAGAAAAGAAAGACCCTACTAAACACCACCTACTAAAAAAAAGACTCTAATAAACATAAGAAACACATAAAATATAAATATAAATAAGTTAAAGGTAAAAGGATAAAAACAGATATACCATGTGTACATGAATCAAAAGAAATCTGGAGTGCCTATATTAATTCAAGGCAAAGGAGATTTCAGAACAAAGTATGTGATTATGAATAAAGGTCACTTGATAATGATAAAGATGTCAATTCATAGATAAAAGAACTCCAAAGTTTTCAACTAATAATGGAGCTTCAAAATACATGAATTAAAAACTGAGATTTCAGGGGCTTCAGTTAGCACAGTCAGTTGAGCATCTGATTCTTGATGTCAGCTCAGGTCATGATCCCAGGGTTGTGGGACTGGGCCCCATGTCCAGCTGTGTGCTGAGTGTGGAACCTGCTTAAGATTTTCTCTCTCTCCCTCTGCCCCTCTCCTCTGCTTGTTTTCCCTCTCTCTCCCTATCTCCCTCTCTCTCCATCTCAAAAAAAAAAAAAAAAAAAGAAAAAGAAAGAAAACCCTGAGATATCTAAAATAAGAAATAGACAAATGCATAGGTGTAATAAAAGATTTCAATACTATTCTTTCAGTGTAAGTACATAGAAATCAGTAATGATATAGAAGACTTGGACAAACTATCAGCCAACTTGACCTAATTGGCATTTATGTAATATTTCACCTAACAACAACACAATGCATTCTTTTCAAGTGAACATGGGACATTTACCAAGACAGACCATATACTGGGCCATAAAGCAAGGCTCAATAAACTAAAAAAGATTCAAGGAATACAAAATATGTTTTCTGACCATGATGAAATTAAACCAGAATTCAATAACAGACAGATATCCGGAAAATCCCCAAAATATTTAGAAACAAAATAACATACTTCTAATAACCTGTAAGTCACAGAGGAAATCAAAGGGAAGTTAGAAATTATTTTAAATGAATGAAATAAAAACATAACATATCAAAATTTGTGGGATTATGCTACAATAGTACATGGAGAAAATTTTAGAGCACCAAACACCTATACAAGAAAAAAATAAAGGTCTGAAATAAATCAAAACTTCAACCTTCACCCTAAGACACTAGGAAAAAAAAGAGCAAATTAAAGCTAAAGTAAACAAAAATAAGAAAAAATAATGAAGAGCAGAAAGAAATGAATAGAACAGTAAACAGAAAAACTCAATAGAGAAAACCAACAAAATCTAAAGCTGATGTTTTGAGAAGACCAACAAAATTGATAAACCTCTGGCCAAACTAATCACAAAAATGAATCAGGAATAAGAGAAATGACCGTCATTACAGATTCCATTCAAATTAAGAAGATACTAAAGAAATACTATGAATAACTCTATAACAATAAATGTGACACTTAGACAAAATGGACACATTTTTAAAACACAGAATTACAAACACTCAAATAAGGAAAAATAGCATAAGTAGCACTATATCTATTTTAAAAACCAAGCCTGAAGTTGAAAACCTGTCCACATAGAAAACCAATAAATTTATACAAATAATAAATTAATAGGATAATACATTATGACCAAGTGAAATTTATTCCAAGGAATGAAAGGTTGGTATAACATTTAAAAGTCAGTTAATGTAACTCATCAGATTAACAAGCTGAAAAATAAATACAAGTATGCCGTCTCAGAAAAAGCATTTAAAATCCAATATTATTCATACTTATTGGTGAAATATTGTTTTCTTCTCAAGATCAAGAACAAGGCAAGGATATCTACTCTCATCACTTCCACTAACATTGTACTGGAGGCTTTAGACTGTGCAAGAGAGTAAGAAAAATAAATGGACAGCATCCAGATTGGAAAGAAAGAAGTAAAATGACTTTATTCACAGATGACATGATCATCTATATAGGAAATCTGATGGAATGCACACACACACACACACACACACACACACCAAAAGCTACTAGAACTAATAAGAAGCTAATAAAAACTATTAAAACGAATTCAATTTGACAAAGCTACAAGATATTCAACAAATATAGAAAATCAATAGTATTCCTTTATGCTAGTAATAAAAAAATTAGAAGTTGAAATAAACAAAGACAATACCATTTATAATGCTATCAAAAATATGAAATTCTAAGGGACAAATCTGACAAAAGATGCACAAGATCTATATATTGAAAACTACAAGCATTGCTGAGTAAAAGTAAAGACAACATAAATAAATGGGAAAATATCCCACATTCCTGAATCAAAAGATTAAATATTATTAAGATATTCATTCTCCTCAATTTAATCTGTAGATTCAAAGCAATCTCAGTCATGTCACAGGCTTTCTGAAGGTCTTGACAATTTGATCCTAAAATCCAAATGGAAATTCTAAGAACTATAATTAACAAAAATAAATCTGAAAGTAATAAGTAAAGTTAAAAAGATAACTCTTCCCAATTCAAGACTGCTTTTAATGCTACAGTAATTAAGATAATGTGGCATTGGCATAAAGATAGAGAACTAACGGGAAAAAGAGAAACAATACACAGTTGAAAAATATATCTCCCTGTATATGAACAACTAATTAGCAGCAAAAGCACAAGGGCAACTCAGAAAGAGTATTTTTCAACAAATGGTGTTGAAATAATTGGATGATACATGCCAAAAAATGAACTTTAACCAATACCTCACACCATATATAAAAATTAAACTCAAGATGAATCCTGGACTGAGTATAAAGCCTCAAAGTGTGAACCCTTTAGAAACCCAAAGTAGAAAATCTTTATAACCTTGAATTAAGCAAAGATTTTTTTAGAATTAACACAAAAAGCATGACCCGTGGCCCAGTCTAACACATAAAATTAATCATCGCACTGGCCTTCAGCAATCTCCCTCCCCCACATGAAGGCCTTAAGAGATCTAAATACATTGTGGTTGTATTTGAACTCTGAACCCAATACTGAGAACCCAGGAAGAAGAATTCCCCTGCACAGGCTGAACGGAGGCACAGGACCAAGGAATAACCTGAACAGCTGCCTCTGCCCCTTTCTCAGTAATATGACCTTGATACAATCAGATAGTTTCTCATCTCATTACACTCACCCCACAGCAGCCCTCCTGTTTTTCTTTGAATTTGTTTTATTTCTATGGGTTTTATAAACACGCAGCAATTGTCAACTCTAATGTCTGTCACCGATCAATAGGAACTCAATGATACTCATGTATTTACTAGAAGGTCAATGAAACAAATGCATTACTAGTACATAATGATACACTCTGCGATACACGCTTGAACAGAGTGTGGGCAAGAGAGAGCTTACTAAATGTTACTGGGTGTTCCACTTTTCTGTATTCCCAGTGCCTGCTATTTGTTAATATTTTCTCTCTAAAAGTTGCCCAGCCCTCCACCGCTTTTCTTCTTGTCTTCAAAGTCCTAGATCTGCAGGGTTGACAGAAGGGGCACCAAGGCTCTGTTACCAGTGTCTCCCCACTGACTGTCTTGGCTTTGTCTGCAAATTACTCACTCTACTTTCTATACTGCAGAAACCACACAAAAAGCTATCCGTGTGTTTAGAAACATTAAGTAAAGGCAATTATAGGGAGAATGAAATATAAGGAACATTCTCGAACAATTACGACCACAGTGGTTTTATCTACTCTTCGTTACAAATTGTTTCTTAACCACATCTCTGGTTCTCAGACCAAATGGATTATAGCCAACCCCAGATTCTTAATGTACAATCTTTGGCCTCAATCACCTGTCTCCCCCTGCTTGGGCTTGTTTTTGTCATGCTCACTAGCCAGTTCTGGACAATTCTCCTTCTCAGGGGAAGGCAGGGCTCCTGTTGAGTGTTCAATACAAACACAGAGTCCAGATTCCTGGGTGCCCATGCAAACCAGATATAAAGGCCTTCCTCATGTTGGTTACTTGTGGGAGACTGCCCCTCATTCCTCTTCTTAGCCTGGCAGATCACCCGCCTTCCTACAACAACTAAGTGCATTACTAGTAAGCATCATTTTCGCGTTCCTGTTGTCTGCCATTTCACCTTTAGCTTAATGAGTACTAATCATTCTTGGTTTATGCCCACCAGCTCACCAATGGAGGGATGTTCTGATGTGCCCAGGGACGTTTTTCCTTCTTTTTATATGTTAAAGTGCACTATCCTTGTAAAATCACCTTGGAAAACTACTTGGCTCTACACACACAGCTAAATATCTGCATGTTGCAATTGCTAGGTATAGATCCATCAAAAATGCTCATCAAAAGAACCAACAAAAAAAGTGTATAGTTATAAACACTATTTTCACTGTTATTCTATACTTCAATGAATCATTTGAATAAATTTATACAAATTAGTGATAATACATTTGATTGATGGCACTATATCAGATATACTGATATCAAAACACATATCATTCTCATAAAGGAAAGAAGGTTGAGGGTCACAGGTGACCTTTTCTAAATGGCACTTATTAATTTGTTTTTACAAAGGAACCCTGGAATCCAGCCTCGAAGAGGATAAAAAAGGCTTTCTCAAGGTTAACCACCTATATGTTAGTAGAGTTAGACTAGAAACCAAACCCCATGACTCATTCTAGCATTCTTGGACCACATGATGTTTCTTTGGATAAGAAAACATCTTGAAGTTCTCTATAAAATAGCTTTTAAGGTTTTTAAACACAATTTGTTATTCTTCCACTGAGGATATAAAAATTCAAAATATTTTGCATAATGACAAAGCCCCTGGTTGCGATACTTCCAGACTGTGGGTGTTTCCATGCCCCAGACATCTAGGCTGCCTACAGAGAAAAGTGGTCAAACCTGGTTGGGAAATCTAAGGTTTCCATCCATTCACCACTCTTCATGCATACAAGCTCTTTCTCACTCTCTGTTCGCTATCTGCATTGTATATATCAATCACCTGAATATATTCACACATTCAACGTGGTCTTTCAATACAATTAGCATCTGCCTACTAGGTACCAAGCAACATTTCCATCTTTTTGTTCTAACCATAGTGTTGGATTTGCCCCAAACCTTCCTTATAAGCAAAAGATGATTAATTTGCAAGACTGCTGACAGAAATCACTGAAATGATCAGCCTTGTTTCCTATCCCAAGAGTTCATCTTTTCCACAGATAAATCTACATCACTCCACATAGAGGCTAGAGCCAGACATAGTCTGACTGGGATGGGGATGGGGCTAGAAGAGATAAAGATGAGTAGTCTTAAAATCTAACATTCAACACTTAGTATGCCATATCGGTCCTACTGACCTCTCTCTAAAGCCTTACTTCATATTTTTTAGCCATAAAATCTTGAACAAGTTGCTTAATATCTCTAAGCCTCAATTTTTTTAGCTGTAAAATGGAGGTTATCATGACCCCTTCCTCATGTGACTCTTGAAAACATTCAGTGAAAAATTGCATGTAAAACAATTATTACTACACATGGAAATGAGTGAGAATCACTCAAGTGTAGCTATTATCATAATCATTATTATCCTTACTTTTATAACCCTATTGTCTTGGCTATTGGTTTATTAACTTACTTAGGGAAGATTTTTCCCAGAAGCCAACTCTGAGCCAAGGATTCAAAGGCAAATGATTTATTAAGCAACTTTTCCTAGAAGAAACCAGGCCTGTGTTACGGGGACAGAATAAGACCGAGAAAGAAGTCAAAGAGTGGTGTAATTTCAGGTGAAGTCCAACTTCAGCCTTATCTCAGAAGGATCTGTGAAACATAAAGTATACCTCAGAATCTGTCCCATCTCAAGGCAAAGTCTCTGGGCTTTTTGTACTCATGCACCTGTCTGTCCTTGGTTAAGAGGCAAGAGGGTTGTGTAACTGCCCTTAGGAGGTGTGCCTTATGATAACATCAGGCTCTCCACTGGTGTGAAGCAACTCCAAGATCATAAGGTCAATCCTCTGAAGGTTTTGGAAGAAGAGCATGGGTCCAAAAAACTGGTAAAGGAGATTAGAGAGTCTGTGGGCAAACCAACAATAGTGCCCTCTACAACCTTCTATGATTGAACTTGTGTAATCTGTTGCCTACTTTCCATGTCTCCACACTCAATATCTGCCGATGTGAACTCTCTAAACACCTGACCACATTTTACCTATTTTTAGCCCCATTTGGCTTGAGATCCAGATGTGTCTTCCAGCCTAGACCTCAACATGCCAGTGTCCATGAGAATGGTTCCCAGGCTGCCAAGTTGAAGACACCTGGATCTACCCAACCTTGCTAATCCATATGGCCTACCCCAGCCAGGATCTATTTCTACTCTTCTTTCAACTTGGAAGAGGGAAAATGGCATCACATGTCTCAGTTTTGAGGTGCAGAATTCTTCGAGTTACCTAGAACTCCTCTTAGAGTCAATTTATTTATATTAGCTCTGTATTTTATATGTAAATGTATATAACTATGTTTTACTTATTAAGTATAAATGTGGCTTAGTTTGAAAACAAGAGAAATAACAGGAATAAAAGAATTGAGAACTAAATACCAGTATTTGTAAAACCTGGGAAATAACTTGTAAATTAAATGAATACACTAGGAGGAAACGTGCAATATCAAATTTGGCACATACAAACAATGAAAAATGAATCAAACCTACATAAAAAAATCAATTCTCCTCCCCATAATTTATGTCAGTATTTTACATATAATAAAATCCTCTCTAAGCAAATAACTGATAAAGCAATAAAGCTGTCAGATGCAATAAACGGACCGTTTGCCGGGACTATCTAGAAACACTGCCATTCAGAGACAGATACCCTGTTATATTAAGCTACATGAAGAAAACATTTATCTATTGTGTGATAAACCTGACAAGTGCCTAAATAAGCTGCCTAAGAAGACTCTCTGGTAATGCACCTCTACAAAGGCTGATATTTAATTATATCACCCTGAGTGTGAGATATAATTGTGCCTATTATGTGATAGGAGCAGAAAAGGGGGAGTAGAAATTAACTTCCATTGAAGAACAAAGCAATTATCCATTATTGAAGATAAGGTAGGACATCTTCATTGTATTTTAAGGCTGGATTCATTCATCAGTGTTTCTGTTACTGTCTCTATATCTACATGACCTAAAAAGAAGGTCAACCCAGCATTGAGAATGCTATCCCCAGGAGAAACATTCTGACATCTGGAAACATACACCAGCATGAGTTCCAAATACCTCAACCTCAAGATGTTATCCTCATCCTGGCTATTCATCCTGTGTTCACCACCTCCATGGCGACAGCTGCCCAAGCTACAGTACTTGGAATTATTCTTAGCTGTTCTTTCATCCCTTATATTATTTGGATGCCAATCCTTATCCATTCTATGTTCCAAACCCCTGTCAGCCCTGAGCCCTCTTCTCCATTCTGCTTCCATTGTCTTTTTTTTTTTTTTTTTTTTTTAGGTTCTGGCCATTTCTTGCCAAGCCTATTGCATTTGCCTCTTGCCAGTTCTCACTAACCCCATCCTGTTGGCTCCCCAGGTTACTGGCAGAACACCGATTGTCAAGGTAAACTTCTAGAATGTAGATCCAGTCATGTATGTCACTCATCTGCCTTAAAAATGGCCTAAGTTTGGGGTGCCTGGGTGGCTCAGTCAGTTAAGTGTCTGACCGGTTCAGGTCATGATCTCACGGTTGGTGAGTTCAAGCCCCACCTCGGGCTCTGCATTGACAGCTCAGAGCCTGAAGCCTGCTTCAGATTCTGTGTCTCCTTCTCTCTCTGCCCCTCCCCTCTCGGGCTCTCTCTCTCTCTCTCTCTCTCTCTCTCTCAAAAATAAATAAGCATTTTTTTAATGGCCTAAGTTTAACAGCAGGAAGTTCAGAAGAAACAGCCAGACAGAAAGAACATTTAGAGAAAGTTTTAAAAATATGTCGTGGGGCACTTGGGTGGCTCAGTCAGTTGGGGTCTGACTCTTGATTTTGGCTTAAGTCATGATTTCACAGTTCATGGGATGGAGCCCTGCAAGGGCTCCTCACAGACAGCTCAGAGCCTGCTTAAGACTTTCTCTCTCCCTCTCTCTCTCTCTCTCTGTCCCTCCCCTGCTCACATACTCTCTCACTCTCAAAAATAAATAAATAAAAACTTTAAAAAACATTTAAAAAAATATGTCATGTTTAGGGATGCACACTTGGGTGGTGTATTAGTGCCCTATCACTCCTTGAACAGATTAGCAGAAACTTGGTGGCTTAAAACAACACAAGTTTATTATCCTACAGTTCTGGAGCTCAGAAGTCTGAAAAGGATCTTACTGAGCTAAAATCAAGGTGTCAGTAGAGCTGGGTTTTTTCTGGAAGCCCTAGGGAAGGATTTGTTCTTTCTTTTTCCAACATTCAGAGACTGCCTGAATTCCTTTGATTGTGGCCCCCTTCCAGTAATCAGATCACTCCAACCTCTACTTCTGTCCTTGCATCTGATTCCCTGACTGTCCTACTTCCTGCCTTCACTTATAAGAACACTTGGGATCTTACCTGGGAACACCCAGGTAATCCAAGATAATCTATCTCAAGATCCTTACTTGAATCACATCTGCAAAGTCCCTTCTGCCATGTAAGGTAACCTTTTTTACAGGTTCTGAATATTAGGACATGAACCCCCTAAAATGGGCAGGGTGAGAGGGCCTTACTCTGACCACCATAGGTGATAAACCCCAGGTAATTATGAAGCAACTCAAGGAAGCAAAGACTACGAAAGTCAAAACGGAGTGTACCTCAATGAGGGAGGGAGGAAGGGGTTGCAGTTAAAAAGAAGCCTGTGGAAGCAGGCTTCTAGGGGGGGTGGAAATTTTCTCTTTCCTCAACGAGGTAGTGGTTTTGTGAGTATTCACTTTAAAGAATGTTTTAAGCCATACATTTACATTTTATGCCTTTTTAATATAAGTATTTATTTCACGTTAAAAAAAAATGATTGTGAAACCTGCCTGAAAGTCTGTATTATATTCTTCTGGATAGCTGGTCCACCCAAAACAACCTTAGCTTCTCTTGCCAGCCTCATCTCTAAGCACTCCCTGAACCTCCTTCTGGTTTCCCTCCCCTCCCTCAACTCACATTCTACCTTCCAGCTTCACTGACCACACAATGCTCTTTTATGCCTTTGTGTATTTGGACACAAAATTCTCTCTGCTTGTTCTGGTTTTAGCCGGTTTACTTGGTGAACATTATCATATTCATTAAGCCGAGGCGAAATAGTACATCCCGTGTTCAGCCCTCTGTGACTAATGTGCCCCCCTCTCTTCCAAAGACAATCAGCTGGCCCAGCCTCTGTGCTACCACCACACTTGGTTCATAATCCATCACAGCACCAGCCATGTCTATGGTGAATTGATATTTATGTCTCTATTTTCCCAGAAAATCTCCAAACAACTTTAGAGCATCTATCTCTTAGCATAGTGTTTGGCATACTTTCTATACTTAATAAATGTGCTTTAAAAAAAAAGTATGATCCATCCCACAGTATGAAAAAAGCTATAGGATAGGGCTGGGACAGACAGAAGTTGATAACATGGAGAGAATCACATTCTAGGCCCACCAAGTTGTATGCAAGGCATTGCAGTTTTGAAAACAGGCTTAAATTCACAGGATACAGACACTTTACACAGAGTTGATGATTCGCAGTAATGTTCTATAAAGTCACTGGGAATACTGAACCCATTGTTCCTATAAAGAGAAGCTCCAGAATACTATAATTGAGACTTTCAGACAGGTTTTTAAAATATTTTTGGTGTGAAATAAACACCTGTATTAAAAATGTATAAGGCATCCAAATCAGAAAAGAAGTAAAACTGCCTCTACTTGCAGATGACATGATATTACTTATAGAAAACCTTTAAAAAAAAAAAGGTGTTAGAACTACCAAACCAATTCAGCAAATGTGCAAGACACAAATCAATATACAAAGATCAGTAGCACTTCTATACACTAATAACTATCAGGAAGAGAAATTAAGAAAAACAATCCCATTTATAATTGCATTGAAAAGAATAAAAAATATCTAGGGATAAATTTAATCAATGAGGTGAAAGTCCTGCAGACTGAAAACCATAAGACATAAATGAAAGAAATTCAAGAAGACACAAAGAGATTGGAATAATTAACATTTTTAAAATGTCCATACCCCCCCAAGCAATCCATGGATCCAATGCAATCCCTATTAAAATCCCAATGGCATTTTTTTACAGAAGTAAAACAAAACAATCCTAAAACTTGTTATGGAGCCACAAAAGACCCCAATAGCCAACCTGGGGGCATCACACTGCCTGATTTCAAACTATATTACAAAGCCATAGTAATCAAAACAGTATGACACACACTCGCATAAAAACAGACACATAGGTCAGTGGAATGAAGAGCCCAGAAATAAACCCACACATAAATGGTCAATTAATTTGCAACAAAGAAGCCACGAATATGCACTGGGGGGAAAAACAGTCTCTTCAATAAATGGCACTGGAAAACTGGAGCGCCATATGCAAAACGGTATCCATATCTTATACCATGCACAAAAATCAACTTAAAGTGGATTAAATACGTAATGCCTGAAACTACAGCACATCCCAGAAGAAAACGTAGGCAATAAGCCTCTTGGCATCAATCTTATCAATGATTTTCCTTTTAATGTGACACCAAAAGCAAAGGCAACAAAAGCAAAAATAAACAAGTGTGACCTAAAAAGCTCCTGCAGAGCAAAGGAAATCATTCTCAAAAGTAAAAAGCAACCTACAGAATGCTAGAAAATAGTTTCGCCAATAATTTATCAGGTAAGGGGTTAATATCCAAAATATACAAAAAACTCATACAAATCAATAAGAAAAACACAAACAATATGGTTTAAAAATGGCTAAAGGGTCTGAATAAACATTTCCCCAAAGACATATAAATGGCCAAGTACCTGAAAAGGTGTTGAACATCACGAATCATCAGGGAAATACAAATCAAAACCACAATAAGATGTCACCTCACATCTGTTAGAATGTCTATTATCAAAAAGATAAGAGGTAACAAGTATTGGCAAGGATGTGGAGAAAAATAAACCCTGTACACTGTTGGTGGGAATGTGAATTCGTGCATCCACTATGGAAAATAGCATAGGGGTTCTGGAAAAAATTAAAAATAGAACTGCTACATGATCTAACAATTCCACTTCTGAATATTTATCCAAAAGATACAAAAACACTAAGTCAAAAATATACCTGCATGAACCCCATGTTCACAGAAGCACTATTTACAATAGCCAAGACATGGAAACAACTTAAGTAACATTAAGTGTCCACTGATGGATATATGGATAAGGATTATGTAATACACACATGTACACACAAATAGATATGTATAGAGAGATACCTAGAAATATGTCTATTTGTGTACCTATGTGGTAAAATATTACTTAGCCATGAAAAAGTAGGAAATCTTACCATGTGAACCTTGGGTACATTATGCTAAGTGAAATAAGTCAGAGAAAGACAAATACCGCATAATCTCATTTATATGTGAAATATAAATACAGAAAAAAAAATCACATATAGAACAGATTGGTGGTTGCCAGAGGCAGGGGATGGTGGGTAGGCAAAATAGGTAAAGGGGGTCAAAACGTACAAACTTCCACTTATAAAATAAATAAGTCCTGGGGATGCAATATGCAGCATGGTGACTGAAGTTAATAACACTATATTGCATATTTGAAAGTTGCTAAGACAGGGGCACCTGGGTGGCTCAGTCAGTTGAGCGCTGGATTTTGGCTCAGTCATGATCTCGAGGTACGTGAGTTCGAGCCCCACGTTGGGCTCTGTGCTGACAGCTCAGAGCCTGGAGCCCGCTTTGGATTCTGTGTCTCCCTCTCTCTCTGCCCCTTCCCCACTTGTGCTCTCTCTTTCTCTCTCAAGAATAAATAAACATTAAAAAACTTAAAAAAATAAAATAAAAATAAAGTTGCTAAGACAGTAAATCTTAAAAGTTCTCATCACAAAAAATAGGTAATTCCGTGTGGTGATAAATGCTAACTAGACTGATTACAGTGATCATTTAGCAATATATACACATATTGAGTCATTATGACTTTCACCTGAAACTCATACAATGTTATATATGATTGTAAAAAAAAAGAAAGAAAGATGCAAGGCTTGTGATCTCTATCATATGCCTCATTGATTTCACCAATCTGGAAAAAAAATGCATACAACGGTATTGAACCACTGATCCCGGGGGAAATACAGGGTTAGGTCCCCTGTGAACCTCTACTGGCAACATTTTTGTCAGCCAATCAATACATAACCTTGTTCTGGGTGTGTTTCTGTTTAAAGATACCATACTTAATATATATCGTTGATTCATTAACCTTGAACTCACAGCCGATAGCACTATAACTCATGCCTGAATAAAACTTGCCTAATGAACATATTTTCTTCATAAAGTGCATCATAGCCTTCCTGTGCTGAGATTAGCTAACCCTTCAGCACTATGGTTGGGAGCTATTTGCAACAGCAAAATCATCAACAAAAAACACAAAAATGAAAAAAAAAAAGAAAGAAATGTGGCACTAAATATGCCCCAAAAGGACATTTGTTTACGGTGTGAGAACTGAAACAAGAAGGCAGAGTGTCTGGTCACCTTGTTCATTATCAACTGGGAATATGCACATCTGGAGACTAAACTTTTTGCCACTCAGCAAGTATCCACATCCACAAATGACCACTAACATGCAGCTGAGTATTGACTTGGAAATTACAAAATTTACCAAGTAGGTGGATTTGCAAATACAGAATCCACAAAGAGTGAGGACTGACTGTACAGTATTTTAATTTTACTACCCTCCCCAGTACTTAAGAGTGGAAACTAAGACTGAGTATTGACTAACCTAAAAATCTCATTGCAGGTACTTGTGAGAGGCGGGGCCAATGCCTCTGCTCTGCCCCCTGCAGGCTGGCTGTAGTCCTGCAAGGTGGCTTTTGGAGAATGAGTCTTTAGGGTCTATGGGTACGTAGACTGTGATTTTTATGGTTTCTTTTGTTCAGTCATTCTCTGGCCTCATAGAATATTTAGCTTGCTTGACTCCTAATTTTTTGAAGTTTATTTTTTTTTAGTAATCTCTACACTCAATGTGGGGCTCCAGCTCACCACCTTGAGATCAAGAGTTGCCTACTCTTCCCACGGAGCCAGCCAGGCACCCCTAACTTGCTTGACTCTTAACAGAATTCTACCGGAACATCATCATGGCAGTAACCTTCCTTTGCTGGTTTTTAGTTTTCATTCACGCCATTAATAGATTATTTAAAGGAACTACTCTTTCTTACTCACCATAAGATGTTCTAAAAAGATAAATGTAATTTAAAAATATTCACAAACCTGACACTTGAGAGTTTATTAATCATTGTTCATTATTAATTTATAGATCCTCCGTTAAGATTTATTCTTCTTCTTCAGTGGAGTCTATTGACTTTATTGAACTCAGATCTTTAAAAAATATAAAAGTTTAGGCGCACCTGGGTGGCTCAGTCAGTTGAGCGTCCAACTTCAGCTCAGGTCATGATCTCACTGTTCCTGAGTTAGAGGCCTGCATCAGGCTCTGTGCTGACAGCTCAGAGCCTGGAGCCTGCTTCAGATTCTGTGTCTCCCTTTCTCGCTGCCCCGCCCCCACTCATGTTCTGTCTGTCTCTCCCTCTCTCTCTCAAAAATAGACATTAAAATTTTTTTAATTATATAAGTTAGTGCTTTCTTTGAACTTATCTCACACTTCCAGGGAGAGAGGAAGCCCAGAAAAGGGATTCAGCTAGTGCACAGAAACCACTCTGTATGAATTGCTAGCACACAAAACATGGAAGCCCGCGAGACTCCTATGTGCATGTCTCCAGCTCTGGCCCACTTTTCATGTAGCCACAGATCAATGGGAATTAAGCAATTTCATTATTGATTTATGATGCAAAAAATGTTTTCCATAATATATATTCCAGCGTAAGTGTTCATCATCAGCAAAATGTTCCTAACTACTCATTTTATGACATGTAACAGTCGTAAGCCAAGATAACCACAGATCACAACTCCCGCCTAAGTAATCATTTGACCAGAAGATCCCGGTTTGGACTCAATTTCCAATAAATATTATGCTGTCAACCTCTCTTTATTAATGTTCTCTTGAATGTGATTATGATTATGATCTTCATATGATCAAATTCTAGAATTACACATAATGGCAACCAAATAATTCTGTAATGACTACTGAGAACAAGGTTGTTCCAAGATGTTGAAATAAAGTTGAATGTACATCAGCTCCATCCATCCTCAAACCTCTCTCATGTTTCATCTTAGTCGCTTCTCTCACTTCTGAAGGAATAGAAATGAAAAGGGAAATAACTATTTAGCAGCTAGTGAGTGAAGCACTGGGCTTAAATCTTGACATTTTTACAGCAAGTTTTTCCTTGTATTACTATTAAGTTATATTTATCATTAGCTATGCTTCACCTCGGGTAATCCCTCAGAAGTCAACCAATAAGACAACAGGTCAATATGTTACTTCATTTCTGTGAGAATGAAAACCAAATGGCTTCATTTTCTGCACTTGACCCTCACCAAGTAAAAATGCCCCCTGCCCTCTCTGATTGATTCAAGAATTTGAAAGCAATCTTACATTGTTCTGGTGAGTCAGTATCTGAGTTTTTACCATTCGATTATAATTCTAGAAATGATAAACATCCTTTTATTCTAGATGCTGGTGTAGGTTAAGAAAATATTTATGTAATCAGCAACAAGCACAGAGAATACAAGAAGTCATTAATGACAAGTTATTTTATGTGAGGGATTGCAGGAGGGTCAGACTCAGAGCTTAGGCAAAAGTATTTTCCTGTAACTTTTCTCCAAATGAGCACATTAAAGTCAGAGAAGGAACAATGCTTTCACCATAATTCATAGTTTTCTGAAAGCTAAATGACCTTTTTAAAAGATTCTTGGCCTCAAGATGTGATAAAAATGGAAGGGATATGAATACCTACAATGCAGTAATGAATTGTAAATGGCTTAGTAATCCACTTCCAGTGCTCACAGATCCTGTCCCCAAAGCATCTCTTCATATATATAAACCATCCAACAATAGCTCCTTCTACTGGTATCTGAATTCCATATCAAATTGAAAAATTATTCTGGTTACTTAAAAAAAAAGCCTTTCCTAGAATGATCTTGATACATTTCTTTGCTGTTTACTATAGCGAATTTAAAATTCATTCTAATATTTCAAACAGTATGTTATAGATCAAAATAAATACACTATATTAGTCAGGCTGCTCCATTAACTTCACGTTTTAAGAAAAAATACCGAACACTGCCGTCTTTTCCCTCTTTCCTATCAGAAGTATCTGATGGTCTCATATATATTGTTCAGAGTGGGGAATCTACACCCTTCCAGCTCATAAGATATTGTCTGCCACTTGCACTCTGGAGCCCTATTCCACAACAAACACATTCAAGGGATCAAACCCATACTGGAAGAGGTGCAGAACTCAGCAGTATTCTAGGGCTTGAACTTCAAGCCTCACTGCCAAAAAAAAAAGGAGGGGGGATAGTACAATAGCAAGGGGCTTTTAACCAGGGGGCCTGGGCTTTCATTCAGGGACTTTTAAGTTCTTCATCCCTGTCTCTCTCCAGTTATTGCAATCATTAAATGAAATTACCTTGAGACGTTTTTACACGTAGCCCAATTATATCTGGATCTCAGGAGGCCAGGCCTGGGTAACAACATTATATAATGCTCCCCTGGTGACTCAGTGTTGAGGATTACTGAGTTAAAGTATCTCTCTTGCTGTTTTTCTTGTAGAAGTTTGATCCACAAATACACAGACATGGCACAGGGTGTAGTTAGAAGGGAAGCTCTTCCTAAGCAGTCACTGAGACACAGGAAATGCCCTTCAGGAACAACGGCTGAGTCTGTGAAGAGAACCCTGAAGAACCCTTGTGCCAATGGGCAACAGTGGGGGTGGCCACCTGCCGGCCGGGATGCCTGTGGCCCAGACAACTTTTGGTCTGCTAGGGGCAGCATTGTAATAACGGACAAGATAGATTAGACAGCAAGAAGCCACCTGATTCAACAATGACTCTTCATAGCAACAACTGAAGCAAGGATGGGAAAAAACAGGGCCCCACTAATGCCCTGATCAAACGCCCGTTTCCTTCTCAAATTGGCATTTGGGGACAGATCAGACATCTTTTGAACTAAGTAAACCTTTCTTGAGCAACTCAAAAGGTGAACCCGGGATGAGGAGAAGAAGTGATAAACCCAAGAGAGATACTGGATTTCCTCTCAATTAACACTTTTTTAAAAATTCACTCTATAACATTATATATTACATAATCTGAGAATTATTATGTATAGTTTTATGATACGCAATCTCAAAAAAAGTGATTGAGAAAGGAAAGCATCGTTCCTTCTCTGACTTCTATCCCTAAATGATACAAAGAACATCTCTGTAGATCTTCCATTTAAGAAAACATATTGTTGGGCCTTTGGGTTATAAAAAGAAAAGCCCCAAAGCATCAGTTGGATGATAAATGGGTGAGACTAAAAGAAAGACGTTGGTCTACATTGTGTTCCACGTTATGACTGCATTATGATTTATTCATCTGTTTCTTACCAAGGGATATTTCTGCTGTTTCTAATGTTTTGCCATTAAATATAATATAAATATATCTATTACAAATATACATAAATATACATAAGTTCTTCACGTGTGTGTGTGTGTGTATGCATATGTGTTAGTATTTCTGTAGACTAAATCCCAGCAAGGGAGATTTCAGTGTTATAGGACAGTGATTCTTAATTTTAATAGGCGTGTAAATCATCTTGTTAAAATGCAGATTCTGATTCAACACATCCAGGATGTGGCCTGAAATTCTGCATTTCTACCAAGTTCTCAGGATACCAATGCGGCTAAGTTTATAGGATATATACTTTCTTTAATTTTGATAGTTATCAACATGAGGACGAGAGGTAAATATTAAAAGTAAAAAGTAGAAGAATGAAGATCAATGTTTTTGAATTCCGTACACTTATGTCTTCCTGGAATTTGTTTTAATGCACAGATTACTTTAGCAATTAAAAAAGTGGAAATTGAACATAAGCCATCAGTTGGTTTTAATAAATTAGCAAGTAATAACCAGGTGTGTCTCTCCCATTCTAAGACAGATGAGTTCTCCAATATTGCTGCAAAATTTTTAGAGATGCCCATTTTTTGGTTTTCCTGCCTCTACTTTTAACTGACCTCTTCAGATATTTTTCCAACCACCTGTCTAGTGGCCCCACAGCTTCCACCTCTTTGTAAAATGCAAATATCTCAAAAGGTCATGGGTTTGGGGGAGGGTGAATAATGGAATTTCCTGATCCAGACAATGCAACTGCTTACAGGACATCTGAGAGTCAGGTATGCCATGAAGTAACCCCAGGATGGCCAACTCCATTTTTTTTTTTTGTAAAACCCTTTTGTGACCTAGCCTGCAAAAAGTACGTCCAAGAGAATTCCAGATGTTAAATTCATCTGAGGTAACTGACGAACCTTTATTACATGTTAACTTTGGGGGGGGGAGGGTAAATCTTTTTCTATGAGTTTTTTGTTATTGTTGCAGTTTTTATAAACCAGAGAAGTTTCAGATAGTTGAGAAAGGTCTCACTCAATAGATAGGTAAAAGTAGCATCTGATTTTTAGAAGGAAACATCTCCAAGAAATATAAGAACCTAACTAGGGATTTTGATATATTTGAAATCATTTTGATATTATAGAAAATCTGGGCATGCGTTAAAGACCATGCCAACACAGAAGTGTAGAGGTCACCAACTAATTTGATGATCTAATTAATGCACTGACTGGTATTAGATGAGAATGATTCCAACTGGTTTTTCATTTAGGCTCATCATATTGTTTCTGAAAACTTGGAAACTTGCCACCCAAAACTATCTTTGCCTGCTCATTCATCAGTCAGTCCAAGCGAATGATGCAATTGTGCCTCCAGTCCCTACCAAGCAAAATGGGAGGTGAAGTTGTCTATGCCTGAACCCTCAGCAATGTAAAGTCTGAGAGTAACTGTTTTATTTCAACATAGGCTGGCATTTTACTGGTTGAAACTCGGAAGACCCCAAGGAGTGTCAACGTTCATAAGCTACAAACTAGAGCATAGATGTTTATTGGACCTATAGATCACACTTCAGATCTTTTGCACAGACAACACCCCAGCATTTCTTTGGGCTGAGAATCAGAATCATTTTCCTGGCTATAAAGACACACTTACTGAAGCAAAAGCAGGGTAGATTTGTCATTATAAACAGAAGATAGCAAATGCTAAAAGAGAGGGGTGTGTGTGTGTTACAAGTATTTGAAATGTCTTGCAGGCATTTTAAACCTAAAGTAATCAGAGCAGAGTTTACCTATTGGTTCTCCTCAGTCTTTCTAAATAATGCCGGGTAACCAACTGGTATCAGAACCCAGGGAGGGGTATAATAGCACTAGTCAGTAAGGTGCCATTATGATGCATATCACGAGTTGATCCAGACTGACTTTTGGTTCAGTGGCCTTAGTGAGACAGTCTTAAGTATTCATATACCATGTGCTATCCTATTTTATTCTTATTTCTACCCTCTCATCACTCTGGCAGTGTGATCACAGTTGAATAATTATTCCATAAAAGAATTATAAACAGCAACCTTTCCAGATTCACTGGGAGACTCTGAAATTGGAAATTGGGTTTCAACCAAAGATGTTGTATGCTGGAGTAGCTGCAATAAACTGAAACCATTAGGGCTATTTGCAAACTAAGTGGATGTGTCTTTGTTAAAATTTGATGTTTATTTTTAATATGGTTGCCTGCCCTTCTCTATTTGAACAGCTCATTACACCTTAAATATAAACCACATGCGCACTAGAGCATTTATGTAATTTTCTGGGGCAAAGAATTTGGGCTGTGATCCAACGTTAAAATATATTACTTTAATATTTATTTGCATCTGTTTGGTATTGTCATGATCCATAGAAGACCGAATTATTTTGCTTTCCTTTAGAAAAAATTAAAAGAGAAGAAAACTCTCTGTTTACAGACTACTAGTCAAGTGGATTTGAAAAGCTTCATTTAAGATTCAGTTCCTCTTTGCAGATATTAGTATCATAAGCATTGATGAAGAATAATGTAATGAATGATGAGTTTTGAACAATACTATGGCTGATTTGGTAAAGCTATGTTTTTGGCTTAAACAATAGGATGTTTGATCAAATCAACCACAGGGAAGGAAATGGTATTGCAAGAGATGAGTTTCTAATTGAGATAGACAATAAACTGTGCATCAGAAACAGCTGCAGGGAAATGGATCCATTGCATTTTTACATGTTAATATGCTGAATTTCCACATTAGACGGTCACAATTTTGAGTTCTAGCACATCCAGGTGCCTTTACATCTGTGTAGTATATTTAGGAAGGAAGAAAAATCAGATGGAAAATATGTTATATTCATAGCATTCACTAGTTTGGTTTTTTCATTATTAATTTCATTACCATTATAAGCTATGGAGATGAGAACAGCTCTTTTGGCAATGACACTATTTATAAATTCAGATGTCATGGTCCTCTCCTTTTTCCATGCAAAAGGACATGTTCAGTGGGAGATATCTACATTTAACTTTAGACAGTATGTTAAAAGAAGCCAGGCAACAATCATTATTTCTTTGCAGAAGGTACTTGTATTAAGCTAGATAATGCTGGGTAATCGACCCCAAATCTCAGTGACTTCACACTGTAAAGGTTTATATATTGCTGATATGAATGTCTGTGTTCCCCCAGAATCCATATGTTGAGGCTCTAACCCCCAGTGTGACATGTGATGTTGGGGAGGTAACTCGGTCATGATGATGGAGCCCCCATCAATAGGATCACTGCCCTTATAAGAAGAGACACAAGAAAAGTGATCTCTCTCAGTCAAGTGAAGGTGCAGTGAGAAGATGGCCACCTGCAAACCAGGAGAGAACCCTCACCAGGCACCAGATCTGCCTAGCACTTGACCTTGAATTTACCAGTCTTCAGAACTGTGAGAAATAATTTTTTATTGTTGTTTAAGCCACCCAGTCTATGATATTTGTTATAGCAGCTTGAACTAAGACAATTGCTCACACAATGCACTCATCAGAGGTTGGTAGGAGGCCTTGTTCCACATTCACCAAGGGCCCTGGCTTGAGGACATGTATTATCTTACAATGTCACCATGTCAACACATGATGTTTAGCATTGTCACATCAAGGAAAGAGAGCACAGAGAACTCATCTTTAGTTCTTTAAATCTACAATGAAAAAGATTACTTTCACTCACAGGACATTGGCCAGCACTGATCATATGACAACATACCGACTACAGGAGAGGCCAGAAAATGGAAGAGAGCAACTGAATATCTAATCAATATTATTGTCACTATCATAGTGCTTTTTTCATCTGTGATTAGAGGGTGAAAAAGCCCAAATTAATTATCACCTTAACAGGATATATTGTGTTGGGAGCCAATGTCTTCTCTTTACACATTACTAAATATTATGTATCTATTAAATACAGTTTTTAATTTGCTGTGAAACCATCGTAATTTACCCTGATGTAAATTTACATATCTGTCACCAAAAAGAAAAAAAATTAACTATTTTTTCTACTGGATAACTCCCTTGGATTTTGTGGTTTATTTCTTTTCTTCAAATTTCTTTTAAGTATATATCCAGTGAGACTCTTGGTGCAGAAAGAGACAAACCATAAAATTAGTGAAAGCATTGACAATTTCTGTGAATGGCCTCCAAAGACACAGAACTTATTATGAGCCATCTTCCTAACATGAAATAATACATTCATTGATATCATTCATTCAATAACACATTCATTTTTTATTCATTCAATAATTCATTCATTCATTCAATAATACATTCATTGATATCCCACTTCGGAAATAAATAACTAAACTCATTCTCTTTATACAGAGCTAAAAATAAGGTTTAAGCCAGCCTTTATCAGTGGGCTTGTTGGCAATGGATCAACAAATCCCAAAGGCAAGTTTACTACACGTGGATCTTAGGAAAAACCCGAGCACCAGTGACAATTTGAGAAATTTAGACTGAAATGGGGTGGGAAGAAAAAGCATGTGACTGTCTGAAATGTGCCCATGGAAAGGAAGTGAGAAATAGACCAGTATAACTAAAAGTATTAGCTTTTGCTCAAAAATTTTCCTTAAATAGAAAGAAAAATGAAATGTGGATTAATGGGGGAACTTATATTAAAACAGAATGAATAAAGAGAGGAAAGGAGGTGTTGATCCATAGATCAGAGATACACATGTGATAGCTTAAACTATGAATGTCCAAAAACTAACTAACTAACTAACTAACTAAATAAATAAATAAATAAATAAATAAAATATGAATGTCCACGCTCATCTACATAGGAAAGAGGAATTTTGAGTAAGAATTTTGTTTCCATACCACTTCTTTGGGCAAATGACTAGTTGTTTTAAGGGAAAGGATTTCCTTGTCTTCAAAAATGTTTTAGTGCCATAGAGAAAATGTAAATTATGTTTAAATTTCCATAACCTCTACATTTTGTGGCAGAGACCCAGATCCTATTAACAGTTTTCTGTTTCAGCACCTGTTATCAAATCATAACATTTTAGTTAAACTGGCAAATAAATGATCCTCTCTCACAATGAGAGTGTAAATGAATTCTGGTTTAGAATCATTTCACTAATTATTTTTCCATACTGTGGACATTAATAGCTGCTTAGTCTTCTGACATGACCTAAATACACACATCCATATCTTCATGCAGTATATTAAAGTAAATTGTGTGTATTTCTAACTCTGCCACTGGCACTTAGGTTTTTTAAGGGCAAGGTCAATCTTATTCTTCTCTAGATTGGTTCAGCATGTATTAGTGCACCTTGAATAAAGATTGCCTACAATAATTGCTTATCAAGTGCATTGTACACATAGTCCAAAACTGAGTAAGGATTTGTTTGATCGATGTACCATGGCTGAGGTTTGGTTCAGAATCTCTTGGTGAAAGAGGACTTTCTGTTCATCTTTAGTAAGAAAAAAAAGTCTCAAGCCAAAGATCATTAAGCAAATTTTGGAATTTTATTGGGAACTATTCCTTAGAGATTTCTCAGTAAAATGGGGATATAATGCCTGCCTTCCCAGATTAACATAGTCATTAAATGTTATTTTAAAAATTCATAGCTCAGGGCCTGATTCTCTATGCATTCTCCATAAAGAAAGATAATGTCTAACAAGAGAAAATGTTTTCCTCACCAAAAGATATAAAAGTCACCAAGCCTTAGGGAAAATGGCTATAAAATGGTCCCTAAAGAGAAGTCATCACTAAAAAAAATTGCTAAAGTTCAGGAATCTAAATTTCAACAATTCTAAACTATCTAAACAAAATTAAGAAAGAATAAGAGCCAGCCACACCACCTGCTAAGAAACTTAGAAATGAGAAGACCAGTTAGAAGGCTTTCCAAAAATCCAGACCAGAGCTGGTGATCACATGGACGACGGGTATCACAGTGAACTTGTGACAAGTGAGTGGACTCAAGATATCCTGGAAGGTATACCCAAGAGTATATCTGAATGACTGGAATGTAGGATGTAAGAAAAAGTAGGAAGGTGAGGCATTTAACTTATTAATGAAGTTACCATTCACTCGGATGGAAAGACTCTAAGGAAAGTAGGCTTGCAGAAAAAAACAGCAATTTAGTTGGAATATGTTAAATGTAAGAGGTCAGATGCCTAGGAGAGATGTTCACCCAAGCATAGACATGCGGTGGGCAAAATCACTAGGGTACGCTTTACAAAATTATCATTTTAAACACAGTAACCCTAAAAGGGTACCTACTATTCGGGTGAACAAAAGTTCAGTGAAATAAAACAATTTTATCCCCGTTTATCTGGGAATCAGAAAACTAGACCTTGATCTCCTCATAAGCCATGAATTTCACCAGGTAACTCCCCCATCCTTTCAAAAAAACAAAACAAAAACAAAAAAAAAAAACAAAAACAAACCCTGGGCCTCCATTTTCCCATCTGCGTTTCTGGGAAATCTGTCCTTTGAGGCTCCCTTCTAGAGCTGTGCTGCCCAAAACATCTCTTGAACACTGGAAATGTGACTAACAGAACTGATGTACTGAACTTCTTAATCTTTTAAAATTTTAATTAATTAAAGTTATATAGTCACCTCAGGCTAGTGGCTACCATACCATATGGCACAGGTATGGAATCATTGTGGAAATTTCTAGTGAACGATGTTGTTCTAGACACTGTGTGTTCAGAATGTGGGAAACAGCTTTTACCTCCTGGGCAGATGCTGACTATGCTTTCTAAGTAAATGGTATCACCAGGTTAAACTGAATATATATATATATATATATATATATATATATATATATATATATATATATATGTCTGCTACAGATACTCTACGAAGGAAAGCACTGACAGTTAAATTAAGACAAACAAAGCTAAAATCTTTATATGTGATGATGGCTTGAACAAGAACAAGAGACTGTAAAGTGAATGAGCTTCTTAAGGTCATTAACATCAAAAGACCAAAAGGCTCTGCTTTCCACAAAAACTATGAGGTGAAAATTTAGGAAAGCAATATTACTAAAGGTGGTATAATTTTTTAAAAGAACGAGAAAGAAAAAAAAAGAACTCCCCAGAGAAAAACAAATGTTTCTATATAGTATTTCTTTACCAAAAAAAAAAAAAAAGGGGGGGGGGCTATGCTCATACCATTAACTTCAATATAATTATAATATCTTTTGGCTTCTAGGTGAAATTTTAGAAAATATCTAGCAAGAAGATAGCTTTGAAAGTTTTTTATTTTAAGTTCTTTGGTACAATTTGGTCATTTTGATAGTTGTCAATCTACTAGTAAGTACTTTAATGTACATGCATCAACAAAAATGCAACTAGAAGCACAAATGTTTGCAAAACCACAATTGAAGAATAAATCATATTTTTGGCCTCCTAGAAAACAGATAATAAATAAATATATATCTTAATCTGATATACATGCATACGTGAATCTCTATAATCCCCTCTCCAGCCACATTTCTCTCCTTCCTTCCCAAGAAGTAACCACCATCTTGACTTGGTGTTTATCATTTCCAGTCATGCTTTTAACTTTTACTATATATGTATCTATAAACAAAGACAGAATTCTTCAAGTGGGCCAAGGCCCATAATGTGCTCCTTGGATGACTAGATTCTTAACTGGGAGAGAGTTTACATGCCTATAAAACATGGATGTTTCCCAAAACCAGATGAGTTCTGAGACATGTTTCCAAGTAGCCTACTGAGCCAGGGATTGTAAAGTCTGTCTCTGGAGGAAACAGCAAATGTGTGTTTATTTAAACTCACATATGAAGATCATTCTGAGGTAGAGCAGAGGGATGGAAGGACATAGTTTCAAGCAAGGAATACCATGGCTGTCTCCACAAGCAAAACAAATCAAAGAACTGAGGAAACCATCCAGTCACTTAAAGGTTGTCTAGAGGCAAACCTGTAACGTGGCTTAGTCCTTTCTTTGGGCACCCAGACCCTCTAACAAGGACCTCGTTCTCTCTTTTCCACCTCATCCCCACCTCTCCTCATGGATTCAGTCTTAGCTCAAGTGCTCAGGGCCCCTTGGTTCTCTTCCTCATCTCTGAAAAGCTCCAATAAATCATCCACTTATTCCATCAGGTCCCCCAGAAGTAGATACGGAGATAAAAATGTCCGTGCAAGTGTCCTACTAAGGAAGTACTCCCAGGAGAAAGCACTAAAGGTGTGGGGAAAGCAGGACAGGAAAAAGGAAGAAGCTTGCTGCCATGGAAGAATTCTGGAGACTCACCTACTCCTCAGAATCATCCAGATCCTACTTGAAACTGGGAGTTGGCCTTTCAAAGCCCCACCCCTGGCTGTGATTGGCAGAGGGTCACCTGGAAGAAGGATGGGAGTAGGACCTCAAAACTCAGGCAGTTCTAGCTCTCTGCACACCCAAGGGGGCAAAGTGGCTCCTGAAGGTTCTGGTTTGGGTCATTGGAAGCAAAGACCAGGGAAGGAAAGCAATATAAAGGGTAAAAGTGACCCAAGGAAGTCAGGGAAGAGCCCGAGCAATGTCCACCACATAGTCCCTGATAGAGCTGATGGATCATTGCATTTATTAGCGATCAAGTCCTTGGGCTAATGGGGTGAATTTAGAATTTCAGGAATCAGCATTTTAAGTTGAAATATCTTTTAACATCTGTACCTCCAAAAAGCCCCCCAAATTAAACTATCACAATAACCTTAAACAGCTAGTGAGTATGTCCACCTTTGACTGAAAACCCACTGTGAGCTAGATAGCTTAGGCAAAAACATTTTTGACTCTTTTTTACATATACCTGTATGTGGTTTCACTTTATTTCTCAAGCCAGTATTTGTCCAATTTTATCGTGAACTAAATTTGGTGTTACACTTGACTCTGTACTTTGGAGTCATTTCCCCATGACATAACAGTAAACATACAGTCCCATTCCCCTGCCTCAGTAGATCTCACATGACAAGAGGGCAGCTCAGATCAGTCTCCCTTTAATATTCTTCACGTTACAGTAAATTCAGCCTCCCTGTAGCAGCAAGAGTCCAGTGACCTAGTAATATGTAAGTTCAAACTGTGTAAAGAATAAACCTCCCTAGGAAAGCCAGTGTTCTAGGGAAGGGATCTCAGATAATAAAAATGAGTTGGTAGAACGAGGCCCTCACTCACTTACCATCTGTGGGGTTGTGTGGGCTGGCAGCTTTGGGCAATTGTGAAATAAGGTGAGGTCAAGTGGGAGGGCCACAGCAATGAAGCTGCAACCGGACCATTCTGGGAATTGTTTGTGCAAATTCACAAACTGGATTAGTACCGGATGGGCACTTTCAGCATACATAAGTAAATTGGCATGCTGTGCCTGAGTGCCATCTTACAGAAATGGTATATGTCTACCCCATAAGAGATATTTTGTCACTAACCCAATAAATACTTTATGTTATGCCAGGGAAAAATGTCCCTCCAAGGGCTTGGAATAGAAGTACTTCTTAGTCATAATTCTGTCTACAGTCAGTCCCAAATATGCTCAGCATGGTTGTAGCACTGTGTCCTGAACTGAACTAAAAACAGGCTAAAGGCAAGTGCATCTAAGTAGTATAAATAATACTGTAGCTGGTTGGAGGAGAGGGAACAGAAAGTTGAAAGACAAGTTTAACATCTTCAGTTCTACTGCCCTGTTCTTTATTCCACATTCTGAAACATATTTAGTCTTTATTGTTTTTAATTTTTAATTGAGTCTTTTTGAACATTTAAAGTGCACAGAAAATTAAATAACAGATAGGTAGGTACTCACCATCACTGTTAAATCAGTGTCTCTGTTCCTTGTTTATGGTGTAATTTATTAGAACTATTGGTTAAAATGTAATCTAATTTTTAATGGAGTTGTGTTTTTTGAATGTTAAGAAAGCCTTCCCTATCACAATGTTATAAAAATACTTTCCTGTATATCCTTCTAAATGCTTAACAGTTTTTCTTCTCACATTTTGGTGTTTAATCCATTTGGAATTCATTTCTGTATGTTAGAAAGGGATCTAACGTTATGTTTTCAATATGGGTGGCATTTTTTTTTTTTTTTTTGAGAATAGGCTATTCTTCCTCTGCTGATTTTTCATGCCACCCGTGTCTATCCCCTATCCCATGTATGAGTAAATCTATTACTGGGTTCTCTTCTTCTGTTCTTAATGTGTTGTTAGATTTAGTCATAGGCACATATTTTGTTGTTGCAATTTTTAGTAACGCCTTCTTTTTAATTTACATTGTCTACTTTGTTGTTGTTGACACATAGAATACCATTATTTCTTATATTGATCACGTAGCCAGCAACCTTATTGAACACTTTCACCGGTCTATTCCTTTGTAGAACATCCTTGATATCCTTTACAAATAATAATATTAAAAGTGAAAAACAATAACTCTGTTTCTTCTCCAATACTTACCTATTTTACTTTTCTTATCTTATCACACTGCCGAGAACCTATCAGTTAATATAGATTAGAAAGAATGATAATGAGGACACTTTTCTTGACTTTAATAGGATACTAGTAACAATTCACCACTAACAATTGTATTAGTTACAGATATTTGAAAGGTGCCCTTAACCAAGTTAAGAAGTTTCACTCTTACTCATAACTTACTAAGAGTACCTTTCAAATAAATTCAGATTAAATTTTATCAGATGTTCTTTTAAATTCATATATTGGAATAATCATAAAGCTTTTCTCCTTTGAAGTGTTATTGTGTTGTATTATAACAATAGATCTTGAAATTGAAATCTCCTTGTATTCATCACATAAAATCTTCTTTATTGTGATGATTAATTTTTTATATACACTGATAAATTTAATTCACCAGATTTTATTTATTATTTTTGCATGTATAGTCTCAATAATATAGGTCTCTAATTTTTCTTGTATTGTTCTTGACAGGTTTTGTAATAAAGTAAAATGCCTTCTTAAATAAGTTGGGGAATTTTTCCTCTTTCTGTTTTATGAGTTTGTGCAATTATTGCTTTCCTTGATATTTTGGTAAAAAAAAAAAAAAAATCACCTGAAAATCCCTGGGCCTAATGGGATTAGGTCTAAAATTCTACTATCAATTTGATTTTCACATTTTCCTATTTCCAAATGTTCATTTACAAATTATTTAGAAGTGTGTTGTTTTTCTTTTATTTCCAAATACATAGGAAAGAGGATTGATTTTCTATTCCTCTCTTTAGTACTATTTTTGTTTCATGTGATCAGAGTCAATGGCCTATGACATGGTTTTTTGATATTTGTGATCTAGTATGTGATCGATTTTCATACGAGTTCTATATGTGCTTCTGAAGAACGTACATTCTTAAATACAGAATACCAAGTTCCATGTACATTACCCACTACATCAAGCCTGTTAACTGTATTGTTTAAAATTTCTGTATATTTTCCTAAATGGCACTGGCCAAACATATCAGTCCTGATTTTTTTTCCAATGTACTAAAATCATGTGTACTAAAGTATTTGTCAAATTCTACTTATGGTTCTGCTGACTTTTGGACTATATACCAACCTCAAGCATCTAAACAGGTTCATATACATAAAATTCACCACTGCTGACAACTACATAAATATTCCCCTTTCTTCTTGTGAACTCAACTATATATTTGTAATATTTTTTAGTATTTTACCTGGGGCACCTGGGTGGCTCAGTCAGTTAAGCAGGCCCGCTCTTGATTTCAGCTCAGGTCATGATCTTGTGGTTTGTGAGACTGAGCCCCACCTAGGGCTCTGTGTTGACCATGCAGAGACTGCCTGGTATTCTCTCTCTCCTTCTCTCTCTGCCCTTCCCTCTCTCTCTCTCTCTTTTTCTCTTTCTCTCTCAAAATAAATAAGTAAACTTAAAAAGTAGTTTAAAAATATTTTTTACTTAACTTTTCTAAGTGGTTATACTAAAAGATTTTTTGCGATTTTTTGTTTGTTTGAATTTGCCATACTTCCAGAAGTAGAACGTAACTGGAAGGAAGGAAGGAAGGAAGGAAGGAAGGAAGGAAGGAAGGAAGGAAGGAAGGAAGGAAGGAAGAGAGAGGGAGTGGGGAGGGAGGGAGAGAGGAAGGAAGGACATTCCTAGAGATAGTAGGTTTCTGTATATTTCTCTGGGTTCTCCTTGTCTAGGTATTTTAAAAATTCCAGTGTCAGCCTATAGTGGAGAGAATACATCTGAGAGTAGGGAGACTATACTAGAATAGTGAGCTACACATAGGACTAGTGGGGGAACAGTTCCTTCTATACAGTAAGAGCAACTAGACTACAGGCACAGTGTTTTTGATGTAGCACATCTCTGGGACCATCTCGTATACATTCTAACCTAATTAGTTCATATTTGAAGCTTTCAAAGAAAGAACACTCTTAAGAGACTTCCGCTGGGTTTTTCTTTTCACATGCACTAATTATTATACCTACAATCGCACAATCAACCTCTTGGGTTGCGAGGAAAAACAAGGGTGGGAGTGATTAATTGCAAAGGCAAGTGGCCCATTGCTTGTGCAATCAGCAGACCTCCAGCATCTCAAATTTGGTGCCCGGCTATAGCATAAATATTACAAGCGGCACAGGCTCTCCTTTTAAAACTGACTTCATACATGCGCTTGCAATTTTCTCAAGCTCTTCAACCCTTTGCAACACTCTTCTAAAAAGCACAACTAAAAACAGGAAATAAAAAAAGGATTACTCTCATTGGCAAACTTAATGATTTTATTCCTTCCACTTTCCAAGTTGTTCCCACTGGGTCCTCCAAACCAGAAGCTTTAAAATGAAAATGAACTGGTAATAGATAAAGTTTGTATCTAGTTGTAATATTTTAATGCTATCATGCAATTCAATTACATCTTTCAAGCAAGTAAGAGCTGTTTTCAGCGTCGTTTGCTGAATTTATTGTACCAAATCTAAAATGGAAAACAGTAGTTAGCTGTAAGCACTGAGTTAATGGTGTTCTTTCTATTCTAAATCTAATGAGGCTCAAACCCTCACAATGAGAAAAAATTTAACAACAATATTTATTTAGATGATGAGTCTGGTTCTCTGACCCATATGGTGATGTACACCAATGTTGTAAAGTAGATATCTTCCAGATGGACATTAAAGCCCCAGCCCCAGTCAGTCCAGCAGTGGAAATGACAAATCGAGAAGGCAAGTCTGGTTTCTTTTTAAACTGACCCTAATACTACTTAGCTTAGTTAAAGCAGTTTTGACCTCCTCTAAAAGAACCATTAGAAGACACCTTTCAAAAAGACGACACACCATGACAACATTTAATTTGGTTCTAAAAATTAGTGTGATTAGACAGAACATTTGCATACAAGCCTGACTTCTCCTACATGACTCTGAGAAAGAACTAAGCTTCACCATGAAGACTCAGTTTCTCCATCTGCAAAACGGAGATAGTAATCCATAACCTCACTCTCCGGAAAGGACAGATGCTTTGTAACTATCAAGTGCCAGGAAGAGTAAGTTATTATTTTCCTTATTTATGGAGATTGTTTAATACCGAAACAAACTGTGGATTGTTATGAGACCGTGCCTCAGTTAGATCCGTGGTTGCATGTTTATGATGAACTTTTGGCCTCCGACTTGCCTTGACTCTTTGGTTAACGACTCCAACAGCCGCATGTGAAGGGTCCTCCTGTGAGTGGTATGTGGGTGTGTTTTCCTCATGTTTTCTGCAGATGTTTCGACTGAGTGTCAAAGTCAGGCCTCCTGGCACCAGTCATGTGGGAATAAGCTGTCATTTTACATGACCCAAGATCTAATCCACTCCCCTTCCTTTTCCTACACAACTTCAATTTCCAGGTAAAGTTCAGAGTTTCATTTAGAATGAAGTGGCTTGCCCAAGGGCAAAAAGGTATTAAATAGCTCACAAAGGATCCCACTCATCAATCCTGTCTTATTGTGGGGCCAATATTTTCTTTGAGCTAGAAGGCATCCTTAATTTCATATTGTCTCCAGCAGTTTCATGAGATCAAATTCATCAAACATATCCCAAATGATTAGGGCTGACAGTTCGAATGTTACTTTTAAGAAATCAATGTCCAAAGTAACTTCATTTTAAGATAAAATTGCAATATTTATTCAACTTTCTGTCCTTTTCATTTTACTACCACACACATAAAGCCTATAAGCCCTAGCATTAGAAGCAAAAATCCCTTAATAAACTAAGTGAGACTAAGGAATTAATGCCTTTTAAGGGATGTTTTTAAACTAGTCACATAAAGAGATTAACTCCAAAGAGAAGAGCCACTGGTATTGCAGGATCAGTTGTCATAAGAAGAAGGATCATCCTACTGTCCCCTGGAATCACACCAGGTAGAACAGGAAGCCTCTATTTACTGTGCCACCAGTAACCGGGCCCAAGATAAATCCAACAGCCTACTAAGTGCTCCTTCTCTGTTTGTGCTTGTCAAAGTGCATGTCTTGTGTTGAGACAGGCTTTGGGAAATCACATGAAATGGTGCAGAAATAATATGATGAATTCATTCTCATATTCTCACCTCTATATTCTACTTTTAGCCCATATACACTAGCTTATAAACATTCCAGCATGGTATAAGTCTGTTTTCATCGTTTTTATAAGGTAATCTACTAAATCAGTGATCCTGTCCCCACTCCCTACAAAAATTCATGCTCTGATAAATTCAAAAGAGTTTATGGCTGTTAATCCCATGGCTTTGTTTGCCCTTTGATATTTCTGTAGTGATTCTCTTTCTGCTAATGGGAAAATTACCCATTTTATTGTGCTTACTGCTATATGATCAATTTACAGAATCAGTCTCTAACCAAGTACATCATATTTTAGTTATTTCCTCCAAAGCTCACGTACTTTCAACATAATAGGATGGTACATAAAGAAAGAATAAATTTTATTTTATTTTTTTTACTTCCTATATCACAAGGCAAAAATACACTAAAGGTAAAGAGATGTTTACCTTATTGCTCTTATGTAGGAGGCTGACTGAAATTAATGTTTGATATGTTTTGAGGAAGGTAGACACCAAATGACCTGTTCCATGTCCCCCACAACCCAGCATGCTCAGTAAGCACTGATTTGAGGTAAAAGCTCAATCATATGGAGGATAGAATATTCAAGGAGGAAATGGTAGTCCTTCTTCTCTGGGAGGGACCAATGGAGAGGGCATGTGGTTAAGCTGAAGTTCAACACAGACCAACACCAACGAGCAAGGGATCCTCTCTAAAGGTAACTGGGAAGAGCATGTCCTTGGTGGTTGTGAGTGGAGGCATCTGGCTTGGTCAGATGAAAACTTGGTCATCATCAAAGTCCAAGAGGAGGGCTGCAAGGGATTTTCAGAGACCATATCCGGGGCAAACAAGAAACACATGAGAGAAGATTAGACTTCCTAGTATTCTGTGATCTGGGGTTTCTAGAGAAAATGACAGAAAGGAACCCCATCAGCAACAGCAGTATTCATGTTGTCCAGAGTCAGTGGGAGAGAGAGTTAATCTGGGGAGCCAGGTATACTGAAATGCAGTTTAAGGAGGACTCCTTGAGCTAGATGAAAAAGAGAACTGACTGAAAGTTTTCTAAAAATTCTCTTTGAATTATCTCTTAGTTTATTCCAAGTCTCTTTTTGTTTTTCAGCAGCTGTCTCAATTCCCTCTCTTCCAGAATTTGTGTGGCTCCTCCTTTGCTGACTCCCTTTCTCCAGCCATTTCCTCTGCTCTCCTCTTCTTCACAATCTCCCAGCACATCTCCATTCTTTATCTAGAAAACTGAGTTTATCCCAGTTAATTCTCTTAAACTTACTACATTTGCAGTCTCATTAAAAAAAAATGCTTGTGTAAGCTTGCACTTTTCTCAGCAAAATGAAATACCAACTAGTTAGTCAAAACCTACAGTCTCTCAATCACACTTTCAGGAACTTCAATTTATTCTGCTATAGTACCTTTTTAAGAAACTTTCTTTCATTTATTCATTCACTCACTCATTGGTCTCTCAAAAACTCACTTGATGGATATTAAGGCTTTATTTTTAGAGAAACTGTGTTAGATGCTAAAAAAAAATGACCAAGACACAGACCCTATCTTCAAAAGGTCACAGTCCTTTGGGGAAGACAGACATCTAAATAAATTCCAGCTGAGTGTAATGTAAATATGCACAGAATCGTATGGAAGCATCGTAGAAAAAGCAATGATTTGACTGAACAGACAGGGGAGGTTTCAAAGCAAAAAGTATATTCGAGATGATTGCTGAGGAATGAATAGAATAAAGAAAAAAATAATGCCAAGTGATAATTATTAAGCCCATCAATTATGCTAAGCCCTTTCCATGGGTCATTTTATTTAATTTTTATAATAGCCCCAATGTAGTAGATGTTTTTATTGTCTTCATCTACAAGATGATGGAACAGGCTCATTTGAAAGGTGAGTAACTTTCCCCAAAGGGATGTTAGACAGGGAGGCACATGCATACAGGGCACTATGTTTCAAAAAAGCAGGAAGAATTAAGGAAATGATCAGTAGTTTGATGTGCTTAGGATAGGGGGAAAGTCCTATGGAAAAAAGTCCAAGAAAATGAGACAAGGTCTATATCTAGAGTTTGAAATAAAGCTATTGGGCAGCATGGAATACTTACAGAATTTTCCAATTCTTTCCCCATAATGTTTATGGCTTAGAGAAGAAATGGATTTTGCTACTTCCTAGGTCCTTCCCTGCTTCCTCTTTGTTCAGCTAATTAATTGCCATTATAGGATGTGAAGGATGAAGCATAGAGGCCCTCCCTCTCTGGGGTAAATGTGTTTGACTTAAGCTATAGTAGCTCTTACTTGGGTAACTCAAGACTGTCCATGGCTGAAAGAGCACATAATTCTGACATTAAGGAGAGATTATGGTCACAAGGGTGACTTCTGATGTAGGAAAAGTTCTCTACTTCCTATATGCTGTTCAAAAAGAAGTTCTGTTGAATGGGGATTATAGTGTAACCTGGTTCTAGGAAGCTCTCTTCTCTAAGGTCATTTGTGATATTCCTAAGTAAGGACAAGCCTCCCAATATCCAGAAGCATAGTTCAACCCTTCCCATGCACAATAGACTCCCCAGTGCAGCCAGTCAAGTGCTGGGCGGGGGGGCACTTCATCTTCCTGGTCTACCTTGGCTTTGACTTACCAAAGGTTTTTCATAGGTTTTTGCCCCAAGTGAGATATTTAGATGCCCAAATACTCCAGCAGAAGGAGACATTTAGGTATACCCAGAAAATACCATAGACTCTTGTCTATAATAATGAATAAAAAAGATGTAAATTGAAATAATGTTTAGTTAGTAATATTAAGCCTTCTGAAGGCCCTCCTTCAAATCTTCAATGGAACTGATTTGTGGTATGAGAGAAGAATGGCTGAGGTTAAAACAAGGCCAACAGAAGCAAACAAGTGCTCTGCCAGGTGGAATGTTGAGTGTGACAAGAGTTCCAATATCCTCAGAATTCAAAGGAGAGACTTCCTCTCTTTACTGAACAGTTTTCTCCAGAACTTGATAATAAATAGAAAAGAGCTATTTGGACATCACTTCTGCTTCCTCTCCACAAATGGGAGGTGTAAAGGTGAAACAAAGTAGATGAACAACTCACACATTGAAAAGTGTTGAGCTGACGACATTCCTGCTTCCCAATGTATGCGGACAAATAAATGTGTTGTCACATTCACATCACAATATCTCTGCATCTATGAACAATTTGTATTTTACTGGCTCATGTCTCATCAACTAACAAACAGCTCATCCCAGAAAAAAAGAATCCTAACAATAAGATTTTCTAGGAATTCCCATGGGTTGGCAAAGGTATGTTTTTTTAAAAAAAAAAACCCTGTCAATCATCTTATGCTGGCCATTTTTTTTCCTCTTCTGCTCAGCTTCCTCCCCTTGAGTCCTTGCTCAGAAATCGTATAGCTAATAAGCCAAGACTCAAATTCAATTTTGTCTAACTCTGAACCTAATACTCTTAACCAGACTGGATTCTCATTATCTATTCCCAGGAAGGAATGGATCTTGCTCAAATTAGTGTATTTCTAACAATAATGAGCCAGAAGCCTGTGACCATATCCTTATGAGTTTCTAGACTTTAATTTGAATATTCTACTGTTCAACTTGGAAAAGAAAGTAAAACCCAAAACACCATTTCATTCACTCACCCATGTATTTTATTTATTTATTCATTAATTTAATTTGTTTCACTAATTCTTTCCTATTTTTCATTTATTGAACATATATTTGTTGTATATTGATGAACCAGATACTGCTTAAAGCTGATCCTATAGTGGGAAATGGAACAGCTTAGCTCCCCGCATATCCCTGAAGCCTACAATAGAACAGAAGTCAATGTTTTCCAGAAAGCTTCCTTTCCCCAATCTGTCCTGCAGATCACCAGATTCATGTTGCCTCTCAGCACCAAAATCATCAGTGATTTGAAAAATACAGCACAATTCTCCTCCTTATCTTCCAAGAGCCCTGGCGTGATTCTAATCGAACTAGTTATCTCTAAGGCTATTACTAAAATCAAATCACTTTAAACATGATGCAGTAGAAAGCCCACTGGACAAGGAGAAAACAGAAAGATAGATTTGAATCTCATCTCTGCCACTATTAACTCTGGAAACTTAAACAAATAAGTTAATTTCTTTGAGTCCCAGTTACCTCATGTATTAAATTGAAGAGGGAATAGATTGAGTTTCAACATATTTAAGAATTATTCTTTGAACACCTAATATGTATCTGAATTCCACTAGGCATTTCCCCATATTACAATATATATTTTATTTAAACTTCACTTTAATAATGAGCAAACTGAAGGCAAATGATGTTGGCTTGAATAAAGTTACACAGGTACTAATTGCATAGATTTGGCTTGAACACAGATGGCCTGATTCCACTTTAAAACCTGACCAGATGACCATAAAGGACCCTTCCAGCTTGAAAATTCTATTCCTGCTACCTCTGCAGTTTTAGCTCTGCTTTTTTCTACTCAGAGCCGATTCTTTAGTCAAAGTTGACTTCTGTTTTCCAAACATGCTTTCCTTTGCATATGGAGCCCTTTTCTCCCTTTTAAAAAATCTCTATGCCATTGAGCAACATAAACTTCTCTTTTATCCCTTACTACTGATAGGCTTCTACTCATATCTTATTATTCATGAGTTCTAAGATATTTCCTATTAAGCCATACTGTAGGTAGCATGTGTGAAAATTAACCATTAATTATCAAAATACCCAAGGTATTTTATATCGAGCGATATATTCAATGCCCCATTATAAGCAAGCATAACAAAAGTCTAAGGGTCTGTATTAGGGGTGACTGGTGATAGAGATTTCTCAGATAAACCTGACAAGAACAAAGACATTCCAAGTAAACACATCAGAGGAGTTACACCTGTCCCCACCCCTGGCATCAGAAATCAGAACATCAAGGATATAAAAACGTTGTGACATGCCAGATGGCTGGGCCATCGAAAAGGGGATTTCACAGTTTATGTGCGACCCATATGCTGAGAACTAACTATTCTCTTAACAAATACTGATAGAAAATAAGGCAAAAATCTCAAATTTGTTGAGAGTAGCTCAATTCCATAGCATCCTATCTCTGTTTCAGTGGAACTTACCCTTGAAAAGTTCCAAATTCCTAAAGGTATAGTAGGAGGATAGGGAAAGGAGTGTGTAGGAGGGAAAAACTATACCATCTCATCTTTTATGGCTGCTGTTCAACCTTCATGAGATTGTTTTAAAAGCCCACTTGTCACAAATGCATCATTTATGTGAATCCACACAGGCTGAAGAGGAAACTAGAAACCAGAGATGGTGCTAAGAGCTCCTGGTCTCCTCCTTCTGTTCTAGACTTAGCCAAAGCCCTCTTGGAAAGGGAAGCCTAAAAATCCCTATTTTGTCAAGATCCATCTCAGACACCCACTGTTCCATGAAGTATGTCTTGATTATTGAACATTACATGGCACTGATCATCCTTACAATTCCTTTCTTTCACCACCACCCTGACCCCTTACACATTATATATCTATCTTTCTCTTTAGTCCTAATTGTACTATGGCTACTTTCATGTCTGTGAACTCAGGGGCCTAGTGAAGCCCCTATCCTTTGGTCCATGTGTTTGTCAAGACACTGGCTTCCTCTGACTTGAATCCCTTATGTGGTCTGGTGTCACTTTCCAGGATCCATGTCCATTTACAAAACAGAATCACTTAGAAACTCTCCCAGGAGTTCTTTGACTATTTTCCACCCTTAACTCTGTAGGCTTCTCACATGAATTTAGAGTTAGTCTCTCCATAGTCTCCTTGCTCTGAAATGCACAATAAGACTAGGAATAACCAATCTACACTGCTTCTTGTGTTTGGCATTAACAATTTGAAGCTAGACATTCACAGTGCTTCAGAGCATTCGCGGAACTCAGTTTCATTGTATTTTAAATGCCATCAGTATTGTTCTGCCCATGGATGCCTAACAGACTGGTAGAGTCTCTTTTCTCTGTAATTAGATATTTCTCTCAGCTTTATCCGCACCAGTCAGATCCTACAAGCACACAGAGTATGAATTCCCTGGCATCCATGAGGACCGGTTCAAGTTCCCATTAAAATAGTCTCTTGTTTGTGGATGAAACCTCCAAACACTATCATTTGCCAATGTCAAATACCACGCATCTGTTGTAGGCTCTTACCCAGGTCACAGTAACTAAATGCCAATTACATAACTATAGAAGCTCACCTGGGCTAGTATAAATTTCAAATCACCAAAATCAAAATACCTTGCCCATACACTAAGTCCATGGCCAAAAGTCATACATCTTGACCCATCAAAAGTCAGGCCACAAGTATAATTTGCTCTCTCAAATTTCATTACTTTGTTTTGATTTCTTAATGCTACTGGCCCATGCAAAAAAAAAAAAAATGAAGGATTTTAACATCACTAACTGGAGACTATACTTCTGCGGCCTGCCATTGAGCACTAGAAGACCTATGCAGGACAATGCAACCCAAAGTGATTGCTCTGTGGATAGAGGTGGGCTCCTAGAAAGAAAGGCAGAATCAAGCCAGTTATTCTTTCTAAATTTATTAATCAATAAGCTCCCCACATTCACTGACGGGGAGCTAATAACATGGTAAAGAGAAGCCAGGAGATAAACTTGAACATGGAAGAAGAGGTCATGAGTGGCAGCAGACCATTTTTCCCTTCACAACTATTCATCCCTAGCAGCACCTAGCAAAGAACTTCTCATTTAATGGACGCTCAACATATATGTCATTATTGGCATGAAACTGAACTGGAAAGAAACCTAGGTGTTTTTCCCTTTCTATTTTACCACGACCCTCACAGAAAATCTTTATTAATGTGAAAAAAAACAAGCCCATCTGAAAAGCGCATTAACTCCTCCATCCCACCAGCTCACAGGGTTAGTTAAGGGATGAGGTATTTTATTGACTCTAAGAAGTTTAATTAGAGAGTCCTTTAAAATTAAGTTCACACTCAGTCATTTCTCACGCTGGCTCAGGACATGTTTCCAACCAGCTGTTTTAACCCATTGTCCCCACGTGAACTAGAAGGAAATACCAGAAGAGGCTTTCATTTTGGAAAGATCACTGTGCTGATTTTCCAGGTGGCTGTCCCAAGGCTTAGCCAAGGCCAGGCTTCCCTCATATCTGCATAATTGCAGAATGTGAAACTGTAAAATATAACACAAACCATCCAAGATTATGCTGTCATTGCTCAACTTTAAAAAATCTGAAGTCTGGAGAGAACAAGTGATATTTCAGTCACCCTCAACATCTGCAATGGCAATACCCAGGCTAGAAGCCAGGTTATGTGACCCTGTGAGCAGGAATCCCACTGCTCTGATGTCTTCTTCATAGTCACCAAGGGCTGCCATTTTGGTTGCTCTGTCCTCGTGGATGCAATGTCATACACAAGGAAAAATGTGAACATGAGCTGAAACAATTACGATCCCACTAAAATCGCCTTGCATGTTTCTCTTAGGGCCAGGGATAGGGCGGTGCAGACGTTCTTTGTCTAAAGCTGCTTGACCTCTAGTTGATTGAAAGCAACATCTGGTCTCCAGGCTTCCAGCGGTGTTTCTCCTATCGAGAGGTAGCCAATTGCAGACAGATGTGACATTTCCTCAACACGCTGTGTTGACATCACTGACATACACCTTATTTGAACAATGGCAGCCAAGCTTCTCAACACCTTTAAATCCGAAGCACTTCCAGCCCAAGATGGCAGAAGAACTATTCTCTGCAAAGACTTTTCCACAGAGAGATGCAGAATGAGTCCAGATCCCATGCTGACCACCCCCCATATTTTTTCTGCTCCATATCCTGTCATTGAAGCTTCAAATTGCTCCCTTTCATACAATAAATGTGAGTCACAGAACACAGAACTAGTCATGAACAGGTATGTGGCCTACAAAAACCAATGAAAACATCTTAAATTTCAGCCACCCAAAAACCCCCAGATGGAGCAGTCTCTCTTACAGCTGCCACAGGGTGACTTCACTCTTAGTACAGTCCCCGAGCCTCTCCCTGATCTGTCCTACCTATCTTACTGTACCCTTACTGCCTTATAGCTCATAAGGGAGACAGGCAGATTCTATTACCTCCAACTTCCCAAAGAGGAAAAATTAGTCCAGAAAGGGAATGTAGCTGGCCGGACATCACTTAAGTAGTGTGTGACTAAATCCGGATTACAACTAGGGAACTGATTCTAATTCCTATGTTTATTCTAAGGGCTCAAAGAGAAAAGGCACACAGACACTCAAGAGTTACTAATGTGCCAAGAAACTGCTGCTATTATTATTATTATTATCAATTTATATTGTACGTATTATTAATCACAGCAACGTCAATCTCTATCATCTTTCCTCAGAAAAGTGTCCGAAATAGTTCTTACTTGGTGAATCACGCGAAATCAAGGACGTTGCTTAGATTTCTTTCTAGGTCATTTCTGCATTTTAACTTTCCTCATTTCCCACTTTTACCTATACATTGCATTTATTGAGAGCTTAGTAGATGCCAGGCGTTACATGAATTAATTCATTTGATTTTCCACATGAGATGGAAGTTAGCATTATCCTCGTTTTACAGACGAGGAAAATCATGCACACCTAGTAAGAAATAGAAACAGGATTTGAACTCAGACAGGTGCCAGAACCCATGCCAGGAGTCACTGGGCTGTACTCCCTCGAGGCACATGCTAAAAGTCTTCATGTTTATATGGTTAGATTTGGTAGTTGTTTAACTAATTGAAAACGTTACCTAACTTAGGAAGTTGTTCCAAAGAGGAATGTACACCTATGTTTATTCCATGCATTTATTTTAAGTTAAAAAATCAATTTTTAGTAACTCATTGTTCTCAAGTCTTTCAAAACCATGCAGCTTAGTTTTTCAAACTAAGTTTTCAAGTTATTTTTTTATAGGGGCCCTGTTGATCCACACAATTATAACACAACGATCATAAAAAGATTTTTCCAGGAAACACAACTGGCCCTTGATAAACATACAAATAAAGTTTGAGCATTCAGCAGACGATGGATTTCACTGACTATGTTTGCAAGAAAGAACAGAAAACATCAGTTAGACCAGTAAGTTGAGTAAACAAGGGTTATTTGATGTATAACCCTCTGTTGCATCTAATGCTAATATGCTATTAGACATGTTATTACGTGGCATATCTAAGTGGCACATCATATCTAAAATCTGTTATTTCTAAATGAAAATTATTAAAACAATGACTCATACAAGTGCCCTTAACTATTGGTTTACATAGGAAACGTTACATTAATTCAGCCAAGAAGTAGATCAAAGGAACAGCACAAGAGGTTTAGGAACTGGCTAGCTACAGAAAGAGAAGAAAGGAGACAAAAATTTCTGAGTTTTCATGTCTGGGTGCCTGGAAAAATGAACTACAGAATGGGGCTAAGAACATGTGATAAGGCTACAATGGGATTGTCAGACTATGTAATGCATGTTATTAAGAAGTTAGCAGAGGGGCGCCTGGGTGGCTCAGTCAGTTAAGTGCCAGACTTCAGCTCAGGTCATGATCTCACAGTTTGTGGGTTGGAGCCCCGCATCGGGCTCTGTGCTGACAGCGTGGAGCCTGGAGCCTGCTTCAGATTCTGTGTCTCCCTCTCTCTCTCCGTCCCTCCCCCACTCGCGCTCTGTCTCTCTCTCTCAAAAATAAATAAACGTTAAAAAAATTTAAAAAGAACTTAACGAAATATCTAAGAGTAAATATTTATCAGGGCATTGGAATTGAGTATTGAATCTTGAGACCAAAGTCAAGGATGGAAAGCCTTGCTGGAACTAAAACTTTGGGTAAGTTCTCCAAAGAAAAGAGAAGAGAGGGGCACCTGGGTGGCTCAGTCAGTTAAGCATCCAACTCTTGATTTGGGCCCACATCATGACCTCATGGTCATGAGATCCATTGCCCTGTTGGGCTCCACGCTGGGTGTGGAGGCTGCTTAAGATTTTCTCTTCCTTAGGGTGCCTGGGAGGCTCAGTCGGTTAAGCATCTGACTCTTGATATCAGCTCAGGGTTTGATCTCACAGTTCTTGAGATGGAGCCCTACATCAGGCTCTGTGCTGAGAGAGCGGAGCCTGCTTAGAATTCTCTCTCCCTCTCTCGCTCTGCCCCTTCCCCTGTTCTCTCTCTCTCTCAAAATGAATAAACATTTTTTTAAAATTCTCTCTCCCTCTTCCTCTGTCCCTCCCCTGCTTGCACGCATGCACTTTCTCTCTCTCAAAAAAAAAAAAAAAAAAAAGGAGAGAGACAGAGACAGAGGAGAAAAGAGAGAACAGATTTTTGAAACAACAGCAGAATCATCACATAGCATCAACAAGTATAAGTTTGAGGTCTGGAGGAATGCAGTGGAGGGGTGTTCCCCCACTTCCTCCTCAAGGCAGTCAGCTCTCCTTCAAGAACCTTCAATACAAAATGATGCCATCTTCTTTGAATAGTTTTAATGCCAAGCTAACTCTAGAAAAGTCCTTGTTCTTTCTTCTCTAGAATCTTCCTTCTATGATAACTCCAAGACTTTGAGGAATGCCTATTCAACCCAAGGGATCCATTTTGGGTAGTAGTATTTGAGAAAAGAATGCTAAACAACAACAACAAAACTGCTTTGCCATCCAAGAATTCCAATTATCTCTAAACTTCACAGGGATAGACTTAAAGAGTTCATGTATGAAGAAGAATCCAGCTTGCCTAATAGTAGAGGCAAGAAGACAAGACAAATTGGTGTCAAAGGGATTGAAAAGAGACAAGTGCCGAAGGATACAGGTGCCTTATAGTGTTGCCATTGTACATGGCCAACTGGCCTCCACAGGTGATGAACTATGGGTGCGTTCATGCATTGACAGTGAAACCTGTTAACCCAGAAAGCTGGTCCATCCCTTTCTAGAAAAGAGACATGCTTTTAGTCCAAGGGTCTCTGCAAGGTCCTGCAGTAGCATTCCCTGCCCCCAGGAGCAGAAAAACAATCACCCTTCCCAGCAGTTACACACCATACCCAAGTCCCCTTCTTCCCCTTGGCCTTGTGTTCCACTGTTTCTATGTTTTAATCATGTGCTCGCACCTACACACACTCTCAGCTGGGTCCTTCTGCTAGGCTATATGCCCCACCTCCACACCCAAGCCCTAGAGCAGAGCAAGTCCCCTGCATCTCAGTCCCCAAGTTAACTTCAATTCCTGCCTCCGAATGAGGGATTTGCCTTCAGACAAACAACCCATTCTCAGTTTTCTTATTTCCAGCTGCCTGTGCTTCTGGCTAGAGAACAGTAGATCTGATAGCTCACTGGGAATATGTTGAGCGTGTTACCCTTCCCCCTAAAACATTATTGTGGTTCAGTACCATGCATCAAAACTTTGGACAGATAAGAGAAAACAGCCAAACAAATTAATATTTAATGGTGGAATCATACACTCTATTTTTTCATAGAGATTTTCCTAGAAAACCTCAAGCCTATTTCTTCATAGAGATCTTCTCAGCAAAGCTCAAAGCCCTCCAGTTAGCTGGTCATCTGTTGTTTACTCCAGCCTTTTTTGTTCTTGCTCTGCACTTTTCAATTTTTGCACTTCTGCTAAGTGAGAAGCCTAACAGGATTCCAGCACTGGAGTAAAGAAACCACATATGTTCCCCCAGAGGCTGCAACTTTGGCGGGACTCATTGACCATCCATAAATTCACTGACAGTCAATGTCCCTGAGATATCTCAGGGTCCCACAAATTGGTACTGCCTCTGAATCAGACATCATGTTTTCAGATTTTAAATTTTAGCACCATTTCTCCTTAGAAGTGTTACTTTTTTTGGTAGGTAGTCACTTAAAAAGATCACGACTTTCATTTTAAAATAATATTTTTCACTATACTCATTTTGGAAAATTAGGAAGCAATTAAAAATAATTTAAAATCATTGACAACTTCACTCCTACTTGAAGTGGTTGCCATTAACATCTAGCTATATTCACTTAATGGGTTTTCTCCCGCTAGTTTTTATTTAACCATTTTTTCACATAGTTGTGATCATGTTTCAATGATACATATGACTTCTTTGACATACATTTCATTGGAAACACTTCCCACCCTGTTAGAAAATTACCAACACTATTTTGGTGGTGGCATGATATTCCTGTATGAAGATTTGTCATTGTGTGTATACCACTCCCATTGTGTGTATACCATTTGTCATTGTGTGTATACCACTTACATAAGACATATGTAAGACACTCAGAGAGTTTCAGTTTCTTATATATATCACTGTCATTACCAACTTGGAGATAAATGTTCAGTCACACTCGCTAGCTGCTTGATTTCAGGCAAGTTACTAGAACTATGTGTAAGTCATCTGTTCCTTCATCTATAAAATGGGGACAACAATACTCTTCAATCTAGGGTGGCTTAGAGGATAAAGCTCCTATATGCAAAGTTTTTAGAATAATTCTAGAACCCAGTATGCAACATAAAAGTTTTGATGCAGAAATAAGTAAATTTCAGCTCTTATTATTTGGAGAGGCCAATTGAACACAAGTCATCAGGAAGTGTTCTCAACCTTGTGCTAGGAGTGATGAGGAAGAAAAGGAGATAAACTCTCAAAAGCTTATGTCTTTCTTCTCACGTCTAGTGAAGCATTTGATGATTCTACACAGAGCACATAACCGGTGACATTTCTACACCCAAACACAAAATGTACACATGAATTAATCTCTTCAGAAAGAGACGTTCTTCCCTGTACAAAGCAATAGCTAAATAACTGGATGATTAGTGTCTATAATGAGAGGATAAAATTTTACCCTTTAGGTCTTTATAGAAAAATTCTTGTCTATTCCCAAAACATTTTTTTCCCACTGAGGATTTTATAAGCTTTTATTATTTTGTTTTATATATGCTTACGAGTTATGTTATATATGTCTTGGTTGAAAAAATATACATTTTTTAAATAGGCAAAAAAAACCCACCTAAAATCTGGTGAGGTATAAGTAAACACAAATATCATTTTGGGGTACTATCTTTTCAGTGTATATTCAAACTCCTTTCCCATTTGTGCCTGACAAATATGGTTTCTATTCAATACTACATTCACTTAGAAATATAGTTTCCTTCTCAATATTATAGCATTTTTTCTTACCCTAATGTAAGTGTCTTTCCATATAGATAAATGCACATCTATACTATTTTGTGAAAATCCATTTTATGAGTGCACCATAACTGACTTAAGAGAACCCCAGTTATTGCACAGTTATAAACTTTTTGCTATTACAAACAAGACTGTAATAAACATCTTGAGATAATATCTTTGTATACTTATCCAGTTCTTTCCTTTAGGATAAACTCCTCAAAACAGAATTGTTGATCCAATCATATGTATATTTCAAGACTTTTGCCAAATTGCTACCCAGGGTATAAACTCCCACCAGCAGAGTTTGAGAGTGACTGGGGTTTTTTTTGTTGTTGTTTGTTTTGTTTTGTTTTGTTTTGTTTTGTTTTGTTTTTTGCATCTTTGTCAACACTGAGAGGTTTCATTGCAATTTTCGCCAATGTGATAACTAAAATGAAGTATTTCATAAATATATTTGCATTTCTCTGATTGCTAATAAAGTTTAAGCTTCTAAAACATATTTTATTTGCAAAAAGTTTATCAGATAGAGAGTCTGGGAGTAAGGGGTTAAGACTCACTGTAGTAGTTCTTAAAGTTATTTGTGTTTATGGACCTCTCGGGATCTGATCAAAACTGTTGGGTGGGGCACACACACTGACAAAATGCTGTACATAATTTCATTAGTCTCCTCTAATCTATCTATATAGACTTAACAATGTCCGCAGAGGTGTCTGCCTTAAATTGGTATTAAATGAGAAACCACAAATTCATCATGCTTCCACCCTACTTCACTGACACGTGTCCAGCCAGCTTCTGTTTTCAAGTAGCAGTATACAGAATTAGAACTAATGCTACCAACACCTTCTGAAGCCAAGCTATATTTAAACGAAGTCTCAACAGTAAGCAAACTGGAAATCTCCAGTTCTGGTAATGGATGGTTTCGGTAGATGAACCATTTTTCTTCAAGGCATTGGAGGCTGTGAGGTCCAAGAGGGGAGTTCAGGACACCAGCAAAGGAGCACTGAGGTTGAGTCATTAATCCATGGAGAAGTCACATACAGCTCCAAGAGCTATTAGGCCTTAAAAATTTTATAAAGCTTGTGGGAGGGAAACGAGTACAGGTGATCTCCTCTGAGAAAAGCTGCTGTAAAATAGCCAATCTCAAAGAACTGCATTAGGGGATAATCATTTAACTCTTCTTTGAGATTTTTCCTTTGACAATAGGCTTTATTATAGGTCTCCTCTAAACAGTACCTAAGAGCATTTAAAAATAATTCCATCTTCAAAAATGTGATTTACCACCCACTTATTGTGTAAAATGTCTTGTTCTTCTGATCCTAAAGATGTTCTATGCCAATAAACTATTTTAATGCATCATCTGTGTCTCCTTGGGACACCACAATGCTTGATAGATAGCAAGAGTAATCCACTGTGGTATTACAGAGGCTGTACTCAGAAGGATAATCAATAGATGGGTGTCAACCTGAGGAACAGAGGGGGAGCATCACTAGTGGATTTCTTCTTGACTTTGACTTGAGAATATTGGTATTCCATGTTTCTGCCAGTGATCTGCATGATGGAATAGTTAGCACAGCATCAAGCTTTGCAGGTGACACAAATCTAGAGTGGCTGGCATTTTGCATTGGAAGATTAAATGTCCCTGTGTATTTGAAGAGTGTTCAGAAATAAAGAGAATCGAACGTGAAAAGGATAAGTGAAGGAGAATTTCACCAGAGAGAAGCAATGTGAGTAACCGACAGAAGAAACACAAAGGTGAAAGGCCCTACGTGTCTTGAAAAAGCACAGCAAACACAAGCATCAAGAATCAGATTGAAAGATATGATGACCTCACACCAACAACTGTGTTTCAATTTTTAAAATATACCATTCATTTATTAATTCAATAATATTTATTAAGTATCTGGAGTGCCTGGGTAGCTTAGTGGGTTAACTGTCCAACTCTTGATCTCAACTCAGGTCTTGAACTCAGGGTTGTGAATTCAAGCCCCATGCTGGGCTCCACACTGGGTGTGAAACCTACTTTAAGCCAAAAAAAAAAAAAAAAAAAAAAAAATATATATATATATATATATATATATATATATATACACATATATATGTATATATATATGTGTATATATATCAAGTATCTCCTCTCTCTCTCTCTCTCTCTCTCTCTCTATATATATATATATATATATGTATGTATGTATATCTCAAGTATCTACTCTGTGCCAGCTCCTATGATGCTGCAATACCTAAATTTAGGCACCATTATCCTGTCTTTCCAACAGATCGTTTTTAATTATGGGATATATTTTCCTAGGAGTGAAAATCCAGAAAGTGTCTTCTCATTTTGGAGGAAGCATGAAGATTTTGGAAGATGGTTGAGGGAGAATCACAGAACAGAGCTTAAAAGGTAAGACCACTGGGCGCCCGGGTGGCTCAGTCGGTTGAGCATCCAACTTCGGCTCAGGTCATGACCTCACAGTTCGCGAGTTTGAGCCCCACATTTAAAAAAATTATAAATTATAATTTAAAAAATTATAAACATTTAAAAAAATTATAAATAAATAAACAAACAAACAAATAAATAAATGGTAAGACCTCAATTGAAAAGACAAAGAAACGGGGGGTTTTCAGCCTCAAGAGTGATGTAATGGAGGTAACCAGCTACTTTCCATTGACTTAGAGTAGGAATTCTTTAAATTGGGTCTAACTACTGCATAGTGGTATAAATAAAGACAATGCTGGGGATAGCCACAGTTAAAATAGGATTTAGATGTATAGTATGGGAATCTCCTTTGTAAAACTCTGAAAATGCAATAATCCCTTTTGGCCAGGGCCCCCACTGAATGAAGGATATGGTTCGTGGCCTCCCATATCCCTTCTAATTGATTCTGTCTGGAAGAGCTCTAATTCATGAATGCTTTTCAGACTCTCAAATTGGAAATTAGCCCATCACCTGGAAAAGAGTAAACATTTTTTGGACTTATTCAACTCTTAGGCATTTATCTCCTTATTGAATTATAGTTTATCTCAGCCACTGCCTTTGTGGTCCTAAAATTCTAATTGATATGTGGGAAAGGGGATCCTGAATTGAAGTATTACAATTGTTGCATTTTCTAATTTATGGATATTTCCCATTATATAGATACAACTTCATTGTGTAACTTCTCTTCTTCATCTTTCCTACCTATTTATTTCTGGTAAGTATTTTCTTTAAAAAAATTTTTTTTTAATGTTTTTATTTATTTTTGAGACAGAGCGTGAGTGGGAGAGGGGCAGAGAGAGAGGGAGACACAGATTCCAAAGCAGGCTCCAGGCTCTGAGCTGTCAGCACAGAGCCCGACGTGGGGCTCAAAGTTGTGAACTGTGAGATCATGACCTCAGCTGAAGTCAGACACCTAACCGACTGAGCCACCCAGGCACCCCTCTGGTAGTTATTTTCTAATTTGAAAGCAATATATATTCACTAAGTATTTATACATATATTTAGAGAATCTAGGGAACTCAGGTCAGCAAAAGAAAAAAAGTAAAAATTGCCCTGAACCCTACTGCTCAAAGATATCCACGACTCACATTTGCATGTCACCCGGCCCACGGTTTGAGTATGTATGCTTTCCCCCTGCGACACACACTTTCACACGTAGGACGTTCCCATGAGCTTACCTAGATTCAGACAGCTGAGCTGCAACATACAAAACAAACCAAAACAGAACAAAATAGCCTTTGATTTACTCACAATTCCCATAGTCACTGCATCCATTTCTCGAACTTGTGGCAGGGCAACAACATAAGATAGTGGGTGGAAATGTAGCATCGTGGTTGTGAGCCTGGCGTATGCTTCCTGAGTTCCAATCTGCCCTGTTGGCTGGTGCGATCTTGACCAGGACAGTTCACGTCTAAGTCCGTTTCCTTATCATAAGAAGAGCTGATGAGATCGCCCACCTCGGGAGCTCAATGGGAGAATTACATGAATATTCATTAAGCAGGCCCAATAGGACACCTGCCACACAGAAGGGGGGAGAGTTGGTACTTACTGCTATTGTTATCGTTGTTGTTGTTGTTATCACAGCATCCATGTGAGAACCACTGTTGTGCATGTGTATGTACGTAGCCTCCCTTTTTTGGAAGTTAAATTATACTGATCTTCTGTCCATATTAATAAATGCTATTCTAATCCATAACTTGTACATGTCTGCAGAATAGTCCACTATTTGCATTTATTACCATTCTTGAACAATTCCCGATATAAGAACATTTAGGTTTCTTGCAACTTTTCAATTGTTGTAACTAGTGACATGAAACCAAAGGATTGTGGAGTTTGCAAAAGTTCTAAGCGCTGGACCCGTGTTGCTGAGATGCCCTCTGGAAAGTCTGGGTCACCTGACAGTCCCCCCAGCAGTATACATGCCTCTCACTACTGAAAGCCCTGTGTACCTGCACTTAAGCCTCAGGATGATAATGAAAACTTCAGCTCTTCCTCTGTTTATTAACATCCACCTGGCTGGTATTGCAAACTCAAGATTCACAACTCTGATAGACACCTTCTGACTTCCCGCTTCCCAGTATTAACAACTCCTTCAGTGTGAATGCCTAATATATATCTGGTAATTTGCTCTTTCCACTCTCCTGCCTTCTGTACCGAACAAATTGCAAAATCCTGGGAATTTTCCACCTTGCTGCTATATTAATCCAGTCATGCCCATCTGCCCTTAAACTCCTCCGGAGTGTCTATACTAGCTGTGGAATAAAGCCTAGACTGCTTAACCCAGCATTTAACATCGTTCAGAGTCTGTCCATATCTTGCCTTTCCAGGGCTCTGGTCCCCCTGCTCCTTCTTGACCCAAAGAAAACTTTGCCCCTACCAAGCCTTAAGTATCTTTCTATCTAGAGCAGTATCCACCCGTGTGGTGGTTAGCTTATATGGCTCCTTTGTTTATACGATCTCCTTGGGATACTCTTTCCTCTCTCTGTTTTTCAAGATTCATTTCAGTGTCGTTTTCTGCATGAACCATCCCTTAGCTCCTAGCCCCAAACATCTCTTTCCTGTAAACTCTCGTATTTTCCCACTTGTTTGGAGAAGTGTGGTAGACCATATAACGATCCCCCCCCACCAAAAGACATCCTCATTCTTCTTCCCATATTCTCTGAATATGTCATATGATGTGGCAAGGGGGAATTAAGTTTGCAGATGAAACTCTGGTTGCTAATCAGCTGACTTTAAAATAAGGAGAGTATCCTGGATTATCTGGTGGGCTGAAGGTAATCCCAAGAGACTTTAAATGCTGAAGAGGGAAGAAGTCAGTGTCAGAGCAAAGCAATGTGAGAAAAACTTGATTGGCCATTGCTGGCTTTGAAGCTGGAAGGAGACCGCTAGCCAAGGACTGAATGTAGGTAGCCTCTGAAAGCTGGAAAGGAAAGGAAACAGATTCTCCCCTTGAGCCTCCAGAAAGGAATGCACCTTTGCTGACATCTTGATTTTAGCTCAGTGAGACCCATTTTGGACTTGTGGCCTCCAGAAATGTAAGATAATAAATTTGTGTTGTTTTAAGACATTAAGTGTGTGGTAATTTGCTCTAGCTGCAATAAAAAACTAATACAAGAGGCATGACAGTGTGGTGGAAAGAGTTTAGGTTTGGGGTAAATACACCTAGATCTGTATCCCAGGTCTACCACTGACTAACAATGGGATGCTGGACACTGTTGTACCTAAGGGTTTTTTTTAATCCATAAAATGTAGGGAAATATGTTTACATCATGGGGTTCTTGTAAGAATTAAATTATATTTTTTTTTGTTTGTTTTTAAAGACCAAGATAATGAGTCTGGCACATAATAGACACTCACTAAATCTTTAACAATCAGTCCCTCTATTGCTTCGCTACGGCCTTTAACATATTCATTCTTTAGTCATTGCTATCTGAGAACTTGTCTTATCTTTGCCCGTATATTGAGGGTTGCGAATGTGGATATTTTTTACTTTTTTAAACCAGGTTTTAAACACATAGTAAGCCAGGCAAAGGGAAGGAAGGAAGGAAAGAGGAAAAGAAAGGGAAGGAAGAAACAAACTTGAATAAACTTATCCACTTTCAGGCAGTATTTTTTATTGTATCATTCTAAAATACTCTGCAAATCTGAGTATAACAGAAAAAAATGTTTCATAATATTCTTTCCAGGAGAAGAGAAATAAAAGTAAATATGTTTTGTTGTGTAGTATAATTAAATTTTAGCTTTTTATGAATGTTCTCCATCAATCAACGATACATTTCCAACTTGTAAATAGCTTATGATGATGAAAACAAACAGCAAAAACAGGCCACAAATTGATACAAATAATTTTCTCTCTAAGGTGTTGATTGAACAAAATGGAACCTCATTGAGATCCAATTAAGAAGAACTCACCAGGAAGCCATAAATGACCCAATGTATCTTATGGGTTTGCAAAAATAGCTCACAGAGTGAAAGAAACTGTTGTTGCTTTCATGTTTGCTCAAAGTACTGTTTTAAAAATTATCTTAGAAATCAGTTGCATATTAACATAAAGGAAGGAAAGATGAAGTAAGGAAAGAGGGTAACATTTCATTTGCTCTGCTCTATCCCAAGACCGTGCTGAGTGCTTTCACATGCATCTCATTTAATTAAGAAAGTTTGAGGTTTCAGTCTGTGGACTCCTAAGTAATCCACTGGGTTGTAAATGAAGGGTCATGAGAACGTGCTCACAATGAACTGGCCTCACAACGATGAAATAGAGACTCAAGCCCCGAGTGAAGGGAATTCAGCTCTTGTTGAATTAATGAAATATTTTTAGCCCAGCAGGATTGGTTTTTTAATCTTTTATTCTGGAATGCATCAAACTCAATTTCCTGAGGTGTAACCTTCCAGCTTAATTTTCAAGGAAACAAGTTAGAAAAAAAAAAATGGTAGCTTCCCTTTTGAAAAAGAAACAGATCAGCCCTGACCAACCAGGATGCGCGGTGCACTTTGAAAGTGGCAGGTGTGGTTCCTCTTCCCCCACCTGATTTCTCACAGGCACAGAGACAACTTGTTTACCATCATCACCAAGCATCCATTGGGCCTCTGGTGGAATGGAGAGTTAGGCAAACAGAATTCCACAGACACAGATCTCTGTCCTCGTCACCTCCTTAAATCAGGCAAAATTAGCTCTCTTTGACCGCAGGTTTTCCAAGGATTCTGCCGGTGCCTGGTACAGCAGCTTGTTACTCTGAGAAAACTGTGCTCAAATCACAAATCAGGGGAACAGATTGTCAGGCTGCCAAAAACGTATCATTCTGTGCTTTGTTGTTGTTGTTAAGTATTGTGCCTAAGCAAAAACTGTTTTCTGGAATGTGGGTTTAATAAAACTAACTACCAAGAATGTCTTTTTTCTCTTATTTCATGTTTAATCTCAGTACAAAAATAAGCAACTTGATGCAATGGCTAGAACTGGCCTTTCAGGAAGAAAAGTTACCAATCATCTCCCCATGACTTCATACGAGTGCCAATGTACAGATTTCAGTATTATTTATTCAGCCCCAATTGCTCACTACTGGCCACCTTGCCATTCAGCATCTCGTTTAGGACTCAAAATAATCCTAACAAGTAATTACTCTTATTGCCTTTATAGACGAAGACATCAAGACGTAGAAAGGCTACGAAACACACCCAGACACACAGCTGGTTGGGGCTGGTCATGATTGGAAGTAGTCCTTCTGATTTAAGTCCTTTGCTCTTCCGCCATCATTTAATGCTTCCTTACATCTGCTTTATCTGCAGATAAAATGTGCTGATTCTGTGACTGAAACCCTACCGGACTCACTTAGAGCTAATTTTAACAGAATGAGACCAAGCTCATCTCCAAAACACTCCTTGAGTAGACTGAAAATTCCAAGCAGTTGGACCTAGTAAAGATAAAAGTTATTAATTTGTCACATCCCTGTATGGATACATGTGCTAATAGTAATTCTCTTTTCTTGTTGAAGTCACTCAAAGGGGGAAAAAAAGCATCCAGTAGAATGAAGAAGAAACCAACTAATGGAAACATATTATATGTTCATTTCCTTAGTGTTTTACCTTGGGTAGAGAAATTACCAATTGTTTCTGTACTGTAGAGAGTGTGTAATATTGGTGAAACACATTAAAAGCTTTGGGGATTCTGGCCCCAGCATTTATTTGCTGTGAGAATCAGGCAAGTTATGCAGTCTCATAAGATCTCAGTTTCCTCATCTCTAAAATGTTAGTTTTAACATCTCTAAATGTTAGCTCCTATAGTCATTTGAAGCATGAATGATAGATCGTAGAAGTTTAGCACAAGTGTAGGACAAATGGTAAGCACTAAAAAAATAGTCACAAAAATCTTATTTTTGGGCTTTTTGTCTCCAGAATGTGCACAGAAAATACTAAACTCGGACTCCTATCAACTGGGTATTCAATCACTGCAGCATCATTCCCTGATTTCAACAAATTATTCACAGGCAAAGAAATTCCAATGAAAATTACAATCAATATTGAACACTTGCTGTCTTTCCAAAGAGTGTTAAGGGGGAAGGAGCCACAACAGCTCCCTGTCATCCTGGGGTCCACTTCAACTTCGACTTCCATCTTTATGGAAGGTAATCAATGGAAAAGTTTTGTGGGATTCTTCCCCCATGGCAAAACAGAAAGAGGAATTTCCATGGAAATGGGTTTTCTGGCATTTCTACCATAAGAAAATGACATCTGAGATTTTTTATATTCCAGATAGAAAATTCCATGATAAATGGAAATTAGAAAGTGAGGATTTCTTGATTCTATCCCTGAATCCCAATTTCACAGTACTAGCCACTACGCCATATGACATCTCACTTAGTTCTCTCAGGCATGTTCCCATTGCTCCAGCACCGCGACAAATAAAGAAATGCCAACAGTGCAGCACCCGCCGTCTCCACATGCTCATTAGGACCTGTGAACAGGAATCTAGAAATAATGAAAAATGCCGATGCTAGGTTTGGGGCTTAGGTGATCAGGATTTCCAGGCTTCCACCCTCAAAGTAACATTCTCTTGCTGCTAGGGCATGAGAAAATCCAGTCCAAACAGCGTATTCACAAAGGCAGAGGGCACGCAAACCACGTCTGCTACACTCAGATGGCTTCACCACTCCCCTGAAAAGGAAACACACCTACAGTCCAGAAATCTCAGTCCAAGAATGGTTTTCCACATTTCCTATGGGAATCCAGAGGAAGTTTCTTTACAAAACTCATATTATTTTTGCTAAATCCGGGGAAATTTGGCATGTCATCTGATAGGGATTAAAGGTAAGCCGCCTAGCACTACATACGCTGAATGCTTTTATTCCCTGGCAGAATTTTTGTGTTAATGATTCTAGGAGCTCCACTTCGTGGAGTTTCCCTGCTTCTTCTAAGACTGTTCATCACCAGGCCACCAAAGAGCAAACACTTCGATGATGCCGCAGATCAACATAACCGCCATGTTTTGTGGGACTCTCTACCGGGAAGTATATTTTGGAGTAAGAACGTCTACCAACAGACCAGGAAAAACAGACAGTGAACTTATCTTCCTTTATAACACATTACATAAGCACAAAAGGTATTTCATTAACCAAAACTCCCTGTGCTGTTCCTTTTAAGGTTCTCTAGAGCCAGACAGTCTGCTTTTTCATTCTTGGGTCTTACCTAATAATTCCACATCCCAAGTGCTCTTGATGGCAAAGAATGCATTTTCCTATGACCAGTTTGGGAGTGAATCATATTAGCCAAGTCTCTACTGATTCGGACTAGGGAAACCTTCCATGTGGCCCAGAAAAAAAAAAAAAAAAAAAACTATGCTTCTGGAAAATTGATAAACAGCAAAATTCAATCATAGAGTTTCCACAATGTTTTCATATCTTGATTACCTATACACATATAACATATATATGTGATATATAGATAATATTCCTACATCATAATCTCAAGTAGAGAGAAAAAGGGGGAGAGAAAGGGAGGGAAGGAGGAAGGGAAGGAAGAAGGAACGGAGAAAATTTAAATGTTTAAATGATGGTACAAACATACATTCAAATCAGGATGTCTGGGCAGTTCAGTTGGTTAAGCACCCAACTCTGGATTTTGGCTCAGGTCACGATCTCATCATTCATGAATTTGGGCCACACATCAGGCTCTGCACTGACAGCATGGAGCCTGGTTGGAATTCTCTTTCTCCCTCTCTCTATGCCCCTCTCCCAATTTGTGCATTCTCTCTCTCTCTCTCTCTCTCAAGATAAACATTTTTTTAAAAAACATACTCAAATCTCAACTCAAATAACTAAGTATTCTGTGGTCACTGAATATATATTAAATTAATGAACGAGTAAATGGGTGAAAAGTTTCAAACTATGATCAGCAATATTAGTAGCAGTTGTAGAAGCCAAAATAATAACCAACACCCTTTTTTTTTAATAGAGAGAGAGAAAGAGAGCATGTGCACACACACGTGCATTGAGGAGGGACAGAGGGACAGGGAGGGAGAGAATCCTAAGCAGGCTCCACGCTCAGCATCGAGCCTAATGTGGGGCTTGATCCCACAACCCTGGGATCATGACCTGAGCCCTAATGAAGAGTTAGGCACTTAACCAACTGAGCTACCCAGGCACTTCTAACCAACACTTTTTTAGTGTGTGCATTAGCGAGGCACTCTTCCAAGCACCTTACATCTATTAACTCATTTAATCTCAGTAAGTCTAGGAGATTGAGTACTATTTTCATCTCTATTTTACAAATAAGAAAACTAAGAAACAGATTTTAAGTAATTTGCCCAGGACTACATGACCAGCGAGTAGCAGAGCCAGGATTTGGACCCCAGGCAGTCTAGTTCCAGAGCCCATGTTCCAACTCTAATTGACTAAAACAAAAGAATAAAAGCATTGGTGTGCCTGGGTGGCTCAGTCGATTGAACTTCTGACTTCTTCCCGGGTCATGATCTCACGGTCTGTGAGTTTCATCCCCATATTGGGCTCTGTGCTGACAGCTTAGAGCCTGGAGCCTGCTTCAGATTCTGTGTCTGCCTCTCTCTCCTTCTCCCTGACTCGCACTCTCTTTCTCAAAAATAATAAATAAACATTAAAAAATAGAAAAGAATAAAAGCATTGGAATTCCATACGTACAATAATTTTCCAAGGGTGATGTAATCTATGATCAATACTTTTACTTCAATAGCATTCAAATTCTTTTGACCTAACTGTTCTGCCATATGCATTCTTGGTTTCATGCCAAGGCAGTTTCCCTTTGTGGATACAGGTTGTGCTTATTTTCATTTGGAAGAAGAGAAGAAGACAAACAAACAAACAAACAAAACCTTGAGTCTCCACATTTACTGAAATATAAGCCTGAATTCCAGTCTAATTGGGCCAACTTAGGACACATTACTTAACCCTAGACCAAAACAGCCAGTAAGAGAGTGATACAAACTACGAGTCAAATGATCCATCTGTGACAGAATGACATTCGAGAGTCAACCAGATCATCCACTATAGTCTTTTGCTTTAGAAATGTCTCCTCTCTGGTTGAATACTCCAGAGAGACCAATTTTTATACTTTGCCTTCAGAATAATAAGCCATAATGACTTCATCATAAACTTTATGAATTAGAACATCTCTAGGTTAGCCTCCAGTTCTAGCATTCTATGATCTTATTAATTCATTCAATTTCCACTAACATTTCTCAGAGGGTAAAATATCCCTAGAGAAATATTTTTATACCAATAGTTTTCTAATAAAGTACAATTAATTTTGTATCATTTACTATATTGGTGACTTAGAAGGAAAAACATGATGAGATAAAGAGAAACATGAGGCATTGACTTTCCTCTCTTCTGCTGTCCTAGGAGCAGATATTTTCCATCATACCCTATGACTTACCCATTTTTTTTTCCATATGATAAGCGCAGGAATGGCCTACAGGCAGGCCTGATGTGTGGCCTGCTAACAGGTACTATGCCTGAAAAACTGATCTTTGATTCAGTTGGTCTTACGGAGAACACACAGGAAGTTTCCAGTTGTTTTGGACTATGAGCTGGCACTCAAGCAGGCTGAGTCTCCATATCATCAGCAAAGGATATGGGAATACAAGTGCACCCCAGTAACGGAAAGGGAGCATGCCTCACCAGTGTAAGTCTAAATCCATGCAGATGGTAAAAACAGCTGCTCTATACTCCTGCAGAGACCTAGGACCTGGGAAGCCTTCACCTGGGAGCACACCTGATTGTCTCCTGCTTTTGTAACAATCTTCAGTTTCCATATCCTTTGCCATTAAGGAAACATTGTATTCAATAACTGTGTCTATTGGCCTCTTATCATCAATCACATCACTGTCCCATGGAGACACTCATGCAGTTACACAGGAAATTGAACAACAGCGGTTTGAGAGTCAATCATTTTCTGTAGTTTCTTATGTATTGAACCTCCAAATGGATGAAAAGCTATTTTTCTGAGGTTTCCTATATGGTTCTGCTGGCATCCGGGAACACCCTGAAATGATTGAAGAGATTCACTTATATTAACTGTCCAATGGGTTGATGAGAATTCCTCTGCCTTGGCAGTCAGAGTAATTCTCTACTGAGTTGAATTCTTTAGAACCTACTCAAAAGAGTAGTTCACAGACCAGTAGCAGCCACTGATATCCAGTATCCACAGATCTATCCCAGACCTATTGATTCAGTATCTGAATTTTAGCAAGACCCTCAAGTGTCTCCTATGTACATTAAAGTTTGGGCACTTACACTGCTTTTAAGGACTGCCTTCTTTGGCTTACAACAATTAACTCCCTCCCGTTATGTCATTAAATAGGAAAAGCATGATAGGTCACACAAATATCCACTTATAAAAACCCTGCCCTGAGGGACACCTCAGTGGCTGAGTCGGTTAAGCATCTGACTCTGGATTTTGGCTCAGGTAGTGATCTCATGGTACGTGGGTTCAGCCCCATGTCGGGCTTCAAGCCAACAGTACAGAACCTGTTTGGGATTCTCTCTCTTTCTCTCTCTCTCTCTCTCTCTCTCTTTCTCTCTTTGCCCCTTCCCAACTCTTTCTCGCTCTCCCTCTCTCTCTCAAAATAAATAAATAAACTTAAAAAAAAAAAATCCATCCCTGGGGGAACTGTATCTTCAGAATAATGTAGTGAATGAGACAGATATACACAAATGATAAACCCCATAAGATCATGTGGTACCTCTAGGATTCTAGGTATTTCCACCTTAGAAACCATTGACGTAATTATTATATGAACAACAAATTACCAGAACTCAAGTCTAAAATGTTTTCTTAAAAAACTACGTGAAAAACAAGGTAATCTAACCAATTTAAATGGAACTGTTTCCTTGAAGTACAGATACTTCAGAAGATATCACTGCCATTCTCAAACTTGTGAAGTCTGGTCACTTGTGAAGTCTAGATGGGACAAACTGTCTATAAAAGACAAAAAACAGAAAAAAAAAAACATAAAAAGATGTGACCAGTAGGCAAATTTCAGCTTCATTTACAGAAGTCCTTGATAGTAAGAACTATCCATGGTATTGAATATGCAGCTCTGAACATTGTTATCTAGACTGCATTGAGAATAAAATCCAGCTTTTGACCATGGCCTACATGTCAAGCTTCTGCATCTCCAACTATTCTGCCTCCTTGTTCACTGTATTTGCCTTCCATCACCCTAGCTCTGTTCTTTCTCTAAACAATTTCCTTTGGTAATTGGGATCAACTATGCCAGCCAGTAGGATATTCCATTCTTTGTTAAAATGGCCAGCTTCAACACTTAACTCAGTGAAACAAATGCTATATCCCCATGTGGAAGCATTCCTCTCTTGAGAATAAAAGCCATCAAACTTGCAGATTTCAACATTCTAAGGATGGAAAGTTAAAATTCTTCAAGAAGGTTATCAAGAATAATAGTGAGAAGAACCATTCCTGCCATATATTGATCACTGATTCTAAACTCTAAGACCAGAACCCCAATGTGTTGTCCCTCAGTGGAAAATTAACTCTATCTTCAATTGGTCATTCTACCATTCTATCGGGCCAGTTGCTTCTGGGTAATGGAGTATGTGATAAGTCTTTGCGAATGGAGCTAATATCCTCTTTTCCTACCAGAATGGACCTCACTCCACAGCGGACTAGGCCCATGTGGCCGAGTACCTCTATTCCACTTATACCTTTGGCAACTGGAGAAATAATCACAGCAGGGCTCTTGACCCACTTGGCCAATTATGAAATACACTTGGGGCAAAATTTCGTTTATTCCTTGAAACCACAAACCTTCAATTGACTCATGGGCCATTAAATTGTTTTGGGTTTCCAGGAATTAGCATTGATTCAGAAACAGTGTCTTAAGAACCTGTTGTCTGAGTATTTCCCTTTCTCTTTATTTCCCTCTCTCCTTCCCCTTTCCCATAGTCACTCTGGTAAGTAGAAGAATTAAGTGAGTATTTGAGAACAATAATACAGACTTACCAAACTCTCTTGTCTCCTTTATTTTTATTTATAGCACTCATCAGTACCTGAAATTACATCTGTATTTATTTGATTATTTGGTTATTGTTTATCTTATTCCTGATTAAAATATAAGCTCCATGAGGACTGAATATTGTATTCATCACTGTATCCCCAGAGCTTAGAGCAGTGGCTGGTGCTTAATCAGTACTTAATAAATATTTGTTTAATGAATGAACATCTCTGGAAGGCAGTTTGGCCATGCGTATCGAAAGCTTTAAAAATATGTAAAGCCTATGGCCTAGAAATTTAACCTCTGGAAATTTATCCTTAAAAAATACTTAGATATAAATAACATGGAGTATTTAAAGAACCAGTTGTTTAAAGTATAAAATTTGAAGGAAAAAAAAGGAAATAACCTAAACATAAAATTGGAGATTATTCATTCACTCACTCAACAAATACTTCAACTAATACTTACTAAATACCGGGTATGAAGCTAAGTGAAAAGGACCCAATAGTTAACAAGACCAACACGACCCTCCAAGAAGCCCAAACAGATAGATATCAAGAGACTATTTTATTTTTTTATTTTTGTAATGAAGCAAACAATTGAATGTGAACTTATAGATACTCCACTAATAATAGCAATAATAATGAGGATACTTTACATTTGCATAGCACTTCTAACTTTTCAAAGTAATTCTCCAGCCATTATATTTCTTAAAATTAGGTCATATTAAACTGCACTTGAACTTCATTATTAGATCTTTTCTGCGAAGAGAGTTGAGAGATTGTTGGCCTTTTTACATTAATTATGGACATATAAGGTGAATTAATCAAATTCCACTGTATTTGCTATTAGGGGCAATTGTGGGGGGGGGGGGAAAGCCATTCTCTGCAGGGTCTGGAGTCGGATGCAGCAGAGAAGATTATGCAGAAACAAAAGTTCTTAAAATGATTTTAGTTTTAAATAAACCCTAAACCCATTGTCTTGATGAAGCATCATTAATAGCCTGCAAGAATACCACTATTTTGTAGAATCAAGTTAATTAGCAAAGGTCAATTTATAGTGAAGCTTCAGGGGGCCTCACTAGCATAGGCCCAGCCAAGGCTCTAGGAGGAGATTCAATAAAGTATTCCATGGCCATATATTTTTGTAAAATTGACCCCCCCAAAATTTACCTCCATAAGTTTAGACTCTTTCCATCAAACTTTCCCTCTTTCACATTTTTTCTTTTGTCAGGTCATGCTACAGTGGCCACGGGGAGGCCTCTCCATGGGGTATGCAGGGTCCCAGGCAAATATTTTTGTGGGGCCCTTGTCTATCTAAACAATTTTGTTAAAACACATTATAAAATCCATGGGTGTATGTGAGATATAGTTAGCAATTAGAGCAAGGATTGGTGGGGCCAATACAGAGCCCCACACCTGAAGCTCAAGCTTAATAGTTAACAATGGACCATCAGAAGCAAAGAGCTCCAAACTCATCCTGTGTCATATGTGAATGACAGTTACCTTAAGTCAGTCTGTTGACAGTTCGCTGATGTCCCCTATCATAAGATGCTACATAACAAATGCCACACTGGTTAGTGAGTGAAACCCACTCACCAAGTGACTCTGAAACTGCATCTCACAGATCTCTGGGGAATCTCATCAACCCTGTATCTGAGGAGGATGGTTAGAGAGCATCCTAAGCGTTCGAATGAGGACCGATGAGGACCCATGCAGGCCGAAGTCCCATGGCAGGATGCCCTGTCCCAATGGTGTTACCAGTCCCAGCCAATTTCAGGACCCAGAGAGAAACTTAGACAAATTTGTGCCTTGAGGCACAGAGTCCAGGGTAGAGGCTTTGCTCCCTGGAGTTTAAGTGTAATACTGATCACAGGCATTTTAAATATGTAGTTAAGTGGATATTGATTTAAATGATATATTTAGAAAGTTTAATGAAATATATTTATTTGGCTTGCCATTGTTTCCAGGTATAATTAAATTATTGCTAGCCATCCCAATGCAGAAATAGCTTCCAGGAAATACTACTGCCACTCTTAGTCACTGTGCCATCTCACCCAGCATCATGATGCAAAGGTCAAAGCCAGAGGTGGGTCATGATGTGACCCTTGGCCAGAGAAATATAGGTAGCAGGGAGGGGTCAGAAACAAAGTTTGAAAGTAGGGAGTCAGGGGGCACCCGGATGGCACAGTCAGTTAAGCGTCTCTTGATCTAGGCTCAGGTCGTGATCTCATGGTTTGTGAGTTCAACCCCTCATCAGCCTCAGCACTGATGGCGCGGAGCCTGCTTGGGATTCTGTCTCTCCTTCTCTCTGTCCCTCCCCCACTTGTGCACTTGTGCTCTTTGTCTTTCTCTCTTTCAAAATAAATAATAGAAAAAATAAATTTAAAAATTAAAAAAAAAAGAAAGTAGGGAGCCAGAAGCAGTCCGTGGACAAAATTTTTCAGTCCTTACAGTTCATTTATGAAGAGAATATATAGAAATTTTTCTTAAATTTGACAATAATCTTAGTAATTTACATAAAATTTGCAGTTACAAAGTGTGAGACCAAAGAAGCTTCTAAATCATTAATATTAAACATGTCATAAAAGAAAGTGGATTATCTTTCCATTTTCTATACAGGAAATGTTACAAAATCATTTTCACAGGATAATAACAAGAAGGCCAAAAAGCATGCAGCCAAAAACGTAGGAAAATGTATTACAGAGGTATGTTAGTCAGTTTACTAATAGATCTATCATGTTTCTGGATTTTGTGATTTCTATGGCAGTCAGCTTTTAAAATTTGTAACTTGATTTTGGGGCTCCTGGGTGGCTCAGTTCGTTGAGCGTCTGTCTGACTTTGGCTCATGTCATGATCTCCCAGTCTGTGGGTTCGAGCCCCATGTCGGGCTCTGTGCTGACAGCTTGCTCAGAGCCTGGAGCCTGCTTCTGATTCTGTGTCTCCCTCTCTCTCTGCCCCTCACCCACTCATTCTCTCTCTCTCTCTCTCTCTCTCTCTCTCTCTCTCTCTCTCTCTGTCAAAAATAAATAAACATTAAAATTTGTAACTTGATTTTATCTCTCATGTAAGTAAATACTTACATATCTAATTTTGTATTCATTGTTTTTAAAAAGTTCCCCAGAATTGCATAAGCTTCCAGCTCACAAAACCTAGATCTATCCCTGTTTAGAGTTACAGGTTACATACTTCAAAATAGCTGACTTGTCAATTGAACTTTGCCACGGGTTATTAAAAAAACAAAAAAAAACAAACAAACAAACAAAAAAAAAAACGTGGATTTGTAAGTTCCTCTGGGTAGGAACTATTGACTCCCCAAAAGAAGCCATTCACACTTTGAATCAAATAAATGCATATATTCTTATCAAATGAGACTTTCACCAGCTATAAACATGCACATAAGTAATCCCTAACCTCTTCATTCTGACTGTTAGAAGACAGGATCGTATCGTGCCTGACAAAGTTCCTGTTGCTGAGAATTCATTTAATTCCTAAGCAAGGCTTACATTAATTTCATCTTTGTTTTCCTACCAGCTCCTACTTTCATGAATTCTCTTGGGAGACGTTCCTAAAGCATCGAGGACTGTTACGGCCAGCTGTGCGGGGCTGGGCTAAGGGCCAATACGTGTAAATATGTGGAAGGCCACTGGGTCAGCAGATCCTGGCCGGGTTCTGCTCAGGCTGAATCCTCTGAGGGGCGGTTCTACACTTCATCGCTGGGGAAACTGACTCCCACAGCCACATATGCTATATATGACCCCAAACACACCACCGTGGAATTTGAGCGCTCGAGTTTAGGGTGGTCACTTTCAATGCAGCAGATGGAAAGGAGAGCAGGATCCCAGTGGGAGATATAAGAAAAGCTGGAACACTTTAGAGCTAATCTGATATAATCTGATTTTAGAGCAGTTTCCATGGGACATGGCAGGAGTAAGACAAGGTGCATCCTGTTACAGTCAATATGTAGGGAAAGGATTTCAACCCTCAACTCACTCTAAATTTAGCTTCCACAGTGAAACACGCTGTGATTCTCTGAATTTGTGCTGGTCCGCGTAAGTAACATGAACTGCCATAACAGAGAGAAACAAAGTCCCAGGGGCTTCGCAAAATACAAATTTATTTCCAACCTACACAAAGTCCAGTTTGGATGTCTGAGTGACTGTCCTCCAAACAGTGATGCAGGCTGCCTCCGTCATATGGCTCTGACATCTCTCTGCCTTGGTGGCAGACACGTGGACTAGGGAAGGCCAAGAAAATAAAGGACAGTGCAACTTTGACGTATGCCAAGACTGGAAGTGGAGCTGATCACTTCTGTCTGCAGTGCACTGGCCAGGACTCAATCATCTAGATTCACTTAGCTGAAGAACAGACTGGGAAATATCACTTAACAGGGTGCAAAGAAATGAACGGAAATAGGGTAGGTGTACTGGGAGTGTCATCAAAAACCAGCTAAACAAACCTTCAGGGGATTTGGTTTTTAATGTTTTTGTTTGGTTGGTTGGTTGCTTGGTTGATTGATTGATTTCTTTGAGAGTGAGAGCAGGGTAGAGGGGCGGAGAGAGAGAGTGAGAATCTTAACCAGGCCCCACGCCCAGCACAGAGCCCAACACGGGGCTCGATCCCACGACTGTGAGATCATGACCTGAGCCGAAATCAAGAGTCTGATGCTTAACCAACTGAGTCACCCAGGAGCCCCTAAACCTTGAGTTTTAATATCAGTTCTCCATACATCAAAAAACACACCTGCAGGGCACCTGAGTGGCTCAGTCGGTTGAGCATCCAGCTCTTGATTTTGGCCCAGGTCATGATCCGCCCGTTGTGAGATCAAGCCCCACATCCAACTCTGCACTGACAGCATGGAACCTGTTGGGATTCTCTCTCTCTCCCTACGTCTCTGCCCCTCCCCTGCTCTCTCTCTCTCCCCGCTCTCTCTCTCAAAATAAATAAACATTAAAAAATATTTTAATAAAATTAAAAAAACAACACATCTGCATGCTGAGAAAACTTCAAACATTTGCACTTGTTGTTGGCAATCATATATTTGACTGTATGCTTTAGATTAAAATGGAAAGGTTAGAATCTGACCTGTCTGATTCTTCTTGTGTTTGAGCAAATCGACTGAACATGTCTTTTATTGGGTGCTAGGCTGGCATTTGCTACGTAGATTGAAGCCGAGAGAGTAAATATTGAAAAGCCAGAAATGTCCTCGTTCATCAATCGACCATCTCTTCCAGGCCTCCCAATTAGCTCATTGCCACTCTCTGGCCCCTAATATATTTTATTTCAGGACAACCACTATCCCAGAGTTTTGCAAGGCACTTGCAGTTAATTTGATAAACTAATGTGAACTGAGGAGTTAGGTTGGTTAATAATGGCCTCAAATATTATCACCTCCCTGTTCTGATCTGCAATTTTCAATGCCTTAATCAATGCTTAAGCGTTTTGAGTATTTCTTTAGTTATGTTTCAGTGAAGATCAGCCTCATAAGGTGTTGGTAGGGCATAAATGGGTAACATTGCTCTTTTAGCTAAGTTTCGCCATCATCAAGTGGCTATGTGATATAGCTCTTCTTCTTAGAGATTCATAATGTACATGAGAATATTACAGGTCCTAGGAGATGCAACGAAGACATCAGTTTTCTTTGTTTATTCCAGTTTTTTCAGCCACGGAATTGGTTTTTGTCTGTTTCTTTCCTGGTTTGGGTTGTATTGTTTCTTTGTCGTTTACTTTTCTTTTTCTTTTTTTTTCATAATTCATACACAAATCACGATATATTTCTAATGATGAGATTTAAAGCCTGACAAAAGGCCAGTAAGGGTAACAATTGAGGCAGGGGGTTTTCTCACGGCCTCATGAGCCATACTCACTATGTGGGGTTGTGACTGGTTTCAGCTTCTCGTTCTTTCCATGGCCCAATCTCACATGCATTTGTTGAGCTCCTGATTCTGTGTTTTATCAGTCAAAATCAGTGTATCCCCAGTGATAGATCAAAAAATACATGAATCTAAATAATCAGTCCCCCTGTGGGAATTCCAGTCTCTCTCCCATTTAAATTAAAGAAAATTCACACACAGCATCACTCTTTTCTTTCATCTGTTCCACATTAAAAAAAAAAAACCTTAAATGAAAATTTTAATTTTCCTACTTTAGGCTTTGCACTTCAAGAGAAAAGAACTTTATTCTCTCAGAGGGAAGGACTTCTAGAAAAAAATAAACCAAATAAACCCAATAAGCCCCCTACCAGCAGTCTCCGACTCTTCCAGCTTTTACCCACTGGGGAAAAAAAAATAAACTTTCCATTTGACTCTCCCTTGCTGACAGTCTCTTCCAACTGCATCACAAATTGAACTTTAAAATAAATACATGAATACAACTAGCTGCTATGGGATGGGAAATGCAAAGACAGACGAGTAGGACATTTAGGAGACAGGAAACCTCAGTATCCACCGTCCTGAAAACATCCAAGTCAGTGTTTTTGATGTGACCTTAATACAAACGGGCAAATAAGGTGTTTTTTTTTAAACAATAGTGACCGATGACCACATGAAAATAAACCCTTAAGGCTTTGTGTAGACGGTTCACCCAAACTAGAGTGTAAGAAGAAATTTAGGGCAACCTTGACCAACTCTCTCCCATTTCCATCTCCTACTAAGAATCCACAAAAATCAGCCATTAAGAGAACAAAAGCATCAACCTGGTTGTTGGAGTTATTGAAATGATGGAAAGGGTCACCTGTATGCTGATGAGTGGTAGCTCCTCACCGGAAGATGCCTCTCACCCATCACACATGGTGCCTCCAGCCAGATGAGCTTTGCAAAGAATGCTGGGTGCCTCTCCCCCATGCCGGTCTGTTTAGTCAAGGTATGCAAATATATCTCTTCTTTCTAAATGACCTGTAAACTCTTTGGCAACTGGAAGCACTTTTTACATTACTTCATATCCCTCACAATGTTTGGAATACCACTCCAGACTTCGCAGACATTCAGTGGGGACATGGTAGAGATCATGGGTCACAAGCCATAACTTGCAGGGTTTTGTGTTATTATTTATTAAACGTGTAACCTAAAGCAAGTCGCACCTTCTCTGAGCCTCCGTTTCTTCATCAGTATAGTTAACATAATAATAATTTAAAAACTAGTGCCTCCATCACAAGGCACGGGATGCAGAGTAGAGGGTGGGCAGTGAACAGCACTCATATGGGACTTGAGAACCTCCCCCCTCATTACAACTTCAGCAACCCTGATTTCATCTATTTACATACTAGAATACCATGTAAAATGGAATTTTGTTTAAAGAGCGAAATGTGATGCTTAGGAATATTTGAAAAACATTACTGTGTGAAAATGTGCCTAATAAATTGTAAAGTAGTGCAACCACTTATACAGCATTGCATTGAGGTATAATTTGCACAAGGGAAATGTACCCATCTCAAGTGTTCACTCAGTGACTTTTTTACGTATGCATATATGTGTCGCTATCACCCCGATAAAGCTAGAAAACATTTCCTTCACCCAGAAATTTCCTCCATTCCATTCTCCATTCATTATGCCCCTCCCACACACAAAGACCTGCTCCAGACAACTACTGATCTGATTTCTGTCAGTTTCCATTACTTCTGCCTATTTTAGAGCTTCATCTAAATGGAATCACATGGCATGTACTGGCTTCTCTTCTCTCAACATAACACCTATGGGACTCATCCATATTGTTATAGACAATTGAATTAATTTTTCCCTTTGTTGCATAGGTTTCCATTGTATGACTGTATCACAATTTGTGAATCCATTCTCTGGAGCCGTTGTTTCCAGTTTGGAGCTACTATGAATAAAGCTGCTATCAATATTTGTGTGTAAGCCCCTCTGTGGTCATCTGCTTTTATTTCTCTTGGATAAATACTTAGGAGTGGAACAGCTAGGTTACAGTGTAAGTGCATGTTTAACTTTACAGTAAACTGTCAATCAATTTCCCCAGTTGGTTCTACCGTGTTATATTCCTACCAGCTGAGTCTGAGTTTCAGTTGTTCCCTAGCATCAGTATTTTACGTTTTCACAGTTTCAGTCAGTTCAAAATATCTCACTGTGGCTTTAATGTGCACTAGCTTGATGTTAAATACCTGTTTAAATGCATATTTGCCATTCTAGTATCTTTTTTATAGAGGTGCCTATATATGGTTTGTCTAATTTTTTAAATTGGATGATCTGCCTTTTTATGATATTCTTGTAAGGGTTCCTTATATTCCAAATAACAGTCTTCTGTTATATGGATGTATTGTGATGGTGAGTGTTTTCTCCTTCTCTGTGGCTTTTCACTTTTTTAATAGTGAAATCTGCTCCTTGAAGAGCAGAAAGTTTTTAATTTTTATGAAGTCTCACTTGAAAAGTCTTTGCCTATCTTAAAAATGTTCTCTTCTTTCTTCTAGAAGCTTTACAAATTTAGCTTCCAGGGGCACCTGGGTGGCTTGGTCGGTTAAGCGTCTGACTGTGGCTCAGGTCATGATCTCACAGTTAGTGAGTTTGAGCCCCGCGTCGGACTCTCCACTCTCAGGGCAAAGCCCACTTTGGATCCTCTTCCCCTTCTCTCTGCCTCTCTTTCTCCCTCTCTCTCTCTGTCTCTCTCTCTCTCTTACCAAAAAAAAAGAAAAAAAAAAAAACAAATTTAGCTTCTTCCACACTTTGGGGTATCATGAAAAGTGTATATTTTTATTCATTAATTTCTTAGTTGATCATCAGTGAAATGTTCAAGGTTGTGAAATACCACAGACAACTTGATTTAAGACTTAGAATCTCGATTTAGATATCAACAAAGAGGGTCTTAATTATAATCTCATTGTGTTTTCTACCCAAACAAGATATAAATGAACTTAAAGTCAAACCCTTTGACAGTGAAAAAAGGGAACCATCCTTAATGAAGCCAAGACAAGTGGCAGAAACCAGGACTGTTTCTGGCCAACTCAGACATGTCATCACTCTAAAGTCAAGTCTTCTGGCTCCACATTAAGGATCATACTTGGATATTTCCCATTAACAGTGACTCAGTTAACAAAGGTCTACTTCTGTAGCATACCTTTATTTACTGTAACTACTAAAACAGTATTGAGGTGTCAAAAACAGTTGACTGAACTTGTCAGGGTTATCTCTCAGGAGAGGGCCACGGGGCATCAGATGTTTCAAAATCAAGACTTATAACTTTTGCATCCTTCAAGACTGACCACTGAGATGGAACAAAGAAATTTTCAACCCTGGTGTTCTATAACTCCTTTGGGGAGCTCTCCTAAAAAGATATATTGTTCTTGCTCCAGTTTGCATCACCATTTGGTTTAATTATTATTCGTAATTGGGAAATAATTAGATAAAATGATGATGTAAACCCCAGTGGAAAATAGACATCTCTTAAGAACTCTAATGTTTTCTGTCACTTAAAAGGAAGGGGATATGACTTACTGGAGGAAAAAACTAATTAGAAAAGCAGACACATCTTCTCCCTGTCCTCATATTTCAGGCATGCTGGCAAGTGCTCAAAAATGATCAGAGAGTGGCCTATTTCTCAAGGACCCCAGGAGAGCATGATAATTTAAATCATCATCTCAGGAAAGCGCCTTGAGCACTTGTCTTTGCCGTTTTATGATCTTCAGTCAGGAGACAGAGTTTGGCTCTCCAGACTGGCATGGCCACGCAAAATATGGGCTGAAGGAAAACCGAGGTCGCACCCACACCAAAGTGAACACAGGCCAGTTAGAATCCCTGCCAAGAGAAACACATTCGAGCCAAGTGAAGAGACAGAAATGTTTAAAACAATGCTGTCCCCCAGCAAAATGAAAACAAGACTTTTATCCCGGGACACAAATCAGCTTTCAGAAAAGTTTGACAACACAAGGAGATGAGAGCGAAGTGATTAGATGTTCAGATGTGGGCCTAGCAACTTCAAAACCCTCAGTAAATCTAAAACTCTCTGTTTGGAATTAGGTTCCTTCTATTTAAATTTGGATTAACAATAACAAAAACAAAAATCAGTTAACTTCTCAAGAAAAAAATTTTTTTTCACAGAAAAAGCCAATTTTATAAAACTGACATCTCGATGAAAGTCTTATTGAAACAGCCCACTTTGAAAATGTAAATGTTTATTAATAAATCATAATGGGGTCACTAGAAGGTGAAAAATAGGAAGGTTTGAAAAGAGACAACTAGGATTGCAAATATACTAGAATGCTCTGAACGCTTTCTCCCAGCTGGTCCAGTTTGACTTCCACCCTTTGATGATTAGACAAAAAGTCAATCTGGCTCTCTGGGACTCAGTTCTTGGCTATAAACCAGAACATTTGTTCATGGTCTCAGACTAGCCTCTCTCTAGCAAAAAGCAGGAATGTCCATGTACCCAGGCACAGATATTAATACCAAATTCATGAGTTCTAAGAACTTCAGATACAGCCTGACTCTGAATAGATGTCCTATTTTCTTCACTTTCCCCTCATTCCTTCACTTATGAAAACGACGACTCCCCAAACTTGTTCCAAGTCTCCTCAGAACCTTCTGCTATATAGGACGTGGGCACACTTGAAACTTCACTTTGAAAACTGTTCAAAAATGCGTACTAAATAACCATTAAATAAAGGGCCCTGTGCTTGGTAGTATGACCAATGGTCCAATCAACGAGGATTGTGGAGCAGATAAGCTACTGTGAGGAAATGGGTTTTTTGTTGTTGTTGTTGTTGTTGTTTTATTTTTTTGTTTTTTTGGTTTTTTTTTTTTTTTTTTTTTGAGGAGGTGTGATTCTAGCTGAGTGTTGGAGGAGTACCTAGGTGGCGGTGAAGAAGGGCATTCTTGCCAAAGGCACCTACATATTCACAAAACCAACATGCATGAGAGGGCAACAGAGGAGTGTGGTCAGAGCAAGGTACGAGTGCAGTGGAGACTTTGAGGTAGGAATGCAGGGAGCCCAGGGCACCGGATTGTGAGGCGCTTTAGGCATCACATAGTGCGTGAGCTTTCAATGAATGGAGATGCCTCTTAGGAAAATCAAAGAACTGTCACATCGCCGCGAGCACAAGTCCTGCCCTACGAGAATACCCCAGTAGAACATCCATGACTGTTGGGCTTTTGAAGAAAAGATTAGTGCGAGTGTGTTGGGGAGGAGGGAATGCAGCTCGATGATTATTGGGAGCTTTATGTGAATGGTGAAGAGTCAAATCAAAATCTGTGGACCAGATCTTCCCAATTTGTTCAGGCTTATAGGTGAGATCAGGGGTCATTTTTTAACAAGGGGAAGAATTTTTAACAAGAATCCTTGCTTCTTCTTCACATTACCTAACTGACCTCTATAGTAATCACTCTTGATTGATGTGACATTGAAATCCATGATCCATTTCTCTTCCCACCAGTTGTATGCTAAAAAAAATGGCTTCCTTCAAAAAAAAAAAAAAAAGCCCTGATTGGTAGTGTTTGCCAATGTGCATGGTGTAAATTGTCCACCCTGGCCAAATTCAAGCTTTCAACATGTGGGACTTGTTCCAAGGTGAGTGGGAAAGTAGAGTTGGAGAGAGTGCACAAAATCCACCCTTGCAAGAGGGGAGGATTCAGCTGTAGCACCAACTGTAGCACCAACACCATTGCACCAACTCCTAAATTTACCATCTTTGAAATGTATCTTCTATCCCATCTCCTTGCATTCCATCGCCTTGAGCATCCCAGTTAACTTGCCTGCATTCCTATGAGATTTCCCGGGTTCCTCCCTCTCCTCCTAGGAAACATACATCTATGAGTCTGGAAACAAGAAGGGCATATCGACCCATTCGTTCTCTCCTTGCACATCTTTACTGGTCCCAAGAAGGACGGGAAATGAAAAGTAAATCAATTTAAATTCATCATCTCCTTCTAAAGTAACAGTAAAATCTCTTGTCTAGCTAACAGTGGGTTAATATCATTAGGCTCAAAACAGAAAATAGTGTGTTGTCTTTTATATAACACACCAGATGCAATAAATTGACTCAAACAGTCACATTTTGAAAATCTTCTTCATAAAAATTCTGTTTACTATTTTGTATGTTTCTGCTATTCAGTATAGAATGTCTGGAAATAAATTAGTACAATATTTGGGGTCTTGTTTCCTCTTCAGTATTCCTCTTATAATTAATGTCATGGATTGTTTCAAAATCAAGAGAAAAAATATTTTAGGAGTGTTTTTGTCTTTCTTTGTTGAAACAAGATTTAATGTTTATTATCATAATTTTGATTGCTTTTGCACCACCTCAAGTGCTGTATTTTGTACTTTGTGAGCTATCATTTGGCTCACATTCATGATTTGTGCATTAATACCATTCAAGGTTATGCAATAACAATCAGAAATTATGATAATAAACATTGAAGCACATTTCAACAAAATATGATAAACTCGTGTGAAGGGTTTTTTTTTAATCTTTTCATTAACAAAGCATCTTATGCTTCAGTGACACTTTAATTACCAAGAAATTACCCAAGAAAATATGTAATTATTTCTAGTAATTGACAGTGACTCTATATGTAACACTTCTTTATGTTAAAATAATTGCTAAAATGTGAACTTTTTCCCCCAGACATGTGGCTTAATTGATTGCATTCTGTTTTTCAGATAAAAAGGTAATAAAAATACCACCGCGAAAGTACATAAGTAACTCCAGTTCAATCGAGGACTGTTTTAGTGACCTCAAAAACAATTTTTGATAATGACCAGCATTAATGAAATTATCTTGATAAATTTGGGGGTAATTATTTTAATTTCTCAATTTACCCCAATGTACTATAACATTCTCTTTCCCGGAAAGAGAATGTTTCTGGGCTTTGCCCGTCATTCCAAAAGTCTCATGTACATTGCAAAGAAGGACATTCCTTAAGTGGCTATTCGAAAGATCAAAATCCTTTGCTTATGTAGGAACATTCATTAAAAGAAAAAGAAAAAGCTCCCCTCTTAAAAACTAAAGCCACTCTTGGGAGAAAATCACTTTGATCCCTTCTAGCTTTAAAATTTCAATACTTACGATTCTGTAAAATCTATCCATAACTTGGGCACACTCTTTAAAGGAAAAAACCAATAGTTAAAATTGTCCATCTCTCTGCTTCCTGTTTTTTCACCTGACAGTTTGGTCTAGTGAGAGCCTTAACTCGCGAACCAGATTCACAGCCCCTTCCACAAACCTCTGCTTTTATTATTTTCCCACTGCTCTTTTCCTTCCCTTAGGACAAAGCACCTACCAGATAAGCCTTTGTCATCACACACTGTCCCTTTTGAAACGGACCAACATGGTGAATTTTTGTCACCAACAATAACACATACTATCATGACCAAGACAAGAACATAACATCAATGTAGCTTAATTTGAACAAAAATCAATACAGATTTCCACACAAAAGAGAGGGACTGAAATTTTTTAAAGCCTGGGCATTGTAGAACACAGACATCCTCTTGTACGTTTCTATTCTCCTTGCAAAAATCACCTTCAGGGTCTTTCTCCTACTGAAATTTTAGGAGAATGCATAAAAAGTCTAAAACTACAGTAATAAAAGCCTGACATTTCTGCTATGCGATCTCTGGGAGGAGTGGCCTGAGAAGAGAGTCTGGGAATTATGGACGCCTAAAGATTTCGTAAAGCCACTTTTTGCGGGATGGTGGGAAGGAGTAACGGATAACGTAAACAGTGGGTCCTCAGGTCCCTCGGGTGTTACTCACCCAGAGCCTCTCTGAATTTATCTGCTGCATATTTTTGGCTTTTCTAGTTGGTTATACGTTGAAGAAAGCCTCCAATTTCTCTCAGTTTGTAGATGAAAAAATGGTGCTTTTGTGAGTACAACTGATTTGCCCTGAGTCGAATGCATGATCAACGGCAATGCTAGGTCTACAGTAGAACATAAATGACTCTCAGTCCAGTGCTCCTTTTTCTAGAAGGTATCTCTCTCCTGATAAAGTGCTCCAGTGTTTTGATTAATAGTCCATGGGCTGATCTTTAGAGGTCTTACCATGTTTCCTCAGAGAGATAAACTCCGCCAGGGAGAGATCTAAGGCAACAAGCATCACTGAACAAAAATATTGGCCCTGAATCAGGACTCAGCTTAATGTAATATGCCCGAGCATGTAATATAATCCTCTCTCTCTTCATCCAGGCTCCAGACAATTAGCCAGCCATGCCCTTGGGAGGCTGTTACTCGGCATATGGATGCCTGGATACAGAGTCGGGCTTACCGCTCGTTATGTAGACACTCACTATTTATTGGCTGAAATCTTCAGCGTGACCTCTTCAAAACAGTGGATTTAACGAGGACCACAACAATGCCTCTTGCTTTCAGTTCACATTCTAGTCCCATCTCCTATATATTCTGGATGGTTCCTTTCCTCCTCCCCCTTTGGCTGCAGATTTCCTCTTCAATAGAATGGGAAGCCTGAAAGCATAATGCTTTCGGAATAATTTTTCCTGTGTTTGTTTTCCACTTGTCTTGATAAATTTTAAGTTTGACAGCAAGAAAAGGCTTTCTATTTTTCTATGAGCCAGAGAGGGTCTCATCACTCAACAAATCCCGTGAGCTTTTTACTTTCTCTGTGCCGTGTCCTTCTTCTGACCTTAAACTTTCTCACTGCCTGGAAAGAAAGCTTTCCACGAGAACTCACAAAGCCCTACAAGCTGAGTGTGACAATGAGACAGCAATGAACAGGGCAGATTATCGTGGGAGGAAACAACAAACTTCCTTATCAAAAATCCTTTGTTTAACAAAAAACCCAGGAGCCTACCGCAAGCTAACTGACTTGCTCCCTTACCTCCAGCAGCTTATGATTTCGTAGGAACACAGAACAGTGGCGCTCACAGAACCAAATGATTTTATTTCTCTTTGCATTAGACCTATCCTCCCCTCGTTTCTACATGGAAGGATCCTCCACTGCCTTCAGCCCAGCTTCAAGGAGAACCTATCAGCTGGAGCAGAAACACTGTATCCCTCCTGCTCCTTCTAGTTGGAAGTCTATTTGGGACCCTAAGAGAAGCAAAAGAGGAAAGAGGTGAAGACCGACACCAAGGAGGAGAAAACCAACCTGTTCTGAACAAACACCCAGTGGTTGGCAAGCTTCTCCTGAGCTGTTGGTTGAGTGGAGGGTCCTGTCTGCTGTTAACTCACTCGGCGACAACAGGGAGGGTGCTTAGCTTGCTGAGTGAAATTTCCTCATTTTAAAACAGGACCAAAAACTGCATGTCCCTTCATGGAATACTTGTGACATTTAAGCAAGGTAAGGAATGTCAACCGATTGACCCAGGGCTGGCCCAAGTGTGATGTTCAGAAAATGTCACTGATTAATTTTCAGTGTCCTTTACTCTTCTTAACGAACCTGTGGAGCAAATATTATTCCCATTGCACAGATGAGCAAGATGAGGCATAGAATGTAAAGGAGTTTGTACAAGACCACCTAAGCTTTGCTGTTGATAGCACCTTAGCAGCCTCTACAGTGAATTTCAGACTCACAGGATTTTCTGATATATGAGCAGAGAATTGATTTTGTTACACCCAAATCTACCTTTGGGTGATGGAATCTAATTCTACTCCTGGCGGGAGGGGACGGCTCAGCCCAGGCATCAAAGAGAAACGTACTGCTTCTAAGAAGATGGTGTTCTTCCCTGAACCGCTGACAATGGGCTTTTCCACCCAAGTGTGGGAGCATTCCCCCACCCATGCTGTAAGATTCCAAAGCCAACTGTGGAGGGAGTCACCAGACTGTAATTGTTTTGTGTTTAATTTTACACCTACTGTGAACAGAGTCAAGGTTCCGGGCAGTGTACTTCAAATAACACCCAAGTTATTGTTCCAGATATTGTGGGTCAGTTATTTCAGTCAGGCAAGGATAGGCTGCAATATTTAAGTCCCAGGTTCATTGTAAACAAAGAAAATCCATCAAAACCGGAATATCTCAGGAGAAATCCTTTCCAGGCTTTCGTTACTGACTGTAAAGGATAAAAATCTTTCAGCTCGCTGATGGCTTGATGTCCCCATACACATTTACAGTGAGGTGATTGTTTTATTCGGATAAAGGGTTATACCTCCTCTGAAGCAAACCCATCGAAACAGTGGTTGTTAAATATGTGTGTGGATCTTCGAAGCCCTTCGTTGTCACCTGGCTTGGCATCCATACCCAATGCCATGCTAGACAGAGGAAATGTGGTTAAAATGTCACTTCCAGATGTTTGAGCTCATGGCTACTGGGTGGATGTTTTATCAAGCAAAGGTTTCCATTTTAAAAGCTCTAAGGTAGAAGGTCCGAGACTTTGCTTCCTTCCAGTTTCACAAACTCAGCACAGAGCCTTAGATTAATGGCCTACCTTCCTGTGCCACTCTTTAGCCATCTGTAAAGTGGGAATATTAACTACCCTTTTTACTTCCCAAGATTTATATTTGGGTTCTCCAGAAAAATAGAACTAATACACACACACACACACACACACACACACACACAGATTTAAGGAACTGGCTCACACACTTGTGGGGATTAGCAAATCTTAAATCTGTAGGGCAGGCTGGCAGTCTGGAAATTGAGGTAAAAGTTGATGTTGCAATCTCGAGTCCAAATTCCACAAGGCAGCAGCCTGGGGACTCAGGCAAGATTTCTATGTTACAGTCCTGAGGCAGAATTTCTTCACCACTGGGAAGCCTCAATTACTGTTTTTAAGGCCTTCAACTGATTGGATGAGGCCCACCCTGATTACAGAGACGAATCTGCTTTACTTCAGGTCAATTGATTTTAAATTAATCATATCCACAAATACCTTCACAGCAACATCTAGACTAGTGTTTGACCAAACAACTGGGAATCGTGACATAGTCAAGTTGGCCCATAAAACTGACCATCACAGGGCTATCTTCAAGTTCACATCAAATGAGGTCATACATAGGAAAGGAATTTCAAAGACATGAAACGCTGCACAAATACTAGGTTTTAAATAAACATCGAACTCCTGTGTCACGTGAGGTTTGAGGAATGTAGAGATGAATAAATCAAAAGACCAGTCCTCAAAAAGCTTACCGTCTATTAACCAGATTTAACCTATTTGAGATGCTAGGATTAAATGCATGAGAAATGAAATGCTATTTTTTGCTATTTATGCAAAAAATAATGTGTAAAGACACAGGAGCCTGTGAGTCAGAGAGGTGGCAAAGAGCCAACGGATCGCCTGGAGTCTTTTTGAAAGGAATCTCTTCCCCAGAAAGGCCTTCTCAGTCACTCACCCTACCCTCATCCCAATTATGCTCCCCCCTCACTCTCTGACACTTCACTTTCGTTTTTCTTTGCGGCATATTGCAATACATGATTATTAATTTCTTTGCATGTTGCACTGTTTAATAGTGTTCTTACCCAAACTGAAATTCCATGAGAGCAAGGAGATCGGATTTGTTCTTGTGACCATTACCTCCCTAACATTTAACACGGTCCTTAACTGGTGATGGGTGTGCAAATTATAGTCTGCGAAGGTTTGAAGAAATGAATATACGTATCACTGGGTTTCCTTTGCAACAGACTGTTTCCAATTTTTCAGGAAGAAAAATGGGAAGTTATGCCAGAAACAATCATATACGTACCACCTAAATTCAATAATTGTTAATATTTTTGCCATTATTTGAAAGATGTCTCTCTCTCGCTCTCTCTCTCTTTCTTTATCCCTTTAGTTTTATTGCTAAATCATTTGAAAGTGGCTGATGTCATACCACTTTATCCCTTGAATATTTTAGTACACATCTCTTAAAAACAAAAAAAAAAGGTGTATGTCCTATGCAAACTCAATTACCATTAGCCAGCCTAAATAAACTAACAATAATTCCCTACTTTTCTCCATTTCCAGACCATATTCAAGTTTCCCCAACTGACATTTAAAGCTCTCTTATTTTTATTAACCATTATGGAATCAAATTTCTGGAAACACTTCCCAACACATATACCCATCCTGCACTCCCTCCACCCATACACAGCTTTTTAAAAATTTTTTACTTTGAGTTTCTTGAAGAACCAATACAATTAATTGTCTTGTATAACATCCTGCATTCTGGATTTGTCTGCTTGTTCCCTGATGGTGTCATTTAACTTGTTCTTCCAGCCTCTGTATATTCTAGAAAACTAGAAGTTAAGCCTAAAGGCTTGATTCGATTCAGCTTGAACATGTTTTCTGAGAATAACTGATAAGCAACGTCTCTTACTTCATACTGCATCCTATTGAGAGGCATGCACGTCAGCATGTCCACCATTTGGGGGCGCCAAGAGTCATCACGTGATCACGATGGTGACCACCTGACCAGTTTCCTATACTGGTGCACTGTCCCCTTTGTATGAGGGGACATTCAAGCAAGTTTTTGAAAATTATTGGTAATTGCAATTCCAGTTAAATTCCTTTATCTGGCCCTTAACACTACTCAAAAAGCTCATTTACTTACAAAACTTCCTGATCCCTTTTCTTCTGAGGTGGGGGCGGGGCAGTAACTACATGGGGAGCGGTTCCTCAATTACCTTTGCAGAAAATGTTGCTGAGCTTAAACTCAAGTCTTCATGAATTTTAAAATAAAAGCACCCCCTCCATATATTTTAAAAGACAGCGTTTTGCACAAATCTTTGACTATAGCATTTTTCATTCAGCATTAATTACATATATCAACATTTCATCCTTCCTGTAAACTGATATTATTTATTCAACTCACAAGAAAAGATACGATTAATCTTTATGATTCATTGTTTCTCCTGCAAAGAACTAAAGCCTACAGAGTTGAATTTTTTTCCCCTGCTGGGGCTGTATAATTGGGTTAAATCAGTGCTGTTCAAATCAGGGTACTGCTGGGGGTGCGTGGCAGTGTGCTGGGGGTACTCAATAAACAGGGGGCCTCTTTCTGAGGCATAATTTTTTCCTAATGGTAAGTAATGTAAAACAGCTTTATATACCAAAATAAACTTATATATGTACACACACACACACACACACACACACACATTACAGAATAAAATCCAAAAATTCACTTGAATTTAAAGATAGAACATAAGGCCACTTTAAGTGAGCCACCAGCCGGTACCCTGTTTATACCTTGCTCCCAGCCACAGCCTCCTCACATACCACCTGCCCTCAGATGATCACTCTCCTCCGCTCCTTCAAATTCCGGGTGAGTTTGGTACAATCGTCAGCAAAAAGTTTAAATCGGCAAAGGCAAACTTCGCCTGAAAAATGTGTCTAAGTTTTCCAACAGCCAGTCCCTCCACCACCACCCTCTGTCAGATGTCCGTAAGCAGGGGCACTGGAGATCGGGGTTATGGGATCCCACCCATTAAAACAAATTTTTTTTTGAGTAGGGTTGACACACAGTGTTACATGCAGGTGTCCGACACGGCGATTTGACAAGTGTGTACATTATGCTGTGCTCACGGCGGAGCTACCTAATCTGTCCGCACGCGACACTATTAGGATATCATTAACTATATTCCCTATGCTGTGCCTCTTATTCCGGTGTTTACTCAGTCCATCGCTGGAAGCCTGTACCCCGCACTCGCCTTCCCCTATTTTTAATGATACAAGCCAGTAAACACCACTTACTGTCCTGTGCCTCCATGCTCAGGCAGGGCTCCCGTCAAGAGAAGTCCCTGTCCTCCTCTTTCCTACTGAGTGGGGTATAGGTACCAGAATTTACCAGATTCGAAGGGAAACCGAGAAATTTTTAAATATTGAAGTGTTAATTAAATAATTAAACGATAACAATAAATTCATTATACGTTAAATATAATTTATACGCTATATATAAATATACGTTCTATATAAATAATATCTATATTACTCGGGGCGCCTGGGTGGCTCAGTCGGTGAAGCGTCTGCTTGGGCTCAGGTCAGGATCTCGCAGGTTGTGAGTTTGAGCCCCACCCATGTCAGGCTTGGTGCTGACAGCTCAAAGCCTGGAGCCTGCTTCCGATTCTCTCTCTCCCTTTCTCTCTGTTCCTTCCCGTTCACGCTCTGTCTCTTTCTCTCAAAAACTTATTTGTTTAAAAAAAATTCAATAATATATATATTACTTAAAAATAACTATTATGTCCAAAAGAAAACATATATTGAATGACAAGATAGTGTTGTTTTACATGTTTTTAAGTCTCTCTAATATTTGGCTTAATAAAGGGCAAGAAGAATCTCGTATCTGCTTCTGCACCCAATCTCTGGCAACAGCACACATCGTGTGGCCTCCAGAAACTCTACGATATATGTATACTCATGAAAGAAGGACAGTGGAAAAGGCAAATAGCATCTTAGTATCGCCATGAAAAGAGTTTTGACCTCACGCACCCCTGAAAAGTTTGTAAGGACCTCCAGAGTGGGTCTCTGGACCACACTTTGACACCCACTGTGTGTGACATTTCTTCTCTTTAGAATTCTCTTCCCCCTTAATTTTTTTCTATTACAATTGAACCCATCCATCAAAGTTCAAATTTTCACTTCTTTATGATCTTCCTCTATCTCTAGTAAGAACTCCTTCCTCTTTTGTGCCTCTAGAGCACTTTGTGTCCTGACTTACACTTAAAATACTCAATTACTTGGCCAATAATTACTGAGTGCCTACTTTGTTCTAGATATGGACAGTTTTTGCCTTTTCTCTGCCATCTTTTCCCCCACCTACTCCTCCCACATTAAGATTGACCTTCAGCTCTGTCCTCCTCAAGCTCACAACCAAAGCAATCTATTAGTGGTAGGATTTTTAGGCACACTGGTATATTGGTAAGATTTTTTAATTCTCTGAGGACATTTCCATAGCTCTCAAATTACACCACATAAGCCATCTGATTCTGCCATTAGTTAAGATCTCTACTATATTTAAACCACACTAAAATAGGTCCAGTTCTGTTTAGTACGCAAAAAAAGTAAGAGCAATTCATCTGATAAATGTTTATGAGCATAAATTGAACCACTCTAGCCCTTGTCTGATACACCATGAATATTCAATTTGACAAATATGTATTACAGAAGTTGTCGGAGAGTCTGAATCCCAGTTGAGTGGAATGGCCCCCTAGTCCCATGTTTCTATAATGCTAAGCCTCCAATGAATGTTAAGTATTTGAGTAAGGAGACCCACCTCCAGCGCCCACAGTTGTAATGATGTGTGTAACTTTGGGCACAACACTGAACATTTCTGCAACTCAGTTTCTTCCACTAGAGTTGAATCTCCTTGAAGCCAGAAACTGTGTCTTTTGTTTGTTTGTTCGTTTATTTTGAGAGAGACAGAGGGAGAGGGATGGGAGGGGCAGAGAGAGGGAGAGAGAGAATCCCAGTCTCTGCACTGTCAGCGCAGAGTCTGACTCAGGGCTTGATCTCACGAACCATGAGATCATGATCTGAGTCAAGGTCAAGAGTCAGACGCTTAACCCACTGAGCCACCCAGATGCCCCAGAAACCGTGTCTTTTTAACCTCTGCACAGTACGATGTCTGGCACATAGCAAGTGCCCCATAACTTTTTTGTTGAACAAATGGCTCCATGGTAAGAATTACTTTAGAAAGTCCTTCTTGGTTAGAAGGTCACCAAACACAGTGTCCCCGTGTCATAACCACTCACTAAATATTTGAGCACACATGAATAAACAATTGAACAGCCTGTAATCTATGATTCTGCTGTGAGCAAGACATTGCCCTGGGCACTACGGAGTCACAGCAATGACAAATACATGGCCCCTGCCCTCACGGAACTCAAAATTTAACCTAATATTACCTGTTAAGATAAACAGCAACAGAGCAAACCGAACACCCTACACTCGTGATTCTTTATCTGACTTGGAACTCCAGGATATTTGAAATTCCACCTCTGACTGGCAAAATCACTTTTTATTTCTGCTTCTAATAGACACATAACTAAAGGCAAGGGCTAATGGGATGTCACAGCAGTGTCACCACAGCCCCTTAATTGATTTGAAGGTGCTGGCGTAACTATTCAAGGAAAAACGATGTTCTCACTGATGGGAGATAGAGAATGTACAATTTGCATCTCATCAGAAAAAAAAAAATTTCTTGGTTTCCTCTACAAAGCACTAATGTTCTCAATACTGCTGACTGTGCTATTTTGAGAAATAGCCAGCATGCCCCCAGCATAGTTAGAGAGTAAGAGGAAATATTGCCTCCCCAGGTGTCAAATTTCCTTTCTCTAATGGAAGGATGTGTGGGACAGCATTTCAAACATAGTCACAGAGGAAAAAGGAGGCTGACAAGTAAGATGGATGAATGAGAGGGAAAACATGTGTTGAGAAGGAAGCTGTCAGGATTAGCTACCATTTGTGCATCAGTAGTGTCCTAATTAAAAATGCCCATCATAAGAGCCTTTGGGGAGAAAAGAAACAAAGGAAACCCGCATCTCCGCCATACGAGGGATCTCAGAGAAAAGGCAAGACTCTAGGACTCCCCACTGGACTGCAGTATTCCCACTGGTGGCTGTGTTTTGGCATCTAGGAAATTAACTGCTTCTATAACTCAACCCAGGAAATCCGCATCTTCATCAAGGTTGCTTCTGCTTTTAAAGGATATAACAAATTGAGCTAACATAAAGAAGTTGGAGACATTGGGGGTGTGACTACGCAATGTGGGGCTCAGTCCTTCCAGCTTCTCATTCATAATGATTTCCTTCTTTCCCATAATTGGAGTCCTGAGCCTTCTGTGTTTACAGTGACATTAGTCAATTCCCTAGATGCACTAGGCCAAATTAAATAAAAGACTGCAGGGAAATTTATCTATAGAACATGAATCTTTAATGAGCCTTCATCCTATAACTCTTATAGTGGAGAGAGACTTGAAGAAACAGATTCTAGTCACCCATGAAGGCTGGCTGGAACTGAACAGATAAATGAGCATCCCTGATCCTCTTTTGTTTCATGGATAACAAAAAGGGGCTGGATTCGATAATCACTGAGGTCATTTCCATCCTGACTCTCAGACTATCATTCTTCTTGCACTTCCATCTTCCATCCGAAGGAGTAGTTAGGGGCCATTGTCAATATGTGGTAGGCTTGTGGTGGTGGGAGAGGAATGGTAATAGCTAAGAATATGGGCTCACCTATTAGATGGCCCAGGTTCGATCCCTTCTGTGTACTTACTAGCTGGGTAACTTTGGTCAAATTACCCAAGCTCTCTGTGTCTCACTTTTTTCATCTGCAAAATGGGGTTAATAACAGTACCTGTATCTCCTACAGTTTCTAAGATGAAATAACCTTCACAAAACATTCGTTATAGTACTTGCCACATAGTGAAAACGCAACAAATGTTTTCTGATGTAACGTTTATTACGCATCCAGTTGTGGAGAGGATACTGTCTCTGCAGAACCCACCACACAGGTAGCCAGAGGCAGACTTGCTGAAGTTGAGTGATTTTCTGGAGGTCTGAAGGAGACCCTTTGCTTACAAAACAAGTAAATGTTGGGGCGCCTGGGTGGCTCAGTCGGTTAAGTGTCCGACTTCAGCTCAGGTCACGATCTCGCAGTCCGTGAGTTCGGGCCCCGCGTCGGGCTCTGGGCTGATGGCTCAGAGCCTGGAGCCTGCTTCTGATTCTGTGTCTCCCTCTCTCTGCCCCTCCCCCGTTCATGCTCTCTCTCTCTCTGTCTCAAAAATAAGTAAACGTTGAAAAAAAATTAAAAAAAAAAACAAAACAAGTAAATGTTATTTGCCAATGTTCAAATTTCTTGTACAGTGTAAAAGGAGGGCAAAATACATCAGTTTGAATTCATAGTCTATTGTAAATAACTTTGACTCACCAACTTACTGAAAATATACTTATTTAAATTTTCTTTAATGTTTATTTATTTTGAGGGAGAAAGAGACAAGGTGTGAGCAGGGGAAGGGCAGAGAGAGAGGGAGACACAGAACCCAAAGCAGACTTCAGGCTCCGAGCTGTCTGCACAGAGCCCGACACGGGGCTCGAACTCACAAACCGTGAGATCATGACCTGAGCCGAAGTCGGACGCCTAACCAGCTGAGCCACGCAGCCGCCCCTGAGAATATACTTATTTAAAAGGGTACTTAATGGAAGAAAAAAGGAGAACAAAAGGATGAAGGATAGAGCCCAGGAAATACAGAGGAACAAAAGACAAGCTTCTATTACCGTATGCTATTGCTTGGTTTCAATCCCACTTCAATGTCTATATATGGTTCAGATTTTACTGGTATTTATATAAGAAACTTCTTCAAAATGGTTCAGAAGGAATGCAAATGTAGATTTAATTTGGGGAGGCTATATGCAGCCTATATACATATGATGTGGTCCTGTCCAAAAGTATGGTTTGATTAAGACAGGTCCCCCCCTTCTCCCATTGGCAACAGCCACTCTTGGAGCTTTGTTTTGTTTTGTTTTGTTTTGTTTTGCATATTCCAGGCATTTCTGGTACTAAATACAATGGAGCCATTCATAGAGTGTCCCTGAGGGTTTGACTCCTCCAGGGGCCCTGTTATAACCCTGGGAACATTGAGCCAAAACCTAAGTCTCAAGAAAGACCTTAAAACTGACCAGAATGCATATTGGACACAGATGTCTCCAGAATTTGGCACTATAAGCCCCCACACACAGATTTCAGCCAAACTCAAGCCAGAATATATTCAGCAGTCCAGTGAGTTATATGGCCACTTGACTTCTGGCTCCCCATTGGAAATAACTTGATGAAATGTACCTGAGAGGCATGAAGTTCTGCAGGGAAAGGACTAGATAAAGATTACAACCTCAGTGAGTAAAAAACACACTACATTAGTATTTTTCAATTAGCAGAAAGAACTCGTCAGTCATACTGAACCATAGTATTTCTTTATGTATTTTACTGATGCAAAAACATCATAACACAACCTAGGATTATACAGCAAACCAGATAAGAGCAAAGGAGGAAGAAAGGAAGGGATAAATGTTAACAAGTAAGGACAGATGCCTGGTTCTAAAATTAATCCAAATGAAAAGTAAGCAATCCAAGAAAAAGAAAAACCTATCTACAGTCTGGGGAGATTTTGTGTGCCTTTGGATGTCGGATTCATTCAGATGTCATTGCTTGGCTTTTCTGTTGTCTTATTGACTAAATCAGGTCAACCACACAACCAATCAATTGTTTAAAAATACGCTAATGACCCCTTTCAGGGATAGAGATGATATGCTCTGGAAAACAACAGTTTTAGCTATGCTGCACGATATGATATATTCTACAAAGTGGTCATTCAGTAAGAATGTATTGATTGGTTTCATTACCCTGACAATAAAAAAATAGGCCAATAAATATTCCAATTACCAGCCTTTAAATCAAAAGTTACATATGAAATCTGCCACATAAATGAATTTAAGTATTATTTGAAGATGTTCAGTTTTTTTAAGTAGGCTTCACACACAGCATGGAGCCCAATGCAGGGCTTAAACTCACAAGCCTGAGATCAAGACCTGAGCTGAGATCAAGAGTGGACACTTAAGTGACTGAGTCACCCAGGTGCCCAGAGGATGTTCATTTTTAAGAATAAAATAAAGAAAAAGGAAAGAAACAACCAATCATTTTTAAGGAACACCTGCAGCTTTTCGCTTACTGGACAGTACACACAAGAAGAGGAAACATTACACATCGCTGTCTTCAAAATGATTGAGCCTTTATCATTTCTATTAAATGATATAGAAGAGCAATGGTAAGAGAAGACTTAGCTCTCTTCATGTTATCTATGAAGAATAACGAGAGCCTGCGCTGCTAAGTTGGTTACTTTTAATCAATGCTTCATCATTTAGGATAAAGAGAATGTGCTTCTCCTTTCACTAGTATTAAATGAGGAGAAATTTTCTATATCCTATGGTACAAAGGAATCGCCAGCACAACTTGACCTGTTTTCATGAAATCAATAGTTAAAACCTTCTGCTGAAATTTAACAGATGCCAAATATACAAGCAAACAGGAGTATTTATTTAAAAAAAATAGTAATAAACTCTTACAGATTAAATAGCAGAGGATTTCAGTTGGTTTTTTTATTATTATTATTTCATAGTTTACATGGTACTCAAAAGTCAACATCAAAATGCAGTGACTGCTAAAAACAAAATAGAGCGCAAGAAGTTCTTCAAGTAAATTCTTTCAAGCTTGAAAGAAACTCTGCTCAAAGGAGTAAGGGCATTGAGGGCAATCCATGAGAAGATGAAAAAAAGATGAAGCAAAACGAAATAGAAAAGAAAATGGGGATCATTAAAATAGAATTAGATAGAAAATGACAAGTTTGGAAAACAGGCAAAGATCCAACATACACATAATTGGTGTTTGAAGACATTAGAAAATCTGAAATGGAAATAACTTTTTTTCAAAGATCTAAGAGAAGAAAATATTCCTGAGATAAAACAGGACAGAACCAAAATCTGTAGATTGAAAGACTACATGATGTTCCCAAAAGGGAAGATACTGAATGATCAATGAGGACTTGCCCTGATTAAGTTACCAGACTCTTGTGGACGTCAGGTCAAAAGCATCAAGTCAACTATGAATATCAAAAATTATCAGGTTGACCTCAGGTGTTCTTATAGCCACATTCAATACTAGAAGACAGTGGTAGACTGTGTAAAAAGTTCTGAGATAAAGGAAATGTGGTCCAATAATTTTATACTTGGCCAAGACATCATGAAACTAGAAAGGTCAAAGATATAAATCCAAAGATATATTTGGAAAGATATATATCCAAAGATATATTCCAAAATTTGGGTAATGCAGCACTCATGGACACGGCATGTGAAAAATAATTACTTGAAGGTAACCCCCAGCCAGTTAAGCCACAAATGGAGAGTCCAGAGTGAAAAGACTCATCCTGAGAACTGAATAAGTTTAAATACAGAATGAAGGCTCAGTAACTGTAAGCAGAGCATATTAACAGTATAAACCACGACAATGTACATAAACTATACCTAAAAAATTTAAACAATAAAGAAGAAGGCAGGATAATAGTATAAACATGCTAATCCCCTCTTCAGACTTGGGGTCAAAAGATACAACTTAAAGTAGATAAAGCACAGGCTTAAGTATAATATATTAAGGTACAAAACAACCTCTAGAGAAAGTAGAAGTAAATATATAAATTCAACCAGTTAGTTGTGAAAGGGAAGGAAAGAAGATGGGAAGAATTATAAATATTAGTTTTCTCATCTATTGTAGATAATAAATGATATTTAAAGAAAATAAATTAATAGAAGTTGTAAAATATTTTTTAAATCGTAGAAAAAATCAACATAAAAAGTGAAATAAAAACACTACAGGGAAAGAGTATGAAATGTAAAAAAAAAAAAAAAAAAATGAAGCATAAAAAATAAAAATCCCAGAAATGTAATTTGTGATAACAAAAGATAAGAAAATAAATGGCCATCAAAAACAAACTGGTTAATGGGGCTCCTGGGTGGCTCATTTGGTTAAGCATCCAACTCTTGATCTCAGCCCAGGTCGTGATCTCACAGTGGTGACTTTGAGCCCTGCTTGAGGCTCTGTGCTGGCACCATGGAGCCCGCTTGGGATTCACCCTCTCTCCTTCTGTCTCTGCCCCTCCTCCACTCATGTTGTCTCTGCCTCTCTCAAAATAAATAAATGAACTTAAAAAAAATGAACTGGTTAAATAAATGGGAACATCCATATCATGGAATACACAACATTTGAAAAATGAGACAGAGTTTTTGTAGAAACAATCTCCAAGGTGTGATAAAGGAAGAAAAGCAAGGTATCAAATAGTGTGCACTGGATTTTTCCATTTGTGTAAATATAAAAGATATTCAGTGTAAACACACACACTCGCATTCACACTCAAATACTTGTTTAGGCAGGAACGTCTTGCAGAAGAAAATATTATAGGTGATACTTCTTTCTTGGTTGGAAGACTAGTATTGTAGAGTTGAAGAAGACTTACTTGTTTTTGTATTCATTTTGTACGTTTATTAGTACTTTCTAAATGTTTATTTATTTTTGAGAGAGAGAGAGAGAGACAGAGTACAAGCATGGGAGGGGCAGAGAGAGAGAGGGAGACACAGAATCTGAAGCAAGCTCCAGGCTCTGAGCTGTCAGCACAGAGCCTGACCCAGGGCTCAAACTCATGAACCACGGAGATCATGACCTGAGCACAAGTCGGACACTTAACTGAATGAGCCACCCAGGCACCCCCATTTATTAGTACTTTGACAAAAATAAAATAAAACCCGTTCAAGAAAACAATATATACATTCACATACATATATACATATATAACTACATATCTCTTAGAGTCAAATAGATGCATGAATGTATATGTCTGTATAATGAAGGAAGTATCACAAACCAAAATAAGAAACAACAGATTAGGCAACAAATTTTACCAAGAGAATAAGAAAAAAAATTTAGATGTCTTAACCTTGTATCAAAGTAAATTCCAGATGCATAAAAGAGATAAATGTAAAAAATTAAACAAAAGTAGAAAAGACTGTAAAGTAATATTTCATTGATGATCATTTGGGGAAGGATTTTCTAGACAACAGAAAGGTGACAGTCAAAGAGGTTAAAATGCTGAATATTTCAAGAGCCCTTTTAAGGAGCTCCTGGGTGGCGTAATTGATTGAGCGTCCGACTCTTGGTTTTGGCTCAGGTCATGATCTCACAGTTCATGAGGTCAAGCCCCACATCAAGCTCTGCGGTGGCAGCGTGGAGCCTGCTTGGGATTCTCTCTCTCTGCCCCTCCTGCTCTTTCTCTCTCTCTCTCAAAATAAATAAATAAACTTTAAAAAAAAAAAAAAGGCCCTTACAAACCTGTAGGGAAAACTAAGTTCATCCCCCCCCCAAAAAAAAAAAAAAAAATATATATATATATATATATATGTATGTATATCAGGAGATATATGTATATCTGTATATATACATATATCAGGAGAATAAAAATAAATATATCTGTATATTTTTATTGAGTACCAGCTCATTGTGCTCAACTTGTGAGAGGTTAGAGATGGGCCAAGAGCTCTCACAGAACTTACAATCTAGTGGATAACATTCTAGAATTAGATGGATTGTCATCTAATAATTCAATTGTCAAAACTGATTGACAATTGATTTAAAGCCAGCTGTTACTCAGTACCAATCAGAATGCATTTTATAACTATATCAATGGCTATAACCATATGGATGCATCCCTCAGTCTATGGTACATGCTAAGCCACAGAAGTGCATTTTCTCATTCAGTCCCCATAATGCCAGGAGATTGCTGTTAGTTTTCCCACTTTGCAAATGGGAAAACTGAGGGGCTTCAAGAGATTAGGCGATTTATCCACATTCACAATTTGAAACAAGGCTGAGGCATGATGTAAGTCCTCCCCAATATCAAAATCCACGCAGCAAAGAGACGACATTTGCAAAGAGCAAAACTGGTCAGAAACATATAAATATGCCAGGTCAAATAACGTGCTTCATAGAAACAAGCTATCTCTACATAAAATGGCTGCTTTTGCAGCATCGACAAAATTAATTTACGGTTTGTTTTAACTTTCTGCGAAATATTTTTACTTAAACGTGTGTGCGTGTGTGTGTGTGTGCGTGTGTGTGTTCATCTTTGTTGGTCTCATTTTGCCTCTGATAAGTCATTACCACTGCAATTTGATTAAATGAAATGACTGCCCTTGAACTCTCTATATTCCAAGGCAGTAGAGCAGGAAGAAACATATGGCTCCTGTGCCCTAGCAGCACAATTTTAGGCCTCCTCAAGAATTACGTGGCCATGGTGGTGATTTGCTATCAACAGTGTTGTGACTCCTAATTCAAAGTAGTAGATTCAGGGCCTTCAAATACAAACCTATGGGTCAGCCAGGCATTGTCTCTCGTATTCAGATCAGTCCAGCTCTTCAGCACACAGCATCTGCGTTTCCCTTCACACGACCACTGCACTCAGGAGAATTTGGACCAGCTCAGCATGCAAGGACAAAAGGACAGGCATTTGCTCTCGAAATAGCACACAGCAGGATTACTAGAACAACTGACTCTGTATGAAGAGAAAGGAAGAAGAGCGTGTGTGTGCACGCACATGCGTGCACGCTCTCCAGGCGCAAAACAGGAAACTGTTCATTTTATGATCAGCAGCAAGACCCTGTATCCAGTGCTCGACCAAGTGATGACTTTTTTTGCCGTTGCAAATGTGGGAGTTTGCGAAATAAAATTTCCTCAACATCACCGGAATTTCTTCTCGGCTAAAATCTAAGTGCCCACAATTCTCATGACTCAAAGTCTGACATCTCGTCTCGGTTTGTTGAATTTATTTTTTCTGGACAGCTTTGCTGTAGTAATTGATTTTTATTGTGTGAGGCTAGTCTACATTCTAGCAAATTTGCAGTTGATTATCCTAAGTGCATTCAGAACTAGTTTCCAGAGACGGTTTGTGTGACCTTGTAGAAGCAAGTATAGGACAGTGATTTTTCTTTGCAAACTCACTAAACCTTTTATTGTACATGTATGGGGGAAAGAAAGCTTACTTAGGGATTATAAACTAAGCTCTGTCATGAAAACAATATGGGGTCCTACTCTGGATAATGCTATTAAACATAGGAGTGGCTTCCCTCTTTCTTGGACATGCTGCACTCTGCAGCCCTTGAATCCTAATAGAAAGTGTACTACTCTTACTTTTCATTATGACATATATATATGTGGCTTTGTAGAATGTATTTTGGCTTTAGAAATGGCCCCTTCTCATCACTTCTGTTGTTAGGCCTTTGTTGAGTTCTGTTGTACCAAAAGACAGTGGGTACCTTGCTGTCGCGAAAAGGTTGCTGGTTAGGATTCCATAATGACTGCCAAGCTTCCTCCTTCCTCTCCCTGTCCCACTACTAACTGTTCAACTCAGTCTCTTAGATCAGGATGTTACATTACAACCAAAGGCAGTTGCTTTCCCACAGGCACGTTCTCATGGGCTATGACAAGAAAACACAGAAGGCAGATGACACACACCCTGTTTTAAAGTAAGGAAGGGAGTGTCAATACTAATAATATTCAAACGTCACAAAACATTAGAAAGGACAGATCGCTGAAGACAGCAAGGGTCTATAGCCCTTGATCTTGAATATGGAGGTCATCTTCATGTTACTTAAAATCCCTGTGAGTCTCTCTCTCCCACAGGATATATGCCAAGAGGCTTCACCTGGCACACGAGGGCATCTGTGACCCTGGCTCAACCCTGTGTCTTTCATCACTCTTTGTCCCTTTGTGCACTTAAGTGAAGTAAGCTCTTCAGGGACCTCAAGTTGTTTCCACTTCTGGACCTTTGCTTGGGTTCTCCCATCTGCCTAGAATCTCCTTCCCCTGGTTAACATCTCATCCTGTAATATTTGTCCTCCCAAAAGACTCCCTCTCCTCTCTGCTCCCATAGTGCCCTGCACATGAGTCTCACATTCTAGTTAGGTTAACTTATTATCCCCTGTTTATTTGTGTGTTTCCCTGGAGCACTATGAGGCTCCTGAAATGTGGGGCTATGTCTTATTCATCTACCAATTCTGAAGCCTGCATAGCCTCTGGCACATACTGGGAACTACATAAATATAGGTTGAATAAGTGAATTACCTTGAAAGGCTAGGGAAAAAAAAACTGAAACATATACAAATTAACCTGATTCTTTCTTTGCTCTGTTACTTTGAGCAAGTTACTTTTCCACGGAAGTCCTGATTTCCTCACCAACCTCGTAGAGCTGGTGTGACAATGAAATAAGAAAATGCCTATGATTTCACTCATATGTGGAATTTAAGAAACACAACAGATGAACACTGGGGAAGGGAAGGAAAAACAAGATAAAAACACAGAGGGAGGCAAACCATAAGAAACTTAAATACAGAGAACAAAGTGAAGGTTGCTGGGGGATGGGTTAAATGGGTGAAGGCCATTAAGAAGGGCACTTTTAGGGATGAGCACTGGAAGCCACATGGAAGAGATAAATTGTGGGTTCTACTCCTGACCAAGAATACACTGTGTGTTAACTAAATTGAATTGAATTTACTGTATGTTAACTAAATTTAAATTGAATTGAAATAAATAAAAATAAATAAATATCAGTAACAAATCATTAAAAAAGAAGCGAAAATGCCTAGGAAGTTAGTCAAGTTCTTAACATATAATAAGAATTAAATGAATGTTAGGTATTATTATTAACTGAACAGTTAAAGTGAAGTCAATCCTTTGACATCTAATATCCATAATTTTTCAGAGCTAAATGTCCAGAATTATTTGGTGTTTGGTTTTTGAGGGCTCTGTCGTGTTGTATCACTTTTTTTCCCCAAATTATGCTGCTTCTCACTCAATTTTCCTCCTCTCTGTGTGGGAAGAAATAGCCGGTAATTCAGGTGCCCGGTAAATCAGGGTGGGTAACTCACACTTGTGTTGAGTCAGCAGGGACTCCAATTTAGAACCACATCAGCAGACATCATCCTCTGTAAATATTTCAGAAGTTGATGGACATGGCTGTTTTCACTATTCCAAATTACCATATGTGTCCATCACTCAAATCTGTTTCCATTCACAAATAAGCTTCATGATGTTCTTGAAAGAAAGAAACCAAATCCAAATTTCTCCATCCATCACTTGTAGCCATTCTCATTACCATCAAGGTTTGGCAGGGGAAGGGAGGTTTATAAATTGGTGACGGGAGTAAATTCTGCATAATCCCATAGGTCAGCAATGCCTTAAAGCATATTTAAAAACTAAAGGTCAAATCTCCAAAAGTCAAAAGTTATTTTCCAAGGGCAACAATCTTATTTTATTTCTTTTAAGACCACAAACATGCTGATTTCCCTAAAGGTCTTAGAGATTTGCTTGTACTTTTCGTAGAACTGGGAAATAAACTTGGCTTTGCACTCAGCTAATGGAAGACCACCCCGGTGCTTGAGTCTGGGCGGTCTCCTCCTGGTACCACAAATATTCCATGCTCATTTCCATCTTCTTGCTTTTGCACACACCCTCCCCATCCTCTGTAATAACCTACAACTCTCTGGTTCGAATCATGGCTCCATTGTTCCTTAGCTCTGAGTCCTTGGAAAATTGACTTCACTTTCCCTAAACCTCAATTCCCTCATCTCTAAAATGGGGATAAAAATAGTATCCATCCCTGAGAGTTGTTATAATAAAGGTAGACATTGATTTAATTGTTAGACCCATTTCTTTTTTTAATTTTATTTTTTATTTTTTAAAATTTCCATCCAAGTTAGTTAGCATATGGTACAATGATTTCAGGAGTAGATTCCTTAGTGCCCCTTACCCATTTAGCCCATCCCCCCCTCCCACAACCCCTCTAGTAACCCTCAGTTTGTTCTCCATATTTATGAGTCTCTTCTGTTTTGTCCCCCTCCCTGTTTTTATACTGTTTTGTCTCTTAAAGTCCTCATAGGCGTGAAGTCATATGATATTTGTCTTTCTCTGACTGACTCATTTCACTTAGCATCATACCCTCCAGTTCCAACCACGTAGTTGCACAAGGCAAGATTTCATTCTTTTTGACTGCCAAGTAATACTCCATTATACATACATACCACATCTTCTTTATCCATTCATCCATTGATGGACATTTGGGCTCTTTCCATACTTTGGCTATTGTTGATAGTGCTGCTATAAACATGGGGGTGCACGTGTGCCTTCAAAACAGCACACCTGTATCCCTTGGATAAATGCCTAGTAGTGCAATCGCTGGGTCGTAGGGTGGCTCTCTTTTTAGTTTCTTGAGGAACTGCCATACTGTTTTCCAGAGTTAGCCCCATTTCTGGCCCTAGATGCCATTTACTTCATGACAAAGTGATATTGTTGCTGCTGTTATTCAGTCTAACCTACATATCAGTAATGGCCCAGTTCGTCCTCTATCTTTCCCACATAGTTTCTTCCTTTACTGTTCTTTCTCTTACATGGGTTGCACTCTTCATTCTATGTATGTTTAAAATATATTTATATTTAAAATATATTAGGCATATTTTAAAATATCTATATATTATATATATCACTCTTCATTCTATGGTTAACACATATATAGCACATGATTATATATAATAAATATAACACTCGATGTTATGTATCATATAATAGTGTACAATATACAGACATGTACCGTAGTGTGTGTTTGTACATATATACACGCATATATTCTTGGCATCCAGCGTAGGTACGAAACAGTCATGAAAGCATAAATGTGTTAAACTAAATATTCTTCAAAAATATATACTTAAAGGAAGTTAAAGACAATATTCAGATTTCTTTCAGTGCAGACCCTAAGAATATACAATGTCAAAAACCTCAGAAGCCAGGTACATGAGAGTTGGAACAGCAACTAGAAATAAGCTGATGAAGGTCATATGACTCAGGGAAGAGTAGATCTAAGATCTTATCACCAGGAAAGAAGATTTAGGAGTGGTTTTAAAGATAAGACCATTACAATACCATTTTGTGAAATCAGCAATGACTATTTACTTGTTCCTCTAATGATATTTCCGATAGCATTCAAATACCTACAAAATAATTTTATTTGGCCCAAAGAGATCATGGCTTCCCGAGAAAATTGCATGACAATTATAGAGAAAGCAGAGCGATTCATATAACCCAGAGAACAATCCACTTTTTTTTTCTGAATTATGTGCTAATAGTAGGCCTGGAAATGTCCAAACTTATCAAAAACCAGTCTTGAATATGGATGAGAAGCCATACCTCAAGACCTAGTGAGGGGATTTCAGACATCTGCACACAAGGAAAGAGAGGCTGAACTGCCAGATGACTGAGGGTCATCCAAGTATGTTTCAAATGCAAAAACACATAAATAAAGTTCTCCTCTAATGTTTCCCACACTTTGCTAATAATCAGAATCAATAAGCACATTTTTTAAGAGTACAGATTACCAAGCAGCCTCTCAGCCCTGCTTATTCAGAATCTCCGTGGATAAGGTACAGTCTGAGAATACATATTATTAACAGTATCGCCAAGTTGAGTTTGAAGATGAGTCGGATCTAGGGATATACTCTTTTGTCCTAGAAAAGAATCATTCCCTCTTTAGCCTGGGATTTCTGGGTCCCAGAAAGAAAACCAAGGCGCTGCCCATACTACAGAGAAAGCCACCCGGAAACCTGGAAGAATGAGAGGAGACTTTGATAGGAACTGTCCCAACTTTCCCTCCTGCCATTTGAGACTCAGGAGCTAACAGGAAGTAGGGGCTCCAAGGAAATCTGGGTGGTCCCCAGCATCGGTTTTAATTACATTACTCTATTGCCAGGTGTTTTCCCGAGGGAGAGGGCCTCTGCATGGTTGCTGACAAACCTGGGGGTCTTTCAGCCTGCTCTCTTGTCATTTTGCCTGCATCAAGAGGAAGTTCAAGGCAATGTAAATAATGTATATCTTTTCTTAAAAGTCAGTGTAAATATTTCATAGATTGTACAGTAAATAATAAATACTTTTGGAAAAAACAATATAAATATTTGATCATTTACAGAGCAACTCTTAAGCCTGGAACTACATATGAACGTTCCCCCAAAAATCCAATATCCTAAACTACATACAAATGGTTCAAAAGTGACCTGAACATGGTCATGGGCACAGTTTTGTTTTGCTTTGTTTTGGTTTTTTTAATTGCTATGTTTGTTTCTTAGCCAGGGGAGTGTTAAATCAAAATGTCCCCGTCTATAACAGCCTGCTTGTGAGTCATCTGAAATTTTGGTACCTCCCAAGCTCTTGTGCCTTCTGATAATACTTGGCGTGCATCTTGAAATAATATAATGCTCTCTGCCTCTCAGAGAAATGTAGGGGTACCCTGCTGTGCAGCTGCTGCCCTTAATGCAAAGAGTTTCCAATCCTACAAAGGTGGCCCCCACAGAAAGCCTGGATAATAAGCGTCAAATGCCTCCTGCACACCGAGCAGGTAAAATTTTCTTACACCCACAGTGGATCAAATCTTTGAGTAGGAAGCTCCAACCAGATAAAAAAAATTTCAGATTATCAAGGATGTGCTTTATATCATCCTGCCTGCAGACCTCCAGTCCATAATCTGTTTCTTTTCACATCTCTCTGCTCTTCTAGAATTATATGGCAATCCAGTCCCCATGACCCACACAAGTTCATCTTGTGTTCTCCATTTTTGTTTTGTCCTACCGGATATGCCCTTAGAGACTCAGTCCCAGACCTGCTGTCTTGGGCAATCATTCTTGCTGAATCTTGCACATTCTTGTGTAGCAGCATCTGTCCCAGAGAACTAAAATACTTGTTTATGTTACATATTCACCATTGTATCCCAGAATCTAGAAGAGTGCCTGACACATAGTCAACGCTGTAAATATTTGTTGAATGAATGAATGAATGAATGAATGAATGAATGAATGAATGCATTTATATCTGTCTACCCTAGTGATCAGAGACATTGTTTTTATTCATAGTGCCTTCAGAACATGGTACAGTGCCTTACATAAGGTAAAGATATGTTCAGTGGATAAATAGGTACTCAGTACTCGTAAAGATATATTGAGTGGATAAATAGACCTTAGCAGGGAATGTGTCTTTGTGTGGTGAAAGCATATGCAGGGTATGAAACAGAAAGAGGGAGAACAGAGAGGAAATGGGGGAGGGGGTGCCAAACTATAGTCCCACTCTCCTCTTCCTTGGGGAAGGTGAATAAGTACATACTTTAACGAAGGTTTATAAGGGGGATGAAGAACATATTTTTTTCAAAAATAAATCCCTCTTAAATTAAAAGGAAATGTTCCTGGTTACACCCATGTAGTATTTATAGGGAACATACCTCCAAGAAGCTCGAAGCATAACCAAAGTTAGCACATTAAATTTTGCACCAAACTACCACTGTGTGGTTGATGGAAGCCATTTATTCATTTCATTGTCCCCTTGGAGGAAACAAAACAAAATTAAAGGAAAAGAGCTAATAACTTGCCCAGAAGCACACAACGATGCAGCGCTGGAGCCAGATTCCTCTCCACAGCTCTTGAGAGCACATAGCTCTCAAAGTTTAAATGGGTAAGTCTGGCATTAAGAGCCTCCAACTGACTATAACCCACTAGTAAACAAAAGCTCATGGAATGTAAGCACCATCTAGAACTTGACAGTGAGAACTGTGCAGAGAAAAACAAGATATAGTCCCTGTCCTCATGGGAAGAATCTAATGGAAGATTTAAGACAACACAAACACCCAGGACACACTTAAATCCCAATTCATAGCATTAAATGGCGGGGGTCACTGAATGGAAGAAACAATGTCTCATTCAGGGTTCTTTGGCTGTAGGCATCAGTGAGGGAAGCAGCAAAGAAATACACGGTAAGCATATGGAGAGCCAGAGGATAGAAAAGAAGGTTTCATACTCGGGAAGTTCCAAAGTATCTTAGTAAAAGGAATTCTTTGAAAGCCTAACCCAGCCGCTATTGCTGGAATGAACAGACGATTGCCAACCATTTCTTTCCGCCTCTCCATGATTCTGTTCAAGATTCAAAGTCCCAACAGAGAGAGCCCAAGAGGCTGAGTTAGAGTAATGCCGTCTGTCCTCTTGGCTGTACTGGGGCAGTAATAGGGAAGATCTGGTGGGAGAAACCCATGAGGGAGAAACCCTTTTAGCCTCTCATGTAGGAGGGCAGAATCCTTTGATTTGTCATTCTTCTGTGACTTCACCCAAAGAGTAATCTCCCCAAGGGACACTGAGGTGTTACCAGTAAGGAGGAATGATGAAGAGCTGCCAGAAAATGGCAAATGCACTTTGTCAACAATTCCTGTGAAATAAATTCAGCAGAAAGCCCTGGACAGGAGTCAGCAAATAAATATGGAGGACGTAGGCAGGACTTGAGATTGGTCGGTTCTGGCAAAGGTGTTGATAATGGTCATGTTAAACTAGCTCTCTGGATGGCATGGAGTAGTATGTCAAAAGATCTGTGCAGCGTACGGAATTGTTCAAACATGTCCTACTGTGTGTGAATAAAAAAAATAGTTTTCACTTAGACTTAGTAAGGACTGGCATAATGGAAGAATTCAGGTTCATGGTTATTTAACTAGTTGTAATAAAGCACTACATTCAATTTTCTTTTAGAGAGTGCCCCCTTTTTTGAGGCACAATTGATGTACAACATTATGTTAGTTTCAAGTGTTCAGCATGGTGATTCAATATTTGTATATATTGCAAAATGATCACTTTGAGAAGACCAGTGAACATCTGTCAACATACATAGGTACAGAATTCTTTTTCTTGTGATGAGAACTTTTAAGATTTACTGTTTTAGCAATTTTCAAATATGTTACATTCAATTTTGATATTTCTCAGGCAAGAGGAAAAATTCCTTTTAGAGCACTTGACTACAGTTTAAATCATGTGTCATAGCAATAATGCTTTATATGTACCTAATACTTAAATATCTCCCAATTTTTTCACAAATGTTAAGGCAATTGAGTCTCTCAAAACCTCTATGTCATACCTACAGCCTCTGTTTCCATTCTCATTTTACAGAAAAGAACCAAAGACAGAGAGGTAAATGACTTTCCCAAGACAATAGTCAGGGTCATCTAGCAGCTCTGAGCATTTTTTTTTAATGTGTATTTATTTATTTTCAGACAGAGAGAGAGAGAGAGAGAGAGCAGGGGAGGGGCAGAGAGAGAGGGAGACAGAGAATCCCAAACAGGCTCCACACCATCCACTGATGGTATGGAGCCTGACACGGGGCTCAAACCCATGAACCATGAGATCATGACCTGAGCCAAAATCAAGAGTGGGATGCTTAACCAACTAAGCCACCCAGGCACCCATCTGTACATTTCTTGTCCAAGTCATGTTTAATAAAGAGGCAGTAAAATACTGCACCCCTGTATAAACATTAGTAACCTACATTTCCTATCTTTCAGACAAAATCAAATAACCCAATAAAAATGTCTACTTTTTTAAGGATAATGATGACATTCTTCTGGTTAAAAATGATAATAATCGCAGCTCTTCTGAGGCAAGAAAAAGCCATGGGGAGAACGTTTCACTGGTAACAAATGTATACTCAGCACTTGGTGCAAACTCTCCTCCACCACAAGCCAGGGCCCATGGCCGTGGACCTTGGAAAAGCCGTAAGAGTTGGTCTGGTTAGAGAAATGGGGAAGAAGCAGGACTAGCATGTGATCAGAGTTTGAGGAGAAAGGAATTAAAAGGATTTCATTCAAGGCAAAGCTGGGGACTACAAGTGAGCAGGCTATGGAACCCTCAGCCGGAAGAAGCAGAAAAGGAGGGAAGAAAGCAGGGAATAACAAGGCAAGAGCCAGAGGTCCCAAGCAGAATAGTGGGGAAGAGGGTACTGAAGGGCGAGGAGCTCCAGGGAGGCTTGCTCACCCCGGGGTGTGACACAAATGCTAACTAAGGCGGCTGAGCCAGCTTCCTGATCTGCATGAAAGGAAAATATCAGAAAGCCCAAGAAATAATCTCCCTCAAAGAATTCCTGCTCAAGCGAGAAAGATAAAACATAAAAATCTGAAAAAACAGCCAATAGCACAGGGACAGGAAACCAACACCAATCAGAAGAAGTTCGTATGAGACAAGGAGCTCAGGGAAGGAAAGGGCCTGTTCCCAGCGAGGGCAGCCTCTGCAAATTTCCCCAAGGAATGACACAGACCTCAAGAAATGTGCCTGTAGCTTCCATGTCTTGCCAATTTGCTTTGAGATGTAATGCAGACTTCTATTTCACTTTTCAGTTTATCGGTCTTGGAAAGTGTAACCCTTGCTCCCTTTATTTATTTTTTCTCTTCCTATACTGGATGATTTCTCTGAAAGCCAGCCAAAGTCCCAGATCAGTATGCCTTTGTTTTATCTAATAGCAACAGATTTATGTTAGGTGTATCTTCTCTGTGCTTTGCACTGACAAAGTGCTGGATTTAATGAATACAGACAGAAATTGATAAGGCACGGGTCCCTGTCCTCAAGAAACTCAGTTGTTCAGGAAATACAGACATGTAAACAAATTCTTAGAAAGCGTGGTGGGAAAGGCTATGAAAGGAATCAGCATTAAAGTTAAGAGCAATGAGTTCTAGTGTTAGAAGAAAGGACTTTTTTTTTCCATTCATGTATTCAACAAATATTTTGAGTGCTTCCCAGGTATTGAGCACTGTGGTGAACATTGGGAATCACTAGTTAATATGTCATAGTCCATCCTTTGAAACAGCTTATATTGTAAGTTGAGGAAGAGGTCCATCTGAATGAGAACCAAGAGGAAATGTTTTGGTCAACCTGAGACCCTAGCACCAAAAGGATGACATGTTGTTGCAGGATGAACCTAATTTGGTGATGGAGAACTAGGAATTAGTTTCTATTCCAAAATATGAACCATTTTCACTATCCCTCCCAAACTACATATGGTCTTTTTTCAAACTCTTAAGGATTTCCCATAAGCAATCCTAAATGTCCATCACTTGAGTAAAAAACCCTGTATTATTAACCAAGAGAAATACTCATCACAGCAGGAAGAGTCTCTACATGAGCAGAGATGGAATCCAATTCAAGGTGATATCAGCCCTGACCTATACCACCCATATGTGTTCTGGGACAGGCAAGGAGGGAGCTCGGAGCCAAGGCCCTGATGGAACCAACATGAGGGTCTACAGCTCCCTTTTCTGGAAACTGTTCCAGGTTCTCAGCCTATATCAGACTCACGGGGGTTTCTGAAGAACGAAAAAACTGCCACTCTGATTCACCTTTGACCATTGGCACCTACCTGTCTGAGTCCATTCAAGCTGCTCTTAAAGAAAAGAATAATAATAATAACACAGTCTGGGTAGCTTATCAACAAGAGAAACTTATTTCTCACAGTTCTGGAGGCTGGTAAATTCAACCTCGAGACACTAGCATGGTTGTGTTCAGGCGAAGGCCCTCTTCCTGTTTCATGGCTGGAGCTTCTTTCTCTGTCTTCATATGGTGGAACAGACTAGGCAGCTTGGTGTATCTTATAAGGACACCCCACCTTCATGAGCTAATCACCCCCAAAGTCCCCACCTAATCTCGTCACCTTTGCAGATTCAGATTTCAGCACATGAATTTGGAGGGGACACAAACATTCAGACCATAGCACAAGGTTGTTGGAAGGATTAACGAGTTAATAAATTGCAGAGTTTAGAACTGCTTTCTACATAGGAAGCATCATGTAAGTAATGGTATGCAGTAGTCTCTCCAAATATGCCATGCAATTGTTTTGCACACCTACGGTCAAGGAGAGAATGGGGAAATCAGTTAACTGACTGGTCTTGAGACACAGAGAGTGTGCAATTAGCTGGAAAATTCTAATTTTTAAAAACTCAAAATGGCATTAATGTCCCTGCTTATAAAACTAGTGTGAGCAGGCCTTCCTCGTTTTATAGGATGGCAGATTCCACGTGTGTAGGGTTCATGCACATGTGTGTGTCTGTGTGCATTCGTGCGTATGTGTGTGTGAATGTTGACTATTTAAAATAGGCCTGTAGACAACCATAAAAACAGGCTTCGTGTACTTTTTACAATAGTATAGGCAGTTTCCTGTTTTCTCCAGAAAGCATTTCATGTAACTCATCTTTTTATTTCCTCTTCCATTCTAACCTTCAGTTGGCCTTCTAGGTCTCCCTCTTCTTCTAAATCTCTAAAATGGAGATGATATTTTAGACACATCTTCTGATATATTTCCCTTTTCAAGAATCTGATTCCCTCCTTACAATTATCTTATTGTTACTGCCAAAAGAAAGAGGAGGGCATAAACCCTCAGGGAAAGTAAAAGCTATGACATGGGCGGTTCCGGTCAGATACGAAGGAAAAATACAAAGCTCTCCCAAACTGGGGAGAAGATCCTGAGAGGAGAGAGAAAGGGAAAGGCAAGAGTTCAGACCTAGGTGAGGTGCTTTGCTCTGTCTCCCACTTTGGAGTGGGGAGAAATTGGTGGAAGCTCCCAGACTGCATTGGGTAACCACTACTGGGAAGGGAGTCTGTTTTTCAGGCACACACTATAAAAAGTACCATCTTCTTTGAGAAAATAAGATACAGGCGTGAAGCCAAGTAGGTCAGGTGGGTATCCAGGCAGTTCTCTGTGGCAGATTGTGGCATCTGGGAGCACAGAGATCCCAGCAAGCCCTGTTGAGGAGGACTGGTGAGCCAAGATGGGATTACTGACAGCCTACCATGGCGTGGACCATGGTTCTCAGTAACACAGGTCAACATAGTGCCCCAAAACCAAGTGAGTCCAGCCATTCTCAGTAGGCATTAGAATAGGATGCCAGTGACCAGAGGGAACAAAGGACTTCTCAGGGGAATCCAGCAAGGACCCAACAGTAACACCATCCCCAGCCCCCACCCCCATGCCCTATGCAAAGTTCTTGCACTATGTGCCATTGGGAAGAAGAAGAGGGAGAAGAGATCTCTTAAAAGGAAGAAAACTGGCTCCAATTTGGAATTTAAACTTTCAAATAACTACCTGAAAGAAATGATTAGAAATGCCATAGATTGAGGCATCCTTCACTGACGAGATCGAGGTCCTAATTCTACCATCAACAAAACTGAGGACTAGACCAACTATGGAAAACAAAGTTGCATTTTCTTACATATCTAGTTCAAAGACCACAAATAGATAGCTTATAGTTGGTGGTGACAGAGTATCTGAGGCAGCCAGTTTTACTGATGGTCTATCCCATTCCTTGTCCACATAAATCTTGTTTTTCATTTAAAAAACAGAGTAGTATCCAGAGAATGTTATTATTTCAGAAATGATTACTCTTGTAAGAAAAGAATCAGTATGTTCTTCTCAACGAAAACAAAATACTGCTAAATATGTAGAATAGATAATGTTGGCTTCTCACGGGAAGTGAAACTTCTCTTCCAACAACAGGTGATCCCCACTGCCTTCGAGAAAGAAATTTTTTTCTTTTGGCATCCTTACAAATAAAAAGAAAATCCACTATATACGAGACAGCACAGGCTCTATTCCCAACTTATGAAAAGAAGGCAAGTGCCTCATGGAAGTATTATGGCCAAAGAAGACCAGGAAGAGAACATGATTACAGGATCAAAAATTAAAATGCCTGTAAAACTCAAGAGGATAAAATAGGTCTTACAAGACAATTCTGGTTACAAAGCGGTATATAAGAGATCCCCATTCCTTTAGTAGACAAAGACTACATCTCTACCATCTCTGTTTCTCCCTCCTCAAATTTTTTCCAAATCCCAGAGATTTTGGCCCAGGCTGGGAATAAGTCTGCTCTACCGCAACTCTAATGATGGAGCAAAACTAAATAATCTATTGACCTCAGGTCTGCACAAAAACCTGAAATTGCCATTACAAAAAAGAGCAAACGTAGGGTGCCTGGGTGACTCAGTCGGTTAAGCCTCTGACTTCGGTTCAGGTCATGATCTCATGGTTTGTGAGTCCGAGCCCCATGTCGGACTCTGTGCTGACAGTTCAGAGCCTGCAGCCTGCTTCGGATTCTGTGTCTCCATCTCTCTCTGTGCCTCCCCAGCTCGCTCTCTCTCTCTCTCTCTCTCTCTCAAAGATAAATAAGCATTTAAAAAAAAAAAAGAGCAAATGCATGATCAAAATTATTTTCCCCAAATAATGGAAAATACACAAAACAAAGTAAAACAGAGGGACTATTTTACAGTTCCAAAAGCAAGGGACAAATTTTTTTTATGATACTTCTTAATTCTGATGAGGTTTCAGGGATGCTAGTATTCTCCCCTCTGGTGGCCTGCAATCTTTTGGTAAGCACTATGGAGATACATAACCAGAGCCACAGAGATAGCCTCAGTCTGTGAACAGCAACACTATTATCCAAATTCTGAGAAGTAACCTAAAAAAAAAATTCAGAAAAAGCAAATAGCCACATGCACGAAGATATCTACTGCAGTCTTGTCTCTCCCGCCAAACCAAACAAACAAAAAAACTCAAAAACTGGAAGCCACTACATGTCCACAATCGGCTTATGATACATTAACATAATGTATTTGGCCTCCTTGAAATCACATATAATACAAACCACCTGAAAATACGGGGCTACTTTTATTATATAATGTTAAGTGGAAAAATAGGATATCAAGCAGTACCTACCTTCTGTCCCAAATGGGCTGAAAATGTTCATTTGCAAAACAAAAATAATGAAAATAGTTTCATTCTGGGAGTAAGGTTTGGTTTGTTTCTTGTTTCAAAACTCCTTGATTTTATTTTTGTGATCTTGACAAACTATTCTGTTTCTTCAAATGTGTATTTTTCAGGGAAGCCTTTTCAAGAGGCAATGTGGCTCTGATATAAATCCAGATGGCAAAATTACAATGTATTTAAAGAATTCTCTTTCAATGTCAACAATTTAGAGATTAAAAAATACAAGGAATGAGCACCGGGTGTTGTATGGAAGTGTTGAATCACGATATTGTGTGCCCGAAACTAATATTACACTGTGTGTTAACTAAGTGGAATTTAAATAAAAACGTAAAAAAATAAAAATAAAAAAATAAAGGGAAGTAAAAAGACTGGAATGGGGAATAGTGTCTGGGGAAGCCTGTCTCACAAGTAAACATTTCTTCAACAAGGAGAAAAATGACACAGGGCATCCAGAAGAAAGAATTTTTTTTCAAATTTTACTGCAGCTTTTTCCTTTCTGAAGGTTTCTCTCTTTTAACTGAGGAAGGTGAGAGATTAAAACCACAACAACAAAAAATTTAAAACCTCTCTTTGGTTAGCTGCTCTCCAGAGCTAACTGCCAAATCTGAGCAGAAAAGAACAGTGCAGCTTTGACAAGTTAGCAACTAAATGAGATTCTCACACCTAAGAAATGCATGCCCCACCAAAAGTACCCACAGGAGCTTTTAAAATCAAAGCTAAAAGTGACTTGTGGGAAGCCATGCATTGGACAGAGCCCAGCATTTGAAGGTTAAAGTGTTTTCTAAGGAGAGAATGGAAACCAAATTCAATTAAGTAGAGATGGATAGTACATTGAATTTAGTGCTCAAAGGTGCATTATACTTGGAGGTTGTACTTCTTCAGTCAGCATGGTAAAGCAGAAAAGGCACAGAACCAGGCATGCGGAGATTGGGTTTGGTGCTGATCTTGGCTCTGCTACTTTCCTTTCTTAGGGAGGAAAAATCACATCACTTTCTGTTGTATTGTTGCCATTTCAATCTGAAAACTGAAGAACTTTAGTTAGATTGCTCAGGTCTGCTCAAGGAACAGGGTCATCCTGATTGGCTGCCTACGACGCAGGTACTCAATGTATAAGAGGCTGCGTGCAGATCAAGTCAAGAAGTGTGTTGTCATTAAATGAATATTTCAGGGAGATAGAGTCTCCACTGCTGATGCCTCCCAGCCAAAAACCACCAGAGATACACCGATATGCAACAAAGTTAGGTTTGTTGGCTCATTGCAGTGAGAGAGACACCTCACTATGGAGAACCATGGGATGGACATCTCAGTGAGAGGGGTTTAGGATGAGCTGGTATGAAGATTTGAACTTAGGCGTAATTTTAAGGAAGGCTCAAGGAAGCATGGTTTTGCTTTGAATCGGGTGCTGCTGGAAAGCAGGAACAAGTCTATCATTGAGTATCTTCATAATTGTTTTTTTCCTAGTAGACAGAAGGGTCAGAGTGAAACTAAAGCTATAATTGGTAAAGGAGCAGTCACTCATGTTAGCCCAGAAGGGGGACTGTTTGGCCACTTTGACTCGGACAACGTTCTTGTTTTTGTCACTCTGCAGACATGTTTAGAGCAGTGGTTTTGTTTTTGTTTTGCTCCACCCAAGAAGAAGAGAGTCAGAGGGTGGTATTTTCTGGTACCGATATTTTGTGAAATTGCTGATGTCCGACAAAACTCCCTGGTCGAGCTGTTAGAGCCAGAGAGCTCCAAGCTGACAGCAGTCAGGGGCTACACTTTGCTTTCTCACCATGCAGAAAATAATTAACTCCAGGGAGAAGTAATTAGCTCAGAAGCTAGAAAGGGAAGCCCTAGGCTGGAAGCTATTGAAAGGTAGAGAGTCAATCCATAAAGCTAAAGCTCTAAGAAAATGAGTCAGAAAACAAGTAAAAGGTATTGACTTGGAGTGGGGGGGAAGAGACATATGAGCAAGTGACACAAGATAGCTGTAGAACTAACTCCTGGAATGTGGAGCTTCCGCAAGGCTGTTTCTTTCATGCACAGGGCCATCAAGGTCATTGCTAGGGCAGATTTTTAAAAGGAGTAAGTTAGACCAGACATAGTAATATCTCAAGTATTTCCCAAATCTGCAATTTTATGACTTGCTCCAAATGGCATTTTATCTTAAACACAAAACCGATCTGTGTTTGAAATAACAACTATTGGTCTAATAGTTTCTTTTATTAAAAATGAAATTAAGGGGTACCTGGGTGGCTCAGTAAGTTGAGTGTCTGACTTTGGCTTAGGTCATGATCTCACCATTTGTGGTTTGGGCCCCGCGCCGGGCTCTGGGCTGACAGCTCAGAGCCTGGAGCCTGCTTCTGATTCTGTGTCTCCCTCTCTCTCTGGCCCTCCCCTGCTCACACTCTGTCTCACTCTCTCTCTCAAAAATAAATAAACATTTAAAAAATTTTTTTAATTAAATTAAGCCATTAGATAATATGCCCTATTCAATCTATCAATAATCTATGCATGGATCCAAGGACTACCCGAGGATTACCATTTACCTTTTGAAAGCTATCAAAAATATAGTCAGAATATTGATAAGTTTATACAGGGAGAAATATGCATTTCAGATTATATGAAACCTTTGTGGTTTCAGAGAGTGAGTCCCATGTCTCAAATAGTGTATCTGCTCATATCAGAGCATGTACTCTGATTTTTTTTCAAATGTCCCTATATCAAAAAAAAAAAAAAAAAAGCAACAACAACATCTTGCCAATGCAAGATCAATGCAGGATCAATTCAGTGGTGCTAACATCCACAGTCCATAATGGTTAATTGATTCCACATTCTAGTAAGCATCTGGAAGTTAGCATTTTGGATAATGCTAAACATGTTTAAACAGCACATGCTGAGGCACAAACCATCTCCATCCTACATATCTGGATCTCCTGGAGTGGACACTTAGGCAAGATGGGTATTAGATACCACACACGGCCACCAGTATCCAAGGAAGCCCCCCAAACAATTTTTGGAAGTTGCAGTAGCATTCATGGGCTGCAGAATGACAAAATAGCGGTTCTGGTGTTAGTTCCAGTAATTGACTTTGCAGCATCGGAGGCAGGGCACCCCCTGCGGAGGGCATCAATAACTTGGTTCCTCAAGGGGAAGTCTTGCTGGTGCCTGGGTGGATCTGTGACCTTTGGCAGATGGAGTAGTATCTGAATATACCAAATCAGGAAAATGGAAACAATAAAAGAAAGGCAATTTGCTAAATGAAATCTACATGAACTGAACTGCCTGCAACCGTTCATCAGAACCTACAAGGATCACCCAGGAGGTTTTTAACCACCTCCATGCCTTCAACAGATTCTGCAATACACTATCCTTTGTAACTCCCTTTCTTTGAAAATATGCACTGCAAAGAGTAAATAGAAACCTGTTTGGTCCCCACCCTTTTCAGGCCTTTGTTCCTGGTCTCTGCTTAGGAAGTGTGTGTGTGTGTGTGTGTGTGTGTGTGTGTGTGTGTGTGTGCGCGCGCGCGCACACAGATGGTCCCCAACTTTATGATGGCTCGACTTACAGTTTTTCAACTCTACTATGGTGCAAAAACATTGAATTTTGCTCTTTTCCCAGCCTGGTGATATGCCATAGGATCCTCTCTCAATGCTGGGCAGCCCACCGCAGCCCCCAGGCAGCCATGCATCATGAGAGTAAACAACAGACACCACTTGCAACCATTATGTACCCATACAAACATTCTGTTCTTCGTTTTCAGCACACTATCCAATACATTACATGAGACAGTCAACACTATTTATTAAATAGGCTTTGTGTTGGATGGTTTTGGCCAACTGTAGGCTAACGTAACTGTTTCTAAGCACATTTAAGGTGGGCTAGGCTAAGCTGTTTGGTAATTTAAGTGTATTACATGCATTTTGACTTAAGATATTTTCAGCTATGGTGGTTTTATTGGGACGCAGCCATATCGTAAGTTGAGGAAGATCTCTATACATATGTATGTGTGTGTGTGAATATATTTATGTATACGTATATAGATATAGATGGATATACATATAGATATAATTTTACACCCTTTCACCGATACAAATCTCTTAACAAAAGGCAAAAGACTACTTTTCCCTCTCAGGGAAAACTTCTGTAAGGAATGTTCTGAACACAGTTTTAGTGGAAAAAACAAATCATGCAATTTTGAACTGGCGTGACTTGCTTTGGATTCAGGATTCATTACTGTTATTTGTAACTCAGAAAGAAGCCCAAGGTTCATTCTGTCTCCACAGTCCCCAGTAATGGGAATAGTGAACTTTCTATAAAAATTACCAAATACATAGCAGCTTTCAGAGGGTTGATGTGGGACTCTTAGAAGATGGTTCTCTACACTGCATGTTCACACAAAATCGTATGTATCCAAGGGTGTGTTCCCTTTTAAATTAGGGTGTAAATTTCCTCCACTGAGAGGCCCACATGAGCCTCTGTTTAAGGCAGTGGTTCTCACACTTTGTTGCAGACTAGACTCACCAGAAGACTATTTAAAAATCTTGATGTGAGGCTCCACCCCAGACCATTTAAATCAGAATTTCTGCTCGTTGACCCAGGAATCAGGACCTTTTAAAGCTCCCCAGATAATTCTAATGTGCCACCATATTTGAAACCCACTGGTTTAGGGTAAAGGAAAAGAAAATACTAAGGTCAGTAAACATTTCATTATTGTGATTTGGTTGGAACGGGGCCAAACTAACCCCCAATTACATTTTGGAGTCAGCCACTCCCCAAAATTGGGGAGGAGATAGTTTGAATAGAGGTCCCATTTACTGCCACAATTTGCTTGTGCAGGATGCCATAGTCAGCCATGCAGTGGAGCAGGGTTGAATGAGTCTTTTGCACCAGGCCTAAAATACAGAACATGCTGAGAGAAAATGCAGGAGGGGTCCCTCTGTAGCTCTCTGAAAATTATTTCAACCTCCTTAGACTACTGCTAATCAAGGTCCATAAAACCTCCTTTGGGGTATGAGACAGAGTCCAAGATTAGGAAACTCTTCTCCAGTTTCCCTGGATTCCCTCAACTGTTCACGTACCTTTGCCACCTCTGTTTGCATGCTTTCCTTGGGTAGCAAAGTCACCTGGGAGCAAAGCCGCAGCGACAAATAAACTTTCAGACTTCAGAGAACCAGGTGGGTGGATGCAGCCAGGATAGAGAAACGGGCAGTGAAACCAAAAGAACTATTTTGCCATATACTCCACCCAGCTGGTAAGATTCACTTCCACGTTATATATTCTGGGGGCACCTGGGTGGCTCAGTCGGTTGAGCATCTGACACTTGATTTCAGCTCAGGTCATGATCCCAGGGTTATGGGGTTGAGCCCCACGTCAGGCTCCACACTCGGAGCATGGAGCCTGCTTACGATGCTCTCTCTCCTCTCTTTCTCTCTCTCTCAAAAAAAAAAGAAAAAAAGTTGTATATTCTGCTCAGTGTTAAATTTATCCACACAATCAAAGGAAAGTTACCAACAGCATTTGCTTTAAAACTTGTTATTTAGTAACAATCCCCAAATCTGTAGAATCTTATGTAAGCCTATTTACTATCTCTATATCTCTCAGTTTTTCTGATTCCTCTCTTCCTGTTTGGATGCTAGAAGCACTGTGAATTACGCAGAACACTTTATATTTAATAATAAACATCTGGTGACTAGATGAATAACAATAACTCTTAACAGTATGGTACTTACTATGGGCTAGGCACTGTTCTAAGAACTTTGTGTCTATTAACTCATTTAAACTTCATTAAGCCCTATGATGCCAGTACGAGCATGAAGCTCAATCTACAAGTCAGGAGGCTGGAGCACAGAGAAGTTACATGATTTGATCAGTCACAGAGCTAAAAGGAAATCACAGAGCTAGGAGAGCAGGGATCCCATGCCAGGCCAGCTGGCTCCAGCAGCTGTTTCTTTGTGAAGAGGGAGTGAATAATGAAGCCTACTCCTTGCCATTGAGTGTGCCTTCCTTTAGACCACACACTTTCCCATTTGTTGCGTTTTTTTCCCACCCAAAATTATTTTTAAGGCATCCATGATGCCATACAGAAATACAGCACATTGCCTCTGACTATCCTGTTCCAGCATAAGCACAGAATGTATTTTACAAAGCCATTCCTCCAGCGATGGAGACCCAGGCTGCTTCCAACTCTCACCATCACCAACAGCGAGCAGGAAGCATCCTCGTATTTACCTCGTGAGCTTTTCCAAGAGTTTCTGGGATGTCTAATCGGGAGTGAAACATCTGTGGGGTAAGGTAATCACACAGATTACTAATCGATGTCAGTTTACTCTTCGGGTACATTAGACCAGTTTATACTCCCGCCAGTGATGCATGAGTAAGAAGAGTGCTGTGCCGGGTCTGTGACCCAGCAAAACTGAAAAACTAAACACAATTTAGAGTCTCTTAGACTCTAATTGCCACGCTGCTACTTCAACCCCTTTTTAGGTTGAGCCAACTTTCTTAAGAATTGTTGAAATTATTTTTATTCTCACTAAAAACAGATTGATTATGTATCACACAGGCTGGTTAATACCACACTCCAAATCCCAGTTATGACTTTAAGTATGATTTCATTCTGTGCAGAACTCATTATATGTAAAAGCTATCGTGTGCATTTTTGTTTTCTGTATAAAAATGACTCAAACTTAATATGCAGGTTAAAATATACCTACCCCTACCAAGTGTGGACAAATATACCCCTTGGCAATAGTGCTCTGCTCAAGGAACCACCTTAAGAAATGTCAGTCCTACTGAAAAGTATGCTGGAGTTTTAAAAGTTCGTGGGGGTGGGGCAGGGGAGAAGGAAGAATAAGGAGAAATTATACCCAACGTTCAAACCACCAAGAATGTGCTGGCTAGATTCAGACTGTTGGCAGGAAAAGGTTCTTATAATTTCTTTCCCCTAATTTAGCCTAGCTGGATAATTACATTTAGAAAAATAAGAGAGTAACCACGGATGTGTATGTAATAGAATAAAAAAAATGTACATATTTTGCTCATGGAGATAAGAGGGGCAATAGAAGGATCTCATTATCAATTTTAGAACAAAAGTTGCATTCACTCCAACTAAAAGAACAATTGAAATCAGCCAGGAAGACACAAAATGCCAGTCGTATCCACTTGTCACCCCAGAAGCTAGGATGATAGTCGTGCACCCACTCTCTCGAGACACCATTTCTAAGGAATAGATCAGCTTCAACAGGTGCGGGTCGTCTTTCTATCCAAACTAGATTTACCCAAGGAGTTCAGAACTCTGTTTTGAGCAGTAGCGTTAGCTAAAACCTCAGCTCTCCATAAACAGTCATAACGGTCTGGAAAGGCAGCATGCTGGAATCCTGGGAAAGTTGCTTAACTCCTCCATCTGGAGGTTCTAGAGGGCAGTCCGTTTCATTGCCTTTCCAGCTTCCGGGGGCCACCTGTCCGCCTTGGCTCATGGCCTCTTTCCACAATCACATCACTCTGACCTTTGCTTCTAGAATCACATCTCCGCCTGGGACTCTGCTCCTCCTGCACCCTTCTTGCACTCATGAGGACCTCTGTGATGACATTAGGCCCACCCAGATGATTCAGAATAATTTCCCCCATCTCAGAATCCTTAATCATATCTGCTAAATCTCCCCTTGCCACATACTCAGAGGTTCTTGGGATTAAGGCATGGGCACCTTTGGGGGCTGCCATTCTGCCAGCCACATTAGTTGTACGAGATTTGGCAAAACGCGATATTGATGGATCTCACTCTCCTTATCTGTCAAAAGGCAATTTTGGGTTAGTTTAAGGATTGAATCAAATAATGCCCATAGAGGGGCACCTGGGTGGCTTAGTTGGTTAAGTGTCCAAATTCCACCCAGGTCGTGATCGCACAGTTTGTGGGATCCAGCTGATGGTGAGGAGCCTGCTTGGGATCCTCTCTCTCTCTGTCTCTCTCTCTCTCCCTCCCTCCTTCTCTGCCCCTCCTCCACTCACGCTTTCTCTCTCTCTCAAAAATAAATAAATAAATCTTTAAAAAAAAAATGACCATGGAGTACTCAGCAAAGGGCCCAGCGCGCACAGCCAGTGTTCAATAATTGCAACCCATAATAACACTAAGAACAAACATAACAACAGCAAGAATGATGCAGGGGGCCTGAAGAGGTCGTAATTCAACTTGTTGTCATTTCTCCATTGCCTGTGTTTGAAAGACATGTTTATAATCATACGGAAACAATATGTCACTTGATTTTTTTAAACCAATGATCAGAACAGCTAATGTCATAACACAGAAGAATTACTTAGAACATTAGGAATAGATTAAAAAGAGTGTCTAACAGAATTAAATGAACCACATCTTTCGGAAAAAGGTCAAAATTATGTAATAGACAGTAGATAGCAAACTTAAAATTGCACATTTCCAATGACCTGGATAGTAAACATATTCAAGGGATATGGGCAAAGGCTCAGCTATGCGGATTGTAACAGTATTGCTTTTAAAAGGAAAAAGTGTGAAAGTCAAATTGTTTACTGTAGGAAACTGTCTTGATAAATTAAAGCTATATTTGTTTTTGAAAGAAAAAAAGGAAGAAAAATTGAAGAGAGAAGAAACATACCAAATGTTAAAGGTGCTGAATTACGATAAATTGTAGGTAACGTTTCATTTTTCTTTCCATTCACTTAGCTTTATGTTCTAAATTGTCTCCTACAGCTTTCTATTGTGTAATAAGCCAAATCCAGTCTCCTTTGTTTGTCTGGAGTTTGTCGGTTTTACACAGCAACATGAAACGAGCAGGTTGAGTTAGGACTTTTTCTAAAACAGGCCTGCCTGCCGAGCAGTCAGAATCTGAAGTTCTAGAATCTGAAGAGTCCGGCAAAAGATAGAACTTTCCCAGTTCTCAGGAGTCCAGGAGCTACGTTAAGCCAGACATAATAGCAAACAGCAACCAGAGAAAGGCTGAAACAGTACCGGATAATCAAAAGGGCTAAAACAATTTTTAAATCCTGAGTTGGGTACATACATATAGAGCTTGAGTCAGTTGGAGGCATCTGAAATGAAGAAGTCTCTGAATAAAATCCTTGATTACCTATTCTATGCCATTGTTGATATTAGCATTCCTCCTCCACACCTGTATTTACATGTATAAACCAAACGTGCCTTCTATCGCAGCAAAAGCACTGACCAGAGACTGTAACAGTGCCGTGGTAAACAAGAACACCGTGGATAAAGGACAAACTTTTCTGATGTCATAGTCCAACAAAAGCCCTGCAAATACTATAATCCTCAGGCAGCACCTCAAGTAAGCCCACCTGTGCCCTAGACTTGCTATTCCATTAATTAACTATGTGACCTTGAGCAGATCAATTATCTCTCAGAATTTACTTCCAGAGAAGATCAAACTAGAATTAATGGTTTTCTAACTATTATTCTTGGAAACAGCAGGGGGATGAAACAAGGGATGAATGGAAAAACTCCCAACCCCCCCCCACTCTGGCTTAAAACCAGAGCAATTATAATTTTATCTCTTTTATTCATTTACATTTCCTCTTAAGATTTTGTTTAAAGAAAGAGTTCCACTGCCTTTTTGAAACAATTTGAAAACTCATTGACTGATGACTTCTAATTTATTTCCAAATTATAGCCATCTACCTAGAAGGACCTCAGGTGGTAGCCAAAGTCAGGAAACAAAAGATTCAGGAACCATATTGCCTAAAGCTTGGGCGTTGTCATATAACAAGGCCAAATGCAAGTTTGCGCATACTGGGCAGCTAGGAAGCCAGTGAATCTGGTTCTCTGTTCTGTCTTCCCACTTTTCCAAATGCACTCCCAACACCCACATTTCTTAAGTGCTGGATTGCAGTTATATAGGCCTGGTCAAATGGGGCAAATTTGAGATTGCAGCTGTATTCTACCCTCAAAGCTTTAAATGGAAAGAAAAGGACTGGAGCACATATATTTTTTTTCATTTCATTGCCGCTTCTAATTTAGTTCATTACCTAGAGCACAGGGAAGAAAGAGCCAAAGAATGGCAAGAAAGGGTTTAAATTTGCTTAGGTATATTGATGAGAAGAAAAGCCAGCACTCACTCCTTATTAGTCTTCTTCTCCACCCTCTGAAAGCCTATCCACCTAACTCCCCCTCAATCCTGGATATTAACAATAATGGCTTCTACTTACCTAGCACCACCGATGGGCCAAGTGCAGTACTCAGATGCCCTCCATACATAATCTCATTTGATCCTTACCATAGTCCTGTTAGATATTATTGACCCATTTTAAAGATATTGAAAGCAAGACTCAAGAAATTTCATAACTTTCTGAGGATCTCAGAACTAATTAGAGAAGGGTATGGAGGGGAAAAGAGGAGTGTGTGACTCAAATCTTGACAGACCTGGCTGCAAAGCTTTTTTTTTTTTTTTAACAATATGTACTATAGAGTTTATTCCATAAGCCACTTGGTGTGCAAGACTAAAGAATCCACACAGTACTCAAATAACTAGTATTCTGTTCCCACTAGCCAATTATTCTTTATAACAAACAAATTTTGAATAATAACAGAGCACATAATTTCTTTATTCAAAACGTCTTCTGAAGGTCATGGCTTTTAGCAGAAGTAACTATTTTCTATTTTGGTCTGGTTTTAATTAGGGTAATAGTCTGATTGAACATAGATATTTATGACATTTATTAAAAGCTTTTATTACTAATTTTTCCCAGAAAAAAATTCTAATGGAGATGTATTGGAGAATTTCCATAAAATTAATGTCCAGACTTAATGGATGTCTAAGGTATTATTATTAACGAGAATGTTCCATATACTAGGATCCTTTGATTAGAGATTAGATACAGTTAGATCAGAACTTATTTAAAGCTGGATACATGCCAAAGTATCCAGAAATTCAATTTAAACACATTCTAGAGGCTAATGCTTTATTTAGGGTATGTCTTTATGATGCCAAATGAAAAGCTGCAGTTACAAAAAATCAATTGATTTGGTCAGCTGCTGGATGATCTAAAGACCACATCACGCTCGGTTTGACTCCTGCTGATACCTACATGAAGCCAGTCAATTGAATCAAGATGAATTTTCCATCTGTAGAAATTGACTGCCACCCATCCAGAAGGACATTCTTTTTTTTTTTCTGTAAGTTTTATTTATTTACTTTGAGACAGAGAGAGCTGGGAAGGGGCAGAGAGACAGAGAGAGAGAGAATCCCAAGCAGGCTCCACACTGCCAGTGGAGAGCCAGATGGGGCTTGAACTCATGAACCCTGAGATCATGACCTCAGCCGAAGACACATAACCGAGTAAGCCACCCAGGCACTCCCAGGCATTCTTAATGGATCAGCAGCCCTAGTCTCACACAATCCTTGATTAACCCAGTCTGGACTGATGGGCTCAGTGAGATTTTCTGTCTTTCCCAAGACCTCAAAATCTACAATTGTGATTCTCAGCAATGTGGGGGAATCCCAAGTCTCCAGTTCCCACCCTGCGCAAAGCATATCAAAAACCCCTGGGGGTGGAGACATCTTTATGCTACATCTTCTACCAACACTGAGATCCTGAGAGGTCATCCCTCATTCCCCAATTGAGAATCCCCCATTTAGAGTTGGCTTTAATGTGGTTGTAGAAAGCATCATGTGAGTGTGGTCCACTCTACGGAGTCCTAAACCACTCCTAAGCAACTAAAACAGCTTGAAAGTGTCTGGAAATGTCAGTGAAAGGGAGGACCTCAGTATTTCTGACCTAATTAGGAATAGGATTTAATTTCAGTCCACTTACTACCTGCGGGGAATTGTCTGGGTTGGTGGGCACTGGGTCAGCCACCTCTAGCAAAGCAGAGGACAAGCCACCATATCTCAGAATGATTCTGCTTTTGTTAAACTTTCCCTGAAGGCTCTCATTTTTCAAACTCTGATTTCTTCTTATGTTCATAGACCCAAATCAGAAGCAGCAAACCAGTGACCCACAGACAGATTTTGTTTGACTCACAAAGTAATGTCCCAAACAATATTTAAAACAAATTAAAAAGAAAAACTGAATTAGGTGTTAGCTTTCAAAAATTGTGAGAATTCACGGAAAATGTGGATCTCCAGCTTCTCTGCAAAATTCAGAATATATGATACCAATGAGCACATATTCCTCAAGGCAGCATCAATGCTCAGTTTTTAAAGTCTCCACCCCTTTCAATTGTCCCTGGATGCTGGGGTCAAGTTTTTCTTACACTGAGTTTACTTGACTTGTTACTGTTACCCGTCAGGCCCCTGTAAGCATTTAGTTTTTCAACTCCACATTGAAAAAGCTGGTTGTAACCCTCTTCTCCAAAATCTTCCTTTATAAGTGAGAAAGGGAAGATTCAGGGAAGGGAACTAATTTGCCCCAAATCACCCATCGTGTTAGTAGCAGAGCTGGAAATAGATTCCAGGTCTTCCCTTAATCCATCAATTTCATCTCCAAATGAAATCAACCCAACCAACATTTTAGCCACTAATACCAATGTCTTGTACCCTTAGTATAAACCTGGCACAGTGCTAACCTTCTTTTGGATGTAATCTCACTCCAATCTCATAACAACACTATGAATCGGGTGTTCATGTCAATCCTGTTTTACAGGTAAGGACAATGAGACTTGGAGAGATTAAGAAAGCAGCCCAATGTCACATAGCGAGGGGTAGACCAATGGTTGAAAGTCTACAGCTCAGTTGCTTAACTGCCATACAGACTGCCTCACCTTTCGTGATGCTCTGATTCACTGGTTCATCTGACAAATGTGTGAGCCCTTATTATGAGCCCTGCACAGTTCTAGTGGCTAGGGATACAGCAGTGAAAATCCAAAGTGACTGCCTTCAGGGAGCTTATGATCCATGGTAACTTGCAGGTGTCATTGACTGCCTGTATCATGATTCATCATTTCAATTCATGCCATCTTACATTGCCACATAAATTTTATATCTATAAAATGTTTCCACCTGTACATTCCACTAGGGTCACGAATTTTGCTCTCTTATGTTGCCCACAACATCTTCTAGAACAGGGGTTGGCTCCTTGTAGGTGTTGGATAAGTATCATTGATCCGAATTTAAGTGAACACAGAACAGAAAGGACAATACGTGAAGAGACCCAATACATGGGCCTTCATGTATACATACAAAGGACAGTACATGAAGAGATTTGGTTGGAAACCCAGATGCACTCCTACAGTTCCTCTCAGCTCCTCTGTAAACAAGAACTTGCCTGGGTGACCCATAATACTTGCTCAAATACCTACATATTCATAGGTCTCTCTTCCAATTTCTCTAGCGGTCTTCTCCATTGCTGCAGAATCTTGTAATTTGGTCTATAAAATAAAAATAAAAACTGTCTCTATGCCTCACAGAAGCCAATTCTGCTCTTTCAATGGGAAATGCAGATCCCTTCCCCTTAGGCCTACAACCAGTCAATGTGCTGGTGGATACAAATAGACACCAGTTCAAAGCAACTGGAAGGACCCATGCACAATTTTATTAGAAGAGGGCGCCTGATTCCATCCTAACCAGAAGGGAGCTCTTCTTCTGCACAGGAAGTGGACAAAGTTCCAACACCCTCCTTGTGATGAGACCATCTGATCACTGGTGGAAAGAAATTCCCTAGGCCCCCAGCTGACAGCTACTGTCACCGCCCCCTGCCCCCCAGGCAATAGCTAAGCCTGCAGGCTGCAGGTGCCCTGACCAATAGCCAGGTTGGTGTGGGAGCCAAAGCAGGATACACAGAAGGAGGGGGCAAGATGTTTCTTTATTCAAGTCACAATCGCCTGTACCATCCATGAATTTCCTCACCCAACTGAAACATCCCTGCACTACGACTGCATGAACATGCAAATTGTATCAGGAAAAGAAACCACAAACTGGCTACCTGGCTTGGAAAAGACTCCAAGAAACAGCTCATCTTCTAAATCATTGATGTATTAATTCGTCAAATATCCATTCAAAAGCAAAGGAGTGAGCAGCTAGTATGCTCCAGGCACATGTGTATCCCCTAAACACCCCCAAGTTCTTTGATAAATTTGCATGGACCTGTTATCTTTTCAGTTAATATTTTTAAGCTTTCTAAAAATGTTTACCCAAGTAGAAAGAGCTTAGGCCTCAGGATTATATAGGCCTATATTTTATTTCAATTTGAATGTTTTTTTTTCTTTAACCATTCTCGAGCCCTGTGACAGTTATTCACTATGAATCTCTGTAAGGTTCCATTTCTTTAAGCAACCCTGTGGGGTGGTGGATTTATAACTTCACATGTTAGCCTTGTCCTACGATTCAGTTAGATCACATGCAAAGAGCCTACATGATGTTTTAGACCCAGGAAAGCACTCAATGAATGGATTTTAATCTTTGGTTTTAATCTATCACGTTACTAAACATTATTTTTTTAATTGGCTTCTCCCCCCCCAGAAAAAGAAAGGGCCAGCGATATTTCCTTTAAATAAGTATACTAATAAAGGATTGGTAACCACCTGTTCCACTGAAGGCAGAATATTTGTGAGGCCCCAATAGAAGCTATGTAAAACCTGTATGCAGAGGAAGGATGTTTGATTCTACTTCCTATTTTATGGGTTAACAGTTACATATTAGAGAAAAGAATACAATTGTAACATAAAGAAGCACTTGAAGCAGAAAAATACTTAAAAGCAAAAGTAAAGGGGAAATAATCTAAAGACTTCAAGAGTGTATCATTAAAATATGGAAGTAGTGAAGAAAAGGAGATATGTGGACACACACATACACACACACATTCATAATGTGTGTGTGTCTGTAAAAGGAATAGGAATTAAAAGATGTAATAAAGATACATCAGATCTAGGAGAATGGCAACATAAAGAGAACAAGAGATAAACCATCAAGAACCAGATTAACAAAGTATAAAGACTATAAAAACAGGGTCTTTAATTTCCACTATTAGCAACGACAAAAACAAAACCATGTACACAAATGTGGGAAATAAAAACCTAATTTAAAGTCATAGCTTGAGTCCTATCAAGGAGAACTTAAAATACATTTTCAAGATAAAAAATAAACTTTTAAAATAAGGTTCTTAAAAGAAACAACAAATCACACACTTATTTCAGATTTGATTTGATGGTATAATAGTGCATGAGATGAGATGAGATGAGATAAAATCCCTCTTCTAATCCTCTATTTCTACCAGCTTTCAAATTTCTGTGCAAAATTAAATTCAACTATCAATTCCCCTACTTGTTCAGCATTTTGTGGAATGGCTGGAATACATGTGTAAAAATGCAAATGAAAATAGGTTCAGTATCTTTAAATTATTCAGACACAGATGTATTTTCCATTATTCAAAACAATTTCCTGTTGCCTTTTCTATAACATGTAGATTTAAATGTGGTATTCAGAGTGTCTTCAATTTGAATTAAAAAACAGTATCTGCCTTTTTTCCATACAAAAAAGCAGGTGCTGATATGACAACATATCTGATAAGGAGCGTCATGGCTTAAATTCCCTGAGGTAGCCCTCTGGGTGTTCTAAACATGACTGAATTTCTTTAAAGCCTTTATTAGAAAATATTTTTGCTTTTCTTTTAGGTTATTTTGGTTGCGAGTAACAGAAACCGAATGTGTTTAGAAGATGAAGCAATACCTCAAAAATTCCAAAGAAGACTTGAACAAACAAGACTAAGAAAAGTCTGGAAACAGTAATACTCTAGGGACCAACTATAGGACTTCAGAAATTCTCTCTCTAAAAAATATATCCTCAGTGATATTAGGCTCATGGGGGCAAGAATTGATTCCTGGGGGAAGGGGCAAAAGATAATCTCACTCTTTTATGTATAAGGCACAGGTATATACATACAGTACATACACAGATATATAGTATAACTGTGATATTAAAATTTCATGGATGTGGGAGACATTAGGAAGAAAATACATGAAAAGAAGGCTCTTTAAAGGTTGAGAAACATCGCTCTAGTACATCTGTCATTATGGATCCTGAGCTCAGAACATTTCCATTTCCATGATTCTATTTCCCATTCTAAGTTCTTAAGATCCTAAGTGGGTTAACCAGCCATAGATAAGGAGTCAGGGTCATATATTAGAGATTTCACTGTTGGGGCCCCACTCCAAAGGCAATTCAAAAAGAAGACAGAATTGGAGGAGTTGTCCATTCTCCTGTCTTCTTTACTAAGGCTTAACTCCTACTATATACTGAATGTTTATGTCCCTCAAACCTCATATGATGAAATCTAATCCCCAATGTGATGGTGTTTGGAGGTCAGGCCTTTGGGAGGTGATTAGGTCATGAGGGTGGACCCCTCATGAGTGAGTGACGTTAGTGCCCTTATACAGTGAGATCAGAGTTTTCCCCTTCTACTATGTGAGGGCACAGCAAGAAGTTGGCTGCCTACCAACCAGGAAATGGGTCCTCACCAGACACTGAATCTGCCTTGATCTTGGACTTGGACCTTGATCTTGGACTTCCCAGCCTCCATAACTGTTAGGGATAAACTTCCATAGTTTATGAGCCTCCCGGTCTACAGTATTTTATTATAGCAGCCTGAATGGACTAAGACAAATTAGGACTGAGAATTTGGGAGCTGCTGTAATGAATTCCTAGAAATGTGGAAATAGCTTTGCAAGTGAGTAACGGGTAGAGGCTGGGAGAGTTTTGAGGTACCTGCCAGAAAGAGCCCACATTGCCATGAATGGCCTAAGGGACTTTGTTTCAGGCCCCTAGCCAGGATCCCTCTCTTTCATGAAGTCTTCCCCAGCACACAGTGACTTATTCGTTTTCCAATTTCCCAAGACTCACCATCAGGGTCACTCATCTGCCCTTTGCCATACATACATTTTATTACTTAATTTTGCAAATCCTATGACCCCAGTGAACTAACAGTGATGAATGTGTTTTATAAAGCTCATCCAGAAAGAATCACTCCAAGTGAAGATCTTTGGTCAAGAATTTAGGTTCTCTTGGGGCACCTGGGTGGCTCAGTTGGTTAAGCATCCAGACTCTTGATATCTGCTCAGGTTGTGATCTCGCAATCATGGGATGGAGCCCCACGTCTGGCTCTGTGCTGAGCATGGAAACTGCTTAGGATTCTCTGTCTCCCTCTCTCTGCCTCTCCCCTGCTCAATCTCTCTCTCTCTCTCTCTCTCTCTCTCTCTCAAAAACAAATAAATAAACTCAAAAAAAATCTTTTAAATTTAGGATCCCTTAAGAAATTGTAACAGTCACTGCATACTTTGTCTCTTCAAAAGTGAGTCTCTTTCTCTGATTCAGATAGTGATACCCAGTGTATCCAGAGAAACACCTTAACTTGGGATTTTAAAAAGAAAACCAAAAACACGCCTTAAAAGGACCATTTGTATTGATTTAATTTACGTACTGGAATGAACGGTGTACAATTTAGGATAAAGCTAAATTAAATATCACTAACCACTGTAATAATGAGTTTCCAATAGTAAGTTCCAAGTTTATCCAAGTAATTTAGACTTGTGTCATGCGTGTCCTAGGCCAGCTATGGACTCCTGCCAGTTTTGTCCATCAGGGTCCTTAGTCCCACTTGCCAACACAAAAACCCAGCCTTAGTTTACACAGTTATTCATAGTTTACTGAAGTACAGCACATTCATCAACTGGCTACTTACCACCAAGAAAATTGCTTCTTGCTCTGTTTGCAGGGCCTCGAAGTTTGCTGCGTCTCTCCAGCTGACTTTTGATTCTTTTGCCCTGTGCTTCTTATTCTGCCTCCTCACAGGCATCAAAGAGTGAACTTTTATTTTGTGGCCTAGCATAAAGAATAACTTGTACATTGGGATCCAAGCAGGGGAACAAAAAATTACCTTGTTAAACAAAAGATCATAATATTTTCTGTGCAGTTTGAGTGAATGTTGAGGACTTTTTAAAAAAAAAGTTTTAATGTTAATTTACTTTTGAGACAGAGAAAGAACGTGGGCAAGGGAGGGGCAGGCAGAGAGGGAGACACAGAATCTGAAGCGGGCTCCAGGCTCTGAACTATCAGCACAGATCCCAACATGGGGCTGGAACCCAGCGGACCATGCTATCATGACCTGAGCCAAAGTCGGACGCTTCACCGACTGATCCTCCCAGGCGCTGCCCCTGAATGTTGAGAACTTTAACGCTAGCCATTTCTCCTTCTTCTCAAAACAGCCCTGTTTTTCCTTTGGGAGTTCCCCCTTCCCTAATCTTATTTTATGTGCCCTGGGTAGGGCTCACCCCTAGACTAAAGCACACAGACACAAACTAATCTGCACATTCCTTTCCCGTGCCTCGACAATTGAAGGGAGAGCCACATCATCAAATGCAGTCAGTTTAAAGAGCATCATAGGCCTTTCACTGTGTGGCCGCAACCGTGTAAGGTGCTAGCACATAGCAAACTCTTGATGAGTGTTAGTTCTCCTTTCCTACGTTCTCAATGCTTAAGGAACAGGAAAATTGATTTGCTTTTGTGCATACTTGAAAACTTTTGTATGGCAGTTCAACATACATGAAAAGAGTGCACAGACCTTACCTGATTCAGTATGGCTCGCTGAGTATTTTCAAAGTAAACATGCCCACAGGACAGTTATCCAAGATACAGAACAATGAGGAGCCTAGCAGGCCCCCAGTACCCCTTCTGAGTCATTATGCCTTCCCAGAGAAGAATGCTCTTCTGGCTTCAGTCGCCATAGATTTTTACCTGACTCTGCCTGATTTTGAACATTGCAGAAATGGAGCCATACCCGTATCACGTGTCCTTCTTTGTGTCGCATTTTTTACTCAACATTTTGTCTGTCATGTGCAGCTGCAATTCATTACTACGTTTAATATATAGTTATATATATAGCTGTATAATATTCTAGTGTGTATATTATACATATATGTATACATGTAAATATGTGTCTAAATGTATATATGTGAGATGGATATAGATAGATATAGATATAGATATATATAGATATCACAATTTATGTATCTATCTTATTGTTGATAGAAACTTGTTGTTTCTAGTTTGGGACTATTAAAAATAATACTGCCGGGTGGCTCAGTCAGTTTGACCTGACCCTTCATCTCAGCTCAGGTCACAATCTCAGGATCGTGGAACACATTTTCATATACACATTGACCTTTGGGTACTCTCTTTTGTAAAATACCTGCTCAAATCTTTTGTCACTATTTTAATTGTGTCTGTCTTTTAAGATTGATTTTTGAGGGGGGCCTGAGCCACTGGGTGGCTCAGTCGGTTAAGAGTCCAACTTCTGCTCAGGTCATGGTCTCGCAGTTTGTGGGTTCAAGCCCCCCATCAAGCTCTGTGCTAAGAGCTCAGAGCCTAGAGCCTGCTTCAGATTCTGTGTCTCCTCCTCTCTCTGCCCCTCCCCTGCTCATGCTCTGTCTCTCTCTGTCTCTTAATAATAAATATTTTAAGAAAAGTTTTTTTTAAGACGAAATTGATTTTTGGGGCACCTGGGAGGACCAGTCGGTTAGGCATCTGACTCTTGATTTTGGCTCAGGTCATGATCTCATGGTTTGTGACTTTGAGCCCCACGTTGGGCTCTGTGCTGATGGCACAGAGCTTTCTTGGGATTTTCTCTCCCTCCCTCTATCTCTACCCCTCCCCTGTCCTCTCACTCACTCACAAAATAAGTGAATACTCTTTAAAAACTAAAATTGATTTTTAAAAGTTGCAACGGGGGCTCCTGGGTGGTTCAGTCAGTTAAGAATCCAATTCTTGGTTTCGGCTCAGGACATGATCTCACGGTTTGCAGGTTCGAGCCCCACATCCTACTCTGCTCTGCCAGTGCAGAGCTTGCTTGGGATTCTCTCTCTGTCTCTCTCCCTCCCTTTCTCTCCCCCTCCCCTGCTCATACTCTCTCTCTCTCTCTTCCCCTCCCTTGCTCATGCTCTCTCTCTCAAAATAAATAAACTTAAAAATAATAGTAATAAAAGTTGCAAAGGACTGAATTGTGCCCTCCCCCCAAAATTTATATGTTGAAACCATAATCCCCATGTGGCTGTTTTGAAGACCAGGCCTTTCAGGAGGTGATTCTAGTTAAATGAGATCATTAGGGTGAAGGGTGGAAGATGCTATCAAACTGGTTTTGTTTGGGGGGGGGGGGTACAAAATGAAAACAAGAGGCACTGGAGTTGTCTCTACCAGTGAGGACACACTGAGAAGGTGTCTTGTCTGCAAGCCCAAAAGAGAGTGCTCACCGGGGCTGAACTTTGGTGCGGAACTTTCCAGCCTCCAGAACTAGGACAAAACAAATGTCTATGTTTGTTACAGCAGCCTGAGCAGACTAAGACAAGAGCTGTTTAGTTTGGGGGGATGTGTGCCCTTCTTGCTTATTTGTGCTGCAAATAGTTTGTACCCTGTGACTTGCCTTTTCCCTCCCTTAGTAGTGTTTTTGATGATCAGTTCTTAATTTTCATGTAGAATATTATAAATCCGATTTATGGTGAGTGCTTTTGGTGTTCTGTTGAGGATATTTTGCCTATCCCAAGATCACGAAGACATTCACAAATGGTACCTTCTAGAAACTTTATACTTTTTTATCTTCTACATTTAGATCAGTGACCCTCTGAATTTGATATTTTATGTACAGTGTGAAGTAGGGGTAAAAAATTCATTCCCCCCGCCCAGTGGTTAATCTATTGAACCAATTTATTGAAAAGGTCTTCCTTTCCCACTGCAGTGCAGTAGCAATTATATCAAAAATCAGGTGACCACATACATGAGAGTCTGTTTTGGAACTTTTTACTCTGTGTATTCTGTTCTTTGCTCTATCCTTATGCCAATATAACATCATTTTTTTTTTTAAATTTTGAGAGAGACAGAGAGATTGTGAGCAGGGAAGGGACAGAGAGAGAAGGAGAGAGAATCCCAAGCAGGTTCCGTGCTGTCAGTTCAGAACCCAATGCAGGGCTCAAACTAATGAACCATGAGATCATGGACCTGAGCTGAAACCAAGAGTCAGACACTTAGCCAACTGAGCCACCGAGGCACCCCAGCCAATATCACATCATTTTAATTCATTCTCTTTTATAATAAAATTTGATATCTGGGACTGTAAATCTTCAGTGTGTTATTCTTCAAGATAACTAGTCTCATTTTGTCCTTTTGAGTTCCATATAAATTTTAGACATAACTTGTCAATTTCCATCAAAAGAAAAACCTGCTAAAGTGTTTTTACTGACACTACTTTGAATCTATAAATCAACTAAAATTGTTATAATTTTAAGTCTTTCAATCCATAAAAAAGTTATGTCCCTCCATTTATTTAGGTCGTCTATTTCTTTCAGTAATCATCTATGCGTTCCTTCAGTAAGGTCACACATATCTTGCATTAAGTTTTGTTACATGTTGGATGGCTTTTACGCTAAAATGGTGTCACTTTAGAGTGACATTCTACTCTTTGTTGCTGGCTTGTAGAAATAATTTAACATTGACATTACATTGGATGACTTGGCACAATTAATTGATGGCAATAGTTTACATATAGATTCTTTCAAATATTCTATAAACTGAAACACATTCTCTTCAGCACACACATTTTCATCCCTTCCATTACCATCTTTGTATCTTTTCATTCCTTCCTTGCCTCACTGCACCGTCCCAGCCCTCCAGCACAATGAAGAAGAAAAGCAATAATAGTAATTATCCTTACTTCATTTCCTATCTCAGAGAAAAAGCATTTAACATTCTGCCATTAAATAGTATGTTTCCTGTAGATTTTCCCTAGATATACTTGAGATTAAAAAATTTCCCTTCTGTTCCTAGGTTGCTAAGAGTTTTATTTTAAATCATAAACGAGTGTTGAATTTTGTAAAACTGACATGATGATATTCTCTTTTTCTTTTTTTCTATTAAAATGATGAATCACTTGGGTTGACTTTCCAACCAACGTAAGCTAGTCTTTTACATTCTTGGAATAAATTCCATTTAGTGTTTGTGTATCATCAGAGATATATCGTAGGTAGACAGATAGATAGGTATATATTCACTCTATTTAGTTATTTTAATTTTGGGGGGTGGGGGGATTTCTTCACTGATGTTCACAAAGAAAGTTGATTTGAAATTTGGATTTTTAAAATTTATTTGTATATTTTTTATAAAGTTTTTTTTAATTTATTTTGAGA